>NC_133219.1:26715764-28092014 GCF_040436345.1 Pagrus major
GACTTACTTAAATGATATAACTTACGTACGTTATGTTACTTACTTGAAGTTACTAATACATTAGTCAGTTAAAAGAACTCACCATTGACTTCTGGTTTCACATTGGATATGAACAGCGGTCTCCTGAATGAAATTTCTGTGCATGTTTAACCCGACTGTCCACCTCCTCCCTATATGGACTTTTCATTTTCTGTACTACATCTCCTCACTTCCTCCTTTACTGCTGTTTTAATTACCACAGCCAACTGGTTTAACTCTGGTTTAAGGCCATAAAGGTCGGTATTATGAAATATTTATACAGCTTAGATCAATTGAAAAAAAATAAAATTGCAAGTCTTTTGAGTTTCTTTCATGTTTCTTTGAGGGCAACACTATAATCAAGTGTCAAACTTATGTAATTTGGGTAGTTACAATTAAAACTGTCAGTTCATTTTTGATGCCAGAAAGGGTTAGGGATGATCTAAAAATATAAGAACCAGTTACATGTATGCTGCAGTAGATCAAAAGGAAATACCTGAGATATGATAAACATTTGGTTGAAATATTTAGTAGATATGTTTTGTCCAGATAAAGTGTTTAGAGAGGAAAAACTGAATGAGATTAATGAAACTTAATGCAATTCACTGTTGGAATTGAATGTGTTACCAATAATCAATGCATCAAGTGTTCACAATATCATTGCCATAGTGCATGCTGGTAAGCCAGCAGACATGCCCAGTCCCGGAGTGGCACATGATGTCTCTGACACACATGTGATGGACAGCTCAGACACCCTTCAGCTGAGCCCGTGCTTGTTTTTATACAGCACTCAGGTCAATATGAAGTTGTCTCTCCACTCTATATCCATTCCTGTCTTTCAAGTTGCTAATCAGACTGTGAACAATGACTGGTGCATAGAATAGGTGGCACAGATAACCTTTATATGGATATATGCTGACCACAAATGAAAGCTCTTAAACACTGGATGTTGGGTTCTGAGATTGAACACCTGAAACCTGGACCCCTTTTAAACAGCATGATAGTTAGATGCTAAGTGACAGAGCAACTTCCCCAATGTATCTCCACTATGAACAATTAAAACAATTCGCAAGCATCAGACTTTACACTACAGTATACACTCTTGCTGTGATCTGTCGGCAGAGCTGCAGCATTTACACAGCATTTGCTGTATTTCTTTGCTTATTTTGTAAAATCTCTAATATTTCCTGAGGTGTATTTCAACTAATATAAATAATACACTGTAGCCCTCTGGCTGTTGCTTTAAGTAGATTTGAAAGAAATTCTAAACACAGATCAATGACACAGTGGGCAAGAGAGGCACAGCTGCCATGTTTCCAACCCTCTGCATCGATAGCAAACAGAGGGAAAGCAAAGAAAAGGGAAGAGACGGGGAGCAAGAGACTTCCACTTCACCTACAGAGTTCAACAGCTACAAGACAGCTGCCAGGGATCCTTTTCTGCTCAAAATCACTAGAGGACAAAAAAATCCTGCCTGATGTCCAACTACTAAAGACATATCAATGGATTCACTTTGACAGGAGTCAATGGAAATCAGAATCAGCAACAAATAAAAAAATCTCTTTATATCCCCTTATCCTGCAGAGGTTTACCACTCAGTGGTGTAGGCTGAGGTCAATGTTGTTATTCCAGTTCATAAGTAATATTTTGCAAAAAAAAGCAACAGTCTCGTCTCCGGACATTGTGTTTGTATACTAACGATTTGTTTTGCAGATAACCCTTTGATTATCAGGACCACGTTCCCTAGCAACATTTTATTGAGGTTGAGGCAACAAAAGCACTTCAGTTAAGGGAAAGATTGTTGTTTGGTTGAACATTGAAAAAGCAAACATATTGTCTCTTATATGGTCAATTTATTGCCAAGTTTGTGGCAAAGAAATGGTTGCCACTTGAAACTTTACTGCAGATTTGGTTTTAGGAGGAAATAAAGGGAAACATTGTTATGTTGTTATGTAAATTACTATTATATTACACATGCATCAGTCAGAGCCCAAAGGATGAGAAAGTAACCACAACAGAGCACAAGCATCATTGTTTGTTTCTTTTTAAACCTATAACAGCCAAATGTAAAAATATTGACTCTGAATATAAAATCAGCCATTAGAATAACAGCTGTTAAGAGACCATCAGTGGCCTAGATAATAGTTATGGCCCCGATTCAGACATATAGGAGCATTGAATACTGATATTTAACACAGTGATTCCAATTTTCGGGGTCTGGTGTCACAAAATACATGTGCTGGTGGACAGGAAATGTGATTCAATATAGTTCTGCTTTGAAAAAAATGCTTACTTATAGTTCACTTTATTTTTGTGAATTACTGGATAATTTTGCCTCAATAAAAACTGAAACTAAAACAATCATTTTACTACTACGTCAATACTGACGCTTTCGGATGGTGGCCCACCAGACCTACAATCGCGAAGCATCAGTATTTGACAAGTTGGGGATGAGACTCAAAATTCAACTTAATCTTACAAATAGGGGCTTTAAGTAATGACCCCTATCAGTCTCATACTATATGATATATAATATATATATTTTTTAATCATATTTCATTATCCTGACTGTAAACATCACAAACTGGCATAGTTCGTGTACGGCCCTGGACAGGAAAGTTCTGCAGCAGGTCGTTTAAAATGCCCAGAACATTGTTGAAACCCATCTACCAGGCATCTGTAACAATGGTGATGTGAGGTCTGTGCACAGAGCCCAAAGGATACTAAAACACGCCATCCAACCAGCCACAGTCTGTTCCCCCAGCTGCTGAAGTATCTGCTGCCGAACCACCAGACTACAGAAAAGCTTCTTTCCTCCGGCAGTGAGACTCCTGAATGCATCCTCAACACTCCACTCTATAAAATAGTTTGTTTTGTTCTGTTTTTGTTTTTCGGTGATGATGTAGCATAAAGGGACTCAAACTTACTTTCGTTTTGGAACCCTGGTGTTGCACAATGATAAATTAACCTAACCTGACCTACCTATGTTATATACTAGGTAGTTCAATGTAAGTCATGTTATAAATTAATCATATTTTGTATATAAAAGTGACTAGTAACTGTAGCTCTTAAATAAATCTACTGCTAAAAATACAGTGTTCCCTTCTGAAATGTAATGGAGATATATAAGCATAAAATGGAAATACTTGAATACTTCAGTGTAGTACCTAAGCTGGGAAAATATAAATATAGTTATTTTCCATAACTGGAAGATATCAATTTAATGGTCTAGATAGATAGAACAGAGTTATTCAGGAACCAATTATTCGATTCACAGCTGTATTCATTATTTTTTCCCCTAATCCTCTACGACTGACTCAGGACACACAGGAGTTGTGTCCCTCACTGTGTCAGTGTTGCAACATGGAAGTGAGCTCTCTGATATTTGAAGGTCAAACACGATGCAACCAGCAGTTTTGGTATTGCACAGGAAACATTCTATAGCTTTTTTCCAACGACAAGCGACGCTTACAATAACTGATTTTTTTTTTTTAACGGCATGACAAATACTACAAAAACAAGGTCGCCTACTGTCCTGATAGGCTACTTTGTTAGTGTAGCACTAAACACCTATAAGCACACACACTAATCCGTGGTCGGTCCTTAATCTCCTGCAGACAACAAGGTAGGTTACTCGCTGCGGACCGTGCCAAAGTGGCTCCTCGCGCGTAATCATCGCTATAGTCTCGCTCCAGTGTCTGTTTGCGTAAAGACACTGTAGTTCCAGCTGACCTGCCTCCTCTGCCTCTCCTCACGGTGGGCTCTGTGGTACTCCAGGGTGTCTGTGCCATCTAAGGTTGGGGTCCACCGCTCTATTGCAGTCTTTCGAGCGCAGAGACTTCGCACCGAGGGTCGCAATTCTCCATCCTCTGGCTCTCGGATAAACAAATAACTCCTTAGTTATTGAAGAAAATGTATATAATAATAACTTTCTTTTGAATGTGACATTTTCACCTTTTTTTAAACTTTTGTGTCGGATGGGCGATTAGGAGCTAAAGAGAAGCAAGGACATATTGTGCTTTCACTGACAAGTAACTCTACAGCACCGCGGGGAGAAAATAGAAAAACGCCTTTGCCATGTAGCAGCACTCTCTTAAAAACCCGCCTGGAAATACATAGACGAGCCCACACAGCAGCGAGCTGGTTATTTTTACTTGAAGGGGAAACTACAAACATGCTGTGAAGCTCTTCGTCGCAGCTTGGCTCCCGGCAAAAGCGCAGGTTTCCAGAGCATCTGCTGGTGGGAAAAATTAGTGAAGGAGAGAAGCGCCAGAGAGGAAGAAGAAGGAGCGATGTGCGGCTCGGTAGGCAGCTGGTGTTGCAGTTCGTCTCCTGGAATTAGTGGATGAATGGGAAGGGAGCGGCTGTAGCCTCGAACCAAGGAAACAGAATTTACTGTACAGAGCCTGCGGTGGCATACAATGGATACTTGTCCGTCTGTGAAGGTAAGAAATAACAGTTATTGTCTGACACACGCAGGAGTTGTGACTGTCCTGCACTCCGCACAGATTATATGAACAGTTTGTAGTTTCATTTGTTGTTTTGTTCATCTGTATGTGCTGAGTGTTTTAGTTTGGTGTACCTCTAACTGGGTTGCCTAACGCAACGCATGCGATTTAACTGCAAAAGATAGCCTCTGAGGTGTGCAGTGTGGGTTTTATACTGCATCCACTGAAAGCCAGAGTGTTAGTGGGCTGAGGGGTGGCTCAATCTCTCGGACGATTGCAGGTATCCACGGAAAGTAACCTGATCGCTGGTGAATCTGTTCAGTGCAGAGGAGCTCCGAGAGATTGTTGTTCTCATTTTGGATTGTCACATAATGTGGGTAAGGTTGCAGCAGTTGCACGGGAAGCTGAGAGGTTGGATAGCTGTGCCCGACGCATACTAATCCTGGGTGTGTATAAACGTGCGTGTCTTGTGGGTGTGCCAACGTGTGTGTTGTCTAGTGTGTGTGTGAGAAAGAGAGAGAGAGAGGGAGAGAAAGGAGGGAAAGATTAGCCTACCCTTTCCAAAATGTCCCCTTGTGATTACAGTGGGGTTAAACGGTTATTAAACTCCCTTTAAGTTGCACGAATGGACTGCCGTGTGTGTGTGTGTGTGTGTGTTTGCGCGTGCATGTATGAGAAGATTATATGATATGTCTCCTATGTGCTGATTATCTGATTAAACTAGCAGTGGCTTCACATCTTGAGAAAATTTCGGGGAGCGTGTTCATGTGCGCATACGCCTGTGCGTGTGTGTGTGTGTGTGTGTGTGTGTGTGTGTGTGTGTGTGTGTGTGTCTGGTTAAGGGATCGATGGCCGTCATGAGGCACCACGGGCAGCAGTGTAACGCCACCGCCTGCTGTAATCACCACCCTCTTGTGGATTACAAGTGGTAGCATGGCACTTGCGGGATCGCAGTAAGAAATCCAAGTGTGGAGGCAGACAGAGCCGCTCGGTCGGTGAAGGCTGTTCAGCACCGCGGACAGCGCAGAGAAGTATGAAGCTGCAGTAGGAAGGAACGTTTCGACTCCCACACCAGGGCAATTATTGATGTATAAATGGCTGGTGTCCTCCTTAAAAGAATATAGAGTGTGTAGGTTTTTTATTTATTTTTTCTGAGAACAACAACAGTGTTTTATTCATGAAACTGTATTATTATGACGCAAAATGACTCACTGACAAGTGCGCTCCTCTATATACCCAAGCCTTACTGTTTTTGCCACAGTCATTGTAATTTATTTCAGTCGTTCTCACTGTCCCAGGCTGCAATTTAAGTCTGTGACCAAAAACAGCTCATCTAAAAGAAGAAGGGAGAGCCTTAACCTTGTCCTCTTTTTTTATTATTTACAGCATCAGTTCAGTTCAGAACTTCAACACAAAAGAGAATGAACATAAAATTACTTTTTAAGTTAGTAAGGCCTGTCATCCAATTTATTTGATCTCGACACAATTTCTTAAAGGTGCAATATGTAAGAATTTTAGTTCAGAACATTTACTATCCCAAAGAAATAACAGTTTTAACGTTACATCACTGATGTCGATTATGTGTTGCAGACGTTAGCAGACTAACCAGCTAGCTGACAAGTATGGCAAAAAATGAAAATGTGCAAATACCTCTGACTTGTACTTCACTGCCTGTACTTGAGTAGATGTACTTAGTTACAGTCCATTGCTGGGAAACAATTATCTAAAAATGTTTAAGTAACTTCATGAACTGCATAGGTGCATGGCTAACTGAGCTAAATAGCTAGTGGCAGTTACTCTGGTGACATATTGTCTTCTGCTTGTTTTTGGTTTGAAATTGATTGGTGGCCAATTCTTCAACCTGACTTTCTGTTAGCTCCGTTTTGGTCTCTACCAACTCCAGAGGGAAATATGCGTCTCTTAGTTATTAAATGATCCGCTATGTTCACCAGCTAGGTGCTAACTGTGTCTGTCTGCTGTTTGGTGCTGAGTGGGCGGTGTACAATGGGTTTTTAGAGCTTTTTGACTAAAAACAGCTGCCTGCTGTGGCCAAAATTGATACTATGAGAGCGATGAGAGTGAAGCAAAACTAACTATGACAACAATAACATATACCATGACTAAACAACCCACTAACTCTGATGAGATTCTGGCTCAAATATTGTTAAATCCTGATTGGTGCACAGAAGCACGTGACATCACATTTTTGTAATAGAGCTCGGCTCACTTCAAACCAGTGAGAAGAGCACAGCCAAAAACACAAATCTTTCACATTAAAAACTAAAGTGAACTGTTTTTACTTTGAAGACAATAGTGTGTTTGTGTACGACCTAATCGATCATAGTAAGAGCGAGATGTAAGGCAAATCTAGTTCCATTTACAATTGTAACATTGTATTGTTTTCTTTGTAAAGACGGAGAAAATAACCCTAGTGATGTCATCAGGATTATAATGATGTCATCATGGTTATCTCTCTAGGACTACATTTTTTATCAGACTGCCACATTTGAAAAGGAGGCGTAGAGTTTAAAGACACGGACCTTTACCCTCTAATGAAAGATGCCACTGAGTTACTTTATCGGAAATGAAGGATCCAGTGTTTCAGCAGCTGGAGCTCTATGGACTTGAGGCTAAACGTCAGGATATCTCAGCCTCTGTTGCTTCAAATTTGACCATTCCTTTTTTTTTAAATCCATCTCTAATAAGTCCCCCAAATTTATCGAAGTGTGATACCAAATTGCTGGAGTATGCCTTTAAAATACTTCATTCCAATTGTCAATGTACTTAAATGCACATCTGCATTAACGTTGTACATGCATACTGATCTTTGAAATCAATATCCTTCTGTGATCATACTCATCATAACAACACAAACAACTATTGCAAATTCCAGACAGCGATCTGTTTTTAGCTCAAAACATAACTTTAAATATTTTAAATTCAATGAAATCCTGTCGGCTGCATATGTGTCAAATCAAAAAACTTTTATTAGATTTAGGTAATATTCCATTTTGGATTGTTTGCTGAATCCTTTTGTCCTTTTAAATAAAATAATCATGCTCTTCTGGCCAGAGAACAATATGAGCTGGAACTGTTTTACTCATTATCATTCAGTTTGTGTTCATTGTCATTCGGGTCTTTAGTCTCTCACTGCTAGCAGTCACAACAGAACTGTCAACAGGGCTCATCTGATATGTTGATATCACTGGCAGTTATTGTCTGTCAATGCCTGATGCCAGGATGATGCTGGAGGGTTAATGCCTTCTGTCGAGACGGCTCGGTGAAATTGATAGGCCTGATTTGACAGATGAGATAACCTGCAATCACAGGCAAATGTAATTTACTGGTACGGCAGATGGATGCTGAGGATGCACTCAGAAGTAGGCCAGTTTTACCTTGGGGAAAAGCTCGACATGCACAGAAGGCTCAACAGAGAATGCTTGAAAGTTGTTGTTTTGCAAGGGAAATTATGAGAGAGAGGTGGGAGGAGTGGGAATGGGAGGACGGTTTCATTAAACTCCACACACAGTAAAATAATAGAGAGGGGATCAATTCCTCGCTCACATGGAGTAGCTTAGATGGAAGCCAATTGAAGTTCAAAAATTAAGTGGAAAATAACTTGGGATTTAGCCTTAAACCCTCTGTGGTGTCTGTGCACCACTCTCATCTCCAAGTCTGCTGAAAACTAGAGCTTGGTTCCTTTCCAGACATGTCTCCCTTATGGTTTCATTCTCTCACCTTCACCAGCATAACAAGAAAGCCTGGTGCACAGAAAACACAACAGATAAATAAATAAATAAATAAATAAATGAAAAGAGAGGCTAGGAGGGGCCCACATGCAGGCAGTCATATGCGTTTGATCTGTCGTAAAATAATGCATTAAAGCACTTCTTGGGAATGCGCAGCTGCAGGGCATCTTCATGTGCTTCTTCAACTCAGATTGCCATGCATTAGAGGGAGACATTTCCCTAATGAATTTAATCATCGCTCCTGTTGTCACCAAGTTGGTCTTTTGTTTGCATTCAAGCCGAGTGACTACGGCGCAGCTGCTGTAGCACAGCATATGTGCAATGAAGCCGACACTTCATGCAGCGATTCGAGGAATCAGCTGCTTGGGTGGAGCCCTAAGATTTTTAAGAATGGACTTTGTCTTGAGGAGGGTTTTAATAGATAATTGATAGTTGTGGTTGTAGAGAGCTCCTTTATTTCTCCTTTGTTTCTTCTCCAATGCCACACCTAAAAAATCAGCTCCTTAAGCATATGGGTTTGAAGGTGACAGGAAAGGTTGCCACATATACTCAAGATAAACAGCTTTTCATTTAAAATATATAAATAAATAAATAAATAAATGAATATATAAATAAATAAATAAATAAATAAGGTGAATGTATGAGAACCGTGATTTATTTTGCTGACATAAGAGGCATAAGATATTATCTGATGTTCCCATTATGATAAGGAAAGATTCGAGGGACATCACTATCTTCGAGTGAAGGACCATACTGTCTACTTTGGAATATTTTCACCCACTTACAACTTTAATCTCTTACATTCCACTTTTACTGGTAGCCATTGTTGTTATCTCACATTTTGTCAACATACTGTGAATTCCAACTCGCAACTTTTACCAGCTTTTTTAAGTCAAAGTTAAGTTGTTATTGCATGCTAATGTAGGTGATTAATCCAGGTGGTGCGTTCATGTGCTGGTGGGAAATTCTGATATCTGAGAGCTCCTTACAAAACGCACTGATGACCAATGTATTCTGAAACTGAATCATTAACACAAATCATACTTTAAGCATGCATGTTGTAAATGGGACTTTCAGCATTAAATAGGCTGCTGTTCTTCGCCAACTGCCTCCTAAGTCTCTAGTGTGGGACCTGGGATTGAGGAACCCCAGAGCCTTTTCACAACTGTTCTACTGTTTGCTTTCCTCCAACAGCTCTCTCTCTCTCTCTCTCTCTCTCTTTTACAGTGAGTAGCACAGTGGTTAAAAATTGCAGTAGAGCTGAGCAATATGGCCAAAACCTTGTATCACGGCACGTGTAATTTTATATCACGGTAACAGTATACATCTCAATACAGTGATTGTTCTGTAAAAATTCAGTTAAGAGATGGTTTATAATAAGTATACCATAACATACTTCATCACATTTGATTGTTTTCTTCTTATGTTTGGAACTTCTGTACAAACAAAAACAGCTAGTGACCGACCGATTATCAGGGCTGATATTCAGCATTTTCCAATCATCGGTATCAGTGTTTCTTGTGTCTGATTGCTGATAAAATACATTAATTTAAAAATGCAGTAGTTTGGCTCTGATGCAGCATTCTTTCTCTGTAGTCACGACTCTGTTCAATGTCCCGCCCACATCTGATATTTCATGTGACAAGCAGTAGCCTAAAAACACTGAATAATCTGAATCTTGTAAGTAATTAGTTACTAAATTTAGCAAATACATGTAGTACAGTGGAAGTGTAAAGCAGCAGAAAATTGAAATACTGAAGTAAAGTACCTCAAAATTGCTCTTACAAAGCAGTACTTGAGTAGAATGACATCACTGGTTGTTCAAAATGTTGACACAAAGATTATGATTTTAACTGAAAATCCTTATCGGTTTCAAAAATATCCTTTATTGGTCTCCATGAAAACGAGTCAGCGGTCTTGGTACTGGCCCTATAAAAACCATATCAGTTGATCCCTGAAATCAAACTGCCTCAAATGATTCAACACTTGAATTAAAAACAGTAGACTGAAAATACTTGTGGACACAAAAGTATTTTCACTATACAGTGACTATAAACCATGTTATTACATTCACCTGAAAATATGGACATTCTTATGCACTGAGTTTCTTTTCTCCACTTGTGTCAATTCAGCTACATCAAATAAAGAGGCACATAAGCTCGTATAGTTTAACAATGTACGAGGTCATAGTTATGAGATTGAGCCCCAAAAAAGTGAAGGTGGAATAGTGAATAAGAAGAAAAATGGAAAAGATGAACTTTCTTCTGGTGTTAGTTCACCTGCCGGTACTGCATCCTGGTGGCCACACTGTTCTGGTTGTCCTGTGATGTGGCTTTTCCTGGAAGTCTCAGCAGGAAGCACTTGACTGTAGCATATGTCAAAGTAAGCTGCAGACTCAGGGCCATTGTGCAGCTTTAGAGAACCTCTGGGAGTTTGCATAGGCGACAGCCCCCTAACTTTGTGAAACACTAGTCGGAACATTAAGATGTTGCTGCTGACTGACCAATATGACCGTGGGGACACAGATACAGCAGCGGCAGCTACAGATGTGAAACTTCAGAAGACTTGGAGTCAGTGGGAAGATGTTTTCTAGTGCAATAATTATGGGACCAGCATGGGCGACAGTGTGTCTGAGCCATGACTCAAACTCTGAGCACATTAAAGACATTATGAAAATTATACCATGAGTCAGATTACGAAGGCTGGATTCTTCTATGCTCCCTCTATGTTTCGTGTTATTTCCTTTGTTTGATTTCCAGATTCAAAAGGCTGGCGAGCACTGAGAGCTGACATTCTAATTTTGCTGTCACCCCTTTCTCCTCTCCCACATGAATTCTCTGTTGTTGTTGTTGTTGTTGCTGTTGCACTTTTGAATACAGTGGCCTCCGTCATTTAATGGCAGGTTCATTCATCATAGTCAGCAGTTCTAGCCCACTCAAACCACTGTATTTCACCCAACCTTTACATTTTAAAAGCCTCCAATTCAGGCTTTTGCTGCTCACAGAGTGTTCAGTGCAGCTGATAGACTGAGAGTAGAGGGCAGTCATGTAATATCCAGTGTCACACACGACAAAAATACACTCAATGGGGGGATTTTTCAAGTGCAGGTCACTATTATAAGACATGTTCAGTGACCAAGACTGTTTTATTTACAAAGAGGGTTCGATTTTTGAGCCTTCTCTAATAAAATTGTGCATACAATTAGTTTTCCTGAAACCTGCAGTGTTAAGTGGAAATAAAGATGGTAGTTTGTCCCTGAGTTGATTGCACTCTATCTGTCCAAATCACAAACCCTAGTTGACTATGACATGGAACTTGTGGTGTGATGTACCCTCATCTGTTGCAGTAACAGCTCACAGGGTGTGTGGTTTACAGCCTCTGAGGAGAAAGGTGACATGTCATCACGTCACATGCTAACTTGCAGGGATTAGCTGATACAAGGCACAATTTTTGACAGTGGCCATCCTGGTGGTTTACTCACAAATGCTCCTCCGTAGCTTAACATACCTGGCTTTGAAACAACTTCACATCTCTACAAGACAACACCAACTCAAGGTCCACTTACTCTGTACAAAAACTCTGGCAGCATCTTGTAAAAACACAGTAATTTCCCATAATTAAAATACAGTTTAGAGCTTTAATTTTATATGAGACCTTTTTTTAAAAATTTTTTGGCCTTTTAATGTTTAATGAAAGATATCGACAAACAATAAAATCACCTTTAAATATGGCTGAACAGTGTTATAATAAAACTAATTAGTTTTAATAATTATTATTAATCTAATTTTATTATTATAATCAATTATTTATATAATTTTATGTGAACAATATTGTTATTTAATCAATATCTAATGTAATAAATTATAATCCACTAATGAAACATTTGATTAAAATGCCAAAATACTGCTGTATTTATGTATATCTGTCCAGCGGAGCACACTGCTACTAAAGGTAACAATCTTCAGCTATGTCAATTTTCAACAACATGTAACACAGGAAATAAGCACTGCTTAGTAACTGATTTCCTCCACTTTTAGAAATCTAATCTATATTGGCATTAAGTTAAAAAGTTATTTAATAACAGGCTGAATCGCAGATGGGTATTGGTGCGAATTATCAGAAGTGTGCACTGTTGCAGTGGTAAACACAGCCACTTATTAGCACCTGTATTACACAGATTTCATCAGCTGTCACACAAGTTCAGGCTGGTGTTATTTTGGTGTCCCAATAGAGGTTACATACAGTATGGCTGTTGTTTCAACAGCATCAGAATGAATATATTTTATGTGAAGCAGGTTCTAACTACTAAACTAGGTTTATGACTCATGTTGTTCCAGGACCATCATTGCCACTGAGCAAAAAGTCCACATTTGGAGCAAGTTGCTGTGGCTGAGTGGTTCAAGTGCAGCACTGTAACACAGGAGAATGGGTTTTGTGTCCTGTTTAAAACATATTGTTGACGTATTATTATTACAATAAGTTTACTTATTATTATCTGCTTTTTTTATTATCTGTCACAGTTTCGTTAAGTTAATGGAACAAAAATATTTGTATATTTTATATACTTGGTTAGGCTTAGGCAACAAGAAGGCAACAAAAATACCTGGTTAGGTTTAGGAAAAGATGTTTTGGGATATAATAGACCCATCACAATGTTAAGCATATGTATAAAAAAGGATAACTTCTTCCATGTCCGTGTTTTTCAGGTATTTTGCGGGTATTTTTTCCCCGAGTTGCATAGCTGCAACATTGCAAAAACATGATTGATCCTGGAGGAACATTCATCAATCACGATGTTGCAGGAACAATACCAATACTGGGATATCAGATCACACACATACATATATGTGTATATCTTTATACAATATACATATGCTCTCTCTCTCTCCTTCTCCCTGTCTCTTTTTTATTTGTTTACCTTGGGATATAATACTCATTATGTGTAGTCAAGTTTTTTTATATAGCACACATTTCATACGCCAGGCGTAGACTCGATGTGCTTAGATGTGGCAACATCCTCCTGCCATTCTGTTTGACTGGTAAACGGACTTGACTGATAGAACAACCAACCTTGTGATTAGTGGACAACCTACCTCTCGAGCTACAGCAACCTCAACCAGTTGTGAATCAATACTGCTGCCATATGCCATATGGATGACGTTGAACTGGCTTTATGTGCCTTTGGGTTGCAAGAAACTGGGGTGGCTCAGACTGCAGATCTTATACAGTAAGTCAAACCTATGAGTAGGAAACACGTGTTCCAACATACTGCAGTCAATTATTCACACACACATTTATTGACTGACTTTCCCACATTTACAGTATTTTAAAATCTTACTGAAATGCTCCCACATGGCCACCCCATACGTTTTTCCCACTGTGTTGTAAAAAAAAAAAACCTATTGCCACTGCTGAAGTTATCACTGAGGGCGTGACAGCAGCTCCGTTAGGCCGGCTCCCCTCAGTCGCTGGTGTGCGGTGGGCCCCAAGCTTAGCAGCAAAAACTATTTAGAGATCTAAAATGGAGAGCCCCTCGTGCCGGTGTGGAGTGATAACATTGAGGCTCTGCTGAGGAAGCCGCCACTGTGAAGAAGCTGTAATTTAGAGAGGGGTTGGAAAAGCTTATCTTCCTAAGCCTGTGAGCAAAATAAAGAAATAGAGGGAAAAAACACACACTTGACAGGAGCAATGAGTCACTGTAGATGGCAAACAGGAGTAAAGAAAAACACTCTCTGGATGAAGCCTTTGTGGTACTGCTTATTATCCATGGAATTGTATGTTAAGAGAGCAAGAGCCACCCAAACTAGGTCCAAAAGGTCAATTGCCACTACACATAGGTGACATTTTCATTCTGCTGCAGGGAATATTGCAGCAGGAAATGAAATAGGTGGTCAAGCAATTATATAGTCTGCTTGTTTTGCTATGACAAAGCCACTGAGTCCACTGGATGCTGAAAAGCCTGACTATGCTGGAAAAGCAACATTTCTCATTTTCACATCCCCTTTAAACCCCCTTTGAAACATGCTGCACCATTAAGTTGAGCACCAAGGTATGTATTTTCTTTCTTTTGACTGAAATTCTCCGGAGATATTGGCATATTTTGGTGCAGAAACGCTAGCACCATCAACAAGTAACATTCACATGGGTGCAACTGAAAGTGCTCATCATAATTAGCTCTCAGGATTTCAGTTTCATAGTCATCCATGCTCCGTTATAAATTGCAGTCATTAGGAAGAAAATGTTCCAATTCTGCTTTAAAGTTGAAGTTCCCTCTCAGCAGCGTCTTTGATAAATTGATAGCAGGTCTTTTAATCTCACTGTGCTCCTTTGGGGTCCTCCCCGATGATTGCTCTGTTGATGGGTTCTTTGTAAAGCGCCGTCCTTGTCTCACAGCAGCGAGTGTACATCTCTTTGTCAGCATGAGGCTACAGTATGCACACAGTGTTCCCTTGGCGCTGATATTGAACGTCAACCTTTTCTTTTGCTTGTTTATTAGGCAGAAAAATTGCAGAATATTAGACTGTGAAATGTTTATCACCCTATAACTCTCTTAACTCTCTGTGGTTGTTCAACCAAATTCACACACACACACACACACACACACACACACACACACACACACACACACACACACATCAATGTAGTCTGATTTTACGATTATGGTTGGAGGTTAAGTGTAAAGATATAATATGGGATATTTCAGCGGTAAAATGTCTAAAGAACAATGAGTCCTTTGTTGTATATTTTGTTGAGTTGTTTGCTTACATTATCCCAAATGTTTCCAATAATGTAACCCAGAGAAGTGCATTTTTCATTTGGTTGCCTGTAAGGAAGCCAGCAAATGTGAACAAAACTGTTGAGTACCCATATATTTTTTAAACACATTGAAAGATTTTTGGCCACACTAGCACTTGGGCTCCATGGAAACATTGGTCAGTTGGTCCACCATTTTGGTTCAGAGCGAACTATCATGACATATTCAATGGACTGAAATGACATTCAGGGTCCTCAGAGGAGGTTCCTAAAAAAAATTGGTGGATGCCACTTCTGTGATGCAAAGATGAGGCTGACATTTTTGGCCGAGAGTGAAATGTCTGGTCAACTGTTTGATACTTTGCTACAGAGGATACATTCATGTTCCTTCGAATTGTAATAACTTCTGTAATGACATTGTGAAGTCACTCCTCACATAGTGGCTTCCTCATCCTCACACAAGATAACAACAAATAACAAAGAACACACACACGCACACACACACACACACACATATATATATATATATATATATATATACATACATATATATTTGTCATGTCATGGATGACAATATGATAGACCATGTAGATATCGGTTACCTGACCTGTATTTCATTGTGCCCGTCTGGTCATTTTGTGCCACGCACAATATGCACCAGTGGGAGTCTCACTCAATGAGTCACTGTGTTCCAGATAATAAAAGAAAAATAACTACAAAATAAAGAATACACAAAGCAGACAAGCAGACTAGATATGCATGATTTGTGAGTGCACTGTTGATGGACACTATCCTCCCACAATGCAATGCATATAGGAAATGGAGGAGCTGCTCACAAGTGAAAAAATGAATGAAATTAATTGTGGGTGGTAGTAAAAGAACACGGAAAAATCTTTGTAAACAAAAAATAAGAATTATTTACTAAGTATAATTGGCAGTAGCATTTCATAATTTGCTGTTTGATGGACATCTGGGGCCTAATGTATAAAACTCTGTGTATATTCAGGTGTAGAAATATGTGTACACACAAAACAGGAAGCATGCATGCGCAGTCTTTTCGTCAGATTTATAAAACACCACGTACGTCTGTCGGCTTTTCCTCATACATCTCAATCATCCTTAAATTTTACACACGAGCAAGAGCTGTCTGACCATACTCACAATTCACTTGACCGTGAACTTGAAGTAATGATTGATCAGACTGACAGACGAAAAAGAGTACTATTTCGGGCTTCAGTTATGGCTTTTGCAATGAGATGAAGTAACTGAAACGGCAGAAAGTGACATAAGCAGTTAATGTTGCAAGTTCAGAGCCACAGACTTTGGAGGAGTTAAAAAAAGTGTTCTGATTTCAAGCGATAGGCCAAGAGACGCATCTCTGCGCACAGTGATAGTGTGCGAGCTACAGGAGGAGGAGAGGCGATCCCTGCGCTCTCTCCGCTTGATGAGCGTTCATCATCATGGACCATAACCTCAGTATGGTCCATTAAAACTCGTTCTAGCCTAAATTGCGCATTGCCAATGTCCTCTCGCACCACCAAAGCAGCTACTGTATCCTGCTGCAAGGCCATTACGCATGGCGACAGCCTTTATACAGTGCCGGTTACACCTGAAGGTCGAGGCAGATGACCGCCCACCATTGAATCCGTTTCTGCTCGAGGTTTCTGCCTGTTAAAAGGCAGTTTTTTCTCCCAACTGTTGCCAAGTGCTTGCTCATGGGGGAAATGTTGATTATCTGTAAATAAATGAATAAAGGTCTAGACCTGCTCAATTTGCAAAGTGTCATGAGAGGATTTTTGTTGTGAATTGGCACTATACAAATGCATATTGATTGATTGATTGATTGATTGATTGATTGAAAGTATTCTTACTCGCCAATTATGCAGGAAAATAATCTTTATTTACATATATAGAGCTCATGTATCTATTTGTTTACATAAGGATCGTTATCATTATAATTATCATAATGCACACAGACAAACACATTTACAGAAGATAGTAAAAACAAGTATAACAACTTGTGCGTCACTGTGTAATCACAGTGAAGGTTTTTTTTTGTTGTAATCCTAACTCAATTCAGACACAGCTCTAAATATAATGTCACCCTAATTCACCCTTTCCTTATCATTTTTGCCAACTCACAACATCACAATAATCAGACTGAAAAGACTGCATACATGGTATGCATGGTGTTAATGATGTGAACCAGTATGCACATTCTCACCCTCTTGGGAAATCTGCATTGAAAGAGGCATAAATAAATTTTTCGCGTGTACGCATGGTTTATACATTTGGCCCCTGATGTCATTTCATGTATAAAGTGGTTAAGTATATTGTAATTTTTGTATACCAACTACTGAAACAGTATACTATGATGATTACTGGAGTTGCTATGATTAATCTATTAGTTGTCAACTATGAAATTAATGGCCAGCTATTTTGTTAATTGGTAAATCAGTTTCAGTAACTTTTTAAGAAAAATAGTAAAAATTCTCAGATTCCAGCTTCTTAAATGTGAATATTTTCTGCTTTCTTTACTCATCTATGACAGTTAACTGAATATTGTTGGGTTGTGGACAAAACAAGACATCTGAGGATCATCTTGAGCTTTGGGAAACACTCGTACATTTCCATGCACACTTAAGTCGAGCTACGGTCATAGCTCGATTAGGCCATTTAATTGGACTACTGCCATTCTTCCAGTATACAAGCACCAGTGTTGGGGTAACGCGTTACAAAAGTAAAAAAGTTACAAATGTAACACGTTACTAATAATATGTCAGTAATATCTTACTATAGTTATGTCTGTACTCAAATACTAAACTAACTGAGAGAGACCACACTGGCAAGCAGAAAAGAAAAGCAGAGGATGAGAGCAGGGGCAAGCTTAATGTTAAGCACCCAAAAATAGATTTATCTGGATCTCAATCTGCCCGGATTGAACGGCTTGAACCCCGAGAAGTGAGGACGCAGGGTATGTTGTTGAAGATATGCAGCCTCTGTCACAAAGTTTTTAGGAAGCTAGTCAGCAAAATCCCTGTTGAAAACAATGATGAGGTAAGATAACGTTGCCATAAAGATCAGTTTATGCCGACACAATAGTTATTAGTCTATTAACGTTACAAACCGCCTAAACAGTGGCATTGCCAAATATAGCCCAACGCTGATTGTACATTTAAAACCATAGCATGAGGTTAATACAGTATCTTCTTAAATTTTCAGCACAGTTCAAGCTGTGCTGGGTAAAAGAAAAAAACAGGAAAGACCACATTTAGTTCCCGCTCACTTCAGAGTGCCACTCACTTGAGCTTGTAACCCCCAATCTGCCGATGCCTGATCCTCGATCAGCTGATGCCGCCAACTTCAAGGATGACTTTTTTTCCATTGATATCCAGACCGATGCCACCACTCCATGTCCATGTCTGTGGAAGCAGAGGTGATGGCTTATCTCAAAACTGCACCTACGATGGAAAGCCAGCACCACTTTCCAAGTATTAAAACAATTGCACTCCACTATATCGCACCAACACCATCCAGTGCACCCGTCGAAAGACTTTTCAGTCTTGGAAGTCTTGTGCTCACTCCAAAACGAAATTGTCTCGGTGATGGACGCTTTCAGTGGCTTTTTCTGATGTGCTTTAACAGGTACTTTAGTGGAATAGTGGAATAGGCTAGCCTTCCAAAGCCCGTAGCAGGCTATACAGTATGTCAAGGCTAAGCTCCTTCAGTAGTTGCTGTTTTAAGGCAGGATACAGGCCTAGCCTTTAAATATTGGTTTGCAAAATAGGAAGCTGCTGGCTGTATAGTTCTCCTCCGAGTGCACTTTATGTTGTTGGATCATATACCCACACATTCCTCGTTCTGTGAACTATAATAAAAAAGGCATAGAAAAAGAGATTTTTGTCTCGTCATGTCGTTGTAGGCCACATTATAGAAGGTTTAGTTCTATTGTGTTTCATATGACTGAAGCCTACAGTATTTATTCCTATCTTATAATATATCAGACTTTGATCCTTTGTCTGCTTGCTCATCCCTGCGTCCAAGGCCATTCCTTTATTTAAGAAGATCTAGGCTTATTAAATTGTTCTATTTAGGTTTATTTGGGCATTTTGTTGAAAGTAACTAAAAAGTAGTGTAATAAGTAATATATTACTCTATGCAGACAATAATATTGTAACTTTATATATTACTTTAAAATGAAGGTAACTAGTAATATGTAATATATTGCCCAACACTAACTTGCCCAACACTGACAAGCACCAGGGGAGAATCGATTTATTGACGGAAGTTTGTCCAACACCACCAAGGTAGGTGGCGATATGCACCGTTTTATCTAGTTGCTACTGGACCTTCATCCGGTCCACCTATTATGTCACTTACCAAACAAGTTAAGAAGCGGAACAGCGAACGGTGAAAACATGGATGACTTTTCAATTTGTACAAAAATGTGTATTTCTTGCTCTAGCACTCGTCATCTTGATACCTTCGTCGTCGTCTTCTTCTTTTGTTTTTCCCATTCTTCTTGCTACAGATTTGTGCCATGGACAACTTCCGGACCAATGCCCGGCACTTGGACTGTGGGACATGGGCAGAACGCCGAGGCCAATTCAGGTCCGACTAAGGCGTATACATGAAAGAGTAAATCAACTTCCAACCGCATTATCTGGGTGTTAGTCAAACTTTGAGAAATTTGATTTAGTACGATTTCATTCGGACTAACATGTTTACATGGACTTAGAGGGCCGGATCTACTAAGATCCCAAATTGCTTGTACTAATCTGCGTGCGCAATCTAGAAATTTGCGTGTGGGGTTGAACCGCGGTTTGCGCGCGATTTAATGAGAGTGATTGCGTAAATGACAACAGGTGCAAACGTGTTGAAGACACGCCTATTTAAATGAGGGTTTAGTGTGTTTCATGGTTTTCAGCATGGCGAGTTTGAGAGAGCGAAAGCGCAAAGTGAAATTCGACCCTTTGGAATTAGAAGTGTTGGTAGAGGAAGCGAATAAACATTTCAATGAGCTGCAGCAAAGGAATCTGGCGGTCGCACAACGCCGTGTGGGAGAAAATCAGTGAAAAAGTTAATGCTGTTGGAAAAAACAGGTGAACAGTGGATGAAGGGAAAAGGAGATACCAAGACATCAGAAGAAGAACAAAAGAAAAATTGGCGTATAATAAAAGGTCTGCAAACAAAACAGGCGGGGGCACCGTGGATGAGATGCCTCTGACCAGCGTTGAGGAGCAGGTGCAATCCGCTCTGAGTTCCTCCAACAGCTCCAAAATGGCAAGGCTGGATAGGCGATATATTCCAATGATACTTTCCCCATTCATCCCAAAAATGTTCACACAAGGGTGAAAAATGCGTTCTCGGAGTCTCCTTCCATTGTTTTGGTGTCTCCTTCTTGCAACAATAACCGCAGCCATGTGTGCGCAATTACGCATACAAACCGTTTGCACCTCCCTTTGAGACGGGTTTAAATATAGAAGAAGTTTCTATTAGCAAAATTGCTTTCAGGTTTGATAAATCACTTTGCGTGTGCTAAATTAATATATTTACATTATCTCCACCCAGAACACGCACAATTGTGTATAAACGCCCCATATTGCATATTCATTACTGCAAACATACTAGCTGGATGCAGACGCGCTATTTTGCACCTTTGACAGACGCAACCCTTTTTGCGCACTGTTAGTAAATCAGTTTGTACAATTTTTTGCGTGTGCAAGGAGTTTGCACACGTTTTAATACATGCAAACCTTTAGTAGATCCGGCCCTAAATATCTGGTTTAAGTCGAACTAACACAATAGTCAGATGTTTCCTAACATCATGTAAAAAAATGCCACAATACAGAGATATGTTGACAAAAGTCTGTGATTATACAGATCCTAGTCAAATATTAGTGCATATCGTTTCTATAGTGTGAATACAGTCATTTAGTTGTCTTCCTTCCTTTTAACGGTAACTAACATATTTTGCACTGCATGGCTTGTGTTCCACATGATTACATGAAGTGGTGTAATTGTGCTGTAATTAGCTATAATAAGCTGCTGGCAAGCCTATCCTGGGATGCAGGAAATCTGCCAAAAATAGAAAAATTAGGTGAGAGCTAAAAAAAAATTGTAGCTGTGTGTGTCTCTGATGATTATTTTGTTCCACAGCATTCCAACAAAAACCAGCAGGTTTCAGTGACACTGTCAAGACAGAAATCAACCCACGGCAAAAATTATTCAGTGCCAGAGCTGAACGTGCAGTAGTGAATGCCCATAGTTTATCTCATTTTGATGATCCAACGGGGTCGTGATCTGCTTCAGCCAGTGTGCACACCATGCAGTGATGGCTGTGAATTGTTATTCTGAATTGAGATGTTGAGGTTTGCTCCCAACAGATGAGCTGCGCTAAAGAAAAACAATATCTTAGTATTATGTTTTCTCTTTTTGCTGGTGAAGCGAACACAAAAAAAAAAAGCCACACAGCCTCAGGCATTGAGCCTGTATAATCCCACAGCAGGCTATCCTTTAGATGTCAACAGTAGCAACAAAGCCTCAATTTGTTGCTTGTATGAAGTGGGTACTGAACAGAGGCAAAAAGACACTGACAGGGGCTCTCACTCCCATTGATGGGGAAGATAATGTAAACAAATTGCTTACAATCACCTTATTAATATTTAACAATGATGAGTCTGGGCTGTTCTTTTAATGCTACAGTTAAAGAGTGGTCAGAGTTCTCAGCAGTATTTAAATACTACTGTATTGTGGCCACAGAGATCCAACATCTGCAGGCTGCGATATTCGGGGTAATGTTTTTGCAACATCTCTGGTGCTAAGTGCTCATCAGTGTAGTGTTTTATAGCACTTTTTAAAGGTCACTTCTCAGATGGAGTGACCTGAGAGGTGAGCGTGCCTTTTTGTCTGTCTAATGCTAAGGATCCAGTTTTTATTAGATTCTCTTCACTCCCTTTGAGAATGAGAGCTGCTCATAGGCATTGAACTGAGATCAGAGCTCGGCCCGTACCTGTGTCTTAAGCCTTGACCCAACTACTACAGTAGTTTAGTCTAGTTTCAGGCTAATGTAGTACATTTGCTACACTCCTTTGGTCGTTTCCTCTGAGCATTATCTAACTACTTACTACATGAAAAATACATGGAAACACATAGACTCAGCAGACTGTCACAGTCAGCATGAGAGAAAGATAAAGTTATTTATTACTATTATGTATTATTTAATACGATTTGAAAGTCACTAGAAAACAAATCTGGCCCCAGCCCATAACAGAACTAGCAGGCAGGTTAAAATAGCACTGATTTAGAGTTGCACTCCTATAACACTGTCAGCATCACAATATACAGACAGGATCAAAATCAATGCAGCGGAACTAGATATACTGTCTTTCTTACCTGCTGTCTGCCAGGGCTACATCTTCTGACCATTTTCACTGTCAGTTATTTTCTGGATTCATCGATGAGTTGTTTGGTGTACAAGATATCATAAAATGGCTCATAAAATGTTCAATAGTGTTTCCTAAAGCACAAGATAACGTCCTCAAATGTCTTGTTTTGTCCATTACCCAAAGACATTCAGTTTACTGTCATAGAGGAGGAAAGAAACCAGAAAATTTAAGAAGAGGGATTTTTTTTTCTTAAAAAACTACTAAAACCAATTAAACAATTGTAAAAATAATTGGTTAATTAAATGATTAACAATTGCAGCTCTACTGTCTGCATTACCCACAATGCCTCTGAACAGCCAACAGTTTGGCTAGAGATTGGGGGTGTTATGCTATAATATTATAAATAAAATAATAAAATTGCCCTAGTCCAAATGAAGAAGCAGCGGGAGAGTTGTGACTGCCTCAAATTATAGACCACAATGCATAAATTCCACTGGGAACCCCCTCACTTTATATGTCCTCATACTGTCCAGCAGACAAAATCCAGACAAGAGAAGGGAGAAGACTGATATAAATGCTGATATGCATATCTGAGTTGCCTTCTGTTATTTCTATTATCAAGCAAAAAATCCTGCCACTCTGGCGACTATCGGCCCATTAACACCTCCCAGCCTGCCTCCAGTCTCCACCCCTTCTGAAACCAAACTGTTGAGTCATCCTTGTCATCATTTCATTATCAACTTTATACACAAACTCTTGAAAATTCTAAATGAAATGGAGTTGAGCTGACAGCTAATTGAATCTAAACTAAAGCAGTGTTATAATAGCTCACACACAATTTTGGTCTGCAAGCTGAGCGTGTAATCAATAGGTTACCAGTGCTCGGCTTAACCCATCCACCTCCACCTCAGTGTGGAGGTATTTCTCAGCTGCTCAGAGTCGTCATTTACATTTGGAGTCATTTACTCAGATATACTGTTTTTTTTTCTCACTGGATTTCCAACTTTTAATGTATGTACAGTATGCTCATGCAGTTCAGTTATTAACCAGTCAGTTGGGAAGCCATTAGAGAACTGCTTGAAAAAATAAACTGTGTTGAAACGATGGAACGCTTTGCTGCCTTGCTACTGAGTGGGAGGATTCGGGGTGTAAATGTTCATGATATAAGTAAACTGAGATTCTTGTGCTACTCCGTCGTGGTTTTTGGGTTAAGGTTTTGCTGTTTACTGTTTATTTTGAAGGTCGTCCGTTGTGTGTCTATTTATGCTTTACACTTACTGTCTTTTTCTTTTTGCGACCTTTTGCCTGCCTGTGTTCACCTGTGTTAATTAGTCCCTTTGTATCCCCTTTCTTGTTGTCAGTTCATCTGCATTTTCTTGGTCAGTTCACTAGCTTTTATTTTACCTAGGTTGTTCTTTTTGGATTTCTCTTTGATTACTTTGATTATTTTGTATTGCCCTGCTTGCTTCTGTTTCCACCTCCCATGAGTTTGCAAAGTTACCTTTTGTTAGTTCTCCTCCCCATTTGTCTGCAGTTGGGTCCTTTTACTTTGATCTGACAACCTTGAACGGTAACATTGTGCGAAAACGATTGTACAGTGCGGTTATTCAGCAGGTACACACACCTGAACAATCCAAATCATCATTTGGAAAAACAGTGATCCATTTGATATGATTTTTGAATTTTGAACAGCCTTGAGCCATGTGTATTATTGAGCTGTTCTGCATGAAATAACCCTGTGCACATACCAGGAGATAATCAGTGAACAATGCCCTGCCGGACCTGAGCCGAGCTCCGCTTTGTCTGCGTGATTCAGTCTCACTGAAAGGCAAATTATCCCAGATACTGTTGCTCCATTCTTCTGCTTGAGTGAATTGCTGCTCCTCTCACTGGCAACAATAGCTTTCTCATTGACAGAGACTCAATGTAACGAAACAAAAAAAAAACAACCAAAAAAACGTGTCACTCAATGTTCCTCTCCCATCTTTCATGCAGCTCATTCTAGGGGGATCATTTTTTGCCTGCATGCTCTTTTCTGCATGTCACTGCATGTGGCATAGCCCTGTGGTGAAACTACTTTTTGCAAACAAGGCACCCGCTGGTCATAGTCAAGTGCCTATCCCAATCCCTTTGTAGTCAGTTTTTCATCTACCAGTGATGCTGAGGAGCCCCCATGCATCAGTCACAGTTGTTCAAAGTTGTCTCAGACATAGGAGCCACTGATGGGGGAAGGAAAGAGACACTTGGTGATCAATTACACTTCCTCTCCAGTGATGCCAGCAGCATTAGAAAATTTTAATTGTCTGAGCAAAGAGAAAGTAACAAAATGTGTCCTTGTCACCTGAAGTAGGCACAGATACTTCTTCAGAGGCTGTGCACCTGATTAATATAAGTACTCAGAACTCAAACTCCACTGATTTTGCCAGCCATTAGTAAGGATGCCATAAGGACATTTTTCAACCAACTCGAGACAACAATGATGTGACGGATTATACCTGACAAGAATAGATGCTGAATATCTGTAGGGCACTGTATTAGGTTACTGCTAATGCAAACCAAACATGTCCTACTGCTGCTGCTTCACATTAAAAGCATTTAACTGGTGAAACATGAGTTGAATCTTATCTTATTATGAAGTACTCACAGGAAACACAATGTGTTTGTCAGTGAGTTGAGTACTTAACCCTCTGTCTTCAAAGATGCATCTACGGAGCAAAACATCAGTTATTATGGGCATTTGTTGACAGCGGATGAAGAGCTGCAAGTGACAGGTAGTACACCTACAACTTCTCAGTGAGGTAACCAACTCCTTTTCCGTTTTAGCATTTGGTTTAAATCCAAAATACTGTCAAATAGGCGCTTTAGCCTTTCATTTTGGCACAAAATCCTCTGCCATCTGTTTGTTGTCACCTCTTTATGCTCTCGTCTGACTCCTGCTACTCAATGCTGTGACTCTGCAAGTAATTATATTGGTAAATGCCTGAATACCGTGTAACACCAGTAACACTGACTACCATGGCAAGCCTAACTATGAGTCAGTTCACTAGTCATGGTTAGAACTACTCAGCCTGTAAAAACAGTGTATAATGCTTCCGTGTCTCTAAAAGGGGTCTTTTTTAAGTCTCGTCATCAAGGCTATTTATCTCAGCTTGGGTTTAGAGACATCAATATTTTATAGTGTAACCTAATACCAACGTTGTTTCAAAGTTCATGATACAAACTGGAAGTGTGGAATTTGAAAGATATAGGCATTAACCAGAAAGGGAGGTTGCTGGCTTGTTGCTTGTGCTGCCGTCTGTAAACGTCACTGTCAATCAAATCTGATCAAAATTACGCCAATACACTCCTGATGTGAGAGTTTTAGAATGTTAAATTCTATCAAAATATGACCTTAAGATTTTGTTTATTCTCTTTCATCTTTCCTCCTTTGTTATCTGTCTGTTTTTCAGACTGACAGACTTGGTCCCCAGTCTGTTTCCAGAGACACCCGGGGTCATTTTCAACTAGTTTTCACTTATTTGGAAATTATTTCCTTTGTGACAGCACAACACGTGATGTAATACTCAGTATGTATGTAAAAGTAACCTAATGTTTATCAGATAACATTTTTTACAGATTTATATATGTACATATCAAAAGGATAGTGTTGGTTTACTTCATCTGTAACGATGCATCTCGATGTATTAACATACTCAATTCTCAAACAAACTAGAGCTTTATGAAAATCAGTGGGAGATTTATACAACAATACAATTATTACACACAAATGAAGTACATTCTCTTCCATAAATGTACCTAAACACCACAGTGTGAATCATATTGCTGGAGAAATTACAGCCTACATAACTTTTATGGAATGTTTCAGTAGGGTGATAAAGTCATTAAAGAGCCTTTCTCAGTGTTGTTTGAAGCCACAACAGACCCATAAGGCCAGACATTGCTCAAAGCAGCCAGCAGACTTAGACAGCATCACGGATGACAGTGACATGGTTGAAGATTGCAAGCAATAAAGCTGTGGTCGTACTTTCATGGCCATGGCACTGACAGCCTTAGTCGGCTACTGCCGCTCGCTTCATCCTTCGTGTCTCTCGCCCCTGACAAGATTGCAAAGAGAGCTGTAACTGACTAATAAACATCAAGCGGTGCCAGCTCTGCCCAGACCAGGCCACAAAAACACACAGCATCCTTTGTGCCCAGACCTGAATTGATAGCTGTGGTAGTTTGGCGTCTGACAAGGCTGATGTTCAGCTATCTCAATGGTCCCCTTCTTTTATCGACTCTCCCCCAGCGGCTGCTCTGACACCCTTTAACGTGCTTAATACCCCTGGCATTTATGAATGGTTAGAATGACCTTTTAGATTGGGTTGCAAGTATTTCATTATGTTTATTCAGTAGAAGAAAATGTTTGTTGGAGGAGAAAAAATATGACAGGGGATGCAAAGGTTACAGTTCTAATCAAAAGGTCTACTATATGAGGTGCAGTTCACACTCTTTAGGTGATATTACACAGCTCTGCAGGAAACAAGAAACAGATTATACATTAAATAAAGAGTTACTATTCTCGTGCTGGATGTGAGGCTATATTATCACACCAGCCTTATTGCTTTACATAACTGTGAAAACCATAGAATCAGCCGACAGATGTAACTTCACCAGGCAATGTGGATGGGTTTCCTCTCAATTATAATGAGGTGCTTGTGTAAACACCATCTCCAGGTGACAATTTAGAGATAGAAGAAACAAGAATGGTGTGTTCTTCTCTATAATGGCAGTTGTTAAAAAAAGAAAGCGGTGCTAGTGAAACAAAAAAGCCATGGATCTCCTGCTGCATCAAATGAGGAGTCAGATTATGATTAGGAGTCAAATTAGTTTTCACAGGGGCAGAATGAGCTCAAATACGTGCATTAATGGAGCTTACTGGTGATGGTGGAAATGAAAAGGAAATGGATTGAACATGGCCGTTGGCAGGTGCGCAGCAAATTGTCTCTTTTCAAGGGTAGCGCCCATAGCATGGATCACTCTGTCCTGTAGAGGACGGGAAGACATTATTGATGAACATTTAAGTGAGTAAATGATAGTGAGTATGCAATAGTTGTTTGTGTATGAGATGAATGTAAATATGTGAGTGGGTGGGCGCACTTCAGTATATCCATGCGTACTGCATGTGTTCTGTTTGTAGCCCATATGCACATTTGAGTTAGATTTTCCTTTTAAGTGTGTGTAGGTGAGAAGTGCAAAAAATCAAGGCTACAAGCCTCAACAACATTCATAAACTTAATAGAGTGTATCTGAAGTCACTTCAAGGCACTTAACTTATGCAGTGAGTGGGTTAAAATTCAATAAGCAGAGCCATATAAACAGTTGTTGAGTGTAGTAAGCTATCTGCAGGCCAAATAATTCATTGCTTTTGTATGAAAATTGTTGTGTTGAGCTACTTTTTCCTCAGCATAGGTTGCAGCTTTCAACAAAAGTCTGGGGTTGCTGTAGTTTAACTTTTTCTGATGAAGACAAGCTTAAACCTGCAACAACAGATTTTCTTGGCCAAAGCAGACTGCAGAAACAAGTTGACTTATTGCCTGTTAAATTGCTTATTAGCAAAGAAGTTACTTATCTTCCAGCAACATTAGCATTCATTTTGTTACAGGCCTCTACCATCTCATGAGGGAAATATCAGTCTCGAGCCATTACATGCTCCACTTTGTTCTCCAGTTTCATGGAAAAGTGAAGAGTGAACCTAAACAATAAAATGAGCTGGGACACGCTATCAAGCTCATTTAACTTGAGGGGAGCTGCAAATTTAACCTTTCATTTTGTGTTAGTTCACACTCACGTTGTCATTTTATATGTACAAAAATATCAATTATAGCTACTTGAAACAGCAGTTTCAAAAAACCTTTCTCAACACTGGCTGTAGCTTAATAATATGAAGTCTGTGACCGAACAACGAATACGAAACTCTTGGCTAATTCAACTCATTCTGTTGTCTGTACTATTTGACAGGTACCCAAATGGCTATGCCAAAAATAGCTGTCTCTCTCTGCTGTTTACAACACCAACAAACAAAGTGTCTTTCTGTAGATCCTATCGATATTTGCCTAATGTGAATTCTGTACCTTAAAAGCTGCGAATCAAGCCTCTGGGATTCTGTCCTGTCAGCTATATGAAGTTTGTCGGTTTGTCAGCTTGTCATCAACGTTAGCTTAAACATTAATTTTCAGAACTTTCATTTTTAGTCACACATGACTAAGTTAAGTTTAACTTAAAGCTTACAGGGCCACATCTTTTACTTTAGTTAAAACTTTTCTGAAACATCATCATCAAGTCTCTGAAACATCACTTTTCAGAGACTTGCTAAACATTGGAAACAAATCCTTGTGAATGTTATGTGGATGTTCTTTTGAAATGAAAATCCTACCATATTCAAGGAAAACCCACATCGATTCATGGAGTGAATCTCACATCTTTCATTTTATGTGCTTTCATGCAAGGAATTCCTTTGACTGCTTTCTTTGTGCTGACAAAATGTCTCCAATGGTGGGATGTGGTGTGTGGGAATGGAGAAAGACAGAGAGAGGTTGAAACAGTGCAAGGCCAAATATAGCAGCTTGAAAAGCTAAAGAGATTCAAAATTGATAGTATTCAGTTATTAGTAGCATTCCCTTTGCCCAGACACTTCCATGTGTATTTTCAGACCATTTAATTATCGGAGGCAGGGTACAATGGTGTCAGTTTCTGGAAACATTGTGGATTAGATTAACTGACTACCACAATACCTAACATAACTTGTCTACCTTCATCTATATAAATACTATTCTATTTAGCTTTCTGTTACACGTGTGAGATATGCACAAGTTGGTTGAAGAAAAGAATAATATATTCATCATACATATTCAATTAAAGCAAGACTTTTCTGCCACAAGTAGCAATTAAAGAATAATAGCAAATTAAAACTAATCAGTAAAAGAAGCAAAAGAAGAGAAACGTCATACAATCAGCAGGTGACTCAGCAATGTCAGTTACACAGCAATATATTTCTGAAGTTTTACTAACATTTCCTACTGTTAGCCACCAAGCAAGTGGTCATACCAGACCAAGTAAAGCTGTAGCAGTAAAACCCCTGAGTGTACTAAACTGAATAAGTGTGAGTTTTATTGCTAATAAGCTGAATTCTTCTTGTGTAGAGGAGAGATGTGTCATTTTTTTAAAGCCCTATTAATAAAGGTATTATTTCTTCTGAGTCTGGCTTTTAATGACATAGACCACATCAGTGTCACTGAGTTAGTGAAGATTTGTCTTTATTCCACCTGTGCTGCACAAAAACAAAATGTCTGGTTAAAGGAGAATGAAGACCAACAGCGAAAACGGATGCTTATCAAAAAAAGATTATTTTTGAAGGAGAGTCTCCCTTATCGTAACCCTTAACCAACTGGTTTTTGTGCCTAAACCTAATCAGATTATAAGCACAGCGTTGTCACAACATAACAAGTTGCAAAATATGCATGGTTTACAGAAATATGCATTACAATGCCAACATTCATTCTGGCTATTGTGTGGAAAAACAACTTAATACTAAGTCACACAGACTCACTGAAATAAATTGAGACACAGGTGTGCCTGATTTGCTTCACTGGTAATATCATTACCATCCTAATTAAATTGTAGATTAGTAATGGCTACAGATGCAAAATCCCAAATGAATATGAATCCTGCTGTATAACTGCAGTGGTAATAATATGTGATGGCATGGAAATATGTGAAATGTCAAATTATTCTGTGTTCAAAAACAGGTTAACTGCTTGCATTCAGAGCAATCTCCAGCACTTTTGATTAACAGCTAAAGTAAACGCAGCCCTGCTAAGCGGACTTGTTAAATGTCAGTCAGCCTGGCCCTGCTACTTCAGAGACTGAGTGTGTGAGCACTGTGCAGAGCAGCATGCCCACTCAGAAGGGAGAACATTGATTTTTTCCCTTGGATAACAAGGCTTGACCGACTTGGGTGCTTGCCTGAGTTCGATTGCTTCCTCTCTCTGCTGGTTGTCTATACAGATCTCAGACGGACACATCAAAATTCTTAAATGTCTTCACACAGCTGTGGACGTCTTCAGAGAGGGGCGACCAAACAGCCTTTGACTGATGCCCTTCAGTGCAAGTCTTCATAGAGGTTGATTAATGACAAAGAGTCCGATGTTCAATCAGGGAGACTGGACGAGAGAGGAAAAATTGGGAGACAGATCTCGGCCGCAATCAGCAGGAGCTTTGATTGATTAAACTCAGCCCTTTTACAACCACACTGAATTTTGGAAGTTTTTGACAGTTCCACATTTAGCGAGGCAGTGGTGGTAGCAGCTGGGAATACTTCATTAAAGCCTCTCAAGAGAGGAATTTCAATGCTTTATGACATCCAGTCATACTGCTGGAGGGTCCAGTATTTCATTCATTAGATTTTCTGCCCTGAAACTAAAATCGGAAACTGAAAAATGGGGCCTGTTTCATTACAACACAAATGGTATTCGAATTAAGTGTACTTATCATGAGGAGCACTAATCAGCCTGTGAAGACTGTTTTGTAATTTCATTTTAATTGTGGCTTAAGTCTCTGGTGTGGAGTTTGAAAGATGAGCCCAGAGTTTTTCGGATGTGACTTGTACATCCTCTGGTGCCTTAATTTTGATCTTTCTTCTTTTATTCTGTCTCGCAATAGCCTCCTAATTTTAGTATTTTAAGTGCAATACTAAATTGCTGGAGTCACCCTAAGTGCTTTTAAATAGCCACTGAGATGCAACAAATTCAATCTTCATTACAGCTAAGTGAAAAATTAGGGGTAATTGGGGGTAAAATTGGGTTGATGTGATAATTTAATCTTGCATGGACAAACATGTCCTCTCTTTAGCCCGGTAGAGGTTTTGTATGAAGAATGATAGCAAAAACTGAAAAAAACCTATCCTAATATATATATATATATATGTTATATATATCAGACATTATGTCAGCAGAACTACCTGGGAGCTGTGTGACAAAGCAACTAATTCTAGCTCTCTTTGGATGGCCTGGCTTCAATCATGTTCTCAAAAACCTGAGTCAATGACTGCTTGTGCTGTTAAGCAATGCCTGAAACACCCTAGAAACACAGCTAGTGATGTTAATATCCATTCACATATTTCTTATTCATTTTCATATACTCATTTCAGCAATAATTTCCAAAAACAAAGTAAATAATATACTTTTACCGAAACCACTTATGCACATTCCATGAACGGAAAAGGAGCAGGACGAAGAAAAAATTATATTACCTTTATACCACCTTTCTGACAACCCCCACCCACCCCACCCCCCTGCGTCAGTCTCAGTGTGAGAAATTCATAACAGTAGTGCGATCGAGATGGTTTTCCTGCAACACAAACCTCACCAGGAGTGGGATAAATATTCTACGCAGACAAAGTCAATTGTTTGATGTGTATATTTAAAATAAAAAGAGCCACCTATCTTCTCCTCTCTCATGTGCCCTTCTGCTGTTTGATCTATACTTTCTGTTTGAAATGACACAATACTTAAGACATGTATAACAATGTCAGAGATTTCAAACACGTCAAAGGTATCCGTCAGTGGTGAGGAAGGAAAGAGGTGAAGTGAAGCTGAAGCTCAATATGCACAAATAAATTATACTAAAGATAGTGTTTGAGCCAGACTGTCTCTTACACTCCCCATCCCCCAGTACAGAGACCAGGGATGTCAACTGTATACTGTATAGTGGATTGCTTGACAACAACAGCAGAGTGGTGTCATCTGTCTCTTTCCCAGCATGCCCAGCACTCAAATCCTCTGCCAGTATCTGCAGCCTGGATGTAGGCTGTTATAAATAATAAAAGGCCCTGCGGATTGGGAATATGTGTACCAAAAACAATGCAGGAGCCACACTGTTTTGGCTGTGCCAAGTTAACATCGTGTCATTACACATTAATGAGGTGCAGGGCTCATAACCTGCTCTTATTCTTTGAAAGCTGTTTTATTCTTTCATGAGTGTTGGCCACAGCTTTTGATATGGCTGTCTGTGAGGAGATTTTTCTGAAGTTCTGAATTGACTGGAAGCTTTCGTCAGAAAGTGCTTGATATCACAATAAAAAGGGTCAGCTTACAGTCATGCAACTTTTATGGCTGAAGCCCAGGTCTGCAGAGAAAAGATGCAGTTTAGTGCACTTCATGTTCAAACACAGAGGGTGACCTTTTCACTTAACCCTGATGATTACTGTCACAGTACTAGACAATAGGGTAGATTTATTTGATTATGAGATGTTCTATTAACTCCCAACAAATCCTCCTAAATTCACCTAAATCCTACACACCGAACCTTTAAGGGATGGTTGTGGTCATCTAAGATAGTCACAAAGGCACAACCTTCACACAGTTGCAAGCCATGGGTACCTTAATGAAGAAAGGTCGCCTGAAAAATATACTGATACCTTACCGTCGAAGCTCAATGTTCAAACCTCTAATAAGTCAAAACTTGACATTTCTTTGAGCTCAATTTCCATTTTTTTCTCTTGTCACAACACTGTGCTTATGGTCTGGTTAGGTTTAGGCACAAAACCCACTCGGTCATGGTCAGGAAATAATTTTTTCGTATTAAAACACCTGTTTTGGTCGCCACAAATATGGCTAAAGATGGCCTGACTTCCGTCCGATGTCTCCTTAAAATAATCCAGTGGTTTCACACTTACAAATGTTGAAACAGTCTCAAACTGCAGTCACTGGCTTGTCAGACTGTAACTCAACCACTGTCCCCTCCAACTCTAGACATGAAAGTCAGGTAAAAAAAACAAAAAACAAAAAAACTGTTTGTACATAGCCTATGGCATGTACAAATTGTATCTATGGTTTGCAGAAATGTTAACTGCTTACATTTTATCCTGGCGTCTGGGCTGCAATGTTTCAGTAATTGTCATCTTATGAAGAAACCTCTTCTGTTTGTTCTACAACAGGGTTGTATAAATGTTTGCACTCTTTGCATGACATTTGTAAAACAAATAACTGACTACAGACTTCAGGAACACAGTTGGTGCATCATGAATTAGCCACCTCTGCTTTGCCCCATCATTACACACTCATTATACGACTAACTGTCCAGCATTTACTGCGGGCTACTGCCTGTCTCGGCTCTGGCTGCACCTTCCACAAATATTTTCCATCATGTTGAAGAGGGTGGCTATTAAATGTGCTAAATAGTGGCAGTATTATGAGAGTGTCCTATTACAAGATGTGACAAAGAAACCACAGATGAATGGTGAAATTGTGTTTTTTCTGCAGCACAAAATAGTTCACTCTCGACCTTGGAAATAATAGTTTCCAAGAAAAACATTGTACCTAAGGGTCCACTAAGTAGCTTTTTTCCTTTCTGAACTTTCGACCACCTTACACATTTTATCTATTTTTTATCTTTATATTTGGCACTGATTATAGGTGACATTTGGAGTAAAGAGAAAGACTGATTGTTGAGACAAGGCACCTTTTTTTGCTCGAACATGGATAAAAATCATTATAGCACAATCCCTATATATCTAGGAACATTGAAACTAGTGTTCTGAACCTTCATACACATTATATTGATGTGTATTTTATTTAAAATAGAGTAAAACCACCTGCAAAAGCACAATGATGATGAATTGGGTATGAATGGATATGATTCCCTATATTGTCTGTAAATCAGTAAATGCGTTCATAATCTTGGCCTTTGGTGCTTCTGCATGGCCTACCTTAACATAGGATCTGACATAAATGCTCGACAAAACTATCAATTTATCAATTTGACAAATCCATGAAAAAAATAACCAGTTAAATAAGAGACATAGTCTCATTAATGATTAATTAGCTCTATGGAAAACAATACCATTGCTCTCCTTTACCCTCCCATTTACACCACATTCTAATAACAAAGTGCAAAAAGGTTACTGTTTTAATGTATGTTTTAATGTACAATGCTTATGAATATAACATACAGCACATATAATGGCTAAAAGAGGACAAATAAGAACCCTCAGCATAGCTAGATAATAGTAAGGAACAGTCTACTTCAGCTATAACCACCTCTCCTGTGTTGAATGCCTCCAACCTTCTCTGAAATCCTGGCTGAGCTCACACTGATTGACAGGTGACAGAAGGCATTCCACTGCTGCTGCACCCTCTTTTCACCTTAAATCCGCCTTAAATCAGCCAGCTGCCTGGTTTTATTGAAAAAAAGATGCAAAAGCATTCAGTGTTAAGTTAAACAATAAAAGCTGGCAACTTTGCCGATCCGGTAAACAAAGAGTGATCTGTCATTGTTGTTTTCTGTATTTCCTTTGAGAGTTGAAAACATTGTGGCAGTGCCCCAGGAGGACTGACAAAGTGAAGGCATGCCAGTTGACAGCTTCTGAATATGACAGAGAAAATGGGAGTCTTTACCAAAATGGATGGTCTTGTGTTTCCATTAGCTCTTGATGTTACAATGGACAGTCGTTGCCTAAATACAGTCTCTTCACCAGAACTACATAATAGATGACACAGGAAAACATAGCATTCCTCTACAAGCATTACAGAATGCAGTACTGATGTATGTGCGCATAACATTAATCTTAAGAGAGGGTACAAATTGTTCTGCATTTAATATATTTTCTCCCAGAAACTACAGATTTACAGGTGTTGCTAACACGTTATACTAACCATCACTAATTAATGGTAAATTAATAGTCTATTAACCTTTAGGTAACAGTTATTTCACTTATAACAAACACAGACATGTTTTATTAACTATAATTAAGCAACTGTTCTTTGTGAAATAACTGAGGTTTATAATGTTATGTGAATCGTTAATAAATACTGTGTAGTTCATCTATAATCATTATGTGGGTGGCCATTATAAGGTTCCAACCTTTTCTTAAGCATTTTCGTGTCGATTTAGTTTAATTAACTATACATTTACCATTTATTCATGATAATTATTATGAAATGTTACCAGTGTTGCTGTTTGTATGGTGTTTGACATTAACTATAGCAATGTGTGCCAGAAGATGAGCAGTACAACTACTAATGATGAGATGTTGTTGTTTATGTTATTGTAAGTCAATCAATCAAATCAACAGTTCTCATCAATCTATTTTAAAGGTCCCATATTATGCTCACTTTTAGGTTCACATTTCTATTTTTGGTGTCTACTAGAAAATGTTTACATAATTTCATATTCAAAAAACACATTATTTTTTTCTTATTGTCCATTGCTACAGCGCCTCTATTCTCCCTCTGTCTGAATGCTTCATTTAGTGCCTGTCTCTTTAAGGCCCCCGTCCTGAAAAACCCAGTCTGCTCTGATTGGTCAGCTCTCAAGGGCCTGAGTAGGCACAACCTGCCATGTTTACGCATCACCTCTGCTGGTGTTTTTGCAATCACAGCTGTGCTGTGAGCATGGCCCACTCTAGTTGTGACAACACAACATTACGGGAGTCCTGACAGCTGGTTTAAAGGTACAGGAGTGCATAACAGTGTCTCCATGGATTGATCGTTTTGATATTTTCACAGTATTAATATAGCACCTAGACCTGTATTATAATAAAAAACAGACAATCTCACTTTCTCCACAAAAAGGGGCTTTTAAATCTCCACAATGAAAAGGCTCTTATTTTCCTTGTGGGTTTGGTGGTTTTGTCCCAGTATTGAATCTTTTCTTGACTCAATGGATTAAATTAGTGTGACTGCCCTGTAGTCGTACCATTTGACTGCACAGTTATGGTAAGCCTACTCTGAAATCATTAGCTTCCTCATTGACATTAGTTCAGGCTCTTCTCCTCTCAAAAATGGCAGCATTGTAGCAAAGTAGTATATAGCATGCATGTGAGCAGGCTTCACCACATCACAACATGACAACCTTTCCTCAGATTGAGCTCGGATTCCTTTGACAGTGTATCAGTATTAATCACTGCCACAAAGTATGTCTATACTTCCTGCTATTACCTACATGTTGAAGCCACACTGCAGGCTTTTCTTCTCTGTATGAATCAGACATTGCTCTCAGTAAGAGCTCGACTTGCTGGGTCTCTTCTGCCTCTGTCAGACTGTTTGCAGTGTATAATGGTCAACAGAGCTCAGACATTGCGTCAGGAACCAGAAAGGTTCCTTGTGTTAGCCTTTCACTAGACATGGGCATCAGGTGTTTGTTCTGTGCTCATCTTGACATTCAAATAACTCAAGTTATTCCATTTCCTTTTTAAACATGTTCCATTCATCAGAGTTATATGGTCATTTGTGCTGTGTGACAAAGCCTCACTCATTCCTTTTCATCCAGATGTCGGAAAATAAGCAAGCAAAGTATGAAAATTGCAATATCAAAAGAAATTTCAGCAGAAAGACTCAGAGTGCATTAATTTTTTCTTGACAGGTACTGTAGCAGCTCTTGGGAGAAGCTATTCACGACTAGGCCAATTATAAGCTCCACTTATTGCTTATCTTCCTGTCCAAGCTTTGCATGAATCTCTTTTTATTTCATCACGTATGCAGATTAGCTCAAATGGCTTGTAGCTGGTAGACCAGCTTTTTCACAACAATATCACTTTTATATTGGTCCTTTTGGTTCATGTGTACTGAAACACTATTATAAAAACTATTAAAACAGAAAAGGATCAGAACGAGCAATCTTTGAATCATTACAATATTTTTTTTTTCTATTATACACATCCAGTTCATTTATGTTTTTCTATTCAATAGTTTTCAGCCTAGATGCTGATAACAATAAAGTGATAAATAATGTTGTGATGCGTGGGAGTTCTTATTTATTTATTCAATTAACTAATAATAACTAATAATTAGAAATAGGCTACTTAATTTATCAATGGAGAGAAACAGGGTCATGTTACAGTTGCTTCATCTAAGAACAGAGATGTAACAACATAGAGGAATTATAAGACCTGTGTAAATACTGAAAAGAATAAAAATAGAATTGAACCAATAATAGAATAAATGTTGATGAAGGTTCTCAGTCATCCAGGTCATGGTAATTCTAAGTGCTGTATTGTAATCAACTGGACTTGTTTCAGTTTCTTGAAGACATTACACCTCTAAACCATTCAAGAGGCTTCTTCAGTTGCAGGCTTTTAAACTCTGTGTGGGAGTGTCCTTACAGAGTTGTTAGGGACACGTGTGAGCTCTGGGTTTCAGAGTCGTTAGGGCCACTTGTGGGTTGTTGACCCAGCTGGGAAGAAAACTCAGTACTGCACTGTAGGTGGGTGATAAGTAATTTGTAGGCCACCTCTTTGGACAGAGGAGGACCCACATGAAGGCCGATTGGGTCAAGCCTGCAACTCCCCTCCAGTTAGCTAGAACTGAAGAAGCCTCTTGGATGGGAGGTGAAACTTCTTCAAGAAACACGTCCAGTTGCCTATGAAACAGCACTCAGAACATAGAATAAAAAAATGTGCTTTATTTAAAAAAAATAAAATATATTGAAATATGTGCATATGTGAATGTTCTTGTTTCTGTGAGGAAACCATAACGTTTACATATGAGGTTTTGAGTGAAATGTCCATGGAATTTAATCGAGGTCTTCATGTCCCCCTCAGGATCAATTATTTCGACTTTGGTTAACATCTGGCTATTTAGCACCACCATTAGATCAAAATTTAACTTGTCCAACACTTTAGTTTAGGAGCAGACTAGTGACATTCCAATCTGCTTTAGCCGTAATATGTGTTTAGGGCCAACTACCAAATGATAGCATGCTGAAGTAATATGGTGTAAATATTAACAAAAAAACCTGCTAAACACTTGTTTATGTTTGTTTGGCATTGTCTTTGTAGGCATGTTAACGTTAGCATTTAGCTTAAAGCACCACTGCGGCAAAATACAGCCTCACAGAGCAGCCTGGTTGTAGTTATTTTGTGTTGTTTTGGTATCACATCTTCCCTGGGTATGCTCGGGTACACTTGGATATGAAAATTACCTTAAAACTTTTCAAATAGGTGAAGTGTATGGGCTGTCGTCCTCGAAAGGTGTCGGCGTGTAGTATGTTGATAAAAGATTCTTCGGAGGCAAGGCGGGGTGGATTGGATAGAACAATCTTTATTGAAACAGATTTCAAGCCAGCGTCCGAACCAGAGTGTGCACTCCCTGGTATTCTCAAATCTTGGCAAAGTGATGCCCAAAATACTTTGCTCTCTGCTCTATCAGAACTCCTCTCTGACCATCAGTCTTAGGAGATCAACCAAAATCCCCCCGTTCTCTGGTGTGTGTGTCTTTTTAGAGTCTCTTCGCTCAGGTCCGCCTGTTTCTCTAATTGTTTCCTTTTTGGGGAACTAAGGGCCCATCTATCCTATTAGAAAAGGATGGGTCTGCATAACATCTCTCTCTCAAGGGAAAACGTGTACATGGAGGTGTGTGCGTGACTATGTTAATGTTAGTCTCTATATACTTAAATGGAAATGTGTATATTAAGTCAACCCTGAGTCCTCTTCCTATCCTTAGATGGAAATGTATACATTGAACCTCTGAATCCCTCAGTCCTTGGTGTGGGCCTCTTCCTTTAGCTATTCTCTGACGCACACTACAGAACTAATGTGTTGTTATCCTGAACATGAGATCTCTACATTGTCTCCTTCCCAAATATACTTAAATGAAAGCATTTGATCCTGTCCTGTCACTCAGAGCTCAGAAGGTATAAGAAACACTCAGACACTACATAGGCCATTTGCTTTTCGGGACTGTTGAAGTGCACAGTTTTCAAAGAGAGCGACCACTTTCACTGCAAAGGTTGACAGCTAAAATATGGAAAATTAGCACTGAATCTGAGGAGAAAATTACTTAATGCTAGGGAAATTTCCTGTCAATATCACGGTATGTCAAGGTATAACTGTCAAGGTATCAAGATATCTTGAAATACAAAGGTTCAGTCTACAAATAAGTAGGCTATGATATGTATTCAAAGGCTTGAAAGATTTTGGTTTAAGATTAAATTACTTGAGATCAGGCTTTCTACAGTACAGTAAGTAGAGAATTACACAGAAAATTTGCAAATAATTCTCAATTCAATCTTTTTTACAAAATTTTAGGATTTCCTGAATAATTAAAAGACACATGCGATCAATGTAAACATTGAACTTTTAAAACAGAATATTTCCAAATGAATTTCAACCTTGGCATGCTCAGAACTTTTTGCAGCATGCGATCTGAGAATCATATGTCATTAAAATAGTAATCACAATAGAAAGGAAGCATGGTCCCAAAGATCATTTTCTCTTATGGAACTGTGTTTATATTGATCATAATCTTTTATCAACTGCTTATGGTTGAGCAGTAACACTTTTTACAAAATGGGCTGAAAATTTATGTTTCAAAAGCAGGAGGCACTGAACGAGTGCTCATATGTTCACTTTAAGGCATATTTGGTCCATTTTTCCATCTCAGTTCAGTTCAACAGTTAAACATTCAGAGATAATGGTGCAAAAGAGCCTAAGTTGAAATCTGTTTGAGGCGTTATGGGTGTTTAGCACAGAGGTTAAGAAGGAGGAGCTGAGACAAAGGGATTGAATTCTAGCCCAGTCAGAGTCTTAACTGCTGCAAAGCTTCACACTAAAATGTAGCAGCAATTTTAAACAAAGTTTGGTTTGGTTATTCTTTGCCCACAGACAGGCTCCAAAGTAGAAGGGCTTCAGCTTGCACCGCTCATGTACAAGGAGTGTAAAAATAGTCTCTGTCTGTTTAGACTGTTCTTGAAAAGGCTCCATGTAGCCACACCGTCTCTTCAGGCAGTTAAGAGCACTGGCACCATGCAAGCTTTTTATTTTTCTCGGTGAGTAGAAGACCTCAAGGGCAGATACAGTTTGCATTTTATTCAACTACTGCAGACAATCTGGCTCGTTTATAGTCGTTTATGTGCTCTCTTATAGTCAGCAGATGTCTAATTGGGGTTAAAGGAATTATGGATGAATAAACTAAGCCTTGAGGGAAAACACACATCTCTGGACTGGGATTTGTCTGCAAGGCGTAGCCTGTTGGATCTCTGCAAGAGTTCACTGGTGTATGTTTAATTCAACAGTGATCACATGTGCTTGTGGAATGCAAGTGAGGAGTGAAAAAAATGCTTGCTTCTGCTAGTTTATTCCACTGTGGAGGTCAAGTCAAGGATTCAGAGTCCCACAGTAGGCTGTGCAGGATTAGAGATGTGTTTGCCTTTGCAACAAAGGAATGAGCTGGGAAGCTAACAGTGTTACTGGGTGATTGTGTAACATGTGAGTCAGACTTGCTTACAAATTAAATGTACCCCGCTGAGTATTCAATTGTTTACATTCGGTGTTTCTCGTCAAAGTGATTTCTCAGTATCCTGACAAACGTTTCTCACTACATTAAACATTTGGCATGTGGAACCAGCTTTTGCACTCAGCAAACATATGTATTACTCCTGTACTCCTGAAGGACATGTGCTTCCTTATGAGTATGCTTCCTGTGGAGCACAGCAACATATTAAATGGACCCTGCCATCAAAACATTTTAGCTTTACACTACCACTAGTAGTCAAATACACCACCTCTAAAGATATGCATTTCTGCATCAAATGTACTTACACTATCCCAAATGTTTCCATGAGGAAAGGAAGTCATGGATGGTGACTAAACATAACATGAATACAAATTTAATACATTACCTCATCCTTAAACATTTCTTTCTGTGTCATGTCAGATAGATTTCCGTCTGCAATGGTGGTTGTTTAACAATGAAGACAACAACTCTCACAGTCCCATGATACTTATGTCTTTTGTTTTTGATTAAGGGACCCCCTGCATAAAAATGACATGGTGCGTTTAAAGTGGAACTGAAATTGAAATTGCCACTGTCTTTATGTGTGAGGAAATATATGTATAATTAAACTGTAGCTGCCTTAGAGGAGAATAAAACTGTTGTGGATATGTTCAGTGTATTCAGGAACAGTGTCTGGGTTTCCTACGGCTCCAGGAACAACAAACCGGGTAACAAGTAACGATGTCGGATTCACATGTAAAGTTATTACCGTACAATGCACGTTGAAACTAACGTAAATCTTGTAAGTCATTACAATGTTCACAGCTAAGCTCCACAGCCAAGCTAGCGTAACGTCATTAGCATGTTACAACTACGTTACGTTACAGCTAGGTAATAAGTTACTATTTATCAACAGCTAAGTTAGCTCTGGTACTGGGATAACAAGGAGAAAGCTAACAGGAGACCAAGAGACTAACAGATGCTGCCGTCAGCTTTAATCACATCGATCGCCTCCACATTGTGGCTGAAAACTAAACCTGCATGAGCCTCGGACCCAGCTGTGTCCCAGCTGTTGTCTGAGTAGCACCAGACCGCGACACAAACGTGCCCCGTAAACCGTAATCTCTTGTTTATGACAGATAAGACACACAAATACACACATCGTAACGCGTCTATGATAATCCATCATATTGATTTAGCAAAGGCTTCGTTGAAAACAAATGGACAAGACCGGGAGGAGGGTTAGCAAAACAGTTGAGTAGTGACTGAGCAAGAGGTTGTTATGGAGAAATAAATCCGGACAGGATGAATGAAACCCCAACGTGAAGCGGAGGGTTTCATTCATCCATTCATTCATTTTACTTGCTGCTTCATTTAGCTGCCACGAGCAAATAAATAGGCTGATTTGGTGTAAATATAATAGCAATGTTAGCTTGTTGTTAGCTTACAATGCTAACATAGAGGCTAACGTCTCCGTCGAACAAATAAACAAGTGTTGACAATACTGCAGAGACAGAAATTTTCTCGACACCGTCTAATAACACAGAAAAAAACTAACGGCAGCTTTCACAGTCATAAGCCAGCATCGGCATGAAAGTTATCTGTGTCACAACATCCACAATAAAGACGAAAGATTACCTGTTCAACAGAAACTCCGCTGTATCAGCATCACTTTTCAGGTCCAGATCTTCACGGAGCTTTCGCCACCGTTCAAATGATGACCCGATGTTTACTCGGGTTTGAGACCTCTTTGTTTCACATCTCCGCTTTGTGTCTGTCTTTTCAGTGACAGACTTTCGCTTTCTTTCAGCCTTTGTCGGTGGGGCAAGCAGAGGCCGCTTGCTGTCGCTCTGCTTTCCCTCCGTACCTGAACTGCTCAGGGCAAAACAAACCTCTTGTCTTGTACTTTTAAATGGGGAAGTGGGTCGGGACCAGACGTGAGCAGGAGCAGGAGAGTGAGCGAGGGGAATGGATGGAAAAATTGATCCAATAGGAGCCATCCAGTCCGGATGGCTCCTATTGGTCAATTTCTTTTCAGTTTTGCAGGCACTAGAGAGAATGGATTTATTTGGTTCCTTTTGCTCTTCACATTGTGTAGGTCGTACTATTGGGCCATAACCACCATCTAAATAATGTTAATAATAATGACCAATCTTTCAAATCGTAGACCATAGCTTTAACTGTCTGTGTGGCTACTGAAACTTGTGATTTATCACTGTAAACTATTTTTAGTGCCCACCCATACGGCTAATCCACCAATCAAATTACCAGTATCGACCTTGTGAGTCAGAACAAAAAAAACACTAGAGAACATATGGGGCTTTGTCACTGCAGATAAATATTTTTTTTTTTATAATTTTCTTTATAATTTTGTGAAATAAGAGCATATGTTAAAGCAACCACCCATCCTATATATACACTGATTTCATAGCAAAATTAATTCTATATTAAGTTTGACTTTAAGCAAATGACATTTTAGAGGAACCTGCTAAATAAATGCATGTGCAGTTTTTAGGTTGTTTTGTCTTCTTTTTTCTTAGCAAATTAGACGTCTTAAAGAGAAAATGAGACTGTGATGTTTTAATAGCCACACTGTGACAGTAAGCAGTCTGCCCTTTATGCACCCTCTGTGTCAGACAGCTAACACAGACCTGCTGTTTGTTGGGGAGACGCCACTAATGAGGTACAACCTGAAGTGATTTGTGATTTGAATTGATAGATGAATTACAAAAAAAAGTCAGAAAGAGCAGTTCATTAGAGTGTAGGAATTAAAATGAAAGTAAGGTTCTTCACAAATACAAAAGAAAATATATTATTTGTGGATTACACGGTCACTTTAGAGATTTTAGATGTGGAGATCAGTTTACTAGTCATGGTTGGAACGACTCAGCTGTTAAAGTTGTTGCACGTCATCTTCTGCGGCTCTGGAGCAGTTTGTTGAATAAAAATAAATACATAATCCTAATGATGTCATAGTGATGTCATCAGGGTTGTCTTGATTTGGGCTTGGAGACTTCAATTTCTTTACAAAAAAAAATGTTACAAAGAAACGTGAGTGTTTAACAGACAGGGTGTGTAAAGACTATTTATTTAACTATTCTTTTTTTGGCAGTCTCCTACAAGTTGACATGCAATTCTAAATAATTGGAAACTCTTTCACCTGACCAGCAGTCCACCAGTCAGATACACTCACACATGAACCCTCCAGCTCAGTCACTTCTCAGTAATGGTGCAAAATTCTGCAGAGGAGATAGGCAAGGTCTTGTAGGGATGTAGTGGAACAAGAAATGAGCAGTTCAAAGCTGAAGCAGCTGATGGATGACATTGCTGGACACTAATGACCTCTCATACAGCAGCTCCACACTCGCTGTAAAGGTCGCTGTTAGAGGTCCTGAAAACTCCTCTCTATTCAAACGACACTGTTAAACTGGCCACTGCACAATTTTTGTCTTCAATTTTAAAATATGTGAGGGGGAATATGAAAACAGTTTGATAATATTCAAAATCTCATTGGATTTATTTAGTTGTTCTTCACTTAGGGTTATAGCTAAAGGGGACTGAGTCTGTATTTAAGTTAATCATTCAATCTGTAAGTAGATGTTGTAGATAATGTTTTATTGACAGCGGAGCCTTATAAGTGCAAAGCTGATGCTAAAGGGGTAGGTAGAGCATCATAGTTTGAAGTTTAAAGCCACTTACCAAGCTGCCGTATTTGACGAGCTCCAAAAACATGCAGATTAGGCTAATTGAATACCCTAAATTGCCTCAATTTGAGCGTGAATGTATGTCTGTCTACATGTATTAGTTCTGTGATAGTGCTGACCTGTCCGTGGTGTACACTGCCTCCATCCTACTGTGACCCTGCACAGGATAACTGGGCTCAGATAATGGATGGATCTTTTCCAAAGTAATTTAAAGGAAGTGAGTGTAGATGCAGGACTGATCTCCTCAGGCATCTTGTTCCACTGATACACTGAAGCCTAATCAATCTTCATTGTCGGGCTGAATTTACAAACTGCACCCTGCCTGAGGATCTCTGGCTGTAATTAGGCTCATAAAGGTCAGAGATACAGCTTGATGGTCGTTGGCCAGTGAAATGTTAAACTACCAGAGAAGGACAACACTTCTTATTGTTTGAACCAAAAGACTTTGAAAGCTGTGACTGCTGTTCTCAGGTCAAGAATGACTGCTAGGAGTGGTATAGTGGATTATTAAAGACTCAAAAGGCAGTTTCAGTGCTCCTGGGATTCTAAGACTAAACTGAAGTCTGTCAAATTGCTTTTGATACAAAGTCCTCAATCCAGTTTCTCAAAAACTTTGGATAAAAGGACACAGGTCTAAAACGGAGAACTATAGAATCTGAACTTCTTTGAATCAGCAGAACCACAGCAAAATAAAGCTGGACTGTGTCTCAGTCTATATAAAGGTTTAAAGAAGTTTGTGGTCTAAATGTTAAAAGCAACACTACTATATGGTATATCATATAATACCATAATACTCCTCAAATCCACATGGGTAATTCTACTTCACAGCTGCATACAGTAGGTAGCAGCTCAGGCTGCTGCCGCGGGGATATGCCGCAGCCATTATATACCACATTTTTTTATAATGCATCTGAAACTTAAGCACATTAGATTTAATACACCCTAAGATTTATAAGGGCGCATAAGAGTAAAGGCCAACTTTCCCCAAATTTAATCCCAGAACCACACAAATGTCAAGGCTACAGCTATGAGCCAGCAGGGCTTGAAAATATCCAGAGGCAGAATGAAAAAAAACTCTGCATTTTTAATGCACGGGAGTTTGAATGATTTATTTGGGATTTTTTCTCCCCATATTTTTCATCGTGAGGTTCTCAATTTTAGTATATTTTATTCATATTTTATTAACACCTGGTGTTTGAATTAACTGAGAGGCATACATACTGTACAGAATGTATGGTTTTCACACATAGTTGGGATATAAGGATAGTGGAAAATAACCCTTTACTAATCAATAGTTTGGCCACGTAGGGGCTGCTCAACTGTCAAGCTGTAAACATAACATTGACATATTATTGTATTACTTTTATATGGAAGTGTGTTTCTGTCCAATGGATAAATGTAAAACTATATTCAATTTCCTTTTAGCTCTGTTTTTGGTCACCACCATCTCCTTGGGGGAATTATCAAGCACTTCATACGGTCACCAGCTAGTTGCTAACGTTGCCGTTTGGTGCTTGGCAGGCAGCATACCCTCAGTTTAGAGAGGGTTAGGGTTAGTTAAGTAGTCTGACTTACTGGATGTCAAGTGATGGTATAAACTGTAGTTATAAGCCTTAAGTCATTGGGCGCCTAGGCTGTAATTTCCCAGTTCACAATATGCAATTTATGATCTTGAGCTTGATACCGAGAGCTTTTTTTTTTTTTTATATGAATGACATTTAAACAGTTAGATCCAGGTAGTCTCTTTCTCTTAAGACTTCTATTAAAATTCTTAAAATTGTGATCTAATTAAATAGATTCATGCGAAGTTCTGCAAAATCTGCATTTGGATAACTGATCTCTAACATGCTAGACACCTCTATAAGACAGTACTACAGCTAATTATCACAGATTAATACCAGAAATATAGAAGACAAATGGGTAAATTGGGTCTTTCTCGAAAAAAAAAAAAAACTCTGACTCTGACTTTAACTCTATCTCATAGGGATGATCCTCCTGTGCTTCGAATTGATATTTAAACCTTTTTAGAGCGCTTTCCAAAGGAAAAAAAGTCAATCATTGATCAACCATTTACTTTAAGTGAATCCGAGAACGATATTGATTAAATTCAATTCTCCTAGTCCCAGGATGTCTGGTCAGGCTAAACAGTGTGACTGTGTGAAATGTAGCAACAGATGCCGTCCATGCGGGTGGTGTCCATACGGTATCCAATAATCTTACACTTTACAGAGTGAGAAGTACGAGAATGCATTGTGAGCCTGCAAGCCAGGTATTTCTGTTTTAATAAAATATTTAGTATTTAGGTTTGTTTAAGTATTTAGGTAGTATTTACGGATTTAGGAAACATTGGATGTTGATTAATCTTTTCTACACTGCTTGTAAATTGTCTTGGGAGATGTTTTTATTCTTTCAGAGGCAGCAGCCTGTCCAAGCAAAGAAAATTCAAAGGCCCACCTTGCAGATGTGCATCAATTTCCTTGACCAAGGCTCCATACTGTCACTCATTTCCCAGGGCAAGACAACTGTTGAAGTGTCCAGCCTGCCAAGCCCATACATAAGCAATGACTCCTGTACTGACAAAAGGTCAGAAGATACAAGGAAGCAGTCTGCAGAAGGAGTATGATTTAAAGGGCAGTGCTGGGTCTCACTTGGCATTGGCTGCCTTTCAAAGAAAACTGTCAAAGGGAAATACAGACAATACAGCTTAAGGCAAACAGTAACCAGTCAGACGGGGTAAAGTCATTACTTGTTTGAGAATGTTTTCAGTTATGTTCACAGGCATTCTTTTTTATCATTATCAAGCCAAATTAAATATTTCTGTGAATCCATTCATCCAACAACAACGGAAAATGGAAAGAAGAACTCTATTAGCCCTTTGTTTATTTGCCAGAAAGTAAAAGAACAGCACATACAGCAACTTGTAATCAATTGCTTTGGTAAAGCATTGACACTTTGTCCACATATGCAGCATATCAGCAGGGTTTCCTGCACATAACACATTGTTATTCAGCTTATGGAAATATCAAGGTTGCACAGCCAAAATGTCTTACTGTTGTATTTGTGTCAGGCTGTTATTCTCTCTTCTTGTTTACATGAGAGGGTGGAAGTTTAAAGAGCATTGAGTAATTGTACAGTGAATAGTACGGGACAAAAGGCGGTGGGATCGCGGTGCATGCTTTAAGTACCTGCTGTTGTCCTTCAATTAAGCAGCATGTGCTAACCAGAACAGAAATGATTTTTGTTGTGGTATTTCAGTCAGCAAAGAAAGGAGGCCACTATCCTAGGTAACATGCCACCATGCCTACTCTGCTTACTCTTGACATGTTAGGGTGATAGTGAGATGTACTTGAGCTGCTAAGTGTGTGTGGTAATGAATCACCTGCTAAGCTCCATGCATGCCACTGGAGGAAGCCGACATGCGTTGCGTACATAGCGAAGAGAGTGTGGAAATATAGGTTGAAATATAGTGACAAAGTAGGGAAGGCATGCGACACAGACCACAGACTAATGTAGGATCATACATGGAATGCATTACTCTCCAATGGGAGCTCATTAATTTCAAATGAGAGAATCCATTATGGCTGCACGTGTCTTTGCAAATGCACTGATTCAGGCTGACAGTGTTGCATGTGTTCTATAAAGCGACTGCCATTTGGCACCACTAAAGGAAAGTAATGTGAAAAGAACATGTCGGTAAATCAGCGATAAAAATTTAGAATGTACCACAAATCGATCGGTTTTCTCCAAACATATTTGAGTTACAGGACATCACATGACCCACATGAGACTGACATACAGGTGGTTAGTAACAGAAATCCATTACAGATTAAATACGTTCCAGGAATAATGTTGTAGCTACATGATGCATTATGTGCTTTTTGCCCTCTGAGATACAAGTTTGCTTCAGGCCTTATGGAAGCATTTTTCTGCTTTTGATAAGTAAACTCTAGGAAACACCAACAACAGCCTAAGGACAGAGGAGGCTGCAGCTATGTTAGCAGTAGCAGCTTTCCAATCTTTAAGATGCTAATGGATGTGCCTTGAGTGAGAGGACCAGCAGCTGACAACTGTACAATAAAGAGGGCAGGTAGTTATTGCTAACCTTAACCTTCAGCAGCATGTTGTGTGACATGTTGCTTTTGAAAAATGCACACTTACATGTTGGGGGTTAAGTGCAGGTTACTTAGTGACATTAGGTTGTCACTTTAATAGGAATGGGCTAATGTAGTGGTTCAGATCTGGGGAAGGTAAATTGTTCATCCTCCTCACACTTTCAAGGTGTGTGTCTGTATAGCAGTATGTGACAGCATAACACTGGCTGTGCTTCTTTAAAAAATGAAGCCGTTTCTCCACACAAGGAACCTACACTGATCTTGAAATAATTATGTGCAACAAAACATCGATGTGTGAAACAACAAAGAGACGCATGCTGTGGAGTTCATGTTGCTATCAGCTCTGTAATTGCCTGTACAGGCCTGTACTGGGCAGCTGGAAGGACACAGTGTCACATATGATGGCAAAGCCTTGACCCTGACACCCCCAGTTGGAGTGATTCCGTAACATTGTCTTACCACGGGAAGAATATCAGATTCCAACTGACCTCGGCCCGCTGCTGGAAATCCCAGTGTCACTATAAGAGGCTTTACTACAGAGTAGAGGCGGGTGAATAGGGATAATTTAATGAAACATTAGATGAGAGCACTCCACAGTCCTTTAACAAATTGCTTTTCTGACTGCCAAGCTTTGCTCAATTTGGGTTGCCTGAAGGAAGAGCTGAGTGAAAAGGAAAAGAAAAGGGAAAAAAAGAGCGGGTATGCACCTGCAGTGTTTAGAGGTTGAACATAATAGCGCCAGGAAAACAACTGAAACATAGTAGATAAGGCGGTCCTATGATGACAATGCCTCCCCTAGAAAGTCTACTTGTGGACTTTCCACTGGACAGATTAAGCACAATTGGAGGCTGTTGACTTCCGACCAGGGAGAGCAGAAGGCACATTTCCTCTTATCCACAGCCACCTATGGGCATAAACAGGTGGCTGCTGGGTCCTGGCACCTTTTACTGCCAATGCTAGGTGAATAAAGGCCGGCCTTATTAAGATGCTGGCAGGACCCAGGGAAGCATTTTTATGGCATCACAAAGTAGATTCACCCCTCGTTACCTCTTTGTGCTACGTAGTGTTCTTAAGCTTGGGATTTAAAGCTGGGCACAGAGTAAAGCCTTGAATTAGCTTAATGAGAGCCATGCACATGACTTAAATCTCACGTGCAGAGAAAGTCACAGGCAGGCACTTAGAGCCAACACGATTATTGTGTCTGTGTGCTGTGTTGAAAGACGTGGATGGGTTTTTGTTTTGTGTATGCGGTTAAAAGAGTGGTCTCTTACACGCAATTGAGTGAATTATGTCTGTGTTCGCATGCATGGCTCTCCGTCTGTTACTGCTGGATTTACATTCATGTGCTAATGCGACTTTAATTGGGACTCAGGCATATGGATTCTTGGCGTCTCTGTAATGAGGACAGAGAAAGGCGCACGACCATGAAATGTATGTCTCAATTGTATATTGTTGACTTCACTCTGTTCAAGTGGGTGTAAGCTAAAGCGTTGTTGCACAATGTTGAAAAATCACTTAAAACACTGAAGTCTGTCTGACATATGCAACATAAATTACACTGAGACCATCAAAGTGGAATAATGGGACATTTTCTAACTTTCCAGTAATAGTAGAGCTTAGAGCTTCATATAAGAGTTCTATTTTGTTCAGAAAATACGAGGACTTGTCAAGCTAACAATCTGCTTTGTTACTTCTACCGTTGTCATCTTTTTCAAACTAGCAAATACTAAAGAAAACAAAATGAAAAAAAAAAACTATTAAAAAACTACCAACAAAAATTGGACAAAAACCACCATGTTAATCAAATTTTTTGGAAGAGAAAATAAGAGCCAATGATGAAATCATGATCCATAATGTATTTTGTGAACATCTGTCACCGTTTACAGACCTACTGCACTTTTAGTTGTGCGACTCAAGGTTGATGTGAGAAATAAGAAATTATTAGTGATGATACAAGTGTGCACACTGTTAGTTCTTTATCCAAATAAATTGGAGGCTAATCTGGCTAAACTAGCTTGTTTACAACTTGATTGACTGTTTGACTTTGTGTTTCTTTCCCCCATGGACCTCAATTCCCTGAAATGGAGCAAAAACAGTTTAGGGCTGTCACGAATACCATTTTTGAGGCTTTAAAGCTTCTGTGGCAATTATCCGTGAATATTCAATGCTTTAACCGGGGTGGGGTGTGGTCCCATTTGTGAAAGCAAAGCTACCTCATCGAACATAGGTGTTCCATGATCCATAGGGACTGTAGGCCGCAGACTAATTGCTAAATGTAACCATTAGAGTTGTACTACTGTTCAACTGTCATTGTTACTTTAAGAGCCCTTACTTTTACTGACTTTTTCTTCACTACATCTTGATTCAGAGTTGCAATGAAAATATAGAGAAGATGACATTTCCAGATGAGTAGCCTGCTGTATTTCTCTGAAGAGCAATGCTTTGCTTTTGCCTCCATTGACTGGGCATTTGCACTGTTGTAACAGAGAAATACATCAAGAGATGATTTATTGCAAATGTGACAATATATATAATATCAAGTGACAAAAGGCTCCACTCAATCACCAGTACAGCACCAGTCTCTGTTGCACAGCACAGGGTTGATAGGTTTATATTTGTGACATGTAACCAATCAGATGCCCAGGGTGGGGGTTCCAAATACTGATTTGGACGACAATTATAATGGCAATGCTTCAAAGAATTCAGGTCAGCCCTAATACAGTGTACAATCCTATATGATCCTGTAATACCTGTAATATAAAGAACTGACTTTTGTTTCCCCTTTGCACAACTGATAATCAGAAAGATTAATGTAAAAGTGACACAGCTTGTTTCCCACTTAAACAGTATGTGCAATCATGATTCCACTTAATAAGATGAAATTAACTGGTAATTAATTGATGGCATGTCATATATAAATGGTATCAAGCTGAGATGAGTTGTCACATGGGTTCTTAAGATATGATTTACACTCTGCAAGGTGTTCTTCTCTGTTGGATTAAAACGGGATTTAACTGCACACATTGAGAGAGCTTCATAAGACAACATGGTTGTATGTATATTATGTTTATTTGCATGTTGTTAACATGTTTATGTGGCATGTTCCTTGATCATGTACAGTCCAAAATGCTAATTGGATTGGCTTAGAAGTAGAAGAGAGGTGCTGCATTGTCAATCAGCAGTATGGATGCAGTTTAACAAAATATAAGGAATGGAGTCAATGTGTTTTGCTGTAGAAGTCTCCAACAACTGTCAGGGGCTTAACACTAATGATTAGCAGTCTGTAGCAGCTGCAAGGTGTGTGTGTTTGTGTGTAGGTGTGTTTTTGTTTCTGCGTGCACAAGAGTGTGTGTTCTTGGTTGTGCTGTGCAGCGAAGCCATTTAAATGAATTCTTTGACCTCAGCTCCTGATCAAACTGAAAAAGCTGTTTTCGTTCCTTCCCTCCTCATTATTCTCCCGCTGCTTCCTCCCTGCATTGTCCACCTGTGCGCTGGGACACCACAGGGACATATAGGTTAGACTACCCGGTAGCTTGACAGTTCATTGCAGATTGTAAGCAACTGCTAGAGGACACAACACAATATATAGATATACATTTTATCATCTCGTGATATCTATCCTGCTGACAGACTATAATGTCAATGTGCCATGAGCTTAGTGACACTCAGGTGATTAGGTGAGAAAAATAAACTAGTTGGATTGTGTTCAACCATTAGTGATAAGCAGCTACACCACTATCTGTATCTGTTCACCCAACTAAATTATTTGTATCAGTCAGTGCTCAGGATTGATGGAGCTTAAATCAGAAATGGATGATGCTTAAACCTGAAGTGGGCATGATTAATCAGAAGTTGCTAATTTAAGCCTGAAATTGATTTGGGTTTATCCGTTGAAGCTTCAGCTCAATTTTTGGATATCAAGAGGAAGAGATTTACAGAACAAGTTGTTTTCAGCCCAGTTGCCAGGATAAAATGTTGGCAGTTAACATTTCTGCAAACCACTTGTCACACTTGTACATGTCATAGGCTACTCACTTTATTGATATTTGTACAGAACATGTTTTTCTACACTTTCATATTGGGAAATGGAGGGGATGGTGGTGGAGTTACAGGCAAGAAGGCTGCTAAGCCAAAGGCTGCAGTACAAGACAGCGTTTCAACATTTGTAGGTGTGAAATCACTATATATTTTCAAGTAGACCTCGGGACAAAACAGGTTTTTATGTCAAAACATATCTTTTCCTAACCCTAACCAAGTGGTTGTTGTACCTAAAACCTAACCGGACCATAAGTACAGCGATGTCGCAAGATAAAATAGAAAAAGGGTCCTAAAGAAACGTATAGTTTCAGCATATTTCCAACACATTTGGTTTGCAGAAATGTACATTGCCAACATTTATTCCCACAATTTGTTTTTGTTTTTTAATACTTGAATCAAGTCATCTATCTAATACTGACACATTTTTCTTGGATGGAACTTGTAAATGTACATCATTTATACCAGATTCTTTTTTCAAGGACTGAAAGAACTCTGAGAACTTGCTCAACCCTATCAACCATCACAAAATGTTAATACTGTAGATTGAGATAGAGAGTGTGAGATAGATGAGCAGAGGTCAAGTCTTTGACTATGAGAGGAGTTTGAACCTTGCCCCAAGTCGCTCTCAAGTTCTCAAGAACTTCTTTAAACAACCCCTGGCTAATACACAGCATGATTCATGCAAAGACTTGTTGGCTGTTTATAAATCATAAGTTGTTAATTGAGTTCGCTGTGGCTTTTAGCTGTGCACTTGTGACATGACCTGTCAGAAACACTCCTCTCAGCTTAGATTTGAAAATATTTCCATTAACCCATTAGTAAATGCTTGGAGCCTGTCTGTACACTCATAGTCGCAGATCTGTAGTGTGCATGATCTAAATGAGTCTGCAGGCTTTTGTCAGGTAACACTGACAAGCAGAACATGGAAATCACATTAAACCCCGCATGCATCATTATCAATGTGCATGGCTGGCTGTGGAGACAAGTATTAAAGCCTAGATGGCAGGAGTCATGAAAACGTACCTTTGATCCAGAAATGTCCAGGAACACGGTTAATCCATAAGCAGGTGTTTCTGTCTCAGCCAAAAACCCAGGAGATTGAAAGAGCAGGCTTGGGCAGCTATGGACTTACATATAATGCTCTCAGATGGAAGACCTGTATGATTCTTGCTGAATAATCTGGAGGACCAGTGGACCTACTTTCTAGGTCTCTTTCTATTTCAGAGTGACCCATTCACAGATGTTCAATCTTGTTTCCACCACTCAGAGTTTTACCAGTGTTCTCTGTTGCTGTAGCTCACTGTAGCAGCCTACTTTCCTCGGCTCGCAGATGTTTTGACGTCAGTGGATGCTGGGAAAATGCAGAGGGTGGCCAAGATAAGTTCCTTTACACCTGAGGGCTTTTGTGTCAGTACATCAAAGCTTCTGTGCGGTCTGTTAGATTTTGCTGGATTCGGTCCCTAACACTACTGTGAAGAATGAGAAAATATGGTGTGTGAATATGTCTTTAAAGACCCACATAACACAGGGAACAAATGTTTCCTTCACCTAATAGCTGATTTCTGTATTACCCTCAGTGTAATTATACATCATTTGGTAGAGTCGTAATAGCTAAATCTGGCTTTCTGCTGGCCCCTCTGCCAGTACATAAATGTTTCCCAGCTGCTCAAAATTACCCATTCTTGCATTATTGTAACAGTTCATGAAGGTGTTGGCACATTCGTAAGGCAATAAGAAGCGACCTGATAAGGAGCTTATAGCCAGGAAGATGTGCTCACTGACAAAGCCTCACAGCACTGAGTTTGTTGTTGAGAACTTTGTGCACATTGAATATTGGTGTAGGCACTGTCCAGACTTGAGAATACCAAATTCATAGTGGACTTTAGACTCTTAACACAACCCTAAAATACATGCAATACATACATTTAGCACACAGTCTGCTCACTAAGGCTGTTATTCACTCAAGTTCACTGAAGAACTGTTCTTGAGCACAATTTTGAGGCACTTGCCGAAAAAAGTGAAATCTAAATTAGATAAATTATCATAAATCAAGGCATTACATGCTTGTTTTTGTTGTCTGTGGAGATATTTCTTTTTACCAGGCAGTTTTTATGTTAGAGCAGCTCACTTGTTTTAAGCTATTTTGTCCTTAATTATCCCAATAAAATATTAAACTTAACTTAATGCTTGAAACTAGAATTACCAGATCTTTAAAGCTGTTTGATCAGCGCATACGCGACTACTTTGTCTACATCAGAGTATCTTATTTGAAACGTCTTATCCTTTTTATCTCTCCACATATAAAGAACAGAACTTTGTGCTATGGATCCTTTAATAAATACACAGGGTGTTTGTCGTCTGTTATTGTCTACAGTGTTTAAAGCACTGTTACATTTGTTATCTTGCCATAGGACTTACATTTTCCTTTCACCTTGAACACTAATAGTCTTGTTGTTGTTTTGGCATCCTTTGTTCTTCCTATATGCAGCCTCCGGACATGGCTACTGAGTCCTCAATAATGAGTGAAAAGTTAATTGAAAAGAAGTGTGAAGAGTGAAGTGAAAGTGAAGAGAAATGTGTTTGTCTTAGACTAGTATCTTAGTCAGGAATACCTGTTTTTAAGGATAATATGCTTTTAGCATATTGAGTAATGGTGGTACAGTGGTAAGTGTATAGTGGTTGTGGGTTCGTACCTGCCTGCTGGCTGTGGCACTTTATTGTGGAATCTGTATGGCCACTTGACCAGGTTGTACTATAAATGTACTCTATAAATTTAAGCACGTTTTACAACATAGAGAAAGTAATTATTAAAACTTTTCTTTGTAGTAAGAAAACTTTACTTGTTTTAAGTCTGTTCATACTAGTTTTAAAATATCTGTGGGTTCTTAGAGAGTAGATATTTTTACTTCAATATATTATATTATATTATATTACATATATTTTAGTCAAAGTAAATATACTGTGTTCAAATATTACTTTTGTAAAATTGAAAGTCCCCCATACAGAATAGTACTTGAATAAAATATGTCTAATATTAAATGCGCTAAAGTATTTTTATCTGGTTCGATACTCAGCATTTTTCTGGATTATTGGAATCAGTGGTTTTCTTTTTTAACTAACTGAATTAAATACATTTAGTCAGTGTTTTTCAGTCCAGGTCATGGGTCCCCTACCCTGTATGTTTAGATGTTTCCCTGCTCCAACACACCTGATTCCAATGATCAACTCGTCATCAAGCTCTGCTGAAGCCTGATAACGACCCATTCATTTGATACAGGTGTGTTGGGGCAGGAACACATCTAAGACCACATTTACACATAGCTGGGTATTTACAGAAACAAATATTTCTCCCCCTCCGTTTTCAAAAATAACGTTGTACACACAAGATCGTTTTCAAAAAAGTTTTCGTTTACATGAACCCGCATAAATACGCCGTCGGGCGGCATCATAACTATGCCAAACCTGTAGGCGGCAGTGCAACAAGAAGGATAAAGCCATGCAAACCAATCAGAATCCTCAAAATAAACAACAACGATGAATAACACGAGCGACTTCCTGTTCCTTTCAAAATTGTAAATATGGCACGAGGTTCATTTGTTTGGACTTGGCAGTGAAAGCTGTAGAAAAACTGCTGACCTCCGTGCACTTCTTCGGCTCTGCTCTTTGATATAGTAGAGCAGTTGTGTTTGCAAATGCAAACAGGCCAAAAGCGTTTGCACAAACGTAAAAATGAGCACTACCTTAATAGCATCCATGATCAGTAAGCAAACAAACTGTAAACATAGGATGCTCACATGACGTGATGCATTTTTAGTCGCATACTGTGACGTTTAAGTACCTAAAACTCTGTTTGACCCAGTACACACGCAAACACAAAAACTCCACACAGAAATGATCGTTTTCCGTGATAAAACCTCCGTTTTCGTGTAAATGAAAGGCCAAACCGCATGAAAATATATGCATTTTCCCTCCGTGTAAACGGGGTCTAACACATGACAGGGCCAGCAGGACCAGCAGTGCATTTAAAAATGTAAAATGTACATTATTCAAACTTTGGCTCTGATGCTGCGTACATTCTGGAAAGTAACTAATAACTCAAGTTATACATAAATGTAGCAGAGTATGTAGTCCAATATTTGTCTTCAAAATGTAGTTGAATGGAAGTATAAAGTTGCAGAAAATGGAAATACTCAAGTAAAGTGCAAGCAACTCAAAATTAAACTGAGGTACTGTACTAAATGCACTCAGTTACATTCCATCACTGGCAGTAAGAAAGAGGCTGCGACGGCAGACTTTTTGCCCCATCATAGTGTGGCCATTCACAACAGATATCAACATTTTTGCCTTTAGACGTGTTCTGGTCGGGTGGCTTCGATGACATGTCATATAACCTAGTTCATTTGAAGCAAACAGCACCTTATACTACCACCATTATCTCAGAAGTGCTAAATGAGACCGTGTAGTATGTCCCAATGAGACCTTGTAAATGGAAGAAGCCTGTGAAAACTACCTACATTTACATTTTAAGTTCTGTTCTGAAGTGAAAATAGAGCAGTTAAATTGGATGTTCTTGATAGCAAAGTTTTACACCTAAAGTTCACTGGTATCTCAGTGGGTAGGGGAGAAAAAGAATTATGGAATCACCTTTGGGAGTAACAAGTAAGCAGCAAGTGAAAGAATTGGTGCAATCCTGCAGCTTTCTCAGCCAACTTCTTTGCTAATGGAGTTGCAGAACTATCTCCTGCGAAGAGAGGAGAGAAGCTCAAATGAGGCAGGGGAATGACATGCAATAGACTGGAAAATATGAGAAGAGAGAGAGACGGGGATGGACTCAAGCTGATGTGTTTATTTGCCGCTGCGGGTGCCCAGCAGAAGTCTTGGTGGGCGAATGCATTTTAAGTCCCCAATGCATAAAAAAGTAGACCCACTCTGTCTCCCACCATCAAAATCAAACATGGCCTCAGATGTTACTCTATTACAGAAGTTCGTGCAGGGCTACAGAGAGTGGTTTAGAGTTGAAATCCTAGTCAGTCACAATGCGCTTAGCTGTTTTTGTCCAACCTTTGAGGCAATAATGTTTGATTTGATACCCAATAAAAACTGACATATTCTTTGCCATGAGTAAAAAAAAAGGATTCATCACTTTGTAGTTCAGATCACATTTTGACAGATAGACAATTTTCATTCGAAATTGAAGTGTTATTGTAAAGTAAATTGACTGGGAGACGAAAGTACAAGTGTTATTGCGTGTTATCAAGTTGTAATGACTCAGGTAGTATAATGAAAAGAAGGCAAGGAAAAACTGTTACTCAGTCAGAAAAGACTGAATGCAACATAAAACACTACCACTGCTGCAGAGCTATTTATGTATAGCATATTTAAAAACCATCCACTCTTGAAAGCTTGCCAAGAAGATTCATAACATTATAGGTAATTGCTGACTTGCATGTTAATTAATGAGGCAGTCAAACATAAACTATATCTTGATAACCTTTCATCCTGTGAAAGCTCATTAAGCTGTAGGTAGCCAAGGGGCATAACCTAAAGAGTCACACTGACAGTAAGTTTATTTTAAAAACAGCATTGGCTAGATGGAGTCAAATATACATTGTCTGACAAAAATTGGCAAGAAAAATGAGGCAAATGCAAAGCTAGAGGCTAGATCAAAATGTAAAGCTAATGTTAGGATTGAGGTGGAAAATTCAAGTTGATAATAGGAAGTTTTAGGTGAAGAATCTGTTGCTGTTAAACCTGAAATCAATGCTGTGATTGAAGGCTAATGGGCTGTATATATATATATATATATATATATATACACATATAAACACATGCTTGGACTAGGTCGGAAGCACAGGAATAGATAATGTGTATTCCGGGGGCATATTCTGTAAATCATGGACCACAAAAAATAGAGGTTGATGAATGGACTGACTTTCAGTCTACAAACAGATATAAGGTTCCAAATATCTCAGCACCAACATTAACAATCAGGCAGTTATTCTCAGCCTGAGCTTTACTGTGGAGTTGCCATTTTGAGAGAAGTATAGCTGATGCTGCCGTGGCTCACTGGATGTCTGTTCTGCTGGACGATGATACATTATAGCAACTATATAAGGGCACTCGAAGAAATGACTTCAAAGAGGCAACCGAGATAGCAGCTGCCCAATCAGATCTCACTTTAGTAGGATAATAGCATTCAGGTCCCCAGAGGCAGAAACGAGGATGTGTCATAAATTATGAATTTCCATGAGAACAGATATGGATGGCAGTGTCATGCAATAATTGGCGCAGCACTTAGCTCCAAGTGAAGCTGGCTGGTGGCTGACTGATGTATGCCACAGGCTGCTACCCCAAAAACATGTTGAAGTGATTTGCAAAGTCAGCGTGACACAAAGTGGAGTCCCAAATTACCATGTTGACCCTAGGCGCTATGATGTGGCAACCTCATTTCATGACCTGTAGGGCAGCATGGTGGGGAGCACAGCACAGTGGGTTCAAGGTTAGAGGAGCCTTTTGAGATGATTGAAGGGGCACTGGAAAATAGTCTAATGTAAAAATGTACCTGTTTTACGAAAGCACCTTACATATTTTGGGTGCAACACTAAAATCTGGCTCATCCCTGTCAATATGCACATCAAAGTTTGAATCCATTTTAGATTTGGTTGGTCACTGGTACATACTAGATGAATTGATATGAAAAAAACAAAACATGCCACAGCCAGCTAATAAGATGGAATTCAGGCAAAAGCTAGTGATCTACCCCTTTTCTGGCTGATTTTGGGGATTTTGCAAAATAAATAAATAAAACATTAAGAAAACAAGTCCTTTAATACTTTAAAAATTGTGCCATCTGACAAACCTGAAAGAAAGCAACATTGGCTTTTAAAGTTATTCTGTTTTCATTGTTAATTTCTCAAGTATGTCTCAGTTAGCATAGCCAAAATAGTTCCATATCAAAACTATTGCTCTTGGAAAAGCCCTCAGACAAATAGTAGACATTGGTTGTCTGGCATTTTCACACCAGCCCGTTATCACACCAAACTGTGTAATAGACATGCCGGTCCAACATGTCACTGCCGTGTTTGGCCTTGCCTATCTGTGAAAACAGCACGGCCTCCTCTGTGGTCAAGTTACCAATAAAAAAAAAAAAATGCAACATCCACTTACATTTTCAAAATAAAGGCACCAAAACTACTTTGTTATTTAGGCACCAAAACTACTTATGTTAGGTTTAGGATAAAGTCATGGGTTTGCTTAAAATTGGTATTTCGTCAAGTATAATTCAAGAGAATTAGATGATAAGATCAATAACATAGTTGTGTCTTTACATTAAGTATGGAGCTGGAGCTGGGATGCATTTAGCTCACCTTAGCATAAATGCTGGATACAGGGGGAAACAACTTGCCTTGTTTGGTCCAAAGTTCAAAAATACACTTTCCAGATTCTCTTAAACTCACCCATAAACTTGTTTGTACACTTTGTAGACACTTTGTATCTCGTTTATTGAATTCATACACATAGAGAGCTGTTACAGTATACAGTATAATGCCCATTAAAACCACGGCTTGTTGTGAACTAGTTGAGTGAATATATACCTCCCAAAATGTAACAATAATAGAGCTGTATGCAAGTGCTGTTGCAGTAATCTGGGGGCTAATCCACACTAAATTGCGAAATTTTGCACATCAATATGCATGTTTTCTAAGTTTTTAGTTATTGCTGCACCCTCTCTAATTTAGTACCCTTACAGCAAAATCAGACATTTGTAGCCACATTAGGCACAAAAACATTGTAGAAAGTAACACTTTTTTATAAGGTCGATTTTCTCCACATTCCCTTCAAAATAAAGCTGCCCTAAGAGAATGAATCTCACCGCAGACCTTAGCCAGAGGTTTTGCAAACCCAGTGTTCTTCCCCTAAATTAAAGGATTAGAAGCCACACAAATGTCGAAGATCAGTGCTGTTTCTCATCCTCTCCTCTCTCTGCCTCTCCCCGTTGTTTTCCTGCAGGTGAAAGAGTGAACGGATGAGGAGGACCTCTTCCTCAGCACACACACAGTCGACCACCTTGCAACGTTCATCCGTGGGAGGAGGGGAAGGACTTGGGATTGTTTGTTGCCCGCAGGAGGAATCCAAGGTCAGTACACAGTGCACTCATACACACACACACACACACACACACACACACACACACACACACACACACACACAAACACACAGTCAGGTTTGAGAACAAATAAATAGATGGAGGGAGCATCTTCTTTTCAATTGGCTGTGTTTGTATTAAGAGGAGTTCACTGAGTTGATAAGATATTATGCATGAGCTGCACCACCTTCATGAACAAATATTGGAGAATGAATGAAGAATCAGATCAATATCTAACACAGGAAAAAAGATTTTTAAGAAAATCGTGGTTGAGTTAATTGACAATTCCCAGACATCTCTGCCCTTCCTTCTTTCCTTCCTTGCTCTCTTTCTCCTCTCTTTCTCTTGCTTCCTCTGTCGTTCATCCTGTCCTTCATCTCTTTTTTAAAATTTCATATATCTAAAGAAAATCACTAATCAACGCTTCCAATCGCTTTGTTGGGCTGTCCAAGGTTTTTTTCCCTGTGAAGTCCACACACTGGGAAGAATTTGGATTTTAATTGCTTCCCCATAGATTGCAGCTTCACTAAGAAACTAGGTTAATTGCATAAGAAGCAAAAGCCACTTGTGACCTTCATTGAATGCTGCCAACTACAGTTACTGCAGCATGCATACTGCAGTGTTGCGTTTGCAGGTTATTTAAAAAGAAAGGTGACTGGATGTCTGCCCGTATTTTATGAACGTCGGCGTCACTTTCAAAAAGCTTTTTTGATGCATGTCAGGGGTGCAAAGATTCCCTGACAGGATCATGTTAACTGAGTAATTCCTCAGCCTACATGTGTCAGCGTCGGGCATCAGACAAAAGGAGTCGTTCGGTGTTGTGACTGCACTACAGGTTGATTAGTTTAATCGAAGTTGCTTTGAAGAGTGAACGGAAAGTAAACTTCTTGATCTCGAGGGCATCGATACTTCTTTGCTTACTTCAGTTTTGACTGTTTTTCATCTTTCCTTTCGTCTTTATTTTCAAGGAGAGTTGACCAGACAGCCTTTTTCATCTATATTCAGGCAGTGGTAGAAAGGAGGGATTCATCACAGACAGCTCTGACCGGAATCAATCAGACCAGACCCTGTCTTGTTCCTTCCTGCTTTCTTTCTTTCCTTCCTTCCTTCCTTCCCTCCTTCCTTCTTTTCTTGTTTCTTCTTTACCATGTTCCTTCCTTACCTTCTTTCTTCTGTCTTTTTTCCTTCATTCCTTCCCCCTTCTTTTCTTTTGTTACTTTCTTCCTTTTCTTCTCCCTTTCTTCCTTCCTATCCCTATATTTGTTCTTCCTCCCGGTCATTGTTCCATCTCTCCTTTTTTCCTTCCTCCTGACTTTTGTTCATTCCGTCTTTACCTGCTTCCTCCCATTTTTTCCTTTTTCTTCCTCCGTTATCCCTGTTTTGCTCATTTGTTTCTCTCACTTATTGCTTCCTTCCTTCCTTCCTGGATTTTATTTCTTTCTTTTTTTGTCTTGTTCCTTTTTCACTTCCTTTCTTCTGTCTTTTTCCTTCCTTCCTTCCTTCCTTACTTCCTTCCTCCTTTTATTTGTTCCTTTATTCCTTCCCCTACCTTTTGTTCCTCCTTTTCTCTCTCCTGTCTTTGGTTTCTTCCTTCCTTCTTTCTCTTCCTCCTGTCTTTGGTTCCTTCCTTCTCTTCCTGCTTTCTCCTTTGGTTCCTTCTTCCTTACTCCCCTTTCCCTAATGTTTTGTTCCTTCCTTCCTTTCTCTCTCCTGACATGTGTTCCTTAATTTTCCATTTTCTCCTTCCTTGTATCTCTCATTTTTTTCTTCCTTCCATCCTTCTCTCTCCCCTACCTATCATGTCCTCTTTCTTCTTCCTCCCTCCCTTGTCTTTTGTGCATTATTTCCTTCCTTTCTCCACTATTTCTCTCCTTCCTTCTTTCCTGCATCCAATCTGTCATTTGTTTGATCCTCCTTTCCTTCTTTCCCTCCTTGCTCTGTCTGTCTGCTTTCCCCATGATTCTCCTCATTTCTGCTTTGCTTCCTGGTGCATGTGAATAGCTCACACAGAGCCAATGATAGCTGGAGATGAGGTTAGGGCCGTGACATTCCCCTTAGGACCGATGCCTGGCACAGAGTCCTTGTAGAATATTCTGCCAAACTACGTCACGAGCTGAGGATAATAATACCTGTTTTATAGGTTGAGAATCCCAGGGCACTGTGAAGGACAAGCTGGGTCAGATGAAAACACAGACGGACTGTAAATTATATTTCATTGCCAGGCACAAATTGAATTCATTCAAATGTATGAGAAATGAGTTGGTATGGATTCACAGAGGATTTGATTAGGCCTTAGTCAGCATGCTGATTTCTTCCTGAATAGTCCAAAAATTGTGCAAATATCTGTTTTTTCTTGTTTTGATTAAAATCCTCATAGTGACCATCAAAATGTTATTTTATCGGAATGGAAAGTAAAATATTTAAACACTGACACAAGGTATTTCAAGACATATGCCTGCTACCTGGCAAGAGATTGACATCTTCAGTGAGTCGCATTCAGCTGTCAGGTGCCATTCTGAAACTGATATTTAGCTTTGCCTCTAGTTTGATGACAGTAGTGTTATAGGCAACTCACATGGTTGTTGACACAGAGCAGCAGTATTGGTAAAGCACTCGCTAATGGACAAATAAGGTAGAGCTAATTAAACGTAATGAGCTGTGTTGATCTGCAGCAGCATTTTACTGACAAAATGAACAAAGTTTCACATCTCTGCATTAAACAAATCACATTCACCTAATGGTACATCTTCTAGACAGTAAAGGAGGCAATCTAAAGAGAGAAACATCTCTGTATATTGCCTCATTTACAGTTTATTTTGTGGCTTGTTTAAAGGTCCCATATTATACTGTTTTTCATCAATTTCACACAGCTGTCAGAGGTCCAACAACACTGTATTCGAAATGTATTGCCCCAAACCCATCCTGGTCCTGAATTTCAGCTGTCTAAAAGTCGCTCTACTGAGAGCAGGCTGTTTCTGTGCCTGCACCTTTAATGCTAATGAGCTCCGTCTGTCAGCGCCTGCCCTGCCTACTACACGCCCCTCTCAGGTAGAGGATGCCGCTTACGCTAGCAGTAGCATGCGCTAATGTTTACGATGGATGTATCGCTATGGCTCGCCGAGATGCTGTCGTTCAACCATACCAGTTTGACCCAGAATCGGACCCAGAAGTGAGAGGCTCCTGAAGAAATACAGACTCTGTGGCTGCAGCAGGACTCCCCACTCCCCAACACAACCACCCGGCCGACCTGCAACAGGTAACATCTAAAAACAGCTAGCGAAAGCTGTGTTTGTCTCCAACACAGTCTCCAAACTCTTGGACACTGTTCGCATAGTCTCTGTCTCCAGTCTGCACGTTTCCAGACTTTTTACTGTGACAACCAAGCTCCCTCGTAATATTATTAACATTAAACTCGCTTCGAACGCCATTGCATAGCGGACCGAAGCGGAGCTAACTAGTTAGCCAATTTCAAGCTAACTTCACCATACTCGTAGGCAACTGTAAATACTATCAACACGTGGCGACACTTACCTGTGGCTCGGGTGCAGTTGCTGGGTCCCGTATGGTTGGGACTGATCCTTTTTACAAGGGTCAGTGTCGAGGCAAAGCCAGCTTTGTACTGACCCTTGTTACTGAAGCAGTCCAATGTGAAGTGGTTAGCACACACAAACAAACTTACACAAAGCGTAGCCGGCACGTTGTCGTTAAAAATGAAACGCAACCACTGTCTCTTCTGTTCTTCTGTAGCTGGGACAGAATATAGGCACTTATGTTGATTTTTACAACCAACAACATAACACTTCTCGTTGCGCTTCGATATGGTGCTTTCCATAGCGTAATGGCGGATCTCCGAGATGGTAATGCTGTACCTGGTGGGTGGAGACACTGTGGCATAGACGTCGGAACTAGGGGTGCGGGGGGTGCGCAATCCTGCCCCCCCCTCTCAGAAAATAGTTCCGACGTCCATGCACTGTGGGTGGGAATATTCAAGTGATCAGTCAATGACGTTGGTGACCGATGCCGAATTTGACTCGCTCATCTGGAAACTGCAGGCAAGACACCGTCAGAAATCTGTATCTAGCTCAAAAAAGCATGGATGGTCTTTTTTCAAAGTTTTTATGCGTGTGGCAGCACCATAGACCCAGAATAACACCCTAAATCCCAGAAAAAGTGAGTTTTTCATAACATGGGACCTTTAACCAATTATATGTCATCCTGCATTATGAAAGTGAATAGAACATTCACAATAACGTCCATTCACAAAACCCTTGCATCACGCACTAGCTGACATACAATTTAATTGTCTTTGATCACAATGTTATGCTTTCATATGTCATAAATAACACTTTCACAAGTGTTAGTTAGGAGACCTTATTTACCTGTTGGACCACAGACTAAAGCAAATAACAGCTTGAGTTTACCCAAAACTAGCAGTTAGTTTGTTATGTCGCTGTTGTGTAGATATCATAGACGCTAACAAAGCTATATAGTAAACATAAAATAAGCACAGCAGAAATGTCAGAGAGGTCAGAGCATTGTGTTTAACTATATAACATTACATGTTTCATTTACGGTTGAAAATGACAACAGAGATATACAAGTTTGCTGCTTTCGTGTTTTTCTGTAATGGAAATCAATTGACAGTTGTCTACCCAAAAATGACGGTTGATGTCCTGGTGATTCAGTCTATAGAAGTGGAATTCACAATATATTTGTATAACTCTAGCATGAGTGGTGTTCTTTAATACAGCAGGACAGAGAATAATATTCTGTTGCTGACCATCAGTAACCCGTAGACTTAAAACTTGGAAAAGTAACTTCCGTAATTCACGTTACGCAATTTACACAAGTTAGTTTACTTGCTCAACATAACAAAACAATTTGATGTTGACACTTCATCACACACAACCACTCATTTGGAGAACTTTTGGAGAGGATGCACAGACCCACAACAGTCAGGAGATTTATTCTGCAGTTGGCTGTCAAAGGTGTACTTATAATGCCTCAATCAAAGCTTAACACATTAAGATGAATATTTATGACATACCCAAAGCAGCTAAAGGGAATGGTACTTGTGCCAGGGCTATTAACTTGAGAGCAAAGGTCATTATTGTAAATTACTACTTTAACTCCAATCTGTATAAAGACAAAACCCTAATCACTGCATCATTTGGTAGTAATCTGTAAATCAATCAATGATAATGATATAGTCACAAATGGACAATGTAGTCCTGAAATAAATGTCACATTCTCCTGCTGCTTTTTATCTTTCCAGAAACAGGCTCCTTGCCCAGAGGAGGACGATATTCAGTCTATCACATCAAACACAGACTAATTGATTTGCCAAATAAAGATCTTCCCGCAGTGCACCCCCCCCCCCCCCCCCCCCCCCCCCACACACACACACACACACACACACACACACACACACTCCATCCTCCATAATATAAATTTTAATAATAGCCAATGGAATATTGATGTGATCTCAATATGTCACTCCTCAACATATTGAGAAAGTGGAGTCCAACTCTCTGTGGACTGATTGTTTTACAGTGTAATGAGCTGAGGCTATTTGATTAGAGGGCTGCTTAGACTTTTTATCTTTCAATCTCATGGTTTCACTTTTGAAGTTATGTCTTTATTGAACACATATACTGGCAAAGAATGCATTTTCACAACTGTTACTTTTGAATGTCAGGCCACCATTTAACCTAATTAGTAACCTAATCTAATTAGTTTTGTTGACTCATTGTCAAACTAAGTAGACAATCATCCAGTTGAGTAAGTTTTATCAGGGAAGAAGGAAAGATTCGACTGCTATTGAAAAGCTGACATTGTTGATCTTTTAATGGATGGTGTTGGATTTTAAGGTGAGCTTGAGTAGTGAGATCGTTAATGATCAGTGCCTGATGGTGGTGTTGAGTTCTGATGGCACAGCCGAACAATTGTTTTGGTGCAGCATCGGCATCATTCAGTTTTAGTTTGTGCATTAATCCCAGGAATATTTCTATAGAGGACCATTTCAGAGGATCATAAAACCATATCATGCTTTTTAGCAATCTAATTACCTGACAAAAATGTTGCTATGGGACAATTCTGTGATCTTATGTTCAATAACATTTCTTCACACACAATTTCAACACATTTAAATTAATTTCTTTATACAATGTCTCTGCGCAGCACCTATGGAATGGTTAAGGTTACGGAAGGGTCGTGGTTATATGGTGAATGAAAGAAAAAGCATAGCCTTCAAGCTAGCTTGGGCATCCAACTTGGGGCTGCTGCTACTCTTAATGGAATACTGACACACCCTCTTGATAATGGTGCCAAACTTAAGCCAGCAGCACTCCACTTACTCGTTTGCTGCAATGCCTTCACTTGCCACACTGTTCACTTTTAAGTTATGCTAATTAGTTGCTGCACCTTTACCCAAGCATCCACCTGTAGAGTGTATGTTCTCCCAGGGGAAAGTTATTGTCACTCCCCCATCCCTACTATGCTAAGCTTGGTCTTAGTGTGTGGGTAGTGGGTGAGTGACGAGATCAGAGTATTGGGTTTACATAGTAAGACATCCCACAAGAGTTGGCCCACTGACTTATGACTAAGATGTGGTCAAGTTTTGGGAGAGATTCTGGTTATGGTTAAAAAAGATGAACATTTGTTCTGACTGGACCATTGAATGTATAAAATAGTGGATGGAGTGTCTTAGGCAGAAGGGCCTAAACCTGGATTCTTTCTATTGGCCAGTCGGGGTAAGTGTACTGGTTGTAAAAAGGAGATGTATGTCAGCTTATGAAAAAATGACCCTTCTTCCCACTTGTAATATTACCCCAGTTAGGGTTAGGGTTACAGTTTCATAATGAGTTTATGATCTAAATCACTAGTTTTAAGTCCTCCTCAATACAGCAAGATGTTGATTTTGTAAATCATGGTCCCATTGGTAACACTAACCATCATTAATAAATGGTAAATGTACAGTTGATTAAACTTTACTTAATAGTTATTTAAGTTTAACAATGAAATGCTTTATGAAACATTCATTAAGCTTATTAACCTTGAACGGGTTTATAAACATCAGTGCAACTTTACAATAAACAGTTTGTTAGCAGTGAATCAACTATGACTACTCTTATTTACTATTTGTCTGTGATGGGTATTGTAAGTGTTACCGTCCAATTTAGAGTAAAATAGGCAATGCAGCAGGGTATGCTTTAAGACATGGCTACCTTGTGATTGATACTCTGTCCTTTGGTTCTCAGTCAGACCAATCAGTATCATCGTTACCTACACCCTCACGTCCAAATATAGTCACTTCTTGCTCCAAAAAACCAAGAAGGTAATGGGCATAATGCCAAACCCTGGGCTTAAAATGGTGACATCACGCTGGGTTTACACATGGACTGGACATGGACAGTCTCCTGCATTATAATCAGATGTGCTGTCCACCACCCAACTTCCATACCTTTACTTTGCTAAACAAAGTGTACACTACTTCTTGCAGGGTCACTGACTGTTGGCACTGGACCTAAATTGTGCAAAATGGACACAACCACCCAATGTGAATCCGTTTTCAATTGACACTGTGCTGCTATTAGTTATTGTCACTTTCCTCTCGCATCAACTGACTAGCTCAGTACTTTCATCATAAATCAGCTTGTGGGACATGTGGAGTTTGGAATCCTGCCTGGATGCACTGTTGAACACAGTCTATATAACTGTATATTGTACAGAGGAAAAAATCATACTTTCTGTGACAGGGAGAAAATAAAACTGTAGGGCACATGACCGACTGCAATGAAAGTGATGTGCCATCAGTTTTTTGAATTACACGGAGATGCATTGTTTCCTCTGAACACATCTTTTGTGAGTGGGAGTGCTTGGAAACCTTTCACAAGAGATCTGTGAAAAGACTATGGAGAAATATATGATATGCTTTAAACATTGCCCAAACAAATTGAGTTCAAAGAACTAAACCAAACTTGACAGTCAAACAAAATCTGCTACATCCCACAGTCGTGCTGATTATATAAAAACTGGCTGATGAAACTGAAGCAGAGAATCTTTCTGTGCAGCATAATGTTTTTTTTTTTCTTGCCTCCTCTGATCTGCTTTGATCAGAAAATGTCTGGATGGTGAGATCCCTGAATAGCTCAGCCTCCTACAGCATCTGTTTATGAACTTGTCCCAAAACTGTCACCGTGGTTGATGAACAGTAACACAAGCCCTAGGGATGAAGTTTTGAGAGCGGGATCACATCAGCCCCTTCCTCAGAAATCTTTGAATGGTCAAAGCGCTCCCATATATTAGCTGTTAACCCCCTGGAGCTGCCTGATTTGTGCGTCTTGTTCACCTTCCTCACATGTGGGGATGAAACTGTAAGTGAGCCTGTAGTTAGGGGTGTTGTTTCTCATGCTTGCGTCATTACGGTTGTAACAATGAAGTGTTGGGTGGTTAGACAGGGCCTGGGGTTTCACCATGTGCTGCTACTAAGAAATACTTTTATTAATGTTACAGTAGGCGGTGATTTAATGAAGCGCTATATGGGATTTTTTTGTTTTGATAAATGCACAGGAGGGATGGGGATAGGAAGAATGAGATGCAGCGGATGTCTCAGGTGAACTGAAGCTTATATTGTCACTGACTAACCGTTTGGATACCTGGAGGCAAGTGCTTGTAATGAATAAACCAGTGGCTTCAATTGCTAACAATCTCATTGCTGTGGTTCATTTATTTTGTTGTAATATGGTGATGAGCATGCCTTTGGGATCCATTTTCATATACTTTGGAAAAATACATATATCTGTTCTGCTCATAAATAAGCATTTGACCACTTTTATACCAACTATTATTCTACATCTGTGCTTGAATAATCAAGCTGGCAATGAATATGCAGTACAATAAGCTGTATTCACTACATATATGAAGTCTCCAGTATTTACACAGCCAATGAGCTTTCCAGGACACACACGGACCGATTGCTTGCATGGTAGATATTCTCATGAGATGCTACTCAGCCAAATCTGCATATTCTGATAACCATTGGGACTCAAGTTGAATAGGCGGTGCTGTTAAAAATGAACAAATCACCGATTACTGCCTGATTTTATAAATTTTTTATTTCATGCTTAACTTTTCATGTACATATCCCAGAAATATGGTCAATAACTTAAATTGAAGAATATCATAGTACCAATAAATGCTTCAAACACTTAAACGCACTGCATATTCGTGCCACCAGGTCAGTTTGTACATACTCGTGACATATATGAGATGCGAGCAGAGGAGGCAAGTATTCTTAAGCAGCGTAATTCAAAAATGATGTGGCATACCTGCATCATCTGTCCGTTGTTTTGTCATAGTCTACTGCTTTACTTTATCATCTCTGTCAGATGAGCTGAATGGTGTTGATGACAACTAATATATTTATTTTTTATTCATTTAACACAAACAGTTAGAGGCAGAAAGCTTGATCGCTCCCACAATGGTTTATATATTCCAGCTGTGTGTCGCCCGTCATTTATGTCACGGGTGTAAACACTTGTCACAAAGAATACGCCTGTGCATCCTTGCTCATAACTCTTCTGGCAAGTCTCCTCCTCACTCCCAGAGAAGCATTTTGGGAATTGAGAAATCCTTTAATATGGCGCAGGAGATCGATTTCCAGGTCACAGGCAGGAGGACGAAAGAGACAGGAGGTGAGGAAGCACAAAATAGAGAAATGAGAAGAGCCCATAGTTTGATGACATATTTACCTAAAAGCTGCTACCTAAAAATCTAAATATAGACGGTCTAGTTGGTTTTGAAAGTTTTAACATGAAAATGTTACATATTATATCATAACAGTGACACTTAAAAACCTGTAATTTTACGTATTTGTACCTTATAGATCGCATGATGATATTCTTAGTTTTCATTTACAGGCTACTTCTTTCACGTGAACAAATTTGGTGTCCATACACACGGAGGCATCAACATTGGTATTTGATTGAAAATGTGTGGAGAAAATGTATATTGTTTAATAGGCCAGGTTTACCAGGCTGTGGATCAAGTTCCTTCTGTGTTAATATACAATATTTTCAATAGTCACTACATCAACACACCCAGAATATTGATATTTATTCTCATGCATCCAAAACTATATATGTATATATATATATATATATATATATATATATATATATATATATATATATATATATGTATATATATATATATATATATATATATATATATATATATATATATATATATGTATATATATATATATGTATATATATATATATATATATATATATATATATATATATATATATACATATAAGGAGGAGAAGAGCAACAAAGCTATGAGATGACAAGAGCAATCCAAACAATTACACAGGCATGATTGCATATCAAGCTTATGAACAACAATTATCATCTAACATTCATTTTGTCATTTCATCAACCTTTGCCAGACAAGGATGCAGGCTGCCAAAATGTTTAGAGCTGATTCATTTCAAACTTTAGAGAACAGCCAAGTTGTTTCACAGTGATGTGATGGCTCTATAATTCTGAATGGTTCAGTGTAAACGCTCTCATACAAACACTTTAGACACTGTGTTGTCATGAAGTGGTATCACGTTTCATTTCAGTACAGGAATGGCCTTTGCAGTAATTTCATTTATGAGTGATCTCATTATTTTCTCATTTGCAGTTTGATACAATTTCTAGCTCTAAATAATGAACGTAACCAACAGGGAAGAAAAACATAATGGTATGAAACTAACCCAGTCAAATCATATTAGTTATTGTTAACGGGATGTGCAGAGAAGGTAAAAGTATCTCTGACAAGCAAGATGGATATCAATGACTCATAAATGCATTTTATCCCACGGCTGATCCCAATCACTCCTGAGCCATCATCCTATCAAAGAGTCCAACAGAATGTGAAATTAAACCTCAGTGTTAACCCCTATTCAAGAATGCCAAACACATGAAGGAAAAGTCTCACGGTATACAGTCATCATAAAAAAGATAGCAGCCACCTGAAAAAATGCTGCCTTGATTAAAAAGTATTGACTGAGAATAGAGGGGCAGCCGGGCTATTTTCTATATATATATATATAAAAAAAAGAAAAACAGCAATGTTCAAGAAACTCTGCTTTTTATGGTTGTATGACCTGTAGTTTGCTATGTTTTTCACTCTGAAGGTGCTCAAATAGATTTTTTTTTCTCTAATCTTTGGTACAAGCCAAACCACAATAATATGAGTAATCACTATACTATGGCTGGGTGGACGCAATAGGAATGGACACAGACAGTCTATTCTGCAGCCTACACAGCCTTTTCAGTTGAGTGTTGAGTAACAGTTGCTGTATATGAAGTTGACAGTGTTGGTTGAACAGCTGTTTGTTCTGGTGAGCCGTAAATCTTGATATGCTGAATTGTTCAGTATGGATGTAGTTCCCAGTGACACTGGGCTGGTTCATGGCAAGGTATCTTGAAAGGCAACAAAGGAGTTACATGATCTTTTGCTATGGATATTTATTAAGTACTATTTTTTGTGGCTGCCTGGACCATATCTCCATCACCACCATCAGGTAAAAAACTCTAGTGGGTACATTTTCATTGTATTTATTGAGCACATTCTTGGTCTCCAGAGGATGAATCCATTGTTTGAATACACTTCGGGCTTTCCTTTTGATGTTTGTCAACTTGTCAAGAATACAATTATCATTTCATGAGAAAATGGTTATATTTGCAACCGCCTACCAACGAACGCAGTGTGCACTATGTAGTTTATACTACATAATCGTAGTACTATGAGGTATGAACGTGTTAAATCACTTAACAGTATGCCAGGCCAGGCTTAGCAGGTTAGTATAGTATAAGCCAAATATTTTATACTTTTCTGTATACTTGTCAGTATAAACCAAGTATACTGAAGTATGTCTTTTTTCAAAGCTGCTGTAGGTGTTGTTTTTCTTATTAAAATTAGTGTTAATTAGCTCTGCATTCAAACAACAATCACTGTTATAAAGTGTTTGGTCAGTAACCCGTCTCTTCACCCCACGATCATGCAGTAAAAAAGAAAAGACATTTTCTGGTATCCCTGCCTACTTCATCCAATCAGGGCAGAAAATTCCATGATGAAGAAGTCCTGTATACTCGGCAAACACACAGAGAGCAGGATCCTCCTGTTCTTCCTGCACCCTCAATGGCAAAACTGGAAAAACTACCACTTACAGCACCCACGGTAAGTCATTTAAGTGTGGTGAGAAGGGAGGGGATTGCTAACTGCAAAACAGACAAGAAGTTAGCTAAAACTGCGTTAACGCATACAGTAACTTTAAGCATATCTCTAATATTTAAAAAAAGTAAACTGAAAGTTTACTCTTGCTATTTTTATTTTAAGAAGTATAATAATAGCACACTTGAATAAAGGCATTTTTTATAAACAGTTTACAACAAAACTCCACAGGGCACCTTTAAATCTAGAGCTTAATAATTTGATGTAAAGATATTGAACATCTGCTTGAAACAAAAACCCTTTTCATTATCCCACATCAGCCAAACTCTTCACGAAATGACACATTAAGGTTCATTAATCTGCTTTTTATATCCAATTCTGTGTCTCTGTGAGGGATCCTGAAAACAGTGTGAAATGTTTAAATTAATCTGTGTGAATGAAGCTCTTTGTAGATGCAGCAAAGACAAGTGCAATCAGTCTAAAGTAGTAGTGTACACTGACATTGTGTGCCGTCTTGGGAGAAATCTTCAGCAAAACAGCTTCATGGGAGTCTGTATATTGTTAACTGCTGTAATGAGAATTACATTTTGTTTTCCCTTAATTTCCCTCTCAGACTCCCAGTTGGGTTAATTGCACTTTATGAAGAGATTATGTTATCATCAAATGACTTTCAGACTGATACACTATTACAATGAAATCCCTGCTTGGATTTAATGATGCACAGAAATTCGTTACAGCAACAGATTATTCTATAAACACTGCTCAACACAACAGGTGACCATTTAGTGTCACTGCCAGCAATCTGAGGTTGTGAAATGTGATACAAGGGCTAACAAGAAACTGCTCGTTTCTTTGGGTTCAAATTACTATTTTATGTTGTGACAACTCTGTGCTTATGCCTGATGCTAGGTTAGGGTTAGGGAAAGATCGTGTTTTAGCTTAAAATACCTGTTTTAGTCACCAAAAAAAAGGTCTCCTTCAAAATGGGGGACAGCCTTCCATTCCGAAACACCTCCATTCCGAAACACCCCCACTCCAAAACACCGCTGTTCCGACCCTCCCCCAAAAACACTGCTGTTCCGACTTTCAAATTCAAATTACTTCCCAATAGGGTTAGGGTTAGGGTTTCCCCAATAGCCTTTTCGGAATAGCGGGGTCTTTAGAAAAAATGGGAAACCCCGCCATTACGAAGAATGGAAGTCTATTTTCGGAACAGCAGGGTTTCGGAAAGGCGGGGTGTAACCCTTAAAAATATCCAGTGGTTTCCCATTTACAAATGTTGAAACATTGTCTCGGACTGTGGTCACTGGCTTGGCAGCCTTCTCGCCTGTAACTTCACCACCATCCCCCTCCACCTTGTGATATGAAAGACAGGTCATAAACATGTACGGTGCATGTGATATGACACATATTGTATAACTGTCAATACGGTACGTGGCCTATGACATGCACAAACATGAACGTGTCCAACGCGTTCTCACTCCAAACACGTCAAATACAGCAGTTTGGTCAGTGGCCTTAAGATTTAAGCTATGACACTCTACTCTTTGCAGAAACGTTAACAGGCAACATTTTATTCTGCCCACTGGGCTCCATAGTGTGCTAGAGACATAAAGACTGAATGCTGAAATTTGGCATTACAATCACAAAGGAATGGCGTGTAAAGACAGCTTTTGCTGAAATACTGACACTATTGCAGCGCTGTGTCGTTTGTGGCAAATAGAGAAAAACAACTCATTACAAAAGTAGATAAAATCATCTTTAATAGGCCACAGGGGTTGGAAAAATATCCGGTGATTAATACCAGTTAATGACAAAAACAAGGCACTTAGCCATTCTTTAGACTTAATTAAAAATAATAATAATAATAGTTATCTGCACAGAATTACTCATAAATGTGGAGAAAATTAACTCCAGTTAATTTTCTTCACATTTTCTCCCGTAATCAAACACAAAAGAAGAAACAAGCAACCCACTAGTCTTTTTTTATAATGTAACTGAGCGACTGCTGACAAAGCTTTTCATGTTTTATTGATCAAAGCAGCTACTGATAGATGAATGTGCTTTTCTCCATCTAATTAACTGATGGCATATATTGTACTGCCAGACAACAACAGTCCCACATCACACAAATGTGGAGCAACTTTTCACTTGCCACATCAGAGGAGCTCATGCGTGGAGTGAGCATCAAACCAACCCTGGTTCTTCATTCATGTCTCTCTGGGGTCTTTCTGGTGTTTTTGCACTTCTATTATTTTCACCAGCAGCTGGTATGCAGCAGTCTGCAAACAGAATGCAGCATGTTATTGACATATATCAGTGTTTCATCAAAGAATATACAAGCAATCACTTTCCACTGACTGACAGTATTGTGAGTGTATGAATATTTGATATGTTTTCAGGAAGCTGAAGGTCAGTTTGTTAAAAACACTGATCATGGATTCATTTAAATTAACTTTGCTTAACATACAATTTGAGATACAGCCTATAAACTAACTGATAAAACATTTGATCAAATCAACTTTGAGGCTTGTTTATTAGCAGACTCTTGATTCGTTAGGCAAGTTTTATATACATGTATTTATTTTAAACATTTGTCAGGTGATTTGCACGTTTGTATGACAGTTAATGTCAACATTGTGTGTCGTTAAATACATGTAGGAAGACTGTTCTAAGAAGAAGCAATTACCTCCATTTAAATACTCAAAACTCACATGTACCCTGGAATGACAGAAATTGCTTTGTATAAGGTTACAAGCAAAACGTTTTTTGGAAACCTATGCGATACATGTGTAAGAATTCTGCATTAAATTGTCTAAAAATGACTTGACCTTTTATATGTATTGTGTTGACTTTTGTACCTGCATTCATCCAAATGTTTCCAACGATGTTCAAACCAAAGAAACCCACAAGTTTATTCAAGGTTACGGTGCGTTTAATTTGGTCGCCTGTCACTTTAACTTGAGAGTGAGGAAAGAAGTCACAGACTGCGACAAAATGTGATGTGAATAAAACCAAAAAAATACCTTGTTTGTGAACATTTCTGCCTGAGTCACATCAGATAGCTTTCCATCAACAAAAGTGGTTATTTAACGGTGTGTTCACAACCAGAAAACTGAATTTGACTGCAAGATCATGTGTTTTTTTGTGGTACTTGTGGGAGTGTCTATACATAGCCAGTTTTACTGTACATTAACCATAAGGTTACTTTTAAGAGGCTTTGTGTGTGTGTGTGTGTGTGTGTGTGTGTGTTTGCATTCTGGGCAATTGTATCAGGCCCCGGTTGTGAGGCCTGAAGGCAGATGTAATGTTGTCCTGTAAAGGACAGAGAAAGGATGAGGCAGGCAACAGGTGATGTATTTCCTTATCTTGCTTCTGTCATTATGAAGACAAGAGCCGGACACCAGCTACACCAAGCCCGTCTCACTACGAAGGTGATGGGGATATAGCTCCCAACATAGAGCTTCATTAATTGACTTAATAAGACTCTTCTCTGAAAATATACACATGAAAACCATACATAATATACACACTTTAATTACATAATGAAACACACATTCCTGTGTGTCACACAATCACTAAACTCAGGACTCACCAGAGACTCTGGTTCTCTCTCTTCTATTCCCCTGTCCTCTCTGTAGGTCTCCAGGTATATGGGAAGCTTTTAGAAAGTAATGTGAGCTTGGTGAAATACGTATGTTTGAAAACCTGGAATACAGTGCAGTGTTTGGCACAAAAACCAAAACAATCAAAGCAAATCAAGCAAAGACAACATAACTACCAGGTACTAAAGTCAGAGGTACAGCCATTATAGCTAACAGCCTGAAAGCTTTAATTGTTTCTCCCCAGTCCTGTACCTTACTGTACTGTATGCAGTCTGTTTGGCTTAAGATTCTGCAAATGTGTTTCAGTAGAGGAAGATAAAGTATTACATTCGTTTTCTCTATTGCACAATCTGTTGTCAATCTGTGTCTGTCAATAGGCACTGCTTTAGGGCTTTTAGCGTTAACATATATTTACACATACACTAATGCAAGGCTGTGATTTGTAAAGGTTGTCTGTCCATCTAAAAGCAGGTACACTGGCCAACTCCATTCACCCTGTGTGTTACAAAAAGTAGACAAACCTACAAGTCTTGAATAAATTCTGGAAGCACAGATTGTAATCTTTATGAACTGAATTAGTAACAATTCAAATACCACTGAAATTGAAAGTATTAAGATGTTTTACTTTGACAGTTTTTAAAAACTGATAATAAACATACTTCTTTTTACACACAAATTCCAACAGAAAATTAAATTGTTAAAGTTTTTGAAAAATGTTTTTTTGCAAAATATGAAATCACCAAAAAAATTTAAAGAGAGGAATTTACGAGAGGAACCATATAAATTCAGATGTTTTCAGAAGTTTTTCAATGCCATAAATTCAGTGGTATATTAAAACATTTAATAAAATACATATTCAGTGTATGTTGATGTTGAAATATAGCCTTGTTTTGATTATGTGAAGACTGACCTTAAAAACAATACTGAAAAAAGCATGGAGCTTAAGACATTTATTTCCTTAAATTAGGCACCATTAACCAACCAAGGACCATTTAGGTTGCAAGGATGAGGTGATTTGATTATTGTTAGGACAGAAACATAGTCCACACAAGTACACCTACCCTCATACCAACACTGCTGAATAGGTTGACTGCCAATGAACCCAAAACGACACCAAAACGACATATATGACCATTTCCAACAACATGCCCGTTGTAGCATACCAGCGACACATGTACCGGACCTTCGTCACACACTCGCAATTAAGTGAGGTTGAGGCAAAAAAAAAAAATACTTGGTTAGATTCAGGAAAAAATTGTGGTTTGGTTTAAAATAACTACATTACAAACTTCTATTACAAATGTACATTACTCTATGTAAGTGACTTCGGGGCGGCAATAGCTCAGTCCGTAGGGACTTGGCTTGGGGACTGAAAGGTGGCCGGTTCAAGTCCCACTCGGACCAAAAAAGTATGATGTGGACTAGTAGTAGAGAATGCTAGTTCACATCCTGGGCATTGCCGAGGTGCCCTTGAGCAAGGCACCGACCCCTAACACTACTCGTTGCACTTGCCGTGCATGTGGCAGCCCCTTCGCTCATCTTCTCTATACATAGTGGGTCTCATTCATGTAACGTTAGTAAATTTGTGCGTAGATTTGCACATAAAAGCCTACGCTACTAAAAACCTACTCCGGATTCATGAACACCGCGGGAAACTCAGATCTGATCGTAAACACGTGTGTATGATCGGGAATGCCAATCCATCGTAAAGTGACAGCGCGCTCCCGGTAATCAGCTATTAGCATAAATCCCCGCCCATGAATTGCCAATGACCACCATATAAGGAGGTGTAGCTGCATCCGGTCGACCTGTCAGTCATGGCGCAAACGAAGAAAGGGAGAGAAAGAAAAAAGAACTTTGCGGAAGCGGAGATAGAAATACTTTTGGGTGAAGTGGAATCAAGAAATTTTTTTTTATTTTCATCTGTTAGCAGTGGTGTGACAGGGACAGGCAAAGCCAAGGCCTGGAGGGAGGTGACAGATGCCGTCAATATTGTCTCTGTAGTCCAAAGAACCATGTCCGAGGTGAAGCGTAAATGGTTTGACATGAAACTGGAGGCAAAGAAACGCATAATCTCACACAAAAGAAATATATCAGCCACAGGAGGAGGAGGCTCACAGTCGCAGCTATCAACTGCAGACGAGCGCATCGCGGGGATAACTGGGGAGACCTCTCTGTCAGGAATTATACCTGGCGGAGACAGCGACATGCCTCCACTGGAGCCTATATTTTTATTATCATCATTCAACATGTAGAAAGAACGTGTAATCTATTGAGTCGATTTACATAGATAATTCACAATCATGAACCTAATCTGGATCTTAAACCTGCCAATTGCCAACTACTTTAACTAAATGTGTTATATTTTTATCATATGTTTAGGCTATATCACGTGTTTCAAAGGCATCTGCGTATTGTGTACATAACAGAGCGCAATATGAATTTAAATTGTAATTTCCAATAGTGACAAGCATTATTTATGTGCATTCTTAAATTTACACAAGCACTACGCGTGGTCAGCAGCATGTGTAGATTTTGTTAGTAGCTACGAAAAGATCGGAGCTACTAAAATATTGATGAATGCGAGATGCACGTAAATTTCCGTCTGCGAACAGTTTACACACAAATTCGTTCTGCTCACGTTTCATGAATGAGACCCAGTGTGTGTGTGCCTGTGTGTAATGTGAGTGAAAAAAAGAATTTCCCTTGTGGGATAACAATAGTACAATTTAAAAAAATAACCTCACACTACATTAGTTAGTTAAAATAACTCACAGTTGACTTTTGGTTTCACACTGGACATGAACAGTGGTCTCCTGAATGATATGATGATGATGATTTATCCCCAACATCCTCCATATGTGGACTTTTCACACTTTATAGCTACTATTTTTTCTCACTTCCTCCTTTGCAACTGTAATAATTACTGCAGCCGCAAGGGGTCGCCCACCTAAAAAGAAATGTAAATATGGGTCGTAATAAGCTGCTTTTATAGTCAACTTTATGGGCGTTATCTGATGAAGACAGGCTGGCTATGCAAGATCTGTTTCCTGCGTTGTTGTATTCTGAAATGTTTCATCTGAAAATTTTAATGCAATGCAAGTGCTCGCCCTGGTTTGAGCGCTGCAGCCAGCAGGGTCACTTCAGCTCAGAGCAACCATGGCTGACCATTTTGATGAAGTTCTGGGTGAACGTGTGTGTATGTGTCGGCATATTTATAACAGTTTGTCGCCTCTTCTCTCCTTGTTTATTTATTTTCTCTTCCTTTTGTGCAGTACGTACAGTAGTACACATTCTTCCACAAATATATTCTTTATTCTATTCTTTATTGCCAGTTTGAGCACTGATGTTTGTTACCTCCACCTGTGTGTAAGAGCATGCGTTGATTATGCTCACTTGGGCGTGCATTTGTTCCAGCTGGGCCAGGTGTTGTCGTTTGCATTTGCCTATTTGAGTGAACCATGTTTCTGCCCTTAAGTGTGGTTACAGTTCAACAAACCATGCTCAACATGTCAAGGTGCACCGAACACATCCTGATTGCACCTCTACATCCCTGCAGCAAGATTTAAACTTCAATCCCCAGAAGTCAGCAAAGACAAGATTTCCAGTTGATATGAAATTACTCCTCAAACATTTTCAGCCAACAATAACACAACACAATCAAACACACAAAAACAAACAAACCAAAGGAAAAAGTTGGAAAGTTTGAGAATTGAGGATAGGAAAATACTTCACCTGTGTGGTACTGTGTTAAATGAGGCATTTTCCAGTGTTTTCTGATGTCAGCATCAAAATGTGACAACTTCCCTCATCATCTGTGATTAACCCTGACAGGAAGCAGAGACGGGTGGCTGGCTGTCACACCAAAGCACTTAGAAATTGAGATCTGCCCACCGGCGTCAGCAGCTTGACTTACAAGTTAGCACCATTCTACAAACCTGCAGTGGTTTTATCCATGACTCAGCTCACACTCAATCCATAATTGTGACAGGACTTAACCTTAATTATACGCTGTTTTTTTTTTATTAATGGACATAATTTGGCCTTTGAGTTAATAAGCCTTTCATGTTAATAAAAATGTCTTGATGTTAATTAGAAGTGTCTTGATGACAAATTAATTGGCTTTCTGTGTGAAGGCCATTCAGAAAGTCCACAAATGGTTTGAACCCTGTTTGTGGGCAAGTGATGTTTTTTAAGCTGCCAGCATCAGATGCATGATTCATCAAATATCTCTTAATACTTCAGAGATGTTTTCCAAGTCTAAACTAAAATCCAAACAAAATCAAAATAATGTGGTTGATCATGGACTGGAATATTACAATTAAATGTGCAGTTTTAACCCAGTGGTTATTTGCCAGAAGAAAGGAGAATAAACAAGACTGTTTGCCAGGAGTATGACAAAAGGGGAGTTACCATGTATTCATACTGTACAGACTGACCTTTTAAAATGCCATCCTTTGACCCTCTGCTACAGGAGAGCAGTATCACCACTGCAACTCCACCTACATACGTGAATTTTTCTTCTGCTGAGGTGAATGTACTTTAAGATTTACCAAGAACATCTGGAATAATGGTGCAAAAAGGAAGAAATGTTATAGGTAAATAAATGTTATGCATAATTTTGGGTGGCATGAGGAGATGTGGTGTGAAAGTAATCCACAGTCAGTTGATCTTTTGCATCGCTTTGTGTAAACAGGAAAGATAGTGCACTCCAGCTTTGCATAGCTGTACGATGCAAGATAAAATGATGTCACATTAAGCTTGTTTTCGAAGTCTGCTTTGGATGTAATCCAGCTAGCTTAGCATTTACATCCTGCATACATCAGCAAGTACATTACAACCTGACAGGAGACAAAAACGAGCTTCAGGCCAAGGCTCTTTATGTAAGCCTCATCCCAATATTCTCCCAAAACAGATTTTACAACAACGAAGAGTTTTGGAATTTAAGACGTCTTATTACCCTTGCATAAATAATGCATCCCCCCTTTGTGTACTTGTCATGAGCTAAAATATTCTATCTCGTGTTTAGCACTGGAGGGCTCAACTTACACAGTCAATTACTGTATGCGGCTTCATCATATATCTTGCATGCAAATGAGACTATAAATACACCAACTCATCTCTCAGATGCATCACTCTGCCAGGGTATTAAACAGTGTGCTGTGACAAACCATAGGTCTCTCACTGTCTCACAGTGCTTCACAATGTCTTTATCTCCTGCCATGAGAGGTTCAAACTGAGTTTTCAGTCTGAGTTTAACTGGCTACAGAAGAAGTACAGAGGAAGCGAAGTGGGTGAAGTGAAAAAGGGATAAAAGTTTTCACACTGGCTGGCCAAGTGTAAATGAGAAAGAGAAATAGATGTTTTTACCCAAAGAAATAATAAGCATATCCATTTACCTAAAAATTGCAGGACCCTATCTTAAGGAAATGCAAGGGGAAACATACTAGAGTGTGTTATTTTAACATTCTTGTCCTTTTTTACGGGTTTGATAGAGAAAATAAACTTAAACTTACTCACTAAATTGTTAGCAGTCTGTCAGTACTTATTCCCCAAGAGGGAGATATTACTTGTAATTACAACCCAGACTCTGATGCAAATATTTCTTTCACTCCACTGCTCATAAGTAGGGGTCATTAGGATAGCCTATGATATGAACACTGCATTGTCTGTCTAGTTAGCACGCTCTCTGCCATAGAGAGAGATAATGCAGTAAATTTGAATTTCCCAGATCACAGTGTAATAACTGAAGTTCAGCTTTTCGCACCATTCAGTAGCTAGTGCTAATTTAAAATGCAGTTGTCACTGAATTATGCACTGGCCAACCACAACATTAAAAGCTCCAATAGGTGAAGTGAATAACATTGATCATCTCGGAAACTTTGGGTCCTTGCTTTCCTGTGGATGCCACCCAAACACCATTGGGTGTCAGCGGGTTGTGCCAGCACAAGTCCAATCCAGGGAGGGCGACAGATGTTTGATCAGATCAGATGAAGATATGGGGAATTTGGAGGCCATTTTGACACCTTTAGCTCTTAGTCACGTTCCTTGGGTCCTTCCTGAGCAGTAGTGTGGTGTGGTGGCACAGTGTATTTCCCTGCTGGCTGTGGCCACTGCAATCGGAGCGTGCTCTTGCCATGAGTCTGTGTTCTGCAGCAGAGTTTGGGTGGGTGATGCATGTCAAACTGGTCTCCATGTGAAGGCTGATCTCAAGGTTTCCCAGCAGAACATTTAAGTGTGACAAGATAATCAGTGTTATTCACTTCACCTATTATTCCTGGCTGATTGGTACACGTGTTTATAGCATAATATTTTCTTTATGGTTGAAGAGATGCCAGAAATTCATTGCACTAATTGGGACTCATTTGAGAACAAATACTGCATTTTTTGGTTTGTGCACAATAATATACATGAGTAGTAGGCTATACATGCATGTCCTCAGGTCTGATCCCAGCAGATTCTCAAATATTTGTGTTTCCACATTCATAGACATCCATCCCATACTATAGCTGCTCAATGTAGAAATAATTGTAATGTAATAACAGTTTTAAATGGCAAAATTACTGTGACCATTTGGCATCCCAGTACCCCACACACACTGCTCTACCCCTGAGCCTCCTTTGCAGTGAGGCTGGTTGCAATGGGCCATGATAATGATTAAATGGCTGGTGGTTTGAGCCAGGGTTACATTAATTCCTTTCAAGCTGATTTTGCTCAAACACAGATGAATTATGTAGCAAAGGCCCACTGAAGCAATCCACAAGCTGTGTCACAGATGCTGCAGAGCTAAAGATAGAGCCAACAACAGGTCAGGCTCACCTCCCCTGCACAAAGCCTACAATGGTGTTAAAAACACAGTAGGTTCAATACAGAGCAGGTTCAAAAAGCCAGAAGAGTGTGTTGTCACAAAGCATAGATATAGCATATAGCAAAATAATACTGAAACTAGTCATGTACATCTAGAAGTGTGGTAATGTTGGAACATTGGTACTAGGAAAATAGTGTTTTAAGTGGGTGAGGCAATGTGTTAGCTTGTGCACTGGTGTGTTGTGCTGTGGTGTGATTAAGTCGGTGGGAAGGAAAGGAAGTTGAGCTCTGTGTCACAGTATTTGCTCAGAAACTTTGGTAAAGTTTGCTCAAAAATATATTTGTCTTCCTTGCAAACTCGGCCAATAGTCATCCAATGAATATATCTCATGTTTGCACCACTGGAGTGAGCTAGTTCAAACCACAGTGTTCTTAGTGCAGGATGTGCTCTCACAGTGGCTTGCTTAACTATGAGAATGACTTTTGTTTTGAGCATAGTTCTAGCATGAGGCCAATTGTTTGATGTCTACACAGGCCATACCATATGTATGAAGTCGTCTTTTACATCAGGCCCAATAGTGTAAGGTGACTTTACACTTGGCTTCTTTGAAGCCATCATTCATTAGCATTCAATGGATAGCCCCGGTCCACCCGCCTAGTGCTCAGATCAAAACATTAGCAACAGCAGGGCAGAGGGACGTGCGTAGCATTCTCTCTGACTTCCAGTCTTTGAGACACCTCATTTGCAGCTCAGTTGTCATATACAAATCCCTCCAGATAGATTATGTCATGATATACTCAGCAACCTGCCATGCTATTATGACAGGTCTGTTTGCAGATGGAGATTAGATGTGATTTGGAAGGACAGTACACCGGCTCTTTGATGATCTAGATCCACATGGTAATAAGAGTAAGGAAGAGCACAGGCTTTGCAGAGACTTGTGAAAGACAAGACAAAGTCAGTGGAAACTAATTTTCTCACTCCTTAAGGATGCCTTCACACCTAACCTGTTTTGGTTACACTGACGTTGTGGGGACTTGCCTTTCTTATGGGGACAAAACCAAAATAAATTAATTAATGTAAATCATTAAATTTTAGGGTAAAAGACTTTTTGGATTAGGTTACTGTTAGAGTTAGGATAAAGCAAGTCATGGTTATGGTTACGGTTAGGGTAAGCCTCCAGGAAATTAATGTAAGTATATGTAATATCCCCAAAAGTGATGAAAACACCACTGTGTATATATTCTATGAAGCTGATGTCTGTGTCTTGTCTCATATGGCAACTGAATGAATATATTAGAGATCTGTGTGTCTACACATCTGTGTTTGGTTAACAGTATGTATTTTATTGGCATGTGAAGTGTTATTCACAGTGTTTCAGCAACTCCTGATGTTCCCATACTGCTGGATTATTGCGAATGAATCCTTAATACAATTCAGGCCTTGACAGACATGATGTTGACTGTGCTGTCTTTCTCATAATTAATCAACAGTAAACCGGGGACGCAAAGAGCTTAAACACTCTGCATTTAAAGGATTTCTTGGCGTCCTCCATCTGCTTTGATTGACCCCTGAAGAGGACATAAATGACAGGATGCATTCTTGATTGATTACCTTGATGCAACTTCTTCTGAATAAAGTGTTTAGCGACCACACAGCTTAATTAACTTCCCTTTAGGCATTTGGTTGCTCACATCTTTGACATTTCTGAGCATGCACCACGTATTTTACATCAAGACAGCCACAGCAGATGCACTGCAGAACTTTCAAAACAGATTTAAAAAGGGTAAAAGCATGAAGTTGTGTATCAAAAATCTAAGGTGGACAATCGTAATTGTAATTTCAGGTTGTAAATCTGCATTAAAAACATACTGAGCATCACTGCAAGAAGCTGCAGAGTGATAAAGGAACTCTGTGTGCACACATAATTGGAGAACATCTTTTCCAGTGTGCCATGTTTCACTCTGTTACATCAACCATAATCTAGAATGACAGCTGTTGATGACCTACGCTACATGTAACAGCAGTGTCTCAATTATACGGCATGAAATTGTAACTGTGTGATTCCTGGGTGAACTTTCATAGCTTCATGCATGTTTACACTCGAACAATGTTAAGCTCACCACAAGGCAGTGTGGGCACTCAGGCTGCTGTAGGTGGGTATAGGGAGAAATAGAGAATGCTGCTTGCAGGCTCTGGAATCTCATTAACCATATTGTGCAGCCAGAATCAAAGCAGAGGTGTACTTGGCACCAGCTAACCGCTACATCCAAGGAAGTCAGGAAATCTCTGGGGCTTAGTAACACCCCACATTGCAGAAAGAGCTTGTCAATGGGATTTTGGGAGGATATTCTGCAGCTTGTCAGTGTGACAGAGGCAAAAATCACATGAAATAACACCTGAAATTCATGAAGTTCATGAAGGTCTGTTTTTTTTGAGCCAATAAAGAGTCCTTTCCAACCAGGTAAGTTGGTTTAAAGGTGCAGAGGGGCATTTTGGCCCTCTGGAGAAAGATAGTTGATTGTTAAGTCAAAGACGTTCTATGAAAGGAGACCAACCAGGTCCATAATGCCAGAGATGGTGGTTGAATGGCACATATCCTGCCCCTCTCCCCCAAAAGCCAATCGTCTGCTTTATCACAACTGAACTGGGAAACATATCAGTCAATCGTGTTGTTGCACTGATGCAAGCACACAGTAGAGATTCATTTACATAGAGGCCTGGTCTTGTTAGCCCGAAAAATAACTGCCCGGGGGTGTTGCCAAGAATGCTGCTGAGTTGTAAGACTTGCCTGAAATAAAAAGTCTCATTCCCAGGTTGGTACACTATTGGTTGTTGGTGTTCAGCAAGAACCAATTTTTGAGTATAATTTCTGAAATACTACTTTGGGTTAACACAAAGGGACAGTATTTGACAACCTGGCATTTAGACTCAACAATCAGCTATCTTTTTCTGGCTGACTGCATCACTAAATGGGCCTATTTCTTCCATCAACAACTTCCATCAGTAAATGTAAATTTAAACTGGCCCTAGTGACTGTTACTGCCTTTGTTAACTAAAATGGCATTGTATCACTAATATACTAGTATCTCTGCAATTTACTCCTCCACCCAAACTAATTGTTATCCCTCTTCCTCTTTAAAACAATGTCTTTAGCCAACTTTTTAAAATTTCCTGCTGAATTGTTTTAAAACAAGAATCTTGTAAAAGGGGTCCTAAATATGCATTACACTGAGCTTAAAGTCTGATGCTAAAGCTAACATAACCCAGGCAAAGTCAGCATGTTGTTTATGTTAAAGCAGATAAAGATATAAATGAATTTTTGTTTTTTTAAAGATAAAAAGACACCTGCCGCAACTCTGTCCTTTTTGCCCTTTTTTATTGTAAGAAAGTAAAGAAAGTTATATAAAGAAATTATACAGCAAAGTTTCTCTCCAGAAACAAAATCTCAGTTATTCTGGATCACGTATCAAACTCACAATGGCCTGCTCAATGTTTTCTGACATGTGAGATGAATTCGATTTTCTTTTACTAGCCAATATTGTCCACAACAGACTGCACGACAATCCCCAGCACCATTCTGTGTTATAAACCATCCCAGTCTCCTGCTGAAAAAATTCAAAACAGCAGGACGATCGGGCACTGGTCAGCTCATTGGGAAAGCTCTGGCTATACCCCTGATTTTTTCAGATTCCACCTTCAGTGACTGAGTTAAACAACCCTGCTCTAGATGAACCACACACTTCTTCAACAGTTTTCATTAAAGAAAGAGTACTAATGAAAGCCGATGACTGCACATCCTGTGGACTATCCAGGACATGCAGTTCTGAAGAAAGATGTCCCTTTTAAATTAAATAAAAATCATATATACTGTATATATCTAGAAACCTGGGTGAATACAAATCAATGCCTTTTTTGTAATTTGGGTGAATAGACGATTTAATCAGCTGCACCTCTCTTTTAATGCAGAAAGTGCAAAGGATGACCATTTTCAGGGATCAAGCAATGTGCATTTTTTTTTTTTGTGTGTTCCACTGCTGTGACACACCGCCTATTATCCAGTATCACACTGACACCATTTAATTTGGTGTCACTTGTTCATGGCCATTAGACTACAGTGTCTTTTCTTTCAGCCAGTTGGATTTTGTGTCATTTAGTGTTCTACCCCAACCGTCTGATTTGGCAAAGACAGAACTTTGGCAGATGCAGACATTAAGAGGAGTCTTGTTTTAGCAGAAAGATGTATTGTTCTGTAAAGAGACCACTAATTGCATTGAGACTTCAAAATTGCTTTTGTTTACTTGCCTTGCCCGGCACAGCCTGGAGCCAGAACACACATTTTTTTACCAAAATAAACATTATTAAACCTTGTTGTGTCTACCTTTTTCTCCCTCTCCCTGCTTTTATCTTTTCCCATTAGGATGAGAGGCAGCAGTGGGTTCTGGGAGGACATGTGCTCTGACATGGTCGCAGAATTTTAATGAGATGTATGAATGCTGTATTATTGGACACCTAGCTATCCCCTCCTGTCATACGACTCACTAACAGAAACAGATTGTCAGAGGGCTCCTTTCCCAATGTGTCTGAAAACATTATGGAATTGACTCTGTCTCCTTCTGACCCTCACGTCCTTATATTTTTATTTCACCTTAAACTGATTTACCGATCCTTTGATTCTACAGACTGATATCAAAAACTCAGAAGGGTATAATTACCAAATTGAAAGCCAAAATACTGTTTTTCGGCTCCCTGCTGCACTCCAAAGTGCAGTTTGAATGTTTGATATTTTAATTCTTCTGTGGTCATGGCCAACTGTGAACTTCTTCTTGGCAGATTACAGGGCAAATTGAAAAGGGCAGAAAATCATCCAAAATTATTCATCATAGAAATGCCAATTTCTTTTTCTTCAACTTTTGATAAAAACAACCATCAGCCATAACTTCCTGTCACTAACTGTCCTACTGTGCCTCTTCCTTCTTTAGGTGACCTGAGAGATCCAACAGAGACAAATGTGAAAACTATCAAGAAGTGGTGTTGTACAATTCAGACCCCACCCTCTAGACATGACTCAATATGTGTTTGGATACCTGACCTGACAAAACCACTGCTCCTGTTGCTGTGAGTACCAAAACAAAATGCACCCATTTGAAAGAGGACAGTGGTTAAATCATGTAGACATCCATCCATGAGCATGGTCACATGTCATGGTTTCTGACATTAATGTATCATGTACACTGATGTTATGAGTGATATTTTAATTGACAAAATAATACTGAGGTACAGATTATTTAAACCACACTTGTGTAACCCGGGATATTCCTGTTACTTGCCACATCATTTGGACTTGATTCAGATGTTTTGCATGTATAGTAAATGACAAAGTTATCAAATTCTTCCATGATTATTAAGCAAGGAGCTTAAGTGGTGTTTTGGCCAGATCACTCATTTGTTTTATGATGAAGCAATGGCACTCACCCATCAGTATGGTTTCAGGCACATTATAGGGAAACAATCAGCTTTAAGCGGTAGCTTGATTTCTTAAACACCAGGTATGCAAGAAATCTGGTATTGGTCTTCGAGGAAGGGCTTTAGGAAAATCAGACTTCTTAGAGAAAAAAATGTCTTGGTTATGTACAGTAAACATGTACCTGGGGTTTTGATCAACTTCTTACATGTATCTACACAACACATCCTCATACCTAAAAGACTGAATGGCTTGCCAATGAAAAGTACACATATGACCGTTATACCGTTGATTTTTGGTTTCACAAAGTATATGAAAAGTCCTATGTTTGTTTGACCCATCTATCCACCACATCCTCCTCCTTTTACAGACTTTGTGGCTCCTAATATTCTGTCATCTGACTTCCTCCTCTGCTGCCATAATTATTACTGCGGTCATGAGAGGATACCGCCTAGCAATAAACATAAGTATGCATCGTTATAAGCAGCTTGCACTGTGAGATAAAGTCGTTTTTTCTGATGAGAACAGGCTAAATATTCATGTGCTTTTCAGACCTTAGACTGGGTAACACGTTGACAGTGGCGTATTCTTGATTTTTAAAAAGGAATTATTCAAACTAAAACTTAAACTGACATAAAGCAGTCTGTATAAGTCTAAATAACTGGGTTCTTTCGCAGGTGAACTTTGACAATTTAAAAAATTCAGACACATCTGTGCAGTGAAGAAAGGTTAGTTTTCACCACAGGGCCTCCCTCTCACTGCAGTGCTATCCCTGCAACGTACACGCTCAAAAAGTATCAGGAAGCAGCATCTTGTATCCAGCCTGTATTATAGCCTTTAGTATCTAGTATAAGTATTTAGTATTTAAAAGTATCTGACTATATGTGTGCTTGTGTATATCATGGATCACTAACCTACAAAAGATCACTTATTAAATTTGATAACCCTTAACCTAAAATATATTCCTATATTTAATGCTTAAGTTAGCATGTAGCACTGGAGCCTATACAGTATAGTTAACTGTGGTTGTATGGATGAAAAGTGTCTTTATACTTAACAAGAGAAAAACTCAGCCAAACTTTTTATCCCCTTAAGACAAAACATGTCAAATTTTGAAATGTGACATTCTTCACCAAATCTTCTGTCACATTCATTCTGTCTCTTAGCAACATCCTGTCACTTCCCTCAGCATTTGTGCTGCCTGCACCACAGCGATTGGATGATATATATCACTTCAACAGGACAAACACTGAGCAAAACCCAGAGCGTTCTGATTTTCAAAGTTGGATTAGGGTCTTAAGCTATCTCCCCAAACTCTTCCTTTTCTTCCTTTCTCATTCTATCATCTTCCCTTTCTCTGAGAAAATTGGCGTCATTTACTGCTGTCACTGCAGAGCTGATTGTCACCCATTATCCCAGGGACAAAGCTGCCGTGACATTGAGTTAATCCGTGCTTGTTTCAATTTTGCTTTCTGGGGAAGAAAACAGATAAAGAGTTCAGGTAAGTGATGGCAAGGATGCTCCATACCCCGGGCAAAACTGACTACAATGATTGGGAAGGTTGAGAGAAAGATAAAATGCAATCTGCCAGGCAAATTGGGTTGATTTCCTCAAAAATGTCAGGGACATGTTGGGTGGCCTTGTGAGGTTTTTGTTTCTGGGGCTGATGGAAAGCTCTTCTAAGACTGAAACTGCTTGCCAGAATGTCAGGCACACATACTGTAAAAAGATATCTGCAGTTTGACTAAAATGAACATTTCATGAAATCTAGGGCAAGGAAAGTAGTGTAGGCAGAGACTGTCCCTCATCAATATACCTGCAATCATCATCACTATGAGGCATAAAATACATTAAAAAAAACATATGACATAAAACGTTGCAGTAAGACCTAGAAGCTTCTGTAAAATGTGAAATATCATCTGTTAAGCTCAACATCATAGATAAAGCTCTCTCCAGGAGTCTAATTATTTTTCTATCATGTGCTGCATTGTGAACGTAGACTAAGCTTACTTAATTACATTCATGAATACAAGATAGTGATATAGTCTGCTATGTATTGAAAAGGTCTTGGTCACTTGTTGAAATAGATAGACTCTGAAGTCTAGAGTAAATGGAGTCTGGAGTAAATGTTTCATTATGCAGTTGCTTAAGTGCTATAAGGGCCGAAAACTTGAACCATATCATCTTCATTTGCCATTTACATTAATAACAGTGTAAAGGAGAAACCATTTTACATGTCAAAGCCAATTTACTAGTTAATGGTACTACTCCGCGAAAATAGTTGTATAATGTCTTCTGTGGCTCTGGAAGAGTTTTGTCAAGTCTTACAAAATTACTCAAGTGAAATCACTTGAGTAATGAGGTTGTACATTGACATTTTTAACAGAAACCCTGCGTTATAAACTGGGGCTGTGGAGTTGGAAAGACATTAGCGTTAACCAGGAAGGGATAGTCTTAATGAAGGGTTATATTGACTTAGAATAAGGGAAATGTAGGATCAAGGGTTTTTGGAGCTTGACCCTTAATTGGGACTCAATGTCAAGACATTTTGGTCCAGGCTGCATTTAATTTCGACCACTTTTTTCTTACCTGTCTCTAACCTTATACATTTTTTTATTTTTTTATTTCTGAGCCTCATTCCCAACTCATCAAAAACTGACGGCGGTGGCAGCCAACCCATCCTACAATCCCAAAGCGGTTTCTGATGAGTTGGAAATGAGTATCAAAAATCAACTCTCCTTACAAATAGCACCTTTAAGGCCCCAGCATTTGGACTTGCTAAATTATGGAACAAAATCAATTTATTTCAGTGGAATTGTTACAATCAGTGAATTTGACTTTGGCTGCAGAGTAATCTTTTTGTGTTTGAGTTAAACCAAGGTGAACATTGACAAATAGCAAACTGTCCTTACAGGGCTGACGGAGAGTCCACAATGGAGGAAGCTATCAGAGCTTTTTTGCTGGAAGAAGAGGGTTTTAGAAAGTGATGAGACAGAAGGCGTTGTTACTGTACAATTTCTTTTCATAAAGTGAGGCTATGTAACAACACAATCTACCTTATGAATTGAAGCCATTTTCATTTGTAAAAGCAATAAAATGTTTCTAAAGTCCACACATCAAAGGTTTCTCTACTGCAGCCCAACAACTTTCTGGTTTTGTTAGCTATGTGTAGGAAGTCTATAAAATACTGTATAACTAACATTACAAATTCAATTTATTGCCTTTATGACTGTTCTCTTGCACTACTGTAAGACTAGATTCACCATTTTCCATGCCAAATTGGCCCCTGTGACTTACTTGGGAAAGCATTTTCCCCCTCTTTAAATGGCCAGCTACAGTAGTTCACCAACTCAGTGGTACCCTCAAACTGACAGTGTAGCTGTGGCAGGGGAGGTATATTTTCCTATTGAAAATATTTGAAAGAATAAATCACCCTATTTCTCGTATGATATTTCTTATTTCCCCATTTTAATTCTACTTAATTCTCCATCTTATTCTAGTAAGAGTAGTAGTAGACCGGCTTGCCCCAACTTGCCTCTATCTGTTCCTCTCTCCCTGTAGCTTATGTGTCAGCTCTGTTGACTTCCTTCATCTATTTTATGTATATAGTGAGTTGGCACCAACAGGCACACTTGCAAGCTTTTACAAAACAATGGCAGAACTAGGCCTACATTAAACTGCATTGGTGCACCACAATCAGATGTTGGATATTTCACCTCTCTCTCTCTGTTTCACTGCAGAGCATGTGTGATTGTCAATAGATTGGAGGGGTAGAGCAAGGCGAGAATGTCCACTTGATCAATCACATATGGAATCATTCTCTTGGATTGATAAGATAGAAATAAAAAAAATGCTAAAACGGGTCGCCAGATATACTTAATATGTCATAAAATATACAGCCAGCCCAAGAGAAATCTATTTGTGGAAAGCACTGTCATGTTAATGTGAGAGAGGAAGGTGCTCCAGCAATAAAAAATCAATATGTGGTCGCCAATTTTGATATTATGGTGGGCTGCCACAAATAAATGAATGTATGGGAACCCTGTGACTATCCTTGGAGGTAGTCACTAAAACAGCTTCTAACACTTCCTATTTCATGAGGGCGCTTGTATGACCTTCGCTGTGCCACTTTCTGGTGCGTCAGGGAATTCATAAGATACATTAGCAGAAATGCAGCACTTATTGCCAGAATGCTGGCCAGCCTCAAATTTGATTCAGACATTTGGTAGTGCTAACAGATCAATCTGGATGTAGGAAGAATTTGGCGCATGAGAGCAATGCTGAGATGGCACTCAAAGCAGTGAACAAACCTAATAAACAAGACAAATATGTCACCATTATTGCTCTTTAATACAGAAGTCTGTCTTGAGCAAATATCTGTACCCATCTGTCCCATCTGCTATGATGGGAACAGTGAAGTAGTAAAATGCCTCTTCATAGCATATTATTGGCAAATTAAGCAATTAAGAAGAAATAGATTCATAAAGCACTCTAAGATCACATAATATTAGTACTGAAAAATTAATCATGAACATTTTTAGTGCTGAGAAGACACATCAAACTGAACATGAGAATTGCTTTTCTCCTCCGTCCCATCTCAGCTGGATATCAAAAAGATGATAGCAAGTTAATATCACTGTGTGATCTATTGATTGCACTTGTCAGCTTTTACAATCTGGCCTCATCTATTGGTCTGCGCCCCCTCGGTTTCATTTAAGATTTGTGGGAGCCGAGGTGAGCCCGTCCTCTACCTGACAAACTACAGCTCCCTCATCCATCCAGCCCTTGCTGCATCCAGCCTCACCACCCCTCTTACAGCTGCACACGAGAGCCCTATCATGGTTCACTAATCCTCCTCATTAAGGCAGGCCCCAAGGCTCTCATTACTGTACATCTATTCCCAAATGCCTTGTACCAGACTCATGACTTTCATCTTTGGCAGCATGTGCAGATGTCATGAATTTGCCATGTGCAATATAGTATGTGTGTCAGGATTTTGATATCTTTGTCAGCCGAGGGACCGGATAACACGTGGAAAGGCAGCTGCTCTCGCTCCATCTTGGTGTTGGTGGGAAAAAAGCACGGATTGCACTCACACTGCTTGTTATAGACTTTTACATGCGCCTTTAACAATTCCTTTTTTTAACAGTCAAGCTGGCGTTTAGCACACACTGTATTCAGGCTGAAGTATTTTCCTTCTGGACTCTTTGTAAGCTTTTTCAGGATCAATACCAGTTGCGGAGATAGTAATATTATGTGTGCATGTGGTGTTTGAAACTCCAGGTTAAGCCTCAGGGCAGCGTCCATCTCTGCATTTATTGCCGTTATTCTTTTATCTTATGGTAGTAGAGTATTCACATACCAAACTCGCCCCAAGGCTCTGAGAGAGTAAAATACAAATGTACTTTTCATAGGCAGAAAAAACTAAGGTTTCTTGACAGAACGTAATTCAGTCCAGTCCTCAGTTTGTATGAAGGTTGTGGCAGCACAGCAAATGCTCAGAGGATCTATATTAACCTCTCTTTGAAGTTACCCGTACAAGCCTGTGAGCTTTTTGGATTTCCTTATTAAAAGCCTCTCTGATTCATCTTGGAAACAACTGAGACCAATTGGAAGCTGTGTCGTCGGGGTCCAACCTGCATCTGAAATCCTGGCGATGCAGCACAGCCATCCAGTAACATAACTTCCACTGACGAAATGACGCTAAAGCTCCAGTGACAGGCAGCGGGAAGATGGTTTTGAAGAATGCAAATCATCCACTGTGAGGCTGAATCACAAAGTTGAGCAGCTTTAGCTGTCCATCAGAAATACGCTCTGAGTTACGAGGTGTTCTATTTATAAGTGAATTGTAGTAAGGATGTTTTTTAATCCAAGAGGGGGAGGGGAATGGGTGTGTAATACTGAACCATAGAGAGGAGCTAACTGTGTCTGACAAGGTATTAAACTGAAGAAGCAGGGGTGGCCTAAAGGTGATAATAGCTGAATACTACCGTTTAGACAGGGTTTTTCTATATACGCTGCAAAAAATGAAGCATATATTTGTTGTGTGGAAACTGTGTAACTGCTACGCTTTGGTTTTCTTTATCTTTATACTTGTATGAAATATCCCATGTCCCTGTGAGAGGCCTTACTGGATATTCAAACAATGGTTGCTACCTACAGTATATACCTGTATATGTTGTACAGTTAAACTAGCAATAGTCAAGTTTTTTACTTTTTAGCAAATGTTTTTTGCACAATGTAATGGCTATCCACCTTACTCCTGTTCACCATGAAACTTATTTACGCAACTTCCGGCGCATCGTGTCACTTGAACTGAACCGGCATTTTCCATGGTAACAGAACACTAATCCTCTTTCTTAGAGCCATTGGCACAGCATCTCATTTATTCATAAATATCTAGGTTAGCAACTTTATCGTGTTAATACACTAATATAATATTTAAGCTCACATAGACAAGACCATGTATGAGGGCTAATGTCACTGAAGGCAGCCATAACAAACAGCCATTCACAATATAAAAGTTTCATGCGGGGTAGACGGCTGGAGTGACACTATGAATTTGACATATATTGTATTCTATACAATATATATTGTATTCTATTGTATTAGTTATATTTGTGATTGATTGTGAGCGGTTTTGAAAACTCTAAATCACAAATGTAACTAAAAGTACTGCTGATAGTGGTGGCCTCGTGGCTGGTTCGTCACAGGAAACTGTTTTGATATGTAATGAATGATATGATTTGATATGTCATGGCTGCCATCAGTGGCACGAAGCCCTGCTCTTGGCTGGACAACCCCGAAATGCAAAACATCTCACTTTGTTTCCTGTGATGATTTCATTTCAATGTCATATCAAAAACAATTATTTTGGTTATTAAAAGGGGCAGTATGTAAGAATTTTAGTTGAAAACATTACAAGAAATAACTACAATTATAAACAGAATGTGATTCAATAGCAGTTTTGACATTATGATGTCTTGTGTTGCAGGGCAGCTACAGTTAGCAGCAGTAAGCAGTTACTCTGGTGCTACATTTTTTATTTATTTTGACAGAGTTCGTGCAAACACAAGGAAGTACACATAAAAATGTGTGTTGTATTTTTTGTGAAAGCCTGACCTAAGATCAGAGTTCTCTGCAAACATGGGAACAGGTTCTTTGTTCAGGTTGTTTAGTTCAGAGGCATACATTTGCACATTCATATTTCTGCAATATTTTAGTGTTTCCTCTACCCACCTACACACACAAACAGCATGTAGAGTTGTTGGAGATCATGGTGCCCTCTTAAGCCATGTACACATCAAAAATAGCCCAGTATCAATAAAATGCAAGAGGTCTGCATTGGTGTAGGTGTTCTGCTACAGGTACCAGTGAAGAGATGAAACCAAAACCAGGGAGAACAGGAAGTCTAGTTTGAAGGCTTATCAGACATCAACAGAATGCACAATACTCCTCCAAGGCAGGATTTTACTACTCAAGAAGACAAAAATGAGTGTACAAAGTTATGGATTCTCACCTCTGCCTTGTATCTTTTATGGTAGATACTACATGGGCAAACATATTGCTGGATGATTTGTGCTGTTGCCAGAGTTGCACCAGATTCCTCTTTTTTGCTAGACTACCCCATGCATCTCAGCAGATCAATACAGTGCTCTCATTGGCATGAATGAAAAGGCTGCATACATTTGAAGCAGTGCCATGATTGATCTAAATGCGGCTGTATTGACTTATCATAGTCAAACCACAAGTTTCTAAAGTTAAAAATCCCAAAAAATGATTTCAGTCACCTCCAATCTGTTCAGACATGCTCTCACGACACTGAAAATATTGAAGTGCTTAGCTACAGGACTCTTTACATCTTCCCTTTGAGCTCTTGTGTGTAGTGATCCTCCATTGAAGAGGGCACTTATCAAAATACTTTTAAATGCATGTATAGTTGACTGTTTTTCACATTCTGAAGCTCTGTATCTTTGTTGGCATCCTTTTCATCAGGAGAGACTAAATCCTGGAGGCACTTGAAGGCAGGAGAACAAAGCATTTAGACTCAGTGACGACAATATGCAGCTCAACACTGATGCAAGGAGCAATGTTGCTGCTGTACTGCCAAATGAATGAATCAATTTGTGGCATTAGGCCACTTTTGCCTCAGGTTTTTTTTCTCAAATTCTCAGCCCTACCTTCTGTTTCTAATTTCCTGCCTTTCTTATTTTCAATTTTGCAGAACATTTAATTTTTACAATTTGACACTCGTAGTGTATTTCATTGGGGTAACATTACCTGAGGGGTAGAAAGATGGACTGGGATTGCACAGTACACATGACAACCGTTAGCTACTGCAGGATATTATTTAAACTTTGCATGGCTCAATGCTGGCCCACACATCCACCAACCTCCTGGTGAAAAAAGACTCCAGATGGCCGGTCCGCCTGTGTCATCCAAACTGGAGTAAACATACTTGTACTCATCCATGCTTAGACGTCAGGGATGACATAGTTTGTACTTCTAAACAGGCCACAAAACTTCTTAGCCCACTTCAAGATCTATAATGGAGAAATGATGGAGGTTACAGACTGAACATTAAACAAGTGATGTGCTATTAGTTTATTCTTAGTGGATTAGTTCTGGTTTTGCTTGGAAAAAACAACATAAAGTGTCATTGAGTAGTTGTTCCACCACAAAGGTCCTGAACACCTTCAATACTTCTTGGAATACATTTGTTTAGTCTGCAGAGCAGCACTGGCAGCATGAACAGAATTCGTCTTAACGGCTTTCCTCCATTTGTTGTTTTAAAAGTCCAATTTGTAAGAAAGTGCCTAATCTTAACCAAATGTGTTAGTTGCCTTAGCATAGACATACCTTCAACCATAGTAAATAACTTGTCTTCCCTAACTGTAGAGTTGCAATGGCTTGCTATTGAATGAAATCTGCAGGTTTCCATAATTGTCCAATACTAAGACCCTTGCTTATCATGAGAAGCACCATTGAGTGAAAAAAAATATTATTATTATTAAAAGTTTTAATGAAAGTGTAGGATCTAGTGCTTGACCCATACCAAGGCCTGAAGCCAAGACTTCTCTGCCTCTGCTGCTTTGAATTGATTTCTTTTCAGGGATGTCAGTAGCTCTGTCCAACACTTTGGACAGACTGAAATATCTGAATATACTTCAATTAGTGACAAAAACTGTATAAAATTTGGCAAATTATTGCTTCAAGGATTCAGAAATAAATCTATTCGGTGCTCACAAAACCACCAATTCAACACACATCCTTCAACCTACCTTGTAATTTTCCTCTGTGTGTTATCTAAAGCACTCTCAGCATAACGTGTGTGCTTCTTAGCCTTGATACTCCTTTAACCGCACTGGTTGGATATAAGTGGCCGCAGATTTTGAGAGAAAACCACATGGGCTGTGTAATGACAAAGTGTGTGAATTCGATAAACCCTTTTCTCATGGGCACTAGAACCACCCTTGCGGAAAATGTGATTACACTTGTCCACAGGAGGTGCAGTGTGGGACGTTGTTAAAGGGGGGAACTTTGCTTGTCACAGAGGCCACAGTTTGTCTGTTGCCTCATTCCCACTGACAACTTTGACATGCGTGTAATGTCCGAGGAATGCTGTGGAAGAGGCGTTTCTGTCCATTTTCTCTGTCTGCTTTTAAAGCTGAGCATGAGCCAGTTGCTGATGACTCAGTGATGAGTAATGCAGATAACACCATGTGTTGTAGCCTCTTTGGTGTGTAAGCAAAATTATTAGTTTTATCACTTATTCACTGGCCCTTCTGCTACTTTGTTACTACCATAGGCTTTAGAGAAGGGTTCTCAAAACCTTTTCATGGGCAGCACGGCAGTGCAGTGGGTGGCACTGTTGCCTCACAGCAAGGTCCTGGGTTCGAGACCCGGCTGAGGCAGGGCCAATCTGTGCAGAGTTTGCATGTTCTCCCTGTGCCTGCATTGGCTCTCTCTGCATACTCCAGCTTCCTCCCACAGTCCAAAGACATACAAGCTACTTACTCTAAAATTGCCCATAGGTGTGAATGTGAGCATGAATGGTTGTTTGTCAACCCTGTGATGAACTGGCGACATGTCCACGGTGTACTCTCTAGGACCCCTGGGGGTGCTTGGACTCCACTTTTAGAACCACTTAACCTTGGAAAGGGCCCAGATCCTGTATATTTTGTTCTTATGCCCAAAAAACGTTATGGCTGAGACCCTAACCCTAACCCTGGAAAACATGTTAATAAGGGAAAGCATATGTGTTGTGCACATGTGTTAAGACCTCTCAAACATGCGGACAGGCCATGCCTCTTGCCCATTGGTTGAATGTGTTAACCAGGGGAAACTAGGTTCTTTGTCCTGAATAGGAATGTAACGGTTACCGGTGTCACGGTAAACCACGGTAAAATTCCCGACGGTGAAGGTTACCGTTTAAGTTTTAATTACCATGGTAACCGACGCGGTCGATAACCACGGTGTGGAAAACTCGCGAGATACTTTATCCAAGTCTCCCTACGCAGGCGCAGCGTGCAACGTGCAACGTGCGCTTGTTATGTAGTGAAGAAGACATGGCGGAGGGAGGACGTGATAGTAGCGGCCCTCAAGGCATTTTTCCGCCTTCAAAGAGAACCAAATCTGAAGTCTGGACGTATTTTGGTTATTATAAGAATGCTCAGGGACAGCTGGTCGAGGATGGCAGCCCTATCTGCAGGAGCTGCAAGAAGAAAGTTGTTGCGAGGGGCGGCAACACATCCAATTTACTTACTCATTTGCGCGACCATCGCCCTCAACTGTTCAGCGAATGCAAGGTAAATTAACCTTAAGCTCAGGTGAATGATGTGTGTATGTCGAGTTTTCTCTGTCTAATTTGCTGTTGTCACTAATGTAAACTGACCAGATAGTGGTATAACTGAACGAAGTTGATCCGTGATTTGGCACGTTATCTGAACCGCTTATTAATTGTAGATTTTACTTTTTAAAGTCGACCTAATAATTTCCCAGATATTGATGCAGAGCTGCAGTGAGGAGGATTTGGGACCAACACGTACTGGGTGGACTGAGTTAGTGAATGCAAACTGACTGAGATGACTGACTTTCATCTCAGCTCCATTCACCGGAGCAGCGTCTACCTGTGGCTCAGCAGCCATTAGACCAATCAGATTGACCGAGTCCATTGACAACAGACGAGCAAGCAGACAGAGACAGACAGCCAATATATACAAGTAATATCAGAAATATATAATACTTGTGGATTATTTGTAGAATAGACTATATATAAAGAATAATATAAAATGGTGAATATAACAAGTGTCTAGATAGAGATAAGAGCCAAAATAGAGTATTCATAATTAATTTAACAATAATCCTTTTCGTTTTGATCTAAAAGATTATCCAACCTGTTTCTCACAAAAGTGATATGATCTAGATTGTGAGTTTTGTGATCTGTTGGTTGCACCCTTAGTATTAAGTAACAATGACAGTAATAATTAATAATGACATTTTCTATTCATTTTTTTCACAGAGAGGGTCTGCTGGCCAATCGAGTGCTACTGCCAGTACATCTCATTCTACCTCTGTAACGCAGACATTACAGGGCGCGTTTCAAAAACAGGCTGCTTATACCCTAAGCCTTTTAATATATAATAAATCTATTTAAATATAAATCTTGGTGAAATTATTTCAATTTATCAGTGTATCAGGGTTTTTTCAACATTTTGAAGACATTTTAAAAATGCATGTTTATTGGTAAGATTGCAGAAACCACACTGTAAACCCGAATAAGTAAGCAGAACTCAAAAAAAGTGAGGCAATCAGTTGCCACAATTTTTTTGAGTTCATAAACTCAAACATTTGAGTATATCAGAGCTTAAATATTTGGAGTTTATGTTAAATATACTTTTAAATTATAATTAAATTAAATTACCGATTAAGCCAACTCAAAAATTTTCAGTACATGCTACTGAGAATAATCATTCATCTTTCTCGTTGCAATAACTCAACAGAACTTAATCATTTCAAGTATGAAAACTCAGGATTTCATGTTCAATAAACTTAACATTTATTAGTTTCTTCTATCAATCTTCTGATTACCAATAACTCAAAAACACTGACTTGTTAAAACTCAAAATCATTTACCTCCAAACTTAAAATATTTGTGGCAACTGATTGCCTTAAACATAGCAAGTACTCTTGACTTAAAAGACAAACAAGAAAAAACATCTAATTAAAAGTCAATATTTGTTTCTATTCAAATGTTTAGTAGAAACTTTTCTTGCCCAGTCTTTTAGCACAAAATATATGAAATAAAAAAAAAATAATAAAAAAAAATAAAAAAATACAATTGCATTGGGCCATCTGGCTGCTAACCTGTAGTGCATTAACTTAAATATAAATTGCTTTTAACTCTTCATAATTCTAAAAGTGCTACCATGTCAAAATTGTATGTTACCTACAAAGGCAATATGAAGTCTACTTCTGGCCATCTTGTTTATAATTTAAGATGAACCATGTAGTAGCGGAAAATATTTAAACTCAGAAAAGCTAAAATTAACATTAAGATAAGATCTTGATGTCACAAATAGCTTATAAACTGTTAATACAACATTACCAGGAAGGCATCAGCAAGTCTTGGGTGGTGACCAAAAAGTTGAGTTTAGAAAGATTATTTGCCCACACCTATGCCTTTTAGCACAAAATGAAACATAAATAATATTTGAAAGACAATAGTAACAAAAAAATAATAATTAAGAATTAAATAGAGAATTAAAGAAACAATTACAAAGGCACACTTTGGGCCATCTGGTTGTAAACTTGCAGTGCAGCAATGTAAACAAATTGCTTATAAACTCTTTACAACTAAAACTGCTCAAATTTCAAAACTGTACATTAACATGTACAAAGGCAGTGTGTAGCCTTCCTTTGGCTATCTAGTTCAAATCTAGCAACTTTAGGGTGCACTGTTTAGTTTTAGAAAGAAATTCAAACTCAAAAGCAAAATTAACAATATTAATAAGATAATAAAAACTATTTATTTGACCCATTTCCATAACTGAATAAACATCCCATCCTCAGAGGAAAATAAAGTCCCTATAACACTGTTTGCAACTAGAAAGGTGGCTACTTTACTTAAGTAAAACAGCCTGAAACTTTGAGGACAGTTGTTTATTCAGTCATGAAAATGTATCAATGAAGATTTTTTTCTTCTGATTCAAATTTCTTTCCCAAAACTACATAGTACACCTTTTAAAAACAAAATGCCATAAATAGTGTATAAACACTTAATACAACACTGCATATCAGTTTAACAATAATACAATATAAATTACATTAACAAGTACAAAGACAGTGTGTATTTTGTGCCATTTGGCTGAAGACCAGTTGAGTAGAGCAGCAACTTGAACATCAACAGTTGAACAGTAGTCAACATGGACCATGACATAGTCTTGTTGTGGACTATGCTCTAACAGAGTGAGCCATCGGAATCCACCAGTCCTTTTCAGATCTTGAGTTACACATATAACATCAGGTCATTTTTGAGAGTCTGCAGCCTGGGTGACAGTTTAGAGTCATCCAGACCAAGTAAGATTTTCTGTGTGAATTCAAAAGTGTTGGTCAGTCCCCTGGGTTTGCAGTTGAAACGCTGGCACATTTACAGAAATGTTAATGTGTGTTGTCATATATACTGCTGCTGCTTATACATAAATAAATGAAATGAAAATATGAATTGGTTAATTTACAGTACAATAGGCCTGATATATCTTTACTGGGACTTACCACACATGTTCTGAAAAATCCAGAGACTTCCTAATGCAGATACACAGGAAGGGCATGAAGAACAGTGGTACGCCTTGTGTGGACATCATGTAATTCGTAAGAAGATTAAAATAGTGTAAATACTGTGACAAGTTTTCTAATCAAACCCAATGCCAAACAGTCCCAACCAATTTGCCACCACAATGATATCTGCACATAAATCCACTAATAACCTGCTGCCTTATCTGGTGCAATTGTGGAATTCAAAAGCTTATTTGAAGCATTAAACTCCCAACATTACACAAAGACTTCACCTGTGAAATGTATGATCACCTGTGTATCATGGTCTTTCTGTCTAAATAAGGTCATCAAACGAGGAGTGTGGCGATCAAGGTCAGCATAGAAAGTGTTAAGAAGGTTCTTGTTTTTTATCTGTTGGAACTCTGCATACACCTACATTGAGGAAAGGACAGTACAGTAACAGCAATTATTTATTTTAAGATGAATGAAATTAGGCAACACTACACACAATGTGACATACAGTACTGGCAAAGATAAAAACAGACGAAAGAGTTGATCCACATTACCTCAGACTGCATATGAAGAGCAGGCCAGAGGTCCATGAGCTCTTTCACTGGTGGGCAGGACATCACTATAGTCTGTCCTCACAAGGCAAATGTGGTCTGCATCATCTTACTTAACTTGCAGAGAATAACTTTAAGCTAGCCTAAGGCACAACACGTTGTGCTAGAGTTAGCTTCTGCTTTCACTCACAACACTGACACAGCTCCAACACAGATTTCGAGTTTTCACTATGAACAGTCTTATACATGATACCTTACTATCCACCACTGCACGTTTGGCATCACCAGTTTTTACAACTACATTAGCCATGTAACACAGCTAACTGTCGGGATGACTTTGCATGTTAGCTTGCTAACCTAATGGTTAACTGTTTTACATGGCTAACGTGACTCACTTTGTCCGTTTTAAAAACACGTTGAACCTCCAGAAAAAAAAAAATGAAACAAGTTTTATGTTGACTACTTACATTTAACCCAATGGTGCAGAGCTGAGTCTTAACGTACTTCGGTCGATTGGTCTCCTGCTCTTCTCCTCTGCTCCGCTGTCTGAAGAGGAAGTGCAGGCAAATACTACAAAATAAAATCGTGTGAAAACTTCCAGTGGAAGCGATTTTGTTGTTGATGTAATTTATTATTAACTAGCCAACCTTTTAACATGCAAACTATTAACCATGAATTCTGTATAAACATATATACATACATACACATGTATGTGTGTCTGTTTGTGTGTGTGTGTGTATATATATATATATATATATATATATATATATATATATATATATATATACAGACATATATAGACATATACACACACACATATACACACAGCATATTAGCTGTATAATAACAATACAAATCTATCTAATGCAATTGATTTATTCTTAATTGATTCTTGATTTGATTTATTGATTAATTCTTTCAAAATAAGACATACATTCATGTTTAATCCATAGAGTTTTAAGTAACTATGAGTTAATTATTTTAAGTAGTAGTTACATAAGCTGCAAAAAAGTTCATATTAATCAAAAATTACAAGTTTAATAAACTGAAAAAGAAGGAAAATGCTACTGGCACTCAACATTTTTAAGTAAGTAGAACTTTTAAGAAAATTTACAAGTTTACACCACTTATTCCATTTAATTATTTTGAGCATTTGGGTTTACAGTGCAGCAAAAGCAGGCTAAATTTTTAAAGTATCCAAACAAAAAATCCCACCCCCTACCTTCAAGCCTACATTCAACAAGCAACCTTAGATTTTTGGTCTAATAAATATATATAAATAATATACAAATTAAAAAAAAACCTGATACATGCCACAATCATGTAAACACAAGCAAAATAGTCGTCAGGAATGTACCTCAGTCCCAGTCCCAGCCACCCAGTGTGACAGATTCTGCTGTGTGCTTTGTTTAACTGGGTTAGCTTGGCTCAGGGGCCGTGTCCTGTGTGCTGACATGAGCCGCTAAAGGAGTCTGTTGTTGCAACAGTGGCCCTTTCATTGGGCTCAGGGGGTGTGCGCTTTGTGCAACTGGGTTAGCAAGCTGCTGAACAGCAGGGGCTGTGTACTGTGAGCGCTGCGCATTGTTGTCAGTGCTAATCACATCCAACTACCTCATGTCTCTCACATGTAAGAAAACATATAATATCATAAAGAACATACGTAAATAACAAACAATAATGACTGTTGTTCCTACTCACCGCTGTCAAGCTAGCATGTTAGTATTAAGAAATTCTGGCAGCACTTTCTCTTCTACGACTAGCTCGCTGTTAGCATTAGCAATACAAGCGGCAGCTAGCTTTGTGGAAGGCACCGGTCATGCACAATGACTGCACAAGCAGAGTGCATATGGACAGGCAGGTATGGTGATAGGAAGTTAATTTGTCTGACTAATGTTAGTAGGATTGTTTCATTGTTGGTTTGGGTTAGTTAGTTTTTAACACGTTGTTTTCCTTAAATTTTTCATTTTTTCCACTTTTATTAATTCAATTATATCGCTGTCTCTGCCTTACCCAAGTCAGTTGACAAACATGACAAGATGTCTCAGTACCTTTAATCCTTGTGGAACTGAATTCTGGAGATCAGGACAAGAGTGGCTTATTTAAAAAAGTCTGATTAAAAAGTTTTTTTATTTGCACTTGTCATTAATGGGAATGGTGCAACTTTGGTTCCTGGGTGAATACTAATCAAAAGGCCATGCATGGAGTTCAACACAAGCAGAATGTTAAAATCACTGAATAATGATTAAAATATACTGTGGACTTCTATTTCTTTTTGAGAAAATACAATTTGTTCTACCAGGTACTGACTCCTCTGTCTGAATCAGAGAAAGTCAGCGGACTCATCCATTTAATTTGATGCAATAATGAGGTAGGACGAGCCAAGCCATCAGTATTCTTTGCTAGACAGGCTTTCAGACACCTTCGTTTGCTAGGAGACATGGCCACATTGCTCCCAAATTGATTAATATCATCCTATAGATGTGACCTCTCAAATTTATCAGAACTTTGCATTTTGTGAGGCAACTGTCAAAGTAGAGCTCTAACACTTTGTCATTCTAAATCAGGTCATTAGCTCATGACCTCAACTGTAAAACATGAGCTATTATACCTGTACTATGAGTTTCCAATGCAGTCCAACACCAAACAGGAATATAAGTGGAGGTGCTGTATGAGATGCAGTTTGCAAAGACACAGCTTAACATACAAATCTGCCAGTTTTTGGCCAGGCTAAGTAGCATATCCACCTTATTTCAAGCCCCCATGATACCTTGAGTGAATATTGGGTGCGACATCTGGTGCATCCAGTCACTTAACCAGAACCATTTTTCATGGTAACAGGGGGCTAATATGCTTTCTTAGAGCGATTGGTACATTGTATCATTCATTCATGAAGATCTAGGTTAGGGACTTTATTGAGCAAATACTACTTACACTGTTATTATTACTTAGCCCACCTAGTTAATGCTTCTAAAGTCTTGAAAGTGCTGCCAGTGTGTCAGTTGTTATGATATTTTCTTAATTAAACTAGTTCCTTCTGGCACTGGAAATTTTAGCCATTATCATTTTCCCAGCAACCTCGCCAGGAATTTTGTGGATAGGCAGCCAATAATGGTTGCTATGTTCATGGGCATTGTAGCAATACAAGAAACAGTCTGACAATACTAATCAATCCAACGTAGGGATGAAAGAACATTGATTCCTCAGTCAAAAATGGGGCAGTAATCAAAAGATCTTTTTGAAACGTTATGTTCAAAAGTGTGATTACATTGTGTTGTAGGCTTTGCTCATTCAATGCTACCCAATAACTGAGGATAGATCTCCAATACATGTGACCCGAAGTTTTTACATCCACCGATATCCCTCTATTGTTCATCATAATGGCAGTTCATTGATTTCCTGAATATTTCTAACCTCAAGTTGTTCTTGTTGCCACAGTCTACCTGTAAAATGGTGTGCTTACTGGGTTTGATATCTGCTGGAATAGTATGTTCCCTCAGTGTTTCACCTCATAGGTTGTCCTGAGCCACTAAGGAAACACTGTAACATACTGACTCAAACCCTATCATCGAGCTGTTGATTTGTAAATGAACCACAAGGACAAACAGATTTCAAATGCATTATGAATGTTATTAATAGGCTTGTTGTGTTATTATAATGAAACAGCATTCTCTTGGCATCTAAAGTCTCAATTCCCTCAGTCATTTTGTTAGCTTGAATGTGCAGCACAGCAGGTAATTGCTCGCAGCAGTGTCTTTAAATGGAACTTGAATGAAGACAACTAATGATATTGGATCAATAATCTGTTACTTGGATTCTCTGGCTGCTGCTCCTTAAAAGCTAATAATGTCTTAGCGAATGGGCATATCTCAAGTGATCAGCATCAAACCCACCATCTGCCTTCTCCAATCGACTTAAATGTTGTCAGTCACAAAAGGTTTGAGTAGTGTTACAGTCTGTTAGGTGCACATGCAGTGCATCCTGTGTTGGCGTTGCTATCATGCCAATTGACAGGCAAAGCTCGGTTAGGGACCCCCTGAAAATGGAGGCTTAGATTGTTCCTTTGTAGGGTCCCCTAGTCGACAAAAAACTGTTGATGAGCGAGATCTGCCCCAGAAATCAAAGCACCGTTGGGGGTGCGGCTGTGAGTCTTCCACTCATCAGGCTGACATCCTCCGTGAGATCATGAGCAGAAAAACACCACAATGAATCTGAACGGAGAGAACGAGGTGTGTCATGAGTCCCTGGAGAGAGGCACAAAGGGAACAGTAGAGTGTGAATAAAATAGTCAGTCAGTGGCAGCCCTGAAAGGCTGGATCATGTCGTTCTTGCAAGGCAGGGCGAATGCATGAGAGAAGCAGCATATAAACACGTCAAAGGACGAGCACTGAGTGGGATATGAAGATGTTTGCTATCAGTGGAGGAAGAACAGAGGAGCCTCCTGTCATTCAGTCCCTCAACACTGAATATAACAGTGCCACATATGCAAACCACGATGCATCCTCATCCTCATTCATCACTTTGGGAGACCATATGTTTTTGGTTTTTTTTAGCTTTGAGTGCACTTCACCTTGCTGCGTCCAACAACACATCCATTTTTACATGCATGACCTTGTGAATTAAGCATCCTTTTCTCATACAGCACATGAAGCCTAGCACAAACATATTCAGGCATGTATGCATGCACACCCACACACTAACGCCCTCACATATTTGCAAAGCAAACAAACAATCTCAGAGTGTGTGTGTTTAGGAAGGCAAACAGCTTGTCGGGACGACTGGCCACGAAAATAAGAGAAAAGAGAAGAATAATGTGCGTTCAGTCATTGCTCAGATTTTAATGTCACTCGGGAGTCAGGCACAAACACCCCGCTGTGCTCTATTTCAATAACTTTCCATAAACCAATCTAATCTCCCGTGCCTCCTACACAGTGCTTTAAGGAGATTTTTATAGGCTTTTGTTTGAGAGGCAGATAATTCCTTATAAATCATAATAGCGCTGCATGAATTGTAAAAGGTTTCATGGCTTAATGGCATGATTGACTCACAGCAAATACATATGTATTAACACCTAAGCATTGTTTAGGATGCATGTCAGATGACCTTGTTTCAGACATTGTCACAATCCAGAGGTTAACATGTTATTCATGCTGTCACATCTATAGTGTGATTCGGCCACTTTAATGTAGGCAGTGTTATTCAATACAACATTCACCAGTAGAGCTACGCTGTATGTGACCTCACATGACCTTTTTATATTTCCTTCGCCTGACCTCCAACATGATGATGAAAAATAACCTCTTTCAATAACAAAGGTAAAATAAAATGTGCTTTTAACTTTCTCGTATTTCCTGTCTATAGGCTGCTTATTCATCGTGCTCTTTGAGAGTGAATGTGTGGCCTTGAGGTGTTTTTCGAGGGACCATATGGCACAATACCACACAATATAGGTAAGATTTTCCTTTTCAACTCATTTTTTTCCCGTTTAGCATAGAACTAGTTGGAGGCCTGAGACAACCCCTGAAAAGTCCTTTCTTATCAAAGCACATACAAAGCAACCTCAGGCCAAGGCAGCATATTCACTGTGCAGACTGACGTCTAACATGATAAAAGTGACGGGAACCTCAGGGCGAGGTGATAAACCTGAGCCTTAACACCAGATTTGTGGATTTGGATGGTGAATTATTCTTACACTCTCGTTATCTTTCACCCAGGAGTGACGCTTTGGATCAAGAAAATGTAACATTTTTTGCTGTTAGCAGGAATTAATAGTTCGGCAAACATATAAAACTGTCTCATGAAAAGACAAAGTGCCACATGACATAAAAAAAGAAATCAATCAGGTCCACGCTTCACTTATGATAAAGGTGTGATGAAATGATAAACTTTTCTGCAATTTCATTTTTTTCCTCTCTCTTCAGCTCATATCCTTACCGCTGTGCAACACAAACAAATCAAATGAGCTAATAGAGCATCCCACTCACATTATAAGCCTGCACATTAAGCTTTATGCAGTGTGTTTATTTTATCATTGTATTCACATAATGTCTCCATGCTCTCAGCATAGTCTCCACCTACCTGCGTATCTGTCTTTGCTGGAGAAAAAGTGAATTAAATCAACTTTATACACTGCATCCCTGCACACTTAACAAACTATCATAATAGGGAAATTTACTGATTTTTTTTCTTTTTATCTTCAAAAATCTATGCATATGCTAGACTTCTGTCTAGTCTGTTTTTATGGTGACTTTTCTTGTGGTGTGTTTGAATAGGAGTTACACATGACTTCCAGGATGCAAATTAGGTGCATATTAGATATGCACTAACTTCACTGCCACAATTTACTAACAGGGTACTCCATTAATTTTACACACTAGAACTTGGAAGATTTCTTGTCCATCTTGGTTTGAAGATTCAAAAAGTTAGCAACATTCTTGTTGGCAGGACAGACTTAACAAGGCCTCAAAGTTAAGAATAATTTGACATTTTGGGAGAAACACTTATTTGCTGTCTTCACATCTTCCAAAGCTCAGTGATTTATGATATGACAATTTACATTTCTTACTCTTAGCAAGAAAGCAAATGAGCATATTTACCCATCAAATCAATGCATAGAACTGAGACCAACCCACCAAAGGAGAATGCTAACAATTGGGACTTAGATAGGCAACTAATTGGAAGTTAAGCCAAAAATATTAGTTTAAATGCCGCGACATAGTCAAACTGAGGGTTGACTTCTTTTTTGTCAGACTGGGAGAGTTTTCTTTATCCAAAAAACTGGCAGTTCTCAGATGGAGAATGGATTGTAATGCAAATTTTGATTTTGACATTCAAAGTTTTGCCTTGATCTTGGAAGTAGCAGTTGACAAAACAATTTTACAACAATGTCCACTCAGTAGCTGTGGGAGCTTTTTGTCAGAATAGATGTTGGCATTGTACGTTTTTGTGAATCACGGATTTGTTGAAACACATTTCTGCATGTTGCAACTTTATGTTTTTTTAGGTAAAATGTTCAACGTAGTCCGGTTAGGTTTAGGCACAAAAACCACTTGATTAGGGTTAGCGTTTGGGTATTTTATCATTTAGTGCAATATTTGACTGCTTTGAATGGGCTCTGACAATACAGTAGGCTGAGATATTGACTGAGCATTTTAAATAATAATAATAAAATGTGCACCGCCAGCTGATTTTGTGACAGTTTTTGTGTTGTCCAGTACTGAAATACATCCTGCAGACCGATGCATGATGGCGGTGTAAGAAAATGTTGACAGACTGCAGATGAATGCAGGGACCCATGTAGCCTGCCTATGGATGTGCGTGTAAGGATAAATAACACTAAATAAATAATAGAATAACTTTCTGCTGTTAAATATCTCAGTGAGGCTTTTACTGTCTTTCATTGTGTCATTTTGTCGTTTGAGCCTGTCCTACATTCCTGAGACACACTTTAACAAATGATCAAAAGAGTCCTTTCATGCTTATGAAGCTTTACACATTGTCACTCAGGAGGTTTGCGTGAAAATATGATTACAGATGGAAAAAAATGGTCTGCTACTTGATAGTTTTGTAATTGGAAACAACAAATGTATAACTTTCACCACTTTGGCCTCAGTCTTTGTAAACCCTGTCTGAAGCAATGAAATGCTTAAACTCGAAAAATGAAGTGAAGGATTTGTTTTGATCTAAAGTACGTCTAGCTTAGAGAGCACAGTACGTCAACTCAGTGAAATACTGTCTGGCTATTGTTGGCACTCAGCTCCACAGAAATATGAAGGCCATGAGAGAGGACAGAAAAGTTTGTGTGTTCTCTTGAACCTGAGATGCACTTCATTTCTAATAAATGAAGACTTAAGTTGGATGGATTTAGTGCTCCACTGTTACGCAGTTATGGATATATTATTATAAAGTTAAAAATTGAATGTCTCTTAGATGATTCATAAAAGCATATTTCATGACGTGGAACAGATGTGTAACATATTTCTATTAACATCTGACAGGCTGAACCTGAGGCTGATAAGATAAAACATTTAGATGAAGATATATTTTTAGACCACAATGAGTGAAAGCTCAATAAATCAGTTCAGGCCTATAGTAAGGAGATCCGACATGCTCAGACTCAATAAAGAAGTTGCTTCTCTCTGAGGAGTGCCTTGGGAAATCCATCACGCAATGTTTTAATTAGGTCCCTTCTTCATCCCATGGTTCCTCCAGTCTGATGTCTTAATGAAAACACTTTGCACATTCACTGTAGATGTTAACTTTTAAATTACTGGGCATGCTTAGTGTGACAGGAACCCGTGTTGTAGCCCGATAACATCTACAGCTCTCCTACTTTATTACATTTTTGTATTTGAGGTATTTAGGATTCACACTGCACAGCTGGAAGAGACCACAGCCTGTGAACAAATGTCCCACATTCAAATAGCTTGTATGTGTTTGTTTTAGTTATAAACATATTAAAATATATTTTTTAAAATTGTGTAAAAGTAGTTATATCAGGAGGCATTTCACCTTATTTGGCCTCAATGTAGGTCCTTGGCAGCGGTGCTGTTAAGGGGGGACTGAATGATTTAGGAGCCCCTGATCTGAGCGGGAGCCTTGTCTTAAAGTCTCAGTATCTATCAAATGTCAATATCACTGTCAACATAACCTTAAAGTTCCTCTAAACATTTTTTTCTAAATTCACATTGGATTAAATTACTGTGTGTAATATGAGAGGGGTCACTTGTATTGATGAAAATATAGAGAATTCTCATCTGACTCTCTAGCTCCTCTCATATCTATGGAGTGTTTTTGCTCCTTTTGACTTCATTGTTATGGCCTGCAACTTTACTGTTTTCACTCTCACAGTTTTGATTAGTTTTAGGCACTCTTGCTTGTAAAACAAAAAGCTGAAAAAACCCACCGCACAAAACCTACCCAACAAGTTAAAAGTCATATGTTTTACTATGGAGTTGGTGGAGACCAAAAATAGAGCTTATAGGACAGTGAATAGTGGACTTAAAGGAACAGTGTGTAGGATTTAGTGACATCTAGCGGTGAGGTATGTAAATATAACAAACTGAATACCCCTTGCCTCATCCTCTCCTACGGTAGTCGCTAAAACCAAAAAAACGAGAAAGGCCCTATCTAGAGCCAGTGTTTGGTTTGTCCACTTCGGGCTATTATAGAAACATGGTAGTGCAACATGGAAGACTCCATGGAAGAGGAACTCATTCCTCTGTAGATAAAAGGCTCACTCTAAGCTTTGGTTATACACCAAATAAAACATAATCATGAATATGACGTTCCATTTCTGCCACTTTGTCCCCCCTAAATCCTACACACACCTTTAAATTAATCAAGCAGCCAGAAACACAACACATAGTTCATGTAAATGTTACTGTGTGCCTACTGAGACTGTTTGCTAACACCTTAACAATACTGGGGCTGTTGCTGTGTCACTTAGTTAGAGGAGGTCCAACTAAACCAGAACTTCTAAGGCCTTATCGCCCAGCTGTGTGCTCATCTGGACCTGATCGTGGTTCAGGCAAACCTGTGTTTGTTTTGACACAGCAGCTAGCTGTATTTGAGGCATCAGTCACAGTAATGTATCACATTAATGTACAATTGTTTAATACGCGTGAATGCAGTACATTGAAAGTGATGCATGCACAATTATTTAGATCATGTGATAGCGATTTAATGCATTAATAACATGTGATAAGTGATAAACTGTCTCCCCCCTAATTTTTTGTCAGACCATCAGTTACCCTGTTTCTTTATCAAAAATGAAGTGAGGAAGAAGTGACACCTTTAGTTGTAACAGCACAATTAGTATAAAACTTGATTATAGTATTGAATTCAAAGAAACTTACATTTTGTGTCAGAGTTGCATTTAAAGCTTCAAAATTCAAATTCAGGTCTCATATCCATGTGTTAAGAGCTTGAATGAGTGCATTTTTAGCCTATTTCATAATGGCAAAGGATAACACCATGTGTGTCTCTGTCCAAAACTCAAATATACTCCTACCCCTACCTGTACAGCTCACTAACACGTATTGTGTTAGCTAAATGTACCAAAGTACAGAGATACATTTGAACAAACCTCCTGAAACATGTTTGGTGTGAACACCCTCTTAGTGTTTGTGTTTCACAACTGAACTTCCACGTGCATGATCAGGAAGAGGGAAGCAGGTGTGGTGAAAGGAGGGAGGGCTGGTGGTGGTGGGTGATCAGGAAATGGTGTAGAGAAATCTAATTTATTTTTCATACGCTGCTGAGATGGAATGTCATATATCATGCTATGCAGCAATTTTGCCTCAGTCATAGGCTCACAAAAGATGAAAGAATGGTGATCAAAGATACAGAGAGAGAAATCAGCTGCCAGAGTTGCTATGAGATCCACTTCCACTGAGAACAATATAAACTGTGTTGAAATAGTCATCTAGTATACTGTCACTGATGGTTTTCAGCATGGGACATCTCACTTCAGACATTTTACACAGGAGACGACAGGAGTGAACACATTTTGTGTCATGTATTTAGACTTGAAAATGATGTTAGAAAAACAGACCTGGGACTGAATGGACAGTCTGAATCCCTCTCCTGACTGAAAATTCACAGGAAGATACAACATATTGTCTAAAGAACCTCAAAATATTCAGTAGCGCATGAACAAAAATATATTAAATTACTAAACGTATGTGTACATTTACGTATACGTTTGTGTAAAGTGCAATTATTAAAACTCTACTCAGTATTGTGAAGTATTATTTGGTCATTAATTTTCATTAAATTCATATTAGTAAATGCTCTTTTTAAAAGGTTTTATGATGGCATCGCCCTTAAAGAGGCAAATAGTTCCCTCAGGATTAGGTAGAGACCAAAACAGAGCAAACAGAAATGGCATATTTGGCCAAAAATACGACACCAAATAAACAATAAGGTTCCTGGATGTGTAAATAAGAAACTGTTCCGCAACTTCCGCCGCATCCATAGGGTAAGTCATCATCTACTCCCCCCATTCAGATGGAAAGTTGGGTGAAGTTTTAAAGTTTTCATAGTCCACAAAACATTTTTGGAGCTTCACCGTTAAACAGCGTTGCAGCATTCTCCTAAACAACTGAAGTTGATGAGGACTTGTTTTAAAATGTAAAATAAAAAAACAACCAACAAAAAACACAAAATGGCTCCATTGTGGACTGGCAAACTCAAAATCTACATGGAAGCCCCGAGATCCCAAATTTACACCCCTTTTTAAAACAGAAATCTTCACTGTACTTGCTACAATAAAAGAGCTAGCACACCCAATCTGAAGTGGGTGCACATGTAGGGTGGAGGGTGTAAATCCAAGGGCTTCCGCAGACCAGGATTACACCGGACGAGCTGTATGGAGACTTTGTGCTTTTTACGTTTTTGTTTTGTTTTTCTTTTTAGGAGAATGCTGCAACGCTGTTTTGCCGTGAAGCTCCAGAAATGTTTTGAACTGTTGCTTTAACCATTTTGCCTTTTATGGCATTCATATGTTTTCTTCAGGGTACAGTAAGTAAGTCATAATGTATAGTTCGGAGGGGTTTATTTCTACATAACAACCGACTAACTATACATTATCCCGCTTATTACACGGCTTACGAGTGAAATAAATAATAAATAATCACCCACAATGATTCAGCAGCGACAAGGATTGGTGGGTAAAGTTTTTATGTAGTATTTATATTGAATTGGATGTTGCCGTTGATGGTAAAGTTTGATAGTGTGAATGGGACATCTCTTGGGATGTTAAACGTGCAGCTCTCATTTGGCTGTGGCTCCGAGGCTGACACAACTGTAAAAAAACAGCGAGTCGTAAGCCAGCGCTTTACCAGAGTGATGTGCTAAACCTACTATTGCTTTTATTGGAAGACAGGATCTTGCTCCATTTCTCCCGATCCGTGCTGGACGGCGTCCAGTAGCTCTTGAGGCTGCTCTCACACCTGTGTCCAGTCACAGACATCATCTGACGACATTTAAGGCCGGCCTGAGTGAGGAGCTGGACAGCGGTGCTTCTTATGCTGTGGTTGGTGTAACGCGTTGAAAGTCCAGCTGTCTTGGTTATTTTGCTCATCATTTGTCCTAGGAAATTGTGCCCCATCGGTTCCCGGGAAAACCTCACTGCTTGGGTTTCATTTTCACCAAATATATTGAAAGTAATAATAATCCATTTTTAAAAGGCTAATATGTTGCCAGGGTGGATCAGAGCGCCGTCCCTAGCAACGGTCTGTTAAAGTTGACAACGGTCATTATACAGAAATAACGGACCGTAGAACGCAGCGATGGACCAATCCGAGAGCAGCATTCAATAGAGCCGTGTAATAATTGGATATAGACTGACCTCAGGTGCAGTATAAACCACAGCTTCTGAGGGTTAATAGCGCATGTGATTTTTTAAACACAGGGTTAAATTTGTTCTAAAAATTTTAACTGCAACGTGGCTAATGGCTAAAAATGATAGCCAATGATGGAGTTTTTGTTGTTTTAGGGTTATGCTAGAAGAGGACCCAAGTGCAGACACACAGGCACACACACAGGAGGCAGTATAGGGGGAAACAAAAGGCAAGCTTTTAATAAACAAGCTGAACTACAGACAATGAGGAAATACAGAAAAACTAAAACAAGACCAGTAGACAAAAACAAAGTAACAACTAAAGGCTAAAACAAAGTGCAAACAAAAGTACAAATCAAAAGAGAAACCAGAAACCAAAACTACAAACATACCAGAACGGAAGACACGAGAAGTCACTGGAGGAAACACTGGGGAAGAAGCTGGTGGAGATCACAGGGTGACATCACGGGGAAACACGGACGAACACAGAGGAAGACAGACCAAGACTGACACAGGCTAACACACGCTAACACAGAGAAGGTCGGGAACGGGACATCACAGAGGAAAGACGGAGTAACACAGAATACGGAACACAGACCAAGATGGAGGGAAACGAAAACGATCTGACAAAGACATGAGGGAGAACAAAGGCTATATACAGACACTAATGACGGGACGAGGAACAGGTGAGGAGGGACACGGACAGGTGAGGGGATTAACGGAAAAACACACAGGAGGAACTGACAAGCACGATGCGACACACAAGGGTAAAACTTCAAAGTAAAACAGGAAACAGGAACAAACAGACACTGAACCATGACAGTTTTTGTTCTATAAAATAGAAATCAGACCAGTAAACCAACAGAACACCAAACTGTAATTCACAAAATAGTCACATAAACCTGAGTATATTTGTCTTCTACTTTTGTCTTCTTTGGTGGATTTACCTGTACCTAGCTTAAATTAGACTGTGATTAGAACAGAGACAACCTCGCCAAAAGCAACATTTTCTGCCTCATTTGTGTTCCATCAGCCGCACATATTCTCTCTATTTACTGCCTCTTGTCTAATTTGTTGTTGCTGCTGTTATTTCATACATTAGTCACTAAACCGTAGATGCTTTTGAGAATCACCAGAAGCTTTCAGAGCTATAAAGATATTATTGAGTTGGCTGTGAATGTTAATAGACAGACACATCAGAGTTTTGATGCCTCCCTGGTGTGCTTCGATTGTTCTCCCGCATGTTTTTTTTTTCATTCTTTTGTGAAGTTCAGCCTCCATAAAAACACTCCGTAAAAGGCTCTCATCCATTCTCATATCCATTACAGTTCAACCGTTCCTCATACTTGAGTGTACAGTATACTCAAACAGAATATGGACCACTGCTTTAGACTAGACTAGAAAAGCATCCATCATTCATATTAATAAAAAGAACAAATCAGAGCTTTCCCTTTCAATTACTGTTTGATTTATTTCTTCATTCTCACAGCTTGTCAGTGATTGGCTGCACCAACATGGCCTTTCTCCAACCTTTTGCTTTTTTTCTGCTTTAAGGGTCGAGAATTTCCATCGTCTTGTTACACACCAGAGATCAACCAATTACAGTATCTATATCAGGCTTAGAAGCTTTTTCTACTCCGCTGCCTCTGTGGAAAATGTTCTGATCTGTACCATGTTCCGCTTTATGATTTATAGAGGAGATATCAAGCTACATATAGAGGTGCACAGCATATTCACTGCTGAAATGTTCTTTTAAGCAGACCATTTGCTCTCATAAATTACATTTTTTTTCTCTTATATAATTTGCTAGTGGGTGTGTTTCATTATCTTCAAACAAGAGAAGTTGATTTGCATCGGGAACAAGCAAAAACCCCACTGGCAGATATATCGGCTGTAGATTTTAATAGTCAGTGCTAGATTAACTAACTGTTTTTTTCCCAGTACAACATACAATTGTGGATGTAATTATCGAGATTCAAGACTCAGCAAACCCACACGGCACTTGTCTTCAGCTTTATGAAGATGAATACAAACTAAATTGGTGAGGGCTGTGGGTGGGTGTAACGCTTGTATTTGCCTTCTCACTCATTACTTCATTAATTTGAGCAACTCCATTGCCTTCAATATTATCCATGTCTGTCTGCTACAAAATAAAAGTTTTTCGGTCTCTGCAAGAGGAATAATGGAATAAGCACAAAGACATGGAGTCTAATGCAGTTGGCAGGATTGCTTTAACATTTGGACAAAGTTGAGATTGGTGATTTAGAAAGTATTATTGCATGAATGTCAACAAATGTATAAAACAATGTAATTTATTGAAAAGGAATTTTTTTTGGCATTTCATTTCATAATATGTAATTATGATGGTTTGAATTTACACCCCTTACAATTTTGGTCTTTTTCAATAAAAATGGCAGCAGCGCAGAGACTAGTGTAGAAGTGAGTGAATAAGTGAGTCATTTTCAATACTCATAACATCATAAATAATTGACATGAAATTCTCTAAATAACGCTCTTGATGACATGCAACCGAGGTCAATATTAAAAGGGGCATTCCACTGAATATATGCATCAGACTCAATTTACCAGTCTCAGACAGGACTGCTTAACCTGTGAAAAGAGTTTGGTAATGTCTTCTGTGACTCCAGAGGAGCTAGTGAAGTCTGAGAAGATCACTCAAGTGATACAACTTTAAGCTTGGAGATGACACATTTTTAACAACAAGCAAATGTTACTAGTAGGGGCATGGAGTTTCAAAGACACGGGGTTACAGAGCCATGATTTGATCCATACCATACTAAATGTCAAGATATGTCAGATATGTCTGTTCTTCCAACTCCCAAGTTTTGGTCTCCACCAACTCAAGTATTTGGCTCGTTGGCTGCTAAATGCTATACCCACCAACTGCTAACTTTGTCTGGCTATAAGGCTAGCTAAAACTTGGTCCTTTGGGAAAGGGAGTAATTTCGTATTTTTTCTGTTGGTTTGACACCACGAGCGACCATTTTCACATTACATATAAAATCATGTGAGCAATGATTATATTATCACATGTGATATGTTCATTGTGGATTAGTGCAGCTTATCATAGTGCCTTTGAAACCCGACAGCAGGTCCTATCCATAACAATGCATGTAGTTATCATTTTACGAAGCTGTAATTGGGCAAAATTATATCTATAATGACCTGATCTGGTGCAACTATGCCTACACGTCTTAAAGTTAAGACGAGGTGCTGAGAACATAATGCAGGTAACTTATAAACACTCCCAAGCCATGGTTCTATATATTACGATTCAAGTTGACATTAACTATCTGCACCAGGCAGTGTGATATATATTCACACATCATCTAAGGGAGAATCTAGTATTTTCCACATTTTTCCCTCTGATCCCAGCAGGGATCTCAGAGCCCAGTGATGGAGAAATCTTAGTTCAGAACATGCACTCACTGAATCTTCTAAATGGAGTAGTGACAGGCTGTTTCCATGAATGCAAATGAACATCATCATTGTAGCATTCAACTAGAACAATAACAAATATATTTCTTTATTTGCCTGGCTTAATTGCTTATTAGCTTGGGATTACTTTGTGTTTTTTGTTTAATGATTTCATGTGATGGTTAATCAGTTTCAGTCCATGAATGCAACTCCTCTTCAACAACAGCCCATCAGCTCAACAAGCTTATATGAAGCATTGCAAACTAGGCCACCTCTGTCGCTCTGCTGTGTTGCACACAATGCACAACTCCTGAGACAGGAGCGCATTGATCTGCACTAAATCTGCGCGAGTTTTCTATCCCCTCCCAATTCGGTGTGACAAACCCACTGGAGCTGAACTAATGCTGTTAAAAAGCTGCACCAGCTGCCATGCGCTTTTTGTCTGATGTGTTTTTCGCTCTCACTGCCGCCGTGGAAGGAGGAGAAAGAATCTTGCAAGTGTACACAGAGCTGAGTCAAAAGGCAGAAGAGCTAAATCTTGCCAAGAAAGAGCTTGTCTCTCTCTTTTGTGATGCCATTTTGGAAATCTCACCTGTAGGAGCAAATCCATTTTCTTTCGGCGTCTGTTTGCGGAGTTGTTGTGATCTTTTCCTCTTTCTTGCCACATTGTTCCTCACCTGTAGAAGTGTATGGATGATGGTGTCCCCACTTCACCTAATGCGCTAATTACCAGGTGTTTAAATAATGTTGGAGGAAGGAGAGACAAAGAAAGCCTTTTGAAACTATGGCAACTGTTTAGGTTGCTAGGGTTAACATGGGATCCTGCCCATGGAGAAATGGCTGCCCTTCCCACTTTAGAAAAGCTGTGTGTAGCTGCTATATCCGGTCATTGGACTTGGCCCAAATGGAGGCTGATCACTTATAATAATAATAATTCAATAAATAATGTGCCTGAAAAGCACATTGGGGCCCACTGTTATATATTTCATTATTATTATTTCACACATACATTCTTCATATGTGTTTCTGGAATTTTCTCTGTGTTTTTTTGTTTTTTTGTTTGGAGTCATCCTGTTTGAAATGTGAAGGTTTTAAGCTCAGGGTGTGCGCTCATCCTTGAAATACAGTGGTACTGGACTAATACCAAGTGTACTGTCAAAAGGTTTTACTAAAATACACCTAACCTGCACAACGCAGGGCAAGGCTACATCAAATGGAATAACAAGCTTGCATTCAAGCTTGTATTCTTATTACATAAAACATTCTTATTAAATGTCCGAGATAGGCTTGGATTTTGAGCAAAACAGGATATTGAGTAAGGCCTGGCACCAGTCAGGTTGTTTTCTAAGAACGGGTCAGAGTGACACGGCCAGATGTTCCTTGTGTCCGTTCCAAAGACACTGTTGATAGATTACTTTGTTTTTGCCAAATCAAAGATGAGTAGTGTGCCAAAATTCCCCTAGAACCCCAGCAGGGAGGAAGTTAAAAGTAAAAGCCCCTTTTGGTTTTGGAGATAGGGAAACTGTTATTGGTCAGTTGTGAGTCGTATGAGGAAAATTGACAGGTGTCCAAAAGCGGGAGGAAAGGCCCATTGGTGTAAAACATCCATACTCTGCAGGCTGTGGTGCATGTTTCTTTGTTTTGTAAAATAAAGACTCAAGGACAGGAAGACTTCTTTCCGTATTTTTATATTATTGTTGGTAAAAAGTTATTCCTCAACATTCCCTTCCATGATCACCTGTGTCACTTGATCACAGCATCGAGGGTAGAGCTTTTTGTGGATGAGCTATGAGGACAGGAATCTTTCAGAAGTGCACATGACATTGCTTCTCATTGCATCATGACATCAGCATTATTTTCATGCCTTGAAAGGGTTTTGTGGGGATTCATCATTGCAAGGTCCTTTTATCATACTGCAGAATGTGTTTTCAAAAGTTTGCAGCAGGAAGCATGAGCACGTTCAAAGCCTGTACCTGAAGTGTGTAAAAGAGCTGTGGTTTTATTAGAATACTGCTCAGATTTGAAGCTAAGTGGTGATCAGCCTCATAGTACACGGAGACTTTTTTATATTGTGCTGCTAAAGACTATACTGTATACATATATATAGACTATTGTATATATCCTGATTCAATTAGAAAGGCAATTTGCTGTTAATTATTTTGCAGCCATGCAAACACATACAAAAACATTATTCAGATATGAACATCTGATCAAACTATTATTTCAATCTTTACTCTAACTGGCTACTGGCATGCTATTTCATATACATACTCTTTAGACAAACATTGCATTAATCTGACCTGACTATAGAACCAATCATAATGTTTGATTACAATAATTTGAGACTCCAGATAATGTCTGTCTACTTTTAGTGTAAGCCCTGCCAACATATCTTTGCAGACCAAGGCTGGGGTCACTCATATGCAAATGCAGGCAAATAAAAATCACCTGCTGGCACTGAGTATGGGCAGTGCAGGATGTGAAGGACATGGAACTCACTGTGCTGGTTTGTAAGCCTGTTTGAGGGGTCAGCCACACACACACATCTTTGCTTTTGGTTGTGGCTGCGACTTCACAGTTTAAATTTCAAGGTGAACTCCACACGAAGCCAAGATGCATATTTGCTTCGCCACCGGATGCAAATGTTCTGTTTGCCCCTTTGCGAGCATAGAATGGAAGTGAACGGGCGGTGAATGTTGATTTAGTTTGTGTGACCGCGGCCTAAATAGATACAAATGGTAGCTCTGTGTTCCATTCCTGCTCACAGCTGCTAAACAACCCAACACACATTACTGGTGCAAGATATAGCAATCAGCATTGTCAATGCGTGTGCTGCAAGTGCTGGATGAAATTCTATTGTAATGTTTTACAAGAACCCATTTTGCAGATTATGTCCATTTACATCTGATACATGTAATACAGAGAGGTTCGGTGTCCATCCATGTAGATCAGACAAGACTACTTCTGATGTCTTTGGATGTTTAGAACAGGGCTAAAATTGTGTCTTTTCGAGACCACATTGAAACATCATTCAGTGTTTTGTGCCGCACTAGATTTTACCATTTGATTTGTCTTAATTTAACTTTTGTTTTACTAGGCAAGTCCATAGAGATTTGGAAACTCTTTTGCAAGGAAGATCTTGCCAAGGCAGCGGCATAAAAGGTTTCAGACAAAACAATACAAATGTAGCCAACAGATGAAACCAAACACAAAAACAGAAAATTATATTAAAATAAGGCCAAAAATATTCTAAGAACAGAGGAGTCTTTTAAGATAGAATTTACAGTAGTGTGGAATAAAGACTGTTATTTTAGATTCATTCATTTAAATTGTCGGGTGCAGAAAACAAAAATAAAGACTTTAATTCTCTGTCTGTAACAGACAACAGAACAGTCAGTGTTGTGATCTGAGATAATGATTGTAGGATCAACTCTAAAATCACTTGGTTGAGGCATGATGGCAGTTTGCCCAGAGTGGCTTTATAAATAAAACTGTACCAATGACTCAGTTTATGTATGGACAGAGATGATGGGCGAGTGGTTTAAATGTGTTGATCACAGCATATTGAGATTTGTTATGAGAGTCCAACATGAGGAGGCATCACTGAGAGATTCATTAATGACATAATAACTTTAGTCTCAGTTTCTCAGTTTGTAAAGTCATTCCTAAGATCTCAGAATGTGGAGACACAGCTTAAACAAATTCCAACATCAAATCTAACATGAGGGGTCACATAAAAAAGAAGAAAAGACATGACTGGTAAATGATTACCCATCTGCCTTTACAGTTTTACCTGCTTAAATAAGAAAGTAGTCGCAACAGTCGGGGGATTTTCCATTAGGATTTACCACCAAATAAAATAGCATAATCACGCTAAAGTGTCAGCATGTTTACAACCGGAACAAGTCTCAGTGTAACCACAATTACAACGGTGGAAACTACACCACCCTTAAAAGCTCAAAATGTCAGCTCAAAATGTCAGTGCTAAAGCTAGCTACATGAGCTGACTCTTTCAACTGTACAGCATTGCATGTATGTGATCAGATTGTTTTTGTAGAGGCATCAAATGTGACACATGGTTTAAGAGTCATCAATTTACCTGACATAGCCTTGAATACTACATCTCTTTAACTTTTACCAATATCACTTAATTCCGATGCTGTAGCAGACAGTACATGCCAACACATTTTAAAGGGCATGTCTATGTCAATTTGCGGCTAACTGACATAATAATCCAAAGGTTTAAAGGCAGCACACACACTAAATTAAAGGACAAAGTTGACTAATCACAATTTCTCAATTTAATTCTTCCATGTGGACCAACATATGGCTAACAATTGGCCCCGAGGCCGAAACATTTACATTTTGGTTGACATGGCCAGAATAAATTGAGGTTAGTCAACTCTGTCCTGAACATTGTTGTGTGTGCTTCCTTTATACCTTTGGGTATTCAGCAGTTGAAATATATGATACAGAAAGATCAAAGCAAAAGATGGTTAGCATTATTGGGGTGTTATATATCTCACGGTGGCTGCCCACTGTGTTGTACAATGTATGGTTGTATGTGATAAATCAAGATTTGTCCTTCAGTTAAACCACTGCTAACAGAGTAAAAATTGAAATAAAAAGAAAAACTGACTAGCGAACACAACAAGCTTTACCCGTAGTATATTCTCCTATGGTGGACTGGATGTAAAGGTATAGGAATTTTGACGTACAATGCGTCAGTGGTGTCCTTCTGAGGATCCTATCTTGTCAAAAGAAGCAGTGAGCAGCCAACCAGGATCGATAAACGGATTCCAGGAGCCTGCAGCCCCACCAGGCAGTGTGCACACACTCCTCTCTCTCACACACACTCCTCTTGACTGTCATGTTTCAATCAATGGACTCCAGTGACGGGGTGTCTCTGGTCAGTGCAGCCATACCAATGACCACAGAGCCTATCAAGTTGCTGTGACGTCTTTGTCTTCTGCATCAATGAATCTAAGACAGAATGTTCACATAAAGGCTACTGATTAACAGTAAGCAATACAATGTCATGGTTTATGAAATAAATGCATGATAATATCATTGAGAGAATATTTCAATTAAAATGTAACACAAAAAATTTGAATATAATGTGAAGAAATTACTACAGAGATTATTTGCAAGTGCACCATTTTTAAGGGCATTTCACATTTATCAGCAATATGCAGATATATAGCATTCACATTTACAATCAATATGCTTCCTGTGACGTTCAGATTCATCTTCCAGCAAATTCTGCTTTAAAATATGAATTTAAAGCTTCACTAATTTGTCTCTTTTCATTACCAATGTAAGAAATGATTATGTGTAACGTGAAAAGGCTCTCTTACAGTGACAAACTCACAGAGAATTATAACTTGCTGCTCTGTATTTTCCTTCAGCTCTACAGAGCATTTTAGCACCTTTAAGCTCGTTGTTTTGCTTTTATCCAGCAACTTTAAAGCACAGCACCTGCCCAGCACCAAATGACAGACAATGTTAGCAACTAGTGCAGCATTAAGCAGCTAAAGAGCCACATAGTCAGACAGGAGATGGTGGAGATTATAGGAGACTGAATATCGGACTTATATTTATGAGATGGACAGAAACACGACTTCTACAGAAATGTATTACGGTGATAATATGTCAATGTACTGTTAACAGCCTGCTTTGTTGCCCCCAAGAGACCCAAAAAGTCGCAATAAAAGACAAGCTCGTAAAAAGACAGTAAAAGGATAATGTTGTTATAGCTATCGTGAAAATAAAAAAAAATTGCTATCCAGACAAAAGTGTGCATGGGCTATAAAAATACCAAGTCCAAGGCAGAACACAGATCCAGATAGTGGTTGAGACTGACCTCAAACTAGGGCTATGTTCAGATTGCCAGCCCAAATCAATTATTTTGGCATGTTCAGATTGTGTCCAGATTGATTTTAGAAAGTCTGGACAGCAGAAAACAGATACAATGTTATTTTTGCTAATCAGACCCTTTAAATGTGATTCAAATGGATTTCGACAGATGCATTTCAGTCCAGGCGTTCTGGGCGCTAACACCGGATTTCAAAGTGTCTTCTGTGTCACTAGCAGCGGGACGCAATAACAACATCAAGACAAGAGTGACAAAGGTGCATCAGAGAGGCTGAGCAGAATCCATACTGCTACTACCAGAGCGAGATGGAAGACAACACAGAGAACAACAGTCTGTTGACAGTCACACCAAAATAAATCGTCTGCTCGGTAACTTGACAGCGCAATTGCTTCGAGAACGAGATGATGGGTCTTCATTTCTCATGCTCCTGTGTTGGTAAGCTGCATCTACCATACGTAGTGTCTGACGATTATGTTGTTACCACAGCAACCCGTGCTGATAGGTTGTTGTCTGGACACAAAAATACAATCTGACCTAAATGTGGGCACTCTGTCTTTCAGATCTGATTTTAGAAACAAATCTAATTTACCTGCAGTCTGAACATAGCCAACGATTTGACCCTAAACCATTAAATATAAACATCAAACTTTGTTCACAGAGACATATGTGAACAAAGTTGAAAAAAAAACCTTTTGTGGCTGCAGAGGGAGCCTGGATTAATGTCACTTCAGCCAGCCTCTACAAGACTAAGTCTGAAAATGAAAAGTCTGACGTTGTGGAGTTAGAAAGGAGTGAGGTTACCAAACCTCTAAAGCCTGTGCCTCATGTCTGCTTAAGGCTCCAGGCTACAAAGCTGCTATTAGCATAACACCTAAATCTCAGATCAACTTGTCAACGGTTGGGTTGCATTGTGGGTTATGTAGGTGCAAGGTATTGTCTTTTAACAAGACAAATGCAGGACAATCCATTCGACTGATACAGGCGGAATGAAGACATGACCAGTGGTGTACTCAGTTCTGCTTTGGGCAGCCTATAAATTGTAATTTGGCAATGTAGCTCTGCAAACATTCAAACATTCTGGTGATTGGCAGCGTTCGTAAACATGAAACATAACATAAAAACAAACAAACACACATAAACATTACTTATACAGTCATGGTTCCTCTTTTGTTGAACCTGTCATATTGGCTGCATTGTATTTATGGTAACCAGAGAACTAAATGTTTAACTGTGGCAATTTTAGCACCGTCTGACTACATTGCTAGAGCTGGGGCAGTCTGCAGGGAACGGGGCTGAGCATAATATACACATATCATCAGATTGAAGATGAGTGAAACAAACCCACAAGATCAAGACATCTATGACACTAGAGAAAATGTCTCAGTGCCAGACTTGAGACAGAGTACTACAGCCCTCACAATGACAATACTCAGTAAAGTGCTCAGGTAGCCCTCTACAATTGCTCACTTTTGACTGATCCTTTCTGGGCTCATAATAAGTACACAGAAAGTGAGAAACAGTGAATTTTCTTGGAAAACAAGTAAAATAGATTGCCAGTTTATCTGTTTCCTAGTTTCAATAGCAAGTAACTGAAGCCCACAGAGATCAGAAGAAGGCAGGAGCTTCAGTGGCCTCAACATGCACTAAAGAGGTTTACTAAGCAATACAAATTACCAGCTGCCTTTGTTGTACAAGCCTCTGCTGATGTGAGATCTCTTTTTTCTTGTCTTTAGGCCAGTTGTATGACAAAGAGAGGCAGCAGCATCTGCTCTGTGACAGCGATGTTTACTGTACACAATATGCAGCAAAGTGCATACTACATCAAAGGGAGTATTCAGTACCTCAGAATCACTGCCTGCTTCAATCATACATCACTTCTCTTCTTCTTCTTTTATTAACAAAAGTTGTAATTAAAAACTAAAACTAATTAAAAGGGACCCTTATCAGGCTTTGAAAGCAAATCACGTATTGAGTAGGAAACAAAAGTTAATCCTATTATTGTAACCGGGATATTGGCTGACTGAATCACATGCAGATTATTTTGATTTGATTTGAATCTGCTCTAGCAGCTCATCTTCAAACAAACTTGAAACATTCTGTCCACAAGGGAAGCCGCAGATCAGACGTGTTCCTGTCTGACAGAAAGCTGGCTGACAGCCCGCTGATTGGTTTCGTGCCCTTCGTACGGTCTTCTCCTCTCATTGTGTATCCCTGTCCTGGGCATATTTCTCCTCAGTGACATTTTCCTGTCAGCCATTTTGTGAGTGTGCGGGCACACTGTATATGAGGGGCCTTATTTCAAAGCTGCTTGTCTCTCATTCAAGAAGCTTAAGCTCTTTAACACCTGCAATACAAATTATATAACAGTCCCCCATATGGACGGTGTCCTGCATAAACACACACATATTGCTCTTGCTAAGCATTTGCACAGTCCAAATAGAGACTAATTACCCACTATCATATGTGTCACTGCCTCTGTGAGCTCTCGCTCAGTCGTTGGACAGACCTGGGTTAAATATAGATTGGCTCACAGTTCTTGATGTTTGTTTTGTTCTTCTTGGAGTGGCAGATGGGTGAGGTTTACTACCTAGAGTTTTTCAATCTGGGTAAAGTTTGAAATACAGATGGCTATACTATCCCCCTCTATCAAACACCTCTTCTCATCGCTTAGACATTTCAGACTTGTTGTTGTTTCTACTGGAACTCTGACCAAACACAATGTCCTCGTTGTTTCAATGGCATTGTGCCTTAAAGGTCCAATTTGTAAGAGAGTTGATTATTGAGTCTCATTCCCAAACTCGTCAGATAGTGAGGCTTTGGGTTGGTGGCAGACCAAACCCACCGACCCAAGGCGTCATTATTTGATGAATTGGGAAATAGAGTCAATAATAAACTGTCTAACAAATTGGACCTTTAAAGGGTGTGAGAGGAATTCAGTCATTGGGATTTTGGTCTTTGTCAAGTCATTTTGTCAAGTATTCTGTTTCATAGGAAAAGACAAAAATTAAATATTTTTGCCTTATCCTATGAGTGTAAAGTGTACATTTTCATGACCAGATCAAAACCATCAATTTACTGACCTTGTTAATAATTGTTGCCTGTGAAGCCAGAGCAAAATATACTGTATGTTATTCCTCTGTGCACATACTCCATTATTGTCCAAAAACACTACCATTACTTCATTATATGAGCACATGCACTGGAGCTGTTTATGAGTAAAACACCCATACATCATCTTGATGCCAGAAACTCACCAGTTCATAGCTTGTGCTTTATTCTCATGACCATGCAATTTCCATAAATTAATCCATGGCTAAAAATAGTCTCCAACAAAAGCACAATTTACTCCTGTTAAAAAAAAAACAACTTTAAAAGACAAAATAACATTAGCCTAGTCCTTGTTGTACCATTTTGCACCAAAATTAGCTTGCGTCTACCATTTACTGATTTTTGGCTGCTCAAATGACATTATGCCTATTTCTCTGTTAAATCATTGTACATTTGAAATATTTTCTCACTGTTTTTTCCGTATTTTAGACTGTTCATTATCAATCAACCCTGGGCTTATTTTGGAAGTAGTTCCATTCATAGCCATTTTTCCTGTCTCTTGACCCATCAAACATCAATTTTAAGCTGACTCCTTTTCTTACAATTTACATGCTCAGTGCCTTTCATGATGCCGTCTTCTATGCCCCTACCTCTCAAACTCAAATGTTTTGCTCACATACTCTGCTAGCTCTCTGCTCTTTGTTTGGATGACGACTGGCGCTGGTAATCAGTTTTCATCTGCAGCTTGAAAAATAAGTTAAGGCAGTGAGCAGCTGCCAGCCATCATGTGTGTGAGTGTGTATGCGGGTGCGTCTGTCAAATCTGTGTACGTCTGACTGTCACCAGAGATAGTTGTCTTTAAGAAGAGCACATGAGAAAGTGAAACAAAATTGAATTTTGTGGCTGTCAACCAGCGCACTTTCAGCAGCCTGTCAAAATCTAATCACAGATGGCTTGATCAGAGAGTGTATCTCGCTGTGGTAAAAGGTTTTCTGCCTTCCTCATATGAAATTTAGAAAGCTTCCACCCACAGTGAAAGACTGCCGATAGGCTTTTGCATACAATGTGTGCATGGTTGGCTTTGCCGCTGGGCCTGTGCTGCATGCTGGAGCTGTAACAAGGGTAATGGATGAAGCTTGTTACTCACAAGTGATTTGCATCATCTTTACTGTTGCCACAAAGCTGCTGTTGGAACCATCGTAAAACACTTTTTTCCCCTCCTTTTCCACAGCAACAGATCAGACTCTGTCAGAACCCATCTAAAGTTGTTTCTCCTTTCTTTCGTCTTTAGCCTCTCAGGCACGGTGGGGGGCGGGGTGGGGCGACTGGGCTTTGACGCTGCAGATCCACTTTTTCCCAGCCTTCCTCTCCTCCAATCAACCCTCCTCCGCACGGTGATCCACTTTTCCTTCCGAATGTTCCCAGGCTATACGTCTTTTTTTTCCCTCTCCCTCCCTCTACTGTATCTCACTCTCTCCCTGGCACTCCCTCCCCAGTGCGATGGCTTCATGTTGCGGTGCACCTTCAGGCTGTGTGTGGGATGGTGTTGTGGGCTGGCATCTGGCAGCCTCTGATAAGAGAGCGAGTGAGCCGGTGCTATTCCTTCTGAGATGTTTTTTAAAAGTTTTTTTTTTTCGTCGTCCAGGGAGGCCAATGGGCAAAGATTTTTAGTGTGTCTGAAGGACCTTCTAGAAAAAAAAAGTGATTTACAAAAGACTCTTTTCACTGGAGGGCACACTGCTTTTAAGTGTCATTATTTGCTCTTTTGTGATGATTTCCTCACATGCTGCACCAAATCTTTAAGCAGCATTAACTGATTTTATAGCCACTTGGCAGCAGTGGAACAAGCTAACATGTTAGCAAAACACTGCCTGTTTACTCATCCAGCAGGAGCAGAGAATCACATTAGCATCAGATTGTGTGTCTGTGCAAGTGATGAAAGTCAGTGGAGTATTCCCTCTGTTTTGATCTTTACCAACTCTTGAGAAAGATTTTTGCCTCTTTTTTGCCAGTTAATCAGTAGCTTTGTTTTTAGCAACTAGCTAAAGATAGCTTGTGTTTGGTTTGTATGAGTTTTTATAACAGCTCCCTTCTGTGGCTGGAAGTTAGGTTGATTAGGGCAGAGTTTGTGTGGCAGAATACTAAAACAGTGAGCTAAAAGAGGTTAAAAGCTAAAGGAAGCTAAACAGCTTAGCAGAGCTCAGGGAGTGCTACATGGTTGGTGGTAATTGACACATGAGTGTCACCTTTTCAATTTACACATTGGTATTTGATATATGAAAATATAATGACTGTAGCTTTTCATTGTGGTATTTTTCAAATTCATTGCCAAAGGTGAAAAAAAAACTCACCACTAAATTTTGCCATTTAGGGGCAGCATGTTACAACATTGTAGTCTTTTAATACATAAAGTGGACATGGTGAACACTTGCCACACAAAGCAACATTAGCGTTAATTTACTGTGAAGTTTTATTTTTGGCTACCTGGAAATCCAGTCCAATATTTACTCTAAACTATGCCCACTAGGTAATCGGTAACTGTTGCTGATGTCCATCAGGTAGCATACAGTCGGTTTATCTTAGCTTTATTTGCCAGAAATTGTTGCAGTTGAGATAGGGTAAACCAAAACAATGAATGAAAGAGGCTCAAAGGCTTTGTAGAGCTGAAGGCTGCATATAGTTGGTACTGTAATAACTTTATTTGTCACTAAAAAGGGACTCCTTACGTTTCATATTGAACACAGCCATTTGATCCTGTGTTAGCCTATATTATTAGTTAGTGCAGCTTTAAGAGTGGCTTATTTATCACATCCTGTCACAAGTCTGAATAAATACAAGGCTAAACTTTATTTTTACAAAGACATTAACTTAAGTTGGAGATTCTAGATCTTCCTGATACTGCTTCAGCTTCTGGCATCTCCTGCTTAACTGAGCATGCTCCAAGCAAAGCCTAGCTACATACTGCCTTCACTTACTGATAGTAAATAGATAATCTAAACCGCAGGCTGCAGTTTATCACAGTTGAAATCTCTTTCTAGGAACTTTGGAATTAATTGCTTACCTCAGTTGATAAATAGCCTACTATCAACATCTGTGTATTTGTTTGACTCCTAGGCCTTCTTTGTTGAAAAGCATACATGCCCCTTCTTAATGGAAATAGGTCCCCTGTTACACTTTTTTCCTAGCTTAATATTGTGTTTGACCTAGGGTTGTGGGGATGGGCTACAGGGACAAACATTATTTGTCATTCTGCAATTAATTGCGAATGTGACTCCGGGGAAGTCAGACAAACCTAATTGCTTTCCATGTTAGACCTCACATGGGAATGTGAATGCATCATGGGCCACAGATTGATCCTGCCTTTGCTAGCAGTGGTATCGAAGAGGAGGAGTGCCAGACTGGCTGACTACATCGTTTCCATTCTATTGATCCATCGACCACCCAAACGTGGGCCGAAATCCCAATTCATAAAACTATTGTATTGTTAAATACAAATACCTCTGAAAAGGTTGAAATGTTTTTTTCTAATTTTGTTGTGAAAAACGAGGAAAGAAATACATTGCAGTAGTTTATTAGCATCAGATAAGTTAAATTGTCAAGTGTTGTCATATGGATCCTTATATTAGAATTATACCTCTCAGCGGTTCTAACTGTGTGGGTGATTGGCTGTATTTATAATTTCCTTATCTCATTTCTCATAAAATCAATGAAAACATCCTTAATAGAGGAGTTTGGTTGAAACTGTTAGCTTAATACCAACTAGCCTCTTTTCTACTTGATTTGAACTGTTTTTGGTGTTGTATCCACTATATTAAGGGGGAGTAAGAGATGGGGAATAACATGCAACAAAGTGAACCGGGGACGTTGCTGTTCACGGTTGACGCCTTAGTTAAGTTTAAATTTCATGAACTCAACTAATCTGCTTCATGTGGGTGTGATTTGATCAGATTTGATTCACTGTGTTCTGGCAACATAAGCAATCAACCCCAGACATTTTAATTATGATCTCACTCAGTCACACTAGACACAAACCCCAACTCAAAACCAAAACTAAAGTACTTTACAAACTTTGGCAGACAACTGTGTATTTATGTAGAGCCCCGTCACTAAGTAGATGACATTGTAAATATTGTTGTCAGGGCCTTATTCTGCCTTTTACTATACAAGATATGAATTGTAACATTTCTAAGTATTTCTAAGTCATAAATACAGATTCACAGAGTAAAGCCTGCGGAGCAACAGGTGCTCAGGAGAAAAAATCAGAAATCAGAAAATCATTTCATCAATCATGTAAAAACTATGTTTTGGTACACAGACCTTCATCGGGTATAACATGATCAGTGTGTAATTTTTTCCTGATTGCATGTGAAAAGGACATTATGCGAGGGATTTTTGTTCTCTTTAAGTCATAAATACAGAACATTTGGGATTTTGTGACTATACTAAAAATCTAAAAAGACCACAATATCCCACAATCAAGCTGCATTTTTTAAGGTTGTTGAGTTGTAGGTACTTTGTTTTATTATTCTAACTAATTAATGTGTATTTATTATATATGTGGAGTACTGACCTAAGTATGATGAGTTGTAGAATTGTAGAATCATTTACATGTGATGCTGTTTACTATTGGGCCTTTGTCATTCCATTCATTCTAGATCAAATCACCATACAATGCATTATGACCACATGAAAAAATCTTTATCCATCTCTCATCCTCAGGGCTCCTCTGTTTCATAGTCTTGATATTCCTGTTACACATGAGATCAAACACATCATAGAGAACACAAGAACACAGTGAGAAAACACACACACACTCGTGCGCACGCACATACACAATCCTGGCTGTGGTATCTCACCCTTTGCTCCAGCTCATGCTTGAAAGGGTTCAGAGGCTCTGGCCGGAAAGTTCAGCAGTCAGGAGTGATGTGATGTGCTGGGCAGGGAGCCAACCGAATATTAAATAAATAAGAGACACAAGTGAGATGCTTTGACTGGATAGACGGAGCAAAAACTAGGAGGCGTAGCCAATGACTTGTCAATTACCCATTTATGTCTGATATAGCGCAGAACCTGTGACTTGACAAGGGGAGCTGTGAGGGGTGTTATGTGATGGATACAGGAGCCTATCCTCCACTGCAACTGTGTATGTGGCCAGCTTTAAAGTTTGTGTGGGAGCTGTCTGAAGCTGTACAGCTAACTGACTCATCCCTCCATATTTATCTTGGTTTATACTGTATGCAGGTTCCATATCTGCACGTCTACAGCCACCCTTTTTGAACAGTTAATGGAGAAAAAACATTTTCAGTGATGTAGTCATTGCTTGAGTACTACGGTACAGGTTATTTCTGATTTATCTGTTATTAAATAACCATCGTACAACACTGTATCCTTTCTATGGACCCCAGGAAACCTCTCTCAGAAACATGACCTGCATTTTGGAGGAACTGGAGTGAAACAAGGAACCTAAAAATGAAGGAAGGGTAATTCCTTCAATTCCTGAATCTTGCTTTGGTGCCAGACTGTGGCGACAGCTGCATTGAAGTCTGTGGGAGATGCATGGAGAAACACATTAAAACCCAATATATCTACGTCATATGACTTCTGATGAAGAAGTGCCTCTAGAAAATGAAAGAACACAAAGGAGGAAAACAGGATATCATTACTTCCTGTTTGCTCAGGAACACAGAACAGAGTTTGCTATACTCAGTGTCACTGATTGGTCCAGGTTGCTACAAGTTGTGGACAGTAAATCAATGCTACTTTGGAGATAGTCTTTTGGTTATTCTCCAACTCTGCATGGTAGCAGCCGGGATAGTATTACTTTTTCAAAATTGGGAGAAAACAGATAATCCATTCTTCAGTTATCTGTTTGAATTAATATTTTTCGGTGTGTAAATTACTGAAATGAACAGTCCATCTGAGTCACTGCATGCCCTATTGCCTTGACTTTGCTACAGAAAGAAATGGAGAAAGACAAATATTTTTTCAGTCCCATTTGAAATGTGTCATGAACTATACATATGATGTTGTCAATTTAAACCATACTATACAACATTTTCTGAAATAAGGTTCCATGGGCTCCACTGGAAGGGGTGTGACTTCAGCTCTTGCTTTTGTTTTGTTTTTTTTGTTTTTTTGCTAACTGTTTTTAGAAATCTACCAAACTATGGTAAATAAGTCATCATCTCACTATCTGAAAACCATCTGAGGAGTAGAATGTGGAAATATTTTGGATTTACTATCATTGATGGAAAGAATTTAGGGTACGGGTAAGGCCCTTTGCTGAATTTGTTAGACACACCTTCCCGTAATGTTAGCTTGTCACACTAGCAAAGCAGCAGAGGCACCATAAATGGACTGAATGTCTGTTCTAATTACAATAATTCTTGATACCAGTAGGTGATTTGTTATTTTTTAACAGGGGGGATGGCTCAATGGGAGCACCACCCTGCCCCGACACACCTATGTACACCTCCCAAAGGACATTGTTGCAGGACGCCTTAACCATAACTGTGACATTTCTAATTATACAATTCCATTTGATCCAGTTATCTTCCTTCTCTCCCTACTACAATTGTCTTTTTATAACTGTATTAAAGTAATGAGTAAATACACCTTTAAATTGTCTGCAGTGGACTGAGTTTATTCAGGCAGGGTTTTCTCATGTTTCTCACAATACACTATAAGCAGGGTCATTGTAAGTTACATGACCCCTTGGAATTTTTTACCATCTAAATTCCTTGAAGGACAAACAATGAACATTGTGCAAAATAGTAGAGCCCGACCGATTTATCGGTAGGCCGATATTAGCCTATCACAGATGTATCGGCGTAATATTATCCGATATGTACCGATATGAAAACCTTATATTTCAAAACTATAATGCAGAAAAACATGCTTGGGCTAATTTAAAATTGGTGTAATGACATAGTTTGTCCAGCAGAGCGCGCTTCAACAGGGGATAAAACAGCTGGTGTCAGGAAATGTAACAGCTACCTCACTAATGGTTAAACTATAAACCAGCACAAATCGTACTACTATTATGTTCTGAACAGACACACTAAAAACACTTACAAAAAGTAACATTTTAGTTTTAGAACATAAATAGCAAACTTACTATTGATATTAAACTGTCAGAAAAAACTAATCTCTGAAAAAACTTGAACATTACTGAAAATAAACATGAAATATTTGCACCGCTGATATAACCATCAAAGGGAGTGGAGTCTATGAATAAAGAACAAGTCTGTGTTCTCTGTGAAAACCATTTTAAGGGGAACCCAGCGGGAACGTTTCAAAACCGAGCCTTTTGCCTGCCCGATTTTGTTGAGTGGCTCAGATTTTGTTGATCTGGTCATTTTTCATTTTTATACAACCGGGAGTCTGCACAGGGTGTTTTATTTTGAAAATTGACCGGATGTTCTATGGTTCCTGTGTCTCTGACTTCCTGCCGGCGTGATCTGCTCTTTGCAGCTTGTTGCGGCTTCCGTCAAAAATCGACCAGGCAGCCGGAACGCAAAGCAGCCGCGCTCCGCTGGACTCTACTGTGCGCCGTCGATCGCGGCCGCGATCTACCCCCCTACTAGGGGATGGAGAGTGATGGCAGGTTAACAAGGGGGATGCTTTTTGGTAATTTTGCTAACAAGGGGGACGGCATCCCCCCTCATCCCCCCTCAAATCGCCTACTGCTTGATACATATAATAATAATTATTTGAAACTTGCAGTCAGAAGACCCATAAATATCAGATGCAATAGAAAAAAAAAAAGAGGACTGCACAAAGGAGGTGCATAGTTCCTGATTTATTTCCTGCATTTAGTTGCTGAGGCCCTTTAACTATGTGGCTGAAAAAGACGAAAAGGAAATAAAATCTAATTATTTGTCAAAACCAAAACCGTTATTGTGTCCTGTTCCAATTTTCTGGTCACTTGTTAAAGAGTAAAATTAAAGCTTCCATAATGTGTTGAAGCTTTTTCTTGTGATACTCTCCAAACACGTGTCTGTAAACTGGATGTAGTGAAGACAAGATAGTTTATAGTGATCATAGTCATTCCTACTGTCAGTAGCAGTTTCACAGTAAGTTGGAGGAACTGGCAGATACAACAACTTTTTTTTTTTATTTCTCTTCTTTTAGCCTGTTCTTGGCATGCCATCACTGGCAAGTGTTGACAGCCAAACACATGCGCCCACTGCAGCATTCAGTGAAATGGTCTGATTCAAGTATGCAAAAACTCTAGTGTAACTATAGTGAAATGCCAATGACCAACAATGATTTTCAAATCGAGTTCCAGCTTTTTACATCACGAGGTAGAGTAATGTCAAGTGTGCGCAACAAATTCCAGATGGTTTGAGCAACCTACTTCATTATGGTGGCTAAAAAGAAAATAAACCCTGTCAAAGCCTGATTCTCCATCTGCACGCTCCACGTCTTAATCATGCTTCTGGCACATCTTTACTGCAGAATCTCCCTGACAATTCAGTGCAACCTGCTCTGCTCAAATGATTCAGCTTACCTCCACTAGCACATTTGCTGCTGAATATGAATTAAGCTCATATCAGGCAGCCCAGACTGCCACTACACATTGTAATATCATCACGATGAAGCTTTGCTATTAACCTAAGATTGCGCCAACTCATGTTTCTTAATTTCTCTTCATAAATTATAAACCTTTTCTCATTTTTAATTCTATATTATTTATCTGAAGGCCACTAGCATCCCCAAATCACTTCTCTGACCCTAACACGTCCATTCTAAATAGCTTTTCAGAACTTTATAATGTGATTTCAGCAGGAAATTGATAAGAAGCATTGAAGACATTTAAGGAACAAGGCGCATTCAGGGACATAACAGCCACAACAGGCTAAATATTATGCCATTCAAAACAACAAAGATAAAAAGACAGTGTAATCCGAAAGGTTAATTAGGTCTGCAATGTTATTTAAAAAAAAAACTAAAAACAATTACATTTATTAACTGCTGGCCTCAAGCAGCATCAATTAATTTGATCCTGTTTTGGGCTGTGGAGACCCCCCCCCCCCTCCACTGGCATTCATTATTGTACATGGGGGGCTTTTATCAAATACCAAGCTGGGTTGTGAAGTGTCGTTCAATTAATCAGCGTGTGACAACGTGTGTTTGTAGTCAGATGTTGGGGCATGTAGGCAATTAGCACAAGACAAAGGTAAACTTGACAAATAAAGAGCATACACGGTCTTAATATGTCTGACCTTTCCCACTATGACAGCTTGTTAAAGAAGCAGCTGTCTCAAATGATGAATCGAAACAGAATCTGAAATGAACAATGAAATGATCTGATATTGGAAAGATACATGGCAGCATTTGCAGACACTGCATACGTGTAAATATAGCACAAAAAATATATACGGAAATAATATAAACCCTGAATTATATTGATGGTAGTTCAAAACAAGAAGGAACTACCCGTCTATTTTGCTTGTTTATGCCTCAGGGTAGGGTGTCCTGATTCTTGTTGGGATAGAGCGGTAGGGTGAAGTGGTTGTTTCAGTGTATTATGTTCCTTTTCTTTAAGGACTTTTCTTTGTTCAGGATTCAAGAGCCAAAGCGTGCAGGGACAGGTGCATGCAGGTGTTCTGAAAACAGGAAGTTAGTCGTTAGTTTGTAGTTTGGCTCGCTCACTTTTAAACCCTTGGGACCCAATTGATGAATATTTTGATGTTTTTTTTGTGTATCCATGGGTACATTGCAAACTGGAACTTATAAAAGATAATTCAGCATGCTTTTACTGGTGCCAATGGGACAACATGTAACCAAATATATAGGCTGAAAAAGATGGGTCTCAAGTTATGGCTAAAGGTCGGTTGATACTGGATTTTTTTGAGCTGATACTGTTATTAGGGAGTAAAAAAATGTAATATTTATATATTGGCCAACATTCTACTATATATTCTGTATATCTACAAAATTTAAACACGTATTTTTTTGCACTGGTTATCCAACACTTCAAAATAAATCCCTTCCACTGAATCATTAATCTGCTCTGTAAAGAAAGTTTACATAATAGCACATTTCAGGCAACATACATGCCAATACATATATGTTATGATATAATATAACTGTGATAGGCCAATATTGGCCAACAAAAGCTTAATGGGAACTAGAATAATGGGAATGGATGATGACTAATTGGATGGTCATAATCCACTTCTGTTTTCAACATTGTTTTGACATTACAAAGCTCAGAATGAGACATTGACAGTGTTGTATAAAGGTGGGAGGCATGAGTTTGACTGACTGGCAAAAACTGTTAGCAAAAGTTCTGTTTTTTCACAAAAATCTACTTTACTGCAGCAAAAAATATAACTGTGGCCTCGGTTTCATAGAGTTCTCTTGTTAAAAAGTGCGAACACAAGAAAAACTGCACCTTGCAGAGCCCCACTCAACCTTATCATGACTCTGGCAACTGGGCTGCAGAGGCTATAAGACTGTCAGAGACCAAGTCTATTTACCAGCAAACACAAGGCTGATTATAGACTTTTCAGATGTCTTGTGGAAAACAAACAAGTATTGTGGGCTGTCTTCGATATATAAACACTCTGGACATTTTGGCTCTTTCAGTTATGTTACATCATACACCGAGCGAGGATGAATTTGAATGAAGTCTGACTATAACAAAAAGATGGAGAAAGACAAGGAAATACGCTGCTGCAGGGAGAAGGGTTTGCAGAGAGAATGTAATCTCCCCAGGTTCTGAAATCCACAATTATAACACGAGGGAGACATTTGACCTTATGTTCCATTACAGTCATGCTAGCAACACTGTGAGTCATACTCAGGCTTAAATATTGGTGATGTTAACCCATTTAGCATGCTGACAGGCTAGCAGGCTACTTTCCACAAGAATTTCAGCTTTGTGCGTCAGTCTTTCTTCCCCTTAACTTCATAGTTTACTTGTCATCTCACATTTTTCATATACCTCACAGTGGTCTGGTCCACTGCCTACCAACACCACACACCTCTGCATACATTAGCACTCAATGCGAATGTCAGTGTAGCAGTCTGCAGGAGTGTGGAGGTGGTGGTGTCTCTAGTAAGTAACTCCTTTGCTCAAGTTAACTTGAATTAAAAGATGTGTCTTACTTTTTTTATTTACTTCTACCACTCAACAGAACAAAAACATGTACAGTCATAACCAGACAGCACTTTGTTCGGTCCATTACCTCACAGTTGAATCTTGTGAATCAGTGCTTCCACATTATTGCTAGGCTACTTAGCAGCTGCGTCTTCGAACATGCTGGTACAACCCTGAAGTTATTTATCTTCCAATTCTCCAGTATAGTTTAATAGTAGTCACCTGTGTTTTCTCTATATACACTTCATACAACAGTACTTTTGGTGGCACCTTTGATGTCCCCTTCAGAAATTGCTCTTGCTCTTGATTTTTTTTTCATCTAATTGTCCCCCCAATGGTGGAATGAGATATCCACCTTTGGACTCAAGGATCAACTCATTTGAATTTGGTGATTAGAGATTAGAGATTAGAGGTCACTGTGGCCTCAAAAAACATGTTTTTTGGCCATAATTTAAGAATTCATAGGTCAGCTTCACTGTGACAAAATAGTATTCTGCAAAACCATTTTTATGACCATTATTCAACACCATAACTCAGAAACAGAAGGGGACATTGTGATCATACATCATATTTGGTCGGACGCTGAATCTGTCGAAACTGTGATGATTGTATAGATCTTCTGTGCTGTCTGGTTTAAAGCTTCCTCATGCGCTTTACTGTCCAAGCATTTGGGAGAACAAGAATTTTACTGTTTTTGGTTTGGTTTCCCAGCAGTAGTCCAACATGAAGGAGGTTAAAAAGTAAGTTTGTGTCAAAGCTCTTGACGATGACCTGCCTGTATACAAGCCAGAAAGCATTTGGCAATGATTTTAGTTATAGTAACATCAGTTTATGTGAGCAGCCTTCACAGTTATGGGTTCTCTCTCCATAAACTCCTTTTTAGTTTAACCAGTGCTCGTAGACTTTCTATTCTTATCCTTAGTCTGTTCAAGCACTTGTCCACAGTTATCCTGATAAAAGTCTGCCTCTATTTCCCAGAGTCTTTTCAGAGAAAGTTGGCAGCATGACAGGCTCACAGCTGGTTGATGTCAATAGCTGGCTGTCGCTGTTCTAGAAAGTTAGACCCATTCAGGTGGTCCTTTCTTATCCAGCAGACACAGACGACTTTGTACAATGTGTGTGTGGCTACATGCGATTGAACAGAGAGATTACTTTGGTTATCATCCAGGGAAGCGTCAGGTTTCAGCCACGATGTGCTGCTTCCATTTTCCCCTCTGATAATCTCCATCTTTTGTCAAGATTTTCCACGTTTGGCAGGATGCAGTCGGAAAATCCTGTGAGCAATTCTGCACTTGCATTTATTTTCACGTGTAATTTCCTAAAGATGCCAGATTGTAGATTCCAGCGTATGAAAGGAAAAGAGCTGTAGTTCTGTCAGTTTAAGGCTGCACAAGGCAAATTTATACGTGCTGGCTGCTCCAAACAGCAGTGAGAGATAACTGCTGTCACAGTTTTGAGCGTCAGCACCCACAAATGATGCAACATGACATCAGTGGTTTGTACACGGCACAGTCAGGTTTACCAAGCTGTCATCCTGTGACACGTTTTATCAAAGCACAGCAGAAGAAAGAGAAAAGATGTAAGGCTAGTGAGTCCAGCTCTCTCTGCTCACTGCTCACTCAAAGTTGTTTAGTAGACAACAGTAGTCTCCCCCTCCCTCCTGTGTGTGTTGGAAGATTACACTGCTGAACACAGCTGACAACTGCAAATATCACCGAGGCAAAGAGCTCAGTTAGGAGGGTCTGAGTTAGGAGGACTGGGGCTGTCCTCCCTGTTCCAGGAGGAAGATATTTGTACAACATAGATTAAGATGTAGCAATTCATAGGGGTCCACAGAATGGCAATTTCATAATCAAGCCGTGGGCTGATGAAGAGAAGAGTCTGAAGCCATCAGAATGACCGCCTCCCCCTCCCTCAGGCAAATATCCAAGTGTACTAATAGCGACTGTAGGTCCTAACAGATGGCGACACAGCTGTGAGGGTATGTTCATGTGAAGGTTACCCTTGTTCAACAAACTCCTACTCCCAAAACACACCTTGTTTTTGACAAACTCTCACTATTTCTCTGCCACGCCTGCCTGTCTTTGTTTTTTTCTCTCTCACTCATGATGTGTTCTAATAAGTTCTCATACATGATGAAATAGTTCAAAATTTAATCATGTGAAGGGTTTCTTTAATTTGCCACCTCTATATTAAGTAGACTGTGATCTGGGTTAAAAGCTATAACTTGACTAAGGTGTAGAAAAACAGAAAAAAAGTGACGAGATGAAATCTTTTACCTCTCGTGTCACATGCAGTTTATAGTTGCACGATACACAAGAACATTCATCTCATCTAAAATGTGGGTCGTTTAAGGTATATGGACAAATAATTTCGGTGGTCGTTTTACTGCTGAGGAGAGTCTTGTGTGTTCTTACCAATATGGAAAATATGGAAGGTTTCAGGAGCTCTGAGGTTTAGGATTAATTCAAAAGTTTGTGAAATTTATTTATTCTTTTTCTTGCCGAGAGTTAGATGAGTGGATCGATACAACTCCCTCATCTGTCTCTTTAAGGCCCACCCTCCTGAATACCCAGTCTGTTCTGATTGGTCAGCTCACACCCATCTGAGTCAGCACCGCTCACCATGTCTCCGTCGTGTTTTCAGCGTCCAGAAAATTCACTTCTACTGTGAATACATAAATTATGCAAACGTTTGACATGGTGATGTAGTGTGATGTGAAGAAATCACAGAATTGAAGGTGGGATTACTGATGAAATGTTTCAGGAGCTCCTGTTGGCACAGACTGACCTTTTTAACTTTCAATATATTTTACATGCACAAAAACAAAAATAAATCACTGAAGGAAAGGAAAAAATAAAAAATAGGTCTTCTTGAAACTATTTGCTTAAGTTTTAGGACCACCTGGAATCCCCAATATCTATTTTATTGATAGACTCAAAGATAAAGTAATATGTATTGATGAAAAGAATAATTTTATTCAGGTTTTTGCTTAACGTACTTCAGCTGCATAAGTAAAACTAGCACAAGTAAAACTGCTGGTTTTACTTGTGCTAGTATAATAGGCTAATACACTACATTTAATCTGGCAGCTACAGTAGGCTGCTCCTCGGCATTACCTATTTGAAAAAGCCTCTTTTGAGTTATTAAGTCTATAGTCTGCAAATTAAGTTTCTTTGCAACTCCCTACAGTCTCTGCTGGTTGCCTGGGACCTCATAGTCATGACAAGACTCAAGGAAGTTAACAGCACATAATAATCATAATATTATTAATAAACTCTATTTGTTTAGCACCTTTAAAAACATTGTTACACAGTGCTTACACTAAAAACATCAATTAAATGATAATAAATAAAAGCATTAATATAGAAGTAAGAATATTATTAGTCTTCCCTCTGTAATTAATGCTGCAGTCCAGACAACTCAAAACTCCTATGTGAAAAAGTACAATGGAACGCCACTCTAAGTCATGAACCCGGGGGAAATCCATATACCCCGACTTCATGAGGTAGCAGATGTCTGACATCACACAACAATCGACACAACCATGGGGAGCGTAGGGTGTATGTGTAGTTGACAGTATTTGTATTAGGCGAGTGAATGGAATATTTCGAGTGTAAAAGTGCAATAAAATGTAGAGATGGGATTTATGGCTCTTTGAGGGGAGCCGGATCTTGGTGAGCCGTTCCTTTCAAAGAGCCGTTCAAAAAACTGGCTTATTTGACTGATTTTTTTATTTATTAAGTTTTAAGAAGCCAGCCTGGTGGTAACTCATTTTATCTTGGAAATAATCACTGGGAGGTATGATGGGGTGAGATTTGGAACAAAATAATACAAAATTAGATATCCCACCAATATCTGAGTTTGAATTATTCTGAAATATTGAACCGGACTTAAAAGAAATATTTTTCTGACAAATATTGCATTTTGCCTTACTGTCTTCCACAAGAGAAAAGTGCATCCAAATGCTGCTCCGTTTCCTTTGGCTCATTTTGTCCAAACAACGACGTCACGACACACAACAGACTGACTGTCCTCCTCCTAATTAAGACCGCTGCAGCTGCTCTGCTCTCCGAGGCAGGGGCAGTCACGTGTTTCTGTTTTTTTTTTGTTTGTTTGTTACGCAAAGGCAGCGTGCACAACTCAGGTGGCGTCATGCTACATTTGCATATCTAATAAGCACCTGCAGCTGGGCTGGCTCCTCCCCATGTAACTTTTTTTTCCCTCCTGTTCTCTGTCCCACTCAGGGGAGGAGCAAAGGAGGAGCTTTTGTGTGCGTCTGCGTGAAACACAGTGATATAAAAAAAAAAAAAAAAAAGAACGGTTCCCAGCTGCGACTCGGTTCCCATTGTTCATGTTAACGAGCCGTTCAAAAGAATCGGTTCGTTCGTGAACGTCACAACACTAATAAAATGTAGGTCAATGATGATGTCTGTTGCCCAATGTGTCATTTCCCTTCTGTACTTTGTTTATATATGCAAGGAGGCTGCGCTGCTAAGAGTTTAATCGTGTGTACACTTCTCAAAGAGACCTCATTGTTTTATGGTCAGTCAAGTTTTGGTGCAACACCTGGAAAGCCTGGAGGTTGGAAGTTGCGCATTTTAACTAGGAAATTCCCACCTCCCACATTGACTGGAGTCTGTATATTCTATCTCACTCTTTGTCAGTTCATCTGTGTTTTCATGTGTGTTCCCCAGCCCTGTTTCTCTCCTCGTGTCTTACCTGCGTTTGCTGCCTATGTTCCTCGTGTCATCCTGGTTTGTCCGTAGTTTAGTTTTTTGCCCTTGAATTTTAGCTTTTGTTGCCTAACCTTTGTTTTTTGGGGATTCAGCTTGGTTATTAAAGCTCACTTTCTGTTTCATATTTGAGTCTTGCATTTGGGTCAGTTATTTTTTACTAATCCATAACATTGTTCTTCATACTGGTCAGGATGCAGTCCATTTGGAATCAAGTTCGCAAGCTGACCTGACAAACTCAACTCAGAGCAGATGACCAATCCATATCCATCAACAGTCAATAAGATATATTTGCTACTGACAGGAAATTAGTTCCATAAATACACATTCACTTTCAGGAAATGTACAAAGAACAATTGATCAGCGTAATCTAGAGTTTCTCCATGTTACTGTGTAAACTATGTACTTACTATAAAGGACTGAAAGGCTTAAACTGATTGGCAGTATGAATATGATGTACCTCTGAGAATATCTAAATGGTCTCATATCATTTCATATCATAAAGCTTTTAAAGAAATGGATAGCTTTATAACTTTTTTTTTTCTCCCAGGCACACATTACTAATCCATTACTAACTATAATATAATAATATATAACAATATGTGAACACTTTCCACACAAGCATGCTAGGTAGTTGTATAGCTCATTGAGTGCAAAATGTACAAAAGAAATATGTGAGCTTGACCCACAATCAAGAATCAAATTATTATTGTTATCCTTGTTAAACAAGACACAGTATTCATTTGGGAAAGAGGAAAATAAGCTTTCATTTTGTTGGATGTTGTTTTAAAGCATTAAGCCATAGATCTGAGCAGTTAATACATTTTTTGTGGTGCTGTTGGTTTGATGCCAGCACCACTGATTTACACTGATACCACTGCAAATGATTCAACTAATCGCCAATTCTTAAAAGCTTTTATTTGTGTTTTTCTAAATATATTATGGGTTGTTCTCTGAAAAAGAAAATCCCTGTTCTGCTGAGAAAGTGATGTCCTTTTACATTCATAGACGCAACAACAGCACTTTTATGAGAGCATGAAAGCGGAAGAAATGTGCCAATTTGCAGTCAGCACAGGATGTCTAGCATTCGTTTTGGGACAGTCTCTGCAGAGGGAAGTACAAAACAATAAAAGCAATGGATGCATATAAACAAAGTTGCTGCCAAAATGGATAAAAAACACATTAGTTCAACTTGAGTTCATTTGCATTTCTTTTCAAGGTGTACTGTGTGGAGAAAGTCTAAAATCAACTCTATTATTCAACAGCATTATGTAAAAGTGAATGAAATGTGTTGAAAAAAGAACTTGAACAATACATTTACAAACAGCAGCTTCAGTCTTTGTATTTTCTTTACATGCAAATTAATACTAATGTGACTTGATGCTTCCCCTGAGATCTTCACTTATTAATTGACTATTGCCACAATAGCTCTGTCAAGCTTTGTTTTTATTATTATTTTTTTTGTATTTTTAAACAGAAACCTTTCTGAGTTTCAGAGAAAATAAAAAATTAAGATTTTAGGTTTATAGTAATTTTTGCTCTTGTAAACATTGCTGTTTTTGCTCTAGACACAATGTGGTTATTTTGCATTCATTATTTTTCAAATATTGTATTTTTTAAAATCAATTAATGAAAAAGAACAGATAAGAGTATTGATAAGGAACTGAATTTCTAAGGAGTATCAATTAGAGCAGTAGTATTGATAAAATCCTAACAACAACCATTTCTAATCAAGGTCCACCTCTTAGGGACCTTGGATGCAAATGTTTGCAGCTCTTGGAGAGGTGATGACAAAAGACATAAAACCCTTTAAATGCTAAGTATTGTGCTAACTAGAGCCTAGAGCTTTACAGCTTTACAGGCCTGCTGGGCCTAGTTACATTTGCTGAACTATTACTGGAGATTTGCTGGGTGAGGTGTTCTGCAAATGGTCCATTGTTGTGATGCACAGATACCACAACAAGTAATATGTAAAGTTAAATCTTATGACATTCAATATACATGGAATTTTTAAAATGACTTATATAGATTGTACTTATGCATTACATGCCACATGTGAAATGAAAAGCCAAGTAAGCTTACTGTATTGTCCACAGTGGAGATGATGGCAGGCACAGTAATCACTAAAGAGCCAGAGGGCCACAACCATTCAAATAAGTTTATAATGAATTTCACACTTCTATATGTCATCTGCACTAATGCACTGAATGTGCGCTTGTTGGTATTTCAGCAGCTTCTTTGTCCCTTACATTGAATTGTAGATGGTGTTGCAGCCTTGGTAAAGGCCACCAGTAAATGGACATGCACATTAAACATCATCCATGGTTCTCATCTCTTTGTGACTGAACCTCTTCTATCCCTAAAAGGTCACCTCTGCCTCTCCTCACCTGGTTTCTCTGCCCAGTAACCACAGTAGTACTCACAAATGACACACGCTTTAATGATTTTTTCTCTGGATTGGAAAATACACTGAACTTTTCAACTACGTCCAGTCAGCTCTGTGTGCATTTATGCAAGTTTGTATATCTCGCCCAGTTTTTGAAAATGCTTACCCACTACAATTGTCCCTTTGCAGAGTAAAGGAAGATCAAAAGCTAATAAAAAGGGCTGTGTCTGTGGGCTTTTCAGCTGTTGTTTCTTGATGCTGTCCATTAAAATGAATCCATAAGAGAATCTTTGACAGTCTGTCATCACTGACAGCTCTCACCATGAGGCCTTGCAGGGATTAGTGCTGAGAGGGTCAGAACAGTATGCATCAAGTCTGCAATTATTTGGATAAAATATCAGTTAAGCCCCTTTAATTTCAGAAACCTGGTCACCTTATACCAGGACCACATGGCCATCAAGGCTTTCGTCATACAAAAACAAGCCTGAAGCCAATCAGAGGCCGAGTAAGGTTGGTCTTACCAGTGGGATCCATAACATCGCATCTGGGAGGGCAAACGTTGTTAGCCGCTGGCCAGACCGTTGGCTAACCATCCAAGCTTTTCAATTTCTATACACAGCACAATGGGTTACCCCAAATGTTGAATGCTGTAAAAGGACAGTCAACTTGTCAAAGAGAGGAAAATTGTATCAAAGTTTGTAGGCAGTAAAATATACCATCTGTGGTATTAAAAGGCTAGAAAATGGGGCAGTATTGTCAAACATCTGTGCCATTTGGTCCCATCAGAAATGTAGCTAATCTAATGAACATAATGTTTCAAATTTCAGTTTCTTCACTGCAATGATTATCGCATTCTCCATGAATGACTTTCTTTTTTCCTTACCTTGCATTTCATTCTAATTATCTCCATACAACACACAGTCCAGATGCAGTGGCACTTCATGATGTAATTACAAACTGGTATCGAAAAGGAGAGGGGTGATTTATGCATATTCCCTTTTGTAATTATGACTTATTCAAAAGCAGAGTCTACACATCAAGGGGTGTTACAGGGTAGTCGAAGATAAGGAGTCATTGTGAAGCATCGCACACTTCTGAATGATAATGAATGATAGGACAAATATGTGGTTAACACAAAAACATTACAACTGTCCCTCCCCTAGCTAGTGACAACCAAAACTGACTAGAAGGCAGAGTTTTCCATTGACAAATGTTGCTGGTGTAAAAAAACAAAAAAAAGATGATTGAAATTGATTTTTAGGTTTTGAGTGTATTAGGAATTAATGATACAAATGTCTGGGGGAATCAAAAACTCGTTGGATGAAGCCAAGTGTGGCCATCCATTTGGAGGAGTCAGCCAGGTGTGAGGGTTGTTAAGACGTTCACAGATGCGTGCTGAATTCGTCAGTCAGCTCTGACAAGTCTCACACCTGCGGCTTGTGGAATATTTTTTTCCAAACCACATTAACATTTGCTAAAACAGTGCAGACATGATGAGGAAAGTGAACAAATAAGACAAAAGGATAGCCCTGAGAAAGGAGAACACACTGTTTACTAACATACAGACCAGGATTTTAACCCACACCTTTTACACATTTACACTGGCAAGATGGTGCAGCATTCTGAAGAACTCCATTGTTTACTGAATAAACATGCATGCGGCCTACATTTGAAGTAGGCTGACTAGTTTCCATTGCATGCTTAACAGTATATCTCTAAAGACAGCTTATTGTATAAGCATGTGCATCATTAAAAATAGCTTCTTAGCACTGTTTAATCCCGACCTTCATTCAGAGAATCCTCATATGATTTCTCACACCTTCTTTGCATTGCAAAAGACATGCATATGAATGTTATAATGGAGAACATTAATGTGAAAAAATCCTCAAGGATGGCAATCAGACCAACTCATCAAGTGAGCAATTTTTGCCTACATGGTCCAAGGACCATGGTGGAATTTGATCTGACCTGGATTAATCGCTGCTACTACACATTTAAAACTGCAGCTGTTTTTTGTTTTTTTTTTATGTTTTGTGGATGAGTATGTGAAACTATCTCAGAATGAGAGGGTTATCTGAAATTGGAATGTTGTAATGAGTAAACTCCAAACACATCACAAACTGGCCCAGGACAAGAGGGCTCTACAGTGGCTGATTAAAACTGCTTAGAACATCATCATCACTGGTAACCATCTACTGAGTGTTAGTGATATCTCTGAAGTGAGATTCTGCACAGAGCCCAAAGGATACTTAAAGGCAACACCCACCCAAGCCACAGTCTGTTCACCCTGCTGCTGTCTGGCAGAAGTCTGCTGCCATACCACCAGACTATAGTGCAGCTGCTTTCCTCAAGGACTCCTCATAAATGGACTGCAACTTGCATTTTGTTTACAACCCTGTGTTGTAGAATGACAAAGAAACTAGCCTTGAACCTTGAAATCATCATGCAGCTTTGTGCAACCAAACACTGTCTGACATAGGAAACCGTAAATATGTAAAGTGTTAAAACTGTGTCTCAGCTGCTCACCATGTCAAATTCAAACTGATCCTTGTTCTTTTTTGTGTCTACAGGTCCCCTCTGTATGAACTAACATGGACAAAGTGGTCATCAGTCTCCTGCTTCTGGGAACCGCAGTAACGATGGTCCATGCATGTCCCAAATACTGTGTCTGTCAGAACCTCTCAGAGTCTCTGGGGACTCTGTGCCCCTCCAAAGGCCTGCTCTTTGTCCCATCAGACATCGACCGGCGAACTGTGGAGCTCCGGCTGGGCGGCAACTTCATCCTCAAGATCACCACTCAGGACTTTGCCAATATGACAGGTCTGGTTGATCTCACCTTGTCTCGTAACACCATCAGCGCCATCCAGCCTTTCTCCTTCATTGACCTGGAGACCCTGAGATCCCTGCACCTCGACAGTAATCGGTTGACGGAGCTGGGACCAGATGACCTCCGGGGGCTGATCAACCTGCAGCACCTGATCCTCAACAACAATCAGCTGAATCAGATCTCCAAAGCAAGCTTTGACGACTTGCAACTGACACTGGAGGATCTGGATTTGTCATATAACAACTTACGCAGTGTGCCTTGGGAAGCCATCCGCAAGATGGTTAACCTCCATCAGATGAGTCTGGATCATAACCTCATCTCTTTCATTGCTGAGGGGACTTTTACAGATCTGGATAAACTGGCCCGCTTGGACCTCACCTCCAATCGTCTCCAGAAGCTCCCGCCAGACCCAATCTTTGCACGCTCTCAGAGCACTGTAGTGATGGCCACTCCTTATGCACCTCCGCTTTCTCTAAGCTTTGGTGGAAACCCATTGCATTGCAACTGTGAAGTGCTTTGGCTTCGAAGGCTGGAGCGTGAGGATGATATGGAAACCTGCGCTTCTCCTGCTAGTCTAAAGGGTCGCTACTTTTGGTCTGTTCGTGAGGAGGAGTTTGTTTGTGAGCCCCCTCTAATTACACAACATACTCATAAGTTACTAGTGCTGGAAGGCCAAACGGCTAGCCTGCGCTGCAAAGCAGTCGGAGATCCAATGCCAACTGTGCATTGGGTTGCTCCTGATGACCGTTTGATCAGCAACTCCTCTCGTGCAACGGTGTATGAAAATGGCACCCTGGACATTACAATCACCACCTCTAAGGATTATGGGACCTTTACTTGCATAGCTGCCAATGCTGCTGGGGAATCGACAGCCTCCATTGAGCTGTCAATTATTCAACTCCCTCATCTGAGTAATGGTACAAACCGTACCACGCAGTCAAAGTCGGGGCTATCAGACATTACTAGCTCTACCAAGATCAGTAAAGAGAGAGAGCCTAAACCTCTGCCAGAGAAGGTGGTGTCTGTATCAGAGGTGACCGCTGTCTCTGCTCTGGTCAAGTGGACTGTTAGCAAATCAACCCCAAAGGTCAAAATGTATCAGCTTCAGTACAATTGTTCTGACGATGAGGTCCTCATTTACAGGTAAGAATAATTAATGGATCTTGATTAAAGCCAAGTAGGGGCTGAGATCTTTCTGGTCAAAGTGGTAAATTAGGCCTGAGGTATAATCTTTATCAACTGAATACGAGATGCTCAGCTTCTTGTGTCGATTGCTGATTGTTTGCTAGGTGAATACTTGACAAAGTCATTTTCTTTGAGTGTCTGTGAGATATCAACTTTATATTTGTTTAATCCGTCTTGAGATTTTCTTTTTCCTTAAATTGAGAATTGCTTTCACCAAATGAATGAACAGCTAGTGCATGTTTTTAAGAAAAGTGAAACTCAAAATGAAATCCTTGCCCTGAACCATTAATTAGAAATCCAAGAAGAAAAAGGATTAGAGACCCTCATTTTAATGTATCCTTCATAAGCTCCTCAAGTCCATAATGTGTAAGCTTGGAGACTACAGCTAGAGATCTTAGGGCTCTGTGAAAACAATTTCCTGTGTCAAATGAAACAGTGAAAGTAGTGACATTCAAAAAGATAATTAAGCTGAAAAATATACAAACGAGCTACGCCATTTCGCATTAAATCAATTTGGGAAAGACATTAACAAAGATCCAATATACTGGCCTGTGCTGTAAGAACAAACAAACAGATCCATTTTTTATGAATCCTGTATTTGCATCGGTAGGAAACATTTTATCGGATAGATCTTAGACATTTTTTCCGGTATATATAAAAGTAATAGACATTTTCTACCACAGTGTAGACATACTCTGTTACAATTAAAAGTGATACATTCAAATTTTTGCTTAAGTGAAAATACAAAAATATTAGCTTCAAAATGCACTTGTACAGTAGCAAAAGTATTCATTATGCAGACAGGTCCCTTTCATAATAATGTATATTATACTGTATAATTATTGTTGCTTGTGTTCATAACTTTAATGTTGCTGCTGGTAAAGCTAATTTTACATGGTGTTGCACAATTGAAATATTATCAATATTGCAATATGGCAAGTGCAATATTCAAATCCCACAAGCCGCAATTTATTGAATAAAATGTGCGACAAAATAGCATTATAATGAAGTACTGTAGTTCTGAAGACAGGGCCCTGGCCTACATCTCTAGATGAAGGAAAACATGTTTGTTTGGCACAGACCACAACACATGTCACACCAGGTTGATTATAATAGTTTTTTCAGTGAAAGTGAAAATTGTGATGCGAAAATAATCATTCCCAATAATCATTAATCATATCACAATCACAATATATATATATATATAACACCTTTCAAAACATAGTTACAATGTGCTTAAATACAAATAAGATAAACAGTTCAAATTAGAAGAAAGCAGGATCACACAATACATTCATATGATAAAAATAAAACAGGTAAAAGAATAAAACTAGAGAATAACAATAGCACAAATGGATAAAAGTACAGTAATACTTTTTGTGACAAGGTGGGACCTAGGAATCGATAGGAGGGACACAGCTGAGGATCTAAGTTACCTACAGGCTCAGAGGGAACCAGTAGGTCAGAAATATAATTGGGGTCCAAACCCTTCAAAGCTTTCAAAGTTAGCAATAAAATTAAAATCAATTCTAAAACCAAAAAGCAACCAGTGAAGAGAGGCAAGGATGGAAGCAATGTGGTCTAATTTTTGGGAGATAAGTTAAAGCCTAGTAGACGCATTTCGGCAAGTCGGAGGCAAGAAATGGCTTTGCAATTATCTAGTCTAATAATCTATAATCTAATAATTAATCACAATGTGTTTTTTTATATTGTGGAACTCTACCCCCAAAGATCAATTAAGTTTTGTTGATATAACATCATTGTATATTGTTGATTACATCTTGCATTATTAACCCCAATATGAAGAGGAACTTGTAACTTAAATTATCAAATAAATACAATGGAGTACATTTTTTTAAAAATCTAGTGGAGTAGAAGTATAAAGTAGCATAAATGGAAATAATTATGTACAAGTATTTGAGTAAATGTAGGTATACCTACTTTGGCTCAATACACTTCAACATAACCACACAATCAGAAAATTACTAGCCTCACTATGCTAAAGATGACATTTATGGCATCAGAATAGTGTGAAAATTGGTAAAGTGGCTTGTAAACAGCAGTTAGAGCAGTTTTCTGTCAGTTTTCTTCCTCTAACTGACAACTGATGTTGAATCCCTTTAGCCACACCACACCTCACCCAGTAATTTATTCTGTGCCATAGCCCTACACAATTTACCTGTAGCCTCTGTGCATTCCAGCAAGAACCATTTAATGAAAGATAATTGACTGAATACGGGAAGGCAAAAAGTCCAGGTTATTAGCTGAGAGTATGAGATTAAAACTGTACCACAGTAATGAAGAAAGATATTACTTTGTTCAAACAGTGTGAATGCATCTCACCGTCCCTGTGAATTCAATAATAAGGTGTCTATCTGATTGTCCTGCTTGCACACACTGAGACAGTTTTTCATGCCAGAGAAAAGGGAACAATATGTATTTTCAATACCTTTTTTTTCTCCAGTGATGGAAACTTTGGATGACTCATGCACATTTCTTGAAAATGCATTTATGAATTTCCCCTAATGTCTATAAAATTGCAAACATAACCACTCTGCTCTGTGCTTTATAAACTACTTTTTCCCTTCTTATTCATTGATTTGCAGCCGCAAGATTATTTCCCTGAGAGGTGATCATTTTAAACGCATTTGTGATATTGTTATCCGTCAAGAATCATAGCTAACAATCATTACATTTAATTATCTTGAGTGCTAGTTTGAGACCTAAAAACATGCACATTTTCAGTCCTGACTGTTTTGTTATTTTCTTATTCCATGGAGGCTTCATCATCCTCAGTATAGGGATTTATGATTTTCTCAGTTTGACCTCACTTTCCTGCTCATGAGTGATGACTTTCAATTTGCTCTGGTTATGTGAATTGATGCTTTAAATTGTTTGTTACTTTATAATGAATGGACACAGTATGTAGTTTATATGCAGTAGAAAAATGACCTGAAGCAACAGATTTATGTGCTCTTATGTGAGTGTGCAGTCCATGTGCATGTCACAAGACAAATTAGGAGCTGGGAGCAAAAGATAATGAGCACGGAGAGGCCAACTACTGTTTTTGAATTATTATTGATATGACTTTATTGCCTGCACATGCACACCTACTGCGCTCCTCTAGTTGGCTGACACAGTTTCCCGGGGCACTGCCCGTACTCAAGCAATGGCATGATTAAAAATCAATCAGGGCCACATGGGGGAGGAGAAAAATTGCATGACTTCTCTCAAACATGTGAGGAAACGCAGCTTCTTCCTGGTTATGGAAAAAGGCAATTAAGGATGAATAATGGACTGTAGCCCCACTGGTGTCTGGGCTCTGTGGTGGAGGCGCTTTAGAGAGATCAAAGCTTAGGATGCATGACTCTTAGAGAACAGCAAGCCAACAATGGCTGGATGACTGAGGAATCTATTTATAGATACAAATATGGTTAAGCGTCTTTAAGGGATATGTTCTACCCATATGGTATGCGGTACATGTTTTATAGCTTAATTAGTGTACTGTAGCAGGGATTTCCAACCTGTTTGGGTCAGATTCACACATATCAAATAAGGCCCTTCATTGACACCATCTGCTATATCCTGAAAGTGTGGTTTTATATTTATTCTCACACCTTTAATAATATAAAAGTTGATATTGATACAATTACTTTATCACAGCTATCTTAACATTGTGAATGCCTTGTATGGGTTTGCATTACATTTGGTCAAGTTTTCAGTCTAACCACCACCACATGCCATGCCATACATTGACAATTTTCAATGTATGGCATGGGAAATTTACCATTACCTTTGGCTCTCTATTTCAACTTCTGCCTCTCTGCCAGACAGTTTCAGAGGCATCCCCTGCGGTATTAGTATCCCAGATTGGGAATTAATTATATATATTATACTATACATATATTTATGTATGCAGTGCCGATAAAAAGTATTCACCCCCATGGATGTTTTCCCCTTTTATTACTTTTATAAATGGAATCATGGTCAATATAATTTGGATTTTTTACAAAAAAAAAACTTTTTAACGTCAAAGTGAAAACAGATTTCTACAAAATAATGTCAATTAAAAATATAATAAGTGATTGCAAAAGTATTCACCCCTTTCAAGTCACTTTTTAGTAGATGCTCCTTTAACTGCAATCACAGCACTGAGTCTGTGTGGATAGGTCTCAATCAGGCTTGCACATCTGGACACTGCAATTTTACTCCATTCTTCTTTGCAAATCTGCTCAAGCTCTGTCGGGTTGCATGGGGATAGGCGTGGACAGCCACAAATTCTCTATTGGATTGAGGTCTGGTCTTGAACTCCGCCACTCCAGAGCATTCACCTTGTTGTCTTTAAACTATTTCTGTGTAGCTTTTGCTGTATGCTTCGGGTCATTGTCTTGCTGGAAAATACATCTTCTCCCAAGTTGTATTTCTCTTGCAATCTGAATCAGGTTGTCCTCCAGAAATTCCCTCTATTTTGCTGCATTCATTTTACCCTCTACCTTTACAAGCCTTCTAGGGCCTGCTGCTGAATAGCACCCCACAGCATGAAGCTGCAACCACCATGCTTCATGGTGGGGATGGTGTGATTGTGGTGATGTGCAGTGTTTGGTGTCCACCAAACATAGTGTCTAGTCTGAGGGCCAAAAAATGTCCATTTTGGTCTCATTAGACCAAAGAACCTTCTTCCAGTTGAACTTGGAGTCTCCCACATGCATTTGGGTGAACTCTTGTCGAGAGTTAATCAGCTTTCTTCAACAGTGGTTTTCTCTTTGCCACTCTCCCATAAAGCTTTGACTGCTGAAGAACCCGGGCAACAGTTGTTGTATGCAGAGTCTCTCCCATCTCAGCTGATGAAACTTTTAATTCCTTCAGAGTTGTCATAGGTGTCTTGGTGGGCTACCTCACTAGCCTCCTTCTAGCATGGTCACTCAGTTTGTGAGGACGGCCTGCTCTAAGCAGGTTTACACATGGCACACATGTGCCATATTCCTTCCATTTCTTCATGATGGATTTAACTGAACCCCGGGGGATGTTCAGTGATATTTTTGTATCCATCCCCTGACTTATACTTTTCAATAACCTTTTCACGGAATTGCTTGGAGTGATATTTTGTGTCCATGGTGTAATTGTAGCCAGGAATACTGATTATCAGTGACTGGACCTTCCAGACACAGGTGACTTTATACTACGATCACTTGAGACACATTCACTGCACTCAGGTGATCTCCATTTCACTAATTGTGGGGTGAGTACTTGTGCTTATCATAATCACTTATTTTACATTATATATTTTTAATCAATTGACATTACTTTGTAGTAATCTGTTTTCACTTTGATATTAAAGAGTTGTAATTTTTTCAAAAAAGCATTATTCCATTTATAAAAGCAATAAAAGGGGAAAACATCACCCCCTTGGTGAATACTTTTTATAGGCACTGTATATCTATCTATCTATCTATCTATCTATCTATCTATCTATCTATCTATCTATCTATCTATCTATCTGTCTGTCTGTCTGTCTGTCTGTCTCTCTCTCTATCTACCTCTATATATATATATAGATAGATAGATAGATAGATAGATAGATAGATAGATAGAGAGAGCGAGAGAGAGAGAGAGAGAGACTTGCTTTTTTACTTGCCTTGTGTATTCTGCGTCTGTTTGAAGTGTCAGTTGTGCAGTTCTTCTTGCATGTTGTCTACGGGAATGCATGGCTAAAAAGCAAGTATACTTTCTGACTTTCCGTTTCACACCATACAGTGACCATATTCCTGCATTGGCACTGAACGTTACCAATGGACAAAAATCACTTTGTTCAGTATGCACATAATTCCTTGATTAATGGGCTTTGAATCTGGTCTTCAAATGGTCCACACAAGTTTGACATCTCAGTTATGTCCCATTCTGATTAAATGAGATGTGGCCGGTAGAGTTAATTACATGAAACAGACAGCTTACAGTACAAAAGCTAGAACAGCGGCAACAATGATTGAATTATTAATTTATGAATGCCCTTGTGTAAGTTTAAAATTTTGATGACAGCATTTGTTTGAGTTACCAACAGAGATAAGCAAGTACACCATAAGTTGTACTCATATTCATATGCTTAATGGGCATGGCTTTGACCAGAAGTCGCCACTGCTTAAACAGGAAAAGGCCGCGACTAGCTGAAATTGATATGGATTGGTCAGAAGTTGTTATGTTAGTTATGTATTACCTCCGCCAAGGAGTTTATGTTTTCACCCGTGTCCATTGGTTGGTTGGTTGGTTGGTTGGTTGGATGGTCACCTACTTAAATGCATTTTCACGAAACTTGGATGGTCTTGGCCCATTTACTTTTGGTGCAGATTCGACCTATCCAGGAATTTTTTCTCAATTTCTTCAACATTTCTTTTGACATTTTGGTTAATATCTATCTATAGTAAAGGCCTTGGTAGAGGTTTGCCCTCTACTCAGTGCCATTCTAGTGAAATGGAAGTTTAAAGTATTTCCAGAATTGCCTCAGAATTGAGCTTCAGATCAAGGATTCAAAAAGAGTAAGAGAAGTGTTTACAAACCAGTTTTTTCTATAAACTTGGATGAATAAACTTTAGTCAGGCACCCAATGACGATCTTCCTTTATCGTGAGTACGAAAGTTGACACATTTTACTGAAACTCGCTCAACTCTACTAAACAGGAACCACCAGAAACTGCATGTCAACCCAAACTACACTCATACATGTGGCAGCCCCAGTCTTTGTCTCTGAAACGGATAAAAAACCACTGACTGTTACAACACAAAGGTTCCTACAGCATTTTGTGTATTGGTGATACATCTTGGTGAACTACTGCAGCATTGACCGATAATTTCAGTCAAAAGAGAGGCTTAGTCAATCATAGTCAAAGTCATATCCAAACATGTGGAATAATAACAGAGTGAGTTGAAAAAAAATAATGCATGTTAAATTGAATGTACAAGAAATCACATTGAACCAAAATAATATTCAAAAAATGGTCATTGAATACTTATCTCATTATTATTGCTTCATGCATATGAAATGGGATATACTAGGACCAATGAAGTAATCTTTCTGAATTACTCTGTGCATATAAATAGCAACTTAGCATGCTTCATTTTGACTTTTTCTTTGATCTGCCCCAGCATAACAGACTAATCCAGTGCTGCTTTTAACATTAAAGTCCCCTACCCTGATCATGAACTCCCTTTGTCTATATTTATATATTTTTATATATATTTTCTGTCTCTCTTCTGTTTTCAGGATGATTCCCATGACTAACAGAGCCTTTGTAGTCACAAATCTCGTCCCAGGGATGCAGTATGACCTATGTGTCTTGGCCATCTGGGACGACACGGCCACCACCCTCACTGCCACCAACATTGTCGGCTGTGTCCAGTTCATCACTACAGAGGACTACCCACAGTGTCAGTCTTTACACAGTGGCTTCCTGGGTGGTACTATGATCCTGGTCATTGGTGGCATCATTGTGGCCACTCTTCTGGTGTTCATCATCATCCTGATGGTGCGGTACAAGGTGACCAGTGGCATTCAAACTAATAAATTACCCAACGTGAGCAACACGTACTCGCAGACCAATGGGGGATTGAACAGGTTCAACGGTGTCCCACCACAAGTCAAATCCACTGTGGTGGTCATGCGTGAGGAAATGGTAGAGTTCAAGTGTGGCTCCCTCCAGAGCAGTCTCTCTTCATCCTCATCCTCTTCTAATTCATTAGACAGCCAAACAGGGAGGGGTGCTGGCGACCGCTACAGCGTGCAGGGTAGTGAATGCAGTACCCTGCCCAGCAGCAAGTTCAGGAGGCACGGGCACGGTGCCAAAGCACGGCAAAATCTGGACCACCTTTTAGGGGCCTTTACCTCACTTGAGCTGCGAGGGGTAGCGAGGGACCAACAAGGGGCTTCTGGCCCATCCACCACCTCCAATGCTATGATGGCAGTGGCTACGGTACCCCCGTCTGATAAAGAACCCCTGCTCGGGAGAGCTGAGTCCACCACCATGCTGGGCCGTCTCCTAGGGCTGCCCCAGGAGGGTAAGCCCAAGAGGAGCCACTCGTTTGACATGGGTCATGTGGGGGCAGCACAGGGTCGCAGCAACTACCCCCGCAGGATTAGTAACATCTGGACTAAGCGCAGTCTGTCTGTGAATGGCATGCTGTTGCAGTACGATGACAGTGAGGACGAGAAGCCCACTTTTGAGAGCGCTGAGTGGGTGATGGAAAGCACAGTTTGAGTGCAGTTGCTCTGACTGTGAGGTCCATGGCTAAACAATGAATCTTTATCAGAAACTAAAGGAACGTGAGTGCAGAGGCAGGGATACTCCAGTGGGAACCTGCCTTTGGGTATTGCATGAAGTTCATCCATGTGAATACTGTCTAAGTAATTATGTAAGAAAAGACACTCAAGTCGATAGATTCCTGGCCATGATCTCTAATCTCTGACGGTGTCTAACTGTGTTTGAAATATTGTTCCTGATTCAAAACAACATGGAATCTTGGATTGTGCAGATGGAATAACTCCCTATCCACATGGCACGAGAGAGTGTGTCTGAGAGAAAAAGATGAAAAATGAAATCAGAGTGGATTTACTACATCTTTATCACAAGAACTGAACGCTCAGAGGATTTGCCTCAACTGTGGTGAACTGTTTCCGCATCACAATGTCTTGGACCCTCAGCGTGAAATAGGACTACTGCAACAGTAGAGAGAAGGACCAGAGGAGTGAATAGAAAATTAAAACAAAGTCATTTTTATTTTCATCTGGGTTTTTCTATCATTTTTACTATTTATTATTTGAGGCGATCCATCAGCAGGCAGAGGCACAGCTCTTTCATAAGGTTGTAATTGTTAGCAATCAAAAAACAGCTCAACATGCAGCCATTTCATTTAATTCAACAGTACTTTCAGTGACATTTCCATCAATCACAAATTGAAAACATGGCTTATTTCAAATAAAAGTATAACCCCATGCACTAGATATTGGCAACACTGAACCACAACAAGCGAGTCTTGCGTTTCTACCTCAGGTTATGTATCATGAGGTTATTTATGAAATAAAGCAAATGGAAATGCAACAAAACCCAAATGCACAAGATGGATCACAAACAGCTCAAAACACAATGTCTGCAAATGCTTCAAAGAATGATTTAGTCTCCGGCCGATTAATTAGAGCTCAGGTTGAATTCCTGCTGTGACAAAATGTCTTTGTGAATGCATGATACACTCTGCATTGGTTAACTCTGGTGACAGTGGTCCCTGTAGGCTAAAAGGCCATTGATGAAAACAAAGTGTTTGCCTCAGGGTTTGGTTTCAGATGCTATCAGCACATATTACAGTCATCAGACGGGAGTAGTCTTTGAAATCCATCAACCCCACTTAATCGTTTGCTTAAACCCCCAGCAGGGTGTATTATTCAGCTGCCATTCTCCTTTGGTAACACAAATAAAAGAGGAATACAATTATTCATTTAGCCAGGTTAAATGGCAGAATGAGACCAAATTGAAGTTCATTAGCTTGATAGAGGTCATTACGCTGCTTAAGAGATGACATTAAGAGAAGAGAATGGTAGAAAAATCACTTTTTAAGGGCCAAACAGCAGAAAACTCTGGAAATCCATTACACCAGATTGCATGATACAGAGCCTTGTTGGTTTATGTATTATTTGGCTCGATTCATCAAAGGACCCATTTATCTTTCATTCATGTTCACACAGAGCTGTACATTGCAGTAAGATACTGTGAATTAATGTTTTTTCAGATTTCTGCCTATGATCAGTCGAGACATCCCTACACACTTGCCTTTCTCAATATCTTGTGGACCTCTGCTGCATTTCAAGACGTGGGGCAGTCATCATTTTTTTATTATGGTTTTCTTCCTTCGGTGTACCGTTCTGTATATTGGCATTTTTTTTGTACAATAACTGGGTGAGAATGTAAAGGGGGGAAATCGTGCAGTAGTATTTTTATTTTCATGTGAAGCAAACAGTGAGAAGGTGCTTTACTTGGTGTACCAACTTGGTCATTGTTAGTTGGCTTACTGAAATAGGATTTTATATGATACTGCAAGAAGTGGAGGACTGGCAGTTTTTCAGGGGTCAGTTCACTCAAATTACATAAAAAACATATTTTCTGACTTACCTTTTGTGGTGTTTAACCATGTTGACAGTCTTGGTTTAATTTGCTCAGGTTTTGAGACTTCTATGAGATTTCTATCTTTGCGGGCAGTTTTGCAAATAATCAAACTATGGTTAAGTACCTGGTCTGGTGATATTATATATTTTTGTCATTGTCAGCAAATTCCAAGAAAACACCAAAACCAACAATGAATTGATCCTACTAAGAAGATTGCACTGCGTGTGAGCCCTATGATATATCTTAGTCCTCTGTGACACAAAGCTCTATTGTTTTCCAGACACACTTACAGGAGATGTGTTCCTTTATTACCACGAACAAGACAACTGTACTGTATGTTTTTTTTTTTAACTAGATCCAACATATAGTACACCAGGCCTATTGAACTACTTTTTAAGAATTTAAGGGGCTGGACATTTATATTTCCTATGTCTGACCTGTTTAGCTTAGAATTTTAATGTATTAAAAACAATGCACTTTTTTATTTTCTCTTCATTTTTTTGGTTCACACAACTGAAAAAAAGGCTTTATATAGTATATATATAAAAAAAAGTGCAGAAAAAAAACAATACACATTTTTAATTTGGATAGGTTGTCAGTTTGACTCTCCTAAATTCCCTCTGTTTTAACAGGCTGGGTTAAAACGTTTTTTTATGAAATAAGAGTATTTTTGTGATTAACAACAAACTAATGAATGGGCCAATTAGCCAGCTAATAAAATGATTAAAGGGCCAGAATATGGTTTTTAAAGGGCTGCATTCAGCCCTTGAGTTGAGTTCAGTTGGATAGGTCTGCGGTACACGGTCCTGCTGCAGTAAATACAACATGTGTAGTAACTCGCTGTTAAAAATAGTCCTTAACAAATGCCCTGTTTAATCCTGTTCAATTTACGTTATCTAGCACTACAGTGGCCAGCTGCTTTAGAAAATTAGTTTTTTTGTGAAACTGTATATACCGTATATGACTCACATAGCCATGTGCTGAGCTACACATAGGGTAGAGATGTCAGAAATTATTGAGACGGACCAACACATTGTAGGTTTTGAGTATTTAATGGAATTTGTAATCTGTCAGCTATTGTATTTGATGCACTAGCCAAAAACAGACCTAAAACGGATTCTCTAAATCGAGTTCCAGAAACCCCAATAAGAATAAGAATAATAAAACATTAAACATGTACAGTGATAGATGATTTTATCACCCACTCTCATAATGGGAGTGGAGGCATCCATAAAATCCTCAAAACAGGCATAGTTTTGCATAATTTGTGAGAAATTAAGTGACATCTCACTGCAAATCCATAGAAAGTTTCTCAGAAACCTCTGTAATTTTGTCTCCAATCAAAGGTCTGCAATTTGTAAATGATAATGTACTGAGAGCCTTTTAGTCAGTGCTCAGCTGAACATGCAAAAGTATGAAATATGTCTAATGAATAACGCACAATTCAACATGGAGAGTAATGTTTTGAAATAACTTTTGAATATTGACTTAAATTTCAAATGGAGCAGGAAATTCATCTGAAAATCAACAACTTTTTATAAACTTAGCACAACTAGCTCAACTCCATTAACTCCGTTTTTCCTGAAATTAGCGCCAAATGACATATTCTTTACAGGACATGTCCTCTGTAGGGCCAGGCAATGCAGCCCTAAAATAATATCCCAATATCTTTAGGTTATATCTCGATACACAAGATATATCTCAATATTTTAAAATCTCATTAATGCTAGGACCTGATGACAAATCAAGTATTACAATATTTTTGATCTAAGACTCGAATATTGATATTGTGACAATATTGTATGGATGACTATTGGGATTTTCCCATAATATTAACACAGGAGATTTTCAACAAATAGCCTTCAGTAAAGTGGATATAATGACTAAGTGGGTAAAGGTAAAAGTATTAAAACAAGTACAACAGTCTGCTTAGTTCAGAAAATCATCAATCAAATCACTTTACTGTAATGTAGCCTTTAAAACCAGGAAAAGAAAACACTTATATATAACACACAGTATAACCATTTTCAAAAGACAATATATAGTCTCATATCCAGATAATGATACAATATCAATTGCCTAGCCATACTCCTAGGACCTTATTGCGAAGCCTCACCACAGTTATCACACACAGAAAATGTTTTCACTGAAACTTTGAGCAACAAAACCAAAATTCTATTCATTTCCATTCTACTGAGGTGGATGCAGAAATCTGTATGTATATCCTAAAACCTGCATGAATAAAACCAAAAATGTCTGCATGGATAGATACTGTACAATGAGAGATACAGTAAATGAGAAAATGCTTTTTGTCATTTGGTTGAACTGACCCTTTAACTTGCTTTCCCTTCTTGTGACGTCATGTAACATCCTCTTCCACGCTGCTAACTAAGAATACAATTTAAGTGTGTACTTGACTTGACATAGTCATGATTCTCACCTGAGGTTCTAGGACAAAAACAAGAACAAAAAAAAAACTGTTTCTGTGTGAATACATTTTGCTACAAAAGAATATAAAATATTGATTAATTCCTATGAACCAAACTGGCTCCTCTGTGTTTTTTCTTCTATAAACATCTCACTGATACACTCATTACTTCATGTGCCTTGGATAACATTACTAATTACATTTTGGCCTTCATCCTTCTGAGCTTAAAGTCTTATGTTACTGTTCCTACACACAAAGCACCAAGTAGCTAATGGAGTGTCCTTCCTCCCTCGCTGTCTTTGTTTACTGTGGATGAGCCAAGGGTTTTCCTCCTGAGGTCCAGCTGCTGTAATCAGGCCAGTCGCTGCTGACTCACCTCAGCGCTGCCCTTATTACAAATCACCGGTACATGCAGCTCCTGGCCAGAGCCCATAATAAGGCCTTAATTCATATAATCTGTCAGGAAAGGTGCTTACGGTAGCACAGAGTAAATATAATCTCCACAAGGGCCAAGCATTGCATGATAAGACAGCGATATGCGCCTGCTGGAGGCTCAGGAGGGACGTGACCCCTGGATGTTGAATGTTGGAAGCTTGTTACGAGGTGTTCAGCTGGCACGATACAGATACAAATCAAGGAAAATAGGCACATTGAAAAGACATGTTAAACGTGTGACATCATTTTTATAAGAAAGTAAACTGCCTTCAGCAGTGATTGAATCATTGTCTCAGCTTTATTTGTGTGAGCAGGTGAGAGAATCTCAACTTTCTTGATGTGCAATTGCTTTTGAAATGACAGTATTTGCCCTTGCAAAAATGTACCTTTTAATATATTGACAATGTTCTTGTCTGTTTCTCTCTGTGATGGCTGCACTGACAACAAGCCAGAAAATCAATTTAAACAATAAGAAGATCATTGCTGAGCCTGTCTCGAATAATAAAAAAAAAATAATAAAAAAATCGTTTCAACATAGCCTGATATCTACCAAGACTAAAGATGTGAAATAGTCCAGCCAGGGGTGACATGTGCTGCTATATAAGACATGCCTCCTGGCTGTTTTGACACTGGTGTGCATGTCTGGAAAGGAATGGAGAGCAATAAAAGTGTCCTCTGCCGCTGAAAAGAAATTTTTAGAGATGCAGGTGTGCATTCACAGCCTGTTCTCACTCCCAATGCGTCAAATACAGCAGCCTGGTCAGTGGCCCTGACTTTAAAGTTTGATGCTGTAGTAGGGCTGGGCGATAAATCGACATAAGCGATTAATTCGAGTTTGTGGTTTAGGACGATTTTAAAAAATGAAAATCGATTTTCTCTTTAAGTTCCTCCTCCGCCGCTCCCCATGGGCTCCCGTAGTTCATAGTGGGCTCCGCCCTCCCCCCGCGTTGTCTTCCCACAGAAAGACAATCACAAGCAACATGGACACAAGCACAGAGTTTGTCCCCAAAAAAGGCCAAGTTTCTTCAGTAGTTTGGAACTGGTTTGGTTTTGCGGCTTCCGACTTCGAACAAAGCCCGGTCCGGAGTAAAGTTTGTTTAAAGCCTGTCACCACTAAAGCTATCAGCATGACCAATTTATTTCAGCATTTAAAACAGAAGCATGCAGCAGAGTGGGACAAATGTTGTTCTCTACGTGACGAGAGAGAGAGAGGGAGAGAGAGAGAGAGAGAAAGACAGAGAGAGAGAGAGAGAGAGAGAGAGAGAGAGAGAGAGATAGATAGATAGATAGATAGATAGATAGATAGATAGATAGATATCACTAAAAAGCTATTATTGTACCTGCTCCATAGGCACCAATGCATGGTTGGACTGGGTTCAGAGAGCTGCTGTGTTTGACAGCAGAGGGGAGAGGGAGAAAGGAGAGGAGGGGAGGGTCTGCTCTCATTGGCTGTAGCTTGTACCTGGCAGCCTGATCTGTCTGCAACTCAGCCTTATATTTAGCCTGCTAGATATCCAGCAGACTATGGGGACATGCTGGCAAACTGTCCCCAAGCATCGGGATTGGGTCTTTGAACAGTTCACACATACTGTTGCTAGAGGGAAAAGAAGAGAGTCATACTTTGAAGTGTAAGGCCACTGACTAAGCTGCTGTATTTGACGAGTTTGAAGTGAGAACGTGTTGGCATTCATCATGCCAGAGGAAGAATGTATGTGAAAAAATACTAGTAAAAAAGTCTAATACAGGATCAGCTTGACAAAAAAGACAGTGATTGAATTAGTAGCAAAAAGTAAGTTGGAGATTTGAGCCGACAGTTTTAAACTCCCTTGACTGGAGTGTTTCTGTAAACAGATGAGAAATAAATATCGCCTAATGGCTTCTTCAGTTATATTGAACTGCATATTGCCAGGTAAATTAGTATAACCCCCACTCACTCACTGTTTCCACCTGACAATTCTCTCTCTCCTCAGTGTGCATTGAAAAAAACAATGCAGCAGATTTAACACCTCTACATTTCACTTCCCTTTCTGTCTGCCGCAGTGATCAGTCTGTGGTGATGAACCAGATGATGAGGTTATTTCTATAAATTTCTCTTCTCTCCTCCCATATTCTGGACCTCTGAACAGGAACGTTATAAATCAGCAGTTTGTCTTTTCTTCCATTTTACTAGCACATGACCCGGTGCGATCCTTTAGTGAGTAAGGACAATTGCAGTTTGACTGTGTTGCACCCAAAAAGGGCTCAAAATCCTTAGTAAATATCTCCCCCAAGAGCGCTTAGGGTCAGCACTGCTTTGAGCTACATTTGTCAGCATGCAACATGCCACAATGCTGATGTTAAAAGGTATAATGTTTATTATGTTCACCATAGTTCAGCATGTTAGCGATGTAACATTTGCTAATTACTAAAGACAAGGTATGGGAAAGTCCGTTATACAGATATTTGGTCATAAACCAAAGTATTAGACACTTAAATTCACATGATGATATCGCTAGGGCAAAATTATACCAATCCATCCAGCTCTGGCGGTGCTAGATGACAGGAAAAGGGTCATCAAGTCATTTCAACTCCCTGGAACCTAAAATCCCCTGAACCGTACCAAATCAGTGCAAAATGTAATGGCAGTCGATCCAGTTTCTTAAGATATATCTCCAAAAACAAAACTTTTATTCTCTTGGTGGTGCTACGGGACAAGGGTGTCACTTTGTGTTGGAAAGTGGTGGGTACACTATCATCATCATATGCAATTTTATACAGTAATGGGGGATAGGAGACATTCTTTAGCAAGCAGCACTCTACTGGTAGCCACTATCTTATTATGTACCTTAAAATCTGTCAAAGATGAAGATAAAATGATTTATGTTTGAAAACTTTGGGCTATTATAGCTAGCTAGCTAATAAGTCCACCTAATGTATTATGAATTGAAATCAGAATCGAAAAATCAGTGTAATAGAATTGTTGAAGAATTAAGATGTCTTTTTATTTGGCATGAGGCAACTGATTTGATGGGACTCTTGACACATGTGCTAACATATTCAGATTCAGATTGATCACTTGAGTGGAATTACTAGTTTGATATCTTGTCTGTTTGAGCAAATTAAAATAAATGCTTCTTTGTTAATAAGAAATGTTTGAGGCATACAGAAAATGATTTGTTGACTAATGTTGTTATCATTTGAATGTGCTGCCTACCGGGACATCCCTACTAATTATCTTAGTTTTCTCTTATCTCCAACCTTCACTGTCAGTATTTTATTTCAAAAAGTACAGCAAAGTTTTGTTTTGCAGGGCAGTGACCCCTTTTAGATTTTTCTGAAGTACTTTTTCTGCAGTTACTTTTATGCAGCATTCGCTCTAACAGCCCCGCAGTGCATCTATCCATCATCTTTTATGCCTGAACACGGCCTGCAGCAGTGTGTTTTGTCTTTTTATGAATTGAAAGCAGACTATTTTGGAGGTCATGACAAAAAGTTTGCATAGGGGGACTCTCATATTCCAGTGTCCATTACAGAAAGCTCTTGCAGAGCATACCTTATCTATTGTCTGCATCTACAGTCTCATCACCATTTTCATGGGGATTCTTTATACCCAGAATCCTACATTAATAACCTCATTATTAATAATGTCTGCGGGAGAGGCTGGCTCGGTCTGGGGTTTGTTTATTTCTGAGACAAAGTTGTCTGGCTGGAGAAAAGTTCTCCAGCAAGATTGGAGAGAGAAATCTGAGCCTGCCAGAGTTTATTTTGTCGTGTCTCAGAATCCTCTCACTCAGTCTTAATAGGTATTTCATCTGCTGTCACTCTTTCTCTCTCCCTGTAACAAGCAATTAGGTGATACCTGCTGGATAGTGTAATAATATGTCAGGATGCAATAAAATGCTCCTCTGGATGGCTAGGAAATGCAATCACATCACAACATTATTACATTAACTGTCATTTATGGTTTTTCCTCATAACACACTTTTAACTGATAATGTAATTCCAGTTCTGATGTATTCATATCTGACATTATGAATAAATATTATTGCAGTATTTTTTGTTATTGTAGTTACTATGTTTGCTAATGTTTGAATAAGTACCGGAAGGCCATTTGCTTTAGTAGAAGTAGTAATACACAATATAAAAATACTGATACATGTAAAGCATTCAGAACTTAACCTAAAGCTGCACTAGTCAATGTGTTTTATGTTCATGTTGGATCAGTGAAAGGTCTCGCTCATGGTTGCAAACTCACAGAGTTATCAAATTCTGCAGTTCCCCTCAACTCTACAGAGCATTTTAGCGTCTTTCAGCACATTGTTTTGGTTTCACTCCTTTCAACTGTTTTGATTCACTCTGACTGCTGTAATCAGCCCTGTTTCGAGCTCCCAAGAAGCTGTTTTCAGCTCTAATTAACCAATTGTGTACTGCCTGCCAAACACCCAACAGAAGTTAGACAAAGTTAGCAACTAGCAAGTGAACATAAAGTGGAGAATTTAGCCACTAAACAACCAAATATTTCCCTCAGGAGTTGGAAAAGATCAAAACAACTTAAAGGAAAGTGAATATTGGAAATAGTTTCATCAAGTGGCCAGATGCATGACCCCTAATGAATGCTCACAATGCTCTATATCTTTTGGATGTTTAGCATTATTATAATTTCAGCAAGAAAGGAGGAAGTTGGGCAAAGTACTATAAAAAGCAAGAAAGTTCATAGGGACGAGGTCAGAGACGGATGGTTGCATCAAACAAACATAGGAACTTTCCCCCAGGAGACCGCCGTTTGTGCCCAGTGTGAGCGTGAAAGTCAAGGGTGAGTTCTTTTAACTTACCAATGTAGTTAAGTTACGTCACATATATTACTTAACTGAAGCTATGTACTTAAGTTATGGCACATTCATATCTGAAGTTGCATAAGTAACTTAGTTATTTTGAGCAAAACCATGATGTTTTCCTAAACCTAACCAAGTAGTTTTAGTGTCTAAACCTAACCAAAATGCGAGAGTACAACAATGTCCCGCACGCCTGTCACTGGTGTGGTGCAACATTTATGTTGTTTTGGGAACAGTGATAAATACACTTAGTAGCATTTTAATGTTACCAGTTAAGTTGACGCTCATTTTAACCATTTTAGTTGCTGTTAGGTGCTTTTATCCATAGCATGACATCAGATTGTATAAGATGATTGCATGTTGTGTTGAAAGCATTGTAAAGCCAAATGGCTGTAGTGAAGTATAAAGGCGCATTACACTGAAATAATAAGTGAAGAACAAGACTTAATATTAGAAGCATTTTGTGCAAATAAACTGGCAGTTAATGTAACTGTGGGGTCCTATGTTACCTACTGTTTTAATATTTAATACATTTACAGATGCTAAGTTTGCACATGGTCGCCTTTTTGTTGCACAGATTTCATTGACATGACTTCTTTATTTCTTGTTTAATTATATAAAATCTCATCTTCGTGCATTTTTGGAATCAGGCGAGGAGGTTCACACTTTCCCTGCAGGAGGACGTTCAGTTTGCAAATATCCAGTGATTATGTGTCTCATGTTGCAGCAATACCTTTCCACCTCAACTGATTTGTTTCACCACCTCATACTTCTCATCTCTTCTACTAAAAGTATGTCTAAGCGTACGTAAGAGTACTGCAGTATTTTTTAACCTTTGTTCACCTTATACTTGATGGGAGCTTTGGCACTGAAATCTCCTCTGCCTGCTGTCGATAGCTCTGTCCAGTGAGCATGTCAATACTTGCTAGTACAGACTACAAACTAGCAATATGCAAAAGTCTTATCTTCACAAAGCTAAAACATAAATCTCGCTGTCAAATAGCCTTATCAGCAAACACACATTTCAATAAATTGAAGTCTGTTTATGTGCAAGGTTTTGAACTTTATCTTGTCCGTATTGCAGTTGTACACCTGCCAACTCAACCTGTAAATACTTCCCTAATACATCACTCACTTGACAGCTGATCACAAAAATCTGACTAAATGAAAGCTTACAAATATTTGTGTTTACTGAATTTACCCAGAGGAAGATAAATGAAAGTCAAAGTTTAATTCTTGCATTCTCATGCAGCGTGGAAAAGGGTTTCTTTCTTAGTTTTATGTTACCTTTTAATTCACTGATTTGAGCTGCTGTGCAGTTCTCTCCTGCATACTCTACAACAGTTACATTGTTTGTACTATGATGGTAGTTTTTCTTCCGCAGTTCAAGTCTGTGGGGAACCGGCTGTTTTCACTGTAAGGTAGACCATCTCCAGCCGTGTTTGTTATGACCAAAACAGGTATTTAAAGCACATCCATTTCATTTTTCTAAAACTAACCAGGTTTTTTTTTGTGTGCCTAAACCTAAGCAGAGCATTAGCACAGCATTATGACAAGAGAAATAAATTTAAAAAATACCCGAAACAAACATAAAGAAATGTTCATTTTAAACGTATCTGTGGCTCAATACTTGGAGCCCCCCAGCTGTGTGATTTATTGGACCAAATGGCTCCAGTTATGACTGGGAAACGAGGTTGTGACGCTCAAAAAAAAAAAAAGATCCACCGCTTTACAGACGCTTCTTTCACAATGTAAGCTTATGGAAAAAAGTATTTTTGGGCCGCAGTGCATCACTTGACGTAATTACACGGTTTGGCCACTATGAAAACTGGCTTCAAAGCCTTGCTGCTCTTCCTGGGAGCTTATACAAGACACAAAAATTTCCAGGTGTGTAGTTGAGATCTAAATGAAGGCCAATTTCAAAGATGTGTGTGGTCCTTACCATGACTACTAAAAAAAAAAAAGTTTAAAAAGAGAATTATAATGTAAAACAGAACGGACAGGAATTTCTCATAAAACAACAGACACAGTTCTCTAACTTCTCTCCTCTAACTCTGGCAAAAAATGTGCCCATCTATCCCCCCCACTGCTTTTTGTAATAAGCTGACTGAGAAAATGTGTTTTCAGGGCCTTTAAAATTCACTTCATGCTGGCCAGCTACAGTATTAAAATGCTTCTTAATGCATCGATGATAACCCTATAATAATATTACATCCTGAAAATGACTATTCTGCATCAGGGCTGTAGCCAGGATTTTAGAAATACTGAGGTCCTGCCCCCCAACCCATACATCAAAGACATTTTGAAGACTATAGTATAAATCTGTGCATTTCTCTACATTTTGATGGGACCAGTGATCGCTTAGGAAATAATATCAGTGCCAGCACATAGATGAAATTGGACTCAAATTCAGAGAGAAGAAGTGACAATATGGCCAATTTTGACTTCAATTGATCAAACTTATTTAAACATATCTATATGTATAAAATAACTTATTAAAATGGATGGATGGATGGATGGATAGATAGATAGATAGATAGATAGATGTGCAAAATAAGAGCATTCACATGGGTAACACTTAATAATAATAACCATCAGTAATAAATTGTCAATTTATAGTTCAGTAATTTTACTGTTAAGAAACAATAACATGGTTCATAATACTTGTATTAAGTAATTGTAGAGGTTAAAAACATCAGTTGCAACTCATCCAAATAATGTTTATAAATGAACCACACAGTATTTACTTTTATGAACATCAATTGCAACTTTCCAGTAAATAATTGCTAATAAGTCGTTTATAAAGCATTTCATTGCTTGTTAACAGTGAAATTACTGTTAAATAAAGTTTAATTAACTACAAATTGGCTGTTTTTCATTATATATAATTATTTTATTTAAATGATATGATAGATATTATAAAGTCTTAGCAAATATATATATATATATATATATATATATATATATATATATATATATATATATATATATATACATATATATATATATATATATATATATATATTAATATATGTATTAAGATATCCAAGACCCAGAAAAACATACAAAGGACATGACCTCAGTGGCCTCAAAGATCAGGGTTCCTTGATTCATAATTTACTCAACACAATGTTGTGCAATGAAATGCCAGTTGTGTACGGAAGTCCTAAAGGGCCATGCATTCATACATTTTATTTCCTACGTTTTCCCGTGATAACGAGTTAATTTCATTTGTTTTCTCGAGATCTCAAGTTATTATCTCGAAATAACAACTGCCGTTTTCCCGAGATAACGGGATAATTTTCTCGAGATCTCGAGATAACAAAACTTTTTTTTCCCGAGATAACAATATAATTAATTCGAGATCTTGAGAAAACAAAACGATAGTGTAGTATATTAAATCATTGCAGGAAACATCATTCAGTGTAGCAATGTCAGAGGAGCAGCAGCATATCGATCACCGTGTCACATATCTTTTCAATCAAGGCCTGACACAGGCTGAAATAGCATTATGCCTTGCTATTACAGATAATATACACATTAGTGTGCGTAATCTAAAAAGGCTTCGGCTATATCGGCAACGCAATCTAAGTGAGCCTGATGTCTACGAGGTCCCGGGTGTCTCCATAATCTCAGGCCTATCATATCACAGTCATTATCTCGAGATCTCGAATTAATTATATCGTTATCTCGGGAAAACAAAGTTTCGTTATCTCGAGAAAATTATCCCGTTCTCGGGAAAATAGCAGTTGTTATTTCGAGATAATAACTTGAGATCTCGAGAAAACAAATGAAATTAACTCGTTATCACGGGAAAACTGAGGAAATAAAATGTATGAATGCATGGCCCTTTAGGGCTTCCGTAGTTGTGGTCCCTTTACTCACAAAACAAAATGAATATATATGGATGAATAAATAACAAGTTGAAAAAATAATTGCTACTCCATTACAATTATTTTTGGGGTAATAATTAATTTTCAATCAATATCGGCCTGATGCAGCCACCTACAGTAACCCTTGTCAGCTTACAATGCCTGATAAAGCACCACAGAAAGAAAGAAATATCCGCCAAAGCTAAAGTTGATACATGAAAAATAAATCATATCCGAGGCTTTATTTGAAAGGGAAAAGTAATGTTATGTATTGATTCATGTCTGAACTGTACCTCAACCAGTGAGCGCGGTGTAATGCAGCTCAGTACGACATCTGAAGCACGGCGTGATGCATCTCAGCAGTTCACCTCAGCTCACCCCTTTGTAAAACATTGTGTAAATGTCACTCAGTAAATAGAGTAAAGGAAAATGTGTATAACCTTGAACCGTTTCTCTGGGTGGCTCCAGTCACCAGCACAACTGCATCCACCTCTGTGTCATCCAGCTGCTTGGGATGATGAATGGGACGACATCATTGCATCCAACTGTAGCAGGTATATGTGGTAAACTTGTTTGCAAATCTCATGCATAAAAATTGCCTCAGTAATTGAGAAGAGAGATTTTCTTTCTCAACAACAACCATTATGAATATTTTATGGCACACTTTCAAAGACATAAATGGTCCAGGAAATAAGCTGCAGACAGAATTTGTATTAACTGAAATGATATTTTCTCAGGCCCATCTGCCAGGTAAGCAGTCATCCTCTGGTTGTATCTATTTTGTTTGCCTTTTTACCAGTGTGGAAATTGGACAGAGACCAGCAATGATTCAAATTCATTCTGGTGTTTTCACATATTTCCCAAAGTGGAAAATGAATTTGTGAGCCACTGTGTTTGTTGTGTGCTCAGGTGACACAAATTTACACTGTGTACACTCTTTATACTATCATCCCCCTCTCTTTTATAACTCCATTTCATGGTATCATTGATATTCAGGCCTTGTTGATCTAAAATGCAATAACGCCTAAATGCAGCATGGCATACTTGATAAAAATGGATGACTCCAGAATCTGACTTATTGACCTCTGCATTTATTAGCCACAGAGAAAGCATATTGAATTTGCAACTCCAAAATGGAACTAGAAAACAAGCTGTTGTAGGCTACACTATATTTTATACAGGTGAAAACTAGCTGGTAAAAAGTCTGATTTGTTTGTTGAAGCAATATCAAAAGCATGACACAAAACAACCCTGTAAGTGTGAAACAGGATTTCAACAATGATTTCTGGTTAAAAGCTGGTTGATATTCGGTCTGATTGTCCTTTTAAAGTATTTTTTTAAGTAATGTGTTCAGTTGTTGGTTGATATAGACACAGTATTAATTAGTGTAAAGGATATTTCTTCCAGGTCATATATCCCTAGCCCCATTCACACTGCCCTTTGAGTGCGGGAATCTCCGCATCGTCCTCTGTGTGAAAGTTTCAGATGCTGAGAGGGGGGACAGTTTTGCTGTGGCTCTGATGCATCTCCGGAGGTAGTATCAGGGCCGTCTGTGTGAATGGATAAGCCGGAGGCGCAGATCAGGGGTGTGTCGGTCTGATGGTGTTCACAGTCTGACAGCTAAACAGATCCTTCACTCATCAAGTAAAAGAGAAATGACCCGCAAAGCAATGTCACAGGACCAAACAACAGTACTGAGGTAACTGGTAGTGTCTTTGGCAAACAAACAAAACAATATAGGTGAAAACATAACCTCCTTGGCGAAGGTAACAAAAACAGGCAGTACTACACAGTGCTAACCTCACTTAGCAGAGTAGCAGTGGCAGCTGACTTAGCTTTTGACCTAAGAGAATTCAAACGATTTGTTGGGATTAGAATATGAAATGTAAATGGTCAATGCCACATATTTCTTTAGGTAAAATAATCTGCTTTAAAGGGCATGAAATTAAGTCATTAAACTTTTATATTATGTTTGCCAAGCCTGAAAAATTAAAGCCCTTTTTATTTCAAATTCACTGTTTACACAGGCTTATTATTGCTCTCTGCAGGCAGAATACATTAGAGAACATTGCACTCTTAGCCTTTATTGAGTCTTCAAATCAGACATATTTAAATAAATTCTAGCCAAAGTGTTTATATAATGTATCTACATTTCACAAAGATTCATCTCTCAGGCAAATGATGCTGAGAGATAATGATAGAGACCCAAACAATAACTACTGACATTTGTGTCTGCAGCAACATGATAACTAATGAAAAATCTCACAAGATGTATTATCACAGTTCTTCTCGTTTTACATCTTACATTAAGACACATCGTACATCACATTCTGCATGTGAACTTTACAGGATAAATTAATGTTTGGCTAGATGTTATTGCTGTATTTTTATAAATGCACACCAAAGGACATTTTTACGACAAACAATTCAGATGTCTTGGCGCATGTATTAATAACTGGGATGTATACAAATAATCAGTCCAGAAACAGCATTCAGCATACAAAATAGTGTGATTTTCCACACTCATGATATTAAAGAGCTAAAAAATATCACTTTTAAAAACAAAATGGAAACAACTCTAACTGCTTGGCCAGTGTCCGGTATCAACCTACCTGCACCAGTCAGATCTACCATCCCCTGAGACGGTAGCAGAGGTTGGGAGAGTCTCTCTGAGACATATATGCAGCTCAGGTCGGGCTAAAGCTGCCTGTACTTCCTGTGTCCCGAAAGCGTACCCTCCAGCCATGTCTGCAATCAGACTGGACAACCTGTGGAATCTGCTGACAACACAAAGGACAAGTCAGAGAAAAAGGACACAACTTAGACCGGAACAGTGGATCTATAAGGATTAACAGCCTGCAGAGACTTACTGAGGGAAGCTCACTGCATATCAATTGCGTCATGATTGACGACAGCGGCACATAATTACCGTTTTACAAAAGGGCCCCCTGACATTCTTATTCATTCACTTCCTATACCTGCTAATTAGAGTTCAGGGTCACCGAAAGCTGGAGTTTATTCAAGCAGGCAACTGGACAGAAGGCAGTGAAATATCCTGGACATGTTGGATTCATTTTTTAGCTATCTAGTTGGATAAAAAGGGCAAAGCGACACAGCCAAGAGCTTTGGGTCTGGCTTACAAAAACTCACGAATGATGGCTGTGATGCATCAGCACTTGTTGATATAAAAGCAGATTCAGCCTACGTGTTCTTTACTGGTACAGCTGTCTCTATCGAGTCTTAATGGGGTGCCAAAACTGTCAAAAAAGAGTGCATGTGTCATGTTTCTGTGAAAATCAGGCTGGAAGCAGTTCTATATTTGTGCAGGTAGCAGTCCAGTCACCAGCATTAAATGTTGGCATTATAAGTTTCTGTTAAAAAGATCCCAAAAAAATCCCACAGATTTAAATGTGCTTGTACCTGTTTATAAGAGCCTCCCTTTTTCCACTTCTTTCTCTCGCTGTGCTCCCTATTGGTAATTTTTCCTGGTAATCTCCTGATTACATAGTGATATCTATCTATAGGCTCTGTTTGGGATGTGACATGGTAACAATCCAAGTAGAGGTGAGCGTGTGCAAACGACCCCACCTGATGTCCATCTTGTCACTGTGCTCTCTCAAGCCCCACTCTTTGCTCTGTTCGTGGCTGAAAATGGTCAAAACGAAGAAGAAGAGATATGCTTTCAAATTTCACTCCGCATAGTGTGAGACCTGTCTTACCTATTCGTCCTCTTGCCTCCAATATACAGACTGCAGTCCTGCATCACTTTATCCTTCTTCTTCATCTTTCTGAAGGACTACCTGGCAATGATAGCTCCTCAACACACACAAACTCCTTCACAGCGTTTCCCCCGATGATATTTTTGGTGTCATCCATTTGAAGTGATCATTTTTGATCATTTTTTTGTATATTTTGTATGTTTTTATATTTTTTTATTTATTTCTCTGATGAAAAACCTTCTAACTTTCACATCATTGTATTCATTCTATTAATCTACTGTGTGGTGTCATATGGGGGCCGGTGGCTTTTAGGGTAAGCCATTTGCCGGTACCCCTTAATACCTCCTCGTTTGCACAGCTGTATGTTGGCAGGTATGAACCTGCATTATATGCAATCATATCAACATTTCTGCAATGCATGTCATGTCACGTTCATATTAAATGTATATGAGCTGAATTTCATGTCCACCGGTGAATTGACCTGGGGTTGGTGTGACAGCTAGGTGAGAAGGCTGGTAGGGCAGAAACCACTGTTTCAGACTGTGTTTCAATATTTGTAAGTGTGAAACCACTTGATATTTTTAAGGAATCATCAGGACAATTTCTAGTTGTGTTTGTGGCGACAGAACCAGCTAAGCCAAATTATGATCTTTCCTGAAGCTTAACGAAGTGGGTTTCCTGTCTTGACCTTACCAGACCATGAACATACATTGCCAACATTTGTTTGGCGATCGGGTAGCAGGTAGTTAACATTTGCTTAGAGATCGACAAAGCGTAGCCTGTTAAATTCTGAGGCCAACTTATACCTTGTTTCCTGTGGTTAGTCTCCTCTGATTCCTGTCACTGTGCTTATTTTTTGGAGTTTGGGAGAAAAGTGCTACCAGAATATTCCATACATTAGTAGTCAAGGCAGTTGGTAGGTCTCACCGATGAATATACTGTCCCAGTCAAAGGAGGCATGTAGTCTCAGAGACAAGCAGCATAAAATCCAAAACACATATTGTGCATCATGGAGCTGATAAAAGTGATAAAAGCATTTGAAGCCCACAGCAGCAATGTGTGTTCAGTCACATTTAAAAGAATTTTGTATTTGTAACAATGTTGAACAGTAAAATAATATTTGCTGTGTGTCGAGTAAGTGTGAAATATGCGAGAGAGAAAAAAAAAACATCTATTCTCCAGTCTCTTTCAACAACATCACTTGAACTTTGGAATCCAGCTGTTCATGAATTTTTTCCGTCTCAAAGTTGAATATTAAATTATTGATTGACAGAACTAATGGCTCACATTAGATTGTGCATTGTACATCGATCTTTATTTTCCTTTCCTTGGGAACCAGCAGACACTGGCACTGGTCCCTAGCAACTGAGAATTAATGGTGCATGCTGGGAAAACTGTGCAGGGCTGAAACCACAGGGGACCTCAGGACATCGAGTGCCTTTATTGTGAAGTGTTATCCCACAGCAGTCAACGGCATATAGCTTGGAATGGTGAATGTACCAGCAGTGTCTTTATGTTCTACAAAGCGCTGTAAAGTAACTTTTCCTTCCACCAGTCCTCAGTGATGCATAAAATAGTAGGGTATTTCAAATAAGTGAGTCAACTTTTTTCCAAACTGAAAAGAGCAGGTCACAGTCTGGATTTTTAAAATATTGTACGGGCATTGTGCTCTCAAATAAAAGCATTTCCTGACAGAACTGGGACAAATCTAGAGGAAAGTATTATCTTGGCACACTAGGCAACCCAAGAAACTAAATTCGCCACAGAAAGTGTGTGCTATTTACAGACATCCCAAAAAAATGACAAAGGGCTTCGGAGAATTGGTTTAAATCTATATCCTGAATGATGCTACTTAGCTCTGTCAGCTTAGTCATTTATCAAAAGGTCAATCCAAACATTCATCTGATGGGTGTTTAAGAAAATCAATGACAAATTAGCATATATTTGGGGTTGTTGAAGAAAACAATCAATTCTTCAATAAAGCAGTTGGAGTGGTCTCAAAATGGCAAATAAGAAGCACTAATGAGCAAAGAATTTAAAAGTCAATGAGCTATCACTGGCTTAGTCTGTCTCTATGTGTTTGCAACAGAAATCCGTGAGTAAACAGCACTATGGGAATAAAGGAATTTACAATGTAAAAAACAAAAAAGTGCAGAATTTGGTTCATGATTTAATTTATTCAACTGGATTAATTTTATCTTTAGTAGTGCCTATGAGGCTTAATGAGGTCATGTCTGACAAAAACCATAACTTCCAGCTGAAACACAATAGCAAAAGTGTAAGGGATGGATTAAATATGTTCATCTGATCCAGTGTAACCTACAACTGTTAGCATATCTGGCTAACTAATTTACTACCCACAGTGCAGAGTAAGCAGGTCACGGTATCATCAAGTCTGGTAGCTCAGAGCTCGGATTATGTGCATAAAACATAAAAAAAGACTTTGGTTCAAGTAACCAAGCTGTTATGCAGCCTTTGTTAACAGCTAGACTAATTACAATAGGAGCATAGTCCATTTCATCATACACATGTGGAACACACAGCTGAAAAATGCAGCTGAAACACCTCCTGTGTATACAAGCCATCACACATCAATTAGTTCACATCCTTAAATCCTTTCACTTGTAACCTTACTGGTTACTGATACCATAGTACTCACTCCTGAAGCCCCCCCAGGGCTGTGTGCTCAGCCCCCTCCTGTTCACACTGAACACCTATGACTGCAAGAGAACTCTATTGTTACGTATGCTGACAACCATGGAGTCGGAACTATTTTCTGAGAGGGGGGGCGGGATTTTTGTTGGGAGGGGCGGGGGAAGCACGCACACTTATCAATGATTAAGGATTTGATTTGAAGTTATTTTATAATAGCATGCAGTTATAAGAGAACTAGAATGGATGAACACGGCATCTTTATTGTTAAAAAAATGAAACTTTGATAACTAAATGAAACTTTGATAACTAAATCAAGCCATTTAAGGTACATAACAGCATTATTTGTACCCCTGACTCAGGGCTTTCATGCTATTCCAAAAGTGGACCTTCTCTCAGTTGACCTACTGATGAAGATTTTAAGCAGGGTCGAGACATCGCTTTCATCCATAAGGTCACTGTGAGCATTCATAACGGTCAAATGTGTTAGTCTGTCCTGCGTCATGGTGTTGCGCAGCCAGGTTTTCAGCCTGCGCAAGGCTGAGAAAGAGCGCTCGGATGCCGCGACAGATATGGGCAGGGCAGAGCTTAATGAGCTTCTCCACCTCCGACAGCATGGAGCGGGTTTGGGACTGCAAGGTTTGCAGGATGGACACAACATCCTGGATGGTGCTAACTTCTCGTCCCCTACACCAGCCCTCAGTATGTCCAGCTCAAGGCTTAGCCGCTCTCATGGAAAGGGTCAGTTCCGGGAAACCCACATCCACTCGTTTCCCCTGAACCGCCTCAAGAACTGCCTGCTCTCGCCCTGCAGCTACGCGGAGTCCTTCCTGATCAAAACGCCGCTCCACCTCGGAGCGCGCCAGGTCCATATGCAGCCTGACTCCTTGATGCCTAGGCTACTGTACGTAGTCGGGGGGGGGGCAGATGGGAGGGGGTGTGGCCGCATCCCCTGCACCCCTAGTTCTGACGTCTATGCTGACAACACCACCATCATCGGCCACATTACAGACAAAGATTAGAGTTCATATTGGGGGGAAATCAACAATCTTGTTGAGTGGCGCACAGAGAATAATCTACAGCTGAACGTCAGCAAAACCAAGGAGCTGATAGTTGATTTCAGAAAAAATGAGGCAAACACACACAACCCTTTCTACATTAGTGGAGCTGAGGTGGAGACAGTGAACAGTGTTAGGTTCCTGGGAATCAAAATCACAGTGAACCTGTCATGCTTATCATACACCACCATTCTGTTTAAAAAAAAAAAAAAAAACAGAAAAGAAAAGAAAAGAAAAGAAAAGAAAAGAAAAGCTTGCTGCTGTCTGGCCAGCGATACAGAAGTATCCATTGCCGTACCACCAGCCTGAGACTTCTTTACTAATTTTCCGCACTCAACCATTAAAAAATATGTGTAGCATATGTAACAACTTGCATTTCGTTGTACAACCATGTACAAACGTGTCAGCCTTGTCATACTGTTTCTGCTTTTGTCATACTGTTGACTGCAAAAGCAGCACACTGTCTCAAGAACCCATTGTTTCAAAGTGATTCAGAGTGGTATATCTGCTGCCATTATAATTGTAAACTGAAGGCTTTATGTAATTTGAATCAGTGGAAAGCTTGATAGGCATAGCCACAGTAAAAAAAATCTCACAGGGAAAAAGATGATTGTACATGAGCAGTCAGTGATAAAGGCGTCATGTTCACAGAATTCCATCGACTGAACTACTTGCTGCTGAAAGAATGCATCAAACAAAAGCAGTGGTAAACCTTCTCTCCCAGGCGTCATGGCTTCTCGTTTTATTATCCCCACAGCGCTGAATCCCCAGATCAAGCAACAGGAGTGTTTTTTTTTCATTCCCCAAGGCACTCCAATACCACTGCCCTTTATGAAATTAGAATAAATTGAACTGCACACTTAAGTCCTTTCTAAGCCGAGTAACAGTACTTCAGTACTACAGTACTACGATACTTCCCCCCAACCAGTGGGGGAGTATTGTTTTTTTTCCTTATGTTGAAATTCCTGGGTGTATTACTTAAGTTGCTATAGAAAGGTCAGGTCTCACAGGAGCAGAGATGCAAGGACAGCAATGAATGTCAACAAGAAAATGCTTACTAATGCAAAGAAATGGTCCTGTGGTGGGTTATGGAGCACTGGACTAAAAAGCAGTTTTGCCATTTGCGATGGCTCATGGTAGTGAAATGAACATTCAGTTCATGAGCAACAGCTCTCTTGGACATTCTTGCAGTTAGCATGCCAGTTGTACACTCCCTCAATAGTTGCAACATCTGCGGCAATGTGTTGTATGAAAAAACTGCACATTTTATAGTGCCCTTTAACTGTGATCAGTCAATGGCACACCTGTGCATTAATCAGGCTGTTTATTCAGCACATTGCTATGTCGCACCTGTCAGGTGGATGAATTATCTTGGCCAAGGAGAAGTGCCCACTAGCACATATTAACGTGTAGGCTATAACACATTTGCGCCCAAAATTAGAGTAAAATAAGCCTTTTGTGTGCCCAGAAAACAGAAAGAAAAAAAAAAAAATTTTGTACAATAAAAATGTGTCTTCCAGTTTCCTGGTACAGTAATGGAAGAAGATGACCTGTATACTTCGCATTAACTGTGACTAAACACATGGAGAGGAGCCTCATCGTCTGAGGTTTTAATTCAGTTGCTATCCTGTTTTTTGTTGAAAATGTATCCTCATGTTTTACTTTTCACTTCCTGTCATTGTCTGTTTCCCACCCTTTTTCTTTGTACACCTGTCTAAATGCAGACACGGAGGCAGGCAGATTCACAACAAAAAGCAAGCTTAAATGAAAGCTGATCAGGAACCAAAAGCAGGAAACACATGCTGGGAAGATAGGACAGGGATACTCAGGAACACAAGGGCCAAACAGATGAACCAACAAAGAGTGAGGGGAAAACATTGACTTAAATACACAGTGGGTGATTAACTAATGAGACACAGGTGCAAATAGAAAAAGGGTGGGGAAATAGATAAAAGTAAGTGGAAAGCAAACATGACACATGAGGAAATGAACTACAAAATAAAACAGGAAACAACCAACAAAAAACCCAAACCACGACGCTGAACTTCTTTCCACTCAATAATATTTTATCATTTCATATCAGAATAAGTCAGACAACTAAGCTTGTTTGGAATAGTGTAATATTTCTGTAAAAACAAAAATAAACAGTTTCTATCCCTCAAAGTACCACAACAGTCAAAAACAGTCAAAGCATCGTTTTGGTCCTTGAGTGTCCATCCAATTTCTTTCTTCTTCTCTTTGGTTTACCTTAGTAAGGCACGCTGAGACATGTCAGTTACACTGCCTCTACTTTAGCTCTCCACACTGAAGCCCCCCCAGGGCTGTGTGTTCAGCTCCCTCATGTTCACACTGTACATCCATGACTGTACTCCCAGACATCAAGAGAACTCTGTAGTGAAGTATGTGGATGACACCACCATCATCGGGTGCATCAGTGGAACTGAGGTGGAACAGGTGAAAAATTTTAAGTTCCTGGGATTGTCACAGAGAATCAATCATGGTCATCGCACATCACCACCCTTTTAGGAAATGCACAGAAAAGGCACTGCTTCTTATGGAAACTTAGGAAGGATTAGTTCCGGTTGCTAAGTTCTCATCAACTTTTACAGAGGAGCAATAGAAAGCATCCTGAGTGGAAACATTACAAACTGGCATGGTCCATGCACAGCCCAGGACAGGAAGGCTCTACAGTGGGTGATTAAAACTGCTGTCTGGCAAGTGATACAGAAGTAATCGCTGCTGTACCACTAGAGCAGCTTCATAGAAGCTTTTTTCCTCAGGGTGAGAGTTCTGAACTCATCCTCAACACTCCATCATAAAAAGTATTTTTTTCTTGTGTAGCATAAAGGCACTACACCTTGCAGTTTGCTGTACAACCCTTTGTTTTGGAAGGACAATCAAATGAACCTTGACATGTAACCTTGGCAAATTGCCACTCAGCGGTACAGATAATTCATGTGTGAATTGGTGGGGGAAAAGGGTTCATCCTGCTCCCACACTCCCTTTTTGTCTCTTGTCTTTCACCTCACCTCTTCTATCCCACTAGGCTTTTATTCCGCATGTCTTGGGCAGTAGGCAGTTTTTTCCTTCAGTTCTTCAGGGATGAGAGGAAGTCTGCTATTTAATCAGAGCCTTCTATGACTCCCGGTGGGTTGGAGCCATGTGGGGGCTTGCACATCCCTGGCTATACTATCATTTTCTCTGAGTTATGATAACAGAGCCTGACCTCTCAAGAAGCCACTCTGACTGTGAGATATTGTCACAGTGGAGAGACAATGGGTTCAGCTGGTCATCTAGATTAAAATAAAACCTTTTGTTTGGTGTTTGGTTGCATCTGACTGAGACAGTGACAGTCTATTCAGCATTTCAAGTAAAATGTGGATCTCATTTGGGCTCATTTTCTTTCCTCCTGTTTACTTCACACCCCCACTCCAATCATTTTGCAATGACTGTATGTAATTGGACTTGACATTGACTCATTTTACCACCTTAAAGGATAACAATTTTACAGTGTCAGAACTAAATTACCTTCTGCCCTGGTTCACTGAGACACCCTGAATAAGAAGCCACGCATGTGACAATAAAGTCTGTAAGGTGACATGTTGTGAGGGATTATTCTCTCACTGACACTTTCATTTTCTTCCCGTCATTGTCAGCAGATTGACAGGAACAGAGTAACACAGTGCAGCACGGATATAAAAAATCTGTTGCAATGGTATAACAATTTAACAAAAGCTGTGACAACAAAAAAGCCAACAATTTCTTTCTGCTGTAGATTTTTTTTACCAATTTCTTCGAAAAATCCCCAGATTTCTTTGCTTTAAACTGGTTTTCAGTCTGATTTTATTTTATTTTTATATCCAATAGTTGTTTTGTTTCCTAAAAATGGTTGTAAACGCCAGTGAGCTGCTGAGTTTGCACCAAAGACCCTTAAAGCAATCAAATAAGGGTAAAATATTAATGGTCAAACTTCCAAGTGTTGTTTTGGATTGTGAATCAGATTTCCCCGACTTTTTACTTAACTTCAAATTATACACAGAACAATATAAAAATATGAAAAAAATAAAATAAATGTACTTCTTCTAAAGTAAGGAACATGAGCCTGATCCTCACTTTTTATGCAAACAATTTAAATAAGAGGACCTACTTAGATACAGTGTAGCGAAAAACTTAAAAAAACACGCATTATCCTTTAACGCTGCTGTAAGTGGCAATTTCTTTTATTAAAATAAGTGTAAAAACTTGTCACGAACATGAAAGAATCTTTATGAATTGACTGTTTTTTGACTGTCATTTATAATAAGGTTAGTGTGGGTTGAGTAACTGAGACTTATGTTCAGACTTCCAGACCAAATCGTTTTTTGATGTATCAACATTGAATCTAAACTGATTTAGGATGGATTCTCAGTCCGAATGATCTGGAAGCTCATATGGGATTTCAAAGTGGTGGATCGTAATACAAAATGACAACGTCAAGTCATGGAACTGCATCAGAGCCTGTCAGCAGAATCCATGCTGCTACTAGCAGAGCGGTATGGAAGACAACAAAGAGAACAACAGTCGGTGGACAAACCGAAAAAAAATGTCTCTTCTGCGACCTGACAGTGTGATTGTTTGGAATGCAAAATAACGGCTCTCTATTTGTCATGCTTCCATGTTGGAAAGCTGCGTCACCAGCGTACGTAGTGACTGACACCTCGCGTCATTACCGCAGCAACCCTTGCAGATAGGCTGGTGATGTCTTGACACAAAAGTCAGATCTGATTACTTGCAAATAACAGTGTTGGCAGTCTGTCTCACAGATCTAATATGAGAAACAGATATGATTTGCCTGTAGTATGAACACAGCCTCAATGTCAGCCATAAACACTCATGAAGATTCCCTCATGTTCATTACAGGTGTCATGTCATTGTTGTGACAGTGTCATAACAGTGTTTTGTTAGTCTATGTGTACCCCTTCAGATATAGTTTTAACATTTTGTCTTCAGGGCTTGATTTGCAGAGAAAATAACAGGATGCAGTGCTGTTTAGGACCAACCTCTGCTATGCTGAGCTCTTATTGCTGTCATATTCCTATACTGCACTTTCATAAGGTGACCTGCCAAGCAAACAGTGTGGGCATACTGGAGACTGTCTTTACCAGAAAATCGATGGTTTTGGTCATTGTGAATAACTACTGAAAACTCTGAGAAGCAATGGCAGATGTACAGTTGTCTTTATGTTGTTACAATGTTTGTGATAGGCTGGACAAGCTGTATGCCCAGAGACCACTCCTAGCATCCTCTAACCTACCAACATGACTGCAAACGTTCCCATTTATTTGAACTATGTTGTGGTAGATTACAGAAACACACAATTGTTTTTCTGGTAAGGGTTGGGGTGCACTCCAAAACCTGACTGGCCAGGTCCCATTTTGTGCTGGTTAGGCATGGTTTGCCCATGACGTTTAGCCCGAAAAATAACACAAGTATGAACAGCATTGTACAGACTAATTAACACATGTTTCACATGGCTTGTTGTGGCTTGAGGTGGCTGTAACCTATTTAACCAGACAAGGATCTGCACTGTCTCTGAAAAAAGCTTTAAAAAAGCCAAAAAGAAATTTAAGTCTACAACATTAGCTCATGTTGATGGTTTTCATGGTAATTCAACATCATACCTGCGGCCTCTTATGCTACTTGCACTTGATTTAAAGGTGCAGTTCTGTAGAGAGATAGTTGACTGTTCAGTCCCAAGTCCTGCTTGATAGGTCAGGCCGACCTACCAACCCAAAGCTTCTGTTTGGCAACTTGGGAATGAGACTCAACAATCATTATCTTACAAACTGCACCTTTATGGCAGAGATTTTTTAACCAAGCATTCACATAGACAACCGGCTGCCTTGTGAACATAGTTTAAAATGCTTGCCTATACACTACAAGTGTAACTAGAGGATACCACTAGATGGCACACCTTAGCTTGTCTTGAAACTTTTCCCCATTGTTATCCCTACTGCTGCTGACTTGCTTGTTGACCCCCAACCCTGTCACATCCCCATACCGGCCCTACACTGCCCCTACAGTTTATGTGCGTATTGCATCTTGTGAACACATAGCATTAATTTCCAAGGACGTGTACAACCGACACTCCAAACAGACGCAGGATAAGTGAGGCAGACATCATGCATACATGAACATGTTAAGAGCAAGTTTGCTTTGTTTGTTCAGCTATGGTGACTATCACTGCTCAACCCACCATGCAACTGTCATTCTTTATATTGAACAAAATAAAGTAACTTCCTCTTTGGCAAAGAAAGCATGTATAAATATAATGTAAATACATGTAATAAATGTTAGTACAGATTAACAACAATTATCAACAGTATGTGTATGAACATTTCATAAATCTAAACCAAACTAGCTGTTATACCATTATAAAGAGAAACAAGGGAGCGGTATATTGCTGTCACATTATTTTTAGATTGCAGTGTTTTCACACATTCTGTACATTGCTGTGGTTTGTTGCAGCCCGCCTCCTTTCAGCTTCTCCCACGATCATCACTGAAAGCAGCAGCGTTCTTCCCCCTCAAGCACCTGCATCTCACTGATGTCTGTGAATTGCAGAAGCATCAAAACATCCTCCCTCCCTCTGTTTTCTCCTTTCCCACTCACTCTCTCTCTTCAGATCCCTGACCGTGCCTCGCTCTCGCTCCCCCTTGCTGCATCACCCCCCCTGCCTCATAGTCAGAGACAGCTAATCAATATCTGTGGCTCGGCGTCCCAAGTCTTATTGACTTTGTTTTTCAGGAAGACTCCATAAAGAGTCATTGGGGAGATTCTGTCATTGCCTGTTCCATCCCTTGGCATTAAAACCTCCTTCCTTGCCGCCAAAGACAAGAAGTTGCGGACGAGCTCGGGCTGCTCGCATGACCACTGGAATACCAAATAACAGTGAATGGAGACAGCAGTACCAATTTCCACCTGCAACTGAGACATGGTTCAACACTGTGTGATGAGAATACAAACAACGCCCCAGGTCCTTCAGAGAACAAGTTTTTTTTTGGTTTTCAGATATGTACTGTTGCTGCAGGATATTTCCGTGATTTCAAATGATAAGCTGCTAAATGAATTGTGTATTAAAGGGACAACCAGTACAAGTTTCCTGCCCAATAGCAGAAAATAACCACAAAATATGTGCAAGGATTGATGGAGTTGTTGATCAATAGCAATGACACAGCAAATTACTTTCTTTCTTTCACCTGGTCAAGGTTTGTGAGATTTGTGTTGAAGAAGTTGTTGCAGGGTTGTTCAAATTCTTTCTGGCAAGGGGCAGAGATCAGTGAAGGTTATAGAGGATTACATGTATGCTGCAGAATAAAGGCCATAGCTAGCAACTGACCTGGCTAATGATAAGCTGCTGGTTACTGAGAAGCCAGCAGTGGGAAATGAGAAGTGAAGTATTCATTCAACTAAGATGGTAACTAGCATGTCTCGGCTTGAAACCCACTGGATAGGCTACTAGCTCAGTTGGACATTAGCTTTCCTCGGCTGGTAACTAGCATTCTTTGGCTAGCAACCCGCTAGATTAGCTACTGGCTCAGCTGGACATTTGCTTTCCTTGGCTGGTACCTAGCATTTCCTCAGCTAGCTACATTAACTACTGATTGGGCTTTCCTCTTCTTCTTTTGTATTTTATTGGCAGGCAAGGAGCCAAGTGCAGAAGGCCAAGGCAGTAGCTGATCCAGTGGCTTGCGAGGGTTACCACCTTAGTCAGATGAATAGTCATCTTCTCATTTTCCATTGCCTGTCCTGTTACCAGCAGTGGCCTTTCGTCAGCCAGGTCAGTCGTTGGCTTTGGCAAGGATATAGCCTCTGCCGGCTTCTCAGTACTGTAGTAATCATTTTGTCCTTACCCTGTGGCTTATTAATGCACCTCAAAACATTTAACAGCCTTCATCAAACACCTTGTACTACATATGCTGTAAATTTTCAAATAAAGCCAGTATTCATGGATGACACAAGCAAATATACGCTAGTGCCTACACAGGTTAAATTACCTTTAATATAACAGCTTATGTGGTAAATTTAGCATAATGTACACTTCCACAACACTAGTTCCATCAGCCTTTTAGGAAAGGGGAGCTATGCCCTTTGAGGTGCTGGAAAGCTTTTAATGTGAAACATCTGTAAAGCTTTTCAGAGAGTTTTGGGCTTTAATGACAAAAAAAAAGAAGAAAAAAACAGCATACTGGAATAGTTTGCAATGAATTCATGAGTAAGAAGAGTATTTCTCTACAATAAATAAATCAATGACAGCAGACAAGAGTACAAGGTTGGATTATGAGCCAGAAAAAGTGGACAGTAGCCACAGGGGCCCCAAAAGCCATGTGTTAATTGATTTTTTTTTTGTTTTTTTTAAATAAACACAAATAATTTTGAACAACTGCATGTTTTTTTGAAAATATTCATCATGAATCAACCAAGGTGGGTCCTGCTGTATTGCTTAAAGCAACAATTGAGGACTAAGTAGTGCATTTCTATTAAGTTAATGGGCAAGAGATACTTTTCTTTTTTCTAACAAAAAAGGTCAAATATAATTAGCAGAGGCTGATTGCCTGACTTTTGGAGCCACTTATAGGTCTTAATTCAAAAATGCTTAAGTTAAATTTCCCATGATGCAACTCCTGATAAGGCTGATAAATGCCCATGCCTTTTGAGCTCACCATCCCTAGTTTGTTATTGCCAACGTGTTGCTAGATTTAGCAACTTTTAGACCCTCTTAGCAAGTTTATTTTCTAAAAAGCGACTGGCAACAAATTTGGCGACTTAGTCTGACGATCAGGGGAAAGCCGAGAAATATTGTTATTCATTCCCATATAGTGACATTCCATGGTTATGTGACATCCTCGATCTGCAACTTTCTCTGTAATGGAGCTTGTAAATAACATTTTGTTTTACTTAAAAAATACAGTGTCCCGGTAGTGAGTTTGTGATCGTTTATCTAAAGAGTTCTCTATCTACCGTTTAGATGGCTTAAAGTGATCCCGCGTGGCAACCAACACAGCCTCTAAGCTTTATGCAGATGAATGCACAATTATTTTATTGATATGTAAATGAGTATTTATGACATCATCTGACAACTTTTAGTGACTGTCATTGGAAAAAAGTTGGCATCACTGTAACACAGGCTTTCTGTTGCAACTTTAGAAGTCTCCAGTTCATCACAGAAGCCATCATTAGGGGCCATTTCCTCAGACTCTAGGCAGTTCTCTCCAGAGGCACAGAAGACATTATACAACTCTCACTCTCACACACTGAGCAGTAGCCCACTCCCCATGACTAATAAACTCATATTCATGTGTAAAACTGGTGGAGTGTTGGCCAGCCTTTTGCACTGTACTGTACTTGATGGGAACCATGGATACATTTCACAATAAGAAGTCAATACTGGAGAAAGAAATGGTGCTGATTCATTCAAATGAAAATTGCTTACTGATCACATAAGCTGAAAACGTTTTCTAGATTCCAGGTTCGCTTACACATTGAGCACATGCACATTAGTTTTTGTCAGGCTCAGTCTATAGGTGCAACATAATATACCACACACATAAAAGTATTATAGGTGGAAAGTTTTATTAATATTAATATTATACCTTTAATGCATTAAATTGAAGTTTATTTCAGTTGCAATATTGCAAGTGGCCATTGGGACAATCTAGCACAAAGCCTGAGTGCTCTCTTGAGGCATCATTATGTAGAAATTGTAGTAAATAGTTTCCCAGTGTGCATCATGTGACGTAATTACATGGTTTGGCCACTATGTCCTGGGGGCGTGTCTTCCACAGAGTCCTCCATGTTACACTGCCATGTTTTTACAGTAGCCCAGAAGGGACAGGCCAAACAGTGGCTCTAGAGGGAACCTTTCACATTCTTACATTACTAATGGCCACTGTCAGTTCTCCTGAACACTTCCGGTAAATTGAAGGGCATTGGAGCGTAACCTCATTGCTGCATGTCACTAAATCTAACACACTGGTCTTTTAATGCATCCATGATGGGAACTTGGAGGTAACACAGTACACACATAATGAACAGAGGGTGGAAGCTGGTGGTAGATGGACCAAATAGCGGTCAAATTACATTTTCTATTTTTGCCCTGGGGCTACCTAACAGTTTGAACTGGCCAAGCACGACTTAACAGTGTTGCTGTACTGAAGTACATTATGCTGATTTTATCAAGATGACAGGAAATCAAAGAGGAAGGTTAGAGTTTGCATTAACAGCAAATTAAACTTCAGCATGTAGATGTCTGAATAAAATATAAGGAAAGAAAATGCATAAAGGACTGCATTATGAAAGCCTCAGGCCTGATCCTCTCTGCAGTTGTGGTAAATAAATGTAAGAATTTATGGGAGTTATGTAGGAAGCTGGGCTGCTTTTTTACAGCAATTCTTCAGCAAAGGAAGCCTGTGCAGCGATGATGCAGACAGATGTGGTCACAGAGTACACAGGCAAGATAATTCCCTGCAGCCTACACATCCCCCTATAGTGAACATGTGGGATAATCCCATTAAGGGGTGGCCACAGCTCATAGCTGTCATAATGACGGGGAATAGACCAGGTGACAAAGCTTTGAGGATAAGAGAGGATCATCTTAATTTGCTTTAGCACACGATGCAATGGGTCTATAGAAGGCTTTGAAGGATACTCACCTAAAACACAGAACATGCTTGGTTAGCAAGAAGTGTAGGTGTGTGCTTACAGGAGTGGTGCATGGGTGGCGTTGGCTGGGTATGATGTGTTTATCTTGTTTACTAATGAAGGCCCATGCTGTCAGTCAAACAGCTGGTGGAAGTCTTCATGGTGATATGCACCTCAGGAGATCAGTTTTGACTACATCTATTAATCATCAATCAAATTTTATTTTCTGGGACTGTCACCTCTTAATTTCACCCTGAGAGGTCATGCTTGATGTTCAGACAAAATGGATTTCTCTTGTGAGAATGTGTGTTACATTATAGACATACATTAAAGCCTTACAGTCTACATAGAAGGAGCAGTCAAGTTTTGTACAGTTTCATATTCAAACTTTTTGGTATACTGTTGGACTTTGAATAACCTTGTTTTCCTGCCACTGTGAAATCAATAACCTTTTTCCATGTTACAATTTGTGAGGACTGGTGAGATTTAGCTTATTGCATTCGAAAAAACATTACTTTATATTGCATGAAACCTATGAGGCTCACCAGTCCAGTTATGAGTTTCCGTAAGCCCTGATGGCATTAGTTTTCACCCTACCAGGAGCAGGAAGACTGCTGCATACGTCAGGCAATATATAGATCCAAAAATATACAGCATATTGTAATATTTTATAACCACTGTACATAGGAAGGATGATCAGAGATACTATCGCATGCTGTATGAGAAAATCATTACTTATTTGGGCTTTCAGGTCCCAGAGATGCATGGTGGGACAGTAATCCATACAGTAATATCTTTTTATTAATGCCTCTAACAGAATCCCACTAATGTAAAAGCTTGTCTCGCCGATTGGAGTATAAGAGCAGCTCGATATCAGAACTTTAGTTGAACTTCACCATGTTTTGTCTTGCTGAGGCAGCTGTCGGCCGGGAATGGATCTGTTTTCATCAATAGCTTGCTCTTGTAGGAATAAATCGGTGGTTAATCATTTAGTCTCCACAGAAATAGAGTTGTGAGGGACAAAACATTCCCATTACATCGGATTCTATTAGCATAGGCGAGATGACATCTCAAGACAAAACAGAGAACAAAATTGCTACAAAAGATTTGTTCATACAAGGTGATAAAACAAATATTGCACATGAGGAAGAGGTATTACACATTTAATTTGGATATTTACAGATGTGTTTATATTTTATTCTAGAATCTGAAACAGGTTCTGACATTACATTTAAGCAATATGTAAACAAGTAATTGTTTAACCAATATACTCTAATGGCACAATAAGCACACATTAAGAAATATTTAAGTGTGAATAATGTATTTGTTAACAATTATAACTTATAACTATAAAGCATCCATAACATATACAATGAATGCATGATAGCCCAGTATAACACATTTAATGATATGTCGTACAAATGGTTAAACAATGCTTTTGGTTGAATACTCGGCTGCAGTGTGACAATTAACGCCTAATATCTACCTTTTTTTTGTGGCCCACATGAACACTTGCACGAGTTATGGGCATGATTTATATTGCGTCTAGTCATCTAACCGCAAGCAGCATTTTCCATGGTAACAGGACGCTAATCCTCATTCTTACATTGTTAGAGCGACTGCTATGCCATATAATTCATTCATGAAGATCTAGGTTAGCAACACTATCCAGTGAATCCTCTTATTATTATTGCTGAGCCAACTTAGCTAACGCTTCTAAAGCCTTGAGAGTGCTGCTGTTTTAAAAGTTACTATGATACTCGGTTGCGCGTTCTGCACACCAGCTGCAAGAAGTAGCCTATACTGTTCCTTTGTGATCATCTCACACCCCCCTCACTATTTAACTTGCTACTTCAGGCTGCAGCCGACAGTACACATGGACGATTGGTTGTTCGTGAAAATGTTGTGGCTTTCTAGCTTGTTGTTAAACATGCTGTTAGATTATATTTACTGTTTGTCTCCCACAGGCAGTGTTGGGGAGACTTAAACTACATGTAGTTGAACTACATAGCTTAACTACGATTTGCTGTAACTTGCTGGTAGTTAAACTACATTCATATTTTGTGCTGTGTCAAGTATTTCAACTACTTTTTGGGTCACTTTTTGTAGTTTAACTACTCAATTTACAAACTACAATTTTGGCCAATAACATGAAATATTTTTTTATAAAAAAAGACCTGTATAATATAAATTTTATTTAATTTTTCTTTGAAAAAAGGCATGAAACATGTCATGACATGCTAAGCCAACGCTGCCTCTGATTGGCTTGCCCTGGCAGCACTCAAATGCTTCACAGAGTGGGTGGGTCTTTATACCAAGGAAGGCAGTGCTCATATGGCACAAGCACATCATGGACAACCCTCCCGCTACCCCCGATGCGCCCCCGAACGCACCAGCCCAACCATGGCCATATTTGAGCTTGTACATGTTGGATATAGATGGCTTTTTAGTGTTGGTAAAGATGTTTTTAGTGCCAAACGGAACCGGCTGTCTGATAAAAACTTTGAGAGACTGCTCATGTGTCGTGTCAACAAGCGATTCTGCCCTGGCATCTAGTTCTAGTGCCTAAGTGTTAGTGCCTCTGAAGTTCCTGTGATGTTGACCAAAAATGTCAGCTTTTGTTCTTTAAAAAATAAAACTTGAGTTGAGAGGCATATTTCTGCTGGCATGTGAATTTTTTGTAGGCTATTATATTTTGTTTCATATAAACCATATGTTGATTTATTTAACGCTGAGTTAAATGAGTATAATGAGTATAAGTAGTTGCTAAAGCTACTTTTTTTAGCAGTAGTTTTACAAACTACATTTCTCCAGGGGTAGAAATGTAGTTTGTTCAAACTACTGCCAGGCTGAACTACATGTAGTTTTACAAGCTACGCTTGCAAAGTAGCTTCCCCAACACTGCCTACAGGCAATGTTATTGACTGCAAGCATTATGTTAGCTTTCTGGCTAACAGCTAAGCCAAAGAATTCTATGGGCTCAGCAGACTAATTTATCTCTGTAGCTAAATTGTATCTATGGTTCATCCTATTTACTGGAATAGTTGATATTTCCGCTGCATGAGAACCTTATGGGGTTGTAATGATTGTTCCAGATATTAGTCAAAGCCTCAGGTGTTCCCAGGGAAATTCAAGCTTGTGAAAAACTTCATAATCTGATCACAAAACACATGTAAATATAAATAAATGGTCTGAAATGTTTTTTCTTTGGGAAGTGACCATGGTATAAACAGGATTATGCCCTACAAGGTGTCGATAATCAGGAATTAATGGACTCTGCAGAGGCAACCGTCTCCTTTTTTATCAACCGGTAGAAGTCCTTCACAGGTGAGTTTTATTGATAAATGTGTTAGAAGCAATTTTATATACTGCTGTGGTAATGTGAATAAAAAGACATTGTTAATTACTGTGGAAACTACGGAAGCCCTAAAGGGCCATGCATTCATACATTTTATTTCCTCCGTTTTCCCGTGATAACGAGTTAATTTCATTTGTTTTCTCGAGATCTCGAGTTATTATCTCGAAATAACAACTGCCGTTTTCCCGAGATAATGGGATAATTTTCTCGAGATCTTGAGAAAACAAAACGATAGTGTAGTATATTAAATCATTGCAGTAAACATCATTCAGTGTAGCAATGTCAGAGCAGGAGCATATCGATCACCACGTCACATATCTTTTCAATCAAGGCCTGACACAGGCTGAAATAGCATTATGCCTTGCTATTACAGATAATATACAGTTAGTGTATATTAGTGTGTGTAATCTAAAAAGACGGTTAGCAAGGCTTCAGCTATATCGGTGGCGCAATCTAAGTGAGCCTGATGTCGTCGTTAACTACATAGCTGACCAGCTATGTAGTTAATGAGGAGATCTCAAATTAATTATATCGTTATCTCGGGAAAACAAAGTTTCGTTATCTCGAGATCTCGAGAAAATTATCTCGTTATCTCGGGAAAACGGCAGTTGTTATTTCCAGATAATAACTCGAGATCTCGAGAAAACAAATAAAATTAACTCGTTATCACGGGAAAACGGAGGAAATAAAATGTATGAATGCATGGCCCTTTAGGGCTTCCGTAGGAAACACTATTTATAAAAGGCATTTTTTTAATATTGTATACTTAATGTACGGGGAATGATTCAGGAATTTATATTCATAACAATATGTTATGCTTAATTTTTCCAACTATAACCAATGTCACAAGTTATTAAGAGAGGACCAAGTAGCCTTAGAAATGTCCGTTGATGTGAAATGAGTTGAAGTTACTCAGTCTTGTGTCTCCTTTCTGAATTAAACTCCCATAGGCCGCTGCCAAGATTACCCACAAACTTCAATTTTGGTGAGTGTCAGACCATTTCATGCCACACAAGCTGGGCCAATGTGGAGCCACCACATCAAACCTACTTTAATAAATCTTCTCTGACTGCTCCTGAGTCATTTGCCAAGGCCAAAGTCTTTCACAGAAGGAGGATAATCTGAGCGACCACCAGGCCTGAATGCTGACTCACATCAGTGGCCAGAATGTTACAGCCAGGCACAGCTGCAGAGCCAGAATACCCACTGTGACCTTCCCGTCAGACACATGTCCAAGTAAGGGATTATTCGACAATATGGAGGAGAATCAAGTTGGACAAGGCCGTAACTTTCTTTGTGCACTTGTCCAGAAATCATTTTGTATACATTCCCATGATTGTGTTTATTTTTGTTTCTTGATGTTAATCTTTTATATGTTGCAGCAGCCTATTTTCTTTGTACATGTTATGTACCCGGGTGGCTGTGGCTCAGGGGTAGAGCCAGTGTCTTATTATCGGAAGGTCGCCGGTTTGATTCCCTTGGTCTGGTTGGCACCTTGCATGGCAGCCACCACCATCAATGTATGTGTGTATGAATTACTCTAAGTCGCTTTGGACAAAAGCATCTGCTAAATGTAAATGTTATGATCTAATTTGTATTTTCTGTTAAGTAAAAGTTAATCCCCCAGGCATCAGGTGTATAAATTTCTTCAAGGTACCCAGAAGTGAGTTACCGGTTTTAGAGAGAATGTTATTAAACCAGATTTCAACATGTCCATGTGTTTTCCTGCAAAGGACTTTAATTAGCATCACACTGATGTTAAGTGCAGGTGATGTTTGCTTGTTAAAGTAGCTAACATTTTTGTAAGTCCAGAACTTTAAACTTTTGAAAAAATGTATCCAATGCTTTAATTTACGGCCGAATATCTGCGAAACAAATGGCATTATCACTTTAAGATGGTGAACATGGTAAACATACCTGCTCAACATCAGCATATTAGCATGTTAACATTAGCATTTAGCTAAAAGCACTGCTGCAGCCTCACAGTCTTATTTACACAAAAGTACACTTCTCAGCAATGTTTAATGTTGAAATGTTAAATAACCTGTTCAAGTAATCCTATCTGCTTTTATTATTTTGCTACAGATAAGGCGATGATGCATTTTCATTTTTAGGGACCCTGGCCTTGTGATCCCCTGCTCTCTTCCCATTGGCTCACAGAGTTGGAGTCCCTAGGTGTGAGGCCTGCCATCATTCTGTTGTTCCAATCTTCTGATGGGATGCACTGGCAATTAATTGCAATTAATTTTAAAAAGGATTAAAATTCATGACTTGTTGCCTCACAAGGACAAGATGTGCTCACTTTATTTTGGCCACACTGCTCATAGCACCAACAGCACTCGATGCTCTTCAGGAAAGTCTTTTGAGAGATTGTGCTTCTTGCTCGAGACTGCATTCTGCACCATGCCAAGCAGAGGTCAACTGAATCCTGCAGAGTCAGGAGACAGCAGAATAACACCAACAACCTTCTCATCGTCTCAGATCTGGCCTCCGAGAGGGCCAGCGACCCTCCCTCAGGCTCCATTATTTCCCCCCTCTGATATAATGGATCAAGAACCTCCTGTAGAGGGAACAGATGGTAAGAGCTGAGCATAACCCAAGGCCTTTCTACCCACGGCTACTTTTCTTTTCCTCTTTTGTAATTATGCCTTGAGGGGAACAACCCAAAGTGGCTTTCCGGCTTGCAGCTTTTGGCCGTAGCTTTAGCTTCAGACTTTGTCTGAAAGAGAAGGATGTCATGGCACAGATTGTGGGGTCAACGTGACACAGAGAACTTTAGCTGAGCTTTGTAGTTTGACTAGATTAAATCCCAGAGATAAAGGAAAGAAAAAAAAGGGCACCAAAACTGAACTTGAATACGTAGTGTAGAATCACTAGCATTTTGCACAAACAGTCCCAGACACAAACTGTAAGGCAGAGACAATGTTTCTTTCAGGTAACCTGAACAAAAAAAGCCTTTATTTTTTATTAAAAAATGTCACAATAGCTACAGAGGACTCTCTAAGATGATTAGGCATGAGAGAGGAAGAATAGGGTTATGGGTAAAAAAACTTCTTCATGTTATTGTTATTCACTGCTGACATCTTAGTATGTGACCTTTATCTAGGCTATGAGAAATTAGAGCAGTTATTAAGAGCCACCTCAGCACCAGCAGCAAAGCACGCACACACACACACACACACATACACAAACACACACAGACAAGTAAAATACCACCGATTGTGTGTCTGGATAAATTATGAGGAACCAGACAAAGGGAGCAGTCTCATTGTGATTCTCCCAGAAGAAGAAAGAAATGCAATAAGTGACCTCGAGCACATGGGGACGGTCTGAATTGGAAAAATGCAATTTGTCCAGGGTAAACCGCTCTTGCTGTGTGTCAGTTCACACAATACAAGGGTGTGGCTGCTATGTGAGAGACGAGCCAAGCAGTTTGAGACCTCCTCATATACATTCACTTTTTTTTTTTGCTTGGGAATCTTTTAGTCTTATAAGGTGTCATTACTTTTCAATCTTCTTCTTTTCCATCTAAATGCACTTTCACGTTGTCGCAGAGGGAAATGTAATTAGCTCTTTTGCTTCTTCTAGCTGCAGTTACTATCAGCAGGCCAATCTCATCCATTGCTGCCATCTGGTTTATTCCGAGTTGTTTACCTAATCTCATACTACAATGCAGCTCAGGAAAATAGAGAGGGTTTTACATTTACAATTAGATTACTGACTTGTACTTTTGTAATATCTCAGTTGTTCTCAACAAGCATTTGATGATGGAACCCATTCAAACAGCATTGAGATTTGACGTAATGTTGGACTGAGTTTTAATTGAAAACACCCTTGAAGTGAAATCTAAAGCTTTACAATAACGTTGGTTTAACACTATGAACCACATAAAAGATGTTGTTTATGCAACTTTATATTTTCTGAGAACAAATTTAATTTCTTTTTATGAACATTTTGTTGTTTTTATATAATCACAACGAAAGATGCTTTTGCTCATAGCTACATGCATACTGTTTATAACAGTTGACAAGAAAGACACTTGTGTAATATTCTGAATAATAGTATAGTATTCGGAAGTCCACAGACAGGAAAGCCAAGCAATAGTAGTCTTCCCCAGTAAAGTTAAAGGAATGGTTTGACATTTTGGGAAATTCACTGATTAGCTTTCTTCACAATAACCACTCTTTTAGTGTCTACAGTTAGCAGCCAGTTAGCTTAGCTAACCATAAAGACTGGGAACACGGGGAAACGGCTAGCTTGGCTCTGGTCAAAGGTAACTGAATTTGCCTATAAATTGTTCTGTTACAAAAACCAAAGTCTAAAAACAAAAGTAATTTTGTCGGGGGATATGTGCTGACATATGCATTGGCCAGGACCAGCTACCAAGCAACCTGTGGCGACACTCAGAAATAGCTGTCTGGCAAAAAACATTATGGTACTTGATTTCCAATAAAATGGCAAATTATAATTTTTAGACTTTGGTATCCAACCAAATCTTGAGGTGTAGATGTAAAAGATGCTTACATAAATATCAGGAAACAACTCTTATTTCTCATTCAGGTACAAGGACTTGTTGGTGCAGTACCTTTATTAGTACAAGAACATTTAATGTGCATGAGAGGTTCTGATCCTGCTGCTGTTTTTCCTTTAACACATCTTGTTTGAAAACTTTTAATGCACCTAACTGATTGCAAAAACTCATACTGAGTTTGAATCCAAAAGGATATCCAGCCAACAAAGGAGGTGAGAAAGAAAACAGCCTTCATTAAGTCAATAAACTTGCAATCAGCAACAGAGCGGCTTTTCAGGTTTTCCATTTCAGATGCAAAAGGGATTATTATTTCAAAGTTAAACTGTCCTGTCCTTCATCTTTTCTCAGCAAGACATCAATAAATTAAGCCGTACTAGAAGTAGTCAACACATCCTCATACCTAAATGAAAAATGACAAATATCACCTTTCCCAAACAGCATGTCGGCTGAAGGGTACCAACAAGAGACGTACTACTACGTCCTAACTAGACCTTTGTTGTACAGTCACACTTTGGCTAGGTTTAGGCAAGAAAACAACTTGGTTCAGTTTAGGAAAACGTTGTGGTAACTTGAGTTACGTATGGACAATACGTAATACTAGGTACTTTATGAGAGCTGATTATGTCCGTAATAGGGGTGTCGCCGATAACCGGTACTGACAATAACCATGATATTCAAAATATGAAATATTGATATTGTGTTAATAATAGACATATGAAAATACTGTGTAAATAATCCAGGGCCTCTTAAATCGTTTCTGTTTCTTTCTGTTATCACTTTGTCATAGTAGGTGGTGGTAATGTGCCTTAACACTGGTTGCCAACTGCCATACAAAGGCAAGCTAAAAAGCAGTAACAGTTTGCTAGCTAGTGTATGGCATGGATCTGGTGTGTTGCTGCTACTGTCAAAAATGACATATTATTTATGGTTACATAGACTCTTCCCACCTCCCTACTTTTTCATTTGTCAGAAAACAGACAAAATACACAGCACAGAAGATTAAGATGATTTTAACATTTTTTTTTCAAAATGTCTATATATCCTACAATAGTCTGTTATCGTGAATTCTTATGACCACAATAATAGTCCAGTGAAAATCTGATATTATGACAGGCCTAGAGCGTAAGTTAAACATGGGACATGAATTGTGGTCTCCTGTGATTGTTTTACTCTCCTTTCCACTTTGTCCTCCTCTCTATGCATACTCATAGGCTTGTTATATTACTTCACCTGACTTCCTCCTTTACTGCCATAATAATTAGTACTGTCACAAGAGGTCACCGCCAGTAAACACAAAGAAGGATCCTGATAAGCTTCTTGCACAGTCGGCCAACATGGTCTTTTTTTCTGACAAAGGCGACTGGAATCAGCAGTAAATAAAGTTATCGTCGGTATTGAGGTATGTGAGATTTTTTCTAATGGAAAATATATTTTTTTCAAAATGACATCTACCATGTACCAAACAGAGGCTTAATTAAAAAGTCTAAATGACTGACAGCAGAAGAGATAGACAGGTAATTATAGTGCTTTTTGAAGATTAGCAGGTACAGTACCTCCAGGTTAAAGAAAATGATAACGCTTGAAGAGATTGTGACTGATGTAAGTAATTATTTCTGAGTACTTTAAGAATAAAAACACACCTGTAATGTGTACTTTGACGTTCTGGGCTTTTTGACTGCACGCTTGTCAAAACAGGTTTCTTCCACATAAAGAGATGGTAACTGCATGCTGTCCATTTGAATCGTGTAAAAAAAAACATACTAAATTGTGACAAAAAAGAAAATCTCATTTTCTTTGGAAAGGGAGTTTAAACTCCATTTTTTGATTCTAATTAGTCTATGGGTGTGTATCGTATGTGTGTGAATTTTTATGCCTCGGGATGTCAGTGAACCAATTAATCTAGCCCATAATAGACTGTATGCTGGTGGATTATTTTACTGATTAGAAGGTTCAGACATCAGCGGTTAATTAGCTTTAAAGAGTCAGACTGACATCCACATCTCTCTTAACTCTCTAATTTAATTTTCAATCCTAACATAATTATCACACAGACCCAATTATTGACCAACTGCAGGTATGCTGACATTCAACAGGAGGATGGCTCTGCCATTCTGCCACTTCCCTTAGAGTAATTTTTCCACTGGAGACTGGCAGAAATACCAGCTGCTCCTGTCTCATTCTGTCCACACTCTAATAATAAAAAAAATAACATGAAGATAGGATCCATATTGTGCGAGCGGGGGAGCAGACAGGGCATCCAGCACAGAGATGGGAACTAATTGGAAGTGACAGTGAGCTGATAGGCTGACATGATCCGGGTCATGGTAACACTGGGAATCTTACATCAATCGTCACTGTCCAGCACTGGGTATAAAACAGAAGATTTACCTGATTTGAGTTGTTTCACTGTGGTTTTCTTTGTAATCATTACACCTTTTATGCAGTACACACATTGCAATGGACACATACAAATTTGGGAGTGTGTAATAGTAGTTCTTTTTGGTGTGAAACTGATATATTATACTGACTTTGGTGATCCCCTGACTTTTCATCTGGCACCACCAGCAGGTCAACTTTTTCACATATTAAGTGAAATATAGCCACATTTTCTCATTGAACCACAGTACATTTGTTGCAGACTTTAATGGTTCTCGGACAATGAAGCCTAATGACTTTGTTAGTCCCCTGATTGGGTCTCACCATCTGTTTGAAATTAATTACGTTTTTCTTTTCTTTTCTTTTCTTTGCAAAATCATCCCTACTGCAAGATCTCACTAAATATCAGTTATTGAGAGCAGCATTAAAACTTAAGAAGGTTCAGCTAGTTAAGAAATTAGAAATGTTTATATTGGTTGCCAGTAAACAATAGTTGTGCTATCCAATCAAAAGCAAAAAGGAAGTCTCTGCAGCATCCAGTATCACAACTTCCTAAAATAACATCTTTGGGACCAAAATGATAAATGAAACAGAAATTTCAGCTATTTTCTATTAGCTCCTCTTACCCTAACCCTAACCCTGTGCTGACTTTGTTTTATTTACTTTGTATATATATATATATGTGTGTGTGTGTGTGTGTGTATACGCATACAAAATATGCAGAATATATACAGAACTACTAGTTTTCATGCACTTTATGTGTCCTTTCAAAACATTCTTGGCAAAACATTTAGTAACATGGAGTATGTGATATTTATGAAATGTATTTTACATCTCCCTATGCTTGTATCATTGTTAAGCATCATTTTGATCGACCCTCCAAGGAAAAAAGGGTCAACCAAAATCTGTTTTAACTTTACAATGCTACAACAAGCAAAATACCCCTGCCTGAGAGAAAGCAGGGCAAAAACTAATAGTTCTTTATTTCCTTACATACACTAACTTCATGCATATTATATAGTCAAAAACAAGTGCACATGAAACTATATAATCTTCCATATTTTCCAAATTTAGGCTTAATAAACTAATAAACTATATATTGCTCAGAGTGGGTCACTTGTCTACAAGATGACTCATTGAATATTGTAGGCTCTGGGGTGGGCATTGAAGCTCATATCTGCTTAAATCAAACAGCTGACATCTCAGGATCTCCAGTGTAGAGGGAGAATGGTGTCTGCTGTGAAATGAGTCTTTATACCAATAAAAGCATGAAAAAGTTTGCAGTTTGTTTGCCGATTTGTCAGCATTTAATCCTGGAATACTGTGTTTTTGACTAAACATGTTACTGAAATGGATCTAGTGGACATTTGGGAATAACAGAAGCCTATTTGCTTAGCTGTGTATGTAAAATGTGGCCAACTAGCTGGATGGCCCACTGAGTTTTAGGTCTTTGTCATCATAAGATGAGTTTTAGGTCTTTGTCATCATAAGATCAAAAATTGTATTTGTTGAATATTGTTTATGACCAAATACCTGCAAAACTTGACAATCTCAAGTCCAGTGTAGCTGTATACTGTTTGTCTTGCTAGTCCATGTTAAAATGATGTTTTTGTTTTATTTTTGTTTCACTGTGGCAGCAGACAGTTTTGACAGGGAGCAGAATTTTTGTAGGAAATTGATGTTTTATCGCTATATGTTGGTCATGAATGACATGGATAACACAGGCAGGCAGTATCGAGAGGCATTTCAGGGTTCAAGAGCCTAATTGTTGACTAACAAGCAGAAATGTAGTGCATCTGCATACCTGGCAGGGGGCAGGGAAAAATAAAGAACCTTACATGCTCTCAAACAGCCTGGTTTATCCATCCAAATATACTACATTTGCATGATCTTTTTCAGCCGTGTCCAATAAAGAAAATGTTTCTGACAGAGTGTGGAAGCAATGTCTCAGTGTCGGATATAGTGCATGTCTTATTTAAGTTCCTGGAAAAGTAAAAAAAAAAAACATAAATAAAGAATATATTGAATAATTCTCTCAGCGTATCCCCGGTGAGGTTATTAGTTTCCCTCTCATCCTTTGACACATCCATCTCAATAAGCTGCCACTCTATGATCTATTGAATTGCACAGCAGAAACAGATTTGCAAACTTTCACAAAGCAAGTTGGAGAATGGTGCGAGAGAAAGACATCACAGTGAGTACAGTGATTAACATGACATGGTTGGAGGTAGAAGCAGATTGATGCGGCACTCACTCTTTCCTACTGTTCATTAGCAATTTCTGAACCGTAGGCTCTTAGTACCATTTGGAATAAGAGAGAAACACCATCCATCATTTTCAGACTGTTGGCTTTCACCTGCATTGTGCAATTACTCTTCCTACCACTTGACTCAATTGTCCTGCTTGCTTGATCAGTTGGAAAGCCTTTTAGCTCAACCACTAAAGGATTTATGGAGCGGATTTACATTTGTCTATGCAAAAGGGATCTGAAAAGTGTTCCATGGCAGCACAGCGGACCATTAAATATTTCCTCATTCCTCACTGCTAATTCAATCAAAATCAATTCAGTTGGGGAAATACACAAGAGAGGAGCTCCACGGACAAGTGAAGGGTTAAATCTACCACTTATACCCATGTGATTCAGATGAGACATCACAACAAAATGCTGTCAACCTGTGAGTCAGGCATCTATTGTCCTGTGCAGAGACTCCACTGAAGGCTCAAGTGGGGACTGTATCAGCTATTGGCTCATTTAACAAGCAACAGACTCAGGGGAGCTAATTAAAGAGCAATCAGGTGATGTCGTACGGTTGCTAATTGCCTCCCAGGGGTCTAAGGGCTATGAACTAAAAGAGGGGAGTAAGAAATTAAAGGGCATTATATACTGTATACTGTACTTTGTGTGAAGAGACAGTCAGAATAACAAAAAAGTACTTTGAGGAACAACAGCAGTTTGACTGGAACAGAGACAGTGAAAGTGTGAGGGTAAGGAGACTGAGAGCCAGCAGGGATGGTAGAATTGCAATGCAATACCTAAAATCACAACTTTGAATTTCACTGGTAAAACAGGAAAAATACATGACTACAAAATAAATAAATCCTTAGCATTCACAGAACCACCACGAAAACAATTTCCATACTTGAAACTTGTGACACACCTGGACCTCACATTCACATGTAGCTCTACAGATTTCCAAACAAATCTGCACTGTTAACATGTTTGAATGCTTTCCAGCAGGAGAGACTGCTTTTGATAAAACTCGCCGTTTTATTTATTTACCTACCTGCCTCCTTGTGTCTTGCTTTTGGGTCCCATTTTGTGTTAATAACTGGCATATTTTTCGGTAATAGAACTCTAAAAAATTAAGAAGAACTAAAAACCTACTACAAAGGTTAGCTAGCTGCTGAACATAGTGCAGCGTTTAACAGGCAGACACCCAGTTATTTTCCCAGGAGTTGATGAAGAGCTAAAAAGAGTGAGCACTGAACTTAAACTCATTCAGATCGCACAAACAAGACTTTAAATAAATGCTGAAGTTTTTTGCTGTTTTATGCTAGATGCGTAAATACTATAACTATATGTGGATATGCATAATGATAGCCAACCATTTGGTTATGGTTATGAAAAGATTGTTGTTATGAACTCCAGTATGAGAGAAGACCCATCCAACTTGCCAACCACACCATTCATTTTTCCTGAAACATATGAACATCACACTTCTTGAACTGGCAGAAAATGTGTCAAATGAACATAAATTGCTGTTGCAAATTAACTATAAATAAACATAATTTATAGTAGACATGGTTGGTTACGAGGCCTCATTGCTGGTTGTGACATGTCAAACTAGAAACAATGCACACTAGATTGCTTAAACTGTCAGCAAGAGATTACTTCAGTTTCCTTAAATAAACTTTATCTCAAGATAGACTCATTCTGGCTATCACAAAGTGTTTGCACGTAGTTTCTGTTGTAAATGATTCTGCCAAGAAGCTTACAATTGTAAGCTTGGAATTTATGCTAATTTGGGGTTTTTTTAGAAGGTGGGAATCTTTCTATTTTTACTCCAAACTGGCCTCTCGCCCGTCTCTCGGCTTGAAGTAAAATGCAGAACAGAGAAAAATATTCCTGGACAATGATGAGAAGTGTGGTGAAGTTTTCAATCACTCAGTGTGATTTCATTTGCTGTTTATTACATTGGAGTGATTCTTAGTAAAATGCATGCAGCAGGCTTCCTAGGGAGTAAAGTGCTTTGACTAATTGTAGAGCGATTCTGACTCACTTGTCATTTCTATTTGGCTGTGAACTAGATGTAAGCTCAAGTGTAAATATGAGGTAGTGTAGATGAGTGCACTGTAGCGCCCATGAATGCTAGGTAGCGAAATGGAGGAGGCCTCTATGGAACTTGAGGTATTTTGGTATGACTCAACTTGCTTCTTTATTTGATAGCCAGTCTACATTTTTAAGCTCATCACATATTGATTGATTAATACATTTTAAAACAAAGACAGTTTGATACATTATGCCGTTATATTGGACAGCCACATCTATACTAGACACTACATCTATAAAATGGATGTTGTTTTTAAAAAAAAAAATCGGGTGGAGAGCAACACTGAGGAGACGAAAAGAGCCAAACTTCAAGGTACAAAAGTTTCAAATTTAACAATTTTTTTAATGCATTCAGTTGAAAGAACCCCAAATATATTAAAATCCTATCGTCCCTTAAAACCTGCAGTCCAGTGTGGGTGCAGCAGAGAAAAGTGGTGGCTTGTCAGTCTCCTCTCCACTGCCTGGTACACCACAGTCCTTGCTCCTCACGTCTCTGTCCTCTCTGCACACCTCTCTGCACACCTTTGCCTTCTTTCCTCTCTTTTTTTTCTGTGCATTTGGCCTGTGGTTGGTCCCACCCGTCGAACCATGCCATTGGTCCCTTGCGCCATTCTCAGAGATTCGATTGGTGGTCACCAGTGCCTGTTACAAATACAAGAGATCTACCAGGTGCAGGTTATCAGAGAATCAAATTAGTCAAGGGGAGTGCAGACATCAAGCAGTGACAGAAAGTGCAGACACAAACCAATTTGCAACAATAAAAGCATACAATACAACAAAACAAACTCATGCAAATAAAATACAGCAAGCAACAATATAAAATACTTACTTTGACACTTGCATTAACACATACTGCACATACTATAGATGCCCAACAAAGTGTTGATTTCATGGGCAGGACCATGGGAGCCAGTGATGGCAGTGAGCCCACTGGTGTCTCACTACACTACTACCAGTTTCTGGATGCAGACATGCATAAAAATTTACTTGTGACAGTGCTGGCCTTTAAGAAAAGCTGATAATTGGATAATTTCTGAGTAGAACAGGATATGTGAGATGGGTGTCAGGTTTTGGCAAAAAGGTGGAGACCCAAATGCAATGAGGAACAAAAAGCCATTTTTCATAACAAGCCGGAATCCAGAAAATAACAGCAACCAAAAACCCAAGAAGCGCAAATACCAAAATACAAAGTAGCAATACAACAGCTCAAACAAAGTACAACCAAAAGCAAAGTACAAATCAGGAAAAAAACAAGGAATAAAGCGAGAAACACAAAACAGAAAACATACCACTGGGAGACACTGGAAGACACAGGAACAGGCTCTGGTGAATAACACAGGACGAACTGACAAAGACATCAGGGAGCACACAGACTATATACACACAAGGGCTGATTAACAAACAAGACACAGGTGGACACAGAAAAAGGGCGGGAAATCACACAAAAGGTGGAAATGAAAAGCAACACATGACACAAGTGTTTATAGCAGCATAACCACTTACTACTGCTCACTATACCTTTTGCTGTACTTTAGCATATAGCTCAGATAGATGTGGAGCTAAGTGACCCTATTAGCTGACAGGAGTCTGCCTGCACTCCACCCTCATAAGATGGGGGGAGTCACTGTGGGCAGTGGTGCTCAACTCGACCATCAATGCCCGTCTACCTCAGAAAAACAACCATATTGGTTGAAAAAATCAAGCAGCTTTTTACAACCCATATTTACATTTGAGGTTTTGCAACAACCTCTAGGGGCTGTGGGACTTATAACAGCTGTAGAGGAGGGAGTGACAAATCCTGGACAGATTAAAGAAGGACAGGACTTTCACTCAGGAAACCTTTGTTCTGCCCCAGTCTGGTGTGAAACCAAAAGTCACAGTGGGTTCTTTTAACTTACTAATGTAGGTAAGTAACACCAGGTAAATACTTAGGTAAAATAGGTACATTTGTAATGGAAGTTACAAAAGCAAAGAACTGATTTGAACCCAAACATGATATTTTTCTAAACCTAACAAAGTATTGTTCTTGCCCTAAACCTAACCAATCTGCAACCCTACGATGAAGGTATTTGTGTTGCATTCACACTGCAATGGCCAACTTGTTTTGGGAACAGTGATATATATCGTTTTAGGAGACGCTGACAGATGACCTATTCAGTCGTTCAGGTGTGAGGACGTTTCTACGGTACGAAGCCACCTCCCAGTGAATGCCGCTGGACACCAGACTGGGACTGAAAACAGCCTCTGACAATGACTGATGTCACAAGGCATAGGGTACATAAGGATAGAGTATGGAGGTGATTTAGTGGTCTTGACCTTGACTATGACTTCAGGGACAAAAATACATGACAGGTGGGGGCGCGAAAGAGGACAGAGGGTGAGTCAGGCATCAGCAGCAGACAGAAACTTACTTGTGAAGGATGAGGATTTATTTTAACCAAGCAGAGGTGATTGTTGACAGACAAAGCAAGACTGTTTTTGGCAAGCTTCATTTGGTTATGTTGAGTGTGTTTACAAGGTAATTAAGCTCATCTAAGTTTGTTTAGATAAAGAAACTTGAATTCAGAAGGTGTACGGTTGTATTTTGACTTTGCAAGTCTTCATTTCTAGTACTTTTGGCAGTATTGCTGCTTTAAACAGAGGTGTGGAGTGGGAGTCTGTGTGCTTGTACATGTATTTGCCTTATGATAGACTGGCAATCTGTCTTGGTGTTCCTTGACTTTAGACACATCTTTTGCAACCGATCAGTTTCTGACTCAAGTGCACTAGAAGGCTCTGACTCTAATTTAGTTAGTGACCCACTTTAAAACACCTCTGGTGCAGCACTACAATATGTCCCCTGGCTATGCTGAACTAGGGAGAAGTAACAATGAAAGCAGTTAAAGTGACAGAGGGCACAAGTGTATCTGAGAGAACAGATACTGTGACTGTAGGAGAAAGGACGGAAAAAGAAAGAGTCTATTTCTGTGTATTTCTATGGGAGAAACGTGGTTGGTTAGAGAGACAGAGACTGCAGACTCCACAACAGCTTTCATTTGTTTAGTCATCAGACCTTTGTTGCTTTGCATGCATAATGCAGGCCAGTGTAATTTGATGAAACCTCTTCGCTCTCATAAAATGAGTGTAAACACTGCAGAATATTATCAGGAGAACATTCATTATTAGACGGTCTCCGGGAATCTGAGCTTTGGGTATTGAGTGGTTACTCAGTTGTTTTCTCAGACAATGCCTCTCAGCCAGCCAGTCTCAGCATCGCCCTTATCTCCAGCTGCTCTTATGGGCCCACTGCCACTGTCAATGATGTGGACTCATTTGTTTTCCTCTACTGGAGGATATTGTTCACTGAGGAGCCAAAGGTGATGCTGATAGCCTGATCTGTCTATGTCTTAGTTTTCCTCCACATCTTTAAGCAGGGAAAATGCTAACATTTGCATAATGCATTTCTACAGTGCAGCAATCATGGTTTTTCCATGTGCTATCATCACATGCTTCGATAGAGGGAAAATCCATGAGCTATTCGTTTTTAGTGCATTATTCCAGCTAAACCTTTGCCAGACAGCAGTTCTACCCCCATTTTCTGTCACAGGAAAGAATGATTATTATAGCAAACTAAAATCATAAAAAAAGCAAGAAAGTTATGCAGCGTCTTCATTTTTTCCATGCAGCGACACTTCATCACACAGGCAGCAAACAGAGTACAACACAATATACAATTGAATTTGTCAAGACGATCGACCATCAATTTTGCTGGCTGAAATTAACAGAGCTAACGGTAGCTCCAAGAATTAATTAAAAGCTCTTACCCTGCGTTTAATGTTTCCAAATGACTTTTTTTTTTTTTTGTTGACTAAAACCCTTTAAAGGCATCTTAAATGAGCACATGATGGCTACAAACATGATATTGTGCTTTGGGTTAAAGGGTAAAACTGCATCCCAGGCAAAAGGTCAGCATTGTCATCAATTAAGGATCCGAGTGGAAGACATGGACAGAAATAAACAGCATTGTTAGTGCAAAGGTTGCTGCTGAACTGCTACTGATTCCAGCTTTCAGGTGAGCAGACAAACACTGTAAAATTCATTCCTTAGGAGTTTGCTTTTCTATTTTTGGTTTTGGAATGTCTTACAAACAAAGGTGCCTCCCTGCAAACTCTTTAGATGCCAAGAGCTCATTCTTACTAGAGCCCCATACACATTGCTTCAACATATATAATCAAAATCTTTACAGGCCTGTCATGGTTATTGTTGCTGAGCTATGACTGGACAATCGCTGCTTTGGGATGGGGTGCAGTGAATTACTATACATAGTATATAATGCCAAATTGTTTATTACAATAGATAATAGCATGATGCAATAAAATCTTAATACAGTACACTACTATATGGATTAAAACAAGGAAATATTGAAATATACATTGAACATATAATGTTATATTATTATTTTGAATGTTTACTATATTATGTGCTTGTGAGCCTGGCTGTAGTCAACCTGAGATGAGTCCGCATTGCATCCTGCTCACTACTCTTTTCTATTGATACACAGGGTCTGATGCTGAAGACTGAGGCTGCACCACCTGCCTCAATGTGTTTTTTCTTCCCTCTTTGCAGCTGCACTCCTGATCCGTCCAGCACAAGCATGACTCTCCAACACCACCCCAGCCAGACCTTTACCCTGCAAGCTGTATCATTTCATGAATGACCTCATTGAGGGTCCTACTTGTTTAGCAAATAATATTTTGTTTAACTGGTGCAACCCCATGCCTTAAGCAATACAATATATTACTGCTAATATGGTAAGACATAATAGGGTACATGGTACAGTATCTTATGAAGCAATATCACATGAAGCTGATACAAAGCTATAAAACTTTGTGTCACATAAAACAAAATAATGATACAATATTATATCTACCACTACTGAACATGACATAATAAAACACAATCATGTGCAACATAATCTGACGGTGATATTGGGTGACCAGGTTTTAGGACAATGTTAGCTTTAATTGGTCAGTTTAGGTATTAGAGTCACCTTTAACAGCACTACCTACTTGCAGCTAAAACTGCAGACCGGGTACTGGTTTAGAAAAGTGATTAAAGTTTTGACCTCAAATATGTTGGTGTTCTCAATACAATTTCATGCCTGCCAGCATTCAGAGTGAATGTGTTCCACAGCCATACTACGCCATGCTGTGTGATACTAGTGCACCATAACTGGACTACAATATTAATCACTACATGCGCATGTATGTAATCATACACTATTGCACAAGATATAACAATGTATGATCCCTGCTTGATGCCACATGGTATGGAAGGGAGCAACAGAACGACGCATGATACACTATGACAGGAACATTTGTATCATTTACAGAGTTACAGAATTTCCGTTCAATATTTATATAAGTTAAATCCACGGAGCAGGTTCATAAATATTCTAAATTTTACAGTAGAATCCACCAGTTCTCCCTTTCCTTCGGGTGCTTTCACACATGTATTTCAGCTCGTTTGGCGTGAAATGATGAAATGACTTTTGCCTTCAAACTGGCTTTTGAGAACAACTGAGCAGGTCATGCAGCACCTAATATTTGTGTGTGCATACATATATGGGCGGTATAGGTGTAATTTACACTGGGGACATGTCCCCACGGCTTTTTGATTAACTAATAGATGTGATCCCCATATATTAACATAGACAAATTTAAATGTAATATTGTAAAAATTAGATGGACTGATTAGCTAGCTAGAGTAGCATATTAAAATCGTTCGGCCTCGTGCAGCAACAATCTCCTAAATTTATCTTATATTTTTTATTACTTTTTTTTAAAAGAGAAAAAATAAGAGAAGTCAACTCCAGATGCACCAAACTTTCTTACCATCCAAATCTGCTCTAACCCAGGTGTGCTGAATGTTGAATCCCACTTGATCATAAATTGGAGACACGTGGCTGATTGTTTGTAATTAGCATAGGTAATGCCCACTAAACACCATATAAGGGCAGGTGTTGTGCCGTGTGCAAATAGCCGATGCTGGCACAGCAATTGGAGAGATGCCACCAAAGAAGGGTAGTAAGAAGAAGGAGAATGTCAGCAGCAGTGAACTTGAGGTATTGTTAAATCAAATTAAACAACGTAAGCATGTGATCTCCACCTGGCCTTCAGCCCTCCAACTGTGCACTCTACCACGGAGCGGGTGCGTGCCGGTGGTTGTAAGAGCGCTCCTGTCTGGTCTGGGGATCAGCCATGGAGTGAGGGCATAACCTTGGTTACCTATGTTATAGTTTTATAACATTGAATTACATAAAACTTAAACTGGATGGTGGTTCTTAGAATACCAATCAGCCACCCATCTCCACCAGCTCCTTGAGCCAGACGCATCCCCACAGAACTATTCTGCAGCACAAAAGAGTCGTGTGCTTCCCCTGGCCAACGGGCCACAACATTCAGAAGGTGGCAGTTTGCATCTGATATTACTTGGACATTATAGAGCGATACAGCTTTTGGTTGCGGAATGGGAATGGATCTAGAGAGGGTGCTTTGATCCGTATATGCATGCAATCTACAGCACCAATGATATTTGGTAATTCAGCCACAGCAAAAAAAACGTTCTTCTTAATCTCTACCTGCTGGTTAGCAGTGTACGGGAACGATATGTACTGGGGCATGAATGACATTATCGCTTTGCTCTTGGAAGCACACAGCTCAAAGAGGACTGTGAAATGCCTGACCTGTCTCCTATCTCTCTCTGGCATGATCCTGTGGCCAAAACTCAGAGTGCACTGACTACCTGGAGGTGTGGAGGCACAGGATTTGACCGGAGTGTATTTCGCCTAACCTGAGGCTCCAGGTTATTGCACATCTGTCTCATCAAACAGATCTGTGTGATCTGCGCGCATAGGGCCTGGTTTGCCAAAGCATCTGGTAGTATTTTTTACCACAAATTAAACAATCCAGTCATTGAAATTCCTCTAAAACATCTAAACTCTAAAACTGATAATCTAAATTTGATTATGTTATGCTTTTTTTTTTATGTTCCTATAATTTGTCCTTACATTGGACAAACAAACTGTGGACTGTGTAAACGGGATGTTTTTCTCTTTTCTTGGTAAGAGTGCTCTCGACCAATTTTCTCTTACCAAAGAGAAGAACAAAAATAAGAAAACATTGGTGAATCCCAGAAATCAATGGGTACTAACAAAATAAGAGAAAATCCTAGATCCAAACAAAAATAAGAGAAAAATTGTTCGTAAATTGCTTCTCGCATGATGCCCATTGTGTCTTTTTTTGCTGGATTTTAAAGTCAGCCAACATAAAAAGATAGTGACTAACAGGAAGATGTTCTGTAATATGTAGTTAGCGAGTGCGCTTTTCAGATTGATGATCGTGTGGTGGCCACTGAATGAGATTGAAAGGCATGGTGTTTAAGATAAATTGTGAAATGTATTATTTGTTGCGTGGAATTTCAACAGAATTACATGGTAATAATAATAATAATGATAGCATCTAAAAAATAGAAACGATCAAATCCTTGCTCCTGTGTAATTCAAATTCTCACATACAGATATTTAAACCTAATGCTTAGAATGAGTCATGATTGGTTGAACTTGACTCATAAACCTCTTGTGAACTCTGTTTCTGTGACGTCAAAGTATGCAGCATTAAAACAACAAGGCAGTATAGATAAAATCATAAAGGTGTGTTGCAATTTTTTTCATAAATGTTCTACTCTGGTCTCCCCATTACATTGCCTAAAATGGCATATGCTGAATAATGTAAAAAATATATTTTTTCATCCAACCCCTTATGTCCCCACCACTTTTAACCCCCAAAGTGAGCTTGCATTTACATGCATATTATTCACAAATTAGTTTTACATATATTCAAATGCAAATCAACCGTTTGTTATGAATAATGACAATCAGGTAAAGACAGAATGAAAAGGAGGCTATATTCTGGGGGAAGGGATTACTGCTGGATTGTTTTAACACACTTTTTAATGAATTTAATAAACTGCCAAACTACACAGAGTAGGATACAAGCACAACAGACCACAGTTTGAACTACTCATTTAAAACTGATTGATCAGGGAAAAACTGAAATCCCGTGTTTCCATGGTTACCTTTTTTTTTTTTTTACACAAATATATGCGATTAGCTTTTGAAATCATGCTAAAAACACATCTACAATAAAACAAAAATGCTATGCTTGGTCCATTTTCCTTAAAAAAAATATAATAAAAAGAAATGCACCACTCCACTTGGCAGCTGTCTTTTCCAAGTGGTCTTGGTCCAGTTGTTTGGTCCACAGCACAGATTTGATGGGGAGCTTTCACACCAGCCCAAAGGGCATGATATTGTTCATTTTAACTGAACCAAACAGTTAAGGTGTGAAAGCACCCTAAGAATTATTGCTACCTTGTAGCACTGCACCACTGTACAAACCTCTTCTATCATAGTTAAGACTGATCTGTAATAATGTGGATTAAATGTACAGGATCATTTGTCTTTATAAAGGCCTTATTCCTATGCTGTACCTGTTCTGATTTAACATAATCAGGGAAAATGAGATTTCACTCCAGTTTATGCCTCACGCCCTCCTCGTAGACGGTTTTTTGTTTGAAGCAGATTGGCTCACATGTAAGGTAAGTGCGTTGGCAGAGGTAAAAGTTAAACTATAATTTCATACCAATTGGCTAAAACGGACCTCAGCTATAAAGGATGTCAGTGTTATACATGAAAGAACAGGCTTTTCACTTGGACTTGAGCTCTGGTTACTCACGATCAACATTCATTTCATGTCAGAAAGTATGAAAACATAGCTGGTCTGTTCTAACCTCTCGAAAACTTAGAGAATGATCTTAACAAAACAAGAACAAATGGATGAATTACAATAGTCGGAGATGTGAGGGAGAAAAATTCAAACACAAGCACAGTGTACCTGAATCTATTTCTCGAGACTTTGATCCAATAAAATGGAAACCGCATTTGTCTCAACTTTTTATAAGAACATCTCACCTCACCAGTTTACTTCAGCTACATTTGGTTCACCTCTATCACACTGGACAAACACAGTACTTGCTTGGTATGACTAAGCCTGACCTCATTTAATTTCATTTACAGTAAGAAAAAAAAAAACACTGATGCTTCTGTATCTAAGCGTTAAAAGCCTCTTTATAAATGGTGACCCCACTGCAAACCCCTCGAAGCATCAAGTAGAAAGGATCAAGCAGCTCCAAGTGGAAAGTTATTAGTAAAATGTCTCAACCTAATAGGCATGAAGATGCAGTCATTACAATGGCTCTTCATGTATGTGAAGCTATTACTGTTACCACAGGCCACTGACTATTAACCTGTCTCCTCTGATTAAGTGCAGCTGTGAAAGAAAGAGTCTGACATGGAGAAGAGGAAGAGATTAGGAGATGAATGGCTGGGACGTGACAAGCATTATAGAAAGAAGTATTAGTAGTATGTGTAAGGTCCATTATCAGGAAGTAATGGACGATGTGGAGGCCACGTAGTGGTTGCCTACGCAAAGTCCATTAAGTTTTTCACAAGCAGTATGATGGGATGAAATCATCTGTCATGCTCTGTTTTTTTGTTGTTGGATTGTATTTCTTTCTTGGCATGTAACCATAGCTGTTTTACATTTCTGTCAATGTATGGTTCAAAGATAAACACTCATTCAGACTGCATTCAGCATGTGATGTATACCTCCCAGCGCTGAACAATTTAAATACCTTTCTTGACGGTTATTCAGTGTCTGTCAATTTTTGTGTGTATTTGAGTTCTGGGTCTTCAGAATCTCCCCTATCAAGTAACTCTACAGTTCTACTACAATTCCATTAGGCTCTTGAACGTTGTTCACTACTACAGTAAATAGGAGAGACCATAGATACGACTTAGCAATAGGAGATAAACTAGTCTGGTCATCTCATTGAACCCCTCGCCTCAGCTGTTAGCCAGAAAGCTAATGTTATGCTAGCAAGATTCAACTTCATACTTTTTAAATTCAAACAGGGTTTGCTCACCTTTTTATGAGTTATCCGTTACTTATTTTGGACAGTTAAGCTGGAATGTCAGCAGACACTTAGGTTACCCACTTTATTATGAGTGTAAGCTACTTCCTGCAGCTTGTGTGTTACAAATGCCACCCTGTGGTGTTGAGAGGACAATGACTGAAAGATTACATTTTGCGTTGTACACAAGATATACATTTTTTTTCATTAAATTTATTTCAAATGTTGAATGCCACCCATTTTAGATACAGACCATAGCGCATCAATTTAGAATGGTGAAAAGACAGTTTCACTGGAACTACTTGTGGAGTTCCAGAGGTGTCCGTATATCAAAAGTTAATTGATGCCCTTCAGCCAATCAAAATCATGTATTCACCCAGACCATGGTATAAAGTATATGTATTGTGGACTTTATGCCAATCCCAGTTCTTCTCTGTTGTAGCTCTCTTGAAATAATGAATAACTGAAGACTTAACAGTTTTCCAGCTGTTATGTTTCGCCTCTTCACTGTGTTGTAGTCATTACCAGAGCAGATGGATAATTGAAAGTGTGATATGTGGTGTGAAAATGTTATCCATGAAGTTGATTGGATTTATATCTTTATTTCTCCTTTCTGCACCCAAGTGTTTGTGGACCACCATTTTGAAGGCTTAGGTTTAGCATTACAGACGTCGCCATCTTGTTTTTTTTGGAGACAAAGTGGAGCTGGGGCACACACCCATTGCTACTGACAGTTGCTGTGAAGGAAGGTGAAGGTAGCCACGCTCTTAAGCATACCCTGTTTTAAATGTATACTCTAAATGGGACCATAATGTACAAAATGAACACCATTCTGTATTGAAGAAGACTTGAAACTAGTGATTAAGACCATTAACTTACATACAATTGGACCTCTTCATAAAACATTTACCACTGCTTTCAATTTTGCAAAGTTTAGGTCGGTCTGAGCAATGTTGCATTTCGCTGAAAGTTAGTATCTCCTTTCATTCTGAACACATTACACCAAGAATCTGTCAAAGGCTTTTGGCCGAGTATTTCAGTTTAATTAAAAGACGTTTAACCTTTAGAAGAGACTGGCTTCCTTTCATGGAGGACATGCAGGGGATTCTTCAGACAGAAATGTGTGCTTGTGTTTCCTTTGACCATGTCCAAAATCACTCTCTGAAATTTGATGAGTGTCAGAATGTGATTCAGAAAGTTTTGCAATAAATCGTACCCTCATCTCACACATCTCATGTGTCCCATCAACAACTCTGTTTGACTGCATATGAAAAAATAAAATGATATTTAACCGAGGAGGAGGAAGAGCGCTGCTGTGCATCCCTCTGTGTGTGCAATTCTCAGTTGGTGGATCAGGTGGGACGGGTCATAAAAAGCATTATCATGATCAATAAAGCTTGGGATGAGAGAGGAAAAACACGTCCTTAATGAGGAAAATATTAATGACATTACCAGCAGCGATCCTCAGCAGCAGAAACGATATGAGTATCTCTACATTAACATTCGCATCTGTGCACAAGTACAGCTGATAAACTTCATTGATTGTTTAAAACTACTGACTCGTTTCATCTGGAGAGTTTATAACTACAGCTTTTAGTTTTGCGGATTAAATGTGGCACGGTATTTTTTACAGTTCATTACTGTGTTCATGGAAATGTTTAAAATAACTGAAAGCAGCTTCTCAAATCATAAAATCACAGTGTATGAACGGTGTGAACCCGCCTGCATCTAATGCATCCTTTAAATAGCAGGAAACAGACTGCGCTTCTGACTTTAGATCAGCTTTTTTTGGTCAATGGTCAGTTTCTGCTGCCTCAAAATCCGCCATCAGTGCGCCTGACCACACCCCACTTTAAGTCCAACATGCCAAGTGGCGCCTAGTTGGGCGCAAGTAAATTTGCTATTTACACAACGTGGGTGATGGGCGTGAAGATGACAACGGTGCCATCTTGTGCCAAGCATAAGATATAGCCTTTGATCTTTGTTTGTGAGAAAGTATAAAGATAATCTTCAAAATAAGAAGTTTTGAAATCCAAGTCTGGAACTGGTCAGAAAAATTCACAGATGTCACACGGAAGTAAGGTGGGTTGTCAAGAAAGTACAGAGGATCCACTGATTCCAGGGCTCACAGTCTCCAATCTCACCACAGGTTAGAAAAGAAGTTCTGAAGTGATGATGATCGATTGACAGCTGAAACCCACCTGTCCTTACTGGAAAAAAGTCACACTCACACAAGGATTCCTCTGCTCAATTGGCTCTTATGAAAATTCCCAGATTCAATTTGGATGACAGATCTGACGCAGGCATCTCTGCTGTGAAGATTGCTGTCATGCAGCAACAGTCGTTGTGGACTCTTAAGGCCAGTTCCTGACAGAGGGGGAGACATCAAAGTGGCAGCAAGAGATAATGAGAAACCTTCACAGAGGTCCAGATTCAAGTCTTACAGGCCGGCCACACAGGATGCTTGTTTAGTGCGTGACGGCTGCGTCGCTGAGCTGCTGCTCACTCGCGTGAGAAGCGCATCTCATACATCCAGTGTGAACGGTCTAACCTGTTAACATGGACACCGAAATGAAAAGCGAGAGGTAACGCCACACAGCAGCGCTGCATATGCATCCAGTGTGTCCAGCCTGTTAGCTGCTGCTGCTGCTTCATTTTGGCAAATTCAGATGTAAATGTGCCAGCTGAAAATACTATTTCACCATTGTACTATCTGTAAATAATGAATAAAAATCCAACTGAATAGAGTGTCTTCTGCATTACAATTTGAACTTTCCATTGCAGCAGAGTTTGACATGTATACTTGATAGATATGCTTCAAACAAAACACACTGAAATGTTAATCCACCACCAAATGGGCAAATTCTCTATAATTACAGACAAAAAGTGCTATTTTTATATGTACTCAACATTTTGTAATCTGGTAACAGTTTACAAAAGCAGTGAATTTGCTGTAAAATACTTAAAAGTGAAAGTATAAATCTGCGTTTGCCTGTGAGTTAAAGATATTAAAATGTCATTGTTAAGGAGTAAGTATCATGAGATGGTGGCAACAGTTTTTCAAATGATATGCCTTCTTTTTGTTGATTCCCTTGACTAACAGATCTCGTTAGAAATGTTGGAGCTGCAAAGAGTGCAAATCTCATTCTTTGAAACTCAGGGTTCGGCACTTGGGATATATTATACCCTCAGTCTCTTAGTATTAAGTAGATCCGCTTCCTGAATTGGAAAGCAGTTCGGGTCATTTATAAATGATACAGATCAGTGTGAGGTTCAGAAGACTGGAGGCTGCGATATAACCAAACTGTGACACACCAAAGAGGCGAATAAACTCTGGCTAATCTGTGTTCTGTTTAAGCCTACACACAGTGTGCCAACAGAGGAGACAGGGATGCTGGGGGCATGTGTGAGTCAGGGAGAATATGAGGTCGGAGGTGCTCCTCCATGGTTAGGGGATAGCGGGTAAATGTTATCATATGTCAGTATAACAGCTGGATGTCACAGATGTCAGATGAGAGTAAACACTTGGTTAAAGCCAGTGACTGTATAAAATATGGATGTAGCTGCCCGGTCTGAAGCTATGGTTACATGGACCACATCGGAATGATTTCTTCATTGACATCATTCTGAATCGAGATTAAATTTAAACTAAAAACTTAAACTTAACTGTTTACATGGACACTGAATAAAATGATCCGATAAGATGTGCGTTTACATGCCCAAAACCATTTAAACAGAATATAACTTTTTTGACATGCTCAAAGCAGTTCTAACCGCTGTGAACCGTCTAATCTGCAGGAGTTATATCAGAAGAAGAAGAGGTTTTTTTTTTTATTTAAGGTAAAATAGACAATAAGTCGGGGAATGCTTTAGGGCGTGGCTACTTTTTTGATCGATGTGACGCTACCACTGTATGTCCTTGAGTTCTCAGTCAGATCCAATCAGGATATCCTTCCCAGCTCTTACCTCTCATCCAAATATGGCCCTTTTTGGCTCTCAAAAATCCAAGATAGCAACGGCCATAATGCCAGACTTAAAGCTTCAAAGTGGTAGTCCAGAAACCAATGTGTAGTTATGGTGGGTTTACACTTGGTTATAGCACATAAAACAAAGTATATGCTCAAAAAAAGACAAATCAGTTGATGTGAAAGCTTGAGTATAAACATTTATTCAAAAGAAACCATTTTGTTGGGCTAGTTCTAACTGGCCTCATCGCATCTGGTTTTCATTTCATTCAGCCTTTAGTAAACCAAATATAAAAAGCTAAAATAAGGCTTTATGAACCACCAACATGCATGTACTCTGGAAGCAAGGTTTTTCACCACAGAAGAAAGAAGTCATAAAAAGAAATTCACTGCCTTCCCTTCCACAGTTAAAAAGATGTTATGTGAAGACTCAGGGAGATCATTTCACTCCCTGCAAACAGAAAACCCTCCTTGACCAATAGCCTTTTTTTGTCCTTTGCGCTCCTATTGGATTTGACAGGAACATTTGCCAGTGAACATCACAGAACTGCTCTGTGCAGAGATGTAAGGTCCTTAAAAAGTTCAAGGGTGACTTCAAAGTAATGTTTCCCACACTTTGATCAGGTTTGACTTGACCCTGCATTTTCAATTTCGTTCTGAATTTCAGTTTTTTGCTCTCATGCCACAATTGCTCTACACTGAGACTTTGGTTATAATAAGCTATATGCTGGGTTAAAAAATGTTTGCTTTTAGCTCCTAAACTGCAGGATTTTGACTCTTGCAGCACACACAATGTTTCACAAGTTTGACACGTTATGACAGCTTCCCAAATCAATTTATCTGAAGATGACTAATGGAAAGTGTCAACATAGTTAATGAGGAAAGAATGCTGCCCTTAATGCATTTTTGAGATGCAACCATGATAACAAATGATGCTCTGCAGCCCGTCCTCAGAGTCTATGACAGACCATAAAACGCTGACCTGAGACTAGCCCTCCTGCATGAAAGAAATCATCACCAGGTGCACCAAGCAATATCGCTTGATTTATTGAAGTATTGATTTTGTTACTGGATTTTAAAATGGGGTCTTGGTGACATATGGGGCAGCAGATGAAAGATAAATGTTATAAAAACAGACATACCAGCAGAAACCATGATTTACTCATCGCATCATCGTGTTGCGAAGCCGATATGAGGAAGAGGTGACGCATGGAAGCATGCATGACGTGATCCTCAACCAGCCACACAGCACTCATTCATCATGCTCAGTCCTCTTTACCCCCGTAAAGTTATGAAAATAAATAACAGGTTTACGGAGTGTTTCAAACATATAATGTTCTTCAAATTCCACTTGAAAGAAGCCACATAGGATTATTTACTTCAATTTACTGATGAACAATTGATGTAGGGGCAAAACACACTTTCTTCCGTCTGTTGTGTGTCCGAAGTGGAATAAAAGAATATGTATGCATTTATTCTGCATCTAAATCATTCAGGCTATAATTTTTCATATAAAATTCCTGGCAGTGGCTGTATTCACTGCAAGTACAGTAGCAAACAAACATTTAGAAGAATTTCATTGTGATTTACTAAGACCATTAAAATGTTCCATTAGTGTTCTCCAAGCGTAACAGAGCTTATGCGGAGTAATGACTGTATAAACTAGTGAAAGCCTGTACTTAATGAAAAATAGATACACTTTCTGTGAATACAAAACATATTCTGTACATATGGCAAAACCGTGGCAAACACTACTGTGATTGTTTTTCCAAGCTCAATAACTACCTGGCTTTTTTTTTTTTTAGTTAAAGTGCACATTATTAGTTTGTGCACTGCAAGCAATTACATTGTATCTGCTGTGCTCTTCAGAGGCCCACCTTGGACAATGATGCCTCCCTGGAGGAAGAGATGTGGCAGTAAACTGAGTTTTTAAAAACAATCATGATAAAGGCTTTGGAAATGGCCACAGCCACATTGCCATTGATTCAATCAGCTGTCCACCTGGGATGGAATCGATAATCATGTATACGTGCTATTATATCGGATGGAAGATTGCACATCTAAAATGGGATGTGTCTGATTGGAGTTTCTTTGTTATGGCACCTTTTCATGGATGATGTGAATGCAGTATGTCAGCCAATTACTAGCGATGCTGCGCCTTACTTTACTAACTGTAAACTTTATTAACAGGCCCTTTTCACAGTAGACATTTTGACATGTCACAGGAGGGAAAGCGTAGGCGTTAATAATAGAATGAATGATGGCTGAATTCAGTCTTAGGAAAATTAAAGGTCCTGTGTGTACATTTTAGGGGGCACTATGGTAGACATGGAATATAATATTATAATATTCAATACTCAGTGGCCAGAATAAATGTTGGCAATGTAGTTTACATTTCTTTATGTTGCAATTTTAAGTTCCTTTTGATTAAGTTTTCATTTTTATCTTCTGACAACACTGTGCTGGTGGTCTGGTTAGGTTTAGACACAGGGCTAGTTTGAAAAACACCTGGTTCTGTCACCACAAATGTGTCTATCAGCATCCCCCTGGCCAACCCAAAGCCTCGGTGGTTGACGACCTGTGAATGACACTCAATAATCAACTATCTTTCCCTAGTATTGTCTACTTCAGCTTTAAAAAACTAACCTACCTTAAAATCTCAGTTAACACAGATCTAGCTTTACAAACAGCAGCACTGCTTTATACTAAACAGAACAGACTGAATAAAGACAATACTTAATCACAACCAAATAAAACTTTCATACAATGAAGTAGTTGTTCATTTTTTGGTCACATCCTCCTAATTCCAGTAGAAGTGCACTTCTGCTGTCAATGCAAACGATTTGTTGCGTCTGCACTCTACTGTACTGCCCATTTTACAGGTAGTAAGTCTGCTGTGTAGTACGTCTATATCCAACCTCACTAGGAGCTGTTTTTTTTTTTTCAAGTGGTGTGAATCACTACTTCCCTTTCTGGGCTGAAGATCAATCCAGTTGCTCGAAAAGCCTTTCACAGGCAGCAGAGGCAGGGAGGGCTTTGTTTAGCTTGAGCAACCGGTTGGATACAGCCGGGTTAAGACGTCAGCATGTCCACACCTTCAGCGTGCAGCTGTTGTTTGGTCGTGCTTCATATTAGAAAGGAAGTCAATAGCCCCTTTTAGTTAGAAAATGCACCACATTTGCAGCCAGGTAAAGCCTGCAATCTGCCACCTTGTCTATTTGAAATGGAGGTGTAATATTCCTCCTTTGCAAAAAAGTGTGACGTGACGTGAAGCACGAAGTTGGGTGTGAACAGTGACGTACAACAGTCCCCGTGATCTGGTTATTGACGATTCTCTCGGCTGTGATGGTTAGCATCTCCCGGATCTCAGCGGCTTTCCAGTCGCTCATCTTGACGTCCGCGGATGAAGTGATGAACTGACAGCTGTGATCAGCTGTTTCCTGCTTTTAAAACTCCCGGCTGTGGGTCACACAACAGTGCACGTCATCGACACCTCCGCCCATGTCACGCAATTGCCGGCACATCAACGCCTTGGATTTACATAGCAATGGAGGTGGTAAAAAGTGTACCCTCCGAGGCGTCATATTGGCGGACCAAAACAGACCCCCAATATGCCGCGGTCTGTCTAAATTCACGAACCTAGCCACAAAAAGGACAGCCAAATTGGCGGGTTGTTGTCAAGCATAAAAACGGCTATTGAAGGCACTTGAGTAGTTGTCAGCAGGCGGCAACAGAGGCTCACTGTAGTCCAGATAAAAAATGTTCCTTAATGTAACTGCGGCCTAAATCAAAAACAATTAAACATTTTTTGTTAATATGTTTTTCATTATGATTAAGCAAGGAGGCAATAGCATATACAAATTCAGTGTTGAAAAAAGTGGAAATGAGAAACTGACCATGAAACATTTAGTAATAGCTTTTCATTAGCTAGTTTGAGGACATCTTTTTCACTGAAGGTTTTACATTTTTGGATAAAGGATGGTGGCAGCAACCAGCGCTGAGTCGGACATGATTTTCCCAAACTGCTTCTTCAAGCAATCTTGCAGGGAATCAAGTAGCTGCTTGCAGAACCTAGGCGACAGTGTTTTCTCACGCTTGTTGGTTGGTGATTTTAGGAAGTAGCCATCCCATCTGAATGTTGAATTCTCTCTGAAACATGTTTATTGCCTTAGCAGTTGGACTTCGTGTTGGCATATCAAGCCAAAGAGGCAATGTCAGCTGGACTGTACTTAACACAAAAGAAAACAATGATGCAGATTTAATCTAACAGACCAGTTATTTCAAATTACACAGCATGTGATCTAATTATTCCTTGTCCTTTGGACAAATCATATAGAAGGGTTCAGAACTAGGACTGTGGTAAGTGATCACTGTAATACTTACTGTACTTTTTTGAAGTACTGAGATTTGTTGGAAATCACAGAGGTAAGTCGTTAGGGCTAGGTGGGTGTGAATGGTTGTTAAGCTGTCTGGGGAGGGAACTCAGTACAGCATTGTAGGTGGGTGATAAGTAATGTCTTAGGCCACGTCCTCTGGAGAGGTGGCCTACGACCCACATGAATGCCAGTTGGGTCAACGACTCACAAGTGGCCCTAACGACTCTGAAAATCAGAGTTCACACGTTACCTTAACAGCTCTGTGAGGACAAACCCACACAGGGTTTAAAGCCAGCATCCAATAGGCTTCTTCAGTTAGAAGTGAAGAAGCCTCTTGGATGATGATGAGGCGAAACGTCTTTGTGAAACTGAAACAAGTCCAGATGCCTACGATATATCGCACTTAGAATTACCATGACCTGGATGACTGAGAACCTTCATGAACACTAGACCTTTAACCTTCACCTTTTATAAAATTAAGAAATAAACCTTAATATATGTTTGATCAGGGTACATTTTTACCGACCACATTTTTACAACTATTTTTACTTCTAATCGAGTAAAATATTCCTGTAGTCTTTCTGTCCCTGCAGTATCAGTGAACCACCTGTGTGCCTCTAACAATAAACTTTAAGTGATTCCTACTGGGTGTTACCCAATTTCTAACTGTACATCTTTCCTGGGTTAAATAACCAAATTTGACTTCTCATTCTTGACTCTCATTTACCTTAAGTTACCCATGATATCATACCATATCATGTCTAAACCCCATTTGTGTTAATCTTTAAGAACATCCGACCACATTTGTCAGTGTACAAATTTGTACAAAATGCGGAGGAATAAAATGACCAGTGAAGACCATAAAGCTCCACCATAACATGAGAAGATTTTCTAAAAATCCTCTCATATGGTATTGTCATGAAAGTGATGTTGGAGCCTGATTAAGGGTTAAGTCCGGAGATTTCAATCAATAGAGGAGAACACTGAGGCTGTGCCCAATTAAATGCTTGGGCCCATTATATCAGAACTGATTGCATCGGCAGCCCAGCTCCACACTCGACAAGGAGAGCGGTGATCAATAGACAGCCTCTCAAAATGGACAAGCTTAAGATTGTAGGCAGGAGTAAGGAGACTGAAATCCTTAAATTACCTTTGAGTTGTACTTCTTTATGTAGGATAGGCATTTATAGATGATGAGAGCTGTATAAGGTAAATATGATTGGGCAATGTTAAAAATATGTGAGCTCCACAAAGATTTTGTACACTATAGATACTGTGCCCATGAGAACTACATAGCCTCTTAAAGCATAGGTAAATATTTAGTGTTCATTCCACGGGTAATATTTCATATACATATTTGTCTTTCACTTAAAGTGCCATGTCAATGTGAGCAGTAATGTAACGTGCAACAGGCTAATTTCCTGTCATCTTTAGTGTCAAAATGAATGCTCCACTGCTTGATTTAATGTTGAACAGAGCTACGTTTAACCTGTCACTCGACAACAGACATTTTTAATTTAACAGTGTGTATTACTGCAATTTCATGCACTGCTGGATTTGTCCTTGGTTATGACCCTTTGGCCCACTGTTCCGAGCTGATGGATATTCCCTCCTACAGTGTTTTAGCTTTTCTCAACAGCTTTGACAAGATATGCGAGCAAACAGGAGTGATGTTTTGCTTGGATGACATAATGAGGGACAACACATTGGCGGAGCTGCCGGGTGCTGCATTCCTCATTAATCGCTGGAATATAGCAGCCTCATCCAAGTGCTCTTTTTGTGCATGTAATTTATAAGCAATAAAAAGCGCAGCTAATTACCTACCTTAAATAAACTGTTTGCAAATTCATACAGCCTAATTGCTTTAGAGTCGATGGAAGGCAGGTCTTTGAAAGCCTTGTAAATATGTTATTTGTAGTTGTACAGTGTGCATAATAAAAATACCAGAATTGCATGTCAGTTTACATATTTCTTGCTAAACACTGTATATCAATTAGGCAGAAATGCACAAGCCGAAAACAGTCTCCCACTAAAAATGTGTTTCATAGTGTTTGCAATATAATGTTGTTATGTGGAATGATCCAGGGACTGGGACAACTGACCTTTTCTTTTTTCTTTTTTTGCCTTCCATGACTGAATTAACAATGTTGACCTATAGGAAAACAGAATTATCTTCTGCGCACAGCAGCACATGGCCATTGCATAATATGTGGTATAATGCCATCCGTTGTACATTTCATGATGTTAATAGTTCTGGTTTCATTATAGTATAACTCGTAGGGTATTATCATTTGCGTAATACAGTCTGTGCAAATTCTGTTCATCTGTTAAAAAGTCTTGTGGTCTAGTTAGTTAGTGTTAAAATTATATATGTTAATATATATTATGATAGGGTTAGGGATTGTTATTATATATATAATAACATGTTAAAATAGAATATATATATATATATATATATATATATATATATATATATATATATATATATATATAATTATATGTATAATTATCATATTGGAGAATTGGAATGTGTTTTTAGAAAATGATCTGATAAGGCATATGATCTGTTAAAGTTATGATTATTATACCTTGTAATTTTTTATATTTTATATACTTTTGTTGTAATCTTAATTATTTATTTCACAAAGTTTCTCTGTTTACTGTATGTGTATTTATTTCTGCATTTTTGCTGCTGCAACACCTGAATTTCCACAAGGTGGAAAGATGAAAGATTATCTTATATTACTAAACCAGAGCTGCAGATATATTCCACTGGTTATGAAATCTATTCACCTAGAATATAAGTATAAGTGTAAGTCTAAGTATAAAATAATATTTTTTTTGTTAATTTACCAGTAATGAGTTAAAGCTATCTTGGACTGCGGTCTGCTTACTGGGGGGAAAGGAGACTACTTTTGTGCATTATGTAGTCTATCCTATGGGAGACTTCTCTTTCTCAGATTTCACCTTAATCATTTATGTGTATTCTTCTCCGGCTCACTTCAATCACAGCTGTGATACTGTATTTAGTGGTTCGGACATGACTTGATATTCTCAGTGGGATTCTTTATTCTGCACAAGGTGATAAGAATGCAGAGGAAGATAGAGAAGAGAGCCGGCATCTGCTTTAATCCTCGGCTAATGCTTCGATGATTGCTCTGGGAGGGCCTATGATGCTGGTATAGGGTACTGTCTTTCACCTTACTGGATTCCTGCTCATAAGTTTGTGTGCATGTGACTTGAATGTGTAAGAAAAGTAGCTTGTTCACAACCAGAACTAACCTAGCTAGCATGCTAATGCTAACCCTGGTAATTTCCATCATTTCTGCTTTTGTCATCTTCCTAGATAACAGTACACTATTGTATTGCCTCCTAACCCTTCCAGTCCAATCCTCTCCCAGTTTGTGTCCTTTGCCAAATGAAACTAATCAGTCTCTTTCTCCAACCTTTGTCAGCTTTCAGCCCTGTCTTTTATTTCTACACTCACGTGGGGGCCCACCATTCTCTCTTACCCTCTGTTCTCGCCCTTTCTATCCCTATTTGTCTTGACAATCAGACCTTCTTGTATCACACCTTTTCACTGTGAACAACACCTCTGAATTGATGATCTGCTGCAAAGGTTTCCAAGGCACACTATATCTTGTATTTCATCCATGAGAAAAATACAGCCTCTTCTCCCATTTGTTTGTTTGTTTGTTTGTCTATTTAGTTTTTTTCTGCAATAGAAGATGTGCTTCCTTTGTGCCTGACATGAACACGCCAGGCTAAATAAATAAAGTTAAACAAATCTGTAATAATCAGATTGATCATATACATACACATATCTTTTGTCGTCACAATCACTTGTCGACCACAATACTGATTCCCCCTATTTACCATTCATGAAAGCTTTTATGTTTATTATAAGACACAATAAAACACAAAGGAAGTGATGGATTTCCTATTTTTCAAATGAGGAACAAAGTAATTATCATGATTGATGATAATTACTGGACAGAGGACAGCATGCCACCTACAGAAACATAAACTTCATCGATTGCATAATTCTCAAGACTTGTGGGCGGGGTGTCCCAGTTGTTAGTAAATCTGTCCAAATAGCAACTGACAGAGGTCTTGTTAAAGTACCCAGAATATACTGATGCCCACAAGTCATTTATTGCCCTCTTAACCAGCTCAGTTACTTTTGAAAGATTTTGAAGACTTAATGATGACTACGGGCAGATGGGGTTCAGTGCTTCTCTTATCCATTAAGTCTCTGTGAGAGCTGGAATATTTGCAGATTGTTATTAGGTTCGACATCTTATTCTGTGGAGTAGTCTCATTATGAATTTGACTGAATGGTACTGTGCGTGATAAAGACACATCTCCCTATGCATTATCTGATTCTCCTATGGAATTATATTTACCTTTATTCTACGTCACATTTTAATTTCCGAAACAGCATTTCCTCTCAAGGTCTAAGGTCTCAAGGTATCACTGCCATATCTCTCCTTTTTTAATGTTATACATTTCTACTCTGCTATCGCTTTTTGCTGACTTGCTCCTTTCTGAGTTATGAAAGATGTTTTCAGTTAAAGTTTAGAGTTATATCACAAATCACCTCTTCTCCTGACATTTTTCTTCTTTAAGGAGGCATTTATTTGACATGGGGGTGTCACCTCAGAGCTTTCTGGTACAGTGATAAGATAGAGGAATATATATGTGTGTGTGTGTGTGTGTGTGTTCGTGTGCGTACGTGCACACATTTTTCTTGAGATAGGGGGAAGGAAACAGAGAGAAGGAGCAACCTTCCACCTCATCTCTCTCCCCCTCCCACACAGCCATCTCCTCTCCTCCCACGCCATCCGTTCCATTACAATGATAATAGGATTTGGAGGGCTGCATTATTGCTGCTGTCTGAGCTGGGCCTTGTGATATCCCTGTCCGCACCACTCCTCCCGACTTGCATGTTAGTCTCCTGATTCATACGCCATTCGGCAAGGCCTGCATTAAAGACCGAAGGGACCGGTTTGGCTCAGGGTCATTACAGCCGTCTGCTATATGGACCGCTGACTTTTATTCTTGGCAGACTGACCACTCAAAAAAAACGGATCTGAGCTGAGGGGGAATCCTGTTTAATGGCTGCTCTGCTGAAGCCCCCAGCGAGGCTTATTTGCTCAGATGGAGGTTATGTTTATGGTCATTCATAAGGGCAATTTTAAAAAGCCATAATTTCCAGCACACAGTGCTGCCTTTAAAGTTTTCCACTCATCTTTAACAACTGAAAAGAGGAAAAGTGTTGCCAAGGTCAGAACTGAAGCCAAATCCCCGCTGAAGTCGATATACAGTATGGTAACCAGTGATAACATGGCAACAGCGAAGAGCAGTCTCACAGCTTGCTGCATTACAAAATGGTAAGCAGTGCTTTGTCTTATTTAGACAGAGCTGCAAGTCATAGTACTGTTTAAATAGAACAGCGTGTGTATTATTCATGTTATTTAATTATATAGTGTTTAACATTTCCACATTAAAACATCTAAAAACAAAGACCTCTGTTCCACATTTTTGAGTTGTGAACTTACATTATCCTAAATATTCAACAATGTTCAAGCCTAGAGAAAGAGTCAGAGCGTGTCATTGGGTTGCCTCTTAGCTTCAGGGTAAACGCCAAATGATCATCAGAGAGGGAGCAAGGAAGTTAGCAAATGTGACTAAACATAACATAAAACTGTAAAACATTAACTCGTCTGTATACCAGATTTCTGTCTGACTCTTGTCAGAAAGATTTTCATTGCTAATGGTGGTTGTATATTGTGAGAGAAATTCTCAAATGTCCCTTCTTATTAGGGCCCGAGCAGTGAAACTGCGAGGACCCTATTGTAATTGTAATGATTATTAGGGCCCGAGCAGTGAAACTGCGAGGACCCTATTGTTTTTGTAATGATTATTATTATTAGGGCCCGAGCAGGAAACCTGCGAGGTCCCTATTGTAATCGTAGCGATTCTTATTATTATTATTATTATTATTATTATTATTATTTTTCTGCCAAAATGATCGCATTTTTCACTGCCTGAACATACCCCAAAAGTCATCAAACTTGGAATATATGTCATACCTGGCGAAAAATTTTATAATCTGTTGTCATTGTGAATTTTCAGCACTAGGTGGCGCTATAATCAAGGAAAGTGCGTTTTGGCTAATAACTCCCACATACTTTGTCGCACATTCAAAAACCTTATATCCACGCGTTCAGTGAATCTTGCTGAATCTCCTGATATAGGCCACGCCCATTTCCGCCTACCGTTTTTTTTCGCTAGCTCGCAAAATGTCGAAAACCTACTTTTTCCAACTCCTCCCGGGCTGTTTCACCGATTTGCACCAAACTTTGCACACAGCATCTGTGGACCCTTCTGACAAAAAGTTATTAAAAGAATTTTGATACGCCAAAGAATACTCAAGTTATTAAATAACAACTTCCTGTGGATTCGGGTCACAACAGGAAGTGTTGCATATCTCCACATTGGTGTGTCCAAATGACGTGAAACTCAGGATACTACTTCCCCATCAGCCCATAAGGCTCTGTGCAAAATCTTGGCCCATGACCACTAGGTGGCGCTATTTAAATTGAAGTATTTTATATCTCCACATCGGTTGGTCGGATTGACGCCAAACTTGGTACACTCATTGCCAATGGCCTCCTGAGGACAACTGACAAAGGTGTTACCGATCTGACACTAGGTGGCGCTCTGGTGGCAGTTTCATTTTATAATTGGCACTGTGCCCACACCATAACACTTATGGACATGAAACTGATTGGGGTGGTATAGACTGACATCTGTAACTCACACACCAAAAATCATCAGCAGGTGGCGCTATTATCAACACAAAACCGTTTTTGGCTATCAGTTAAGACATGCGCGCACAATAACGGGGCAATGGGTCAGGGTAAGGAGCACGCCCCGACGGCAGCACGCCCCGACGCGCGTGGACTGCGAGGGCCCGTTCATCGCTGCTTGCAGCTTTAATTATTAGGGCCCGAGCAGGAAACCTGCGAGGTCCCTATTGTAATCGTAGCGATTCTTATTATTATTAGGGCCCGAGCAGGGAACCTGCGAGGTCCCTATTGTTTTTCGAATGATTATTTATTTTTTGTTATTTTTCTTCTTCCCAAATGATCGCATTTTTCACTGCCTGAACATACCCCAAAACTCATCAAACTTGGAATATAGATCAGACCTGGCGAAAAATTTTATAATCTGTTGTCGTTGTGAATTTTCACCACTAGGTGGCGCTACAATCAAGGAAAGTGCGTTTTGGCTAATAACTCCCACATACTTTGTCGCACATTCAAAAACCTTATATCCACACGTTCAGTGAATTGTGCTGAATCTCCTGATATAGGCCACGCCCATTTCCGCCTATCGTTTTTTTTCGTTAGCTCGCGAAATGTCAAAAACCTACTTTTTCGAACTCCTCCCAGGCAATTTCACCGATTTGCCCCAAACTTTGCACACAGCATCTGTGGACCCTTCTGACAAAAAGTTATTAAAAGAATTTTGATATTCCAAAGAATACTCAAGTTATTAAATAACAACTTCCTGTGGAATCGGGTCACAACAGGAAGTGTTGCATATCTCCACATTGGTGCGTCCAAATGACGTGAAACTCAGGATACTACTTGCGCATGAGCCCCAAAGGCTTTGTGCGAAATTTTGGCCGACGACCACTAGGTGGCGCTATTTAAATTGAAGTATTTTATATCTCAACATTGGTTGGTCGGATGAACACAAAACTTGGTACACTCATTGCCAATGCCCTCCTGAGGATAGCTGACAAAGGGGTTACCGATCTGACACTAGGTGGCGCTCTGGTGGCAGTTTCATTTTATAATTGGCACTGTGCCCACACCATAACACTTATGGACATGAAACTGATTGGGGTGGTATAGACTGGCATCTGTAACTCACACACCAAAAATCACCAGCAGGTGGCGCTATTATCAAGAAAAAACGTTTTTTGCTAATTACTCCCACATAATATGGTGCACATCGTTAAACATTATATCTATATGTTCCCTGAACACAGCCGAACCGTGTGATGTAGGCTACGCCCACATTCGCACTGAATTTCCATTCGCAAATTCGCCAAATGTCGCAAACCTACTTTTTCGAACTCCTCCCAGGCAATTTTTCCAATTTGCACCAAACTTTGCACGCAGCACCTGTGGACCCTCCTGACAAAAAGTTATTAAAAGAAATGTGCTAGTCCACAGAACGCCCAAAATATAAAACAACAATTTCCTGCACACTGTCGTCAAACAGACATTCTTGTGTATCTTGATGAAATACAGTCCGATTAACACAAAACGTTTCCCAGTTGTGTTCCATGGCAAGATGAGCATTTCTACAAAATTTCGTGCAAATCGACCAATAGGTGGCGCTTTTATTGCTAAATGACGAAACAGCAGCTTCACTGCCTTCAGTTCTGTTTCCTCTATGGAAGTTGTTGCATGAACAAGCCTCGACAGCAGCATGTAACGACAACAGCATGACCCGACGGCAGCACGCCCTGACGCGCGTGGACTGCGAGGGCCCGTTCATCGCTGCTTGCAGCTTTAATTAGGGCCCGAGCAGTGAAACTGCGAGGACCCTATTGTAATTGTAGTGATTATTATTATTTTTTTTATTTGTCTGCCAAAATGATCGCATTTTTCACTGCCTGAACGTGTATGAAAACGCGATTTTATTTGGCAAACACATTTGGCCTGGCGAAAAATTTTATAATCTGCTGTCGTTGTGAACTTTCATCACTAGGTGGCGCTATAATCATGGAAAGTGTGTTTTGGCTAATAACTCCCACATACTTTGACGCACATTCAAAAACCTTACATCCACGCGTTCAGTGAATTGTGCTGAATCTCCTGATATAGGCCACGCCCATTTCCGCCCGCCGTTTTTTTCCGCTAGCTCGCGAAATGTCGCAAACCTACTTTTTCGAACTCCTCCCAGGCAATTTCACCGATTTGCACCAAACTTTGCACACAGCATCTGTGGACGCTCCTGACAAAAAGTTATTAAAAGAATTTTGATATTCCAAAAAATACTCCAGTTATTAAATAACAACTTCCTGCAGATTTCGTTCCAAACAGGAAGTGTTGCATATTTCCACATTGGTTTGTCCAAATGATGTCAACCTCAGGATCCTACTTCCTCATGAGGCCCTAAGGCTCTGTGCTAAATTTTGGTTGATGACCACAAGGTGGCGCTCTTTAAATTGAAGTATTTTATATCTCAACATCGGTTGGTCGGATTAACACAAAACTTGGTACACTCATTCCCAATGCCCTCCTGAGGATAGCTGACAAAGGGGTTACCGATCTGACACTAGGTGGCGCTCTGGTGGCAGTTTCTTTTTAGATTTGGCACTGTGCCCACACCATAACACTTATGGATATGAAATTCATAGGGGTGGTATAGACTGGCCCCTGTAACTCACACACCAAAAATCACCAGCAGGTGGCGCTATTATCAAGAAAAAACGTTTTTTGCTAATTACTCCCACATAATATGGTGCACATTGTTAAACATTATATCTATATGTTCCCTGAATACAGCCGAACCGTGTGATGTAGGCCACGCCCACGTTCGCACTGAATTTCCATTCGCAAATTCGCCAAATATTGCAGACCTACTTTTTCGAACTCCTCCCAGGCAATTTCTCCGATTTGCACCAAACTTTGCACGCAGCATCTGTGGACCCTCCTGACAAAAAGTTATTAAAAGAAATGTGCTAGTCCACAGAACGCCCAAAATATAAAACAACAATTTCCTGCGCATTGTGGTCAAACAGACATTCTGGTGTATCTTGATGAAACACAGTCCGATTAACACAAAACTTTTCCCAGTTGTGTTCCATCACCACATGACAATTTCTGACAAATTTGGTGCAAATCGGCCAATAGGGGGCGCTTTTATTGCTAAATGACTAAATAACAGCTTGACTGCCTTCACTTTTGATTCCTCAACGGAAGTTGTTGCATGAACAAGCCCCGACAGCAGCATGTAACGACGGCTATCAGTTAAGACATGCGCGCACAATAACGGGGCATTGGGTCCGGGTAAGGAGCACGCCCCGACGGCAGCACGCCCCGACCCGCGTGGACTGCGAGGGCCCGTTCATCGCTGCTTGCAGCTTTAATTATTATTATTATTATTATTATTATTATTTTTCTGCCAAAATGATCGCATTTTTCACTGCCTGAACATACCCCAAAAGTCATCAAACTTGGAATATATGTCATACCTGGCGAAAAATTTTATAATCTGTTGTCATTGTGAATTTTCAGCACTAGGTGGCGCTATAATCAAGGAAAGTGCGTTTTGGCTAATAACTCCCACATACTTTGTCGCACATTCAAAAACCTTATATCCACGCGTTCAGTGAATCTTGCTGAATCTCCTGATATAGGCCACGCCCATTTCCGCCTACCGTTTTTTTTCGCTAGCTCGCAAAATGTCGAAAACCTACTTTTTCCAACTCCTCCCGGGCTGTTTCACCGATTTGCACCAAACTTTGCACACAGCATCTGTGGACCCTTCTGACAAAAAGTTATTAAAAGAATTTTGATACGCCAAAGAATACTCAAGTTATTAAATAACAACTTCCTGTGGATTCGGGTCACAACAGGAAGTGTTGCATATCTCCACATTGGTGTGTCCAAATGACGTGAAACTCAGGATACTACTTCCCCATCAGCCCATAAGGCTCTGTGCAAAATCTTGGCCCATGACCACTAGGTGGCGCTATTTAAATTGAAGTATTTTATATCTCCACATCGGTTGGTCGGATTGACGCCAAACTTGGTACACTCATTGCCAATGGCCTCCTGAGGACAACTGACAAAGGTGTTACCGATCTGACACTAGGTGGCGCTCTGGTGGCAGTTTCATTTTATAATTGGCACTGTGCCCACACCATAACACTTATGGACATGAAACTGATTGGGGTGGTATAGACTGACATCTGTAACTCACACACCAAAAATCATCAGCAGGTGGCGCTATTATCAACACAAAACCGTTTTTGGCTATCAGTTAAGACATGCGCGCACAATAACGGGGCAATGGGTCAGGGTAAGGAGCACGCCCCGACGGCAGCACGCCCCGACGCGCGTGGACTGCGAGGGCCCGTTCATCGCTGCTTGCAGCTTTAATTAGGGCCCGAGCAGGGAACCTGCCAGGTCCCTATTGTTTTTCGAATGATTATTAGGGCCCGAGCAGGGAACCTGCGAGGTCCCTATTGTTTTTCTCGTGATTCTTATTATTATTATTATTATTTTTAGGCCAAAATGATCGCATTTTTCACTGCCTGAACATACCCCAAAACTCATCAAACTTGGAATATAGATCAGACCTGGCGAAAAATTTTATAATCTCTTGTCGTTGTGAATTTTCAGCACTAGGTGGCGCTATAATCAAGGAAAGTCTGTTTTGGCTAATAACTCCCACATACTTTATCGCACATTCAAAAACCTTATATCCACGCGTTCAGTGAATCTTGCTGAATCTCCTGATATAGGCCACGCCCATTTCCGCCTACCGTTTTTTTTCGCTAGCTCGCGAAATGTCGAAAACCTACTTTTTCGAACTCCTCCCAGGCAATTTCACCGATTTGCACCAAACTTTGCACACAGCATCTGTGGACCCTCCTGACAAAAAGTTATTAAAAGAATTTTGCTATTCCAAACAATACTCAAGTTATTAAATAACAACTTCCTGTGGATTCGGGTCACAACAGGAAGTGTTGCATATCTCCACATTGGTGTGTCCAAATGACGTGAAACTCAGGATACTACTTCCCCATGAGCCCCTCAGGCTCTGTACAAAATCTTCGCCCATGACCACTAGGTGGCGCTCTTTAAATTGAAGTATTTTATATCTCCACATCAGTTGGTCAGATTGACGCCAAACTTGGTATACTCATTGCCACTGCCCTCCTGAGGACAGCTGACAAAGGGGTTACAGATCTGACACTAGGTGGCGCTCTGGTGGCAGTTTCTTTTTATATTTGGCACTGTGCCCACACCATAACACTTATGGATATGAAACTGATTGGGGTGGTATAGACTGGCATCTGTAACTCACACACCAAAAATCACCAGCAGGTGGCGCTATTATCAAGAAAAAATGTTTTTTGCTAATTACTCCCACATAATATGGTGCACATCGTTAAACATTATATCTATATGTTCCCTGAATACAGCCGAACCGTGTGATGTAGGCCACGCCCACGTTCGCACTGAACTTCCATTCGCAAATTCGCCAAATGTCGCAAACCTACTTTTTCGAACTCCTCCCAGGCAATTTTTCCAATTTGCACCAAACTTTGCACACAGCATCTGTGGAGTCTCCTGACAAAAAGTTATTAAAAGAAATGTGATAGTGTAAAGTACGGCCAAAATATAAAACAACAATTTCCTGCACGTTGTGGTAAACCACACAGTCTTGCATATCTTGATGAAATACAGTCCGATTAACACAAAACTTTTTTGATTTGTCTTCCATGCCCACATGAGGGTTCGTGCCAAATTCGGTGCATATCCACCAATAGGTGGCGCTTTTATTGCTAAATGACGAAATGACAGCTTGACTGCCTTCACTTTCATTTCCTCAATGGAAGTTGTTGCATGTAGAAGCCCCGACAGCAGCATGTCACGACAGCAGCATGCCCCGACAGCAGCGCGCCCCGACAGCAGCACGCCCGACAGCAGCACGCCCCGACGCGCGTGGACTGCGAGGGCCCGTTCATCGCTGCTTGCAGCTTTAATTAGGGCCCGAGCAGGAAACCTGCGAGGTCCCTATTGTAATCGTAGCGATTCTTATTATTATTATTATTATTATTATTATTATTATTTTTCTGCCAAAATGATCGCATTTTTCACTGCCTGAACATACCCCAAAAGTCATCAAACTTGGAATATATGTCATACCTGGCGAAAAATTTTATAATCTGTTGTCATTGTGAATTTTCAGCACTAGGTGGCGCTATAATCAAGGAAAGTGCGTTTTGGCTAATAACTCCCACATACTTTGTCGCACATTCAAAAACCTTATATCCACGCGTTCAGTGAATCTTGCTGAATCTCCTGATATAGGCCACGCCCATTTCCGCCTACCGTTTTTTTTCGCTAGCTCGCAAAATGTCGAAAACCTACTTTTTCCAACTCCTCCCGGGCTGTTTCACCGATTTGCACCAAACTTTGCACACAGCATCTGTGGACCCTTCTGACAAAAAGTTATTAAAAGAATTTTGATACGCCAAAGAATACTCAAGTTATTAAATAACAACTTCCTGTGGATTCGGGTCACAACAGGAAGTGTTGCATATCTCCACATTGGTGTGTCCAAATGACGTGAAACTCAGGATACTACTTCCCCATCAGCCCATAAGGCTCTGTGCAAAATCTTGGCCCATGACCACTAGGTGGCGCTATTTAAATTGAAGTATTTTATATCTCCACATCGGTTGGTCGGATTGACGCCAAACTTGGTACACTCATTGCCAATGGCCTCCTGAGGACAACTGACAAAGGTGTTACCGATCTGACACTAGGTGGCGCTCTGGTGGCAGTTTCATTTTATAATTGGCACTGTGCCCACACCATAACACTTATGGACATGAAACTGATTGGGGTGGTATAGACTGACATCTGTAACTCACACACCAAAAATCATCAGCAGGTGGCGCTATTATCAACACAAAACCGTTTTTGGCTATCAGTTAAGACATGCGCGCACAATAACGGGGCAATGGGTCAGGGTAAGGAGCACGCCCCGACGGCAGCACGCCCCGACGCGCGTGGACTGCGAGGGCCCGTTCATCGCTGCTTGCAGCTTTAATTATTATTATTCTTTTTTTTATTTTTCTTTGTCCCAAATGATCGCATTTTTCACTGCCTGAATGTGAATGAAAACGCGATTTTATTTGGCAAAGTCATTAGGCTTGGCGAAAAATTTTATAATCTGTTGCTCTGGTGAATTTCCACCACTAGGTGGCGCTATAATCAAGGAAAGTGCGTTTTGGCTAATAAGTCCCACATACTTTGTCGCACATTCAAAAACCTTACATCCACGCGTTCAGTGAATCTTGCTGAATCTCCTGATATAGGCCACGCCCATTTCCGCCTATTGTTTTTTTTCGCTAGCTCGCGAAATGTCGAAAACCTACTTTTTCGAACTCCTCCCAGGCAATTTCACCGATTTGCACCAAACTTTGCACACAGCATCTGTGGACCCTTCTGACAAAAAGTTATTAAAAGAATTTTGATACGCCAAGGAGTACTCAAGTTATGAAATAACAACTTCCTGTGGATTCGGGTCACAACAGGAAGTCCTGCATATCTCCACATTGGTGTGTCCAAATGACATGAAACTCGGGATACTACTTCCCCATGAGACCATAAGGCACTGTGCAAAATCTTGTCCCATGACAACTAGGTGGCGCTCTTTTAATTGAAGTATTTTATATCTCGACATCGGTTGGTCGGATTAACACGAAACTTGGTACAGTCATTGCCAATGCCCTCCTGAGGAAAGCTGACAAAGGGGTTACCGATCTGACACTAGGTGGCGCTCTGGTGGCAGTTTCATTTTAGATTTGGCACTGTGCCCACACCATAACACTTATGGATATGAAATTCATAGGGGTGGTATAGACTGGCCCCTGTAACTCACACACCAAAAATGACCAGCAGGTGGCGCTATTATCAAGAAAAAATGTTTTTTGCTAATTACTCCCACATAATATGGTGCACATTGTTAAACATTATATCTATATGTTCCCTGAATACAGCCGAACCGTGTGATGTAGGCCACGCCCACGTTCGCACTGAATTTCCATTCGCAAATTCGCCAAATGTCGCAAACCTACTTTTTCGAACTCCTCCTAGGCAATTTCTCCGATTTGCACCAAACTTTGCACGCAGCATCTGTGGACCCTACTGACAAAAAGTTATTAAAAGAAATGTGCTAGTCCACAGAATGCCCAAATTATAAAACAACAATTTCCTGCACATTGTGGTCAAACAGACATTCTTGTGTATCTTGATGAAATACAGTCCGATTAACACAAAACTTTTCCCAGTTGTGTTCCATGACACGATGAGCATTTCTACAAAATTTCGTGCAAATCGAACAATAGGTGGCGCTTTTATTGCTAAATGACAAAACAGCAGCTTCACTGCCTTCAGTTTTGTTTCCTCTACGGAAGTTGTTGCATGAAAAAGCCTCGACAGCAGCATGCCCAAACAGCAGCATGTAACGACAGCAGCTTGCCCCGACAGCAGCATGTAACGACGGCAGCATGCCGCGACAGCAGCACGCCCCGACCCGCGTGGACTGCGAGGGCCCGTTCATCGCTGCTTGCAGCTTTAATTAGGGCCCGAGCAGTGAAACTGCGAGGACCCTATTGTTTTTGTAGTGATTATTAGGGCCCGAGCAGTGAAACTGCGAGGACCCTATTGTAATTGTAATGATTATTATTATTTTTTTTCTTCTGCCAAAATGATCGCATTTTTCACTGCCTGAACATACCCCAAAACTCATCAAACTTGGAATATAGATCAGACCTGGCGAAAAATTTTATAATCTGTTGTCATTGTGAATTTTCAGCACTAGGTGGCGCTATAATCAAGGAAAGTGCGTTTTGGCTAATAACTCCCACATACTTTGTCGCACGTTCAAAAACCTTATATCCACGCGTTCAGTGAATCATGCTGAATCTCCTGATATAGGCCACGCCCATTTCCGCATATGGTTTTTTTTCGCTAGCGCGCGAAATGTCGAAAACCTACTTTTTCGAACTCCTCCCAGGCAATTTCACCGATTTGCACCAAACTTTGCACACAGCATCTGTGGACGCTCCTGACAAAAAGTTATTAAAAGAATTTTCATACGCCAAAGAATACTTAAGTTATTAAATAACAACTTCCTGCAGATTTCGTTCCAAACAGGAAGTGTTGCATATTTCCACATTGGTTTGTCCAAATGATGTCAACCTCAGGATCCTACTTCCTCATGAGGCCCTAAGGCTCTGTGCTAAATTTTGGTTGATGACCACAAGGTGGCGCTATTTAAATTGAAGTATTTTATATCTCAACATCGGTTGGTCGGATTAACACAAAACTTGGTACACTCATTCCCAATGCCCTCCTGAGGATAGCTGACAAAGGGGTTACCGATCTGACACTAGGTGGCGCTCTGGTGGCAGTTTCTTTTTAGATTTGGCACTGTGCCCACACCATAACACTTATGGATATGAAATTCATAGGGGTGGTATAGACTGGCCCCTGTAACTCACACACCAAAAATCACCAGCAGGTGGCGCTATTATCAAGTAAAAACGTTTTTTGCTAATTACTCCCACATAATATGGTGCACATTGTTAAACATTATATCTATATGTTCCCTGAATACAGCCGAACCGTGTGATGTAGGCCACGCCCACGTTCGCACTGAATTTCCATTCGCAAATTCGCCAAATATTGCAGACCTACTTTTTCGAACTCCTCCCAGGCAATTTCTCCGATTTGCACCAAACTTTGCACGCAGCATCTGTGGACCCTCCTGACAAAAAGTTATTAAAAGAAATGTGCTAGTCCACAGAACGCCCAAAATATAAAACAACAATTTCCTGCGCATTGTGGTCAAACAGACATTCTGGTGTATCTTGATGAAACACAGTCCGATTAACACAAAACTTTTCCCAGTTGTGTTCCATCACCACATGACAATTTCTGACAAATTTGGTGCAAATCGGCCAATAGGGGGCGCTTTTATTGCTAAATGACTAAATAACAGCTTGACTGCCTTCACTTTTGATTCCTCAACGGAAGTTGTTGCATGAACAAGCCCCGACAGCAGCATGTAACGACGGCTATCAGTTAAGACATGCGCGCACAATAACGGGGCATTGGGTCCGGGTAAGGAGCACGCCCCGACGGCAGCACGCCCCGACCCGCGTGGACTGCGAGGGCCCGTTCATCGCTGCTTGCAGCTTTAATTATTATTTGTTTTTTTTTTTTTTTTTCTGCCAAAATGATCGCATTTTTCACTGCCTGAACATACCCCAAAACGCATCAAACTTGGAATATAGATCAGACCTGGCGAAAAATTTTATAATCTGTTGTCATGGTGAATTTTCACCACTAGGTGGCGCTATAATCAAGGAAAGTGCGTTTTGGCTAATAACTCCCACATACTTTGTCACACATTCAAAAACCTTATATCCACGCGTTCAGTGAATTGTGCTGAATCTCCTGATATAGGCCACGCCCATTTCCGCCTACCGTTTTTTTTCGCTAGCTCGCAAAATGTCGAAAACCTACTTTTTCGAACTCCTCCCAGGCAATTTCACCGATTTGCACCAAACTTTGCCCACAGCATCTGGGGATGCTCCTGGCAAAAAGTTATTAAAAGAATTTTGATACACCAAAGAATACTCAAGTTATTAAATAACAACTTCCTGTGGATTCGGGTCACAACAGGAAGTCCTGCATATCTCCACATTGGTTTGTCCAAATGACGTGAAACTCAGGATACTACTTCCCCATGAGCCCCTAAGGCTCTGTGCAAAATCTTGGCTCATGACCACTAGGTGGCGCTATTTAAATTGAAGTATTTTATATCTCGACATTGGTTGGTTGGATTAACACAAAACTTGGTACACTCATTGCCAATGGCCTCCTGAGGACAACTGACGAAGGTGTTACCGATCTGACACTAGGTGGCGCTCTGGTGGCAGTTTCATTTTGTAATTGGCACTGTGCCCACACCATAACACTTATGGATATGAAATTCATAGGGGTGGTATAGACTGGCCCCTGTAACTCACACACCAAAAATTACCAGCAGGTGGCGCTATTATCAACACAAAAAGTTTTTTGCCAATTACTCCCACATAATATGGTGCACATTGTTAAACATTATATCTATATATTCCCTGAATACAACCGAACCGTGTGATGTAGGCCACGCCCACATTCGCACTAAATTTCCATTCGCAAATTCGCCAAATGTCGCAAACCTACTTTTTCGAACTCCTCCCAGGCAATTTTTCCAATTTGCACCAAACTTTGCACACAGCATCTGTGGACTCTCCTGACAAAAAGTTATTAAAAGAATTGTGATAGTCTAAAGAACGACCAAAATATAAAACAACAATTTCCTGCGCATTGTGGTCAAACAGACATTCTTGTGTATCTTGATGAAATACAGTCCGATGAACACAAAACTTTTGGCAATTGTGTTCCATGGCAGGATGAGCATTTCTACAAAATTTCGTGCAAATCGACCAATAGGTGGCGCTTTTATTGCTAAATGACGAAATGACAGCTTCACTGCCTTCAGTTTTGAACCCTCTCTGGAAGTTGTTGCATGAACAAGCCTCGACAGCAGCATGCCCGGACAGCGGCATGTAACGACAGCAGCATGCCCCGACAGCAGCATGTAACGACAGCAGCATGCCCCGACGGCAGCACGTCCCGACAGCAGCACGCCCCGACCCGCGTGGACTGCGAGGGCCCGTTCATCGCTGCTTGCAGCTTTAATTATTATTATTATTTTTAGGCCAAAATGATCGCATTTTTCACTGCCTGAACATACCCCAAAACTCATCAAACTTGGAATATAGATCAGACCTGGCGAAAAATTTTATAATCTGTTGTCATTCTGAATTTTCACCACTAGGTGGCGCTACAATCAAGGCAAGTGTGTTTTGGCTAATAACGTCCACATACTTTGTCGTACATTCAAAAACCTTACATCCACGCGTTCAGTGAATTGTGCTGAATCTCCTGATATAGGCCACGCCCATTTCCGCCTACCGTTTTTTTTCGCTAGCTCGCGAAATGTCGCAAACCTACTTTTTCGAACTCCTCCCGGGCAATGTCACCGATTTTCACCAACCTTTGCACACAGCATCTGTGGACCCTTCTCACAAAAAGTTATTAAAAGAATTTTGATACACCAAAGCACACTCAAGTTATTAAATAACAACTTCCTGTGGATTCGGGTCAAAACAGGAAGTGTTGCATATCTCCACATTGGTGTGTCCGAATGACGTGAAACTCAGGATACTACTTCCCCATGAGCCCCTAAGGCTCTGTACAAAATCTTCGCCCATGACCACTAGGTGGCGCTCTTTAAATTGAAGTATTTTATATCTCCACATCAGTTGGTCAGATTGACGCCAAACTTGGTATACTCATTGCCACTGCCCTCCTGAGGACAGCTGACAAAGGTGTTACCGATCTGACACTAGGTGGCGCTCTGGTGGCAGTTTCATTTTATATTTGGCACTGTGCCCACACCATAACACTTATGGATATGAAATTCATAGGGGTGGTATAGACCGGCCCCTGTAACTCACACACCAAAAATGACCAGCAGGTGGCGCTATTATCAAGAAAAAACGTTTTTTGCTAATTACTCCCACATAATATGGTGCACATTGTTAAACATTATATCTACGTGTTCCCTGAATACAGCCGAACTGTGTGATGTAGGCCACACCCACGTTCGCACTGAATTTCCATTCGCAAATTCGCCAAATGTCGCAAACCTACTTTTTCGAACTCCTCCCAGGCAATTTTTCCAATTTGCACCAAACTTTGCACACAGCATCTGTGGACCCTCCCGACAAAAAGTTATTAAAAGAAATGTGCTAGTCCACAGAACGGCCAAAATATAAAACAACAATTTCCTGCGCATTGTGGTCAAACAGACATTCTTGTGTATCTTGATGAAATACAGTCCGATTAACACAAAACTTTTGGCAATTGTGTTCCATGGCAGGATGAGCATTTCTACAAAATTTCGTGCAAATCGACCAATAGGTGGCGCTTTTATTGCTAAATGACGAAATGACAGCTTCACTGCCTTCAGTTTTGATTCCTCTATGGAAGTTGTTGCATGAACAAGCCTCGACAGCAGCATGCCCGGACAGCGGCATGTAACGACAGCAGCATGCCCCGACAGCAGCATGTAACGACAGCAGCATGCCCCGACGGCACCACGTCCCGACAGCAGCACGCCCCGACCCGCGTGGACTGCGAGGGCCCGTTCATCGCTGCTTGCAGCTTTAATTTGTTATTTGTTATTTTTCTTCTGACGAAATGATCGCATTTTTCACTGCCTGAACATACCCCAAAACTCATCAAACTTGGAATATATGTCATACCTGGCGAAAAATTTTATAATCTGTTGTCGTTGTGAATTTTCACCACTAGGTGGCGCTACAATCAAGGAAAGTGCGTTTTGGCTAATAACTCCCACATACTTTGTCGCACATTCAAAAACCTTACATCCACGCGTTCAGTGAATTGTGCTGAATCTCCTGATATAGGCCACGCCCATTTCCGCCTACCGTTTTTTTTCGCTAGCTCGCGAAATGTTGCAAACCTACTTTTTCGAACTCCTCCCGGGCAATTTCACCGATTTGCACCAAACTTTGCACACAGCATCTGTGGACCCTCCTGACAAAAAGTTATTAAAAGAATTTTGCTATTCCAAACAATACTCAAGTTATTAAATAACAACTTCCTGTAGATTTGGGTCAAAACAGGAAGTGTTGCACAGCTCCACATTGGTGTGTCCAAATGACATGAAACTCAGTATACTACTTCCACATGAGCCCCTAAGGCTCTGTGCAAAATCTTGGCCCATGACCACTAGGTGGCGCTATTTAAATTGAAGTATTTTATATCTCCACATTGGTTGGTCGGATTAACACAAAACTTGGTACAGTGATTGCAAATGGCCTCCTGAGGACAACTGACGAAGGTGTTACCGATCTGACACTAGGTGGCGCTCTGGTGGCAGTTTCATTTTATATTTGGCACTGTGCCCACACCATAACACTTATGGACATGAAATACATAGGGGTGGTATAGACTGGCCCCTGTAACTCACACACCAAAAATCACCAGCAGGTGGCGCTATTATCAAGAAAAAACTTTTTTTGCTAATTACTCCCACATAATATGGTGCACATCGTTAAACATTATATCTATATATTCCCTGAATACAGCCGAACCGTGTGATGTAGGCCACGCCCACGTTCGCACTGAATTTCCATTCGCAAATTCGCCAAATGTCGCAAACCTGCTTTTTCGAACTCCTCCCAGGCAATTTTTCCAATTTGCACCAAACTTTGCACACAGCATCTGTGGACTCTCCTGACAAAAAGTTATTAAAAGAATTGTGATAGTATAAAGAACGAACAAAATATAAAACAACAATTTCCTGCACGTTGTGGTAAACCACACAGTCCTGCATATCTTGATGAAATACAGTCCGATTAACACAAAACTTTTTTGATTTGTCTTCCATGCCCACATGAGGATTTGTGCCAAATTCGGTGCATATCCACCAATAGGTGGCGCTTTTATTGCTAAATGACGAAATGACAGCTTGACTGCCTTCACTTTCATTTCCTCAATGGAAGTTGTTGCAAGTAGAAGCCCCGACAGCAGCATGTCACGACAGCAGCATGCCCCGACAGCAGCACGCCCGAGAGCAGCACGCCCCGACCCGCGTGGACTGCGAGGGCCCGTTCATCGCTGCTTGCAGCTTTAATTAGGGCCCGAGCAGTGAAACTGCGAGGACCCTATTGTTTTTCTCGTGATTATTATTTGTTATTTTTCTTCTGACGAAATGATCGCATTTTTCACTGCCTGAACATACCCCAAAACTCACCAAACTTGGAATATAGATCAGACCTGGCGAAAAATTTTATAATCTGTTGTCGTTGTGAATTTTCACCACTAGGTGGCACTACAATCAAGGAAAGTGCGTTTTGGCTAATAACTCCCACATACTTTGTTGCACATTCAAAAACCTTATATCCACGCGTTCAGTGAATTGTGCTGAATCTCCTGATATAGGCCACGCCCATTTCCGCCTACCGTTTTTTTTCGCTAGCTCGCGAAATGTCGAAAACCTACTTTTTCGAACTCCTCCCAGGCAATTTCACCGATTTGCACAAAACTTTGCACACAGCATCTGTGGACGTTTCTGACAAAAAGTTATTAAAAGAATTTTGATACGCCAAAGAATACTCAAGTTATTAAATAACAACTTCCTGTGGATTCGGGTCACAACAGGAAGTGTTGCATATCTCCACATTGGTGTCTCCAAATGACGTGAAACTCAGGATACTACTTCCCCATGAGCCCCTAAGGCTCTGTGCAAAATCTTAGCCCATGTCCCCTAGGTGGCGCTGTTTAAATTGAAGTATTTTATATCTCGACATCGGTTGGTCGGATTAACACAAAACTTGGTACACTGATTGCCAATGGCCTCCTGAGGACAACTGACCAAGGTGTTACCGATCTGACACTAGGTGGCGCTCTGGTGGAAGTTTCATTTTGTAATTGGCACTGTGCCAACACAATAACACTTATGGACATGAAACTGATTGGGGTGGTATAGACTGGCATCTGTAACTCACACACCAAAAATCACCAGCAGGTGGGGCTGTTATCAACACAAAAGCCTTTTTGGTTAAGACACGCGCGCACAATGACGGGGCAATGGGTCCGGGTAAGGAGCACGCCCCGACAGCAGCACGCCCCGACAGCCGCACGCCCCGACCCGCGTGGACTGCGAGGGCCCGTTCATCGCTGCTTGCAGCTTTAATTAGGGCCCGAGCAGGGAACCTGCGAGGACCCTATTGTTTTTCGAATGATTATTATTATTATTATTTTTCGGCCAAAATGATCGCATTTTTCACTGCCTGAACATACCCCAAAAGTCACCAAACTTGGAATATAGATCAAACCTGGCGAAAAATTTTATAATCTGTTGTCGTTGTGGATTTTCACCGCTAGGTGGCGCTGTAATAAGGAAAGTGCGTTTTGGCTAATAACTCCCACATACTTTGTCGCACATTCAAAAACCTTGTATCCACGCGTTCAGTGAATTGTGCTGAATCTCCTGATATAGGCCACGCCCATTTCCGCCTACCGTTTTTATGCTAGCTCGCGAAATGTCGAAAACCTACTTTTTCGAACTCCTCCCAGGCAATTTCACCAATTTGCACCAAACTTTGCACACAGCATCTGTGGACCCTTCTGACAAAAAGTTATTAAAAGAATTTTGATATTCCAAAAAATACTCAAGTTATTAAATAACAACTTCCTGCAGATTTCGTTCCAAACAGGAAGTGTTGCATATCTCCACATTGGTTTGTCCAAATGACGTCAATCTCAGGATCCTACTTCCTCATGATGCTCTAAGGCTCTGTGCTAAATTTTGGCCGATGACCACTAGGTGGCGCTCTTTAAATTGAAGTATTTAATATCTCGACATCGGTTGGTCGGATTAACACAAAACTTGGTACACTCATTGCCAATGGCCTCCTGAGGACAGCTGATGAAGGTGTTACCGATCTGACACTAGGTGGCGCTCTGGTGGCAGTTTCATTTTATAATTGGCACTGTGCCCACACCATAACACTTATGGATATGAAATTCATAGGGGCGGTATAGACTGGCATCTGTAACTCACACACCAAAAATCACCAGCAGGTGGCGCTATTATCAACACAAACCGTTTTTGCCTAATAACTCCCACATACTTTGTCGCACATTCAAAAACCTTATATCCACGCGTTCAGTGAATCTTGCTGAATCTCCTGATATAGGCCACGCCCATTTGCGCCTAGCGTTTTTTTTCGCTAGCTCGCGAAATGTCGCAAACCTACTTTTTCGAACTCCTCCCAGGCAATTTCACCGATTTTCACCAAACTTTGCACACAGCATCAGTGGACCCTTCTGACAAAAAGTTATTAAAAGAATTTTGATACGCCAAAGAATACTCAACTTATTAAATAACAACTTCCTGTGGATTCGGGTCAAAACAGGAAGTGTTGCATATCTCCACATTGGTGTGTCCAAATGACATGAAACTGAGGACACTACTTCCCCATGAGCCCCTAAGGCTCTGTGCAAAATCTTGGCCCATGACCACTAGGTGGCGCTCTTTAAATTGAAGTATTTTATATCTCGACATCGGTTGGTCGGATTAACACAAAACTTGGTACACTGATTGCCAATGGCCTCCTGAGGACAGCTGATGAAGGTGTTACCGATCTGACACTAGGTGGCGCTCTGGTGGCAGTTTCATTTTATAATTGGCACTGTGCCCACACCATAACACTTATGGATATGAAACTGATTGGGGTGGTATAGACTGGCATCTGTAACTCACACACCAAAAATCACCAGCAGGTGGCGCTATTATCAACACAAAACCGTTTTTGGCTATCAGTTAAGACATGCGCGCACAATAACGGGGCAATGGGTCCGGGTAAGGAGCACGCCCTGACAGCAGCACGGCCCGACCCACGTGGACTGCGAGGGCCCGTTCATCGCTGCTTGCAGCTTTAATTATTATTATTTTTCTTTGTCCGTAATGATCGCATTTTTCACTGCCTGAACATACCCCAAAAGTCACCAAACTTGGAATATAGATCAGACCTGGCGAAAAATTTTATAATCTGTTGTCGTTGTGGACTTTCACCACTAGGTGGCGCTATAATCAAGAAAAGTGTGTTTTGGCTAATAACTCCCACATACTTTGTCGCACATTCAAAAACCTTACATCCACGCGTTCAGTGAATTGTGCTGAATCTCCTGATATAGGCCACGCCCATTTCTGCCCACCATTTTTTTTCGCTAGCTCGCCAAATGTCGTAAACCTACTTTTTCGAACTCCTCCCGGGCAATTTCACCAATTAGCACCAAACTTTGCACACAGCATCTGTGGACGCTTCTGACAAAAAGTTATTAAAAGAATTTTGATATGCCAAGGAGTACTCAAGTTATGAAATAACAACTTCCTGTGGATTCGGGTCACAACAGGAAGTCCTGCATATCTCCACATTGGTTTTTCCAAATGACGTGAAACTCAGGACACTACTTCCCCATGAGCCCCTAAGGCTCTGTGCAAAATCTTGGCCCATGACCACTAGGTGGCGCTATTTAAATTGAAGTATTTTATATCTCGACATTGGTTGGTTGGATTAACACAAAACTTGGTACACTCATTGCCAATGGCCTCCTGAGGACAGCTGACAAAGGGGTTACCGATCTGACACTAGGTGGCGCTCTGGTGGCAGTTTCTTTTTATATTTGGCACTGTGCCCACACCATAACACTTATGGATATGAAATTCATAGGGGTGATATAGACTGGCCCCTGTAACTCACACACCAAAAATGACCAGCAGGTGGCGCTATTATCAAGAAAAAACGTTTTTTGCTAATTACTCCCACATAATATGGTGCACATTGTTAAACATTATATCTATATGTTCCCTGAATACAGCCGAACCGTGTGATGTAGGCCACGCCCACGTTCGCACTGAATTTCCATTTGCAAATTCGCCAAATGTGGCAAACCTACTTTTTCGAACTCCTCCCAGGCAATTTCTCCGATTTGCACCAAACTTTGCACGCAGCATCTGTGGACCCTCCTGACAAAAAGTTATTAAAAGAAATGTGCTAGTCCACAGAACGGCCAAAATATACAACAACAATTTCCTGCGCATTGTGGTCAAACAGACATTCTTGTGTATCTTGATGAAATACAGTCCGATGAACACAAAAGTTTTGGCAATTGTGTTCCATGGCATGATGAGCATTTCTACAAAATTTCGTGCAAATCGACCAATAGGTGGCGCTTTTATTGCTAAATGACGAAATGACAGCTTCACTGCCTTCACTTTCATTTCCTCAATGGAAGTTGTTGCAAGTAGAAGCCCCGACAGCAGCATGTCACAACAGCAGCATGCCCCGACAGCAGCACGCCCCGACCCGCGTGGACTGCGAGGGCCCGTTCATCGCTGCTTGCAGCTTTAATTAGGGCCCGAGCAGGGAACCTGCGAGGACCCTATTGTTTTTCGAATGATTATTATTATTATTATTTTTCGGCCAAAATGATCGCATTTTTCACTGCCTGAACATACCCCAAAAGTCACCAAACTTGGAATATAGATCAAACCTGGCGAAAAATTTTATAATCTGTTGTCGTTGTGGATTTTCACCGCTAGGTGGCGCTGTAATAAGGAAAGTGCGTTTTGGCTAATAACTCCCACATACTTTGTCGCACATTCAAAAACCTTGTATCCACGCGTTCAGTGAATTGTGCTGAATCTCCTGATATAGGCCACGCCCATTTCCGCCTACCGTTTTTATGCTAGCTCGCGAAATGTCGAAAACCTACTTTTTCGAACTCCTCCCAGGCAATTTCACCAATTTGCACCAAACTTTGCACACAGCATCTGTGGACCCTTCTGACAAAAAGTTATTAAAAGAATTTTGATATTCCAAAAAATACTCAAGTTATTAAATAACAACTTCCTGCAGATTTCGTTCCAAACAGGAAGTGTTGCATATCTCCACATTGGTTTGTCCAAATGACGTCAATCTCAGGATCCTACTTCCTCATGATGCTCTAAGGCTCTGTGCTAAATTTTGGCCGATGACCACTAGGTGGCGCTCTTTAAATTGAAGTATTTAATATCTCGACATCGGTTGGTCGGATTAACACAAAACTTGGTACACTCATTGCCAATGGCCTCCTGAGGACAGCTGATGAAGGTGTTACCGATCTGACACTAGGTGGCGCTCTGGTGGCAGTTTCATTTTATAATTGGCACTGTGCCCACACCATAACACTTATGGATATGAAATTCATAGGGGCGGTATAGACTGGCATCTGTAACTCACACACCAAAAATCACCAGCAGGTGGCGCTATTATCAACACAAACCGTTTTTGCCTAATAACTCCCACATACTTTGTCGCACATTCAAAAACCTTATATCCACGCGTTCAGTGAATCTTGCTGAATCTCCTGATATAGGCCACGCCCATTTGCGCCTAGCGTTTTTTTTCGCTAGCTCGCGAAATGTCGCAAACCTACTTTTTCGAACTCCTCCCAGGCAATTTCACCGATTTTCACCAAACTTTGCACACAGCATCAGTGGACCCTTCTGACAAAAAGTTATTAAAAGAATTTTGATACGCCAAAGAATACTCAACTTATTAAATAACAACTTCCTGTGGATTCGGGTCAAAACAGGAAGTGTTGCATATCTCCACATTGGTGTGTCCAAATGACATGAAACTGAGGACACTACTTCCCCATGAGCCCCTAAGGCTCTGTGCAAAATCTTGGCCCATGACCACTAGGTGGCGCTCTTTAAATTGAAGTATTTTATATCTCGACATCGGTTGGTCGGATTAACACAAAACTTGGTACACTGATTGCCAATGGCCTCCTGAGGACAGCTGATGAAGGTGTTACCGATCTGACACTAGGTGGCGCTCTGGTGGCAGTTTCATTTTATAATTGGCACTGTGCCCACACCATAACACTTATGGATATGAAACTGATTGGGGTGGTATAGACTGGCATCTGTAACTCACACACCAAAAATCACCAGCAGGTGGCGCTATTATCAACACAAAACCGTTTTTGGCTATCAGTTAAGACATGCGCGCACAATAACGGGGCAATGGGTCCGGGTAAGGAGCACGCCCTGACAGCAGCACGGCCCGACCCACGTGGACTGCGAGGGCCCGTTCATCGCTGCTTGCAGCTTTAATTATTATTTTATTCCTTCGTCCAAAATGATCGCATTTTTCACTGCCTGAATGTGAATGAAAAGTCGATTTTATTTGGCAAAGTCATTAGGCTTGGCGAAAAATTTTATAATCTGTTGTTGTTGTGAATGTGCACCACTAGGTGGCGCTATTATCAAGGAAAGTGCGTTTTGGCTAATAACTCCCACATACTTTGTCGCACCTTCAAAAACCTTATATCCACGCGTTCAGTGAATTGTGCTGAATCTCTTGATATAGGCCACGCCCATTTCTGCTTTGCGTTTTTTTCACTAGCTCGCGCAATGTCGCAAACCTACTTTTTCGAACTCCTCCCGGGCAATTTCACCAATTTGCACCAAACTTTGCACACAGCATCTGTGGACCCTCCGGACAAAAAGTTATCAAAAGAATTTTGATATTCCAAAAAATACTCAAGTTATTAAATAACAACTTCCTGCAGATTTCGTTCCAACCAGGAAGTGTTGCATATCTCCACATTGGTTTGTCCAAATGACGTGAAACTCAGGATACTACTTGCTCATGAGGCCCAAAGGCTCTGTGCGAAATTGTGGCCGATGACAACTAGGTGGCGCTATTTAAATTGAAGTATTTTATATCTCGACATCGGTTGGTCGGATGAACACAAAACTTGTTACACTCATTGCCACTGCCCTCCTGATGACAGCTGACAAAGGGGTTAGTGATCTGACACTAGGTGGCGTTCTGGTGGCAGTTTCATTTTATATTTGGCACTGTGCCCACACCATAACACTTATGGATATGAAATTTATAGGGGTGGTACAGACTGGCCCCTGTAACTCACACACCAAAAATGACCAGCAGGTGGCGCTATCATCAACACAAACCGTTTTTGCCTAATAACTCCCACATACTTTGTCGCACATTCAAAAACCTTATATCCACGCATTCAGTGAATCTTGCTGAATCTCCTGATATAGGCCACGCCCATTTGCGCCTACCGTTTTTTTTCGCTAGCTCGCGAAATGTCGCAAACCTACTTTTTCGAACTCCTCCCAGGCAATTTCACCGATTTTCACCAAACTTTGCACACAGCATCAGTGGACCCTTCTGACAAAAAGTTATTAAAAGAATTTTGATACGCCAAAGAATACTCAACTTATTAAATAACAACTTCCTGTGGATTCGGGTCAAAACAGGAAGTGTTGCATATCTCCACATTGGTGTGTCCAAATGACATGAAACTGAGGACACTACTTCCCCATGAGCCCCTAAGGCTCTGTGCAAAATCTTGGCCCATGACCACTAGGTGGCGCTATTTAAATTGAAGTATTTTATATCTCGACGTCAGTTGGTCGGATTAACACGAAACTTGGTACACTGATTGCCAATGGCCTCCTGAGGACAGCTGACGAAGGTGTTACCGATCTGACACTAGGTGGCGCTCTGGTGGCAGTTTCATTTTATAATTGGCACTGTGCCCACACCATAACACTTATGGATATGAAACTGATTGGGCCGGTATAGACTGGCATCTGTAACTCACACACCAAAATTCACCAGCAGGTGGCGCTATTATCAACACAAAACCGCTTTTTGGCTATCAGTTTAGACATGCGCGCACAATAACGGGGCAATGGGTCCGGTTAAGGAGCACGCCCCGACAGCAGCACGGCCCGACCCGCGTGGCCTGCGAGGGCCCGTTCATCGCTGCTTGCAGCTTTAATTAGGGCCCGAGCAGGGAACCTGCGAGGACCCTATTGTTTTTCGAATGATTATTATTATTATTATTATTATTTTTCGGCCAAAATGATCGCATTTTTCACTGCCTGAACATACCCCAAAAGTCACCAAACTTGGAATATATATCAAACCTGGCGAAAAATTTTATAATCTGTTGTCGTTGTGGATTTTCACCGCTAGGTGGCGCTGTAATAAGGAAAGTGCGTTTTGGCTAATAACTCCCACATACTTTGTCGCACATTCAAAAACGTTGTATCCACGCGTTCAGTGAATTGTGCTGAATCTCCTGATATAGGCCACGCCCATTTCCGCCTACCGTTTTTATGCTAGCTCGCGAAATGTCGAAAACCTACTTTTTCGAACTCCTCCCAGGCAATTTCACCAATTTGCACCAAACTTTGCACACATCATCTGTGGACCCTCCTGACAAAAAGTTATTAAAAGAATTTTGATATTCCAAAAAATACTCAAGTTATTAAATAACAACTTCCTGCAGATTTTGTTCCAAACAGGAAGTGTTGCATATCTCCACATTGGTTTGTCCAAATGACGTCAAACTCAGGATCCTACTTCCTCATGATGCTCTAAGGCTCTGTGCTAAATTTTGGCCGATGACCACTAGGTGGCGCTCTTTAAATTGAAGTATTTAATATCTCGACATCGGTTGGTCGGATTAACACAAAACTTGGTACACTCATTGCCAATGGCCTCCTGAGGACAGGTGACAAAGGGGTTACCGATATGACACTAGGTGGCGCTCTGGTGGCAGTTTCATTTTAGATTTGCCACTGTGCCCACACCATAACACTTATGGATATGAAATTCATAGGGATGGTATAGACCGGCCCCTGTAACTCACACACCAAAAATGACCAGCAGGTGGCGCTATTATCAAGAAAAAACGTTTTTTGCTAATTACTCCCACATAATATGGTGCACATTGTTAAACCTTATATCTACGTGTTCCCTGAATACAGCCGAACAGTGTGATGTAGGCCACGCCCACGTTCGCACTGAATTTCCATTTGCAAATTCGCCAAATGTCGCAAACCTACTTTTTCGAACTCCTCCCAGGCAGTTTTTCCAATTTGCACCAAACTTTGCACGCAGCATCTTTGGACCCTCCTGACAAAAAGTTATTAAAAGAAATGTGCTAGTCCACAGAACGGCCAAAATATAAAACAACAATTTCCTGCGCATTGTGGTCAAACAGACATTCTTGTGTATCTTGATGAAATACAGTCCGATGAACACAAAACTTTTGGCAATTGTGTTCCATGGCATGATGAGCATTTCTACAAAATTTCGTGCAAATCGACCAATAGGTGGCGCTTTGATTGCTAAATGACGAAATGACAGCTTCACTGCCTTCACTTTCATTTCCTCAATGGAAGTTGTTGCAAGTACAAGCCCCGACAGCAGCATGTCACAACAGCAGCATGTAACGACAGCAGCATGTAACGACGGCAGCATGCCGCGACCCGCGTGGACTGCGAGGGCCCGTTCATCGCTGCTTGCAGCTTTAATTATTAGGGCCCGAGCAGTGAAACTGCGAGGACCCTATTGTAATTGTAATGATTATTATTATTTTTTTTCTTCTGCCAAAATGATCGCATTTTTCACTGCCTGAACATACCCCAAAACTCATCAAACTTGGAATATAGATCAGACCTGGCGAAAAATTTTATAATCTGTTGTCATTGTGAATTTTCAGCACTAGGTGGCGCTATAATCAAGGAAAGTGCGTTTTGGCTAATAACTCCCACATACTTTGTCGCACGTTCAAAAACCTTATATCCACGCGTTCAGTGAATCATGCTGAATCTCCTGATATAGGCCACGCCCATTTCCGCATATGGTTTTTTTTCGCTAGCGCGCGAAATGTCGAAAACCTACTTTTTCGAACTCCTCCCAGGCAATTTCACCGATTTGCACCAAACTTTGCACACAGCATCTGTGGACGCTCCTGACAAAAAGTTATTAAAAGAATTTTCATACGCCAAAGAATACTTAAGTTATTAAATAACAACTTCCTGCAGATTTCGTTCCAAACAGGAAGTGTTGCATATTTCCACATTGGTTTGTCCAAATGATGTCAACCTCAGGATCCTACTTCCTCATGAGGCCCTAAGGCTCTGTGCTAAATTTTGGTTGATGACCACAAGGTGGCGCTATTTAAATTGAAGTATTTTATATCTCAACATCGGTTGGTCGGATTAACACAAAACTTGGTACACTCATTCCCAATGCCCTCCTGAGGATAGCTGACAAAGGGGTTACCGATCTGACACTAGGTGGCGCTCTGGTGGCAGTTTCTTTTTAGATTTGGCACTGTGCCCACACCATAACACTTATGGATATGAAATTCATAGGGGTGGTATAGACTGGCCCCTGTAACTCACACACCAAAAATCACCAGCAGGTGGCGCTATTATCAAGTAAAAACGTTTTTTGCTAATTACTCCCACATAATATGGTGCACATTGTTAAACATTATATCTATATGTTCCCTGAATACAGCCGAACCGTGTGATGTAGGCCACGCCCACGTTCGCACTGAATTTCCATTCGCAAATTCGCCAAATATTGCAGACCTACTTTTTCGAACTCCTCCCAGGCAATTTCTCCGATTTGCACCAAACTTTGCACGCAGCATCTGTGGACCCTCCTGACAAAAAGTTATTAAAAGAAATGTGCTAGTCCACAGAACGCCCAAAATATAAAACAACAATTTCCTGCGCATTGTGGTCAAACAGACATTCTGGTGTATCTTGATGAAACACAGTCCGATTAACACAAAACTTTTCCCAGTTGTGTTCCATCACCACATGACAATTTCTGACAAATTTGGTGCAAATCGGCCAATAGGGGGCGCTTTTATTGCTAAATGACTAAATAACAGCTTGACTGCCTTCACTTTTGATTCCTCAACGGAAGTTGTTGCATGAACAAGCCCCGACAGCAGCATGTAACGACGGCTATCAGTTAAGACATGCGCGCACAATAACGGGGCATTGGGTCCGGGTAAGGAGCACGCCCCGACGGCAGCACGCCCCGACCCGCGTGGACTGCGAGGGCCCGTTCATCGCTGCTTGCAGCTTTAATTATTATTTGTTTTTTTTTTTTTTTTTCTGCCAAAATGATCGCATTTTTCACTGCCTGAACATACCCCAAAACGCATCAAACTTGGAATATAGATCAGACCTGGCGAAAAATTTTATAATCTGTTGTCATGGTGAATTTTCACCACTAGGTGGCGCTATAATCAAGGAAAGTGCGTTTTGGCTAATAACTCCCACATACTTTGTCACACATTCAAAAACCTTATATCCACGCGTTCAGTGAATTGTGCTGAATCTCCTGATATAGGCCACGCCCATTTCCGCCTACCGTTTTTTTTCGCTAGCTCGCAAAATGTCGAAAACCTACTTTTTCGAACTCCTCCCAGGCAATTTCACCGATTTGCACCAAACTTTGCCCACAGCATCTGGGGATGCTCCTGGCAAAAAGTTATTAAAAGAATTTTGATACACCAAAGAATACTCAAGTTATTAAATAACAACTTCCTGTGGATTCGGGTCACAACAGGAAGTCCTGCATATCTCCACATTGGTTTGTCCAAATGACGTGAAACTCAGGATACTACTTCCCCATGAGCCCCTAAGGCTCTGTGCAAAATCTTGGCTCATGACCACTAGGTGGCGCTATTTAAATTGAAGTATTTTATATCTCGACATTGGTTGGTTGGATTAACACAAAACTTGGTACACTCATTGCCAATGGCCTCCTGAGGACAACTGACGAAGGTGTTACCGATCTGACACTAGGTGGCGCTCTGGTGGCAGTTTCATTTTGTAATTGGCACTGTGCCCACACCATAACACTTATGGATATGAAATTCATAGGGGTGGTATAGACTGGCCCCTGTAACTCACACACCAAAAATTACCAGCAGGTGGCGCTATTATCAACACAAAAAGTTTTTTGCCAATTACTCCCACATAATATGGTGCACATTGTTAAACATTATATCTATATATTCCCTGAATACAACCGAACCGTGTGATGTAGGCCACGCCCACATTCGCACTAAATTTCCATTCGCAAATTCGCCAAATGTCGCAAACCTACTTTTTCGAACTCCTCCCAGGCAATTTTTCCAATTTGCACCAAACTTTGCACACAGCATCTGTGGACTCTCCTGACAAAAAGTTATTAAAAGAATTGTGATAGTCTAAAGAACGACCAAAATATAAAACAACAATTTCCTGCGCATTGTGGTCAAACAGACATTCTTGTGTATCTTGATGAAATACAGTCCGATGAACACAAAACTTTTGGCAATTGTGTTCCATGGCAGGATGAGCATTTCTACAAAATTTCGTGCAAATCGACCAATAGGTGGCGCTTTTATTGCTAAATGACGAAATGACAGCTTCACTGCCTTCAGTTTTGAACCCTCTCTGGAAGTTGTTGCATGAACAAGCCTCGACAGCAGCATGCCCGGACAGCGGCATGTAACGACAGCAGCATGCCCCGACAGCAGCATGTAACGACAGCAGCATGCCCCGACGGCAGCACGTCCCGACAGCAGCACGCCCCGACCCGCGTGGACTGCGAGGGCCCGTTCATCGCTGCTTGCAGCTTTAATTAGGGCCCGAGCAGGGAACCTGCGAGGTCCCTATTGTTTTTCGAATGATTATTATTATTATTATTATTATTATTATTATTATTATTATTATTATTATTATTTTATTCCTTCGTCCAAAATGATCGCATTTTTCACTGCCTGAATGTGAATGAAAAGTCGATTTTATTTGGCAAAGTCATTAGGCTTGGCGAAAAATTTTATAATCTGTTGTTGTTGTGAACGTGCACCAGTAGGTGGCGCTATTATCAAGGAAAGTACGTTTTGGCTAATAACTCCCACATACTTTGTCGCACCTTCAAAAACCTTATATCCACGCGTTCAGTGAATTGTGCTGAATCTCCTGATATAGGCCACGCCCATTTCTGCCTGGCGTTTTTTTTCACTAGCTCGCGAAATGTCGCAAACCTACTTTTTCGAACTCCTCCCAGGCAATTTCACCAATTTACACCAAACTTTGCACACAGCATCTGTGGACCCTCCTGACAAAAAGTTATTAAAAGAATTTTGATATTCCAAGAAATACTCAAGTTATTAAATAACAAGTTCCTGCAGATTTCGTTCCAAACAGGAAGTGTTGCATATCTCCACATTGGTTTGTCCAAATGACGTCAACCTCAGGATCCTACTTCCTCATGAGGCCCTAAGGCTCTGTGCTAAATTTTGGTTGATGACCACTAGGTGGCGCTCTTTAAATTGAACTATTTTATATCTCAACATCGGTTGGTCGGATTAATACAAAACTTGGTACACTCATTGCCAATGGCCTCCTGAGGATAGCTGACAAAGGGGTTACCGATCTGACACTAGGTGGCGCATTGGTGGCAGTTTCTTTTTATATTTGGCACTGTGCCCACACCATAACACTTATGGATATGAAATTGACAGGGGTGGTATAGACCGGCCCCTGTAACTCACACACCAAAAATGACCAACAGGGGGCGCTATCATCAACACAAACCGTTTTTGCCTAATAACTCCCACATAATATGGTGCACATTATTAAACCTTATATCTACGTGTTCCCTGAATTCAGCTGGACTGTGTGATGTAGGCCACGCCCACTTTCTCGCCAGAACTCTATTGGCAAATTCGCCAAATGTCGCAAACCTACTTTTTCGAACTCCTCCCAGGCAATTTCACCAATTTGCACAAAACTTTGCACACAGCATCTGTGGACCCTTCTGACAAAAAGTTATTAAAAGAATTTTGATATGCCAAAGAATACTCAAGTTATTAAATAACAACTTCCTGTGGATTCGGGTCAAAACAGGAAGTGTTGCATATCTCCACATTGGTGTGTCCAAATGACGTGAAACTCAGGATAGTACTTCCCCATGAGCCCCTAAGGCTCTGTGCAAAATCTTGGCCCATGACCACTAGGTGGCGCTATTTAAATTGAAGTATTTTATATCTCGACATTGGTTGGTCGGATTAACACAAAACTTGGTACACTGATTGCCAATGGCTTCCTGAGGACAGCTGACGAAGGTGTTACCGATCTGACAATAGGTGGCGCTCTGGTGGCAATTTCATTTTATAATTGGCACTGTGCCCACACCATAACACTTATGGATATGAAACTGATTGGGGTGGTATAGACTGGCATCTGTAACTCACACACCAAAAATCACCAGCAGGTGGCGCTATTATCAACACTATACCGTTTTTGGCTATCAGTTAAGACATGCACGCACAATAACGGGGCAATGGGTCCGGGTAAGGAGCACGCCTCGACAGCAGCACGCCCCGACCCGCGTGGCCTGCGAGGGCCCGTTCATCGCTGCTTGCAGCTTTAATTATTATTATTTTCCTTTGTCCGTCATGATCGCATTTTTCACTGCCTGAACATACCCCAAAAGTCACCAAACTTGGAATATAGATCACACCTGGCGAAAAATTTTATAATCTGTTGTCGTTCAGAATTTTCACCACTAGGTGGCGCTACAATCAAGGAAAGTGTGTTTTGGCTAATAACTCCCATATACTTTGTCGCACATTCAACACCCTTATATCCGCGCGTTCTGTGAATTCTGCTGAATCTCCTGATATAGGCCACGCCCATTTGCGCTGGCGTTTTTTTTCGCTAGCTCGCGAAATGTCGCAAACCTACTTTTTCGAACTCCTCCCAGGCAATTTCACCAATTTGCACAAAACTTTGCACACAGCATCGGTGGACCCTTCGGACAAAAAGTTATTAAAAGAATTTTGATATGCCAAAGAATACTCAACTTATTAAATAACAACTTCCTGTGGATTCGGGTCAAAACAGGAAGTGTTGCATATCTCCACATTGGTGTGTCCAAATGATGTGGAACTCAGGATAGTACTTCCCCATGAGCCTCTAAGGCTCTGTGCAAAATCTTGGCCCATGACCACTAGGTGGCGCTATACATGCGCGCACAATAACGGGGCAATGGGTCCGGGTAAGGAGCACGCCCCGACAGCAGCACGCCCCGACTTGCGTGGACTGCGAGGGCCCGTTCATCGCTGCTTGCAGCTTTAATTTTTATATATTATTCTTACATATGAAACTTAACAATATAGATACAACATTATTATGTAAAGTGAAAACTTATTGTTTGTGTGCTTCCAACATGTGTTCTGTCTTGTGATAGTTATGTGGTTGCAAAGTATGAATGGATGTATTCATGTATTGCATATGTGCCGTGAAAACTAACATAAAGGAACTTAGGTAAGGAGTTCATCCTGAAGGGGGTTGGTGAAGCCTCTTCTGTGTATAAGTGTTTTGACCTTAGCTTGACGTAAGACACACAACAATTGTTGAAGTATATAAGAAGTTTATGTGTATCATGAGATGGAGGTGGAGATGATTGGAATAGTGTTTTGAGAAAGATCATATGTAATCTTGTGACTGTTACAATTGAATGTATCGTTTCTTATTATTACAAAAGCTGAGGAAAGACTGTCTTTCCTCAGTCAACATCTATGGGCTGCTGGTGTGTGGCTCTTGCTTGCAAGCAATAAAAGAACCTCTAGAAAAGAAATATTGTGTCGAACTTGGTGTTTGACCAACTCTCATCTGCACTAGACAAGCGACTGATTTTCATTTGCCACGACAATATCAATGAAGACAAGAAATCCCATGACCCCGGCTACTTCGCAACATTAATCAAACTACATATTTTGTGTTCATTGTTTTGATTTAGAGATCCCTAGTAGCATGAATCACACTCTGTCTGTTTTCTTTTCTTTCATTTACTAAGTGAATTTATTTATTCCAACAAGAATCTGTCTAAATTTAAAACAGTGTCAACAGTGTTACACAGTTTAAAAAGACAGGAAAGCAGCTAGCAGCTCTGCAGGGCTGTATTTAAGCACAGTACTTGCTTTGAGTAAAATGCATGTACATGCTCATTATGATGAAGCAAAAGTGCTGATGTTAAGCAAGTTAAGATTTCCATGTTTATCATCTTATTTTGGCATGCTAAAATTAGCTAATCAGAGGTGAATATGGTTAGAGGTCCAGATTACCACCTTTGTGGACTTCCTGAGCCCAGAGATCCTTTAAACGTTTAAGCTCTGGAAAACAAATCACCGTGATATGAAGTGTTTTGGTATATTTATATTCTTTATCGTTGTTGAAGTGATAATGTGAAGCACTTTGTCGTGACATGTCTGTCTTTGATAGTAATAGTTGTAGTTTACAACTTTCAGATCCCTCCCCCTCCCTCTCCGCTGCACTCCTGCCCTTCCTCCAAAGTCCCTCCCCAGGAGCGACGTTAGACATTACTGTTGAGAATAGTCAACATTGCTGGCCAATAAACGAGCAGAAATAAATCATGTCGACATGAAAAGTAATCTACAGCAATATGTATTCAGTAAAAACCCAGCACACACTGATTTCAGTAAGTTACTTCGAAGTTTTTTTATAACCGAAACTGTCGTGAATATTGCTAAATGGCCAGTAAACCACGTATGACAACGTTTATCTGTGAGAGCACAGAAACGTTAGCATAATTATGAGGACAAAAACAAAAGCGATAAGACTGCCAGGTCACTTCCTAAAGATATTTTCTGCTACTTTCTAATAAAACAACGCCAACCAGTAACGTTAGCCCTAGCATCGGAAACAAGCTAACGTTAGCCCGACTGCAACATCACAGTAACATCACATGCACTATGGAGTAGTGGCTCCGGCTCTGGCTTCCTCTTTTTACTCGTCTTTGCCGTGTATGCTGTTGTTGGTAACGGAGGTATCGGTAGTTTTTTCCTCGCTGATGGTTGTTGCTGTGCCATTACTTTCTCTAAGCTCCTGAAGCCGCTCTCAGAGATATGAGCTTGACCGAGCGCTAGCATGAGCTGAGGAGGAAAGGGGAGGGGGCTGTCCGCAGTGTGTGCATGAGCAGTGATTGACAGCTGTCAGACACTCCACCAGACACCATCCTGGCTCTGATTGGTTCTTTTTGTCCGGTCGCGGTGGATTCTGGCAATTTGCAGTAGGAGCAGTAGGTGGGGCTAAATGAGCCTGTTTTTTTTTTTTTTTACAGATTACTAGTTTCATGTAATGCTGTCTTTACATAGTGACAGTTTTAGCAAATATGACAAAAAGGTTACTTTTATAAGACTTACAAACTGCACCTTTAATAATTGCCACAGACACAAAAATAATTTTCACAAGGCTAATAAACTAAACTAGATAACTAACTAATACATTATAGCAGTACAGTACATAGTATAGCTGAGGCTAATGGGCAATGCCTGATGATGGAACAAGATTAAAAGTTAAGGGACTAAAGCACTAAAGCAATTACAGTTCATCAGGAGGGAAACATGAATGACTGTACATAATATAATGGCAATCCATCCAATATACAATAAGGCACTACATTAAAAATATGTGATCCTCGGGGTGGTGTTAGATGAAAAGTTGACCAAGTCAGTAGGATTCATCCTCTGCACACCTTGAATATCTGTACCAAACTTCATGGCAATCCATTGATAGTTGAGGCATTTCACTAAGAGCGCAGTGCTAGAGGAAATGTCATGGGATTACCTAAGTCAGTATGATTCATCCTCTGCTAACAATGAATTATAAAATTAGTACAAAATGTCCTGGCAATCCATTGAATAGTTGTTGAGTATAGTTGAATAGTTGCTATATCAGTCTGGACCAAATAGTGGACTGATTTAATTCCTCAAGCAGTAACATAACAACACTAGAATAGCAGAGACTCCAAACCTCGACTTTCCACTTGGCAGGGATCACACTGTTGAAGAATCTCATGCTGCACTCCAGCTCGCAGCAGTTCAGAGGTAAATCATCTACACAGAAAAAATATTTTTGCTCTACCTCTCATCTTCTCTCTCCTCAGTCACTGTGCTGCGGCATTTGGCACTTCTAGCTGTGCTCACCAGGCTAATTCCTGTCCATGCCATAGCTAGATCAATCTCTGTTGGCTTTATGTTGTCGGCACTGTTCAGAAAACAGCATCTGTGGCTTGTCTGCTGTGTGAGGAAAGGGTTGATTTTAAGGGTTCTCCACAGCTTATAAGCCTTTTCCTAAAAATAGCTTCCTCCTAGATATTTTCATAATTAACTCACTGGCAGTTTTTTCTCCATCCCTCTTTGTGAGGAAAACCAGAAGAAAATGTTTATGTATATATATATATCTATATATATATATCTATATATATATATATATATATATATATATATATATATATATATATATATAAATATATATATATAGACATATATATATATATATAGATAGCTAGATAGATAGATAGATAGATAGATAGATATCATGGTTGGCATGAACATATATTCATGAAGTGTCTCTTCTGTTCTCCAGCTCCAGTGGCGGTAGCTGTCAGTGACTGTACTGTACTATAGTGTGTCTAAAATACCCCGCAGCTGAGTTGTACAGTGTCTCCTGAAAAATGTTTTTTCTCTTTCTCTTTCTTTCTCTTTTAGACTGCAGTTCTGTGTGCTCAACACACTCTGGATATGTTGAGCTATATGCTGCAGCTTCACCGAACCTAACCCCGCTCATGCAATATAACTGACCTCATGTAGTTAATTAATCAACTGGCTCCCTTATTTAAACACAATGAGGCAATCAATGTGTCAAAGTGGTTTCAGACCTCCGCCACCCTCAGTGCAAATTTTGAACGCACAAATATGATTTCTGCCGTTAAGGGTTTCTCAGTCAAAACAATGAAACAAAGGATGTAGTTTGATGACATTGTGACGTAGTGTGGGATCATGGGAGTTATTGTTTTCATTGTTAAGGGTGCTATTTGATTTTTGAGTCTCATTCCATAACTCGTGACACGTTCGTATAGCGGCCGACATGTCCTACAATCCCAAGTGTCCCTTAAACAACCACCATTGCCGATGAAAATCTATCTGATGTGACTTGAGGTAAATTGCAGATTTCTCTGGGTTTGAACATTTTGGAAACATTTGGGATGATGTAAGTACACAACTCACCAAAATTTATAACAAAGCTCTAGTTGTTTTTAGACATTTCAATGAAGAAATCTTTACCTAGTTTGAATTTATGAATAACTTATGCAACACACTATCACTGAAACAGAAGGCTAACTCTTGTTAGTTTCCTTTTTTGCAACTTCCGATTTTTGCTCCAATTCAGACACTCAGTTGCAGCCAGTGTATCTGAACATGATGATTTTTTCATGTACACCCAGTTGAAAAGTATAAGGCACACATGTCATACTTCTTGAGCAGTTATTATGTGAATGAAGGTTGTCACTTCCCATTCATCCTGCCAAAGCTCTCCACTGTCACAAGACTTTCCAGCTCCCACAGGTGGACCGTGATTGAACATGGTGTTTGGCTTGTGCAAAGCAACATCCCTGGCTGACATTGTAGCTCATACACTGGTCAGACCCGCTGCCTTCCAAACTAGTTGTCTGGGATTCAAATCCTGCTGCTCAATATGCTTGTTTTTTATCAGTGCACTGACCGAAACAGCTGGCTGTTTGGAGATTTCTAGGCAGCTTGATATGCACATTCACATTAAAACTTTATTTTCAAAAATGTCTTTTCTTAATTCAAAGTCAATTCACTCTGTTGGGAATAGAAATGGCATTACTGAGAAATTAAATGGCATTTACTGAAGTAGTTTTTTTTCTTGTCTTTTGCACATTTCAAACACATACAATTCATGCTGAACTCCATGTATTTCTTAGTATAAGCACTGTTAATGGTTTCAGTAAATACATTACAGATAATGTAGCGTAATTAATCTGCCCATTCAGTGAACAGGCTGCTTTAAAGCTAGGCTAGGCATAACACAATGGGCAAATCAATTAAGGAGGTTTGCATTTTATGGTATAAAGACACCTGTAACAAAGAACAGCCACCTGTTTTATTTCAGTCTGTGAGAAAGAACTGACTCATAATGAGACCTTTGTGATCTTCCAGCATCATTCAGCTTGAACTGTGCTGAAGACTGCCAACAATTGTGCAGTCTTATAGTATTCCCTAGCAGCAACAACATTTTCATTTTTTGCAGTTGTATTGTCTCTCTCTTCCTCCTGCTCTACACAGGCTTATACTATTTAATCTGACAGGGAACACTTTCGACTTTTAGCTGTATGGCTTCATGGTCCAATGTGTTGTTTAGGGTTACGGTTAGGGTGCAACCAAATGAATACCGCTAGTCTCACCCTCCCCTATAATGGATGCTACAAATGTGAAAAAGGCGAAAGGCCATTGGGTACTGGTACAGAATTCCAGGTTGCGGTGCCGGAATCTGTTCAAATGTAAACAATACACAAACTTACTAACATGTCAGTCCAGAATCTCCATAGCTTTAGATCTGGTTTCAATTCACACCATTTTCACACTCATCAAACCATTTAGTGACCACGGATTCCCTATGGATGGGTTGTCATCATGGAAGACACTGCTCCTGTCAGGATAGAAAGGTTTCATCACAGGATTAATGTGATCACTCAAAACAACTTTGTATTGATTTACAGTAAGCCTACCCTCTGAAGGGACAAGTGGGCCTAAACCATGCCAGCAGAGTGTCACACCACAGTATAGCCATAACAGAGTTTCAACACTCATTTATTCAGGTTTTTTTCTTTTTCTTTTAATTTGTCACCTGTCTGTATCCATTCATGTTGATAGTTTTGGTCTTATTTGTTCAGGTTTGGAGCAATCTGTCTGACATTACTGCCTCCTACAGAGTCAATGCCGAACACAATAGGGGAGAAAATTTAACCGTAATTGATGTGGATAATCTTCAACCCGATAGCTCAGTGAACTTTTGACGATCCTGTCTCTCTTTGTCAGTCCATTTTCGGCCCTACCTGTTTATTTTTAGCTCAACCAATATTTTATTTTTCAGCCCGTGCAGCTGCATGTGAAAAATGTGTTTAAGTAAAACTCCCACCTGCAGTCTCCCCTGCGGCAGCTCCTATTTACCTGGCCGTTACCACATCTGAAACAAGTCGGCAGATGTTCATCCTCAGTGGAACCTCTGGCTCATTAAGCTGATGTTGTTGACGGACTTGAGGTTTCCACTCAGCACTCCTATCTGTCTGATTAGCCAATCTGTCTGACAGTGGCATAATTGTAATTACCAGCTTTTTCACCACTTTCGGGTTTCAAATTTTTATGATGAGATAATTTGTTGTCCCTAAAGGAAATAATGATCTCAGTGGCCTTCAGTATTCTATGAAGGCTGCTTATCCTCTCCATCTGGGCACTCTTCTTTGATGCTGGATTCTTCTTATACCTTGGCTGCAACAGTGCTCATTTTGAAAGAGAGTCAATCATCTAGACCAAATCCAAGGAAATTACATTATAGACAGTAGTATACCGATCTGTAATCTTAGTCTTAAAGAGGTCTTATACTGATTAGCAACCTCATATTTCCTGTGACATTTACAGGGTTTTCCCTTCTCGTTAAAATCCTAATGTTCTTTCAGAGAATTATCACCATAGCAACAATTTTAAACAGCCTGTAATTTACACTGCTTGTATCGATGGAAAAAAAACAAGTCCAAGGTGAAATCTTGTGTTATCGTTTTCTGATAATTGTGGTTGAGATCAGTAAGTATTTGTTTACTATCTTATACTGTCTATGATGTGTTCTTATATAAAATAGTTCTTCATTTTGAGTCTCAAAGAAATGTGACTAGCCTAAAACTAATAAAGTTGTTTAAGGAAATAATTCTACTAAATTTGACATTTATGGATACCAAGCAGGCTTGGGATCCTAAGAATTGTGATACAATGTCAGCCCATGTGTGATAAAACTGTTCATGAACATTCATCTTGAATAATCAATATGGAATCATTCATGATGAAGGCAAATCAACCGGGTGAGATGGCTAAAATAAATTTCCCCTGTGAGTACCTGACCAATTCCTCCTGCTCTGAAATAGTTTCTAATTTAATCAGATCCTCAGTACATCTGCTGTGGTTCTGTTAACACATCGAGTCAAAGCATCTAATTATGGACTTTTTTCTGTTACATTCTGCCTTATTTTTTTTTATTTTTCCTGCCATATTGAAGGAAGCCATAATTGCCATCAATTAAAGCTGATGGTAAATGGACTTGCATTTCTATTGTGCTTTTCCAGTCTAGTGACCGCTCAAAGCACTTTACAACACTTGTCACATTCACCCATTCACACACTGATGGCAGAGACTGCCATGCAGGGTGCTAACCTGCTCATCGGGAGCAATTTGGGGTTCAGTATCCTGCTCAAGGATACTTTGACATGCAGCCTCCTGAGCTATAGTCAGGTATTGACACTTGATCTGCAGGTATTAAGTCCTTGGACCCATTAAAAAATTGACCAGCTAATTTATTTATTTTATTTGTTTATTTATTTCACAAAAGCCCATTAAAAGAAAATGCAGTTACAATCATGATTCTAAGCACATGTATGAAAATGGGACACCCTGATAAGCTATACTAAGCTTGTAAATAGGGGCCCAGACATTGAAATAAAACAACATTTTACAGATACAATTTTCTTTCTGCAACCTAACTCTAACCTAAGACTTGAGAACCTTTATAAAATTACTCTAAATATCCTAAAATTAATCCAGCTAAGGGTGCTTGATAACCTTATGCACCAGTTTGTTACACAGAACCATCTAGTAAGGTGCTGCTAGAAAATGTTTGGAAAGGGGCGGAGACTTTCAAAAAATTCTTGGCAGGTGACTGAACGAACCATCTGTCCATCACCATCTTGCACAGGTTTACTCCAACTAATCAGATCAACAGAAGAAAGGCACTACCACCAGCTGAGCATGTCAGTTAATCAAACACATAGCGAAGTCGAGAAAAGAGAGAAAATTTCTCTCACATTGGGAAAAGACTCTGTCGCATTCTATGCGCTTTCTTCAATGAAATATACTCTCCACTTCTGATACAACCAATGCTATAGCAGCTACACTAACTTCTTGAGGAGCCACTATTGTTGTTCTTAAATGGAGAGTGGCTTCTCTTGCTGGTCGTCACACCTAAACCTAGAGGCCAGTAGTTCATTAAAGGATGCTGATTGATTAAACGTCTGTGTGTTTAGCCACCAGTGCATCGCTTGAAGGATGGATTTGCAAGGTCACATGATCTCGTGAATCTACTTGCCTTCTAAGGTAAGGTGCTGAAGTCGGGAGATTGGAGGAGTCAGTTGGTGTCATTCTCAGGGAGCCATGAATGTCTGTAAGAAACAAAATCATGTTAATAATTGTTGACAGATTTTGGCCTGGACAAAAGTGGTGGACCGACCGATTGACTGACCAACCAACCTATTATTCCTGCCGTTCCTACAGTCACTGCTAGTGTGTCCAAAAATGGTTGTATATTGTATTAAATTAGATAGCTGGCTTTGTTCTGAGATTGGACCAGACTTTGGCTCTTCAACGTAAAGAAAAGGTGCTGACAGCCTTTCTACTAAATCATACCCTGACTTCTTCACTAGACACCGTTTGTGGATCATTTACACAGCTGTTATCCTTTTTATTTGATGACAGAAGGTTTGGTAAAGAAAAATAATAAAAAGCTGTGGTTCCCTTCTAAGCTCACAGACGCCTGTCTGGCACCTGTGCATCCATCTATCTCTACAGCCCCCTGTGACTCCCAGCACCTGCAGCCACCGCTCTACAAACAGTTCACCAAGTCTACTTATTTTGCCTTTGTTACTAAGCTAACACTCTGCAATGACAGACACACTTGAGGACACTAGAAGATAAAGGTTGATAGCTGCACAGGGGACAGAGATAAAATTTGTCCAAGCTCAGGTATGCACATGTGAGGAAAAATGCGGTGGATATGAAGCCAAGGGTCTTTTATTTTTCTCACATCCTTCCCTTAGGACATTCCCTAGTCATTACTACAGGCAGCATGGGGCAACGGTGGACGAATGTAGCAGAGAAAATTGGGAACTGAGCTCATGGTTCCCCTCCGGTAACTTCTTCAGGCCCCCGGGGCAGAAGAAGTGTTAATCCTAGTGTGTTTGGAGAAAAGCAGCATGGTGGTTCAGGGGTACGAACGCAGCAATGTAGAGACAGTACTGCTATGAAGTCTGTGTTTGTGTGTGTGTGTGTGTGTGTGTGTGTGTGTGTGTGTGTATGCACTCATGGGTAGGGTCTGAGGTCATTGGAATGATAACTGCCATTTGTATTCCATGATGATACTAGAGACTCACACCAAAGGACAGGTACAGAAATCACACCCCCCGGCTATCCACACACACACACACAGACACACTTGCATCCACACACACAGTTTCAGGCTACAAGCCATTTTTTCAAGCGCTTGTATTCCCTACATGGCCAAGAGCAACATTATGATGTATACTTTGTCCTCTGCAGCCAGCAGGTTCTGGGAAACTAACAGATCCTCCTGAAGCAAAGGGTTAAACACCTTGTCATCCCCTCACACATCATCTCCTATCACCCACAAACCCTCGCCCCAACTCAGCAATCTATCTACGAGCTAATAGTAAGTGGAAGATGGGTGTGTCGCTCCATTGCTGTCCCTCATGACTCAACAGACCCTGTAAGCTCCCCCATTTTTCCCCACAACCCCCCTCACCCGAGGGGCTTGTAGCATCGTGGGGAATCTGTCACAGGTGTGCTGTGGTGGGGCTCAAGAGTTATGAGGAGCACCGTTCAAAATCTAGGGCATGTACATAAATCAGTACATTTGTAGTGGGATTTCTTTATCTTGTCATGGTGGTGATTCAGTCGCAAAGCCGTAAAATCTCTCCAGTGCTTTTATTAAAACCTTCCGTCACAATAAGGAAGCACTTCAGTGGAAATAAAGGTAGCAGCCGAGTATTCCCTGAGTGTACAGAGGCTTCAGCTCTGACTGAAGGTTTTCACATTACTTCCAACTCAAAGGCTGTGGGTTCAGATCCCTGTTTGGACACATGCTGATCCTATTTTAAGATGTATGTGCTGAGATTGTTCTAAAATTAATAATACAATACTGAAATTACAAATTATCTGCTAATATTCAATGTATTTCACTTATTCGTGTGCTGACACAAGTCTGATGTCACGTAATTTGATCAAAGCGACTGTCACGAGTGACAGTCACAAGTGATTGGTTGTCATGTTATGTTACATTCGTAAGTTAACGTATGTAAATGATGTAACTTACGATAGGGGAGCGGTGTACTTACATACATGACGTGAGTTACATCACTTGCGCAACTTCTGTTAGATAAGTTATGTGACTGAACGCGGTTATTTTAACCCAAATGCTCTTTTCCTAAACCTAACCATGCAGTTTTCAAGACTCACCTTAGCAGAATAGTTTTTGTGCCTAAACCTTACCAAATCCGGGCCTTTTGAAAACGTTAATAACAGTCCAAAAGTCATGTCATAATATGGCATGTTAACTCTTTGTCTGCAAGCTTTATTTTGAAAGTCTTACTATTATTGCTAACTTGACTGCAGAACCCTTCACTTCTAAAACTGATGCTAAAGGAGTATGTAGAGCTTCACTGTTTGAAGCTGAAGGCCACTGACTGAGCTGCCATACAAGAGGAGATGGGAGTGAGAACATGTTGTACCTAAATACAAACAAAGCCTGCACATACAATGGTTAATATTTTCTAGATTTCAAATTTGACTCGTAATAGGCAAAATAGGCATGGTATTCAAACTATCATCCATGCTTTTATTCCCTACTGTTTGGACTATTGTAACTGTCTTTTATAAGGCATTAATCACAAATGAATGAACCGACTCCAAATTGTTCAAGAAGTGGCAGTGAGACTCTTAACAAAAACAAAAGAAAAGAGAACACATTACTCCAATTTGAATAACTTCACAAGGGCTGTCCTTTTAGTTTTAGGTTTGATTTAAAAATGTTCATTATTTCTTTTAAAGCCCGTCATGGCCTGGCCCCAGAATACAGTAATATATTGAAACTGCCGTGTCCTTAGGCAGGAACCTGCTGACTGTTCCCAGAAATACTAAAGGGGTTCGAGCATTTGTTCTAAGGGCTCCTCGGTTGTGGAACGACACACCTGAGGAGCCACAGCTGGCTACATCAGTATCTTCTTTCAAATGTGTTTTTAAAGATTTATTTTTATTGAAAGGCCTTCCTATAAATGTGGTGTTTCAATTTTAAGGTTCATCTTTTCTTTTGTGAGTTACATTGTACTTTTTTCCAGACGTTGCAGTCTTGCACTGCTGTATTTTAATGTACCCATTGCTTTGTACATTTTATTCTTGTGCTTTAATGGTTTTAGTCATCCATTGTTATAAGCTTTATTTCTCTTTTATTACTTATGCAGGCCTGTTTATTCACACATCACTATGAATTTTATTGTTGTCTCTGGTTTGTTGTAAAACACTTTGTAATGCTGGTTTTTATAAGTGCTATGTAAAAATACTGACACATAAATAATGAATAAAACAGGTCACACTCTCCTAAAAGTAGTCCTTCTCCTTGCTGAAAGTCAGCATATGAAGCTTCATAAATCATCTCATTAATCAGTTTAATTTATAGGAGTGATTCTCAGACACTTGATAAATACAATACCCAGATCTGTGCTGATGTTATAGGCATTATTCCAACAGCATCATGTTATCTTGTTACTTTGAGTCTTAATTTACGCTGTCAAAGTGAAAAATGAAGGGAAAAAAGCTTTACCAAATCAAATTCCATGCAAAAAAAACTGAAGCAATTCCCCAAACAATCAAGACGTAACTCGCAAAGAGACGTGATTGCTTGCGTCCCAGAGAATCCAATCTCTGGGAAGCGAGCAATCAAAAAGAAATAATGAGTAGCCTACATTATTTTGTTTCTGAGCAAAGCCAATTGATGTCGTGTCTGAATGAAAACACAGCGATTATACAATCCTAAAATAATCAAAATAATGAATGTGCTCGGGTCTGGGCGTGCAGTGATCGGAGAATGTCTGAGTGTGTGTTATGGTGTAACAGTTCAAGTTAGTGGTGTTACAGCTGGTAGCCTTTCAGTTTCTGACTAGCACCTGATTTCCGTCCCCGATCCCATCGCTAATAACCCTTCTCGACTGTCTACCTTCATGCATAGGGGGGGCATAACATTTGGTCTCTGTCTTGTCTCCCTCTCCTCCTTCTGTTCTGTAGACCTTTCCATCTGTCCCCTCCTGGCCTGGGAGTGTGCAGCTTTGTGAAGTGAACTCACAGGGCTGAGAACAGTTGAGAGAAAGTGGCAGGAACCTGGCTCGTCGGCGGCCCCTCTCTCACTTTGAGTCTCTCCTGTTGTCAGACTCCTGCTATCAATCTCTTCCCACTCCATATTCTGCATCTAACTCTTCTCTGTCTCTTACCCTCTTTGTCACTTTGACTTTGTTACTTTCTATGACATTCAAATGCTTCTCCCAGCTACCCTCATTCTGCCTTTTTTAACCTCACATGAAGCAACATCACTACTACATTTTACCTCATTCAACAAATTAATATAATTACCACAGAGCAATACAAATACAAATAGACTGGCTCCTTCTACTAGTCTCTTTACAGTATTTACATACTGTTGTGTTGTATAATTCTGAATGTTACCTGCTTTTCTTGCGTATTTGCTGATTACAGACTGTGGTGAGATGTTATTATTTTTTTAGTGTTCAAAAATGCAAGAAGATGTGTTGGTGTGTGATACAGGTAACAGGTTAGTGGATGAAATGTGATTAACAAAGACTAACACTTGGTTTTGATTCGCCAAGTGTACCATTTAATGATGTTGCATTGCGTTGTTCCACATAGTGAGTCAACACTAAGTCCATTCATTCTTATGGGAACCTCCTCCTTACATTTTTTTTGGTCTGGAATATATCTTGAATACGTTGAAAATGTAAAATTTGTCATTTTGGGCAGCCTGTGTACCACGAGAAGTTAGCATAAAAGAGAATTGGCTATCTTGATGAGTGTAATACAGCTTTACTTGTTATTTTTAAACATACCCAGATGCAAGTTACGTGGAGGCTGGGTAAAGAACAGAAGGCGAGTTATAATAACAAAGCTGATGTCCAAAATACAGAATCCAAAAATCCAAAATGCAAGTTACAAAAGACAGTCAGAAAGCTGGCAACAAAAGGCAACAAAAACAGAAGAAGAAGACAGGGGCAAATTCAAGAATAAAAAAAGTATGAAGATAGAAAAACTAGGGAAAGTATAAACCAATGAAGCACTGGGAACACAGAGGGAACACAAGGAGTAAAACGGGAACAGAGATTGCAGTACTGACATGGGGACACAGCGCAGATAACTGATGCACAGAGAGGGAAATACACAGACTTGAATACACAAGGGAAGACTAATAAGACACAAGTGAAGCTATTATGGCGATCAAAAATGGCGGGAAGACACACAAAGACAGGAAGTGAAAAGAAGAACAACACATGAGGAGAGATCTACAAAATAAAAAAAGAATATAACTAAACCAAAAACCCAAACCATGAGCTTACTTAAACATTACATAAACAACAAGTTTCACAGCATATTTAGCCAGCACTGGTCGCATGCGAGCTGTTTAACATAGAGTGAATGGATAACATTAGGGGTTCATACGTCTTCTAACAAAATGTTTCACAAAACTAGCTACACACCTGGCAGGTCAACCTCCTCAATTATTTGTCACTATGCATTATTGCTCCTATTTTTGTCTTGATAATGCACCATGTGCTTATTCAAAAACAGAGAAAATGTGCTTCTAGGTGCATCCATCCATCCCTACTGAAATACCTTTCCTTATGTTGTGTCATATTTGGACATTTTTGTGGTGTTTTTGTGTTTGGTGTTTCTTTTCAGAGGTGCTGTTGGAGGGCTGGGAGGGGTTTTTTCCTATCATCGGAGCAGCGGACTCTCACACACATCTGCAGCCTGTCGGCAATCAGCGCATGTTAAAAAAGCCATGGTATTCACCTTGCCCGCAACCAGATGATTCTCACTTGTTACCAAGTAACAAGTGAGGTACATAGTCGAGATTTCTAGAGCCTTATTTCTAGTGAGAGAACGTAGATGAATTTTGATCATAAACTAGCTTTCTTCGCTCTTTTCTTAGTGAGTTTGGATTTCCCCTGAACTGCTCCACTCCACCTGCCGCCGGCCTCCAGCACCTCTGTTCACCTGTTTACTCAAGAGACGCCTTCCTGAGCAACCCACCACCGCCACAGTGAGCCCTCTCCCCTCACCGCCAGTGGAGTTTTTCACACGAGCCGGAGCTCGTTCATTCATTCAGCCGTTTCCACCTATTAAATTCCTTTTCAACTGCAACCTTCTCTGGTATTCGCTTTTGAGGCTAAACGACTACTACCAGCCCACCATAGCAGGTTGAACACAAGGGATGTAGCTACATCTATAATTATGGACACAAAAAAAAGGAAAAAGTGGAAACGAGGCAATAACCACGTTCAACTTATTTGACCTTGTTTTGTGAGAGTCCCTTGCGATGGCCACCTCAATATGCTGACACATTCAGGGTTACAGAGCATTTTAGCTTCTTTCAACCTTGTTTTGGTTTTACGGTCTTGCACCTTTAATGTTGATTCGAGCATTGTTGGCCATGTTTCTAGCCATAGAAGGCAGTTGTTTTCCCTCAAAAAGCTCTGATAAACCCATTGGACACTACCTGCCCAGCATAAAACAGCAGACAGACAAAGTTTGCGATATTTACCTCAGGAGTTGGTAGAGAGCAAATCAGAGACAAAATGAGAGTGAATTTTGGACGAACACTCGCCAGGTGAACACAAACATGATTCCTAATAATGTAAGCTAAATATGTAAATAAGCAACTGTTTGCCAACATTTAAGCCATAGCAATGTAACAAGTAGATCAGCTTCCACCTGACTCTACATATCAACTCCTCCCCAAGGCCAACGGTGAGCGATCCATGCGGCTTCAGAACAGCCTCTCCTCCTGTGAAGGAATCCATTTTTACCCTCCAGTCCGCTCACAGCCCAGCTTCTGTCTACGACATCATTCATTTCCTTTCCATCTAAAACAAGCTCCCCTTGATCAGCTCTGTCAATATCACAACAGCCTCTACATCAGCGCTGCTTCAAACTGCTCCACAGTGTTTTACTCTGTGCTGTCACTGTCTTTCTGTGGCACCAGAAATCACTGCTGGGTCTATAGTGGAGGTGTCATGGTCTAATTCAATAAAACATCTGTGAAGACCCCTGTGACATCCTCGCATTCACTCCAACCTTGTAACATTTATATTAGGTGACTGCTGAATGCTGCTGCCTGTTTAATGGTCCTACAGATTGATGATGGCGTATCCTGATGTTTTCTATTGTCACCACTGTGGGTTAGTAAATTATTCTATTGACATCTGAATTGGTCTTCTGAGTGAATCTTCACCAAGCTTAGGGCAGAAAGGATTGTCACATCAAACGCTGTGGTAAATGTCATCACATCGGTTTCACTGGAGCTCGTCCAGGCTAAACCCGCCTCCCTACTCTCGTTAAATTAGATCCTGCATCCACAACATTTATCCCAATCCAGTGTCATCCCCAATTTTTCATACTGGAGCTGTAACAATGCAAAACTTAATGCCATACAAAGCTGAAAGTACAGCCAAAATCAAATCGTCACACACACTTTGCACTTCAGCCACCATCAACAAAGTGCAACCGCCCCCTGAAACACCGACTCATGGCTCATTGGGACCTTCAGCCACCTTCTCCTCTTTCTCCACAGATGATCTTATCTCATTCTCCTCTCATACTGCCTCCAGTGACGGCCTGTGGCAGCTCAATGCTAAACCCTTGTGCTGGTGTACAAGGCCGCACAAGGATTTGTACTCTCACATCTCTGACTTATAGTATAGTCCAGCTCTACAATCACTTTCCTCCAGGCCCACAGCCTGTAGAACTGGCTGAGAGTGAGTCTGAAGCCAACACACTAATGTACATTTCAAACTAGACTTGGCCCTTTTTTTCAGTTGTACAATGGCCGCTTATCGGCCAGTGTACACAGCAGCCGGCTGTTCTAGCTAGTTTGTGTCCACTGGGTCCATTACAAGTGCTCTTCTAATTTTGCCAGAGCAACTTTTGTCACTGAAGCATGAAATTCACTTGTGGATATATTTATTGACAACTGACATTAATTAATTTTAATGATACATTTCATTTGTTTCTGACTTTGTTTTCTAACATACACAGTAAACTTGTTTTTTGTCTGTAGTTGGACTGAGACAAGGAGAAAAGAAAGGGAGGCAGGGAGACGGCCTAAACCTCCATTCAGTCTCCTCATGCACTCTGTGATCACTGTCATTGCACTTTAAAGCAGCCACTTTCACAATATAGTTGTTGTGATTGACATATTTTTCTGGTTCTGCTGACAGATTACGAAATTTGATTGAACTCACAAAAAACATGTTGAGAACATAGAGAACTTGCCAGCTGTGCTTTAAGATCGGCTATAATGAATCATTTAAAATGAGTGATGACAGAGAAGGCTGGAGGCAACGAACGGTTGCCGTGTGTGTGTGTGTGTGTGTGTGTGTGTGTGTATATATATATATATATATATATATATACATATGCCATCTGTACATGCATCTTAATGGGCTGTAAACATTTACCTTTGCTTAGAAAACAACTAAACAAATTATAAATGTGGCTTATGTCAAAAAAAGCATAGCAGTAAATGCTCTTTCATGCATAAGCATCATCATCTCACAAATAACTAAACCTGATAAAATTGGTTATCATACATTCAATTACAGTGGTGGAAAAAAGTTTTCGGACACCCTTAAAATTTTACACAATCTCAAATATTATCATGAAATATTTATGGAAAAATCTTTTTTGTGTTTCGAAAGGTGTGGCTGCATTAGACCGACAAAAAACAAATATAAATGATTTTTTTTTTGTTTATTGTTTACAATAAAAATTAACAAAACTAAATTCTTGACAGTTTCAATATGTCAGTTCTCAACATTGTCGGTATCAAAGTCAACAAATAACAGAGAATGTGTTCAAAACTGAACAAAAAATAAATAAACCATCACATCATCAAATTAATATTTAGTAGTCCTGCCATTAGCACGCAGTAGAGCTCTGATCCTGGCTGGCATGTTCCCCACAAGCCTTTCACACTGTTGTGGGGTAATCTTGTCCCATTCTTCTTGAATTACTGCTTTTAATTCTTCTAAATTCTTTGGTTTACACTTTGAAACAGACCTTTTGATAATCCACCACAGATTTTCAATGGGGCTCATGTCCGGGGATTGAGCTGGCCACTCTAAGACCTGGATACTGTGCTCCTGCAGCCAAGTTCTACTGGCCCTGGATGTGTGGCAAGGGGCATTATCCTGTTGACACATCCAGTTTTGACCTCGACGGAACAGTGCACGTGCAGAAGGGAGCATGTGAGTTTCAAGAATGGCACAATACTTGGCAGAGTTCAATGTGCCATCACAGACAGTGAGATGGCCAACACCAGCAGCACTCATGCATCCCCAAACCATGATACTGCCTCCACCATGCTTGACAGTAGGTACTGTACATGCTGGAGATAATGCTTCGCCTGGCCTTCTGCGTACCCTCACATTAGTAGGAGGAAGATAAAGCTGGTAACTGGACTCATCTGACCACAGAACCTTCTTCCAATTCCTGACTGTCCAGTTCTTGTGTGCTTGGGCCAAAGACGCTGGGCTAACCTCTGTCTCTCATTGATCAGGGGCTTCTTGACAGCCTTGTAGGACCTTAAGCCATGATCTAAAAGTCGGCCATGTACAGTGCGGGTGGAACACTGGACACCAGTTTGGTTTGACCACTGCTGCTGAAGCTCCTGTGATGTCATTCGGCGGTTTTCCCTGCACATGTGGATCAGGGTGCGGTCATTTCTTGCTGAAGAAACCCTTGGACGCCCAGATCTTGGTTTGTCTTCAAAGCTGTTGGTTCATCTGTATTTCTGCAGAGTGTATCCAACTGCTGAAGGACTGCATCTGCACTTCCTGGCTATCTGGCGGCAGCTGTACTCTTCCTGGCTGAGAATCTGTATCTTCAGGCGTATTTCCTGCGTTAGGTTCCTTGTTTTAGCGATTTTTGTCTCTGAAGAACTTTCAAATGAGCTGGCTTTATATAGACACTAAGCACGGCAACAAAAATTGTGTCTTTTAAAAAAAAGCACCACCTTCATTAGTGGATCACTGGTACCAAAATTACCCAATACTCAAAATTTCTTATGTATTTTTATGGAACCAATCAATTTTAAGTTTTTAATGGCTTTTTTAGGACTGTTTAGTATTTTGGCTGTGACTGTACTAAAAGAAATTGCACTTGAAGACCTAAGAGTGATTCTTAATGCAATATTTCACAAATGCATGGGGTGTCCGAAAACTTTTTTCCACCACTGTATAATGGTTGCATACAACAAAAAAGCAACTTAGATTGCTGTATTAAAATAGCTTTAACCAATAATCAGCAGCTTCATTGATAGAAACATGACATACAATGTTGTGATGTTACATAAAAAAATTTCGGTCCTTATATTATCTTTAAAGGGCCTCTGTGTTACAATTTGTACCAATTTACAGGTTTTAATAACTTTTTTATTGACTATATGAGAGCGGATTGTAAGATGACGTGAAAAATGAGACCTTCCCCATTTCTCTCGGTTGCATATACAAGCCTGTGGACGATTTGTTTAAGTTGTGTAATGCTGCTGGACTGTGGATTTGTGAAAGATGTTCTCAAGTGCCTCATCTCAGTGCCTCATTAGGTACCGTTAGTTTAGAAGTGGAGTTTGCTAACATAAACTAATGACCGGCTTCAAGCACCATACAGTTCCACAGAGCCCCTTTAAGGATGATCACACTTAGCATCTTTTTTAAGAGGAAATCGGAAAATATCTGTAAATAGAAACACCCCAGAATGTTGAGGTGGTGTACAGGGACTTTAAGCTTATGGCAGTAGAGAATGATTTGCTGACTTTTCGCCTCTCAGGCAACAGACAGGCTGGCCTGTCCTTTTGGTGGAGGTTGTTTAGGCTGTATGCAGCCTGAGAGGAAGCCTGCAGACACTACCCCGAACTAAATTAATTGCTGCGAGTGCACAGTTAATACTAAAGGCGACTCAAACATTTGTTGTATTAACATTGTAATCAACTTAGAGCATCTTCCGTGTAAAATTTGGTAGTTTGAAGGGGTTCAGAGAGATTTGAATAACTGAAACAGCTTTAAAGTGTGAAAATTTGACTGGAATATTAATTTTTAATACTATAACTGTGGTACAAGTAGAATCGAGTCAGAAAGTCAACAAAAGTAAGTCAATTATATGTCATCTAAAGTTAGCTAATGTAAGCTAACAAAAGTTAGGGGTGAGGATGTAGCAGCAAAACCAACAGATAAAGAATAATAAGTTAAGGTTTGTTTTTTCGTTAATGAATAAAACATGCCATTCATAGGAAGAAAAATGCATTGCTTCTGCTTTTAAAAGTTCCTAGTCTCTCTTTAAACGAATGCATAAAATTGATCCTGTGCCATAGTTTATTTAAGATAATGGAAGCTGTACTACAGCAATATTGACTCAAATAATCACTCCAACCCACTTTTCAAACATTAGTCTCTCCCATCTTTCTAACTGTGGAATACTTAAAGCAAAATTACGTAACTTTTTTACCTTAAAATACCAGCTTCAAATTTATTTTAATGGTACAGTGTCTTGTAATAGGTTGAAAAGGGTCTCTGTCTCAGTCACTCTGCCCCCATCACTGTCGTTTACTTCAGGAAGTTTCCAACACATAATATTGTTAAAACGTGACAATGTTTTGTTTGTAGTTAGCACCTACATTATGTCTGACAAAATCTTACAGACCTGGGATTTGTATTTACAACAGTGTTGTTACACTCAGAAACTGTGGGGGTGCCAAATCCCACAAAATGCAAATTTCCACATGTTACTTTAAATTCCGTACCTGAGATACTTATACTTTACTTAAGTGTTTTCTTATCATGCCATTTTCTACTTGTATTTCACTACATTTCGTAGAGAAAAATATTGTACCTTTTTCGCCGTGACAATTATTTAACAGCTTAAGTTACTTTGCAAATACAAAGTACCGAGGATTATACATGTATAGCTGAAATGAGTGGGCAATTAATCAAATCTGTTGACAATCGAAAATGAATTCGCAACTATTTTCTGAATTGCTTTTTCTTTTAAAAAGGTTTCTTGGTTCCACGTAAAAAAAGATTTGCTACTTTTCTTTGTAATATTTTAATCATTTTTATTTCTTTTTAATCATTTTGCGGCCTGGACTCTTGCTTGGACAAAAAAGTATTTTAAAAGTGTTACTTTATCTCTCTGTAATTGTGACAGTGTTTCTCACTGTTTTGAATTTCATAAAAGTGTAACATTGAATAAACTAATGGAGAAAGTAATAAGCAGATTAATCCATTATATATATCATAATGAGAAAATAATCATTTGTTACTTGATTTATAAAATATTAGCTCTGTCTCAACCTACTATGCGAGTAAAATCCTGCTTTTACAACTCATGAGTAATAATAATCAAATGATAATAGTATAACATTTTTCTGTATTGAGTACTTTTATTTTAATACTTTAAGTACATTTTTCTGACTATACTTTTACTGAAGTTACATTTTCAATGCCTGACTTTTACTTGTATTTAAGTAGTTTTACTTTGTTGTATTACTTTAAAGCTATGGTCTACGATCTGAGAAAGATTTGAAAAAAGCATCCCCCCCGACACACACCCCTCCCCTCTGTGCTCCTTAATCCCTCCCCTCCGAGCTCGTATCGCTCTCCCCTCGGAGCCTCCCGCGACACACCCCCTCCCGCAACGCGCAACAAGAGCAACAAGCCAGCCGGCAGAAACCAAATATAGCGTCAGCTTTAAAGGTGACATATTATGCTCATTTCTGCTTGTTGACATGGTTCCTTGATGTCTAAATGGAATGATAGTAACATGCTTTGGTCGGTTTTTTCACGCCAGTTTCACAGCCCTGCTCTTAGCGGCCGGTTTGAGTGCCTTTCCCTTTAATGCTAATGAGCTACTGCGTGCGCCGCCCACCTCTTCCTGCCGTGCGGAAGACGTGAGGACGGCATCGCGTGACCATGGCAACGAGCTATACACATTTGCGAAGCAACTTTTCTGTGTCCATGCCTGCATATAACCGATAGTAGCACAGCAGACATGTAGCAGGTAACCCCTGTCTCCGGCTCCAAAACAAAGTAGTGATTGCTTTACTGCAGGTAACGTGCAGGTCACTGTCCTTTAGCACAACATGCTAATGAATTAACGTAGCTCACTGTCCGCGAACAACCGAGACATTTCACCCCGTCTCCTCTGCGTGTTCACGGAGGAACAGCAGCTCACCGTCTGCTAACAACCGAGACATTTCACCCCTCTCCACTGCTTGTTCACGGCCGAGCAGTGATTCACCGGCTGGTTAGAAGCGATAAAATCTCAATATCCTAATTCATTTTCTCAATTCACTGTCATGTTTTAAAAGAGTGCTGATATGACAAATTAACGTTTGGTAACATCAACATTATCGTGAATACTACGGCCAGTAAGCCCAACGTTGATAACTTCACGTTAGTTCAGCCTCATATTTACATCAACGGTTAGCGTTAGCGTTAGCTCATGTGCTAAACGGCCAAAGTAACACAAACTACACTGTTTATTAAATACTTACAGATACTTACGTTACGTTACAGCTAGGTAATAAGTTACTATTTATCAACAGCTAAGTTAGCCACTTCTAAAAGTTATTGAGGGCCAAGAGACTAACAGATGCTGCCGTCAGCTTTAATCATAACGATCGCTTCCACATTGTGGCTGAAAACTGAACCTGCATGAGCCTCGGACCAGCTGTGTCCCAGCTGTTGTCTGAGCAGCACCAGACCGCGACACAAACGTGCATAAACCGTAATCTCTTGTTTATGACAGATAAGACACACAAATACACACATCGTAACGGGTATATGATAATCCATCATATTGATTTAGCTAAGGCTTCGTTGAAAACAAATGGACAAGACCGGGAGGAGGGTTAGCAAAACAGTTGAGTAGTGACCGGGCGAGAGGTTGTTATGGAGAAATAAATCCAGACAGGATGATGAAACCCCAACGTGAAGCGGAGGGTTTCATTCATCCATTCATTCATCTTACTTGCATTACTTGCTGCTTCATTTAGCTGCCACGAGCAAATAAATAGGCTGATTTGGTGTAAACATGATAGCAATTTTAGCTTACAATGCTAACATAGAGGCTAACGTCTCCATCGAACAAGTAAACAAGTGTTGACAATACTGCAGAGACAGAAATTGTCTTGACACCGTCTAATAACACAGAAAAAAACTAACGGCAGCTTTCACAGTCATAAGCCAGCATCTGCATGAAAGTTATCTGTGTCACAACATCCACAATAAAGATGAAAGATTACCTGCTCAGGGCCAAACAAACCTCTTGCCTGCTTGTAGTTTCAAATGCAGAAGTGGGTTGGGACAAGATGTGACCAGCAGCAGGAGAGTGAGCGAGGGGAATGGCCGCATGGCTCCTATTGGTCAATTTCTTTGCAGTTTTGCAGGCGCTAGAGAGAATGGATTTATTTGGTTCCTTTTGCTCTTCACATTGTGTAGGTCGTAATATTGGGCCATAACCACCATCTAAATAATGTTAATAATAATGACCAATCTTTCAAATCGTAGACCATAGCTTTAACTTAAGTATCTGAATACTTCCTCCACTACTGTCTCTAACCATTCTGACAAAACAAAACTGAACAAGGAATAACTTAACACCCACATAGGGAAGGTGAGACTCTAAATTGCATTAACATGTACGCTGTATTGTCTCATTTTCACTAAGTTATAGTACGACTCCCACACTGAATATTCAAACAAAACATGAACATACCAGGTGCAGCAGCTTGCACAGGTTATGTTAGACACTTAGCTCCTCTATCCAAGTACAGCCACCTTCATTTGGTCCCCACTCTGCGACATAATGGCTCCCAAATTGTGGATTGACCTTTCCTCTTCAGTCAGAACAGTAGTGTCTGTACCTCTTGACTATTGTAGGTTAAGGATGCTTTTTCAACAAGTATTATCCATCAGTCTCACTGAGTCACCTCCTTTCACCTCTGCTCACTTTAATCCCTTCCTGCTCTCCTTGTTGCTCTTATTTTATTTCCCTGCCACTTTCCACTTGTACTGCAGTGCAATGCTCAAAGGAAATTGTAATGGCACTATGACTTTGAACTTTTCTGTCATGAATACATGTGTCTGGAATGGGTTGCTGCTGTGGTTGTCACACAAAATATGATTACACATTCTCTTTGCTAGAGAGGACACTGGTGTGGAAAATAGTGAAGGGCTTCTGTCAAGGCTCAGTCTCCCTTGGGAGCTATGTGGTTCAAATCTCATTTAGATTTGAAAAAAGAATAATAATGACATACTAATGTGTTGTGGCATAATTAGCTTACCTGATGGAGTCGATTGAAAGTGTAATTGAGGGTCAAAGGTTTGATGGTTCCAATACCAGCAGCAAATAACATTTTGATTACAGAGAGGCTGTGTAGGAAGAAATTCCTCTATCAGCCGTCTATTCTGCAGTGGAAATGCGGAATTGATACCAACAGTTCCTTTTGAGGATAGAGCAGCATTGTTGCACAGTTGTGATAAGCAAAGCCTCTATGACGGTTAAGACTGTGATTATTAAAACTGACGTTCTTCTGCCATGTTTGCAGCTTACCAGGGTATGAGCTCAGAAAAATCTGTGCAGAGCAACTTACTGTTTGCAGAGCCTTAGTCACTGTTGCTACTCCTGTAAAACCTTCCCTTATAGACGTCACACTAACAACAACAGTCACTACCAGGTAGACGACATGGGATTGATTTCCATTGCAGGGATCTGTGAAATCGGCAAACTTGTTTTTTCTGTTGGCCTTTTTTAGCCATAACTTTAACATTTAGGATAGATATTTAACCATGATGGTGGGTGGTGGTGGTGGTTTTGGATAAAAAGTTGACATTTTCTGAACTAGGAACTTACCTAACAGTTAAATTAGGTCTCCAACCGGACATTGAACAGTTAGGTCTGAAGTTCAAAAGAAAATTAAATTGTTTGTGAACTACATGATGCAGGGGTTTATAAGCAAACATTGTGATTGGTTCTACAGTACTGAACATATGCATATATCAGTGATAACTGAGGCAGAATTAGACATTTTGAAAGAATTGATCTCTACTTTAGACAGAAGTAGATACATGCTGGCAAAAGTAGACAAACTCAAGTTGACTCTATGGAAATAAGAATCCTCCATTGTTACATACCTGATATCACACCAATCAGGTTCACTAGTTGATGTGACATCACAGTTTACAAATTGCATTGACGGAATATCTGATACAATTAAAGTGTGTGGATCCAGGAGGACGACTCAGCAGGCCGCCAAGTCGTGCCCAAGCCACACAACCTATCAGTTTTTTGTTCCCTGGCTCCAGCTGTGTGTTGAACTGTCCTGTTCCATCAGTGTGTGAGTGGCTGTGCAAATGGCTGAGCATAGGAATATTATGGATAATTTTCCTTAGGTTTGCTTTGGTTGCATGGCACCCTCTGCCATCAGTGTGTGAATGGGTGTGTGAATGGGTAAATGAGGCAAGTGTTATAAAGCACTTTGAGTACTCGGTAGATCAGAAAAGCACTATTTAGTCCATTTTTACATAAGAACAGTTTTGGCTGAGTAATCTCAGCTAAACTTCCCCTTGCTAGTACAGAACAGGACAGAGCAACTAACATTACCCTAAGCTCTGATTTAGGGGTTATGAACATTACCACTTTGGATCGGTGACATGCTGGATTCAACACATTCACACTCCCAACTTGTCAGTGGTCTTAAGCTTCACACTATGACACTCTACCTAACCCTCTAATGGGGTCTAAAGGGCTCCATGGTCAAGTTCGCAATTATACATATACTAAGTGCTGTATCGTAGGCAACTGTACATTTCACCTCTCATCCAAGAAGCTTCTTCAGTTCTAACTAACTGGAGGGGAGTTGAAGGCTTTTAAACTCTGTGTGGGTGTGTCCTTGGATGAGAGGTGAAACATCTTCAAGAAACTGAAACAAGTCCAGTTACGTACGATACAGCACTTAGATTTACCGTGACCTGGATGACTGAGAACCTTCATCAACAATAATACACATCTGGTTCCAATTTTAAAATAAAGGATGCTGACAAACTGTTAATGTATGATGACATATTATGACTTTCTGACTGTTATTAACATCAAACGGTTGTATTTTGGTTAGGTTTAGGTGCAAAATATACTTGGTTAGGTTTGGGCACCCAAACTATGTGGTTTAAGTTAAGTTTCGCATATGTAACATAAGTTATGTCAATTAAGTACGCTAACTTAGTGATGTAACATGACTTAAAAACAGATCATACTCGCTTCTTAGTCACGAAAGGGACATGAACCCTGGTCACTGGGGGAAAGTCCAGTGTATGACCCATCCAACCACACCTGACTTTCTCTCTTTATGCTACTGCACTAGAGGGGTGCTTGAAGAAGTTACGCTAGAGGGGTAACTACTGTGTATAGTAACAAGAGTTAGTAAGCTGAGCATGCTAACTTTGGCAGCTTGCAGTACATTAGAGCAGACAAACGTACTGTGTATTCCATTCTGCTCTTGTATTTTTTGTTTTTAGATGGTAAAAAAAGACAAGAGCCTCTGGACACTTTAAGTGCTGAACAATACTCCTACTATGGCACCATGCACACCAAAGCTTGACAGGCCTGCCATGTGCAATTGAAGATGTTTCTTTCAAATAACACGAGATGACAGTCATAAGTAAGTAAAATATCTGTGGTAAAATAATGTATAATACAAATATGCATCTTATGACTTGTTTATCACATGTAAATTATGTTCATCCTAGTCCTGGAGGAGAATAGAAAATCTCCAAGTGTGTTGAACATGAATACAAAAAGCTTACAGTTACATAAAGTTATGTTAGCCATCAATATTTCACTTGAACTGACCGAATGCACTTTAGCAGACCTCATAAAAGACTGTATATCTACTAGTGCATGCCTACATACATAGCTTGGGGCTTGTAAGGCAACACTGCAATAAGCTGAAATCCCTGCTGAGAGCTGGCAGAGATCCTAGAATTATATATTTCCAGACGTCAGTGTTTTTAAGTGGTAAACTCCAACTGACAAGCTGATGCTCTGCGTTACACGGGGCAGCAAAGAATGAAAGCAGAATTTAAATAAGGATCACAGTTTCTCAAAAAACCTTTGTAGTGTGTTTCAGGGTCCTACAAAGAGACTTAAATCTTTTAGTAGAGAAAGAGATGATGTGAAATTCAGTTTATACTGTCATGTGCTGATTTATTTTACTGTCGGTAGGTTGGAGAAACTTAAAGTAAATGCGTGATGTAACCGCCTCTGGGCTATTTGGGCACATGAAGTGACTTTCTAGTTTATGTGCTCAGAGGCCATTATGAATTATTTCATGTGTTATTACATGTTGTCAAAGACAGAGAAAAAGCACATTTTTATGAGCTAGGGTAAACCGCTGAGGCAAAGCAACAAAGAGAGGCAGATGCACAACAGCACAGCTGGCCAGATACTATCTGACAGAAAGAGAAACCACTGTCACACTGTGGCAGAGAGTTTTGTATAATAGACTGTTCTGGGTTCTGTAGCCGACACCAGCACAGAGTGAGTGCTGCTTTTGTACGACACCAGCAGGCTTGAAAATTGCGTCAAATTCAAAAGAAACTGTGAATGCCAGCAGAATGAGCAATAGCCAAATTCTAACAAATTATGTTCACATGCAAATGTTTTGCATGATCCATTGGCTGAAGTTCACAGCTATTATTTTTTAATTGGAATTACACTGGAAAAAATGCCCCTTTGAAAATAAGTTTAAAAATCTTCTAATGAAACAAGTGAAAATTGTCTCAACACAAGTGTAATGCGTCTCAATGAAATGCTACTACTTACTCATATTAAATGTAATTTCAAGGTTCAATGTTAATTTAATTGTCATATGGTTGGGTTGTACAATGTAATGTAATCCCTTTATGCTACAGAAGAAAAAAACTATTTTTCATGTTGGGCTGCTGAGGATGAGTTCAGGGGTCTCACAGCCAGAGGAAAGAAGCTGCTCTGTAGTCTGATATGACAGCAGATACTTCTGTATCTTTTGCCAGAGAGAAGCAGGGCGAACAGACTGTGGCTGGGGTGGGTGTCTTTTAGTATCCTTTTGACTTTGTGCAGATACTTTACTTCACCAATATCACTGATGCTCTGTGGATGAGTATCAGTGATGTTCTGGGCAGTTTTACTCAGCCTGTCTGTTCATATGCATTTTTGAGTCAACAGCAAGCAGGACTTTTGAGGTTTATTTACTGCACCTGTAAATTGTAAATTAGATCAATGTAAATTATCTTTTAATTGTGTTACTGCAATCAAGTTTGCTACCCACTGCTTACTTAGTGTGAGCATAAGTGTGGGCAGCAAGAGATTGGCTGCTGTTTATTTGCCGATTCCTCATTCAATCAGTCATATAGCTACATGTTAAATGGTAACTTCATCAATTGTAAACATTGAAGTGTGTTTACAGGTCTACTCAGATTTCATGCAGCTTCCTCTGGAGCAACAAAAAGCTTTATACTACTGTTTTCACATAAAGTAGGACTCCCCAAGAAATGTAAACATACTTAAATGTGTGAATTTGGTGGAGTTACCCTTTAAAAAGTAACAGTGTTTCAAGATCAGGGCCTCAAACCTGTCACAATGGAGTCACTTACAACTGAAAACCTGAAGCATCTGTTAGTTTGGTGTGGTTTGTTGTAGTACATTTAGAGTCGTGAATTTGTGTATATATAATGCAAGCAGAAGCACTTTCAGAGGGCGGTCATGAAAATCAGCTTCCATCTGCAAACAGCCACTTGGCCATGAAAGAAACCCAGGGTAGTTAAGGGTTCAGTGGATTTCAGAGAATACCAGGAGAGACTGGAACACTGCACAATATGCCACAAAGCATATACTTTTAATGACATATGATAAAGCGCATTTAATGACTCACCAAAGCATGCATTAAAGCATACTTTAGGAGTCAATTGTGGTATATAAACAGCAATTAACAATGCATGTGAGTTTGATGCATATTCATCATCCACTTAGGCAAATAGACAGTATTCACTTGCAGACAGGTGCTGTGCTTACATTATTTGAGGAACCAAAACAGCAACAAACAAAAACCAACAAACTATGATTTAAAATCTGTGAAGTGGGAGTGTACTCCTCCCACATAACAGCAGACAGACATTGTGAGTTTTAGATAAAACAACTGTTTTCCATTTTTTGGAGCAAGATCTGAATTTTTCTCCATGAGCCTCTCTGTGAGGCAAAACAGCGAGAAGCGAGCTGTGTTTTGATGGCACAGGAATAAAAGAGAACGGTACAACATCAGTCAGTGTTTCAGACATAATTTCCTGAAATACCTCAGAAAAATGTAAAATGACTTTTAGTAACTAGAAGAGCAAAAATAGTCTTGCACACAGACTTTGCATGTAGTCTTTAAGTCAGGACCTGAGCTGCTGGCAAACTAAAGTAAGTTATGAGTTTTGTTGTTTCTAAAAATGGTCTGAAATAATGAAGTAGCTGTAGGTGAGTCATGAAGTGCCGGCTGTTCTTCTCACCTGCTTTTGGAAGTTGTTACAAAGTCAAACACTCTCGAAAGTTTATGGCAAAAAAAACCCCATCAGATTTAACTCATTTGCCTCCAGCCATGTTTTAATTTTCTATCAACTTCAATTGTAGACAGCTACAATGGCAACTTATTTAACAAGTTACAACAAGCTTCAGATTTCTGACTCATAACTGTTACTAAATCTACCTCTGTGTCATCTATAATGAAAACTCATTAGCTTCACTTTTTTATTTTAATTGGCTTTATTTGAAAAGTTTAAACATGCGTTTGACACAATTTGGTATAATATGGTTTGATGTTACTCTCTGAAACATTGAAACCTAAAACTGTTAGCTGGAAGTAGAAATCTTTTACGCCACATATCTTGTAAGTGCATTAAGAGCACTGGACTTGGAGACCATCATGGCCCGCAGTGTCTTTTTGGCTAATGTTTGGTCGCGGGAAAAGGAAATGGACAAATGGGACTCAGGCTGGCAAAACGAGGTGGACTCTGTGTTTACAGTATGACTTACTGTGTTGTATAATGATGATTAAATTACTTGTACCCTCTAAGTGTCATGGCAATTCATGAGATGGTTCTTGAGAAATTTTACTCAAACCCACAAATGTCAACCTGCTGGTGCTGCTAACAGCCAGGCTATCACCAAAGTTTCAAGAAGTTTCATCCTCTGGGGATCATAAACATTTGCACAAAACTCTGCTGTTAATATATAACATATATGTTAAGATATTTTGCTGCATAACTGAAAAATATGAGAATCGGCAGCTACAGGAAAAGAGTACCTCACCCGGTATGGGGGCACCGGGGCCCTCCCCTGGAGCCAGACCCAGGGGTGGAGATCGCCGGCGAGCGTCTGGTGGCCGGGCCTTGGCCCATGGGGCCCGGCCGGGCTCAGCCCGAAGGAACAATGTGGGGCCGCGCCCCTGTGGACTCACCACCCACAGGGGAGAGCGATGGGGTCGGGTGCAATGTACGTCGGGCAGCAGGCGAAGGGGGGGACCTGGGCGAGAAGAAGGTCTGGAGCTCCCTACTGAGCCTGCTGCCACCGCAACCCGACCCCGGATAAGCGGAGGAAGATGAATGAATGAATGAAAAAACTGAAAAATGTGTTTTTGGATATTTGTTTTTCTGAGGCCCAGTCGGATTTGTGTGCCTGTTTGGACTGGCTTCTCTGGTTTTGACCCCACGCCTACCCCACCATCTCAAGCCTTTGTAACATTGGCCTTTTTCAATAAATCATTAACTGCTTATTGATTTCCTGATACGAATAGTTGTTAAAATGAAGCAAATCCATGCTTTCCATTTTCCTTTCTAGTCTTGTTGACCTCAGAATTACTCTCACCTTACCGTTACTCTCCCAAGACCATTGTGATTTTTTAAAGATTTGTTGCCAATTCAGATCTCACTTTGATTTTAAGGACCTTTAAAACTTGAACCCAATATGTTATAACCGCCTCTTTGGCCCGGCTATTTTGGACTCTCTGGCTTTACTAAACTTTAGGGCCTACACTGACTATATTGACTCAGACCATAGACTGAGAAATGGAAATTGAGGCATCTTTCACAGAGCAATCTTGTGATGCTGGAAAGAGTGAACTGAAGTACCAGACTCAGGTTGACTTCTTCTAAGGTCCTCTTTCATATCCAATATTCGAAAGCCAAACTCTGGGGAATATATCCCAATTTACACGGGACGGGAATAGATTTAATGGTGCTACAGCAGAGTTGGCTCACAACTTCTGGACCTGCCTTTCTACTAGTTAAGTATTTTTGAACATCTCTCCAAAGCCGCTGGCAAAGACTTAAGGCCAAGCATTTGGTTTCCAGGCAATGATCAACCACAACATTGCATTAAAGGATATTCTTGCATTTTAATTAAACTGGAAATTACATCCCCTCCTAAGACACCGCTCAAACTTAAAGACTAATGGTGTTTATAAAGCTAGAGAAAATAAAGTTTGCACTGAGAGGCTCTGCTCACAAGTTTTATCCCACTAGGGGTCCTATGATCCAGTACTTTCATAACATATTCATAAGTCTTCTTGACTGGTATGTGAAGGAATTCATTTCTCAGTATATCTTTATATTGCAATGTGTTATTATCATATAATCTTTTATGTTTACGTTCTGTTTATAATAAGAAATCCTCTTTTCTCTCAGTATAATTACATTTTGAAATGGGCTACCGACTTATATAGGTGTACTATGTCAATAGTGACAGACAACAGTCGACATGGAGGGTGGAAGGAAGGGCTTGAGGTGGGATGAAGAGGCTTATTTGTTGATTAGTTTAAAGACTTGTGTTAAAAGCCCCAGCCCTAGCCCTAGAGGAAAATGCCTAAAATGACATACTAAAAATGAATTAGGAGGTATTATTACTTATTATTGAGGCTTAGAATCTAAGGAATATGAATCCATTGTAAGTAGGTCCATCAAAACTACCTCTATTACAATTCTGGTGTAAATGGAGATGCAGTAAACAAACAAAATAATTTTATCCTTGCATACTATGTAATTCACATTTCAGAAGCAGTATCAGGATTGTAACAAAGATGCCACGAATAATGTAGCAACCGAAGGTCTTCTCCTTGTCTTTGCCTACAAGCTTACACTGTGACTATGAAAATGATCTCTGAAAAACAATAGTAATAAACACAATGAATATTGATCAATATGTGTATGTAACCAGAAAGCTCCATGCTATACAGACAAAACAATGGAGTAGTGTGTAGGGTATCATTTGTTTTGTCCAAGTCAGAGGAATAAAATGGAACTGACTATATCCAGTTTGGCTGCTGAAACCTCCCTTATGAGTGCTCTGAGTCACTGGTGGTCCAAAAGTTATGGTTACGGTATTGTAACTAAAATCTGCTGTTTTTGCCAAAATAACACAAACCTTGGTGAAATATTTTGGCTAGAACAGATTTATGACAATGTGACTGTAAAATGTGAAGCTTGACTGCTACATTTGCCTGGAAAAGCAGATGCCATGTCTTTCCTACTTCCTACTTCCAGCGATACCAAGCATGTTATTGTAGACTGACAGGAAAATTATTGTGGATCTTTTGAACACAACTTTATTTAGGAAGCTTATATTTCAACAACGTTATCGCTAAAATAGTTTGTGACAATACATCGTTCGGAGAACATACTGTTGGTTTTCAGATTCTGAAATCTGAAGACCCCATGTTTTCAAAACAGTCACTGTGCTCAATGTAACGTCAAGCTTGTTCAAGAAAGATATTTATCACAGAAAAAGAGATCTGAGAATCCCCGAGAAGCAAATGGCTATGTCCTCAGCTGCTCTATAAAAAGAAAAATAATCAAAATGTAAGGTTTCATGGTTCATATATAACAACAGAGCTAAAACTTCCCAAGGCAAAATTAGTTTCCCTGCTAAGGCCAGAACGCTATGTTATTTAACAGTGGTTGTCAACCTTTTTGACTCCCATAAAATGAAGCACTCCACTCCCGACCCTGCATGACAAGCTGAATACACCCACGAGGTGAGCAATGACTCACCCTCTTAAGGATGTTTCATTTGATTAATTATCAGAAACCTGCAGGCTTAAATGATTCAGTACTTTACTAGAAAAAAAAAGCAAAAACTGATAGTTCATAATTTAGTGTAGCAGAAATATGATCTTTCCTCTTCCATTACTCATATCACAACCCCTCTGGCTTATCTTGTGACCCTGCGGTGGGTCTCAACCCCCAGCTTGTCTACCACCGATTTAGATGCTTCCAGCTTTCTTTGGGGGTCTACATCAAGTGACAGCTTTTTTAATCCAGGTAGCAGTTAAGTTCACACATAGCTGGAAGTCAGGTCTCACTGACTAGGTGTGATTGTACCTAGCAGGAAAAAGGAGGGAGATGTCCTGTATTCAAACACACACACACACACACACAAACATATTTCAATTGTATCAAACCCTTCCTGCTTTCCTATTAAACACCTAAAGATGCTCAGAAGCTCTGCACAGTATGACACTGTTACCACTGCTTTTGGGATGTGCTTAATTAATAAACTTTCAGAGGCTGGCACCTCAAAATGAAAGAAGCATAGAGGTGAGAACTAAATGTAAGAAGTGACATAGACTGCACTGTTTGACAAACTGGGCTGGGACTTACCCAGGATATATTGAATTCTGTGTGGTCAAATGGCAAATGATAATGACTTTTTCTGAGGTCAGTGCTCAGTGGTCCTCAGTCAGCAACAGATAAAGTTAGTTTTTATAAAAAGATGTCAGGACCGTGGACAGCTACATGATACAGGTAGCATGTAGAGTATAGATGTCAGGACCGTGGACAGCTACATGATACAGGTAGCATGTAGAGTATAGATGTCAGGACCGTGGACAGCTACATGATACAGGTAGCATGTAGAGTCATTGACAACGCACTCACCTGGAGCACACACGTTGATAGCCTCTGTTGCAGATTACAGCAACGGTTGCATTTTTTACGTCGTCTGAGAATCCATGGTGTTGATCAAAGACTGATGTTGATTTTTTATACGGCAGTCCTAGAAAGTCTGATTAGGTACTGTATTACAGCGTGGTTTGGTAATCTCTCTGTACATCTAAAAAACAAACTGTCTCAGCTAATTCATGCTGCTGGAAAAATTATTGGTGTCAAAGAGCACTTCTCCAGTCAGAGCATTTATGAACAGGCCACTTTGCAACAAGCAAATAAGATTGTCTGCGACCCATCACACATCCTGCAAGGCGAGTATGAGCTGCTACCATCTGGTAGAAGGTTTAGAGTTCCTCACTGCAGACTGAACAGATTCAAAAACTTGTTTGTTCCTGTGTCGATCAAACTGTTAAACAAGGTCAGCTAAGTTCAGGGGACTTGCGTTTGCTTGTTTTGTAAAGGGTTGGTAATTTTCCTACTACAATCTTAGCACTTTTTTTGCACTCCGGTACTTTGTATGATATAGATGTGCATATCTATTGTGTGTGATTGTGTGTAATTTTATGTGTATGTTACTTACGGCTGCAGCATGGGCGAATGGCCCAGAACAAATTTCCCACATTGTGGGACAATAAAGTTAATCTTGAATCTTGAATCTTGAGATGTCAGGACCGTGGACAGTCACAGTGTACATGTAGCATGTGTTTAAGTGATTTCAGGACCATGGACAGCTAAAGTATACAGGTAGCATGAAAAGCAAACGTTTATATTAAGGACCAAGTGTGACAGACATTTCATTATCATGGACAGCTACAGTATTCAGGTAGCATATAAAGCAGACATTTCAGGACCATGGACAGCTACTGTACACATATAGCATGTAAAGCAGACATTTCAATACCATGCACATTTACAGTATACATGTAGCACTTAAAGCAGACATTTCAGGTCCATGGGCAGTAACACTATACATGTAGCATGTAAAGCAGACAATTCAGAACCATGGACAGTTATAGTGTACATGTAGAGTTTGAATTAGACATTTCCGGACTGTGGACAGTTACACTATACATGTAGCACTTATTGCAGACATATTAAGGCCATGGACAGGCACAGTGTACATGTAGACTTTGATGTAGACATCTCAGGAGCCTTGATAGTTACACTATTCATGTAGTGCTTAATGCAGACAACTTGGACTGTCACACTATACATGTAGAGTAAGCAGACATTTCAGGGCCATGGACCGTTACAGTGTGCATGTACCACTTAAAGCAGACATTTTTAGCAACTTGGACACTTACACTATACATGTAGAGTTTGAAGTAGACATTTCAGGCCCACAGACAGTTACACTATACATGTAGCACTTAAATTCAGACATTGCAGGAACATGGACAGTTACAGTATAATGTACAGCTTACAGTTGCATTGCAATAGCACCCACAATGGAACTGATTATTTAACTCAATGTTGCTCTTCACACTCTTTTGTTTCTGTTTTTACACTCTAATACTCCTTTTAGCCATTAGCATCTTGAGTCCTTGAGTGTGTTTGCACTTTATGCCTTCACTTTCACAATGAATACTTTTACATACACTTCCTCTTCCTACATTTTAACCTTGGTCCCTGGTTCTGCTTCAACTGCCAGTTCAACTAGCTACTCTCAGTGCTCGAACTTGTACAATTTTATATCCTTAAAGCTTCAAATTAAAAATACTAATACTTTCTTTTATTATTATTATTATTATTAATTTATTAATTAATAATATATACATTGATTGAAGCGACTTTTTATGGGCAATATAGACAATGAACACTCAAGCTAACACAAGTTTCAAACAATTCAATGATTTTCATGTATTTTTTGAGCAGCTTCATCACAGGCCACTGAATAGAGCTCAATGGGGCTTCTTTCTTTTTGTAAACTGATAAACATACGAGCCAGCCACATTTGAGGTGTGCATTTATCTGGTCACTTGTACAAACAATAGGAGTGGATTTATTGACTCACTGCAAGCAAGGCGAGGGATAAACGCAGCAAAAATGGCATGCTTGCAAAACCCTGACAACACAGAGGCAGTGACTTACACGCATACTAAAATAGAATTCAACACACAGACACACACACACAATAAGTCAGTGCAATCAAGTTGTCTTTGCCCACAATGAATCTGCCTGTGTTTTTGCTGTAAAGAAAGATTAGAGAATATGTGGTAAGAATTCTCAATATTTACAGTAGTTACTGAGAAGCAATTAAGAAATGAATCCTTAATGAGTAAGAATGAATAACTGTGATTCAAGGACTATATAGTAGGTAATGATACGAGAGAACAGTCTGGAAGATACAATATCAATGAATCCGGTAATATGGTTATGATTAGTTCATGAATATCTGTGAATTGACAAACAGACCACTTTCTTCATGAGTTGTTCCTAATAAAAATGAACAGGCAGCTGCGTGGCATGAACTAGCAATGACTCATTAACTTCTTAGTGCTCAATTATAAGTTACTCTCTCTGTGCACCTTCAAGTAAAATGAAACATAATACTGAGTAGTTACCAAGTAGACTCATTTATTACTAATTACTCAATCATTACAGATTCAAACTGAGGTCTACAGCAGCAGACACTTCAGCATCACTAATGCTATAGAATATGACTTGGATGTGAATATTAATGCATATGTAGTCTGAATACAATGATTAAAATATTTTTGAGAATCCTGAGGTCCCTGATTTGTCCCTGATAAAAATCCAGTGACTAATTGTTAAAATAATTTTTAATGAGGGACTGCTTAGTAACTACTCAGTATTATGTCACTTTACTTTAGGGGGCACAAAAAGAGTAACTTATGTTTAAGCAATTGGTTATTAATGGAGTCATCACTAGTTTGTGAAAGGAACAACTCATGAAGAGTTGTCAGTCAATTCACAGATATTTATGATATTATGATAATATCTCCCTGTCTGTTCTCGAGTAACTCATCATGTTAAGTATCAAGTAGTTCCTGATTCATTCCTCAATCAACCCTTCATAACTACTCACATTTTTTGTGTACATTATTGTAAAGTGTTACCAGTATTTGTTTATGATTTCTCAGCTCTAAGGTCAGGTTGGTATATTCAGAGGAGGATTAAGGTAGTCATGGGCCCCTAGGCTATTTTTTATGTGGGCCCCCCCTTATGCATCATGCTCTCCCAGAAAAAATGTAATTTTGCACCATGTGTAACAGTGCAGGAGAATATTTGGCAAACATGATCCACACACACTCCAGTTAGCACAGGTAGGTCAAATCGAATCGATGAGCTTGATTGGATGAGGTGACCCATGTCTGCTCAATCAGTGCTGTTTTGTTTGTTTATTACCCCATGGACCAATAGAGGTCAATGAATTTTTCCATTATTGTACAAGTACCATAATTATACAAGTGTATTTAAATTTCTAAAAAATAATCTGACCAATTCAAGGACCCCTCCACAGGGGTGGAGCAGCAATTTTCCAAAACTAATGCGATGCATTTCTAGATTTTCTTCACTAGGATATGCCAATAATATTGCATTCAAAATGTACATTACAGCACAACGCTCTTTAACCTAAGATATTATATATTCACAAGCAATCACATACCATGGTATTAAGAAAATTAATGTATATGTCTTATTAAAGAACAAGTGTGAGTGAGTGAAATTGGCAAGAACACTGTGTTCCTCCCTCTTCTCTTGTGTTATCTCCCTCTCCTTCTCTCATGTTCTCCCCTTCTCCTTCTTTTGTGTTCTCCTTCTCTTCTGTGTTCTCCCCCTCTTGTCTTCTCTCCAACTTCTCTCCTGTTCTCTCCCTCATCTTCTCCATGCACAGCAGCTCCGTGTTAGCATGTACGTGTTTACTTTCCCGGGGGGCGGGACTAGTGGGTTTGGTCAAATGGCTGTGATTGGCTTGATGGCTGTCAATCAATCTAACTTGGCCAATGGGTTTTCATGTATGGGTGCCTGAGGTGCGCTCCATTTTAGTACACTGGTACACAGCGAGGGCGGGCAAACGGTTTAATACCACGGCCCCTCCACACGTGGGGCCCCTAGGCTGCAGCCTAGGGAAGCCTGTGCATTAATCCGCGTCTGGGTATATTAATCAACTAATTGTTCCAGCAGTAGTGTGATTTTAATGGTTGTAGTTGTTTTATTTCTACTTGGTTGAAAAGCTCCAGGTTGGTACAGTAGGTATCTCGTGTAGAGTTGGCTATGTTGATATACTTTCACCTTGATTTAAACACAACAACTTCTCCCCTGGACAACAATGATGGTGCCAAGTATGGCTCTTGGACACGTATGATGAAGCTACAAGGTTGCCATAACTTGTCAAGCCATGAAGAATTTTTGGCCTTCCATCTTGCATTCTGTTCATTAGTCTGCTGCGGTCATGAGCTGTGGCAGCATACATACACAGCGATGGAGACACTCTTGACGACTGTGACTGCTATGGCAGCACAGCGAAAAAGTTGACTGGAGCTCTGCTAATAACTGCATCGTTATAATGTACTGCATATAAAATCACCTGTTACAGGTCCTTCTGGTGGTAGTTTGCCCTGCTGTGAGAGCTTGTCAGTGAAGAGAAAACACAGCTCTTCTTATTCCTCAGGCCACTGGTGAATTCTCTGCAGGCTTTTATTTTATGTACTTCTGGGTGTACATAGTTGTCAGTTTATAGGAACTGCCAACAAGCGCTGCAGGAGAGAACACACTGCAGCAGGGTACACACTTCACTTCCAATGCTCACGGCTCGTGGATTCCTATCTTCAAAACGACATTTATCATCATTGCCAAAACGACATGACAGTTGCAGCGTACCAGTGGCAGGTGTTTGTTGTACACTTGCAGTTTGATTAAATTTAGGTACTTACACCACTTGGTTAGGTTTCTGAAGATTGTGGTTTGGCTTAAAATGTATATATGACACGGATAGCAGTGAACGTCATGTGCTTGTTTGACCCAGCCATCCATCCTCGACTTCCTCCCTATGTGGACTTTCTCACTCTTTATACAACTTCCCCTCACTTCCTCTTTTTGCAGCCGTATTAATGACTATGGCCGCAAGAGGTCGCTGCCTAACAAGAAACGTAAAAATGTCATAATAAGCTGCTTTCACAGTCAACCTATATAGTCGTTTTTCTGATGAGGACGGACTGATTGATTCCTAACAAAATCACATTTTGTTCAAATTAAAACATGTCTGAGGTTGATTCCTTAAGCATACTATAATGTATATAAATTGAGAGTTTATGTCTGTCAGAAGAAGGGAAGATTTAGAGCTAGGAGGGTGGCATTCTGGAGTTCTGAATTTGGTGTTTAAGAGGGTTGAATTAGGAACTAGACTTTGGATTATATTTGTTCTCGAAGAACCTGATGTTTTGAGAGCGATAGGAAAATTAGTTTGTGGATGCATGTGTTAGGGTCAATTGTAGATTGAAATAACTTAAATACCTATCAATATTAGGATGAAATTGCTTTGAGTTTGCTTTGTTTTGAAACTAGATTAGTTGAAATAATGTAGAATTTTTCACAAACCATTGATGGAATATGAAAAAAGATTGTATTTGCTAGAGAATATTCAGAAAAGTTCTTTTAACATTTTTAGTAACACTTTATAATAACTGTGTGCAGTCTCTTCTTCTTTTTTTTACCCATAATAGCAGCATGACTCTAGAGATGTCTGTTAGTCAGTCCATTTCCTTGGTCTGGACTGAAATATCTGTACTGTAGAATTTGAGACATTTGGACGAGTCCTATTGACTTTAGTGATCCTTTGACCCTGGTTGACATTTTTGGATTTTGAGCATCACAATCACATGGTATTAATCTTTATCAATAAGTCCTACAAATTAAATGACAAAATCGTTGTTTGTCAATGCTCTTTCGAGCAACAAATAAAGGACAGCATCATTTGTCTTTGACTTTGAAACTTGCTAAAAAATCCCTGTTGAAAAATAAATCTGTTTGATGATGTAAGAAGGCTATGGTTAAAGTTTGGTTAGGTTTGGGCACAAAAACAACTTGGTTAGGTTTAGGAAAAGAGCAGGGTTTGGATGTGAACTTTAAGATTATAAAAATGGTTAGGGTTAGGTGGAAATGACCAATCCATTAACTTTAGAGGACCTTAGTCGTCAAGGTAATGATGATAACCATTTAATCAAGGAAAGTGCTGATGTACAGCTGTCCCCTGCAACATTGTACCTTGTTTTGTTGTCTGTTGTCATCCACTCTGACTTCCTCCCTCTGTGGACTCCAACAACATCATCCCACTTCCTCTCTTCCTCTCAATGGACAAAAGTCATGAGTCATGGAATGGCTGTAGACTCTGTAGTGTCTGTCATTGGAAATGCTTGTATATCTCTTGTGAAATATGATGAATTCAAACTCTCAGTTAGCAGCGTTCTGTATCCAGGAATCATCTGAAAGTCTGTATTTGTCTATGCTGATTCCTCTATCGCTGCCTGCCTTCATCTTCTAGAGGACCCTACCTCTGGGCTTGGCAGCACTTGTTTGTCTCACATAGTGAGCTCACATGGGGCATCATTTTGGCAGCTCCAGCAATCCCAGCTCACCAGTTCCTTCTCTCAGCCACTGGCACACAGTGCCAAACTGAGAAACTGAGCATGGTATCTGTAACTAATACACTGCATCTCTGCTGTGGGATTATCTGACATCTCAGACTGATCTCTGTGTGAAATGCTGCTCATCTACCTGAAAGCTGGAGTCAGAGAGAGAAAAAAAAATGTTATGGTGACAAACCAAGAGATGTTGATAAACCCACAGTCTCAGATGGAGATGCCACTAAATATCCAGTTTGGTTTAATTTTGGAAAATGAAAAAGCGATGCTTTTGACAGTGTGCATTTGAGACTGTGACCTAATCTTATGCTTATATTTATATATATATATATATATATATATATATATATATATATATAGATATATATATATATATATATATATATATATATATATATATGTGTGTGTGTGTGTGTGTGTGTGTGTGTGTGTGTGTGTGTGTGTGTGTGTTTAAAATACTGATTAAATGAAATATTAATCACATTTGTTCTCATTTACTCTTTGATTAAAAGCGAATTTCTCCAAGGCTAGTTCATGAATTAATTCATCTTTTCAGTTGTTTTAATGCATTCTTTTGTCCATGAGTCACCACTTTCTGAGAGTCAGCACTGCACTAACTGAAGCAATATCTCCATGGACAAAAAACAAACAGCAAACAGTCATATCTTCCAGGCATACAGTTCACAAAACTGCAGATCAGTGGGTGTCACTTTATTTACAAAACACATCTTAGTCCAAGCTTGGAGTCAAATAGAGCTTCTAAACTTACAGTGTGTTTATGTGTGTGTTGTACAGAGTGGTGCCCTGGGGAAGGCTACGCCATCCTCTGTTATTCCTGTTTGTGTGGCAGCGGTTCTAGGGCCAAGGACATGCACACTAAATTTGCTCATGACTTCCACTGTAGCATGCTTTAAATTTGATCCAACTCAGGGATGTGGAAGAAGAAAAGCAAACATGACCTAGTCTGAATCCCAGAACAGCTATGATATATAGTGATGTATTATTTGATTTAAAGGGTAACTCCACTAATTTTACACATTAAAGTGTGTTTACAGTTCTAGGGGAGTACTTCTGCATGTGACAAAAGCAGTATAAAGCCTTTTGTGGCTCCAGAGAAAGCTGCATGAAATCTGATAAATTGCCTCCAGTGATGTCACTCAGTGGTTAAGTTGTATTGGTTAAATTTTATTAATCTTACATCCATATACACACACACACAGTCGTCTGCTAAACCACCCCTGACCCTGAATATGGCACTTTTAAATGTAAGATCTCTTTTAAATAAGACATTTCTTATTAATGACCTAATTTTAGATAATATTATTGACTGCATGTTTTTCACAGAAACATGGCTTAACACTGATGGACCAATAACCCTCATTGAAGCCTCACCACCAAATTACAATTTTTCATTCTCCAGCAGAATAGACAGAAAAGGTGGCGGCACGGCAACCATCCACTCAGCATCACTTGGTTTTAAGGACATTACATTTGGACACTACACATCTTTTGAATATCACTCTTTTGTTTTCAGCAACCCTCCCATACTCTGCATGACAGTTTACAGACCACCCAAACGATGCACTTCTTTTATTTCAGATTTTTCAGAACGACTCACAATCATTCACACTAACTATGAGAGGGTCATTATCTCAGGTGATTTTAATGTGCACGTGGACAATTAATTACGTGGAATTTTTAAACTTACTTAATTTTACAAATTTTACTCAACATGTTACCCAGCCTACCCATAACAGATGACACACTTTGGATCTTTTAATTACCCACGGCCTGTCTGTTAACATCTCCTCAGTGATCGATGTAGGTCTGTCTGATCATTTCTGTGTCTTTTTTAATGTCTGTGATTTTATACAACAGGATATCCCAGAGTGAACTGTCAGGAAACGCTATCTTACTAATGAAGTGACTGCAAAATATATAAATCTTTTACGTGACACTCCTGCAGACATTTTACCAGCCTCATGTGATTTTATAGTAGATAGTTTTAACAGTAAAATGAGGTCAATCCTTGACACAGTTGCTCCACTCACTTTGAAAAAGACCACTACCAGTCCAACTCCTCCCTGGCGAAATGAAAAAACTAGACAACTAAAGAGAAACTGTAGAAGAGCCAAAAGAAGGTGGAGAAAAGACAAATTAACAGTGAACTACCAATTTTCCGTGAACATCTTAACACTTATAATAAAGCAATTAAAGATGCAAGACAATCACATTTTTCAAAACTGATAGCTGACACTATTCACAACAACTGACCATCTTATTAACCCTGTTTTTATGAAGTCTAGCAGTGAATCGTCCATTTCTAAATGTGAAGATTTTGCAGATCACTTCCCAAGTAAAATAGATGATATTAGATCACTTTTATCCAAAGATCAGAATCTCAATTTTATCACTAGAGAAAGTTTGTTTTTACATGACGAAACACTAGACAAGTTTGTCCTGGTTGATACTGAGATGCTTGGCAAAGTATCGTCCCAATTAAAACCAGCAACCTGCATTTTAGATCCCATTCCCACTTCCTTTATTAAAACATTTTATAGCTCTTTTAAAGATGATTTACTTAACATTGTAAATAACTCTCTTCAGATGGGCGTCTTTCCTACAGCACTTATGACTGCCACAGTCAAACCCCTTCTGAAGAGAAACAATTTAGATCCCTCCATACTTAATAATTACAGACCAGTATCCAATTTACCATGTTTAAGCAAAATTTTAGAGAAACTTATTTTTAATCAGTTAAATGATTTTATGATCACCCACAACATCTAGGAAATGTACCAATCAGGTTTTAGGACAAACCATAGTACTGAGACTGCACTAGTAAAAATTGTAAACGATCTCAGGTTGAATTTGGACAGGACGAAACCATCTATTTTAGTACTACTTGATTTAAGTGCAGCCTTTGATACAGTAGACTACTCAATTCTTTTAGACAGACTTCACAACCAGGTTGGAATCTCTGGTACTGTTTTTAACTGGTTTAAATCTTATCTCACTGACAGAACATTTTTCGTGAGTATGGATGGATACTCATCAAAGAGCTACAAATTACATGTGGTGTCCCCCAAGGCTCAATTTCAGGTCCCACACTTTTTAATCTATACATGCTGCCACTTGGGAGCGTCATCAAGAAGCATGGCATCAACTTCCACAGTTATGTTGATGACACACAGCTGTATATCGCCGTGTCTCCTGATGACCCAGGGCCAATCGATGCCCTTTTTATGCCCTGTATTTTAGATATCAAGTCATGGATGGCAAAAAATTTTCTTCAGCTTAACCAGGAGTTATTTTAGATTCAGACCTCAGTTTTAACCCACACATCAGAAACATAACTAAGACAGCTTTTTATCATCTAAAAAACATTGCCAGAGTGTGACCATTTATCACCTGCTGCATTGATTATTGCAACGCTCTACTTTCTGGTCTCCCAAAAAAGAACATCGTCAACACCCGTGCTGCAGAGTTTTGGAGTAGTTGTAATTGAACTAAGACCAGAAAGAGAGCACACATCACACCAATTTTAAAGTCTCTGCACTGGCTACCTGTCTGCTTCAGGATTGATTTTAAGATCCTTTTATTAGTTTTTAAAGCTCTTAATGGCCTTGGCCCAACTTATTTATCAGATTTGCTTTTTATCGTATGAACCCTCCAGAACTCCCATGTCCTCTGGTCACAGCCTTTTAACTATTCCAAAAGTGAGAACAAAAACTCTTGGTGAGACCGCCTTTCAGTACCACGGTCCACGTTTGTGGAACAGCCTCCCAGAGGACATGAGGGCACTTGAGAATGTTGATACTTTTAAGAGCAACCTTAAGACCTTCCTTTTTAGGCTAGCTTTTAGCTGAATTCTATTTATTTATTGATTTTTATCCTGCTTAAACCTGGCTTTATTCTATTTATCTATTCACTTACTATTCATTTATTTATTTTAATTATTTTGTTTTATCTTGTTTTACTTTATTTATGATTTATTTACTTATTCATTCTATCGATTAAAAAGCAGTTTTAGACTTTTAACCTCCTTTAGTATTTTATCATTCTTAGTTTTAGAGTGTTATTATTTTATCTTTATTTTACTGCCTCTATTGTCTCCTCAGTGAAATACATCAACGATAGTGTTTCCTCAACTCCGCAATACCTGTTGTTTGTGCCCTGTTTTATTTATTACTATTTATTTATTTATTTATTTATTATTACTCACTCTATTTACTTTACTTATTGTGTTTTAAGTAGCTGGGTACGTGTGTGTATATGCTTGTGTGTGTGAATGTGGGTGTGTGTGTATATGTGTGGGGGGGTTGTTGTTTTAATTCTGTAAAGCACTTTGTGCTACATTACGATTGTATGAAAAGCGCTCTATAAATAAAGTCTGATTGATTGATTGCTATTGTGGGAAACTTGCATTGCACTCCTATAACACCATTGAACTCATTATGGACAGTTTAAAAGCAAATGGCTAAAATCGATACAGCAGAACCAGAGATGTCCCTTGCTTTTATTCCATTCATTTTTCTGCCTTTTCAAAACCTAGCACCTACATTACCCACAATGTAACATAGCCACTGAGTGACATCACTGGACATTATATTTCATATAATGGAGTGTCATGGAAAGTATCATAGAATGGAATGTTCAGAGGTCTCATGGAATGGAATGATGGGATGTGCCATAGAATGGAATGCTTGGAACTGTCATGAAATGGAATGTTGGAATGTTTCATATATTTGAATTGAGGGCAAGATCATGGACTGTGGCATATTGGGAACTGTCATGGAAAGGAATGAGCTGAAGTTTCATGGAATAGAATCTCGGGACATGTCATAGAATGGAATATTCAGAGGTGTCAGGGAATCTAATGTTGGGATGTGTCGTGGAATGGAATGTTGGAATGGCTCATGGAATGGAGTATTTGACAGGGTCAAGGAAAGAAATGTTGGGAAATGTCAGTGAATGGAATGTTTGAAGGTCTCATAGAATTGAATGTTGAGACGTGTCATTGAATGGAATCCTGGGATGTGTCAAAGAATGGAATTTTCAGAAGTGTCATGGAATGGAATGTTGGAATGTGTCTTGGAATGGAAGATTTTGCATCCAAGTCTGACACTGTAGTAACCACGCTAGTGTCACTTCTTGCAGTGCCCCACTAGTGCAGCAGTATAAAGAGTGAGTCCATGTATGGGGATGGTTAGGTTGATTGGATCGCTCATGCCCATTTGGACTAAGAGTCAAGAGTGATTTCTTTGTAATTGATGTTACAGAAGTTAGTTAATGCATGTAAATTATGTCACTTACATTACATGAGTAAAGTAGTTACATAACTTATGTAACTTGTGTTATGGGACTAAATGTAGCTATTTTAACCCAAAGTATGATCTTTTCATAAACCTAGTAGTTTTTTTTGCTTAAACCTTGCCAAATTGTGACTGCTCGACAATGTTAACAGTCCAAAAGTCACAATTTGTCATAATATGTTAAGTGTTTGTCGGCAAGCTGTGTTTTGAAATTCTAACAGGATGCTGCATATAACATATTATTGCTAACTTGGCCACGAAGCGTTTCACTTGCAAAATTGACACTGTTGTAGAGCTGGCAGAGCATCATAGTTTGAAGCCTAAGTCCAAACCAAACTGCTGTGTTTGACAAAATGGAGATGAGAATATGATGGCAGATCTTGCAAATCAATAAACAAGTAAAAAACAACAACAACAACAAAAAAAACTGGTTTGACTTGTTTCACTTTATCCTCAAGGACAGGGCATGTCCTATAGATCTGTTCCTGTTTCTAAACTTATCATTGAACAGTCTCATGTCAACCCTGTGTGGCCAACAATCACACACACAGAATGCACACAAAACTTTGTCTACAGAAGACCATCTTTTGCTGGAAAGATCATCAGTTAATTGGGTGTTTTTGAGGATCTGGAAGATGAAGGGGAGATTTTAAACGGGCCTGTGATTGTAAAGGATTTCAGGAAGAAGGATGAGCAGGGTTTTAATCTTTGTTCTATTACAGGCTGAGGGCACAGTACCAGAGAAGGGGGAAGTATTAATGAGAGTGTGCGGAGGGGGACCTACTGCTGAAAAGGAGCCTCATAATGAGCTTGGCACTGAGAGTGTGGAATGACCAGCATGTTGGTTTAGCCGCAAGTGCTAATTTGATGAAGGTATCTTGAGATACTTTTAAGGGAGACAGGAGCTGAGCAACCACAGATCCACAGCTCAAAAGGAGAAGAACCAAAACTCTCATTATGTAAAACGTTAATCATCTTTGATTAGGTTAATTTGTGAAATTGTTAGTTGAGATTAAACAGAAGGATGATCACAAGGGAGGTTTTAAATCTGACTTTAATGTGTCATTTAGGAAATTATGTTTTGTTTTTTTTGCTGTTTCCTGGTAAAAATTTTGGAAGTTGTTTGTTGGCAGTGTCAGGCAATTCCTAGTCTCACAATTTCCTGCCTACACTTATGTCATTTAAGATCCTGCTGATCGCACCAGCCATGCAGTAACGTGAGTGTTCCCACCATTCCCACCCACCTGCACCCACTTCCTATTCCCACATCAGTCCAGTGGGATATGTAGCATTTATTCCACTTCTGTTCATTCCCCATCTGATTATCTGTTGTGCTTCTTCCCTAGTGTTCCAGTCATTTTCTCTTTCCGCCTGAGTGTTGCCTGTTATGACCTCCTGCCTTTGGACACCTGCTTGCTTGCCTCAACCCCTGTTGGATAAATTTGTCTCATCTGCCCTGCCCACTTGGCTTTTGCCTTTTGCCTGCTTTCGAGTTTGAGCTTGCCGGCCTGGTCTCAGAGTCATGCTTTTGGGTTAGAACCTGTTTTTACTGAGTCTTGACAAAAACAAATGTTTTCAGGTTATTTGTGTATTTTCCTTGGTCTCCACAATAAAGTCTGCAGACCCCGCTGGGATTGGCTGTTTCAGCTTACTTGTATAAGAGGCACCCAGAAATGGCCACTTTCCAAGCAAGTATCATACTCCAGAGAAATGCCAACGTTGCTACTATAATAGATGAAAAATAAATGAAAAACAATTTCCAGAGGTGCTGCGTGGAAGCACTGGTGCTACAAGGTACAGTAAGTCAATTCTAATTTAAAGTTTCTGCCAAGCCAGTGGATGCATTCAAAGTTGCTTAACACACACGAAACAAGAGAGTGTGAGTGAAAAGAGTGGGCTCATTTTCTTAGTTTAGTTTGTATTAGCTTGTATTTGGCTCATGAGCATGATTCACATTTCACTGAGCACCACAGTGTGTTGACCATCTTTCTGATTGCTTGATCTGCAAAGATATCATCACAACAAATCTGGCATAATGAAACAGTCATAGGCCATGGGCCATGGAAAAATATGATACGTTTCCCCCAATATATCACTGTAAACACAGCTTTCTAAATTTCAGTCATATTAATAATATGCAATAAAGGCAATAGTGCTGATTATAGACACTGTGTAGTGTGTTTTTTAAAGTTTTAAAAGATAACAAACCCCACCTTTGGCCTCAAAATAGCTTGCTCTACTAGAATGGCTATACCCTTGCAAAAGAAAAGGTAAGAGCTGCTGGCTTGTTCAGGTTCATACCATGAGCATCCAAGTTATGATTAGACTAACTTTTTGCCATTTTCACCATTTAGGGTTGCGAGCTAGGATGTTGTTGTTGTTTCCTGTAGTGAAAGGGATTTTGAAAACAGCAATGAAAGGCTTCTACCAACAGTCTACATCCTGTGAGTCAGACTGGCGGTTAGATAACTAGACAGCGTAACATCAACCAGTGTTTTTGGCTGAATGAGAGAAGCTGGCAATGCAGTGGAGGAATTCATGTAATTGTCTTCTCCACAGCTGATATTAGTTGGTTTTTTTTAAGTGTCATAAAGGGCACAGATTTATTTATTGTATCAGGCTCATGTTATTTAAAAAAACAATAAGAACATTAAAGCTGCACTTATCAGTATTGTTCTAGTAATAATGGGTCAAATAATGTGTAATGTGAAAGTGCCTGAGTCATCATCAGCTCTGAGGGTTTGTCCCTACAAGCAGTGTTGAAATCTTATAGCTCATAACTTCACTGTTTTGATTTTGTCTCACTGCTCTCATTATCATTGTTTTCAAACAAACTAGGCAGCTGTTTATGGGAAAATAGCTCAAATAGACAATCTGTTAGCTACCTTGCTACCACCAGAGGACAAAGTTAGCAACTATGGGCCACTGTTTGCTGTCTTATTGCTAATCTCTCATTATCATCAACTAAAAAAAATCTAAAGATCAGTGCTTATACACCTTCGCTATTACTTTTTTTTTTAATTTCCTCTGTTATATTACTCCTTACTCATCAGGTATTCAGTCGTGAATCAGACTTGATTCAAATACAAACTACTCAGTGTGTTGAGAGAGTGCACACGGCTGAGAGAAAGTCACATGTACTGGAGTGCTGTTTTAATAGTGACACTACAGGTGAGAGGACACACAAGAAGCACAGAGGGTCGACAGCTACTGCAATGCTGAAGAGACAAGCTGAAGGTTGAGGGGGTGGGGGGATAACGTGCTGGTAATTCAGCTCTGCATGAATCACTGTTCATTAATGCCTTACTGGGTTCGATCAGGAACTTTGAATGCTAGTACAGTTTCTGTTAATCTTGTATTGAAGCTGCCAATATGTCATGTTTTGCTACTATTCTACAATTGAGCATTTTCCTGCACGAAGATTTTTAAGGATACAGAGTTGCTCCAGAAGTGTATACCAACTTGGAATGGAAATTCTTCCGTGAGTCCATTAATCCTCTCCATTCAAACCCAAAATTATAAATTCTTGCAGCAGTAATCCCTGAAGGACTAACACTTTGGTTCACATTAAATAAAAAGTTAATGGCAGAGCCAAATCAAGTTTTATTGAAGCTTTTAGAGTTTGTTACTGCATAGCTGGGAAAATTCATTTCAATGATGTACAACTCTGACAGCAAAATATATATATTTTTAAGTAGATTATTGGATATTGGACTAAGAAACTAGTTGATCTGTGGTATTAGTTTTAAGTAGGGTACTCACTATATCTAGTAAAAAGTGTACAAAAAAAGTACAAAAATAAATAATTTCTAGCAGTTAGCCTTGCTGCATATTGCACTGTCTGTCGGTTTTTCAATCTACATTTTACTCTAACAACTTTAGTCCTAATTACTTCTCTACCACCATTATCTGGCTGAAATTTTAAATAGTTTGCTAGCTTCCATTTTCAGAGGTTTAACATAACAACCCAGGTTGACGACCCATTCACACTCCCATAAGTAAGTAAGAACACTTACATGAATGAACTAACGGTACATAATATAATTATGTTAACCCGAAGCATGATCTTTTCCTTTATCTAGCCGAGGAATTTTTGTGTCTAAACCTAACCAAACCATGACGGTTTCACAATAATAACATTCAAAAAGTCATACTCTGTCATTATATGTGAAATGTTTGTCAACAAGCTCTACCTTGAAAGTCTAACATTGCATATTTATTTCAAACTTTAACCTTCACATACAAATCTGACGCTAGAGGGCTAAGCAAACCATCAGAGTTTGAACCTTATGGCTTTATTTGACGAGCAGCGGGCCAACTAAAAAATGGGGAAAACTGCTTTGTTTCAATCGGCCACAGCATGCAATCACCAGCTAGCAGTACACAGCAGAAGTTGATAGTGCATCTCTTCAGCCATATGGTTATAGGACAAGAAATGCAATAAACATTTTCATTTGAAAATTACTTTAATGAAAAAACAATTATTGTTATTATCATGCAAACCAAAATATTGGTCTGAAGATAATGTACCATAGAACTGGAGGCCATGATTAGTCTTCACCACTCCAGCATCTGCTATCTCTCCCTCCACCACCACATCCTTGCAAGGCCCTCCACCAGAAGTGGTGTTATCCCACTCGATAAGGTCCCCTGTCAGTCACATTGACCCCTGGGACATTGTGACATTTGCTGAGTAGAACAATGTCACAGCTGCTTACCTGACCTTTCACAAAGGCTCCTGCAACACCGTGTCAGAAGAACCCAGAAGACTTTTTCTCTCAACTCTATCTGAGAACAAGGCAATCTCTTGGAAGAACTCAATTTGTCCTCTCGAGTGACGGTGTAATGATGCTGTACATGCAAGTTTCTTTGATTTACCACCTGCACGCATGTGGTGGAAGGATGAGTTGGTGACAGTGTTGTTAAGAATTAATGTTAATGATAATATCTTGTGTTGTACACCTGCAAAACCTCTGTGTTATGCCTTCATAGGGGTTAGGTTAATATGAGCCTCTAATTGCAGCAAAACACAGCAGTGAGCAGTGAATCATACTGCCCTGGAAATAATCACCACCATTAAAGAAGTGTGAGATACCATGACAAGAATCCCTTTTCTAACACTGCCACCCGGTGCTCAGGAAAGCTGTTACAGCCATGTTCCTGCAGTGTAACACTACCTCCGAGTCTCACAGTGGGAAAACAAAGACAATGCACAATGCCAGAGCTAGATCACTTTATTCAGTTTGTGCATAAGAGTAACTACAGATGTTTTCCAAAGAACGACTCATGCAGGTAAACTGTGCTTTAACTGCATTTCTCTCATCAAGCCCACTGTTAGTTTGCCAGAATTTTTAGTCGAGCAGAGTTTACAGACCCTGAATACTAATGGTATTATTTGGATGCAGAGCATGCCAGCACTGTGCTGGGACCCTAGCATTCATGCAGTGAGTGAGTACAAAGCCCAGAGATCTATGCACATGCTCTGAACTAATAGCCTATACAACACAAACACACAATTTGTCTCTAAGGATGTTGGGGCATCTTTAAGCTTAGAGATCTATACCTTCCATGCTGAGTCCTTGTTCTCTCTCTCTGCTCTGAATACAAATAACACTGACCTATTTGCCCTTCCCTTCTCTGCTATTTATTTTCATTATTGCTGGTTATCGTAGAGGCGACTGATTGAACTTGTTTCCTGTTAATCATTGGTTTTCGTCCAATCATCATTATGACACTCAAGCAATCTCAAAATTCAAACTCTCACGCCATTGCACATTTGATTGTGCTAACTATACGCAAATGACCCATGATATACGACCGTGGCTCAGTATATAGGAGACCTCTGTGCCAACAAACCTGTGTAACTCAGCAACATCTAATAAAAAAAACAAGTCAAATACACAGTCAGTTATAAAGAAGCTTTCTGTGGTTAGATTTATTTATTTATTTGCAGCAGCCTCATATAACTGTAATAACAGTTTTAAGCCACAATCTTGTCAGTGCGCCATTTGTGTGTGTGTGTGTGTGTGTGTGTGTGTATGTGTGGGTGCACAGTTACCTCGTTGCTGAATGTGCACAGCCTTGCTTTTTTTTTTAGAAGCTGCATGATTCATGCACATACTGTACATATTAGAGCACAGCATGAAAATATCCCATGGGAGTGACACATGATTGACTCTCACACCAGGCGGAGATGAGTGACGTTTACACACAAATCTAGTTGGATACAATTTAATTATACAGTATGTCTTCCAATACCAATTAGAGGACCTGATATGTAAGTGATGAATCTGCAGAGGAGTGAAAACATGTTATAGCATACTCACATGATGGTCTCAATATTAAACAACAAACAATAAACAATCCAACAAGAGCATCGTATGGCTTAACATATACTTTCCAAAATTTAATTAAAAACGGATTAGAGTAATTAAGGGGCTGTACAAGAATGATGGAAGTGAGGAGGGATTTCACTTTTTTTTTTTAGTTTTTAACAAAAGCAAGAGCCTCCTTAAAGTTTTTAAAAGTTTTTTTTATTTGTTCTGACATTTTTACATACATAAAACGTATTGGACACAGTTCTCTATTGAAATGATTCAGACATATTTAAAAAATAGAAAAGGTCACAAAAGCAAAAAGACTGAAGACCAAAATAACAACCAGACATAACACATGCTCATACCTATGATTGATTGACAATGACTCCCATACATTGCCATTCTCAAAACGACATGACCATTGCAGCATATGGTCGCGGTTTGTCTAGATTTACGCTACAAAAATTCTTGGTTAGGTTTAGGAAGAGATCATGGTTTGGGTTAAGACAGGTACCTTATTTATGTAACTTAACTTTCGCACATATGTGAGTTATGTACATAACTTGAGCTACTTTAGCTGCATTTCCACCAAAGCACTTTTGGTATTCCTCTTATTCCAAAACTCCATGATGCCTTGATCTAATTATGGGCGCATCACTTAACTGATACCAGTGTTTTCCATGGTAACAGGATGCTAATCTTCTTTCTGAAAATGATTGGTACGCTGCATCATTCAATCATGAAGATCTTGGTTAGTTGCAAGGCTGCTTCATGCTCAACCAGCAAGACAATAGGCTGCTCAGCCACACAGGCTTTGGGAAATTCTACATCAGAGTGCAGACAATGAGATTGGTTGCTCTGAGTGCATGCAGCGGTTCTTTTTTGTACTATATGCAACTTGTGATAATGGAACTGCAAAAATAACTGTTCTAATGTGTAATGAACTGACCTGAACTGGACTGGAATGCTTGGTGGAAACGGGGCTTTTACTGTTTGAAAATAACATCAGTTAACTACATTGCTAAGTTAAAAAAAGCTTGCCTTTGACTTCATATTTCACTCGGGACAAGATCAGCTCCATGAACATTCTCCTCTTTGCGCACACTTTGTCGCTCCATGTGCTACTTCACCTGACTTCCTCCTTTGCTGCTGCAATAATTGCTACAGCTATTAGAGGTCGCCACCTAACAATTAACTTAAATACGGTTGTAATAAGCTGCTTTCACACTTCACAGCCTATATGGTCATTTTTCCAATGCAGATGGGATAAAATACAACAGATATCTATATCAACTGAATAAAGCTGTCAATCAGAACAACCTCCAGCATCCCTATGTTCCTCTTCATTCCCTTAACTAAAATCCCACACCATCTCTAAGACCTTATTATGTGTCATACAATTAGCTCTAGTCTTGTTATGAACACTATTTAGCCTCCCCAAAGTTATAATAATTCCTGTGGACCCTCTCCCTAATATCTCAAAATGTAGTTGGTGTTTATGGTGTTTAGATTCATGAAATAATACATTTTCTAATAACTATCAATAGGCATATTATTAGTTAGCAATTTCCTCAATCAAGGAAAACATTGATTGTGATGACACAAAAATTTTAAGACTGTTCTCTCAAAATGTCAGACCCACCCCTCAGCAAAAAAATAAAATAAAGTAAAAATAAAAAATTACCCCACTAATAATTTTGTAGTGCCTAACAAGTCTGAAATTCTCATCTTCTCTGACTGTCTACGATACCTGACAATCGCAGAGAAGCAATCTAATAATCAAGTCATTTACATAAATATCAACACATGGGGTAACCCGTTTGAATGTTCCCAAGCAAGCAATCAGCAGAAATGAACGAGACAAGACTCAGTGTGAGCAACATTGTTAAGAGATGAAAGAGTGTGTGGGCCTGAGGGTACGCAGATAACACAACAAGAAGCAGCTGATCTGCACTAGATGAAAGACAGTGGTATATGCAAGAAGTATGAAGATCCTCTTGTGAATACATCTGCATATGGGATGTTGATATGATGAAAGCACAAGACTGACATTTTTTTTTTTTTTTTAAAACCTTTCTTGTATATGTGTGTGTGTACAGTATACAATAGATAGATAGATAGATAGATAGATAGATATATAGATGTACATAATTTTTTAATAATAATTTTTTTAAAGATGTTTCAACATCTCATAACCTCCCCACTCATGAATGAAAAAGCCTCATGGATCACCATTACATTAACAGCTACTGCTGCGTGTGAGCCATTATTGCTGTATTTCAGAAACGGGGAATTCAGTGGGTTTTAAATATTTATTCATGAACATCTTTTTAACTACCTTCATTTCTCACCTTCAGGTTGAAACATGCTGTACAGACTGGATTCATGTGGTTTCAGCAGTAAAAACTTGGACAGTGTGTTTTCACTGATACTATGCTCCACTTTATGGAATCATTTACAACACAAACAAAGAACTCTGGTATCTGATGGTCTTGATGCTACTGATTTAAAGGTACAGTTGAAGCATTTGATGTAGTCATTATGTTTTCAAAAGACTTTAAAAGGTTTGTTTATAACCTTTTACCTTTTTTTAGCTGTTCCATTATTTTTATGTATAATCAAACCACTGACCCTTTCAGTCACTGAAATTTTAATGTCATTTTGTTGTGCATTTTAATCATTTTATATCCTCTAAGCATTTTGAGGCTACAGCTGTTTCCATCTTTGTTTTCTGCAGTTAATATGGTTGGTGTATCTGGTATCCTTATCCATCTTGATGTTGTTCCTAGAACAGCATAAATTCCCTTGTTCCAGGACCATCATTGCAACTTACCAATCATGTAGTTGTGATGCCATAGCTTTGTGACTCATGTCTTACAAAACAGCCATGAAACGTTGGAAGACTTTCACTGCAAAGTTTAGTTTTTATTTATTCAACAGTTCCTTTTATTTCAGTTGAGTGGTGAAAAAAAATGTCTTCAATGAATATTTTTCATCATAATTTTCATTAATGAAGTTCACTTTGTTTCACTGGAGCATAAAATCTAATCAGCCTTTTTCAGTTTGGGAGATTTTGATTGAGAGACAAACAGCCAATTCTATAAATGGTCAACAAACTGTATTGCAAAATCTATTATTTCATAAATGTCAACAAACTCTTTACAATTGGTGACATATAGCTTGTACATATGCATCATGCTGTCTCGATATAATCACTGCTTCACTGTATTCAAGTTTATATAGGATATACAGTATGTGACCCAATATGTGACCATGTGTTTACATTTATGTAGCTGTAAAGCATTTTTGCAGCATAGACTGTATCAAATGTAAAAAAAATTATTTATCTTGCACATTAACTATAAGAAGCTGTGCTGCATGAGACCAAAATGCTCTTATCTGATATTAGTCAGAGATGCAGGATTGCAGATGAAATGTTCCAGTGAGCCCTCTTGCCAAAAAATCTCTGCATGCTCGTCATGCACACCCCTCCCATTAGGCCATGTTTTCCGCATCTCTGCATCTGCATCAGTGCAGCCCAGCTGGAGCTCACCTTCAGGTTAGGGCCATTTGACACAGACGGTTATCAGATAGTATTATCTGGGAGCTGCCATGTTCCGAGCAGCACTGGGAACACACAGGGCCTGATAAGAGACATCCAAGGCAGCTGGTGGGTCATGTTTTTTCCTCAGTTCCGCTGGACCATAGAGTTCAGTAGCTGTAAGCCAGTCGGAGGATTCAGGCTGTGTAAATAGGATAAAGAGGAATACCGTGGACTTTTGTATTTGCCTTGGTGTTGGATTTTGTGTAATGAATGGAATCTGAGCCAGCTCAGCAAGATGGAGAGAGTTTTAGATAGTGATACTTTGGTTTACTATTGTGTCAGGGATCTCCTGCCACGGTACCTGCTGCCATCTTTGAGGACTCTTTGGAGCATGAGTGTAGGTTGGCTTTCCAATGCTAAATGTTACACTACACACACATAAAAAAAGACCAGTCTGACACAGATACACTTGTTGGTGAATATCCAGGTAAATGGTATTAATATTTATATTTGTAATTAATATTATATTATATATATTAATATTTGTAATCATCTCTTGATGTAGTAAAGCAGGTTCTTTTGTGACCATGTGAATAAAGATGTTTATTCACATGGTCAGTAGGATGACCAGGTGTACCGCTTAATGTGGGACTGAACAGCATTTTCAACCCCTGTCCCTGATCCCACATATTGAACAACGTCCCACATGTTGACTGGCTACAGTTTTATAAAGTCAAACAAACACAGGACAAATGCTTTCCTCAAATATGGCTTTTAACAATGGCTGTAAAAACAGCAGGGAGGGCTTTCATTACAGGAACGTGCTTGATGTCAATCAAACTGCCTCCACGTGGGTAAAGTGCAGGTTAACCACAGTTTTTGCTGCCTACGCAACGGCCAACAAGATTTAGAATATGATGGATGCTACCACAAAAAAAAGAAAAAGGCAGCTACAAGAATAGTAACAGCAGCTGAAATAACCAGCATTTACCACTCTGTGCAACACTCCCCCTCATACATTAGCACTGGTCTCTGGAAGAAAATGTCACATGGTCACACAAAAGCAGCATGCTACTCAATCAACAAGAGGGCTAAGGATATGGTACAAGCTAAGGGTCAGAGTAGAAATGTTTACTTTTTAATTTAACTCAATTGTCCCACATTGTCCCACACAAACATACTGTTCACAACATTTTTTGATTGGTTTGTTGGGATCTTGTCACCCAACCGCAAGTACAGTAGTGTAAGGCACCACTAAAAATCTTAGGAAGGAAGTTGGAGCGGACAACAAAATGTGTTCAGCTGAACCTAGAACCCGCCCAAACATCCAGTAGCTCAACTGGGTGGGTTCTAGGTTCTGATTGGGCTGCTTTTTGTCAGACAAATCTGGCAACGGTGCATATTTTGACACCAGAACTTTCAAACATGACCACAATCTTTTCTGGCCCTGAATGATTTATTTGACCAAAGCTAACCAAATCTCAATAATACAGGTGGTAGATCAGAAAACTCATATGGGTAATTTTAGAAAGCTGTGTGAAGTCCTGTTTTGTTGTTTAGTTTGATGGGCTTGATACTGCGATGAATTTAGTTAGCCAACCATAAAAGCATTCATTATTGGCCATTTGTATTAATGAATCATCCATCAATTTAATGTAAACTGTCTTTGAATTCCAGCAGCCAGAAGGCACGCATCACCTGGTAGCTTACTCAATGTGCATAACTTACAGAAGTTTTCACTTCTACAAACATTAGAATTCATAATTCAAGTTATACATATGCCATTATTAATGAGTTTTTCTATGTGTCTAGCTGCTGTCTGTGCCTCTACTGTAATTGTTTTGCCAGTGTGGGTGCTGTCTGTATGAACTGATGTGAACCAGTCACATCCAGACAACAAATGCCATTGTTGGAACCATGACATCCACTGAAACGCTGGAGAGCAAGGCAAATGTTGATTTCACCTCCTGACAGGCTGTGCAAACATGGAATTACAATGTGTGCTGTCGGCAATTATGAGAAGAACTCACTTAGCAAATATCACTTTAGCTCCATCTCATTAACAGAGAAATAAACCAAAAATAATGAACAACATTAATACATCATTTCACTCATCATTTACCTCCAATTATTAATGTGCCACGTTCCACGTTTGATATGGGAAGGGGTTGTAGATGTGATGGTAATTGCATTGCAAACTTTGTATTTATGAGCCCCAGTGACAAAAAGGTACAAATCTGTACCTAGTTTTGTCAGCTGAAAGAATGTGCCCACGCATTTATTTTCATCTCTAGAAAACACTAGGTGTACTGGCAGTGTGTCTTTAACATCCACTCCCTGTTAACGACTATTCAAAAATATGAATGCTGAAACATTCAGGAGAAAATGCCTGTAAATGTAAATGTTCACATACCATCTTGACATTTCTTCCATTGTTTTCTTTCCTCACCACACGTCGCTGTACATGAACAACACGCATATTATGTTAGTTTGTGCATAATTGTCTATATAATTTGAATTCCTTGTGGTAGCTGCCATTGCGTCATTTCTTCCAGTTCAAAAGCCTATAAAATGCTCAATTGAATAAATGTCAGTCAGGATGATTTTAAAAGAGAGTATTGTACAGTATAGACTTATTGCATAAGTGTTTACTTGCTGTCAAATATATAGAAATATATACATATAAACTTTAATCAAATTAATGTTTAACAGAGGTCAATCAACAGTGGTAATTGTGAATTATTTAGATAACAAAACTAAGTTATGTACAATGCTGAGGGTTGTGTGTTAGAGTACTCAGATTATTTTTTTGTAGTAAGTAGTAAGTAACATGTTTAGAATTCAAGTAATCCCTTATTTAGTTATGTGTACTCTGTTATTGTAAGGATTTTACCATATTTCCCTGTTCCTTTTGAGAAAAAAAAGCAAATCCCCAATACATTTGTGTTGTTTCTGTTTCTCTCCTACTTCTTGGCAGGCAGCATGCAGCTACCTTCGAATGTGTGAGTGCTTGTGTTGTGTTAGTGCACAGGTGTAACTCAGCTAGCAGCATGGCCAGAGCAGAGAGGGCAGTCTCTGGTTCATTAGTTGCATGTATAAACATGATGTACTGCTATAAGACTTCTGTACCTGTGTTTTCTTGTTTTCAACTGCAACATTGTTTGTCTGTAAGCTGTTAACAGCCAAATGTCTGTGCTGCTGCTACCTTCCCTTGGTTTCTGTTAACTTTCATGTACCTCAATTCAACCTTTTTCATTGCAGTTAAATTGCAAAAAAAAAATCCTGTTGTATGAACTTGTTAGTTTATACTGTATGTGCCCGTGTACCCATTCAATTTAATGTTTTGTAATAAAACATAAAATATGAATAAAGAGCTGTGAACAGGATATTGTGTCTGTCATTCCTGCAGAGTTACAGAACAATGTTTGTAGAATCAGATATTTAATGTTGGCATTTAAGTCAATACATTTGTAGGAAGACATGCATCCTCTGAACAATACTAGCACACTATTATACACTAACTCAGTCATAAGCACACCCTGTTCAGTAAGTTTTGTTTTTAAACTATTCTGTTTTTTGCAGTCTTACTATTGCAGTGCTGTGTTTTCCACACATTGTGGTGATCTACAAGGTCTCTTACGAAGTTCCTGCTGTTATCATGGTGGAGCCAGGGACCAGCGATGCCATGCTGAGGTCAAAAATGTCCTTTGATTGCTGTGTCTTGGAGGAAAACTGTTTCCATTTTTCTAAAAGTAGAGGGCATAAACAACATTATGTCTCCCAGGGGGAGACATAAGTTGCAGCTCTCATACTGTACGGGCTTTCACAGCATGTTTTGTTCTCTCCTGATGCTGCTGACAAATTTTCCCTCTAGAATAACAATCACACTTTGTTCTGGCCAAGAGTGTTCCAAGGCAGCAGAAATTAGACCACACGTTCATTCCTTGGGCCTGTCGATGATAATAATAACTACCAGTGTACAAAGTAAAGAGATAATACTACTACAAATGCAACAATGGGGGATTGATCACCTTGGGCTTTATACAATGCTTTTTATTGATTGCTCCAAGCATGGAAAACAATTTTTGCTTTACTAAATGCACCATGTTCATAAGTCCAAAGCTTCTATGCTAGACACACAGACGAAAACGTGTTGGTCACATAATGCAGGACAATAGATAATAATAGGCAGAAGAAAAACTAGTAAAAGAAAAAAGGTACCTCAAATTTTTAGAGCCATTATTATGAAACTTTTGTGCACTGTGGACCAGTGTAGCTATTACACATTTTGAAGTCAGACTGAGTTAATTGTGTGATTATTATTCTGTTCGTCCCAAAAGCAAGACATGAAACAACTAATTTATAGACTATAAAATGCACTGTAGCTCAGTTAATACATTCAGGGGTTTTGCTCCATCCTTTCTTGGTCTAGTATGACCAGTAGCTTATGCTAATGTTAGCTACTATTATAGTTAAGACAGATATTTATCTATAACTGACACCACTGCTGTTTTACTGACATTATGACTTGTTTCTGCTTGTGCTACTTACACAATGTTTTAGCACTTCAACAACTGTTCCGTTATTGCCACCTCTGGCCACAGTAGCCACTGTTAATTTTATACAATCCCTATATGGTCTTTTGCACCGGTCTCTGCAACAAATACAGTGACATAAAGATTTGGCATATGGATGAGCCCCACTTTACATTCCTGAAATTAAACTGACTGGATGGTGAAACTGTGTAACAAGAGCTCAAGAGGGCCCTTAAACCGCACCAGAAATTGTGTTTGGGAATATGATATTATTACCACTAAAACTCAACTTCAATTGACATGGTAGGGGCCTTAAAATTGGCCCTGCTTAATTAGCTATATAGAGGCTCTGTCTGGAAGAGGTCTCTTGTGTAAAAATCTATTTATGAGACTAAATTCATGTGTATTTAATCAAATTACCACACAACAAATCAGGTAGTTTTCCAGCGTGGATAAGCTGTATGCAGTGCACATAGACTGGGTTTACAGGGGATCCAGCATCTTACTTTTTTCCTTGGGGCGCTGTTAGAAATTTAATCCAGCTAAGTGTGCAACAGAAAAGCCAAGTTTCAAGAGAAACTTTTCATCAAAAAGTCAATGGAAAATGGTCCCTCCCTGCAAGCTATGAAAATGGTTTATAGGCATGGTAGCATTTTGTATCCATGCTAGCTATGACCCACTGTGGGTGGACAGTCGGTTCACCACTTTGGTCCAGCTAAAAATATCTTACCAGCTATTTGATGTATTGCCATGAAATTCTGTACAGACATTCATCATTTTATGTCGACAACTATTGGATTGATTGCCCCGCTGTTTGGGTTGGACATTCATTTTCCCCTCAGAATGAATTGTTATAATAACTTTGGTGATCCTCTAACCTGATGAAGACACAAGATACCAAATACCTGCAGAACTAATGAAATTTACTTCACCTTCGGTTGTACTTTGTGTTTAGTGTTAATTAACAAATATTTGCATGCAAACACACCAACCTAATCACAAGGTAAACATTATGCCTAAAAACAGCATCATGTTGAAGATGTACATTATTGCATTAAAATGTCTAAAAACAACTAGAAATTTGTTGTAGCCTATATATTTTCTTGAGTTGTGAACTTTCATTACCCAAAATGTTTCCAACAATTTTCAAACTCAGAGAAATACGTAATTTTCTTAAAAGGTAATGGTGCGTCTTTTTAGTTCACCTGTTGCTGTAACTTTCAGGAGAATTAGAGAGTAAGTATTAAGTCGGCCACCATGACTAAACACGAATGAAACTTTAAAACAATCCCTCATCCTTGACCATTTCTACCTGGGTCAGGTGCAGGTGGAGTTTTCATCAGCAATGGTGGTTGTTTAACAATGACGACAGTAGCTCCCATGATCCCATACTAATTATGTCTTTTGTTTTGTTTTGATTGAGAGACCCCTAGTGGCAACAATTACATGCTGTGAGTTTAACCTCATGAGCATTTTAGCCTGACTGCATTAGCATATAGCTTAAAGCAATGCCTCACCATAGCTATCGACTCTTAGTATAAATGTTAAAAAAAAAATAGAAGAGAACTGAGATCACATAAATTGTTTTTTAGTAGCAAACATTAAATAGACTTCATATTTTATTTATGGATGCACTCACATCCCCATTGTGTTTTTGCATGTGTGTCTTTGTTGCAATGCAAATTGTATTTCTTTTTCCTCAACAAGGGCAAACAATTGATCCCAGTGGCCATCTTTATATAATAAAAACAACTTCAAGTTCAAAAGGGGTTGAACTGTTTACACAGGGGATAAAGCAGTTTTTAGTCTCCCACCTCTTTTTGCCTTCAGCATTAGATTTCAAGGAAGTAAATGGAGGCCAGTAAGATGGTATTATGACAGTACTGCACTCTGTGTGGCCATTGAGACTTACAAGATAAGAAACAAATAAATGTAAGATTTACTTGAGAACATTGGCAGACCATATTCACACAAAATCAAAATGAGATCAATGATATCAATCATGCTTCTCATGAATCCCAAATGGTTTGTGGGAAAGTGTTCTCTGTGGGCATATTCATAATTTATACATAAGGCTTTTGGATGGATTGTTTTATTTCTAAAAATAAAGTCATATCCAGCAGGTATTTTTTATTAATGTAAATGTGAACGTATTGTCTCATCAGTCCTCAAGAGGAATGAGTATTTGGTGACCTAAATTGTTAAGTGAGCTGTCAAACACTGATCAAATACAGTCCACAAAGGCTTCAAGACTAATATAACAATTAAAACATAGCTTTTGTTTTCTTTGCTTGGTGTGGATATTGCAGTTATTTTTTAAATTAAAGTATTATTTTCCATCAAAAAGCAATATAAGATTTATCTAAAAGCCCTTTCTAAGACTCTGAGGGAATATTGGAAGATATAGAGTAGGGAAATGAAGACAAAGAGAGTATATCCAACATCATTATTATTAAAGCAGATAGTTTTATGTCAACATTACCTCATCAACATGAAGATTATTTCATTCAGTGTTATTCCTTTGGTATAAGCCACACATTTGTATTCACATCCTTCATGAAAGGATTCAGACCCAGTAGATTTATCAGATATCACATGCATGTCATCCTCACTGTTTCTACATTTGGAAATTGTGCTTCAGAGGCAGAATATCTCATTCAGCGTGCTGTCTGGTACATTGGAGAATTCACTGATAATGGTATATGTTTGTCTCAGGATAACAAAGTGAGATTACACTGCATTAGATTTGCATCCTATCTGTGTTTGTGAATCCTCAGCAGGTTTCATGTGACTATAGAGGGATGATGGGAGATGGATAGTGGAGTGAGATACTCCTCTGGTGGAGAACACATTTCATTGCAGGCAGGGCTTCATGTGGCCTTTCCTTGTTACCAAGAGAGTTAACCTGAGGGTAGATTACTAATCCACCAATCAGATTACAGCAGGTCATTACAGTAGAGGATTGCTTTAGTTAAGAGGAAGCAAAAGAGGCCATTTTAACAGCTTTGTGCTATAGTTCATTTCTTATTAAGCAGATAATAGAGCGAAAAAAAATGATTTTCACTGTGTTCTTAGCGTTGATAACATTCCCCCCCAATCTGCTGCAGTGATAAAATCTTTTCTCATGTGTATTTTGACATAATTTTAATATATATCCAATGTTATAATATTATGTATATGCTCTTTTTTAGTGTTTCTACCCCTATAGATGAATGAAAGTTCATGAGTTCATGGTTGGTCTGTTTTATGTTTGTGGCAAAAATGTCAGCATGTCACATTTCAGGTATTCTTAAAAAAAATCTTGTTTTTGGTATATCCAATTTATATACAACTTTATTCATTTTTAAGAAAATAAATATTTACAAAACTTTCCATGAGATGTTCAAAAATTCCCAATGTGTTTTCCAGAAGAAAAGAATTCATCCTTATCATCCTTAGTTTTTTAGTTAGGTATAGAACTAATCCCAATGTTTGTTACAATAACTTTCTTATGCTTTTAGAATTACATCTGCATACTTTATAGCTTATTAACGTTAACTGGCAAGCTACTGTAGGTGTTGACTAAGTAGCTTATTAGGTAAGTGACACAACTCAGAGAAATAGACCACGATAGTTGCTAGTTTGATAATTTGAAACTGAGAAAGATTGGATTGAAGTGAAAATCTGGATAATTGTTACGTTTTCCCAGAACACAAAACCTGAAGGACAGGGGTCGCAGGTTGGGAAACTAACAAGGCACTGCACAAATCACAAAAGGGTCAAAGCAAACTAGTCCTTTGATGTCTAAAAGGTGGCGGTGGGAATAAAACCCACAGCCACCCACTAATTCTATCAAAATGATAGATGAACAAAAAACATTGGACCCAAAAACCAAAGGTGAAGTGGGAGTCACTGATCAGGGGGGAAACAAAATGTATAGAAACTGACCAAAAGAAAGAAAGCTCAAACACTCAACCCAGATTTTCACCCAAATGGAAAATGCAGAGAGCCAAATGATGGTGTTGATTCCCAGAAAACACACAACCAACTGAGCAGGGGAACTGCAACCCCCTTATATAGTCTGATTGCAGCCAGCTGAGGGAGAACATCACAGGTGCACCCAATAGCTTCTGATTACCTGTGAACTAGATCTTGAGAAATCCCTGTTAACATCAGGATCTTGGGGGATCTCTGATCTGTCCATAACAATAATATTGATTGAAATTTTGAGAATATTAATAAGATTTGAAAATATTGGGAAAAAATGACGAAACTGAAACAGAAATTAAAATAATTGTTTGACTGCCATATGACTTTATATAATTCTAGTGTGGAATAAATGTATTTATTTTTTTTTATAAATGTAATGAAATTAAGCCATGCCTGCATTTTTAAAAATATTTTATAATTGTTATTTTTTTTATATACAGTATATATAATTTTATAGTTAGAATTATCTTGAGTAACATTATAAAGATACCATTTTCGGTATTTACAAACAAAAACCACTGATTCCAAAAATGGTCACTTATAGAAGAATGTAGTGTCTAATAAATGTTTACTTTTGGCATGAATCCTATTGCATTTGACCCTCATGGAAAACACAAAAGGCTGAGGGTGAAAAAAATCTTTGTTCCAGAGACAGCTTGCTGCATTAGGGGAGTCATTATGCAAAGAGAAACCAGGAGCAATTGTCCTCCACCTTGGAACAGCTTCACTGATGGTGTGTTGAAGTCGAGAGAGCAATATGACCGAGTGTGTGCCAGGGTCATGTAAGAGCACAGGCTGTAAGTTTCTATTCATCTCAGTATTCATCATCTGGCAGCTTTAGTTCCCGTGAGGGGAACTTATCAACAGGATCTTTGCAGCTTTCTCTAACACCATCAGAGCTCAAACACAACACTGCTCCCAAAGTAATATGCAGCCTTGATGCAAATGAATAGGAAGTGTCTCCGAAAGATGAAATGAAAGGGAGGACGATGGGCTTTGGTTAAATAATGTGGAGTGAAAGAAATCTTGACCCTCCAATTTATGAACTTTTAGTCTGATAATATAAACTACACTTTCCAGTCCAGTGACCAAGAAAAGCAGCAGCCTAGTACAATATAAGTTCATAATGATATATAAATATTCTGAAAGGAAACTATAATTGACCCTGGTGCTAAAGTCTAAGATTATTATGTATTTGTTTAGTTCCTTTCATCCTCAGATCACAGTGTGGTGCATTTTCTTAATTTACTCATTTTTTTCTTTTTATTTTCTATTTATCTTTATGCCTATTTGTCTGATTCTTTTTCCTGTACTTGTTGCATCTTGAGCAGTTGTAACAAGTGAATTTCCCCGTTGTGGGATAAATAAAGCCTATCTAATCTAATCTAATCTAATCATGTTGAGCTTTTGCTTGCCAACATAGTTCTGTTGTTGTGTTATATCACTATTTAATTAATTTGTTGGAAAGAAAACACGATTTATTCAATAAATGAAAAACAATCTTCAGTGCAGCTTTGTTTTAATGCGTGATTCTATCAGAAGGCACAAACAGAAAATATACGCAGCCCAGTGCTCAGTCACAGGTGCTGGATAGGGAATGATTTCACTTTCAGGCTCTTCATCAGCCTGAAACAAGGTGCAGACATGATTTTAATCCACTTTTAATGTCTGGAGAACCTCTTTGCATGTGTAAAATGATGTGAAAAGAGTCTGAGTTTGGCATCTTCTGGTTTAAAGGAGTTTTGACATTGTTTATGTGGCATGAGACATAATAAAGAAGTGATGTGCTGTTAGGTTACTACAGATTGTAAATTGTTGGCTATTTTAATGTTGAATACTCCACCAAAGAAACCCAAGAACTGTATCCTCATCTCCCTGTGACATTTTATAACAAACCATTTCCAGCTTCACACAAATCTGGTATTTTAGAAAAAGTGTTCTTAAAGGTCTGTACTATAATTACCACTGCCCAGTGGACTTAGAGATCACAATTATTGCTACTCCCTTTACAATTAGGTGACCCTTGTATGCACCTTTCCTCTGGAATAGTGACAGTGATTTAACTGGTTGTTGTTAAAGGGCACTTTGCTCTGTCTCTTCATGGATTTATTCTGCATAAAGCCCTCAGAAAGCTTTTGCTTACCACATTTGGCCATTCTGAAATATGCCAAAGAAACAGAATCGCAGTTAATGTGTTTGAAATGATAGAACAAGCATTTCCTGCTTGCATCGCCAAATGGAAAAAATAATACCTGCCACTCATTAGCACATGCAAAATAATGCTAGTCAAAAGAGACCTCAAAGCATTATACAGTACACATGAAGAGCGGTTTACTTGTAACAGAGTACTACTGAGCTTATGAATACAGTAAAATGTCTTTTGAGTCTCTGTAACAGCAACCATGTCAGGTTGTGTTGGATTCCAATCAAGACGTAACAGAAAAGTTGCAGAGCAAACCAGAGTTTAAAAAGTAGAGTAAAATTAAGAAAAAACAAAAAACAAAAACAACAGCATTTAATTGGCAGGGTCTAAAGAAAAATGCTGTTGAGTGCACTATGAGAATTGCAGAAGGGACTGAAAATCAGTATATCTCAGCCTCTGTTCCATCAATTTTGAACACTTTTTAATGCTCCTTGCAAGTACCCCAAGATAATGTAAGTGCCGTAAAGCACTTTTGGTGCTAGTTAAACAAGTAACTAATTAGTTAATTAATTGATGAAATTGATAATAGGAGATATGGTTGTAGGAGGGTTTTTTATTAATAAATAAATTGTAAAAATGAAACATGAAACAGAAAAAATAACAATGATAAAAACTTGAAAAAGTTGAGATTGGCCTTGGCTTGACAACAGAACACATTGTGGACTATTTTCTAAACCAATAACAATTGAGAAAGCCACTTTTGCCCATTGAGTCACCAAGAAACTACACAGTATAATAAATATGTAACCTCTGAATGTTCTACATTCATAAATCAGTAATCAGTAATGTTATGAAGTCAGGTGCTGGGAGAGTTCCATAAATTGTAAACACGAAATAATATGTATTTCTCCCTGAGAAACATATAATGCATGAACAAAATTCAGCAGCGTGCTTATGCACAGACAATATATGTAAAAGTATGAATACAAAGATGCACATCCACTCCAATAAATAAAAACGTTTTTCCCCACACTTGATTATAAACACTGTGGAGGTGTGTTACTGTGGCAGAATGGGTAGAATTAGCTCTACCTCACTGCCCAGTGGAATAAACATCACTATGTTAAATCCTTGGTAAGGCCTCCTAATCCATAATCCCACTGGTCCTCCATTGGCCCCTTTAGTCCCTGTGCAAAGCCTGTCCAACAACACACAGGTCCGGGTGTGACGCAGAGCGTGGTGTAGCTCTGAGGTCTGATTGGCTACCCCATAATTCATCATCCCTGGTTGGTTCGTCATCCAGTCTGTAGAAGTGAATGAAGAATGTTGTAATTAGCAATTAGGGAAGTGGGCCAGGTGGGTTTGTGTCAGGTATAAACAGGAAAGGGGCCATAAGCGTGTAAAGTGGCTGATGTAAGAGTTCACTCAGTTTCTCTATAAGAAAGCATGCAAGGCCAGACAGGTGCAAACCACCCTGAAATTACACTTTTCACTATTAGACTATTGTGATAAAAATAGCCCTTGGTAAACTCAACATTTAAACTTAATGAAGCATTCAATACAGAAATAGCAAGAAAAATACATATTAGAGAGAGTTAAACATAAATTAAATACTGTTATACTTTCAAGCTGATGTCTCTATATGTCAAATATCGTTTTTTTTATCCCCAAAGTACTCTAGTAATCTTGTGAGCATGTCATCTTTAAGTCTAAGTTGGGCTAGCATAATAGATCATTGAATGGAGCACTGTAAAATAAATAAATAGATACTTAAACAAGATACTGTGTTTGAGGTAACTACATATGATTATTTCAGACACAGTTATATCTTAGTAGACATAGTCATGTTGTGAAGTTATTATATTGTGTACATACAGAGGCTGGGTAATCAGGTTCATGCAATAATATTGTGTATTTTCAACATTTTCTGTCACCTTCAAAGCTTATTGCAGTAGAGGTTGATACTAATGTTTATTAAGAATGAAATATGTCTGCTTTGGTAATTCTTACATAAATAAATGTATGACTAAAAACCCAAACAGTATTTGCATCAGCTATGTTAAGGGTAAGTCAGTGAGCTTACAGTTGGTAATACGTATTTAATGGGTCCCTCACTTTCCTTCAAATTCAGAAATGTTCCTGGTAATTTTCTTAGAAAAGGAGCTGGATATTTCCTGGAATGAGTTGCTGTAATTTAGGAGATAAATTGGTACAGTTGATAGCTAATCCATGCTAACAAAAAACAGATAGACATATAAACACCTGGCTAACCTGGTATTAGTTCCAGCTAAAATAGGTGTCTTCAGAGTCACATTTTGCCATTATGATGCACACGCACACACTCACAAGGATAAAACTTTACCAGCCAATGCTGGTTGGGGCTGGTAATTAAATATTTTTTTTGAGAATTTGAGAACCCTTGCATACCAAAATGTCAGCATATCATTAAAACATTAAAAGGAATTTGGTATTAAATTTAAGTACCTGTAGGATAAACCTTTACCGAATACCTAATTGTAAGCCATATTTAAGGATTTAAGATGTGTAACATAGAAACATGTTAAACACTTACCCCTTTGAATATATTGCTGGCTCACTTCCACAAGTCTCAGCTACTGAAATGCTAGTTGATGTTGGTGGAAGACTTAGACTTGGCCTTCGGTCTGAATGGCTACGTCGGATGAAGGGTCGAGGTCCTTGAAAAGATACAGGAAACCTCCCACGACTCCCCCAAGACCGTGAGAGAAAAGAGACCCCTGTTGACGTCCAAGCTTGAGGGGGTCGGGGAACTGGACAAGGTTGGGCCTCAAACAGGGATGGAGATGCAGGGCAAAAGACTGAACGTGCATTAGTAATCGTCCGAGCACTAGATGATTCTTCACTACTGTTCTCCCTTGACCATCTTTGCACTTTTGGAGAGGCTGGTGGAGACGGTGCTTTGAAAGGGTAGGAGGAGGATGGATTTGAGTTAGAAATATTCTGCTTTGCAACAGGTGGACTGGGGAGTCTCCGCTGAACTGCTGGCGGTGTGGGGACTTTCCTGGTAACAGGGGGACTAGCTGAAGAGGTCGGAGAAGGTTGCCTTTTGAAGTTGTGGGGACTGGGAAGTCTTCGATGTAGACTGCTGTGTGGTGGTGTAGAAGGTGTGGATGGTAACATCCGTCCCCTTGAGGTGGGTGGGGTGGCAGGGGGTTGGCTGCTAACTTTTGAAGGAGGCACTGTCGACACTGTAGTGTTAGGTCCAGGCACTGAAAGGTTACCACCATCTTGAGTATCAGCTGATTCTTCTCGACTGGCAGATGGATTTGTTGCTACATAACTTTTTAACGATTTCTCTGAGTCTGAAGAGTGTTTTAAGTGTATGATCTTTCTCGCTTGCAGGTTCAAGGAATCATTTTCCTCTCCTGGGTCTACCTCCAGTTGAACACCTGATGCACTGGCTTTTGAGTGAGCAGATGGGTCTTTTTGATCAGCTTTAGCAAGGGAAATAACCTTGGATGTCTGCGGGAAGCCTCCTTTACTTGGCAGCACTGTCACTGACTGAACTGAGGCCCTCAGTCGTTGCGATAATGCAGCCTTTTTTAATACAGGTGATTTTCTGACTTTTGTAGCCCCTTCATCTGCTACACTATTTGAAAGACTCTGGGCACTTTCAAAGGAATTGTCCATTAATACTTCCGGAGGAGGCGGAGGAAGACTATCTAGATCAAAAAAATCATTTTTCTCCAATGAAGAGGATTCAGGTCTACAACTGGTTAACCCAGCACTAAGCACAGCTTCTACATTTCCTAAACCAGGTAACACAGGCACACCACACTTCTGTACTCCTCTCAGAGGCCCCAGAACTTTAGGACCATCTAGATCCTCAATTCCCTGACTGAAGGTGTCAATCAGTTTTTTGACCGAGTTCCGCCCTCTGTAAAGGCCTGAAGATGGTCGTGGTGATAAAGGAGGGCTCGGGGGTGGGGTGGCTTTAATAGGACCCTTGGATGTGTTCATGCTCTTTGATTTATCTTCTTCGACATCACTGGTTACAGCCTGTTTTTTGTCTTTAAGTGGTTGGGGATTGCTGTTCTTGCCTAATGAAGGATGTTTGCGATTTATTGCTGGAGACTGTGCTGGTGACGTTACTTGATTTTGTTTAGGTGGTGCAGTCCTTATGTTTCCACCTGCCTTGGTTTTACTCATCCTCTGCAACCTCTGGTTTAAATCCTTCTGGGTTCTGTCTAGTTCAAGCAGAGTAGGATCTTCGCCTTTGCTCCGAAGGGATTCTGCTGACCGGGAACGACGTTCCATAACCCCTGGGGTCTTTTTTGCCACTGCCTTCCGAATAGGTGCTGCTGTTTGAGGCCTCCTTGGCGATCGTTCCTCCTCATCCGTCCACTGGCGCCTACTGGTTTTCGGACTGCCAGCTACCTTTGTTTTGGCACTAGAGTTCTGTGATTGGACAAACTGTATCCTACCACTTATAGCATTTTTCATTTTGAGAGTCATTTCTACATTTTTAGGATTCTCTATGCGCTTTGGGGGTAGGCGGTGTGGGCGTTGTTCACTGTCAGGTGAAGAATTTGATCGTTTTATAAACCCTACTCGCACAGCTCCCATGCCTCTATCCACCTCCTCATCCTCATCATTGTGATCGTCTTCCCCATCATCTAAGGAGACTGATCCTAGTACTGAGTCTCTTTGGTCATTAGGCATTATGGTACATGTAGAACCTAATGAGTTGAGTGAGGTGAGAGAGACACTTGGACTTATTTTTCTTCTAAGCTTTTGCCTTGACACTCCTTGCCTTATGTTCATGGAGGTGTATCCCATAGGACTGACAGGAGTAGTTCTATTGGTCCCACTAGACTCACAACTCTCTCGTCTATGGCGTCTTTCAGATCCAGCAAGAGATTCATTCTCAGCCCCAATACCACTGTCCTCACTAAAGAGAGCAGAATCCTCAGGCCCTGGCTTGCGCAGAGAGGCGAGCTCAATGCGAGATAAGAGTTGCATTAGCCTAGTCTCTACTGCACGTTTGACTTTTAGTTTCTCCTCTAAAACTTCTGAGACAGAGGCAAAGTACTCCACTGCCTCTTCTAAAGCAGAGTCCCCAATTCCACCAACAGTCTGACTCACATTTCGCATTCTCTGTGTGGTGTACTGAAGCAGCTGCTGCAACAAATCCGGAGGGGGCTCAACATTAGCACAGCCAGACTTCAGAGGTGTGGAAGATGAGAGGTTTTTCATTTGACTTGGCCAAGCGAGATGCTCTCCATTTTCTTTTAAAACTTTTTCTCCCTCATCTGCAATCTCTTCCAGTCCATGAATTATTTCCTCATAGCGTAGAGCCATAAATGCAACCATAGGCTGCACAGAAACCTGTGTTTGGGTTGCTTGTTCCAAAAGTCCAAGTAGTATGTCATATTTGGTTATGCTGGGATTCAAAAAGGCATAAGCAGCTTGGTGAGCTTTTACCAAAGGTTCTGGGAAATCCACTTTCTGTTCTGTAGCTGGTTTTTCGTTGTCCTTGTCTTTCTTTTTTAGCACTTTAATACCTCTTGTATTTTTCTTAGGTTTCCTGCTAGGCTTTTTTTCCGTCACATCCTGCTTGTCAATGTTTTTCTCTTTCCTCTGTGAAACTGTGTTGTTGTCCTTTCCTTGACTTCCCAATTTATCTGTGTTTACCACTTCAGGACCTAGCTCAGTCACAGATCTCTTTTTTTGTGGTGACATATGAGCCTCTCTCTGAAATACCTGGGTTTGTCCGACTGCCTTCCTTTCGTTTGTATCCCCATCTGTCCTTCCAGTTGAATTACAATTATCTCCATTATCAAAGTGGGAATCTCTGGGGCTTTCTTGAGGTGCAGGGGGCAGCATTCTCCCCTTCCTCATGGGACCCAAAGTCCCAAAATTGTTACCTTTGGATGGTGAGCAGCCCATTTCCGATGTTTTCAAATACAAGCAGATTTTTCTCTCTTCTTAGAGACACCAGCACAGCATTGCAGAGAAATATGCAAAGAATAGCCAAGGTCCTTAGCCACCTGCTGTATCTGTCATTTTCAGATGGCTGAGGTTGTTGAGTCTGATAAGATCCCTTCCAACGATGATGCAACCAAAACAAAATATTGACAAATCCATTTCACAAATCCCTCCCACCTGTCATTGATAGGCAAAATAAATCCACAGATTGATGGTCATTTCAACAAATATTTTGTTGAATCCTGCTCTGAAACACATCCTTCTGTACCTTTCGAAGGACAAGCAGCTGAGAGGATTAGTGAGGCTTTCAGTGAACTTCTCAGCATGCACATATGTCACGTTAAAGCATATAAAACTCACCTACTCGTAAGACCATAAGCTCATTTGGGTAATGCGGGCTGGCCTCAGGTGGCTTTTTATAGCCTGCAAAACAATATCTCCCTAATTAGCCCCGTACAGCCATTTCCATTGTAAAACAAAACAAAACAAACAAAAGAAACAGTTTACAAAAAGGTTAAAGTGTTTCTTTTTAACTGTATTATTTGTAGTTGCAGTTGTACACAGATAACACACACTAATAGTTTTATATCAACTATTATTCCTGTATTAGAGGTTTTCTGTATCAGCAATATGATACAGAAAATGTTAATAAGCACCAATAATGTTTCCATTACACATAACATCTAAAAACAGGCTTAGATACCTTTGTCATACAGTTGTAAGTTATTTTGGCACTTTGCTGATCTTCTTTAAACCTCTATATCTAGCATCAGTTCACTGGAACAGTGAGGCAAGCTTTAAAATAACTTGAACTACCTCTGACCTGCTGTAATAAAAGATCAGTCTTTCCTATCAGGCTTTTCCTTTTAATTTTGCTGAGAAAATAACACAATGCAGCCTAATGAAAAGAAATTAACTATATACTATATTAACTAAAATGATTTGCAGGTGAAAACATTTAAAATCCCTCCATTTGTTTACTCTTTGAAGACTTAATTCTGGTCATATGTCAGCCCTGTCACACATATGTAGCCTATAAATTAGTACAAACTGAATCTGTATAGTATGACAGAGGCCTCAGTGTACCTTTGACTTTTGCCTCACTCCTGGGTTCAGATCATAGCATGACTACAAGTCCAAAAATTACTTTTAGCCTTATCTATGCCCTCTACAAAAAGTTTTTGTCAGCATGTACTCATTTAAACTACAGTAATTGTTTTGCAATTGCATTCCTTTGTCTATAATGTTTATTTTGTTTCTGACTCTGTGAATTTAATGCATTATTGTTTTACAATAATAATTGAAAGAACTAGCTGGTTTAAGCCTAACTTTACCAATCTGTATAAGACAGCTGCTTTACACATCAAATATTCACAATCACCTGGGTTGTCTGGCTTATTATTCTATGCAATATAGCCTTTAAAGTTAGGTTACTGAAAATAACATAAGTCAGATTAGGCTATATTCATTTATTTAGGCTATTTATTTCTTGCACATGACACAACCGTGTAGCCTAGACTATGAAGTCAAACATAACTGGTAGTGAAAATATGATTCTTTTTTTTTTGGCCTATTCTTTACTGGGTTTTATCCTTTATCCTTATGTAGCACCCCATTGCCACGGACCACCTGTTCCAATGCCCTTTAAGGCAGATATAGACAACAGCAGCATAGGATTGCAAATGTAAATCTTTTATTCAGAAAAGGTGGCTCAAAGCAAAAAGAGACAGGTCGGTTCCCATTTTCCTTCACCCAGTACAAGTGGGACTGATACAAAAAAAAGAAAAATACTTAAATCAAAACAGCAAACAAAAATAAATATCACCAAGGCAGTGGCTCACTAACTGCAAACCAAACCAAACATCATTAATCCCATACAAAACAACATAATATGTTTGGAAAAAAAACACAATAGAAAATATAATTAATATATTAAACCCACCAACGATACAGCAGATTCCCAGTCAGATTTCCCACAAAAAATCTCAAGCAGGCGGTCTGCCAACACAACCTGCCGCACAAAGGCAAGACGCCTCCCTGACACTGGGACTTCCTAAAAACAGATTAATTCATTTAAATCTTATGAAGCGCACCCAGGATGCCACAACATTATCGCATGCAGTTAACTTCTACTCAGAAAGCGATACTCACCACCGTCCCAGTCAGCCACTCTATTCACCCACAGAGCACACAACAGGCAGCGTGTCAGCCCTCCGCAGAAAAGCCAAAGCCGAGAAATGCCTGCATGGGTTGCCAACAGGTGCCTTATCGCGTAATCAGCCCATCCATACTGATTCACAGGTCCGACTAGACCACACACCTGTGTCAGTTCCACCCGGCTACGGTATGTACATGCGAGTGTGTGTGAACAACATACCCGGATGAAGAGTTAGCAGCAGTTAAACACCGTGGGTCAAATAAAATAATGCGTCAATTCCACCCGGCTATATCTACCGCCCCATTCCCTAATCAGTGTACCACTGATGCAACTCCCTAGGCCCTAAATCTATTCCCTCCAGACCCTCAGCTAGGCCTGAAAAAACCTCCTTCAGCACTGCCACACACATCTGCTGCAGTAGTGCCACACCGCGAGAAGTTACTCTCCTCCTCCCTAGATGACTAACTGCAGACCTAGGCAACCCATATGGGTTAGAGTGCACGCCGGCCGTAGTCCGAGTCAATCTATGAGGCAACGGTGGAGATGAAGGCAAAAGCATTGGTTGAGTCGATCCCTCCCCCATCCCTACTTCTTCCCCTCCTGTGGAACTGAAGTAAGCCCCCTGTGTAGGCCCTTGGGGAGGAGAAAAGTCATCACCACCCATTTCTATTTCACTTTCCCCTACTGACGATGCTTGCCCCCTAACATCAGGCACTCTTCTGCCCTCAGCTAAGAGCTTTAGCCTATGCAGCGAGCTAAACATATGGCTTCAGTAACCACTCGTGAAGCATTCTTCAGTTTACTGATCCATTTTACTTTGTAAAACTGTGCGAAAAGAATCACAATAAACAACGTTCAGTTTCCATGTAAAAACATACATTCACACTTATTTCTGTGTGTAGAATAACCAACCTGAGGTCTTAACATTAGCAATACATAGTATTTTGAATAGCAACCACAATTCTAAATGATAACATCAGCTATACTGAGTGAATGGCGTACCGCCTTCAAAAACACGAAACGCAAAATGAAAGCGCTAGTAAACATTCCTAATTAAGCATATTTGATTTAACTTACAGATTATGCCTTTGACAAGCGCAAAAGTTGAGGAAGTAGACAGACTTGACCCAGGAGCGACATGTTTTTTACTCTGCTGCACTTTTATCTTCCGCTTAACGCACTTCCTGCTTCCAACATACGCCACTAGATGGCAGTGTAAGATTAACAACAAACTCAAAATCACTAGATTCTCTTAAAGGCACAGTAACCAGATTAGCTGTAGACTGAAAGCTTGAATCTGTTAGAAAATAAACCTCCAGAAAAGGAGTAAAATAATAACACAAAACTGAGGGACAGAATAGGCACTATGACCTCAAACAGGGAATCCTCTGAATCATTATCCACATCAGGAGATGGAGGATCTAACATTGCCGGGACCTCAAGCTTTTGGCCCTCCAACTGCAGACTGGGGCCACAAACTCGCAACTCATTCCGATGAAGATTTCTTTGAGGCTTTGAAAAGTCAACAGGAACAACCGAATACACTGGCAGATTACGATCCAGCTGCGCTATGACCTGGTGTGGGGTAGGAAGCCACACATCCTGAATCTTATGCCTGCCTTATCCCTGAAATCATCCTTATCCTGCCCCAGCCAAACATACAGCGGGACCCAAGGGCCCTCCCAAACATAAGAAAATATGGGGAGTAGCCAGTACTCTGATGTTCAGTGGTGTTACACCAACTCAGGCAAATGCTCAACCCACCTCTGCTTTTGTTCAGGGCACAGGGTGCGTAGCAGATCATGCAGCGTTCTATTAAAACGCTCACAGTGGCCATTACCTTGAGCGTGATATGGAGTTGTTCGACTCTTTTTCATCCCATACAATCCACACAGACACTGGACAACAGCAGCTTCAAAGCATTTACCCTGGTCGGAGTGCAACCTTGCAGGGACCCCATATGGCTGAATCCAATACTTTACCAGAGATTTAGCAACTGTTACAGCCCACTGGTCTCGGGTTGGCACTGCAACAGTAAACTTTGAAAACACATCTGTAAGAACCAAAACATTCTCATGCCCATCGGACGATGGCTCCAAGACTGTGAAATCCATTGCCACCACATCCAGCGGCCTAAAGGCTAACAAGCTTCCCATGGCTGCAACCACCCTTGGCTGGGGCGCTTTGGAGACAATACAATGCTCACATGCCTTGCAAAAGGCTTCAACATCCTTAACAATCCCTTGCCAATAACACCGACTCCGCACCAACTTGAATGTTCTTTCAACCCCTTGGTGACCATGATCCGTGTGCATGCGAGTAAGCACCTCTCTGTGCAATGCAGCAGGCACCAAAAGTTGCCTAATTGGCCCCTCCTTCTGGTCGCACACCTGGCGATACAGCACCCCCCCAACCTCAGCAATCATTCCCCACTGCATCAAAAGTCCAACAGTCTTGTGACATTCTCGCATCCTCTATTCCCTACAAGGCTTCACCCCTTTCAGCCAGTAAGTTCGAAAAGATGCTATTATTGGATCAACCTGCTGAAGACTCGCCAAAGCAGTAATGTCAAAGGAAGGAAAGCTGGACATGGATACATGCTGGGGACCAGCACTAGTCTCCTGGCATAAGACCAACTGGTGAAGCTTTGACAGGATATTACGTGTATCCTGAAAAGTTTGTGTCTCAGCCATATCTTGTGGCTCTGAATACTGCCTAGAAAGAGCATCCGCCCCTGCATTCTGGCTACCTGGGCGATAAACAATCTGAAAATCAAACTGGGCAAGCTCAGCCACCCACCACTGTTCTATAGCACCAAGCTTTGCTGTGTTCAAATGGCTGAACAGGTTATTATGAGTGAAAACTGTAAACTTGGTACCAATCAGATAATCCCTGAATTTATCAGTAACAGCCCACTTCAACCCCAGCAGCTCCAGTTTCATGGCACTGTAGTTTTCCATATTACGCTTTGATGGCCCGAGTCCACGACTTGCATATGCCACTGGACGCCACTGCCTGTCACCCTCTTGGGACAACACAGCCCCCAACCCTTGGTGACTAGCATCAATCTCCAAAAAAAAAAAAAACGCTTGCTGAAATCTGCATAACCCAACACCGGGGCAGAGATTAACTTCTGCTTCAATGCAACAAAAGCATCCTCACAGGTTGCATCCCAGGACTGGCCAAACACCTGGCCTAAAGCCGGCTGCTGACCTGCTTTGCCTGACAACTGTGACAATAACGCATGGACAGGTGCCGCCAGCTTAGCAAAATTCTTCACAAACCTCCGATAGAAACTTGCGAAGCCCAAAAAGGATTTCAACTCTGCCAAATTCTGCGGCCTGCGCCATTCTGCAATGGCCTGGATCTTCCCTGGATCCGTAGCCACCCCAGCAGCTGATATGACATGCCCAAGGTACGTAACCTCAGACTGAAAAAATTAACATTTACTCAACTTGACCTTGAGGTTAAACTGCTTCAGATGAGACAACACCAAATCAAGACGCTCAAGGTGCTGCTCAATGGTAGAAGAAAACACAACAATATTATCCAAATACAGGAGCAAAGACTGGAACCTCTGATCCCCCAGAATCTGCTCCATTAGCCCCTGGAAGGTACATGGGGCATTACAGAGCCCGGACGGCATCCGTGTGAACTCATACAACCCGAAAGGTGTACAGAACGTGGTTTTACCACAATCTTTCTCAGCCACCTCCACCTGATGGTACCCACTTGCCAGGTCAAGGGTAGTGTTTTTGCATTAAGCTGCAGGTAATCAACACAGAGCCTAAGAGAGCCATCCTTTTTCCGTACAATAACTAAGGGGGAGGAGTAAGGACTACTGCTTTCCCTGATTATGCCATGCTGCAGGAGCTGTGCTATGTGTGTCTTAACCTCCTCATACGGACTTGGTGGTATTCGCTGATAGCGCTGCCTCACCGGTGCCTCATCTACAACTGGAATCTCATGCTCTATCACATTTGTGCACCCCAAGTCAGTTTCCGACTTTGCGAAGACCCCGAATGCTTCCCCAAAAGCTGTCTCACTTTCTGAACCTGCTCAACAGTGAGTCCGGGAAACTCCATTGCAACAACCTCCGATGGCAGCTCCTGTTGCTCCACCACCTCACCAGCCTGTTTACACAACAAGACCAGCTCTTCCTGTGGGGCTACAGGTTCAAATGCCACAGATGCAGTATCACAAGCTACCACATTCACTGTATGCACTGAACCAAGCCGAGTCTGAGGCTCAATACTTACATTTACACCACCTACATTTAGCACTGGTATTGCCATGTGCCCATTTTCAACCGGAACCGATGCGCCAAACACGAGTAACTCACCTAGAAGACTTTCCTCCCCTGTGCCAAATGACTCCATGATTGGCTTGGTACTGAGCCTGTCAGTACCAAGCCAGATGGAACTGCAGACGGTACAAAGCACATTGACCCAGCCGGGACACTAAACAGAACAGTGGAATAGGCAAAACCTGAAACTGAAACAGCCTGCTCCTGTTGGCAAACCACGAACGCCAAACCCCAAGCTTCATCAGAGACCGATGGAGGGCCAGAACCCTGCGCAGCACCTGATGCCAGCTGCTCCACCTCATAAAACTGATTTATTACGTTCATGCCTAAAATACACGGGACAGCCCTCTTGCGATGTAATGTTGCTGCATCCATGGGATCCCGAACAACTAAAATTCCCCTCCCTTTTACGTTTTTTCCCAGGGCCCTGACATCTTTTTCAAAATACCCCAGATAAGGAATACCCAAACCATTGGCCGCAGACAATGCAAGCCACTCACAGGTTTTAAGTGTGGGACGAAAATGTTGCTCAAAAAATGACTCAGTAATAGTGGAAACATTTGACCCAGTGTCAAGGAGGCATCTAACCCGTACATCACCCAATAACACGTCTGTTGGGCATCTCCCCACTAAACAGTCATACTCCACATCAACTGGGACCTCAAAGCGTGAGCTTGACTGAACCCCACCTGTAACTAGGCTCATTGCCACAGGGGGAGAAAGTTTCCCTGCTGCTCAGCTACCTGGGCTGACCTATCCTGGGAAATTGCCATGCGCGATCCTGGAGCTGCCCGTCGGGCGGGCGCCCCCGTCCTATATTGCCGGACGATGTGACCAGCTAACCGACATTTAAAGCATATAGGCTGACCATCAACATCAAACCTTGGCGGTTCCATCTGAACCCCAGACCCTGTGGCCCCAATGCCAGCCAACTCAGACACTTTCTGTGCCAAATCAGCAATTTGGGCCTGCTGTTGTTTCAATGTGCTTTCTGCTGTTTTAGGGTTTGAAGAATCTCCACCAGAACTGGGTCAGGTTCGGGAAGTGCAGCTGCCGTGACCATGTTGGACTCAAATGCTTCGCCCCCCATATCGCACAAGCTTGCTAGCCGTTGGTTCTGCCCACCCCCACTGTCACCATCTTCCCACAGCAGTGCCTCTCTTCGTAAATCAAAAAAGGATATTCTAGGGCTCTGCCGAATAACCCTCTTCAGTTCCCTACGCAGCGCTAAATCACAAACATTCTCTGCAAATTGATCTTGTAAAGCAAAGTCACTACACCAGGTCTGTCTGACATCACAATGGTTGATATCATCAATAATAGCCATAAGTGCATGTGAATACTCACGGAAGGATTCTCCTTCACGCTGCCGCTATCAAAAAAATCTTTTTGTAACCTGGTGAGGGAATGAGGCTGCCCATATATCTCCCTGAGAATTTCTATGATACGCTTAGGGTCCTGCCTTTCTGCCTGCGACCAGTATTTTACCTCCTGTCTAGCCTCCCCCCTCATAAATGTACATAGCCTTCTCAGTATCCTCAAAATGGCGGTAACCCAAAACTATGTATATTTCATCAAGCCACTCATAAAACTCAGCACAAGCCCCCCCATTAAATACAGGACACTTTTTCTCTTTTGGTACATAAATAACAGTCTCTAGACCTGGAACCAGGCCCGTCACCTCCTCTACTTTATGATCCCTCTGGTTGCGTTGAAACATCATTAATCCCATACAAAACAACATAATATGTTTGAAAAAAAAACACAATAGAAAATATAATTAATATATTAAACCCACCAACGATACAGCAGATTCCCAGTCAGATTTCCCACAAAAAATCTCAAGCAGACGGTCTGCCAACACAACCTGCCGCACAAAGGCAAGATGCCTCCCTGACACTGGGACTTCCTAAAAACAGATTAATTCATTTAAATCTTATGAAGCGCACCCAGGATGCCACAACATTATCGCGTGCAGTTAACTTCTACTCAGAAAGCGATACTCACCACCGTCCCAGTCAGCCACTCTATTCACCCATGGAGCACACAACAGGCAGCGTGTCAGCCCTCCGCGGAAAAGCCAAAGCCAAGGAATACCCGCACGGGTTGCCAACAGGTGCCTTTTATCTCGTAATCAACCCATCCATACTGATTCACAGGTCCAACTAGACCACACACCTGCGTCGGTTCCACCCGGCTACAGTATGTACATGGGTTGTTGACAAATAAGAAGCAAAAAATCATTCTTTTGTAAAACACATTTTTTGAAGAAAAAATATATATATTAATGTAATTTGAAATCTGATATTTAAGAATATATAAGTGATAACTAACTTTTTCAATTATTTCACTGTTTTTTTGAACATCTTCTCTGACCTGCACCATAAATATGTCCTATGGTGTGACGTAAAAAAAAATTAATGAGACAGATTCATCTTAATTGTGAGACACTTATTTTCACATAGTGTTATTTATTTGATGAGAAATTATGAATAACACTTTTTTCCCCATGACTTGTTGAATGTTTTCAATAAATGCAAGTTAAACTTTGATGTCAACCTTTCAAAACTGTTGAAAAAATTATAATAATTCAAAGTGAATGATGATTATATATCCCCTAATGCAATACTCAACCTTTTTTTAAGATATTTTTTGACATACAAATACATTTTTGGTTCTTTTATGTGTGTTACACCATAGGACATTATGTCACACTAAAGGACAAAACAGAAAATATTTTAATTAATGTAGCTATTGCATTTAAAACACTGAAAATGGTCAAGGGAATAAAAATTGTTTTAAAAAAATGCTTCTTAAAGAGACCTTGTCCTCCGGTGTGACATATTTGTCCTTCGGTGTGACAGCTAAAGGTGTCACACCGAAGGACATTTCTGTCACACTAAAGGACATTTCAGCCTTTTGTGTGAGTTAATGACCATGCTATTCCTAGCTAACCTGTCTTTAGCAGTTAGCAGTTAGCATTTGTATAATTTTCCATAATTATGTAGTTTAACCAACCGTTTTTAATTGAAAAATATAATTTAGTGACGTCACACCAAAGGACAACAACTGAACACTTTCATAGTGGTTCAAAAAAAAAAAAAAAAATTTCATAGTGGTTCGGAAAAAGTTAAATATTTGAATAATGCTGAGACAAGAACTTACCATGTACTCACGTCACAGGCTTCATAGGAGGCTTCAGTAACAGGGATTTGAATGGGGTCCTTCAATTAAATAAAGTTGTTCATGGAATTGCCCAATTTAAAACCAGAATAAGGTGTCACACTGAAGGACATGTTTTTTTTGTGACAAAATGTATCAAGTTCCTATGCATTTAGAAATATATGGATGAAAAAATTGATTGCCATTTATTAAAATAAACACTTGTAAAATTATGCCTGACTTATTTATAAACATTTTTATGCTTTTTAAAAAAAAACTTATAAAAGTTGTAATTTATTTAACTATGCATGTGACAGTCACACCATAGGGCAATTTTGAGATTTGACTCAAAAATTTAAAAAATCTAATAACAAAGCAGTTTTTATAGCAACAGGTCCATGTAAAACAAATACATGTTTAACCATTTACTGTATTTTAAATGACGAGAATACTAATTATATTCATTTTTATCTTCTGTGACAGTGAAAAATACATGTCATGTCAACAACCCACATGCAGTGTGTGTGAACAACATACCCGGATGAAGAGTTAGCAGCAGTTAAACACTGTGGGTCAAATAAAATAATGCGTCAATTCCACCCGGGTACACTTATAACTATTTAACATTTCGATTTAAATACCCTACATATGAGAGAGAAGATGATGATTGCAATATTGCTTAAAGAAGAAGAAGAAGAAGAAGAAGAAGAAGAAGAAGAAGAAGAAGAAGCGCAATTGGCATGCGCGCCCCCGCGTGCAGGTGTACTGCTGATCGATTAGCGCGGATCCTGAAGCGCGTTCCCGAACTACCGTCTTCTCCGGTCAGTGGCCTTTAACGACTGATGACTGCTTTATTCTCAGTTTTAGCATTGTAAAACTTGGTAATTAGTATTCTGTCCTGTCCTGTTTTTAATTGGCATTATTCACTTTTAGCGCTATTATATTCTGTCAGGTTGTGTCACCGATACAGACCGTAGTAACATTGAAATCTGTCATCTTTTGGGTTTTCTAGCTTGTAACTTTAACTCTGCTTCATTCTGGTCGAGGAGGAGACCTCTGGAGGTGAGGACGCTGTTAAACTATCACTATAACAGCAGTATCTGTCGTTTATATTACAGTTAACATTACAACTTTAAGTCCTGTTTTTGAGCCCGACGTAGTACAACTAAACAATGAAATAACATCAAAGTTAGCATAACAATTAGCTTCCCTCAAGATGGAATCTGTCGAACTAGTATGCTAGCTGGCAGCTAGATTAGTGTCTGGTCCTCTTTAAGATGTAGTCAGGGAGTGTAATAATGTTTGGTGTATATTAAACAAACAATATGAAGTATTCAGTGCTCATTGTAATTTTTTCAATCTCATAACTTAACTCCATTTCCTCTGAGAACACACCACAGACCTCTTCACCACAGATGATCTAAGCTGAAACATGAGGAAGCATACTCACAGGTGGTGCCAGACTCCCCCATCAGTAACTGTCCGGGTCAAACCCAGCAGTTCACACTCCCTCCAAATGAGAAGATGTCTCCGGCTCAAGAAATCCAATGGCCAGGACACCCAGGGCCCACCAGGGAAGAGTCAGCCGAGCCAGCGTAGAAATGAGATGTATAATGCCAGAATGTCCACACCGCCAACTATTGTCATCCAGATGCAGGAAATGGCTTCATTCTTCAGACTTTTTGGTAAATGAATAGCCCTATGAAAAGCATGTTTCAATTCAGTAGCATCCAAATGACAAATCTTACTTTTAAACTTGAAAGAATGACGAATATTTGGCATCTGATATTAAAGTTTTTTTTTTTTCTTTTTTAACAGATGATGACCTGATCCGGGACTTTCTGTGGATGGACTGTTGCTGTAAAATGACTGACAAGGTAAATTGTTTGGTAAATGTTTTGATGAAAGTGATACAATCTCTCTGAAGCTTTATGATGCTTACAATTAACTGACTCCCAACGTTTCTCCCTAATTCTACAGTACCTTCTAGCCATGACCTTTGTGTACTTCAAAAGGGCCCACTTCACTATTGCTGAATACACCAGGAAGAATTTATTCATTGCACTGTAAGTTTGAAAGAAAAACATTGAAATTCTGATTTTGTATCGTGTTTTTCGTCATTAAATGTGAACCATGTCAAAAAAAAAAGTCAAAATTCCTCCAGCTTCTTAAGTGTGAATATTTCTGGTTTCTTTACTCCTATATGACTGAATATCTTTGGGTTGTGGACAAAACGAGACATTTGCAGACATATTCAGCTTTGGGAAACACATTTTTCACCATTTTCTGACATTTTGTACACCATACAACTAATCGATTAATTTGAGAAAATGATCATTAGTTGTAGCCGTACTTGTGTGACACTGCTGGCAAAACTGTAACCCTAAATTTAGCTGATGTTCTCAATCTCTAGTTATCTTGCCAACACCATGGAGGAGGATGAGGAGGAGAGTAAATATGAGATTTTTCCATGGGCACTTGGCAAGAACTGGAGGAAGCAGTTTCCCCGCTTCCTCAAGCAGCGAGACTTGCTGTGGGCCCGCATCAACTTCAGAGCTGCTGTCAGCAGGCGCTGCTGTGAAGAGGTACACTTAAATATGATTGCCTGAGGAGACTGATAAATAGTGTTTTCGCTGCGCTGTGCAATTTTTATTGCTTTGGTTTCATACCAGAAGATCCATCTGATTTTTTTTGTTGTTGTTAAAGCTGTATTCATTTATTTCCTGGTCTGTGTCTCCCTATTTCTGTCCTCCAGGTGATGGCCATCGTACCCTCTCACTTCGTGTGGAAGCGAGAACGGTCAGAGCACCACAGCGGCGCCCAGCGTCAGTATGGTGACGAAGAGCACACTCGCTTTCCCCGTGGGCCCTCTGCCTCTCCACTATCTTGTGCCCTCTGTAACCGTGGCACCGGCTTAAATCAGGGCCCAGGCTTCTTGTCACCCTCCAGAGGACCTTCTGCTCAGACCTCAAGCCCTGCCTTTCCACACCTATTCACCTCCGTATTGAGTTTGGAGACAACTCCACCCAGGGCCTCTCTCGGGAAGGCAGTGGAGACTAAAATCCAGGCACAGCATTCGTCCTGTTGCTGTGTGGACGAGGTTCCCAGTAGGTATCACTTAAACGTGCGCTCCCCCTCGTATAGCTGGGTAAAATCTCATATTTAAATCAGTGTAAAATCTGGATATAATCACACCCTGATATAAACCCCTTGTGACCTCAGCACCTTGTACATTACTCCATGATTTGGTCACATAACATCCCCTACTAAAAGCTTTAAGGAAAAGTGGTAAAAAGGTTGTTTTTTTTTAACCCTGCTCGATGCAGCCTGTTGAAAAATAAGATTTAAATGTTAGTTTTCCACAGGTGGACAGAAGACTCCTGTGGGTCACAAAAATCCCCACTGCTCGACAACACTCGACAATGACCTCTTGATTTTTCACACGAGGATTGCTTAGGAAACTTTGTGACTGAATAATGTATTGTTCACCTAATGAGTACTGTACAGGAGGCTGAGGTTGCCAACGTGCCTAACTGTAGTGTGGGCTCAATTTGATAAAAATCATAGAAATGACTATAAATGAAATGATCTTTTTTTTAATTATTATTAATTATAGTGCATATGTTGTTCTCCCCAACACTTACATGCAGTAGGCCTAATAGTTGACTGAAAAGATGGCAGTGGGGCTGCTTAATTAATCAAATATTATCAAAATCACAATATGATCAAATACAATATCATAATTGCAGGAACTGCAATTTTTTGATAAAGGTATTATGTGTCACAACATACCAATATAAAAGGGGCAATGCACTACAGCGATGCCCCAGCCTACAAATAATATTTTCCAGACATAAAGAAACATACTTGTTTGGTACAAACATGAACAAAAGTCGCATCATCATTTTTAGATTTATTTCAGTGCACATGAAATGCAAAAAATACTATTCCCACTCAAATTGCAATTGCAATATCCATCAAGATGATTTTTTTTTGCACAGCCCTAGATTACATGACTGACATTCACATTTGATATGCTGTGCATATTCATGAAATCATCATGATTTTTCTATGTTAAATAAAAAAGTAACATCTGCCGTGAGGAGCAGCTATATTAACCAAACCTCACTTCCTTTAACTGACTTTGTGTGGATTTGTGGAGAGGTGATTTAGCTGGATTACACCTGGGAGGTGTTTCACAAGGCAGGATTAGACTCAACTTTTTAAAGTTGTCTTGCAGATGTCTGCTTGGAGAGACACCTATGGAATACATCTGTGTACCTAGAGCCATTTGTGCCATTTTCTTACCTTTGTAGTTTCTCAGAGTTCTTAATATCCTTGTAGGATGACAACATTAAACTTTGAGGAAAAAGGAAATTAATTTGTGATTACTTACTTACCATCTAATCTTGTATTGATCATGATATGGAATGTGTCACAATCAGGGTATTTCATCACCTCATCTAAATGATTTCAGGGGCAACCCCATGAAGGCTTTACTGTTTCTTCCAAAGTTCAAAACCACCCTAACAGCTTTGGACAGAAACAGGATAGCTCACTTGTACTAAACTCCATTTTTCTATCTTTCCTCTTTGTTAGGAGATGAGTGTTCCTCTGGGTCTTTATACGACACATCCATGGACTGGATCAGTGAGGAGTAAAGCATCACACCACCTCCACCCTCTTTGCCCTGATGGAGCTGTTCTGTTTATCACCATCTCCTGTCTTTAATGCCACTTTTACTCCAAAGTACAGGTCTTAAACACAAGTGTAACTCGCTAGTTTGCGTTTACCCCTTCTAATGCAAATATAATTGGTCAGGAAAAAGTTAACCATTTAAGTGACTGGAAGTAGCTGTAAGAATGACATGTTATTTCAGACATCATATTCTGATGGAAACATGCAATAAGTTTGATATTGCACAACAAAGAGTGTTGTGAAGGTTTGTTTAACTTGCACTGAGTTCTTGATGTTTATTTATTTATTTATTTATATATTTGTTATTTATGAACTGAAGAACCGCTGGGATTGTTTGTTAAGCACGTATTAAGCACAGATGTTAAAATGTCAAAGTCTTTCACATACTGGGATCCAACTGCATGTGTTTTATTGTTACCAATGTGCCTGTATGATGAACCAACACTGCCTCATGAGTTCTGAATAAATGCTTGAACTTTGTCTTTTTGACATTCTTTATTACAACCTGATTTTATGCATTTAACTTGGATGCACTGTTATATCACAGCCCCAGCAGTCTGCCTTTGTTTTGCAAATACATTGCTCTTTACTTGCAGGAACTTCCTGTAAATCAATCAATCAATGATCCTTTACTTTATTCCATTTACAGAGCCAATTTCACTAAACTCACTGATAATTTATTATAAGGCATCTTTGGCTTGGCGTTTATATAATAGAGTTTTCATTCAAATACATGTAAAAATACACCAAAATAAACATTTAGATGTCATTTATTTTTCAAATGATACACAGAAGATTATTTGGTGGATGTGTAACAATCATTTATGTCCAAGGTTCCTTAGAGGCAGAGCATCTACTGCACACACTTCCTCAGTTTCACCAGGAATGCTGAAGATGGAAAAGTAGACAATGAGTTTTTAATTGTCATGTATTTAAATTGGTTAGACTGGGATCATAACAGTTGCAGTGTCTGACCTGTGTGGCTTAGCTGTTCAGGATGAGGTCTGGCAATGTAGGGAATACTCCCAAAGGCTGGGTGTTTGTTTGTTGTCGTCTCTTCTGAAATACAGCATAAAAGTAAAACCTTAAAGAAAAGGAATGCTCATAAATCACAAGTAACACTAGCATGGTGGTCTGCTGCATCACTTTAAATCACCTGTGTCAGTCTCATCCCATGTCTCCTCCCTCTGGTCTTCATCCTTAATTGGAGCTTTACTGACACAGTGGCTCCCATCCTTCTGGAGGGCCGGAGCTACCAACCAATCTCGGACTGAAACCTCTATGATGTGTTCACACAGCAAAGGGTACGCCAAGCATCGGAGCCCTTCTAGCAGTTCAATGACCTGTGTTATACTGTGTTAGAAAGGGACAGTCAGAGAGCAGTTAATGTCTGCTCTGGTGCAGCATTACAGCCCAAAGTGGACATTTAATTTTTTTATTTAATATTCATCAATTTGAAAAAGAAGTAACCACAAACTGTGAATCTCTCCACGACGTAATCCTATGCAAATATCAGTATGTGTGAGAATTAACGGTGAGTATGTGAAAGGTTTTGAGTATGCACTGAACTGAGAAGGCAGCAGACTGTTTTGGTAATTTTTTAAAATGTCATGACAAAATATGGTCCTAGCATCGTTATGAAGGATGTGAACTTCAGATCGTATTTGGCATATGCTGCATACTGTATTCTGCATACTTAATTATACATCAAGTATTACCTATACATACCTAGCATGACAACCAGTGGTAGAATGTACTGTACCCAAGGCCAAGTACATCAAGTACTGTACGTACCATAAGTACACATTTCAGGTACTTGTACTTTACTTGAGTGTTTCCATTTCCTGCTATTCTATATAGCTAGCTAGCCACTGCACTTTGCAAGAGCTCGTTGTATACAACATCATATAATTTCATTTGAAAGGTGACAGTGAAATAGAGGAGATACTGACTTGGGGACATAGACAGCACACACAGCTCCAGGGTGCAGATGTGGAGTCACAGTGGGTAAAGCCAGGTGAGGGTTGATCAGGTCAAGAGCAACCTGCAACGGACATAATCCATCCAATGAATGAGCACGTGTCACAAAATATTATTCCCGGAGTCTTAACAAGCATGATCAGGTGTTGATGTATTGTTGAATAGTTTAAACTCTGTCTACTGACCGCATGGAATCCCCATCCAGCCAGGAGCGAGGAGGCTGTGCAGAGGTCAGCATTGTGAAACTGGACGTTGTCGGGCCACTCCTCGCCCCGTCGCAGATTCCATGACGTCCTCCAGTGGCCGTAGTTCAGCGCAGCTCTCTTGATGTGGTCCTCCCTGACGTCCACGCTCAGCACGCGGCCCTTAGAGCCAACTGGGAAAAACATAAACACACTATGAACAACACTAAGTCAATGCTGTCGCCTTTAGATAGACATGTCATTATAGAATGCGGGAATACACTGCAAGCAGATTTTCAGATATACATTGACCTTTCTTAAAATGACTTTTTTTATCTCACAGTTGAGGTCTGCCACTTTCCTTCAGCACAAAGTGATACATCCTAATATATGTGTTTTTTGGAATGCGCCATGAATTTTTAATTTTAATGGCAAGCAATGATTATAATGTTAAATAGCCACTAGTGATAATAATTGTAGCTAAAAGTTTATTTTTAATGGAGAATTTTGTTACGTTATGGAAAGGAACACTTTTTAAAGACTCTGATTGCTCCTTCTTCTGTGTTACTAAGTCAGGATGATGTGGCTGAAATTAATATCACAATATTAACAAGATCATTTTGTCAACATTTATGTATATAAGTGATCAAAGTGATGTTCAGGGCAAATAACTGTGTTCTCTGGTATGCAATGAATCAGAAAAAAGTTGTAACATGTACAGTGGATATAAAAAGTCTACACACCCCTGTTAAAATGATGAGGTTTCTGTGATGTAAAAAAATGAGACCAAGATAAATCATTTCAGAACTTTTTCCCCCTTTAATGTGACCTATAACCTGTACAACTCAATTGAAAAACAAACTGAAATCTTTTAGGGGGAAAAATAAAAAACAAAAAACAAAAATAATGTGGTTATGTAAGTGTGCACACCCTCTTATAACTGGGGATGTGGCTGTGTTCAGAATTAACCAATCACATTCAAACTCATGTTAAATAGGAGTCAGTACACACCTGCCATCATTTAAAGTGCCTCTGATTAACCCCAAATAAAGTTCAGCTGCTCTAGTAGGCTTTTCCTGACATTTTCTTAGTCGCATCTTACAGCAAAAGCCATGGTCCACAGAGAGCTTCCAAAGCATCAGAGGGATCTCACTGTCAAAAGGTATCAGTCAGGAGAAGGGTACAAAATAATTTCCAAGGCATTAGATATACCATGGAACACAGTGAAGACAGTCATCATCAAGTGGAGAAAATATGGCACAACAGTGACATTACCAAGAACTGGACACCCCCCCCCCCAAAAATTGATGAAAAGACGAGAAGAAAACTGGTCAGGGAGGCTGCCAAGAGGCCTACAGCAACATTAAAAGAGCTGCAGGAATTTCTGGCAAGTACTGGCTGCATAGTTCATGTGACAACAATCTCCCATATTCTTCATATGTCTGGGCTATGGGTAGGGTTGCAAGACGGAAGCCTTTTCTTACGAAGAAAAACATCCAAGCCTGGCTAAATTTAGCAAAAACACATTTGAAGTCTCCCAAAAGCATGTGGGAAAATGTGCTATGGTCTGATGAGACCAAGGTTGAACTTTTTGGCCATAATTCCAAAAGGTATGTTTGGCGCAAAAACAACACTGCACATCACCAAAAGAACACAATACCCACAGTGAAGCATGGTGGTGGCAGCATCATGCTTTGGGGCTGTTTTTCTTCAGCTGGAACTGGGGCCTTAGTCCAGGTGGAGGGAATTATGAAGTATTCCAAATACCAGTCAATGTTGGCACAAAACCTTCAGGCTTCTGCTAGAAAGCTGAAGATGAAGAGGAACTTCATCTTTCAGCACAACAACGACCCAAAGCATACATCCAAATCAACAAAAGAATGGCTTCACCAAAAGAAGATTAAAGTTTTGGAATGGCCCAGTCAGAGCCCAGACCTGAATCGGATTGAAAGTCTGTGGGCTGATCTGAAGAGGGCTGTGCACAGGAGATGCCCTCACAATCTGACAGAGTTGGAGCGTTTTTGCAAACAAGAGTGGGCAAATATTGCCAAGTCAAGATGTGCCATGCTGACAAGACTCCTACCCAAAAAGACTGAGTGCTGTAATAAAATCTGCTGGTGCTTCAACAAAGTATTAGTTTAAGGGTGTGCACACTTATACAACCACATTATTTTAGTTGTCTATTTTTTATTTTTCCCCCTAAAAGATTTGTTTGTTTTTCAATTGAGTTGTACAGGTTATAGGTCACATTAAAGGTGGAAAAAGTTCTGAAATGATTTATCTTGGTCTCATTTTTTTTTACATCACAAAAACCTGTCATTTTAACAGGGGTGTGTAGACTTTTTATATCCACTGTATAAACACAAAAACTTGAACTAACATTTTAATTTTTAATTAAAATGTGCTTACAATAACTTGTTCAAGCTAAATAATTTTGGAAAATTATAACATGATTTTAAAGATCCCCTAAAGGCATGATTTTTGCAGAAAAAAAGTATGATTACAACATTAAAATCCTTAAAATGGCACCTACTACTTCTCCCTCATTAAAAATAGCGGAATATATAAAAATGCAAAAACTGTTCATCTCGCAAGTTTAACTGCCGGACACAAGATGCCTCCTTCTTCATTAGACCCTTTCACACTGCATTTTCAGGACGGGAATATTGCGCCGTTATTCCGCCTCACCATCTGTATGAAAGATGCAGAGGCAGGACGGGGGGACAGTTTTGTTCCGCCTCTGATCCGCCAGCAGAGGACAGTAACATTAATAGAGCCGCAGCAGAGACGAGACGTCTGTGTCTAAGGGTAAGCACCACTAAAGCAACATTACAAGAGTGAACAACAGTAATGTTGTAGCAGGTAGTGTCTTTAGCATCTTATATAAGGAATTATGAGTCGCTGTCGCCCTGTCTGTCCTAGCGACTCTTTGTCACACTTCTGCCCGGAAGGGAGTATCTGTCCCTGGCTGTAAGAGCCAGGACGCTCCCACTGTTGACTGGTGGTGATTATGTGATTTGATTTAGAGCAAAAAACTTAAACTCACAATGTCTCAATCACATTCCACTATTGTGCTGTTGTAATTACTCCCTTTGGCAACTTAATGAGAATATAAAATGCTGATTTACTGCTTCCTTTTCAATCTTAAAAGAAAAAAAGCCAAAGTGAGACAATGACAGTATGACGGGTGCAGACCTGCTCTGGACAGGAACAGAGACATGGCCCCGGACCCCGAGCCTGACTCCAACACACAGTCACCCTCTGTGACATCCATCATCATCAGCATCGTAGCTGCATCCTGGTAACAGAGAGAAAGAAATAAAACATACAATATCTGTAAGCAAAACAATATAATATAATATAATATAGCTACAGGACTATGACACACAAACAAATGCTGTACCTTGGGGTAGGTGATGGCTGGCCCCCTCTTCATAAACAGCACATAATCCTGCAGACTGGCCCGACGTATGAGGATGGGGACCCCCCTATTCGTCTTCAGGAACTGACCTGCAGGCTGCCCAGCTATGTCATCGTGCAGGATGGTCCCCCAGCTGCTCTGCAGACGTGTCCCTTCCTGAAGCTTGAACATCTTCCTGAACTCCACCCGTCCTTTCTTACGATACTCCGCCACAAGCAGCTCCCCGAACACAAGCAGCCTCTCCCCAGGAAGAGTGGGTGACATCGAACTTTTGTCCTCATCAAGTGTTCCCTTCAACTGAGTTTCTAAGCTTTCTGAATCCTCATTTTCAGGAATTGTCCCACGTCCACTTTCCTCTGGTGCACAGTTTGTGTCCTGTTCAGTGTCTTGCTGGATCTGCTCCCTCAGCTGCGTCACCTCAGGGCTCAGAGCATCCTGGGGCAGAAGGCCACTGATCCTCTCCAGGGGGGACAGGGGTCGCCTCCTTCTCGAGAGCAGTGCTTGCCTAGAGGTCAGCGTGGTGCTCAGGGGTGAAGGGTCTGAGTTGTCGTCCTCATTCTTGTTCCATTTCATAGAACCAGTTGAAAAAGTTCTTATTTCCCTCAAACATTTATGGAGTTTTACAAGTATGATCCTGTTACTGAGACGCCTTTGACTGGCTGTGCTAATTCTGAGCAGCCTGTGCATAAACACAAGTCCAGCAAAAGGCACAGCCATCACTTCAGATTATGACACAGCATATAAACTAAAAATGAAAGACTATGTCCTGAGATTCCCTCCAGAGAATTACAAACCGAGAGACTCCACTTACTCCATCTCACAGTGTGACAACCGCCACTTACGCTCGTCTTCCCTCCTCTCAGCTGGTTCACAGTCCGCGGAGGTCACCATGCTGGAGGAGCCCACGACGTGAAAGACGTCATAACAGAGCGACACACGTAGTAATTTAAGTCTACCAGCAGATGGCGATATCGTTATTGGCATTATTCTCTTGTATTTATGCCAAACTCAAATAGACAGTACACTGAAATTCAACAGTCCAACAGTCTTATTGCAGTCAGAATGTGTCATAATTGCATTTTCTGTCCTATAACCGAGAATACATAACCTATTTGTTGTTACACTGGAGTTATAGAACAATAAAGTCTGGTTTCAAGGTGGAAAACAAACAAAACAACAACGGCGCAAGATCTCTAAATATCATATATAATATAATATACAAAACATGTCTTTTTTCCTGCAGAAATTAGATTTTTGACTTCATAAAATATGTGAATACTTAGATTACTAAGTCGGCTTGGATAATATAAAATGTAAATATAAAATAAATTTGGCATCAAAATATGTATAGTGTGTGTGAGTATAATCAGGAAAATGCCATTAATAAAGCAATTAACTAATATATAGTATATCATTATATGATTATTATTACCAATGCATTAACTTAAAAGCAGGGTTTTACTGTTGTAGTGGGTTGATGTGGACCTCAGTTTTGTACTGGACTGATGCTATTTTTTATTATGTATAGAATCTGCAGATTATTTCCCCCATTCATCGAAAATAGCGAGAAATGTTGTCACAATATCCAGAAATTACCCAAAAATACCCAAAATACCCAATTACCCAAAGTGACACTTTCACACACTTCTTGTTAGTTTGTCCAAAAGTGCAATCCTCGAATATATAAAAATAAATCAATAAAAAATGCACTTAAAATATTTTAAAGGAAAAGCAGAAAATCAAAATAGTAGCCAATTAATTTTCTATCAATCAACCAATTGATTACTCAACTACTCCTTTCGGCTGTACCTCCATACACTGTTGGGTAGTTTAATCAATAATACTTTATTTATTCTTCATCATCACTAATTTCTTGTATAAATACTGCGGTTACACTCGTAGCTACGCAATGCTGATGGATGCATGGACTGTCACTGTCTTCGCACTGCTAAAGTACAAGGTGAGTGGGAAAAAAAGTTTTTTCTAACCTCCACCTCCGACACAGACACCTCGTTTCCTGTGCCAGAAAGGCTCATTTTCATCGACTTCCTCTCGGTTGTGGCCATGATTCTCTGTAAAGAACTACTGATGAGAGGGCTGATCCATGTGCGCACATTTCCAGATTGATTTGGGATTTATAAAAGGAAATTGCGCACTAGCATGCCATAATTCATTGCAGCCATTTCCATTCATTCATTCCAATGTTATGATTGCAAATATATTTAGAAACGAAAGTCATAAAAATTGAAGCAGCAATTCTTTACTCAATCAAAAGATGCTTGGTGCAGTGACTATGACTATGGCTTGTAGTTGAAGAACCAGTACCAGAATCAGGGTACATATACATCCTTGAATAGTTTTGGAGTTCTGAATAAATTGCCATAATGCTTGGAAAGCAGTCCACAACAACAATAAGCAGACTGGGAATTAGGCACAGCAACATTAGCAGTCCATCTTTCATTATATCAAACACCCAGCAGGTCATAGACACCAGTGACACGCAGGAGACACAAAAGAAAAAGAGAAAACGTGATAGAAATGGAGGCCTCGGCTGTAACGAGGAGACCTGAATGCAGCATGAATCCAGCCGCTTGTTGTCTGATAGCAGCCAATGGGAGGGCGGTGCGCCGGACGCCCTAGCGCGCATGTCCTCCCAGAGCCACACGTGGTTTGTGTAAACCACGCACGCAGACTCAGGCAGTGCTTCAGAAATGGCGGCCGGTGGTGGCAGTTCTTCGCTGCAGCTACCCTGCGTTTTTTCACCCAAATCACGACAGTACTTAGCGTTGTGTGCCCAGGATGGCAGACTTCGCATTTGGAACACAGATAGTAAAACACTTCATCAAGAATATGTGCCTTCAGCCCATTTGAGTGCCACTTGTATCTGCATAACCTGGGGACCATGCCGGACAGTCAAGGTACGTGAGACTGATATGGAATTCCCTGCTGGTAGCACAGATGCTAGCGAGGCCTTAGCAAGCTGTTTGTGCTATTTTCCTATAGAAGTAGACAAGCTAAAACAAGAGTAATGTAACATTTCACAAAGGAAATGGCTCTGAAGTCACGGAGCAATCGACTATGTTTTCATGCAGACGAGTTATTTGTATCTGACGCAGAGTTGCTTAGCAGGTAGCCACGTTAGCCGTCAGCTAGCTTTCAACAGCTGCGCAGGACGCACATGTTAGTCCCACATGGTAGTCAAGAAAACATGGACAATACCTTAATTTGGTCTTTCAGGGTGAACTAACTCTAAGGAATACTTCTCGTAGCTACATTAATCCAACCAATTATTTCTCATTCTCTTTAGAACTTTAGTAGTGCGAATAAACTCGTTATTTAAGTTAGCACTAGCCCACCAAAGCTACAGAAGCGTGTGCCACCATGACACTTCTGGAGGAAGAGGTTCAAAAAGTTTTACCAATTTGCAAACTGTTCCACTCAAGTCAAGCTATATAGTTTTTGACAAAAATGTAACCACTGAATCATAATTGCTTATCTTGTTTTGAACGTGAATAACGTGTCCATGAAATTTAACATTAGCACTGTCCCATGTTCACTAGTGGGGTTTTACAGCTAGCTAACTGTTAAAATATCAATTAGCAGCAGTCACAGGCAACATTTGCGTTTACTGAGCTGTCACTGTTCGTTTATAATGGCAAATAAATTAGTATTTATTTTTAAAACTGATTTTAATACAAGAACAGGCCCAGCCTCCAGGTGTACCTGACATGCCTCATACTAGTAATTTGTAATAAATAAGTAGGTTAACATTACAAATGCACACTGTTCCAGGAGGGGCCTCAGAGGAAGAAGAGAAAATCAGAGGCCGGGCAGGTGGAGGAGAAGGCAGACCTGCTGGCTATGGGCACAGCAGCGGGCAGTGTGCTCATCTACAGTACGGCAAAGGGAGCTCTGCACTGTACCCTGGTGAGTCTTGAGGGTGAACACACTCTAAACATACTGACTTTAACAACATATCCTATAGAGGAAATGCTTTATTTCATACAGTTCTGTAAGCCATACAGTGGCATGTTGAGAACCTGTAACTTGACAATTAAAATTTGTATTGAGAAGAACATGCTTTGTCAAAGTGAAAACGTGTAAGCATTACTGTTGTGTTGGTGTTTAATTTGAATTCTAGGATGATTTGTTTACCAGTGCTGTCACTTTCTGTCTCTGCCAGGATGGAGGCCATAGTGGAGCAGTGAATTGTGTCCAGTGGCACCCTGAAGACAGTATTTTGTACAGTGGCTCAGATGATACAAACATTGTAGAGTGGGACTTGCAGACAGGCAAGACACGAAGGTCAGTAATTAGTTTGTTAGTTGATATACTGAATGTATTCAAAAATAAATACGGGAAAGGATGTAGTAGTGTCTCCTGATTTTGGAATGAGATGTGTGTGCAGAACTCACTAAACCAGACACATTTGTGGTAAGGAGCTATATTTTAATGTTTAAAATCTAACTGGGATCCTGAGAAATATCACATCAAGTAAGAGCCGCAGTCCGTACTAAGGAGTGGGATAAATGTGAAAACTGTGATGTGTTTTCTGCAGGCACACACATCATGTTTTATTTCCCTTTTCTCAACAACGAAGTCTCCCTTCTGTTGGACTTGTAAAACTACAAAAACACACAGTACGATCATGGTCGTAGTGTCTATTCGATCAGAAATTATCTCAGGCAAGCACAGACACAGGCTTTATAAGAGATACCAACTTAGTTTCATTTTGGCTGTTATTAGAGATGGGCGGATGGAGCTTTATGAAGCTTTGGGGCTTTCTTTCTATTGATGCCAAGAAAGATCCTATAATTAGGTGCTTATTTGTGATGTACAAGTACAATAAATCGGTGTTATTAAATTTATAATACCTTTTTGTTCTGAAGTGCTGCATTAAATGTAGATGTTTTTGTGCATGGTCTATAAAGCCTGGATATAGAATATTTTTGGCAGACGTGAAATATTAATGTACTTTCTATGTAGTGGCCACATTTGTTATAACATCATTGTTGATTTTTTTTTTTTTTTATCTAACATTTCATTGACTACACTATTACCTTGTACCAGGTGGAAATGTCCCAATGCACTTGTGATCCATGTTGATGATGGTGTATATGTTTGGCCTCTGTTGCTCAACTTGTTTTAATGTGCAAGTGTGATAACTTCTTCTGACAATGAAGGACGACGCTCCTAACTTTGTGCAAGGCTGGGCTCCCCCTCTATAATTCACTGAGGGAAACTCTGAACTTCTCCACCAGTTGCAGATATATGATCTGGAGATGTTGTCAGAGAAAGGTTAAGAACAGGATTTTGGAGGCCTGTTGATTCCAAACAAGTCGAATTGCAGTTTTCAATCAGTTGTCATTGCTGTAAACCTTCAGCTTCTTTCATATTGTCCTTACGTCTCAAACCAAAATTGCTTGTAGTTGGTTCCAATAAGAGTGGTGCGTGTTGTAAGAACGGGTGTAACCCTCAAACAACACATGTTACTGCTTTGCTCAAGTAATTTTATTGACTCAGCTTCCATCAGGTAGAAAAATAGTTTGAATGGGTAGAATGTGGATGCAGCCTAACCAGCTCTACCACGTACATTAGGACCTGACACTTTACTCACAAGCACTGAAATACACTTACAAGCCTTATCATTGATGGCTCTACCATCATGCATTTAGTATCACTGTATTTCATCATAAACACCCTTTCCTCCAGTGGCTGATTTAGTAGCAGCACCATCATGAACAGTAATATCCCCATGAATCCTCACTTGATGCTCACTAAAGGCCATCTGTGGTTCAACAAATGGTTTAGAGAGCCCTGAATGTGTTTTGTGCTTTTCCTACTGCTATTAGGAGGAGTGCAGTTGTAAATAGTGTGCATCTGAATGTACCTGTAAAGTTTCAGGCTCTCTACTTAAATATGAAAAAGAAAAATGCTAGGGCTGCCCCCTAAAGGTTGATGATTTGAGTCATGAGCCCTAGTCCATTTGCATTGTCTGTCAAATTGAGGCACTTTTGCTTATGTGCTCAGACCACTGCAGGAGCAACAGCATGGCCGGCTGTAAACTTTACAGTCTTAAAATGACCACAGAAGTATTAGGAGGCAGATTATGGTGATAGAGTGCAGCGTGACTCTATTCTGTTGGCTGCTGCAGCACTTTCTCCTCCTGGTGATGACTGTCAGTGAAGTTGGCTAAACTATCTTTGAACCAGATGGTAGTAGAACCCCCTCTACTGCTGACCAGTATGATTGACTCTTTGGTTGACAGCACTGTCAGCAGTCCTGCAGGAAAGATGCTGCATGGGGTGCTGGGGTTTTATAACTGCACCATTTTACTTTCTTCAAATGTGTGGATATCTGATGATTTCACATCATACATAGCGAAGAAAGACATTAAAACGTGAGTCTTGCAGTTAAGACATGACTCGTGTAGGCTGATATTGATTGGCAGATTGTCTCTTTAAAGAACAAAAAGAAACTTAAGTCGAATCTTCATATTGAACAGACAAATTGGATTTGAGTAACACATTCAGAGTCCGGTACAGTCCTAAAAAAATGCTGTGGTAGAAAACATTACAGAGGAAGTTCTACCTGGATCTGACTAAGAAGATGAACCCAAAACTCGTATACCACGCACAGACAGTTTATCATCGTCTCTTTCTTGTTTTCCACAGTAAGTGGAAGGCGGACCGTGCAGCAGTGACCAGTCTGTGTGTGAGTCCTGATGGCAAACTGCTGCTTTCAGCTGGTCTGGTAATCAAGATGTGGGACTTGGACACCAAGGAGGTTTACAGGGTGAGTGTCTTTGTTTAATCAGCTGATTGATATCCATGTGTATTGTCTTAGACCAAAATCAATTATGAAAAATTTTATTCTAAGTTGAGTTGAAGAGAAACAATGAGTCTTGTAAAGCAGTCAAACATGGGCCTGACACCTCAAACAGAACTGACTGAACCGCCGTGCTCTTTGTCACTGTTCTCCCTGCAGAAGTTCACAGGCCACTCCACGGCTGTGACGACCCTGTGCTTTGCCACCACGAGACCTCCCGACAGCAATGGTCTCTATTTCCTGTCTGGTGCTGCACATGATCGACTGCTCAGTGTTTGGTGAGTGTTTGGTGCTGAGTGACGCTGTATTGTAACACTTCATTTAACATGTCCTGCTGTTGACCAGCTTTGATAGCCATGCTTATTTTCATGGAACTGACATGATGTTGTCTGATTGAAGGCAAGTACGAGAGGATGGAAAGGACAAGAATTCAGTGGTGTCCTTCACGCTGACAGACGAGCCACAACACATCGACCTCGTCACATCCAACAGCAAGGAAGAGGTGAGAATGGAGACACATCTTGTATGCACTCACAGTGCTGTAATAATGCTTTTATTTTGTACTGAACTATTAGATTTGCTCTGTGAATCAAATATCCAGTCGTGCAATTGTGTGAAAAATTGTGGTTAATAATCGAAACGCTGTCTTGCATTAAATACATTGTCAAACTGAAAATTAAGCGTTCAACCCTGTAGATATACATTCAGGTTTATTTGAGCAGACTTTAAGGATGTAACAAGCCTTAAGCCAAGCTGCAATGTTCTTCTATGTGGTGTAATTATGTTGTTCTACAGAAAATTCCTGTTTACATCACATATTCACAATATACAAATGTGTGTGTGTGTGTGGTGTTTTACACAGGCGCTGAGGATGGCGGTAGTGTGCAAGGATGGACAGTTGCATCTCTTTGAGCACTTTTTAAATGGGTAAGACCTTAAAAGCACTCTGTACTGTATTAGACAACATGTGGCAGGAAAAGCAATTATTTTTTTCTTGTTGAAGAGACAGTTTGTATTCCACTCTTGAGTTTTGATTTGTTCTTCTGAATATGTCCGTACCTAAACCCAAACATTTGATTGAAATAAAGTCTGAAATTCTAGGGTTGCTCTACTGTGACAGCTCTAATAGCACTATTGAAACAGGTGTATGTTGTGATACAGAGGACCTCCATGGAGGCTGAAAGTCCTTTTCATAATTGTTCATTCGCTCACATTCAGTGTGGCGCCCCCTGATGGACGTTAATCGACATTGCACTGCCAAAAGATGAAAGTGGTCAGGGGTTATTCATCTCTCTCTTCTGAAGAAGTGTGTCGTGTGGCATCTTGTTGGATAAAAAATCTCATCTTACACATTTTCTTCAGTGTTGCATACTTGTGTGCTCATGTCAAAAATCTGTCCCTACAGGCCCTGTAAGAAGCCTTTGTCACCCTCATGTACGGTGCAGATGTCTGACACAAAGGACTCCCCAGTCCCGATCCCACTGCTGGCTGCTGCCCTCGGAGCTGATACACGGAGTATACTGCTGGCCTATGGCAACCACCTACAGCCTGTCATGGAGAAAGTGGTGAGTACACAGGAGGATCCAAAAATGCATGTCTCTCACTTACTAGGGTTAAACCACTATATAGATTTACTTGGACAGATATGTTTTGATCATCTGATGTAATATAAATTCTTCTCCACATCTTCTTTAAAAGAGCACAGATCTTTCTGGTGCATGTTGTTGTATAAGCAATAGGACATAATCATCTAAAATTACACGGTTGTAACTTGTAGTCCATATGTTGGATATATAGCTTCCATTATATTGGATCAGCACAGCCCCTGTTCTCAGAGTTCTCAAGGACATGTTTTTGAACAAAGCTATTGTATTTAGAACAAAATGGAGCTTTATTTGAAAGCAAGTAGGATTCAGAGACATTAATTCCATAAAGTGATATGATTAAATGTTGTGATACTAAATGCTTGACAGCATCCTTTATGATACATTGTAGTAGTTGTATCTTGACTGTGTTCAGGTTTTAGTGAAAGTACAATCAATTATTAATTCTTGTCTTTATTAGTGAATTTTTCAATTTGAAGATGGACACCATTGTTAGTAGCTTCAGATAAATAATGTTGGTATTATTAGCCTTAAAAACCTGTGGTGGTCAAACTTTTTTTCTTTTCTTTTTTTAAACCTTCTCCGCTCCTTCCTCCCATCTTTACAGGAGATCAACACAGCAGAGAGACACATCTGTTTGACCCGGGATGTTCAAACCAGCTTATCCCTTTCAATTGAAACTGCAGTTTCTAAGGTATCAAATTTTTACTTTCTTTGATTATGATTTAATTAGATAAATGCACTCTGCATGCTTGCATTTTCTCTGGATCTTGTATGGTCTCATTTTCCAATCCATACACACTGTAGATAACTTTTGAATGTGACTGAAGATGAAAACACGAGATTTTTTTCCCCGTTCTAGGTTAAAACCCCAATTGTGAACACCAATAGCAGAGTGTTGGTCCCAGGCCTTCCTGGTCACCAGGCCCCAGTCAAGGGAACGTCACAGGGATCAGAGAAGAGGAAAAAAGATACAGACACCAAAGAGGTGGGTACAGTGTTGATGAAGACAAACAAAACAGTGGTTCACTGCATCTTTTTGTTGTCTGAAGACTTTTTGGTATTTTCATGATAACCAAAATGTTGGCACCAAGTGTTGGTACAGGTATGAGTCACACATCAATAATGAACAGTAGATGACCACCTTAGATATGTGATAAAGAGGACACAGTTTTAAATGTAAGAGCATTTTGATTGATGACCGTATACTTTCTTCGTCAGTTCACTCTTTATCTTGCAGTAGCTGGACACATCTTCATTGATGTACTTAATTTCTAGTTCACATTAGACATTCAGTTTAATGTAGTGAAGAAGAAATCTGAAATCCTTTCCACTGATATATTCACATGATGTTAAACGTGTTGGATTGGCTTTTCATACTTCCAGACTTATTTTATGTGATGTGATTAATAAAACTAAATTGGATAGATATAAATAGCATGTGAACAGATATCAGCTGATTCCTGTTGACCTAAAATCTGTGTATTCTCCTGTAGATGTCGATAGCAGAGCGAATAGGTGAAATCGATCTGTCTTCAGTTTCCACGGAGAAGGGAGCTCCTAAAGGGATGGCCTCTTTACAGACGGACAATTTTGCAGTGCTGCTGGTGCAGGGCCTGGAGAGCAGCGACGCCAACATCCTAAATGTAAGTGTTCATCTCTTGTGAGTGTGGGCTCTGAAATGAAACATTCAGTTCAACAAGATGAAAAACCAAAGTGATTTGTTTTTCTCAAAGATTGTGCTCTTTCCATTTAAAAGGTTTAAAAGGCAAATGTACGATCAGCAAAAACTGAAATTGATTTGTGAAAATTTCATTTCTATCCCCAAAACATTTTTTAAATCACGTCTGAATGTCTTATTAAGCTCACCTAGGTGTCGCCATGAACCTCTATTTAAACTTGTCAAAATTTTAATGACTTGTTTTCTTTTTCCCTCCTACAGAAAGTTTTTCAGACTCGCAAAGAGATGGTGATAAAGAAGACGGTTGCTCGGTTACCCCTACCTGCCGTTTTACCTTTGGTAGAAGAGGTGAGTGTCAATTTTCGTTGAAAAAATATGTCAAGAAGGCCTTTTTCTGTTTGTTTATGACTGGGACTCAGACCCAGATTTTCTGTCACACTAACAGGATTTCTAAGTGACGTTGTGTGAACTGTTCAATGATTTACTTCAGTTTTTAATCTGTCCTTTTATCTCTTTCTGTAGATCACAAAGAGACTTCAAGGGCACCCTTTTACGTAAGTTGAGGCTTGGCAGATCTACTCTAAGCAGTTAATTTGCTTACGTTTGTACATATAACACATTAGTCACTAATGACTTATGTTAGACCTGCTGATTTTTATTTTCCATCATAAAATTGATATTTACAATCAGGCACTTGTGGTCCCTTCTTGACGGCATATACATCCGTTCCTTCCCACAGGGCCGTTTTAATGGTGCGGTGGCTCAAGGCTGTACTCATGCACCACACATCATACCTGGCATCGGTGAGTCCACTTTACATCACACTCTGTCTGTACTGCTGATATAAAGCCATCAGACTCCAGTTTGTTAATGCTTGTTTGACATGTCCTGAAATGACTTCTGTACAGACGCACACTTTAGGCTCTCAACAGTAAAAACTCGCCATATGTGCTTCCTTTGAGCAACACAAGCATATAAACATGCAGCAGCCTTCTGTGCATATCGCTTCCCTTTGTTGACATTCGTATTTAATCGCAGTCATTAGCTCCACCACACCACAGACATTATGTGATTGCCCATTACGAAGACCAACATTTTATATCTAGTAGCTGAATATCCATTAATCAGTTGGTTTTTGGGCACCCTGTGACCTTTTCCCCGTCAGCAGGCCAACATTTTGATTTTCAAACTACGTATCCCCTGACCTGTAAGGCTATACAGACCATTGATTCTTAACAATAGAAAAACATAACCTGGGACATTTCCCCATAGCCTTAATATGGAGTCCTGTCTACATTTTTATCTGACCTAAAGTGTACCTTAGCGAAGTTTCATCTCATCTTCAAGTGTTTACTTGTTTGGGTGTTTTGTGCTGCTGAAATGTTTATACCCTTCAACTGATCCATCTGTGTATCTAACAGCTGCCAGACCTTGTTACCCAGCTGGGAGTGCTTTATCACATGATTGAGAGCAGAGTGAAGATGTTCCACAAGCTAACAAAGCTGCATGGGAAACTGTATCTCTTAATGACGCAGGTAGGTGTCTCCGTGTATAGAGATAATCACACTGCCTTTGCTTTTAAGTGTTTTTAAATGATGAGACTCTGATGTAATAGGTAGGTGGTAGGGATTCTTTCATCCCCTGCCTGATGATGATGTTGTGATGCCGTACCAAACATTTGCCAAGTAAATGTCCCTCAGCTCTCTGTTTGGAACTTGACTGTGAACTCTGAGTTGTAAAACATCAGCTGTGTGCTCAGAGGATGGTTGCATTCCTGGCACTTGACTATGGAAGAGTGACGGGAATTGCTGTCAGATTTTTGCAAGATGGTGATAAAGGTTCATGCTTTTCCCTTGTATGATTATGTTAAGTATACATTGAGTTGTCTAGTACAGAACTACTCACTACACTGTACTGCTGTGGCAGTTTTCCACCTTGTTCAGTTTTCACCTTCAGTTTAGACTTGTGCTTTCCACACCAGCCCTCAGACAAGTTTTTCCAACAAGAACAATAATGTTCCAAAAATGCGATGTTAATACTTACAACCATGTGTTAAACATGAGATGTTTTTGAAGGTGAACAGTGATATCTTCTAAATAAGTTCTAGCGACGTCTCCAAAATCAGCACCCTATACATGCTTCACGTTCAGACTGCCTGTGTGATTTAACATCAACACTATAATAATACATTTTATTTGTACAGCGCTTTTAAAAACTCTCAAAGACACTTTACAAGAATAGAATACAATACATTTCAGAAATGGTTGGATATTGTCCCAGTGTAATTTCAGAATCATCAACCTGCTACATAAAACCACAGCCTAAATATGATGCATTATCTTGAAAATTGCTATCCATTTGCACAAATGAAGTCACTGTTGGTGGCATCCCTGGCATGGCTGTGACTTCACAGGATCTGTATCCATACTAATTTCACAAAGAATGCACATCGAGGTGTTTGCTCCACTTCTACTTTTACACACCTAATCCAGTTAAGTAGTCATGAAAACGTACAGCCTCTAATTGGATCCAGTGTGCAATGACATGACTGAAGAGACCCTGTGGGCCCTGAGGACTGGGCTGATGAACAAACATGTTGCCAAGCATTTAAATAATACAACATTTGATGCCTCTTGTGTTAGATTTCTAAGTGGTGTGTTTTTCTAAAACTAATCATGGCTCCATATTTGCCCTCATTTTTATGTGAAGATGCATTTAATTGACAAGTGACTGAACAGGATCATGGTCTGCACAAATCACCCACTGGATCTGACACCCATCTTCCCTTTTTTCCACTAGGTGGCGACAAGTGACAACAGCAACACTGTTACAGATGTTGACCATACAGCCAAGCTGGTGTATGAGGAGGGTAAGTGTTCCTTTTTGTAGTTTTCCTGTTTATGTTCAGTCTTACTAATCTTGCATTTCCCAGCTGTCGTTGTTCTTTAAAACCTTCTTTTATGGTGGCACTGCAATTTCTTTGGTCCCTCAAATGTCATGTGAAGAATCTCAGTCAATCTGAGCCCCAGTGACTATTCAGTCTGCTGAGCAGTGAGTAGCAGCTGACAGAAATTAAGTGATTTTATTTTTGTCTCTACTTCATCAGTTTGACATTTCGGATGCATGATTGACTGGAGTGACTCCTTAAGCCTGCTGCAGTGCAACAGGTCACTCTGGTCGGGCAGCGATCTTGACTTCACACTATTGTTTTGACTGGCATTCATAATCTTGTCAATTCACCTTAAGTCATTCAGGACTCTTCTCGCAGACTGCACTGAATCAGTTAAGATTTATGAAGGCGGTGTTGCCCATCATGCAGCCACTCTTGGCGATGCACCGCACGCAAACATGACTCCTGTTGCCTGGCAACCTGACCGGCAGCGTTCAGATCCTCCCTTTTGAGCAGAACAACAAGGCCCCGCTCTGTTCACTCTCATTTCTCATTACCGTACTGTATAAAACGCTTTATTGAACCACATAGAAAATTGGCTTTCAGGAAATAATTAAGCTGCGCTTTGAGTTCCTCTACCCGTCAGTGGTCCAGGATGTGAAGGTTCATATTAAAAAAAAACGTCATAAAGGGAGCTAATGAACAGGAGGCTGTTACAGTCCGGGGTGGATGCTGCTGTACACTGTGCTTATTATGGGACCAACATGGCAACCTGACAGGAAGTTTCCGAGTTATCAAACTAGTAAGTGAATCAGTTAAGCCAGGTTGTGTGAGCAGCATGTGTAGTTACAATGAGCGTGATTAATTGATCGATCAGTTATGGATGATTATTGTGCTCTTTAATTATTCTGGTTGTTGCGTGTGTGGGTATCATAAATTTTACATTAATTAAGCATTATGTAGCATGAGCTGGTATTGGTATAATTAAAGGAGCTGCAGACTTGTCTGTCAAAATACAGGATTATGTGTAGGCCTGTATACTGTAAATGTACAGCAGTCACTAGGGGTGATGCAGACAGTAGGGCTGCCAGCTAGGAAACTGTACCTGTTGTCATGATGTTCTATAAAAGCTGCTTTACAAAATGCAGCAACACGCTTGAACAATTTGTCCCTCACTCCAAATGACTTCACTCATTGAAGTGATGGTTACATGTTACAATAACGGTCACATTCTCTCAAATTGACCTGTTCCATCGTCTACTTTGTGTTTCTGTACCTCTCTCCATCATGTTAACCCCACATGTATTGTTGGTCGAATAGCTTTTTAATGTCAGTTGGCCTGCATCATAACTGTAACCGTTGTTCACACTGCTGAAGCCGTTTGGTTTGCCAGAGCATTACATTATGCGCCACGATCACAGTGAAATTCTTACACTCTTTTCTGTACAACATCTGCCTCATTTTTCTGTTCAACATCATACGAGCGTATTAACAGTTATGATATACAATAGAATATTTAGTGATATCTGAGGTCTGCTGGTGAGTGTTTGCAGATGGTGCCTGGTTGACCTGATGGGGCAGATAGCCTCAGCAAATCATATTGACATCCCTCCCTCCTGCACCACGCAGCCAGTATTGTTGTCATAACCAAATGGCCCCGCCGTGGTATTGAAATGCAAATATGCGCCGTCTCTTGCATGAAATGTATAAACGAGTGAAAGCACGAGGGGCTTTGTCCTTTATTTTTTCCCCCTCACTTGTTTCTCATGAGGGAGGGCTTGTGCCACCATTGATGTAATGGAAACAGTTTTGCAGCATCAGCTGATGGATTTGTTTTCCTTTGTGTGCCCTTTACAGAATCATCTGATGAAGATGAGGCCTCTGGTGACGAAGGTCTTCCTGATCATGACTCTGATGTAAGTTGCCACACTGAGCATGCACTTTTAGGATCTGAACAAGAGCTGAAGCAAACCTGCAACAGTTGGGCGTCCTGGCTAACCAGTGATGTTTTCTGTTAACTGGTGCACTTTCACAAACTACTGTCCATTTTTCAGTTGAGCACCAAGATATTTATTAGGGATGAGTGAGTCTACATCTATCTGAATTTGTATCTACATCTATTCAACCAACTAAATGATCTGAATCTGTACTCAGAACATGTGTGCTTCAACTGGACGGGTGGTGTTTAAGCAAAAAATGGGTGGAATTAACTAAGGAAGTAATTTTAAGCCAAGAACTGACATGAGCTGATCAGAAGTAGCTTTTTTCTTATATTTTTGAAAAACAATTACCCAAACTGCCTCAGAACTGAGCTTCAGATCAATGTTGTTTTATCACAGGAGAGTAAGAGAACAATTTACAGAACAAAGTTGTTTTTTTTATGAACATGAATGAATAACTTCAGTCAGCTACCCAGTGAGAATTATACGGATATTACACATTTTACTTGATGTTCTTACTCGTTAAAAAAACAATTTGTACAGGATACTTGTTTCAGTAAAATACTTGCCCAACTCTAATGTTTATTTTTGTTCCTCAGATTTGGGAGGAGGAGGAGGAGGAAGCGACAGAGGAGAAAATGGAAGAAGACAAGGAGGAACATGCAGACGAGGAAGAGGAGGATCCAGACAACAGAACAGATTCCAAAGCTAACGGAGAGGAAGACATGGAGCACGGAGACGAGAGCGAAGAGGAATGAGGAAAATCGCCAGTCATACATTAAATGGACCTGAAAGAGTTATATATAAACTTTCATTTTATTTTCATGCTTTTGATTTTATTATCAGAACAAAGTTTGGTTTTACAAAATCAAGGGACACATGTTGGGCAGCTCGGCCCCGTGCCTCGCCACAACACAGTTCAGCCACAAGAATGGTGATGTCATTCTGTCTTTTTGCCCCTGTCTGAGGAACAGATGCAACATTTTGCAGAGAAAGTCAAAACATTCTGTAGAATAAAATTGATGCAAGTTCTCCTTTCTGCTGCGAGTTCAGTCTACATCCCAGCCTCACAGCCTGATGAGTTTGCATTTAAATGACTGAAAAGATCATATTGTGCCGTTCCAGTTTGCCTACAATGCAGTCTGCATTCCAAATTTTATGTCACTTTGTAATAAATATTAATAGAGTATATTGTATGACCAGGTTAACAGTTGAGATGGCCCTCTGTCTGTGATTGGTTATGCTAACTTAACTCTGTAGGCCACCTGGAACAAGCCTTGTTCAGTGAAGCCCTCACATTCAAACTCGGTGCAGGTGTAGTGTTGGGATGCAGCCTCCACCTCTGCAGTTTGTTGTACAGAATACTGCCTGATCCAGAAGTGGGCTTGCCACGCAAGACCATACATCATGTCCCCACACGATGTAAATCTGTATGTACAGTCAAGTGTTTGTATGAGCTCTTCCTCTACAGCTTTCCCCCAGAAATCCTTGGGATTAAATGAACTCCTGTAAAGTCTTCTGAATGTGTTTTTTTTTTTTTTTGTTTTATTTTTTTAATCGTTTCCACATTTGTTGCAGCTCTCGTTTTAACTAGTTTTTTTCCTTTTGTGTGTTTAGTTTCTGGGCATGCCCTGATGTCCACTGCCTTGAACCCATAGTCACAGGGGAGACTGAGAAAAAGAAAATGTGAACTTGGCTGGAATAGGTGAATAAATGGGTTTTCAAAATGGTTCACTGTGTCTGGTAGGGTGGGGGATACACAGGATGCAGCTTTTTAATGTGCCTGATTTAGGAACATCAATACCAAAAGTGAAATTTAAGTCCTGTACATAGTGTTCACAGGAAGTTTGCAAGTGGGTATGGGTAGAAATCTCTAGTAATGTTTATGCATTTCATATTGTGGTAATATGTTGTAAATATAGTACATTTTCTAAAAATCATTTGAGAAACTTGCTAGAAAGTTACCAGAGAAGAATCTGGTAAATTAAATACTTGACAAAGGTTCTGAATTACATTGATGTAAAAATCAACAACGAATCATAAAAACCTAAAATTGCCATAAAGCAGTTTTGCTTGTTGATTTGCAACACCTCACACAATGGCTTAATGTCATCAGATTTATTAAAGTATAAATATAATGGCAAAAGCTTGTTCAGGCTTAATTTGTGTGCATATTGGATCCCAAAAGATTTTAAAATTTAACAGGCCAAAACGGCCTCCTCTGAGCTGTAATTTTACAGATCCAAACCTTATTTTGTATTGTAAACACTAAAAATATTGTTCGAAAACAATTTATCACTGACATAAATATGACAAGCTGTCAGTGGGATGGCAGCTTTTTGCCCTAACTCTGATGTTGGTGGGCTTTCTTGTGCATTGATCGTTCCCTGCAGCCTTCAAAGTAACCATCGATAAATGGTAAATGAATTAGTTAATTAAACATTAGCTAAGTTATTTAACTGTTAACAGATCATGAAATCTGTTTAAAAACATTTATCAAGGAATTGTTCATTATAAAAACAGAAAATACAGAAAGTATTTCCTTGTTTGTTAATAGTCAAATAGGTATTAACTATGTATTTACAATTAATTAATGATGCTTATTATAGAGTGTGACCAAATGTGTCAAAGGTAAATAAAAGCCTATATGGTTCTGCATCACAGCCCGTTTATATGTATTTTCATTTATCTTAAAGATAAAATTTCAGAAACTGCATGTTTTCTTTCAAACACTTTTTTAATTGCATTGATTATTTAGACCTCATTCTCCAAGCTCAAGTTGAAAAAGCCTTATTGAAGGAGAAGCATGAGACAAGAGAGACTCGGTGGATTGAATATACCCTCAGTAGAGAGCAGCAAAGCCAGGGGTGTGGACTGGAGCAGTGTTGTTAATGACTTTGCTGAGGACAGGGCCCGTAGGTTGAACTTATAATGGCTGACTAGTAGATTACTAGTCAGCCATTATAAGTTTCTGACAGTTGACTCCATGGAGTGGGACCCGGGGTTTAAATCTATAGCAATGTAAACCTTTCATTTGTTGCAAACTGCGCACCTCTGTGTGAGTGATAACATCTGGCCACTGCCTGATGAATGATGACTTCTTTTAAAGGTGCTTAATGTTAGAATTTTAAAAAATAATTAAAATTATCAACAAAAATTAAAACCAAAATGATCAGTTTTGACATTACAACACCTATTTATTGTGTTGCAGAGATACTAAAAAAGTGAGCATGCTAAGCTAGCCCTGATACGTCTCGACTCAAAGTTCCTTTGCTCATGGTGTAAACACCAGTGCTCTGAGCTCCCAGTCCAGACCACCAGCTGCATGGCTAACCATGCTAGCTAGCTAATGGTAGCTACACAAGATGCCAGTTCTTACATATTGCACCTTTAATGCAAGTGATGAGGTGCAGTCATTCACTCATACTGTGCAGACGATAATGAGTTGCTGTGCTTTTCTTGATGCCTATTTTTTCTACTCGTACCCACATGCTGTCAGCCACTTTTGTGTTGTTTTCTTAGCGAGGCTGGCCAGAGCTATTTCAGACGTTTAATAGTTTCAGTAATCAGGCTGTGGTGGCTTGAGCAGGCTGTGATCTTAGCGTTGATGAGCTGCGGCTGCTGTCTGTGGTGCTAATCAAAGGCTGGTCTGCAGGATGTAAGGTGCATGGTGAGCCTCTCTAACAACTCACTGGAGTGGTTTTGTTTGTATGTGCATGGTCAGTTTGCAATGTTTCTAGAATTAACCCTAAAGAAATATACTGTTGCAAAGCCTTTTAATCATTGGAGCATGGATAGCTCAATATTTCCCGGTAGTACACGAAACAGGATCCAGATAATAGTTCACAGGAGACATTTCAACACAGCAGGTGTGGTCAATAGCTTTAATTGCTGCTGCCCACTGTACTGTGTGTTTTGTCTAATTTAAATTAGTGTTATTAGCTTCACCTGTTCTCTCCCTGGTATCACAAGTCAAAATGTCTGCTGTGAAAGAAGCTTTGGTGCTTTGGCTACAGACAGTTTTTAAAGGACATAAAAGGTGGCTTGTGGTGGAATCTGTTTCCCTTTTTTATTGTTAAACAAGCATATATTATGACATAAAATGAACTAGAAGTGAAGGCAAAACATGACATTATATATGAGAAGCGGACAGAAAGAATCTTTTTTTTTATTATTGGCTTTGTTTTTATGTTCCGTTTGCTCCTGAATTTCATCTCATTATTTCTTCTGAGTGTACCTGCCTGCCTGTGATCGTATAAAATACCAGAGTTTAATTTGGAAAATGGAATGAATTTATGAATTGAAGGGGGAGAGGATGCGCCGCAGTGCTGCAGTACCACTTTGTGATTTAGGCTGACAAGTCATGCAGGTGGGATGCTCCAGATGTCCTGCAAAGTGCCTCGCTCTTGGTCATTTAATAGGATGACTATCCATCGTGCATTCACCTGCTGATCTTTGTTGTTCTTCTCTCAGGGAGCCTGGGCTGCATACTAACCATGTCATGTTAGGAGTGCACGTGTAAAACAGAATGTGGTGTCTAATAAACAAGCTATGTTTTAATAGCAAATGTCAGTGACAGCAAAAAAATAGCGGCACTTGCACTGTAGCCCACATCTAGGCTTGCTACACTCTCAGTGCACAAAGTAACAGCTGAGTGAGAGTCGGCCATGATGGAGGTGATGGAGCATGAGTTCCTTCTCCCCTGGTGGGGCTCCGCTATGAGAAGATGAAGATGTTTTTCCAGTAAGTGATGAGCTCCTCACTTCTAAGAAACATTGACAGCAAACACAGAGAGCAGGCCTATCTCTTAAAGGGTAACTAAATTGCATCGTGGGTAATGTAGGTGCCAGGTTTTACAGATTACATTACATAAAGCTTCCTCTGGAGCCTGTAAACACGCTTTAATGTGTAAAGGTGGTGGAGTTGCCCTTTAAGCCAGGTTTACTTCAGTAAATCACAGTTGTTTCCATTCAATTCTGTTTCATTAAGGGCATTAAAGTACGTATGAGCCAAGTTACCATGGAAACTGATGGTCAGCGTTACAGTCAATCTGAAACAGTTTCCTCGAAGTTCCCATCTGAAAGTTTTTCCTTGCTGCTGAACTGTGAACACAAGTCAGTTTGCTGCACTTATTGTGCACCAAATCTCAGCAGGCGTTTTTCAAACTTTTTCGAAGGAGCTGCTTTTTTAAAGACAAACCATTGTGGCCAAATTCACAGCAGGCCTTCAAGTCTTGAGAAAAGCACATTTGTGCATAAATCTACATTCCCGACCATTTTTACTGTCATTTCTGCATTGTGAATAGGTAAATCTGCCATTTCAACGATATCTTACTTTATAAATGAGATCATATGAATGCATTTAAGCAGAAAGTACGTTTCTGCATGCATATAAAAGGTTTAGTCGCTTGAAGATAATTAAATACAGAAATGTTACATAATAAATGTTTAAGTGCAGTTTTTTTTCATTACTTCATTCTGTGCAATATACTGTATGTTGACTTTGTGCTTTTCTGTAGGCGTTAGCACCGCAGTTCTGAAATGGAATTGTATGGCATTGTACTTCACTTGATTCTCTTCTTTTTATGCCAATTTATACTTCTATTTCCACTTCCTTCTTTCCTCCCTATTTTTATCTGTCAGCTCTACAAATGAACATCTTTGCATAAACATATGAAGAACTTGTTATAAATGAAACAACTTGAACTTGTATATACAAGGTAAGTACAGCTAAAATGATAAATGGATTAATCAATTTATCAATTAACAGAAAATTAATTGGCAGCTATTGTGTTATTCTTTGGTAATGGCTGTTCTTTTTTCGTAGTTGCAGCTTCACAAATATGAAGATTTGCAGCTTTACCTTTTAATTGTTTAAGTTATTTAGATGTATTTTCTTTTTATAATTTTGAGGTATTCACTGTTGGTCGGACCAAACAATCACTATTACGATGACACACTGGGATCTGGGTTGTTGTTTTTCACCATTTTTGGAGGTTTTACGGATCAATCAGTTGATAAATCAAGAAAATAATCAGCAGATTAAAATATAATCATCACATCAAACAATCATTAGTTGCAGTAGAAAAAATATTAAAATATTTGCTCAACTTCATTAACTACAACAGCACAATCATAGCAATAATCTAATGTTATATAATGGCACAATGGTCACAGGCAGAGGAGGATTAAGGTAGTCATGGGCCCCTAGGCTATTTTTTATGTGCCCCCCCCCCCCCCCCCCCCCCCGTTTGTGTAACAGTGCAGGAGAATATTTGGCAAACATGATCCACACACACTCCAGTTAGCACACAGGTAGGTCAAATCGAATTGATGAGCTTGATTGGATGAGGTGACCCATGTCTGCCCAATCAGTGCTGTTTTGTTTGTTTAATACCCACGGACCAATAGAGGTCCATGAATTTTTCCATTAAAGTGTATTTAAATTTCTAAAAAATAATCTGACCACTTCAGGGACCCCTCCACACGTGGGGCCCCTAGGCTGCAGCCTAGGGAAGCCTGTGCATTAATCCGCATGTGGTCACAAGGGACATATTTCTGAGTACTTTTTAGTTTTAAAACTTTTTACTTTCAGTTTTAAAACTTTTTACTCAAGTAACAGTTTGAATGCAGGAGTTTCACTTGTACCGCTGCGGTTCTGTTCGTTTACTTCACTGGGAATCTATGCTATCTGTGCCTGATGTTTTGTGTTTCAAAGCCACGAACGAGCAGCTTTTAAATCAGCTTGTATTAGTCGGATCACATTAGCTGTGACTTAAGAAGCAGCTGAATCCTGGTTTGGATTGTTAGTGTCGCTTCCCTGAGCCTTCTTCATGAAACCCTGATCAGCTTCAGCAGAGACCACCTGCTTCCATCTGTAAACACGTCACTAACTTTGTTCAAGCCTGCACCCACACGGTTTTGAATGGCAAAGTTCATCTTGGCTCACATCACCATGACACTCAACTGTTGTCAGATTTACTGGGCGGTAGACAAATCGTCTGACCTTGAGTTTGCCCTGAGGGTCTCTCAGATGACCGAGAGCTGTTCATTGTATTGATTAAAGCCCCCAAGGGGGATGTCTTCCTGTCACCCTGCTACTGACGCAACTTCCCGGCCCACCAGACTGTAAATAACGGAGAGAAGAGATGTTGGCTTGTTACCAAAGCTCATTGTTGAACCGTGTTTGGACGAGTTCAGCTGAGGGAAGAGAAAACCATGTCACTTTCCAGATGATTGCTGATGACTGCTTACCCAGGGCCACTAGAACTGGTGGCGAACTATCCATGAACCGTTATATAAAATGTCATAAAATGTTCCACTAAAGCTATAATTGTTTGAATGTTCACCAGACTTTTTGCACATTGAATAATGCATTTATGAGTGGGCATGAATAATGAACAGCATGCATAATTCAATATAATCGTTCAAACTTTTTAGCAGTACAACATTTTAATGAAAAAACACAGACAGTGTGTTTTGTCATCAAATTTTCTCTCACTGTCACACAGATTGATGGAGTGGAGTGCTGCTGCAACAGCTCTGGAAACTTTTAGCAGCGCTGTGTGAGCTGACCTGGAGTCGGAGCTCTTGACGTGATATGGATTGTTATACTGAAAGTAGTCAAAGAGGAAAAGTATGAGCCCACCTACTGAGGTGCGGCTGGATGACTTCCATCCAAAATCAACCTTTTTACAAGGCAGCAGCTGAGAGATTGGTCAAACACTTGAACTGATACACTGCATGCAGATATGGAGGTAAAGGTTCAGAATATTCATGGCTGCCCATTAGGCAGGGAAATAATCATGTTCATCCTAATATAATGCTATGATGATAACCTCATTTTACTTTGAAACAAAATAATTATTAAAACATCAAAAATAAACATTTTACTATTCTTGCTTTAGTAAAATGTAGCCTGATTAGTAATGAAAATGTTTTGAAAATGGTATATGTTATTATTATTTCTTTTTGTACACAACCTCAAAATGTCAAAAGTGCAGCATGGGCTAATGTCAGAGTGAATTTATTACATTACCTGCACATAAATCATGATGCCAGAGAAGAAAGGAGAGGAAAAAGAGGGAGCTGGCAAGGGCTTTAGACTCAAACAATAATAATGTAATGACCAACTTTTTTGATAACTAGGAGGCTAACACTGGAGCTAACCTTACTAGCCAAGAGGTAGTCAGGGTCAGTGTAGGAGCCTCAGCCCTGTCACCAGGAGAAAATGTTAGCAGTTAATGTTTCTGCAGACCACTGATGTGAAGTGGTGGTGGAGTTACAGGTAAGGTGCCGTGTTTGTAGTGACCAAAACAGGTATTTTAAGCCAAAACACTGCTCCTAAAACACCTCGTCAGCAACCCTTCCTTTAATTCTGTGACTCTGTGACATCACACCACAATCACCATGTCACATATTTGCGTAACTTATGTCTAGCGGCTAGTTTGGCACATAAGAATTGATTTAGCCAAGCTGCTCTGTTGTTGTTAGCAGTGCTGGGTCAGGCGTGTGTTAGTTGACCAATCAGAGGAGACGGGGTATTCGGGAGGGTGGGCCTTAAAGAGACAGACACTAAAACAGAGTGTTTCAGGGTGAATACAGTGCTACAATATGAGAAAGCTGATGTGTTTTTTGAGAATTAAAACCGTAGTAACCTAAAATAAAATTATGACCCAGAAATTGAGCGTATGTCTCCTTTAACTTATCTGTGGTTTTGCATAAACTTATTGTGACAACATTTATTCTGGCAATTGGGTTGAGTAGCTTCCAATACCTGTGAGAGAGAAGATGGTGTCTATAACAGCAATGTGTTTGCAGGAGAGACAGAGAGAGGTGTATGTATGTATAAAATTGGAGAATATGAAATGAAACTGAACATCCTGAATGGACAAACCTGCGTGTCTGCTCTTCTTAGCACACGATTCAAATAAAGACATGGATCTCCAGCTTGAAATGAAAATATAATGAGTGGATTATATTAGCTGATGCAAAACTAACACAAGCAGAGAAATGATCCCCTATACTCCATAAAAAGATGCTTGTTTTATTACTTTGGGCTGCTCATATTCTGGCCAACGTGTTACATCATTAGATTGTTGCCAAAAGATCTTTAGTGACTCACTTATTTAATGAGAAGATTTTTGTTTTGGTGAGAAAATGCGTGGCAGACAGACTGCCCTGCATCCCTCACAGCAGGACATCTCTTATGTAAATGAGATCTTTAGAATCGTTTTCTCTTTCATAATTTGCCATGCGACTATACTGCTTGTTCCTGCTGTCAGTTTTTTTTGTAATACCATACAGGCTTAAATCAGTCAATCAAAATGTGATAGACTGTAGACATGGCCCGGTTTACCTGCTATTGGCCTAAGGGCAAAACAAGCTGCTGGGCTCATTAAACCGTTTCTCACCCTCTCTGTGCAGAGCTTGAGGTTTTGAACTCATGCCTTGTCTAACTTAACAAGCCCTCTTTGTTTTTTTTTTAAATCTACAATCTCTTTCCTTCTTAACCGTTTTCCTTTTAAGCTGTCTTCTTCAGAAAACATTCAGAAAAAAAAATTCCTTTCATGCTTCTTTCGACGTCTACTCCACCATATTTCAGAGGGGTATTTTACTTTTCAATAAACAACATTCATTTCACAGCTTTGGTTGCTAATATTTTTTTTCAAAACAAGTGAAGACCTGAAGAAACAACAAGAACACATCCAGGTACTCCAAATATGAGACAATGTGTCAAACAAGGAAGGAAATATTAAAAAAGCCTTTCTTGTAGTGCCTAAATCCTCCAGACATATAAATAAGGAAATACTTCCAGTCATTTCTTTTTCCCAGCTTATAAAATATGTTTTTTAATCATGCTTCATGAATCAGAATCATGCTTCTTTACCAACAATGTATACATTCAAGTAGAGCTGAAAGGGATCATCAGTTGATTAGTATGCAGACTGACATGCAACTATTTTGATAACATTATGGTTTACATTGATAGGATTTACTGATTTGCTTCTTGTACTTATTTATTTATTTTGATTCATTAATAATTGAGGTTTGGACTGTTGTTAAAAGTTGTTTTTTTTTTTAAAACCAAACAACTAATTGCATCTAGGGCTGCAGATAATGATTATTTTGAGTGTTGATTAATCCGTCGATTATTTTCTTTTATTAGTCGATTAGTTGTTTGGTCTATAACATGTCAAAAAATAGCGACACACAATGACATCCTCAGATGTGTTGTGTTTTCCACAACCCAAAGATCTTCAGTTTACTATCTCAAACAGATTAATCTAAACCACAAAACTTCACCCAACTTTCCATCGGCATGGGGTTGAGTAGAAAATGACTGAATTTTCATTTTTGGGTGAACTTTGCCTTAATGAACTTATCCTTGTTAAATGTTAGCTCAGCAGGATGGATATTGTAGGGATTAATTTCTCGTTCTATATTAAAAACTCATTATTTATTACAGGTCACATTGTATTACATGTATATTCTTATTATATAAAACTACACACACACATTCTTATTAAATGTCCGAGATAGGCTTGGATTTTGTGCAAAACAGGATATTGAGTAAGGCCTGGCACCAGTCACGCTGTTTTCTAGGAACAGGTCAGAGTGACGCGGCCAGATGTTCCTTGTGCTCGTTCCGAAGATAAGTGTCGACATGTTACTTTGTTTTTGTCAAATAAGGGATGAGTAGTGTGCCAAAATTCCCTGAGAACACCAGCAGGGACGAAGTTAAGATTGGTTTTGGAGATAGGGAAACTAATGTTATTGGTCAGTTGTGACTCATATGAGGAAAATTGACAGGTGTCTAAAAGCGGGAGGAAAGGCCCATTGGTGTAAACCAATTAAGACGGCAAAAGTAAGTGTATAAAAAAGACTGTATTTGTCATAATCTCTGGTTCCATACTCTGGTGCACGTTTCTTTTTGTTAAATAAAGACTCAAGGACGAGAAGACTTCCGTATTTCAGTTTGTCTTGTATCAACGCATGGAATGGGAGCATACAAAAGTTTCAACTCGCCTGCTGGCTTCAAATATTATTACCTTCATGCTTCTATTTCCAGTGTAAATGTATGTAATAAGGTGATCCACCAGTCTCCAGAGGCGATCGCAGGCCCACAATACCATGGCACATCTGTCAGAAAAACCCCTGGATGTGGCTTTGCTAGAGCTCCCCAGTGAATTTCCATAAGCCCCCGCGAGCTTTGTCCCATTTCAGCTGAGCAAACCACAGGAGATGACGGGGGCAGAGGGCACGGCTAGATGTGCTTCAACTGCCAATGGGAAATGTCAGTCCCTCTCACAGACCAGGAATAACAAATAGCCTCTTGAGTGTCTTGACAAGCAATGGTGGCTGCAGCAAACTTACTGCGGCACCTGTCCACATAGAATTATGCATGACATGAGAAAGGACAGCCCCCTGCTACCCGGGAAATTTATCTCATCGAGGGCTTGAAGACATTTTGACAAGAGTATCTTACATATTTCATCACATTTCTCAGGGAGTGCAGTCAGTACCAGCATCAGGAGTCATAAATAGGAGAGGTTTGACATTATTTACTTTCAGTCTGAAAGCTGAACATCGGCCTATTATTTATGTCACCGTACATCAGCAGAGAGCTGGATAATTTCTCTTATTCAATTCAGCATTTTACATTTTTGTCTGAAACATCTACACAGTGGCTCTAGAGTTGTCCATGAGGGGTCGGCGGTTAGATCTCTGGCTTCTCTTGTCCATGTGTCGAAGTGTCCTTAAGCAACACACTAGCTCCTGATGGGCGGGCCAGCGCTTGGCATGACAGCATGAAAAGGTGAAAGAGATGCAATGTTGAAAAGTGTTTTTACCATTAAGGTAGAAATGCGCTATGAAAATGCAGTCCCATTTACCTTTTCCCTCAAAAGTATCCAATACCATGCCCAATTTATTTCCTTTTTCTGTGGCTGCTAAAATGTTCCCAAAAGTAATTTCCTGTCACTGCAAACATCGTTTTCAGAAGCTTTCAAAAGTAAACACACACACAGCAGGTTTGTCCACGTTAAGCTTGACAATTTAAGTTGGACCATCTTGGTGACACAGAAATTACATTGATTCCACACTCTCCTTTTCAGTGTCTGTCACCACCATGCCTGTCTGCGAAACTAAGAGAAGATCTGAAAAGTTTTCATTTAAAAATACAGACATACAAATATTAGGTGATATGTATTGCCAAATAGTGTTCAATTGGACCTATTGTAGAATCTAAGACATGACCGCTACCTGTGATTCCATTAATAGCATGAGGTGTGAGGATATATTTTTGTCAAGTGCTGACGTCTCATTTTCTTTACGATCCCCTCCACACATGTATTAATGCATTAAAAAAACTCTCTAATTTGAATGTGTCTGACATGATTTTTGCAGAAACCACATTAAATCCCTTAAAATGGCACCTATTCCTTCTCCCTTATTAAAAAATCTAGAATATATAAATATGCAAATATTTTTCATTTCACAAGATTAACTGCTGGACACAAGATGTCTCCTACTGCACTGTAAAGACCATTCTCAGTCCATCTTGGTCCAATAGTCACACTTGTGTATGCTAATTATTAGAACTTAAGATTTAAACTTCCTCTTATTAATATTAAACACATTTTTCTCTCTCACACTGAGTCCTGGGCTCTGATGTATCATTCAGTCCAGTTTATTAAATTAAAAGATGTCAGAATACAAACGGGGTGGGGCGGTCAAACAGAGCGACACAAACACATTAGGGATGGCTTAATTTCAAAAGTGATTCATTCTATCTGAAACAAAAAGCACAAATTTCTATATTTCACGGTTACAGCTTCTCAAATGTGAGGATTCTATGCTTTTCCTTGAAATAATATTTTCATAAATTAAATCAATTATTAATTCAGGTCTTGACTGTTGGTTGACAAAACCAAAACAAGATTTCACTATTCTATGAAATGCTTAAGTTTAAGAAGGTTTAATTTGTCCGTATTTTATGACCAAACTAATGATGTTCCCTTCAGCCTCAGCTGTACTTTGTGTTCAGTGCTACTAAGCAATTATTAGCACGCTAACATGCTAAACTAAAGGGCTGTTCACACCTCATATTCTTAGCCCTGGGCTATCCTTTCACACACACATTGTTAAGTCAGGGTTAACTCAAGCCCAGGGCTATACGATTCACACTGCACTTCTACTAACCCTGGGTTAGATGTCCATTGGAACTAAAGTTAACATGAATGCTAACATTCATGCCATGTGACCAGTCTGTAACTGTATTTCAGGACAGTAATGATATTGATGATATATATATCAATATATTTAACTTTTTTTTTAATGGTCAAAACACACTGTTGGAACCAAATAAACCATATTTTTTTAAATTAAAGGCTCAAAAGTTCACAGACTTGATAGATTTTAAAATTAATTTAAATGTTAATTAAGTCCAGAATGAATCTTTTAAAATCAGAAAAATAAAGAAAAGTCAAGAGGAAAGTGTATGTTTGAAAAACAAAGCTTAATGACAGGTGTAATAAAATGATTACATTTCAATCAGTATAAGTCAAGCTGTTGCCAAGAAATGACAAAAAATCTATTTCTTTGTGTTTCTGTATCAAAATCCAGTCATGTCGTCGTCCTGTGAAACAAAAGGCATATGTAAGCTTAAACCAACCAATTTCAACCAATCATATCATGCCATCCTAGTGGCACAGAGCTGAGTTTTCACATCAGAAAGACGGCGCTGGAATGGAGTCTGAAATGACAGCTGACTGATGAAAAGAAGAGAACAGATTTACAGTTTGGCAGCAATAATATGATTGGTTTGTGGAGCTCTTGGCATCATCTGGTTGGTTAAACTTAAGAGTAAACACCCATAGTCAGACATGTCACTGAAGGTTCTCAGTCATCCAGGTCATGGAAATTCTAAGTGCTATATTGTAGGCAACTGGATGTGTTTCAACATGAAATGAACAAATGCTCTCTGGACTTGATGCTGTTGGTTATTGAAAATGAGAACGATAAGTTGGCCAAGACACGGACATTCTACACCAGGAAATGACAAAGAAACCAAGGTGACCAAGGTCTACTGCAACATACAGCCTCCATCAGTGAGTCATCAGAGGGCCTCAGCACTGACATTGAGTCTTCTAAATAGCATTTTGTATGATCAAGAAAAAAAGTCCACCTCACCGCCGTCACCTCCAAGAAAACGCGGAGGAAAACGCGGAGGGGTAAGAAAAAGTCTCGAACACGGGACCCCCCGAGAGAACCCAATGTGATCAACATTTCCAGCCATGAGCTAAGTAATGATCAGTGTAGTTTATTATCACGGGGCCTCTCATTTGTTCCCTCTAGGAGGCCCGATCCATTTACCACTAGAGTGGAATTAAGGACACTGTAAAAAATAATGTCTCTTATCAAAGCATCAGCCAGTCACAACCTGTCCCGACTGGTAAAAAGGTTTTCAAACCTAAAAGTACATTTATACCACAGGTAAATAACCCATCAGTGGAAACTTTTTGCAGACAGGTGGAAAGAGACGTTACGGACTTCTTCGCCCAGTCTAAAGAAAAAACTTTTCCTTCTAATCTCTTGGAGTCTGAGAGAAAAGCTCTAGCTGAGTCGATGAAGAATGAGGACATTGTCATATGCCATGCAGATAAAGCTCGGGCCATTGTAGTCCAGGACAAAACCGTATACATTCAAGAAATTGAAAGACAATTAACTGACAGAGATGTGTACACTCCTCTACACTCAGACCCTACTTTGAAGTTTGGGGATGAAATCAAGACGGTCTTAAAACGGGCCTTACGAGAGGGTCAAATTAGTGATGATGAATATAAATACATGGTTCAGGACAATCCAGTTAGACCTGTTAAATACACTCTTTCCAAAATTCATACAGACTTGCTACGTCCTCCAGGATAGCTGATTGCGTCTGGCATACAGAGCCACACTCCCAGTATGTGGACTCTCACAGAGTGACTCTCAAAAACTTGGTATATACATTACTCAAAGAGTGGAATCACATCCCTCAACTGAGTTTTTGTTATATTTAACTAATGAAGTGTTGACAAAAAACTATTTTATGTTTCAAGATCAATACTATCTTCAACTTCCAGGCTCTGCTATGGGATCACCAGTTTATGGGGAAATTTGAGTTGGACCTTATTTATAACAACAATCCCTATTCTAAGTTTAGAGACAGGGAATTGTCTTCAGACTGAAGTGTATAAAAAGGAGACTGACAGAAATACTTTCCATCAGTTTAGTAGTTATCATCCACTGGCTTTAAAGAGAAGTCTTCCATATTGTCAGCTACTAAGATTTAGACACATTTGCAATTCTGGTGAATCTTTTGAGCAGCATGCTGAAGATCTTTGTAAAAAATTTAAGATGAGAGGCTATGGGAAAAACTTGTTGGAGAACCATCTGAACAGAGTGCGCCAAGTTCAAAACAGTCTGATTTACTCGAATCTAGACTTGTGAACACAGAACGAAATTTCGTTTCAGAGGCTCAGCATAGAATTAAAATATGAAAGTATATCAAAAAAATACCACAATAAGAATAATAAATATCAAGTGCAAATTATTGAAAGTGACATTGTTGAGTTAGGTAGTGCAGATAATTGAATCTAGGTCAAGAGACACGTCTTCTCAGGGTCCTACATTTGTATCCACCCACATTCCAATATCCAAGTTTGTTAAACAAGAAGTGAGTCGACATTGGCATATCTTAAAAAGTGTTCCTAACATTGCTAGCTCATTTCAAGCTCTGCCTAGATACTTATAAACGGTTTTCGAACTTGAAGGACTATTTAGTGAAGTCAGATTTGCCTAAGAGGCCTACTCATCATTTTTTGTCTCAGATCCCAAGTGGTAATTTCCATTGTCATAACTGTACACTGTTATTCTATGATCAAGGCGAATCATTTTAACCATCCAAGGACAGGTGTCGACATTAAGGTCAAGGGGAGAATTACATGTAACACTAAATATGTGGTTTACCTGTTAAAATGTCCATGTAATATGCATTCTGTAGGTGTTCTATTCGTAACTTCAGTAGCCAGGCACTTCAACAGTTATGACCACAGTTTGAGTGAACTACATTATATGGGCATTGAGGCGATGAGAATGCCACAGAGAGGTGGTAACAGGGACAGAATCCTCCTCCACAGAGAAGCTTATTGGATACACTTCCTCGACACTCTGATTCCAAAGGAATTGAATGAGGAGGTTTCATTTACTTGTTTCCTGTGATACAAACATGTGCTATGTGGTTTCTGTGATACAGTTAAGTGCCATTCTGTTGTGAGATGTTGTTTTGTTTGTATGAGACCCTGTGTGGTCCTTTTCTCTCCTTCAAAAGGATACAGCTCCCCCTACTGAGGTATATCTGTTGTGCTTGGATAACCTATAATTAGCACACCTGTGTAGTTTCACTGTGATTTTGCCAGAATACACGCTGAAGAAGGGAGTCTTGCCCGAAACCTCCGTGTGGCAAGAATAAACAGTTTGATGGGAGTGCTGTCCTTTATTTTTCTTTTGTTTATTCAACATGAAATGTTCTAACATGAAACATTTCCAGTTGCCTACGATATAGCACCCACAGTCAGGTGATAGAGAAGCCGGAGATGAGGCAGAGAGAGAAATGTGAGTGATGAGTCTCGTAAAGATAGTCTTCCTGATTGAACTTGTGCAGGACAAGACATTGAAAATGGAAAGTGTGTAATAAATAAATAAATAAATAAAAAGAAAGTTTCAAAATAATTTAATGAACAAATGTTAAAATGTGTTATCAGAATTGCTAGTTAATTGAATAGTATTGTAAGTACTGGTCTGACTCCAAATAGAATATGCATTGTTGCTTTGTTGGAAGTAATTAGATTACTTTTTGTTTGTAATGTGTTTGCATTGAACAGGAGAGTTGTCAAAATTGCATTTCTGTAGATTAATTAATTTTAAACCACTAGATGTCAATATTGTTCAGGTTTTAAATGTGCAAAATGTTTGCTGGGATTGAAACCAGACAGTTTAAATAAATGTTTTACAATCAATTTGAGTGCGACATTATGTGGCGGTCACACCACAATACCCAAGGCCATTTCCTCCAAACAGAAGCAGCTGCCATCATGCAGAAGGTCAAGTGACACAGTGACCAGAATGAGAAGATCCTCTCCTCGAGCTGCCCGAGGACAGCTGCAGCAGCGTGTCACTTTTTTGATGTACATGTGGGAGTGTGTCTGTCAGTGTGTGTGTGTGCATGTCTGTTGTATGTTGCTGGACAGGGTGGGGGTTCTTTAATAACCTTGCAAGCTCTTGCTGTGTCTTTCTACAGTACTGGTCTTGCTCATGGCCAAGAGACAATGACCGTGGTTAACACTGTGTGCTGAATTTGATTCAGATCATCAGTGCCTCGCAGTAATGCTGATTGAAACCACTTTTACCAAGCGGCAATTGCCTCCATTTTTAGCATAAACCACTGAAGCATGATAGAAATTTACAATCTAAGCAAGAAAGCACTCAATAGAAGACAGACCTCAGCCGAGGCCTCATCATCTCCTCAGTTAGATGTTACTGTCACTGACAACATTATCCTGGGCAGGACAATATTTACACAGGGATAGCTCAAGTTTGGCCTGATGGTGGCACTAAAGGAGAGGTCACCTTGGGACCATCAATATACATAGAATTTTATTAATTTAAAATTAAGGGATTAGGGATTAATATACATTGATCAGCCACCGCACAAGGGGGTGTGTCGTTGCCAAGAGGCTCTTTACATGGTCTACATTGGTGTTTGGGCAGGTGGCTCATGTCAAGTAACATGAATGCCAGGACCCAAGGTTTCCCAGCAGAACATTGCACTGTAACAAGATGTTGATGTTTTTCACTTCACCTGTCAGTGGTTTTATTGTTGTGGCTGATCGGTGTATATTAACAAGGTCATGTGGCGCCAAATGATGGTGCTGGATTCAAGATTCAACAAAACAAAAGTCAACAAAATGAAAGTGTTTGGTGTACATGGTGAGTTTTAGGTCAGATCTGGTCCCAATTAGGGCTGATGTTTAGGTGTAACACAGAGCCAGACGGATGGAGGAGACCTGTGCTCCTTGTTGGAGGAAATAAGAGATTTCACTTCCATCACTTTCACAAACTAATGGAAAAATAATTATGGTGATGAATGAGCACAGAGGACTGAAGTGACTCCACATCTACATTCATGATTATTTTAACATTTTTATTAATTTATTTACCGATTAGAGATATTCCATAGTACTTATATTTAGCCCTGTGGTAGTGTGGTTTCTCGCGTTCACTAATAAACCCCTACCCTGTGCATAGAGCTATTACCTGCATTTAAAGAGTTTGATGGATTGTGCTCTAATGTAAAAAAAAAAAATGGGGATTTGGGATGGATGTCTCAGTACCCACAATAGTAACAAAGACTAACTTCCAAGGCCAAGGAGCACATCATTTTGTGAAGTTATACAAATTCCCAACTAGCCCATCCACTGCGCTCCTAGAGAAATAAGTTAAGCAAGACGTGAACTCTCCAGCAACCCCAGCCAATGTTACCTGAGCTGGCCAAACATATCAACAGCTATGGAATTTAACTAAGTATATTTACATAATTACTGTACTTCAGTACACTTTTGCGGTACTAATACCCTACTTAACTCTCCATTTTCTGCTACTTTATTCTTCCACTCCGCTACAATTTGGAGACAAATGTAGTATTTTTACTCAACTACATTTATTTGATAACTTTAGTCATTAGTTACTTTGCCAAGCAGCACATTTTTAAATTATTATTATTAAATTTATTTTATTGGCAATTAAAAAAAAAAATTATTCTGATAATCAGAAGAATGCTGAATATCTGATCCAATAATCAGTTGACCCATAAAATACAGTATATGCATATAAATATACTGTATGTATGGTTTTACTTTTACTGGTAGTTTTGTTTCTTTGATACTTAAGCACGTTTAATATCATTTTACTCAAGTACTGTTTGTAAGGGTGATTTTGACTTTTACCAAAGTAATATTTTAACACAAAATCTTTACTTTTACTCAAGTATAACATTAGGGTACTTTTTTAAACACTATACATCTGTAAGCTTATCTTAGAATTAAATAACCATTATAGCCAAATGAATTAACAGGACTAACCAGCTCTACTGGAACAAAACTGTTTCATTATCTCCATGTCATCAACCGGTGAGGAGGGTATAGACCTTTTGCCTGAAACGTGCAGCTTCAGACTGAAACAATTAAAGTCCACATTGAAACTCATGGAGCTGTAATTAGCTGACAGTTTTTATAGTGAAAGCTATTTTAGCCCTTCAAATTGACAGTCACTGGTTTGCTATCCCTGCTTAATGGTGAAGAATTTTAAGGGGTAAATGACCATTATTATTGTGAAGTGCAAAGTATGCAGTGGGAGAAGAGGCGTAACACCAGTAACTAAAAACAAGAAAAACGAGAGCGTGAGAGTGAGTGAGTTTTGTCTGCTCATCTGGAGTTGTGGAAATACTATTTCAAACTGTCATCTGAATTGTCTCCCAGATAGACGGGACGGGCAGATGTTGTCATCCAGGAAAACAGAAAATTGGATTTGTTCTTACACAAACATTTGTCAAAGGGAGAGCTGTCGGCTGTCAGAAATTGTTTCGGTTAAACCTCAATGGGCAGTGAATGAGTTTTTATGCCAGTTAGGATGTCAAAGAAACTAAAACAAAATTGACACTTATGACTTCATTTTCATTCATCCAGAGCTCTCCACAGTCTTAATCAGTTAGCTCATTTCCATTGTGTTCAATGTTCTCATGCAGCCCTACCGCTACTTTCAGCTATGTCATTTTGTTTGTTGCTTGGTTGGTTGTTTTTATCAGCAGGATTACACAGAAACTACTGAGAGGATTTCAATGAAACTTGGATGGAGGATGAACTCGGCCCAGAATAGATCCCGTCAACCGCTGGTGTGGGTCCAGATAAAGGGACAGATCCAAGGGCCTTGGCAAATGTATGCACTCTGCTCAGTGCCACTCTAGCATTCCAAATGTGTTCTTTTGATTTGACTCTAAACTGGATGTTATTTAACGTTTTTAATACTAATGCTGTTGAAATAATATTTTATACAATGGAACTGCATTGATAGCTTATTAGTTTGGGTGTTTATTCAGTCAGTTCAGTCAAGTTTGTATTTGTTCTACTTCCACTTGGATTAGCAGAAGCTGGAAATTCAAATTCAATATGTATTCATTATGTTTAGTTATTTCAACCTCTCTGCCCACTTGCTACCTAGTTTGTAACACACTTTTCAGCACAAAACGTAGTGTTCAGATATTACAACTGACTTAGCTTTGTGTGAGGTGAGCCTTATGAACTCAGAACAGCAAAAGAACAGCATCACCCTGATCCTCACCTAGGTCACCTATGACCAAATGAAACTGTAGTTTGTTATTTTAATGGTTAAAGCTGCTGTAAGTGATACTTAATTAAGATAAGTGTTAAATGGCTCTATATTTAATCACTGTTACAGTGTTTGGTCAGGAACCCATGTCTCACCTCCACCCACTCATTCAGTATAAAAGAAAATAAATTATCTAGTATCTCTGGCCACGTGGTGGATCGTAACCAGGTTGTAAGTAAAGCTTCAAAATGCAAAAAGAAGAAACAGGAGCAAGAGACAAAAAACAAGAAGTAGGCAATTTATTGAAAACTTCATTTAAACTCAAACAGTTTAAATGAAGTTTAAGACCATAGCCTTAAAAAGTCAAAATCTGTGTGTGTGTGTGTGTGTGTGTGTGTGTGTGTGTATATATATATATATATATATATATATATATATATATATATATATGTATACATGTATATATGTATATAACGATATAATTATTTCGAGATCTTGAGAAAACAAAACGATAGTGTAGTATATTAAATCATTGCAGGAAACATCATTCAGTGTAGCAATGTCAGAGGAGCAGCAGCATATCGATCACCGCGTCACATATCTTTTCAATCAAGGCCTGACACAGGCTGAAATAGCATTATGCCTTGCTATTACAGATAATATACACATTAGTGTGTGTAATCTAAAAAGACAGTTAGCAAGGCTTCAGCTATATCGGTGGCGCAATCTAAGTGAGCCTGATGTCGTCGTTAACTACATAGCTGACCAGCTACGAGGTCCCGGGCATCTCCATAATCTCAGGCCTATCATATCACAGTCATTATCTCGAGATCGCGAATTAATTATATCGTTATCTCGGGAAAACAAAGTTTCGTTATCTCGAGAAAATTATCTCGTTATCTCGGGAAAACAGCAGTTGTTATTTCGAGATAATAACTCGAGATCTCGAGAAAACAAGTGAAATTAACTCGTTATCACAGGAAAACGGAGGAAATAAAATGTATGAATGCATGGCCCTTGAGGGCTTCCGTAATATATTTGTATATATATATGTATGTATATACATATATATACATAAATATATATATATATATATATATATATATATATATATATATATATATATATACATATATATACATATATATATATATATATATATATATATATATATATATATATATATATATATATATATATGTGTGTGTGTGTGTGTGTGTATATATATACATATATATACATATATACATATATACATATTGGTTAGGGTTAGGAAAAGATCATGTTTTGAAAATAAAATACCTGCTTTTGTCACCACAAACATGGCTGGAAACTGTCCAGATGTTGCCTTAAAAATATCCACGCTTACAAATGTTGAAACGTAGTCTCGAACTCCAAGTGAGGACTGGAGTTAACCCCTCCACATCTCGATACGACAGGTCATAAACAGGTAATGTGGACATGATATGACACCTTTTGAAGTTGTGTCAGTATGGTACCAAACCAGCCAATTACACATACTGAATGCATCAGCAGTTTGCCATTACGTTAAGTTTCAACATTTTATTCTTGTTAGTGGGCTGCATGATTTTAATCTTAAACTTAAAACAAAGGTCTAGAAAATACGGAAAAATTAGTATTTAAGTGACTTAGTTAAGTAATGTGTTAAAAATAACATCAGATTGAACAGAAAATATGGACAAGCTATCAAATATTTGGAGATATTAATCCACCTAATTGACTGTCAGTGCCAAACATCAACAAACAATAGCTTGATCACAAGTACAAAAACAACATAGGCTGGAGGCAGCAGATGAGGTGTATTTTAATGAAGAACTCACAGCTTGGTTATTGGATCGCTCAAACATGAGAGAGAAGTTAGGCTTATTGGCAAGATGATTCAATCCAACGAGGACCTGACTAATTGGATAATAGAAGAAAACAGGAAGAAGAAAACAAGCTTGAGGCATTAGTAATAATGAGTCAATAAAAAAGTAGCAGAAGGTGAGAGGGTAAATTAAGTCGCCCTCCTGTTGAACTTTATCGAGGCCCCATTAGAGAACTTATCATGACAACAATGCATTTCTGTTTCTGTAATGTGACAGTTTGAAGCCTCATATAGAGCATGAACACTGTTAAAAGATGTAAAACAGAGGGGTGGGGAGCTAAACTGAATGTCTGGGACTCAGCTAATGGGTCCGACATTTCTTCTTGATGGTGGAAACATTTCGCCAAAAGCCTTTCAAGCTGCCAAATGTGAATCACCTGTCTTGACATCACCGATTGAGGCTGCAACACAGGTGGTAGATTCAGCCCAAAGAGGGTAATAAAAGTCACATCGCTATTTTAGAGCTACAAACACTATTTAGGCGCCGGTTTGCACCTCGAAGCAACGGTGCAAACTTCACACCATAACACTGGTGTGTATTTTTAGTCCCGCCTTCCTCTCCCTCCGTTGGTCACATTCGCACCTTAGTGCTTGTCACTTGTCTTGATGAGCTGTCTGCATTGAAATGGCATCCCGCCTCGGGCTGAGATAACCAGCATCCATAAAGTCAAAACATAGAAGAAGAAGCAGATGGTGAACAGTGCCAATGTGCAATAAAATGAAATAATGATGGTGTTTGCGGTAGTTTGGGTGTATGTTGATCATTTAGCCTTTTTGTTTCCACTGTTATCCTCTATTGTTAGAATCATGTTCTCATACAATTCAGCGCACCGCTAGGAACACCCACGTCAAGTGGCTCGCAGCCCAGAACTTTCTGCTAACTGCTAACTATCCCAAGGCATACATACATACATACTTTAAATCTATATGCAACTTTTGTCCAGAGCAAAAGTTTCATATAGATTTATACATAATAAAGTGAGATTGTTTGGCTCAGCCTGCTGAAACTAGTCTCAACCAGTGAACTTATTCCCTTCCTGAGCCAGTAAAACGTCAAAACATTCTGCTGCAAAACACTTCTGTGATTGGAATAGAGATGTATCGATACTTTTAGACCTTCCTCGAGCAATGAAAGATCAGGACCAATATGCTCTCTATGCTTAGGCTATTCCCCCTGCAGTTATGTTTCCAACATCAATTTCTGCTATTTAGAATATTATTCATGAAATACATAGATGAGTTAAAGTTCCCCCATGTTTTCTTGTATACAAACAAAGGTTTTGCACATTGAAGTCATCGATTGTCAGAGTAACAGCCTGAAAGTAGTGCGGGAAAAAGTGAGTTGCATCCCATGCATATAAATCCTTGCATGCTGGCACGATACAAACACAATAAGGACCCAATTGTAAAAACAACATCAGTACTACTAGAGGTCAAAAACACTCCAGAGTGTTTTTAATGACATAATATGTAACATTTCTGCATTAAAAATGTATAAAAATGACCTATGTTGAATATTTTGTTGCGTTCTGTACTCACATTACCCCCTATAACTTCAGTTAGAGAGTTAGAGAGTGAGGAAGGAAATCAGAAAAATATGAATAAACACAACGTGAATCAAACTTTAAAACATTACCTCATCCATAAAGCTGATTCCCGTCAGATTGATTTTCATCAGCAAGGGTGGGTCTTTAACAGTGAAGACAAAATAATATAAGATGATAAGACTGATCCCCGTAGAGGAAATTCAGTTTTATCCCACGCTACTTCGCAACATTATCCAACTATGTCTTTTGTTTTCATTGTTGTGATTAAGAACCTTAGCAGAAATTACATACTGTGTCTTTAGAGAAGAATATAGTAAACATTTTAAGAGGAGGCTCTGTAGTCTTTGTAAATCAATGTGTTTCTGTTTTTTTTTTAAAGAATTTATTGTATATTTGTCATTTCTGTTTTGTTATTCATTTTTTTAAACACGCCAGAGTTCTTGTATTTCACATCTCAGCGTATCTTATACATAACATTACACATTTATAGTGATCCATGTGGTTAATGTGAACATTAGGGAGAATTATACTAACATGGGGTTTGATTGTAGGGGTGTAATGGACCTGTCGTGGCAGTCACACAAAGAACACGTCTGACTGTCACACTATGGCGAGGACATACGTCAATGGTTCTAGTCCACACTCCAATTCAATAAATGAAGGTTATGCACCTAAAAGCTGTTTTACAACTGCCATTTAATATATAAACAGAAGAAGAAGACACTATAAAACGAGACGAAAAAGAGGACATGAGTTCAAATGAGAGCTCGAGGAGCAAGAGGACTCGCCGGCTGTGTGAGAAAAATTTTAAAGACCGTGTGGTGGATCAGATGAGGACGATGTGTAAATTGTTCATTACCCAGATGTGTCAATCACTGGAGCGAGGAGACAAAACAGGAATCCAACTCCTTTCCTCTGCTGTTGTTAAGCATCCTCTAGCTGTGAAAGCAGACAGGGCCAAAGACATTACCGAAGCAATCAGCATTTACCTCACATTTACATGTGTGTATTATCAGCCCTGCATAAAAATATGATAAAGTGTATGTTCACTGTACCATCTGTCACACTACTGTTTGTTGAAAATAAATGAAAAGAAACATGCATTTCAGATTTTTTGGGTGCTTTTTATCCACTGTACCAAACTTCTACTGAACTATACCAAGATACATACCAAGCCTTGACTTTTGTGTGCACAGTTACACCCCTGTTTGATTGCATGCAAGCTGAATTCATCATGCAATAATTTTTTTTAATGTCGTTTCACATAGTGTGGGCATTGGGACAAACTTTTAACAGCCACTATTAACAGACTTAGAAGACCTTTGGAGCTCCATGTTTTAACACTTAGGAACAATTACACTTACCACTTACCTAGATTATATGTCATCACCTCATGCATTTTTTGGCCATTTTCAGGCATCTAAGAGCAAAATTTAGCTCTGAGCAGCTTTATACCCGCAGGTCCAGGAAGCAGTGACTGTAGCAGAACCTGACACTGGTGATTTCTTTCTTCATTTTTAATCATTTTTACAAGACTTCCCATAAATGATGATAAATATAGCCATGTAATCATACAAGCATTCAGGAAGTCAAATATTCAGCTCTGTCATTAGTCCCCAACTCCTTCTTTCACTTCGGCCCTGAACATGTGCTCAAAGGTAATACAATTAGAATAGAACTTGCTTTCCAAAGATGTCCCATTGAAACGTTGCCGAAATTAGACTCCAGCTTTGGTGACTGTCTTTCATATCACATTAATAGTAGTGCAGCATGGTGAAACGATGGCGTAACCGCTGATTAGAACGGTGTCTTTCCACATGAGCGCGACAGGAAGCACACGCTGGCAGTTTTCTAATCGCTCTGTGCACCGTCGCGTGGGATTACGGGGATGAACTATTTGCTCCGGATGAAAATTGAGGTAAATCAATTTTCCATTTTCTTTTAGGACTTCACTTCTATCTGGTGTCAAGCTAATGACAGCACGAGCCGGTGGGACAGGAGTCATTCATCAAAGGCGTTTAAAAGCAAACGCAGAGCCGACTCTTCTCTCTTCGCTCATTAGTTCAAACGAAATTACTTCTGAGGAGAGCTGCTTGCAGCTATCATGCCTTGCTTGTATGGGGGGTGTGCTATGAATGAATTGCGTAAATACAGTAGTATCCTGGGTTGACATAATTATGATTTGATAAGTCAACGTATTCAGTCTTGCTGGTCTGAATGTGCCAGATGAGTGATTGAGGTTAGGATGGATCTAGACTGGGACAGACACCTATTGGAGATTAAAATGTAAAAAAAAAAAAAAAAAAGGCACTCGGATTCATTGTAGCTGAGGTTATGATTGTGCTCAGTGCAGATATCACGTCTTCTTTTCATGTCACTCATGCTGTATCATGTCTAAATAAACAAATGAGAGTGCAGATGCTTCTGTATGGAGCATAAAAGGTCACTGAGTGGTATGATGAATGTGAAGATTATGTGAATCTTGTGCTGTGATCTTCACAGTTACCAGATTTCAATCCAAATGAACACCATAAGATATTTTTTGACTGATGTGTTTGAGTTCCAGAGACTTGGATGATCCATGACAATGAACTTTACAGCTGCTCCGGATGTTCATGGTGGCCCAGCACTCACTGAGACAATCTGTAGCATATGAATCTTTGAATTTGGGGATTAAATTCTCCTTCACAGTTTAAGAATGTGCCATTATTTTGGGAAACTGAGAAAATGGTCAGAAGCGCGCAATGCAGACCAAGATATTTTCTGACTGATAATTCAATCTAGGGCAGCAACAACAATTATTTAATTATTTATAAATCTGCAGAGTATTTTCTAGATTAATAGTTTATCATCTATAAAATATTGTCATAATTTTAAGGTTTTGCCCAACCAACAGTCTAAAACCTCAGGATACTTAATTTACAATCATATAAAACAAAGAAAATGGAACTGGACCTACAGAATTTGGCATTTTTGTCATGGTTTGGGACTTTGGTCACTTCCGGTCTTTGTCTGCTTTCCCACCCTTTTTTCCACTCACCTGTGTTCTATTAAACATTCCTGTGTATGTAAGTCTATGCTGTCTCCTCACTCTTTGTTTGTTCGTCTCTGTGTCACATCTATTATCAGTTTTTGCTCTCCTGTTTTGTTGCCTGAGTTTTGATTGCCTGCCTTTTGCTTTTACAGACTTTCCTTTGCCTTTTGTTGTTTGCATTTTGGACTTTGATATCAGCTCATCATTAAAGCTTGCCTTTTGTTGTTCAACCATAAATACTGACATAAGTTACTTCCAAGAATCACCACAATAGTTGATGATTATTTTTCTGATGAAAATGAAAACATTTGATTCCACAATGAAAGGCAATGCAAAGTTATCTGTAGAGTACATTTCAAAGGCAAAGTGCATTTAATAGGAAAAACAGTATTGTGCATCTAATGCAATTAAAACATTCGAAACAATTCTAATATAACTTCGAAAGATGGAAAGAAAACAGAGCAAAATAAAGATATACAGTAAGTGCAAGGTGGATAGTGATGAGTGCTCAAGCTTCCATAGCGGCGTTGCAGAACATATAGGGTTTCTCCTTGGAATTAAAAGGTACAGTCCAAGTCAGAACAAGGCGTACAAGTGTGTTTCTGTCCTGAGGTGTATTGTTACTACATAAATGCTGCTTCTCTGTGTTTAGTTTGGACTGAGAACAGATGATGAGAGGTCAAGAGGCCTTGTGTGGTAAGTCAGTCATACAGTCATGGATGTATTCTGGTCCCAGAACACTGAGAAAAAAGCAGCAGTTATCTAAGTATCTAAGTTATGTAGTGAAACGTTGATATCTTCAGTTTTTTTTTTCTTTTTTTGAGACTACAAGCAAGATTTTGAATAAGCTGAATTTGCCTTAGAGTTGTTTTTCATGTGTGTGTGGTGGAGCCCTGAGGAAAGATTATTACAGTAGCCTGCCCGGACTTGAAATGTTTTTAAGCTCGTTACAGGCAGACTGTGTTGTTGATTTAAAGCAAGTCACTTAGAATCTGCCACTACACACACACATTTTTAAACCACACACACCTAGATTATAATGATTTTTTTTAACCCAGTTTAAATATCAAAATGAGTTGCAACTACGTATCATTTTCATTGTTGTGTTGACATATTTCTCTTTGTAATTGTTTTGCCTTTAAATAGTTTTGAAATGACTCAAATGATTAATTGATTATCAAAATAGTTGCCAACAGATTCAATCGACTGTTTCACCTGTGTTCTCAAGCACAATCGTAAATAGCCCTGATGACATCATCGCTGGTTATTTCCTCCAATCTTTAAAGGCATACCATGAGACGGAGGAATGAGACTCAACAATCGACTATCTCACCCCAGAACGCCTGCAGACACAGACACTGCCACGCACTTTTAGTGAGTCATAAGTCATGATTGAGAGGGATTATTGTTGTATCACTCCATATTTTTTGTTTTTAAGGAATATCATTTGTAGTATACCTTCCAAATGCTCCTTTAAAGCCACAGAAAATATTGCCTGTGTTAATACTCCTTATGATAAATAAATTCATCTGTTTGCATAAAATGCCTCTTTTTTTCTCAGTTTAAGAAAACCAGACAGTTAGAAATACAACCTTTTCATGGGACAGTGGGTATTGCATACAGATGAGAGTCTCCATCACATTTAATATCAGGGCCAAGATCAAAGTTACCATTTGGCCGGGGTTACCAGCTGAGACATCCAATAATTTAATAACTGTATAATTTATCCGAGATGTACGTATGATGGAGTGTGGGGCTAGCCTCAAGAAGAGAGAGGAGGGAGTGGAGATGTGTTTGTGTTTATACAATACAAAAACAGACAGGAACATGCTAAAAATGTGTCTCATTTCAACATAATGGCATCAACCTTTGGGTCAGGATTTAGTCATATTTGCCCGGCAACGACCAGCTTGGCACTGCCATGTTTAATTTGGGTTCAAGCCTCTCTGTGGAGAACTTGATAAGTGAGACTATTAAATAAAACTCTGTTGAACAATTAAAGAAGTTCTCATTTAACCTAACAAGTAGATGGGTTTAGGCACTGGGAGTCAGGAGCTAAATTATAAATTCATGAAGGTTTTGCAGCTACTTTATTGGCTTTAGGCTAGACCTCAGCAGCAAGCCTGTAAACTAAGTTTGACAAGCCCCCATGTAGAGCAGCAGGAGTGGGAATAAGCCTCTCACTGCTCATCCCTCCTTTACTGCCTGGAAACTTCTGGATCACAACAACAGCGAGTACAACATGAAGGAACTGATATGGAGATCAGCTCCCAGGGAGGTTAAACGCTGGGTAACCATATCTACTGCTCCGCATTTGCGGGTCGGCACAGAGCGTGACTTTAAAGGCAAAAAAATCCTCATGGAAGTCGAATTGCAGCTTACTGTTTCTAATGTCTTGTAAAGTTTTCTCAGTGTTTGTCAAAAACATGAACACGTCTCTCAGGACGGTGTGATGCAGACAGCTGTGTCAGGTGACAAACCTGAGCTGACAGTGACGGTGTGGGAAAATGTTTGAGGATTTAAACCCCAATGAGCTTCATAATATCAGTACATTTCGAAACAATAAATGCACCTCTAACTCTGGAAATGACTTTGGTGCAGTGAAGACATGACATGCAGGATAAGTGTCTGTGTTCTTTCCGGCTTTAGAGGAGAGCCTGGTACCTTAGTGTTCCAAGATAAACAACATATGTAAGTACTTACAACATGAAAGATGACTGGTTGTAAACTCCTGCATATTTCAAGGCTTAAAACCTATTTGCTAAGTTAAACCTGTTATTAATGTGATCTGGTCCAAGGGGCCCAGTCTGAGTATCAAAAGGGGTATGATTGATGACAAACATGTTTATTAAAACCCCTCAACAAGCATGTGCTGCCTGTGCACAACCCATAAAGTCCCATAACTCGTTTAACAACTGTCATAATTGTGTTGTCTTCTGTAACATAAGATAGATTAGATATTTACTATTAATAATCAAAGATGAAAAGATGTATGTTTTTCCTCACTTCTGTATTATGAGATCATGGGCAGGGCCTTTATTCACCTCAGCTGCAGAGAGGACCAGGTCTTTATTTCTTACTTGATCATATTTTCTGATCTGCTCCCATTAAGATTAAGTATGGATGCATTTAAAATAAAAATAAAAATGTGATAAACTGAAGGATAAAGCGTTCATTTATGTGCTGAGAAAAGTCAAGTAGTAAAGCTGAGCTGGAAAATGCATCGTTGCAAAGCTGAAAACAGGCTGTTTTTCTGAGCTCATGAAAATGGAACATTTTAGAGATACATAGTTACAGCCATGCTACAAAAACATGATGAACTAATAGAACATGATGCACTGCTGCAGATGAAAATACCAAACAATATATGAAGTGGTTAAAATGAGGCTAGTTCTAAACAACTACAGCAGTAAAATGACATCAGATATAACAGGAACACACTGACAGCGAACGTTTTGATTTTCATAATTTAAGTACATGTTGCTGGTAATACTTACATACTTTTACTGAGGTAATGTTCTGAATACAGGAAGTTCAATGTGATATAAGTTACTTAAGTAAAGGATCTCAATAGTTCTTTCATCACTGTCTCTTACTCTGACTTTCATGTTTTAACACAGATGTGGTTTTCATTCCCTCATCATTTCAAGTTGCTTCCATTTTGCTATACATATAACATACATAACATAGATATGTAACTTAGGTTACATAAGTAGCATACTGATGAACCCAAACCTTTCTGATCTTTTCCCAAACCTGGAAGTTTCCTTGCCTAAACGAAACTGTGACAATCCGACAAAGGTCTGGTACACCAGCTGTTTAGGCATGAGGATGTGCTGAATCTATCACAGAATCTTTGTGTCATGTGAGGTGAGTTGAACAGAAGCTCTGGGAGAGTTCTGGTGAATGCATGAAGAAATCTGAACTTTCATGGCCTTTTCAGTTTGATAGTTGTACTTTATAGTACTTTACGTTCTGGCAATTTTACTGTTGAATAACATATCATCATCTCACTTCACTCACTGTGTATTGCTGCAATGCAAACAGGTGATCTTGAATATGCATGATCCAGTCAAATCCTCCCGAACTAAACTACAGAGCCATGTGCAACAGGAGAACTTTCCTTACCATCTGTCAGTCGGTGACAGGTGTAGCCACCACCACTCTTCCCCACAAAAAGCAGAACGAGGTACTGTTTGTGCACAAACTGAACACAGAGTGGTTTTTTTGGGCTGTTTTACTAACCTTAATGCCCTGAAATCCAGTATGAAATCATCACAAACCCATTTTTAATGGTAGGTGTGTTCCATTCTGATGCATCAGCATTGCAAACTGCAGCGGATGTCTCTGCAAAATGACTGCTGGCCCTCAAATTCAAGGCCGTTATCAATTGCTGAGGTTCTTCAGACCATTGTTACTTTGTACACAATATATAGAATTCAAAGCATTAATTCTTTATATTTAAAATGAATAAAGAATTTGTAAATCTGTTAAACTCAGAAAATCACCCTGATCATTTATTCAGATACTGACTCTCTCAAAACTGGAGACAGTCATCTTATTTGGGGAGGAAGTGCAGGTTCTGCCTACAAAACTTCTCTCTAATGAGGAGCGCCTTCCCACTTTATATATCTACCCACGAGGCATATAGTAAATTGCTTTTACATTTGCTACACTGAACAAGGATCCGTCTCTTTCATTGTGTGGTGTGCCTTCTATCTTTGACAGTGTCTCCAAGTTGCAATAAACAACAGGTAGCAATTTTCTTTCTCCAACACCGAGTATGAAACCCCTCAGTTGCAGCTGACGACAGTACGGCGACAAAGAGAGATGAGTGAGTCACAGAGCAGCCGGGCCACAGAGGGTCAGTTTGGCCATTTAATCCCAGACACGATGCCACAGGTCCATCTTGTGCAGACCACATTCAGAAGTACCCGTCCGAGCGAACAAATGCGCTCCATGATGAAGATCAACAAATCATCCCGCAGGTCCAGGCGGGCAGACAAAGACCATCTCTTCATTGCGAGATGGCCACAGCTCGGGACTTAACTGCAGCGATTGATGAAGTCACATAAAAGGAGAGACAGCAGCTGTCCAGAGGGAGTGGATAGGTCAGAGATCTCCACAGGACTGTGGCTAAATACCACACAGTCACTGGTGTGTCATACAGAGGCCTCTGACACAGGCCATGTGTCAGTTCTACAGTCATTAAGTCAAGGCTAAAGCTAATTAATCCGTTAAATACTGCAGCAACATGTCAAATACGGATGTGCTTGTGTACTTGTGAAGCAGGATATACTGTTTTTTTCATGAAGACATGATAAAGAAGGCATTGGTTGTTGTTTTTATCAGATCATGCTGAAGCAGATTTCCCCTCAGTTATGATATTATGTACTCACCCAAGTAATTACTGAAATTTGAGATGACAAACACGTTGCAGAAAGTCAGACGGGTCCAGAGGCGCAAGCTGGCAGTTAATCAGCAAGCAAACCAAAAGACTGGCCAGATTATCTAAAACCAAAAGTGTAGGGCTAAAAAAAGTGTGTGCACAACACTGTTAAAGAGGTCATATTATGCCAATTTTCAGGTTCTTACTTTTATTTGAGGTCCTAGTAGAATAGGTTTACATACTTTAATTTAAAAAACCAACTCTAACACCATGACACAATTTGATCCAATCAATGAAAAAACCTGCAATAAATAATACAACATTTGAAATCTTCCTCCTGCTGCCTTGAGATTTTACCAACAGGGTTCTTCAAAAAAGTTTCAGACTGCATGACTCCAGATCTGCTACAGATTGTCAACATGTCTCTTCTTTCAGGCGTCTTCCCCCAATCCATGAAAACTGTAGTCACTAAACCACTCCTGAAGAAGAACAATCTAGACACATCAGTAATGAATAGTTATAGGCCCATATCGAACCTCCCTATTTTAAGTAAAATCACTGAAAAACCTGTTTTTCAACAGCTGAACAATTACTTAATAATAAATGGCTGTTTTGATGTCTTCCAATCAGGATTTCGACCACATCACAGCACCGAGACCGCTCGTCAAGGTCCTCAATGACATTCATTTAAACACAGACAGTGGAAAAAAATCAGTCTTAGTATTACTGGATCTCAGTGCTGCGTTTGACACGGTCAACCACAATATACTACTGGACCGACTGGAAAACTTTGTGGGACTCTCTAGTACAGCACTAAACTGGTTTAAATCCCATCGAAATGTAGAGTACCCCAGGGCTCCATTCTGGAGCCTCTACTATTCAACATTTACATACTCCCTCTAGCTCAGATAATGGAAAACAACCAAATATGTTACCATAGTTATGCAGATGACACACAAATTTACATAACCATATCACCAGGGGACTATAATCCCATACAAACACTAAGTAGATGCGTTGAACAAATCAATGATTGGATGTGTCAGAGTTTTCATCAGTTAAACAAAGATAAGACTGAAATTATTGTTTTTGGAGCTAAGGAAGAACAACTAACAGTCTCTGCTCAGCTTCAATCTGTAATGTTGAAAACTACAAACCAAGCCAGAAACCTCGGTGTAATCATGGACTCAGACCTGAATTTCAGCAGCCACACTAAGACAATTACAAAGTCAGTCTACTGTCACCTTAAGAATATATCCAGGATAAAAGGACTTCTCGGCAGGATTTGGAAAAACATATCCATGCATTTATCTTCAGCAGACTCGACTACTGTAATGGTGTCTTTACAGGACTCTCTAAAAAATCCATCAGACAGCTGCAGCTGATTCAGAACGCTGCTGCTCGAGTCCTAACAAGAACCGAAAAAGTAGATCACATCACTCCAGTTCTCAGATCTTTACACTGGCTTCCTGTCAGTCAAAGAATAGATTTCAAAAACCTGCTGTTGATTGACCATAAAGCACTGAAAGGTTTCGGGCCAAAATACATTTCTGATCTGCTGCCACGTTACGAACCATCCAGACCTCTGAGGTCATCAGGTTCAGGTCTGCTTTCAGTCCCTAGAGTCAAAACTAAACATGGAGAAGCAGTGTTCACTTATTATGCTCCACATATCTGGAACAAACTCCCAGAAAACTGCAGATCTGCTCCAACTCTAACCTCTTTTAAATCAAGGCTGAAGACCTTTCTGTTTGCCACAATAAACTGAAGCAATTTTACGGCTTTGAACTACACTGTGACTTTTATTTTCCATTCTTGTCTCTTTTAAACCTATTCTGTTTTAGCCTACTTTCCTATTTCTTAATTTGTTTTAATGTTTTGTTTTAATGTATTTTAAATGCAATTTTTAATGTCTTTTAATGTAATTTTATGCCCCTGTAAAGCACTCTAAGTTGCCTTGTGTCTGAATTGTGCTATACAAATAAACTTGCCTTGCCTTAGTTAACTGTACTTCCCCGCTTGTGTTTTTATGCTGTCAAAGTTTATTTTATGTGCCGTCCTTATCAGAGATGACCATATAGGTCGACTGTGAAAGCATCTTATTATGACTCATATTGACGTCTCTTGTTCAGCGGTGACCCCTAGTGGCTGTAGTAATTACTATTGCAGCAAAGGAGGATGTCAGGTGAAGCAGTATAAGAAGCTAGAAAATCTGCATTGGGAGGAGGTTGAGGATGGACAGTTGGGTTGAACAATCACAGGACTTTCACCAGGGGATCGCCATCCATGTCCAGTGTGATAGCACTGATTATTTAACTTGTGCTTTCACTGCATGCCTTCAGTAAATACAGTATACAGTGAATGCAAACATTACCACTTTAATTAACTATAACAAATGTGTAAATATGTCTGCTTCAAACAAACAGAGAATTAAAGTGTAAGGACTGGAAAAGATAACTCACATTTGACATCCCCTCATGCTTTCATGAGGAACTGTTTATACCGTCTATACACATGATGTAAAAGTTTATAAGAGCCTAATGAAACCCCTGGGTCATGAGTTATGCATTGTGGAAATAAACTGTGATGACACATTGATCTCTTGATGGTCCTTGCTGAAAATTGTAATGTTACCTCATTGTCCGACACTGTGGTTGAGATGAAGCCTATTTTCTTCAGCAGAGCTCCCTTGAGGCTGGGAAAAATGTCACAATGCTAGCAGCACTGGTTGAGGAAAGCTCCCAGGAGCTCTGTGACCTATATAGCAAAGCAGCTAATTTGGATATTAAAACTGTGTTGGAGGGTGGTCACAACAATCAAGTACAGAAGAGTACACAGTATTCATGGTGTGTTGCATTAGGAAAACACACAATCACACATTGGTTAAAGCCCTGTGTCTTTTCTAAAGCTGTTTGTAATCTTGATTAAAGGAGATGAGATGTCTAAGACTTAAACTACACATTCTTTTGGCAGTGGTAGCCCTTCCTTAAAATCATCCAAAATATACAAACGCCTTCTGTCTTCTCCTCTGTCTTTTCCTCTTCTTCATTGCGCTCATGTTCACATTTTCCCTTTACATTATATTTAGATTATATATCAAGCATCATGCTGTTGCCATCTGAATAAAGTATACTGACACGCTCATAAATATTAACGTAAAGAGGAAAAGATCAGGCACAGCAGTCAGTGATGCAGAGGTCATGCATGTTTATTGTTACATGATTATGTTGCCTCAGCTTGTCTTTTCACAGCTCTGAACTGTTCCACTACCTTAAGATGGCAAATAATGAAAACATAAGGAGCTGATGGAATAGACAAGATATTGAATAGTCTGACTGATAAATCACTAGAGCAATATTATTGGCCCATGTTAGCTTATCCTGTCAGCCAATAAACAACAAGAAATGTAAAAAGGCCACCTGACAAATGTTAGTCCAATATTCACTCTTCTTTTAGCTTTGTTTTGGTCTCCACCAACAGGACACGCCAGATCGCTTATTTCATAGAATCATGTGGGAAGGCACAGAAGAGAAGCTGTTTGGAAAAGGGCAGGCACTTTCAACAAGCACTTGGAAGATTAATGGATCACTGACTTTCACGGGCTAACTTCAACCAATCTGATCAGCAGCAGGAGAGCGCTGCCACCAGTGGAGCCAGTTGGTAAATCAAAGTCTTATTGAAGTCAATTGGCAGAAGAGTGAAAACATCTTTTCCATTGAGCCCCCAGCTGTTCTTTGCTCTTCTTTCAATAGAAATATACTCTCCAGTTCTGATATAACTCATGCTATAGCAGCTAATCTAACCTCTCTAGGAGCTGCCATTGTCATTCTCAAATAAACTGGTCACACTGAAAACAACACCTTCCTGCCAGAAGTTCTCATAGGATGCTGACTGGTTCAACAGCTGTGTGTTCAGCCAGAAGCACATAGCCTGAAAGCTGCCTTGCAAAGTAAGGTCTCTGCCAACTCCTGAGGTTAATATCTTGCCTTTTAGCTGCTAAATGCTCCACTATAGTCAGCTAGTTGCTAACACTGTCTGTCTGCTGTCAGGTGCTGGGCAGGTACGCATGCTTTACCCTTCTCAGTTGAAAACAGCTTGCCAAAACAGTGCAGGAGAGGAGTCTTATTCTGCCCTCACTGCTTCCACAGGGTAGCTACGCAGATAGCTACTCATACATTGACAGCACATGAAAGTAGTTCTCCTCATTAACTTTATTCCACATGACAGTCAACAGACAGAGTGAAAACTGCAATGAACAAATAAACTTGCATCAGTATTGCATAAACATATCCCCATAATCAAGACTAAATGTTCAATAAAACATTAGTTAGTAATCAAAACAGTCTGCATGTGATCAGATCAGATGAACAGAGCTAGCCAGCCAACATGCAAACGAGGTAACATGCTAATGCTAGCGCCATTGTGCTAATAGCAAATTGAAAGAGAAATTAGTATTTTTATCCAGTCAATACAAATCACTGCAAAGCCATATAGACACAAAAACGTTACTTGTTGTTGTTACAAATTTACAGGCTGTGCTCAGCGTAGGCAAACAGAGCTGCAGGCTTCTGCATGCCTGGCAGAGAAGAGAACAGCAAACAAACTTTCTGCTTCCAGTTATTTGTTACATCACAGAAAAAAAACCATTACAAGGCTAAAAGAATCTGCAGCTGCCAGAACAACCGTAAAACCAAAATGAGCTGAAAGGCGCTAAAATGCTATTTTAAAGCAAAAAGAGGGACTGAAGAGCTAATCAGCTGACAATACTTTCTCATGATCCATTGATCATAAAATTATTTAGCAGTCCATATCAAAACTGTTGCGCACATTTTCTGACAGCCTTGTGGATGTTATCCAGATAGTTTTGGTTGTATTTGCCAAGGTTTAGAGATATCTATCTCTCAAATTTCTCTATTTCTCTACCTCCACTCCAATTTAATGGGGTGAATAGAGTTTTGTTTGAGCTGCTCAAGGTTGAATAAAGGCAACTCTTTTTTTTTTCTTTTACAAAGGCTGTGTCTCTGTTACCCAGGATAAACCACAGACCTCGACAAAAAAACCCCACTACCGCTACTAAGAAAATGTCACTTTTTTTGTCATGAATCAACCCTTTAGATTTTCCAATGTTTATGTACGGTGTGCTTATAGAGGCCATTATCTTTTATTGATTTCTCTTGAGGAGATGAAGGTAATTAAAACACTGAGTAATAGAATGATTTTAAGCTCTGAGACAATTGAAACAAGGATCATGCAAAAGGCATGAATCTGACTGCAGCTCAATATCAGGAACAAACCCCTTGTATTACAGTAAGCACATTGATTGTACTGTGAAGAATAAATAGCTTAAGGTAAAGTGGAGTATTATTGATTACATTAAAGTGCCATAGGTTTTCTCATTGCGCTCTTCTTCTCTTTTTGGAAATGATGTGTTATTTCAAAGCGACTGTCCATCTCGTCATTTCTGGTTTACACAGAGACGTGGCATGAAATGGGGTGCAGGGAGAAAGAAAAACGTTTTTTTCCCAATCTGTCTGAACAGCGATGATTGCAGGGCAGGAAACAATAAATGACTGTCTCACAAACAGTCTGTGATGACTTACCAGGAAGCAAAAAGCTTGTTTAATACAGGGCTCGTTGCTCACTATTTTTTGGAACACCCTGAATCCACAGTATTCTTCTGATGTAATATAAACACAAAGGCATTATATGTATATATATGTATATATATATATATATATATATATATATATATATATATACACATATATATATATATATATATATATATATATATATATATATATATATATATATATATATATATATATACATATATACATATATACATATACACATATATATATATATACATATACACACACATATATATATATGTATATATATATATATACATATACACACACATATATATATATATGTATATATATATCATTACAGGCACATGCCTCAACAGGAGTGAAACCTAGTAGGCTTTAAAACAGCTGGTCAGGAAAAAGGTTTTGAGCACACTTGAGAAAAGAGTGCACACAATGAAGACTTCACTCTGGTCTTCACACAAAGTTTCGTAAAACACACTCGCTACGCCTCTTCCTCACTCTCCCCCACTACGACTCCGTTTAATGTCCCTTATCTTGTTGTCTGAGACACTCTTCTTGCCTTTAAATCAATTTCCTCCATGGGGATTAATAAAGTTGAATTGAATTGAATTGAACATGAGCTGAAGCAGATATGAAGATGCGAAGGCAGTGTGGCATCTCTTTTCACATATTGAAATGAAATATAATGTGCTTATCCTAAATGCCTCTGACAGGATTAACCGCAACGATTTAAGGTTTTCCCCTGAGGAGTTGAGCGCAAAAACCACCCCTCCACACACACATGCAAGCACGCGCACACAGAGACCGCGATTGTGTCGTAATTGCCTTGGTTGGTGCGGTGAAAGCTGGAGAACACACAGCAGTAACTCACTGATTCAGAAGTGTTATTTATGTTCAGTCAAGTCTGCCGCTAGCTCCGGGCGAAAACGGCACCGTCTCTGTCAGCATTGTGTGTTGGCTCTGAATGAAAATGTAATAACATGCCCTGTGTTGCTGTTGTTTTTCCAGACGACTAACACCATTTGGGCCGAGGACGAATACTTCCTGGGGCGCTGCTGTCACTGCTGGTGGTAAGTATGAAGTCCGCCTGTAACATGGTTTCCTTTCGGAGGCATCTAGTTCATATGTGTCAGAGGGGGGCCATGTGATTAGATGATGGGAAATCTTCCAGGGAGTAGTAGTTAAAAATAAAGGCATCATTTTCTCATATAATAAATAATTATGATGTGTTCGAATGCAAATTTCTCATTACGCCCACTCAGGGTAATGATACTGGCAGTGATAATGGAAGACAGCCTACAGCATCATTCCAGAGACAGCATGCATTCACACCGACTGCTACAGGCTTCATGGTACACATTCAGAATTTGGACTCCCCCTTCCACAAACATCCCATCAAATATATCTGTGGCAATATTTCCAACCTCACTGCTCCACAAAAGAGGCATATTTTCCTCAGCAGCTGGTTTCTGCAGGATGTATCCCCAACGGGACAAAGCAGCCCCTGCCACAAAGGACAGGGCTGCTGTAATCGACGGATGCCTTGGTTCACATCAAAGTGCTCGCCAAGCTGAGATTGCATCTCTCTCCACCCACTGTTTCTGTCCCCAGCCGTCATTCGGGCCGAGCGTTTGAGCTGCAGCCATGTCTAGATCACAGAGATGAGGTGGATAGTGTGATATGGCTAAACTGCTGACACAAGGCTCTTGGGCAGATGGCACCTTTTGATTCTGGGCCAAAATGTTTCCTTCGTTGGCAAGGTGCTCAATTTTGTTTCTATTCATGAAAATTTCATTGATGGAAAAAAAGGTGAATCTCTCTTTCACAAAAATGGGTTTCAAGGGGAAATAATATATATATAGTTATAAAATATCAGTCTCCTGCTCTACATTCTGTAGAAGCTCTAGGACTCGTCTTTAACATGCAAACTCATCTTTAATTCATTCCCTACAGCAGCATAACCTCAGCTGTGATCCCAATTTACATTTTAAATGACAATCCTTAATGCTAACAAATTGGTCTACTGTATAACAGTAGGGAATCCCCTTGGTGCTGCACATAAAAAGGCAAACAACAGTAGCTCTCATGAAGAGAAGAGAGCAGTCACACCATCTTGCTCTTTATTGTAAACCTTAGGTCACACTGAGCCTCGTTAACAAATGAAATATCCACAAAAAGACACTCTATCCAACATAGCAAACTGTTCCCTCATCATTGTTAAAAAGACTTTGACTAAAATGACTCTGCTCCACGCTGATCAAAATAACATAATGACAAATTTGCATCTGCCGGGATTTGTTACAATAATGATATGGAAGACATTCTGGAAAACAACTTTTAATGTTAAGCCTTAAAGTTTTGATGTACCACCAGTAATATGCCCCATGATACATCACAGTATGTTGAGTTGGGTTGTTCTGGAATTACTATGATAGACTATGTAACATTTCTGCATAAAATGTCTAAAAACGAGTAGACCTTTGTCATATATTTTATAGAGTTGTGTACTTAAATTATCCTGACACATTGCTCAAACCAGGGATGAGCAAATGCAACAACATCTGTATCTGCATTGACTTTGAATGAATAAACCTCAGTCAGCTACCCGATATTCAGAGTTCAGGTATTGACACTTTTTACTCGGCTGATACTCGTAAAAGTATATTATCGGTACCGGATACTTGTTTCAGCCGAGTGCTGGCTCTCATTCAAGGGTTTTTCTTTATTTTTATTATTTTCTACATTGTAGATCAATACTGAAGACATCCAAACTATGAAGGAACACATATGGAATTATGCAGTAAACAAAAAAGTGTTAAACAAACCAGAATATGATTTATATTTTAGATTCTTCAAAGTAGACACCTTTTGCTTTGATGACAGCTTTGGACACTCTTGGCATTCTCTCAGTCAGCTTCATGAGGTAGTCACCTGGAATGGTTTTCAATTAACAAGTCTGCCTTGTCAAGAGTTAATTTGTGGAATTTCTTGCCTTCTTAATGTGTTTGAGACCATCAGTTGTGTTGTGTAGAGCTAGGGTTGGTACACAGCGCTATTCAACTACTGTTCTAATCCATATTATGGCAAGAACCACTCAGCTAAGTTAAGAGAAACGACAGTCCATCCATACTTTAAGATATGAAGGTCAGTCAATCCATAAAATATCAAGAACTTTGAATGTATCCTCAACTGCAGTCAAGAAAACCATCAAACACATGATGAAAACTGGCTCTCATGAGTACCACCCCAGGAAAGCAAGAACAAGAGTTACCTCTGCTGCAGAGGATACGTTCATTAGAGTTACCAGACTCAGAAACCACAAATTAACAGCACCTCAGGTTAGAGCCCACATAAATGCTTCACAGAGTTCAAGTAGCAGACACATCTCAACATCAACTGTTCAGAGGAGACTGTGTGAATCAGGCCTTCATGGTCGAATTGATGCAAAGAAGCCACTACTGAGGAAGAACAACAAGAAGAGAAGTGCCTGGGCCAAAAAATACAATGAATGGACATTAGACCAGTGGAAATCTGTACTTTGGTCTGATGAGTCTAAATTTGAGATTTTTGGTTCCACCCATCGTGTCTTTGTGAGACGCAGAAAAGGTGAGCGGATAATTTCTACATGTGTGGTTCCCACCGTGAAGCATGGAGGGGGAGGTGTGATGGTGTCAGGTGCTTTGCTAATGACACTGTTGGTGATTTATTCAAAATTCAAGGCACAGTTAACCAGCATGGCTACCACAACATTCTGCAGCGACATGCAATCCCATCTGGTTTGCACTTAGTGGGACCATCATTTCTTTTTCAACAGGACAATGACCCCAAACACACCTCCAGGCTTTGTAATGACCATCTGACCAAGAAGGAGAGTGATGGAGTGCTGCATCAGATGACCTGGCCTCCACAATCACCCAACCTAAACCCAACTGAGATGGTTTGGGATGAGTTGGACCGCAGAGTGAAGGCAAAGCAGCGAACAAGTGCTCAGCCCCTCTGGGAACTCCTTCAAGACTGTTGGAAAACCATTCCAGGTGACTACCTCATGAAGCTGATTGAGAGAATGTCAGAAGTGTGCAAAGCTGTCATCAAAGCAAAAGGTGGCTACTTTGTAGAATATAAAATATAAAACATATTCTGGTTTGTTTTACACTTTTTTGTTTACTGCATAATTCCATATGTTCCTTCATAGTTTGGATGTCTTCAGTATTGATCTACAATGTAGAAAATTATAAAAAAAAATAAAGAAAAACATTGAATGAGAAGGTGTGTCCAAACTTTTAACTGGTAGTGTATATAACTTCCAGATGAGAGTCAGATAGTTTGCACATGTCATGGGCTACGTTCCATATTGACAGGTCTACAAAACGTGTCATATCACTTCACCGGTACATGTTCATTGCAGGACTTTCATGTTGGGAGTTGGAGGGGATGGTGGTGGTGACTGTGGTTTCAACCTTTGTAAGCGTGACACCACAAGATCTTTTTAAGGAGACTTCGGGACAATTTCCAGCCGTGTGTGTAGTTACAAAAAAACATATATTAAACAGGTATTTTAAGCCAAAATATGATCTTTTCCTAACCCTAGCCAAATGGTTTTGGTACCTACACCTAACCAGAACAGAAGCACAATGTTGTGACAAGAGAATGATTGATAATTGAACCTGAAGAAACGTAAAGTTGCAACATAAAAAAACAAAGTTTTAACTTATCTGTGTTTTTTCTGAAACTTTGCCAAAATTTATTTAGACAATTTAGTTGCCTTTAAGCTACACCACAGCAACAGTCATGTTTGTTCACGGTGAAAACTCACTGAGCGACATGAAGTGAGGTTCACGATATATTTATTTTTTATAGGGTGTGAGTGATCTACTTGTCTTATCTGGCAGCGTATGATGCATGTCAAAACACTTGAACCTTTTGGTTTTTATGCAAAACCCCACACACTTATCATGTCTTGGCATCGTTGGATTGACCCATCTTCGCTACTAAACCTGGACTACTTCTATCTGTATGGAGCGTCCTGTGTGTGCTTTGTGCATTCAATGTGTGTTCCACCAAAAGGCTGGAGTTTCACTGACAGCTGCTTTGTAGTGCTGCAAAGACAAGTAGACAGGGAGGAAAATGTGGCAAGAAATATGCCCTTGGGTTCCCCTACAGGAGTTTGGTTTAAGAACTGTTCCCATCCCAGCTGTTGCTCAAAATTTAGGCTAAGCTCAGCCAGGATGAGGATAAATCATTTATTGATTTGGAACAGATGTTAAAAACAATAATTCTGAAATGTTTAACGATGTGAACCATAATATACCATATGTCTGTGAATTTCTGTCCAGTCATTGTAAATAAAAAATGAATTGAAGTAAATTATTCTGACTATATCACATCCTGACATTCCTGAGGTTCAACTGAAGTCACTCAATACTTTGTGTCCCTTCAAATACAGTGTTTTGAATGGCCAACACGGGTAAAACATACCCAAGAGTACAACACCTGCATGCATGATTAACACCCCCCACACACACGCACAAGGGCCATTACTCCACCCCCATACCACATTTGTGCAGTCAAAAGTCCAGTGCCACTCTGAGTCCATGATAGTCACTGAGTGTCCTCATCAGCCACTTACTGAGGCCACATGGCTCGATTTGTTCTTCGTTTAATTAAAATTGTTTGACACTTGCTTGACAAAGTTGTTGTTGACTTTTTCTCAAGACTCCCATAACTCCCATTTCTCTTTTGATAGAAAATACAGCCAAAACATGACACTCAAGCTGCCGCAAGGGGTTACAAAATGTTGTTGGCAGACTCTTGGCATTGTCCATGTCCATTTACAACACATTATATAGTGACTCATTGTTATTTTCAGACTGATAAAAATCATGCCAAAATAAAGAGGGGTAAAAATGATGAGTCAATTCTGCAGTTTACTTAGTAATTCTAGCACAGGGCAAAAATAATTCAAAGATGTTTTTGAAAAGTTGTTTCTTAATGTTTTTGAACCTACATTAGGTGACTTTTTGGCCACTTTGTGGGCACTAGACTTTTATGACCTTTTAAAGGTATGTGGTGGTATGGCTAATGTGTTAGCCATCAGTGGCCTAATTACACATCCAGTAGACATGAAGAATCATTATTATTTACTGTGAGTTGACTTTGTGTCCACCTGACCAGTCCAATATTAGCTCTCCTTTTAGCTTTGGCTTCGGTCTCCACTCCTTACAAAAATATCTGGCTCTTTAGCTGCTAGATGTCCCATCACGGCTCCAGACTAACTTTTGTCACCACCGTCCAGAAACTGTCCCTAAAAATAATTGTAACTGTCCCAAGTGAATGTGGATCATCTAATGTTTTTTCTTTACTTTTTAATTATCTATAGTCTATATTATCTTTAAGTATAAGCCTGGTTTGTCCTGTCTGGGCTACTGTAGAAACATGGCATTGCAACATGGGGGAATCTGTGGAAGTAGACCTGCTCCCTCTGATAAAAAAAGGCTCATTATTTACTTGCTTATTTACACATCCAGCAGTTAGAGAGCGACATTATCATTTATCATTTGTCTGTTTGTGTCTACCTGTCTGTGTCTACCTTTTTGGTCTCTACCAAGTCATGCAGTGAATAAATCTGGCTCTTTAGCTGCTAAATGCTCCTCAACCTAAAATCAGAAATATGTTAATGATGTGTTAAGAGACATATAAAGTGAATAGCTAACATTTGAAATGACAGTATTTCCTGTTACAGTTTGGAACCATTTTATGACTTTTATTGCTCTTAGCCAGAAACAAGGGAAATTAATTTATGAAAAAAGCTGTTACAAATGTGTGTTTTCACAATGATGTGCATCATTGGAAAAGATGAACACAGTTGCTATGACAGTGCATTCAATACATTTCTGCTGATACTCCATTGTCTGATTTTAAACTGAATGAAAAAGCATTAGTGCATTTGCACAAGGACTAAAGTTTCGGTTCTCTTTTTTTAGCACCTACGATAAACACCACACTGCCCAAAGGCCCAAGAAGGCATTAAGACTTTCATTATGCGATTGATTAACCACTGAAAGCAGTATTTGTAGTATATACTTCAGAGCTAATGAGGGGAGTCAGGCAAATTTGGAAGCTTTGAAGTGAGGAGCTGAAACCCAAGTGGTCGGCTTTCACACCCACTGGCTGATTTAAGCGCATTATCTGCCATGATTGGTCCAACTTGACTCTCTCATTTCTGCTTTTAGTGAGAGAGTGACAGCTGAAAGCGGAGGCTTGATGAACGAGGGGAATCAGAACAAACGGCACCGTGGAGACACAGACAGGAGAGGGGACTAATGAAGAATATGTAGCTCTCCTCACGTACTGCATGATGGACTTGTCTCAATTCAAGGACGATGCAGTTTGGCCCAACACTGTCAAATCCAGTCAGGGGTGGCAGGTTGGTACTACGTGTGAGAAGATCTTGTTTCATACATAACTCTAGGTACGGTATTAAAACTCCAGACGAGTGTCTTGGAGTTGTCAGAAATGGAAATGGCCTTTGTACTTTTATTTCCTTCTCCCCCTTTAAGCAACTCAACTCGGCTGTTATTTATAAAGGTGGGACTCGTTTTCTGATTTGAGTCATCGGCATTGTTAATATCCTGCCACAATTGCCTTGCGAGTCATAAAACTACACCGTAGCAATGACTAGAAAATAATAAAGGAACTAATGAGCAAGTCATGACAATTAATCTTGAATTAGATTTCATTCACATTTCCCATGGCCACAAAGAGGGGAAGCAAAAGAATTAAATGATGTAGAGAGCCAACACAGAGGACGCAATTACAGGAATTTAAGATGAAGAAGTAAGGAGTGTTTGTGTGTGCTGAGGCTGAATTGTGCTGGAGATGATTAGATGGGCGCGGTACATCACTGTGTTCAATGCAACAGATGAAATTACGATGAATTTCCTCTTTTCCAGTGAGCCCTGACTCATTGTTGACGTTAGTTTGCCTGAGGTTCCAATCAAATATACATTTCCTTTCTAATAAGGGGATCCTTACGCAAGTTACAGAAAGTAATTGTTATTTGGATATGATAGGACATTCAGTTCCGGTAATGATATTTCTGTGTTTGAGCAGCTGAATGTTGAAGACAATATGAACATGCTGGATACAAAGTCAATACATTTTCCCAAAAATACATATGGTATGAATCTAACTTCAGTTCATCTGATCTGTCTTAAAGTGATGGTTTCATTGAGAAGATATTAAGGCTTAAAGTGAGTTAATCGATTGCAGGTGTATCAGGCTATCATACCCAGCTGTGTTGGTTGCTTATCTCACTTCAGCTCTACACTCACTCAGTCCTCTTTGCATAAATTAGAATTGTCTAGGTCTGCACCGATACCCACACTTGTGTTATTTGTGAGTGGTCAAGAGCCTACTTGCGAGACACAGTTCCATGAAGAGCCACAGAACTCAAGTACCAGTTAAGACTGCACTTGTCATGGAGGTCTGTTCATCAGGTCATCCTGTGGCTCGTGGCTCAAATGAGCTTTGATGGTTTAATAGTTTTATTTCACATTCATGCAAAGAACAAAATAGGTAGGATCAACCAAACAATATAAAGGGTCATTGGTGGTTCATGTTGTCTGACACTCTAACTGAAGGGAGCAAACTTAGTCTTAACAGCTTAGTCTTTCATTTTTAGTGCAGTCAGAATTAACTCCACTCCACAGTTTTATGTTATGCTTAAGGTTTTGTTCATTCTATTTTATTTGTTTTTTTTATTTGTGTACTGTTCTGTGCTTTACACCTTAGAGTTTTTTCGAATCTTGTTGCCCAATATTTTCCATATATTACAGGCTGCTTTTTGACAATATTACACTCTTGTGGACATTAAAGTTGTATTTTGTTTAATTCTACATAAAAACAACAACAACACATTGTTTCAATCTGATTTTTAGGATAGGAATATATAAAAATTGATATATAAATGGATATTTAACTTGTGTTAACGCGTCATCAACAAGAACAAATTTTAGATGCGGTGTGAAGACCATCTGTGGTGGTTCTGCCATAACTGCAGGTTCTGCAGAATGTTTGCATATGAATATTATTCATGCTCAGGGTTTGCGTTATGTGAGAGCCAGAGGGACCTGAGCTCCCATGAAAGCAGTAAAATCATACAAATGTGGGGGTCCCTAATACATTTTAAAACAGCCATTATTTTAATCACAGTAATGCATTTTTCAATGTAATGATTTGCGTTAACGATACAAATAGGCTAAAATAAAACATGATTTCCAAAAGAACTACACTTTGCTACCAGACGAGACACTGCTGAATGTGGGACCACCACACACTTTGACAGTTCGGAAGAGGAGCAGGACGTGGAAGGGGCTGCTACATGGACAGTATACCTGTTAGGCTATTATTTATTCCTAACAGAACTCGCGATAGATACACACCGGTGTTGGGACCCACAGATGAAGTCATTCATTGTGGATTTCACAATGGACTCTGAACTGAACTCAGTGTCCTAGAATTCCCCATTCTTCACACCTAGGTGCAAAATTCAGCTTTGAGCTACTATTGGTCAGGGTGACAGACCCCCCTCTGATCAGATAGTCAAAACTCCAGCGCCTTCCTTTGTTCTCTTCTCCTCAAGCCTCTCTTATCCTATCAGGTCAGGTTATTGGTAGTTTGCTTTCCTAGACGGCTTCTATAACCTGGCATCACGTCACACACACACACACACACACACACACACACACACACACACACACACACACACACACACAGACATTCCTTGAGCCTGGAGCATATCACATCCACATGTGATATCAGTGACCACCATTGTTTCTTTGTTCTGCCAGACACACACACACACACACACACACACACACACACATGTTTAATTATTAATCAGAGTTATAAACAGTTTAGTACCTTTTCTGAGACTGATTTGATGAATTGGCTATCTTTTCCCTTCTTCAAGGGTGGTGCCCCGAGGTGATCTAATGTAAATTGGATCTTATTATTAATCATAATTCATAATTATCCCTGATATTTGTTAATTATTATTGATAGCCAAATTTAACCCAAAACTCCCTATTACTGTTGCATGAAGCACTACATTATGGTGCCTCGTGTGATGTGAGCACAACACCGGTATTTACATCCTGCTGTGAGCGACCGAGCGACACACAAACACAAGAGGGATCTGCCTGCACTAGTGATTTGAAACTTTGGAAAATCACAGCTGGAAGTAAATACCGGTGTGTATGTATCGCGAGTTCTGTTGATCTTGTCTGGCGCGGCTTCCGTAGTGCAAGCGGCTGTGAGGGAGACTCGCGTGCACGCAGGAGCATGCCTCCAGGCAAATATAGTATAGGGACTGTTTAGGCTGTAAAAATGTACTAAATGAGGTTGTTTCGAGTAAACTCTGGATGTCACCACTTCAGGACACTTGGATTGCAGCAGACGAGCAGTATGGAGGAATATTACAAAGTTTTTGTGTAGTTTTATGGACCTTTTCCTCTCGGACACCATTAACGCCCGTTATATGGATTTTTGCTGCAGGAGGGTACCCCCGCGGGTCTCCAGCTGCACTTTGAGGAATAAGAAACTACACCGGACTTCTCATCAGAATGAGGGTGAGTCGATAATGACTGAATTTCGTTCTAGAGTGAACTATTCCTTTAATCCTATAGAAAATCTGTGGAGGGAACCTAAAGGATTTGGAGAGGATCTGCAAAGAGGAGTGGTCCAAAATTCCTCCTGAGATGTGTGCAAACCTGGTAATCAACTACAAGAAACGTCTGACCTCGTCTTTTCTGGATTTTCTTTTTGATATTCCGTCTCTCACTGTTAAAATAAACCTACCATTAAAATTATAGACCATTCATTTCTTTGTCAGTGGGCGAACTTACAAAATCAGTGAGGGATCAAATAATTGTTTCCTCCACTGTAGGTACTGAATCAGTTCCTGGGAGTAAAGTAGTCAGTAGCATACATTGATTCTTTGCCTATTTTTGCAAGAACATTACACTATAACAGTGCATAGTGTATATTGTATACAATTACAGTAATATGCGATATGGAATTTCCCCTCAGGATACGTCACGGTTTTCTAAAGAGAGGACCAATAATGTTGGATGAAGTTCATCTGCACTTACTGATACATTGAAAAATCCCCTTCCACAGTAGTTTTGTTAAGTATCGTATTGCCTTTTTGTATCACACGTGTTGACTTGTTTTATGGCTGCACTTATCTACAAAATCGTCATTCCTGATAAGAGTGTCAGTGAAGAGCCTAACTTGTAAACCATGAATCATTAGCGCTGCTAAATTTCGTACAAAGGAGGGGAGTGTTGCCAGTGTAAGCACTCACTCAAAGGCTGGTTTTCCATACACCCACAGCTACACACACACACACACACACACACGGAGAGACTCCGAAAACCCCGAGAAACAGTTGGATGCTTAATGTGCAATTGCTGTGAAAATGAAACCTCCCACAAGTGGCTCTCATCAAACATTTACGTTTCCGAGAGAGGATTAGCAACAGCGAGACTCCCGATGCGACTCTGATAGTGTTCGTTCCTGACACTGCAACAAGGCACCTTATTTGCCATGTTGATTCACTCACCTTTGTCATCACAGGATTAAAAGCTTCATGTGCAACTTTTGAGAAAAAAAGAAAGCGTTCTATTCATGCGGTGTCAGATGTATACATTTATTACAGTGAGCTTGAAGAAATGCAGAGAGGAAACACACTGCAGCAGCAATGATTCAGCTCTGAGGAACTTAGCCAACATACACAGTAATAGAAAGGAGGCTGGTATTGAAGGTCAGCATACTCACCTCTGTGGAAAATGTTAGAACTGTCCTTCGCTAACATTCACACTGACCCATGAAGGGCGCAATATGTAGAATATTTGCATATAGATTATAGCCTGAAATATGTCACAGCTGTACAGAGCAATGTGATCGTCTATCTAACGCTTGATTCATCTGAAAAATTCTCTGATCTGTTGCCATGGCTGTTATTTGCCAGACTTAACAAATGTGTCAAATCGACTCTCCGTTTCTGAACATTGTTTCTATTTTAACACCTCTTTCTTCCTCTCTCTCCTCTGATTTCACTCCTCTGGAATAATTGAGGTATTTGGGTCATGTTGTCATTAGAATAGCATCCCTTCGTCATGTAAGGACTTCCTGGGGAACATTATTAGCAAAAATAAAAAGCTGATCAGCATACAGCGAGGTCTTCATTGATTTGCCCATAAAGAAGAGTACTCAGTGTGATAAATGAAGAAATATTACACTGCAAACTGCAATATTGCCTGAGCGACAGCCGTTTTAGAGGCATGATATAACCATTCAGAGTTTTTATTTTAGACTAAACTATGTCATAAAAAAATCCCAGCAGTAACTGCTCAGTAAATCACTGAATACAAAGATGTATCCATCATCTTTCAAGCGTTTATTTCACCAGAGAGCCAGAACCAGCCTGGGAAGCACAAAGTATCAACTCCTGCCACATTCATCACTAATAAAGGCTCAGTGCTTGCATCTCAAGTCTCCTGGCCATGTCTGCTCGTGTCATCATAGAGGTCCGCTGGAGATTTGCAAACAATATCTAAATATAAAACAAGTGGGCCAAAGGGGGAGAGGTACCTGAATATAGAATGTTGTTGTGTGGCCCAAGGCCCATTCGAGAGAAAAAAGGAAAAGGCTGATAAGGTACATTGGTTTCCATTTAAAGTTGGTAGACACAGGAAAGTGTTTTATCTCAAGCCCCTCCGGTCCTGTCCTTACTCTGAAGCAGTATGAGCCATCTAAGTTAAAGAACTGCACCAGTTAGATTTTACTTTATTTTCCTCGCCATTGTTGTCCTTGAGAAGTTGAATCTCACCCTCAGACTATGTGTTTTACTGCAGGTTTGACTTCCCCCCTGTGAGTCTAAAGCACCCAATGTTTTCAGAAACACACTCAGAGCTTACAGGGATAATCTGCAGCCTAGTCAAATTATATGCAGTTTGGAAGACCAAGCTTTAGCAGTGATCACCCATTTGATGTGGCTATTCTTTTATCATCTGCAATAAGTTTTAATAATGCAAAGCACTGCTGCACACTGATGCTGGTGGTAGGAAAAGGGCAGAGCTGCAGTGAAAAATCCATAGGTTCAGTAAATCTTATGCAGCCATTGTAGGCTACATAAAGAGTTAGAGTTAATAAATCTTTTGCCAAAGGACAATAGACAGTGCTTGCATATTTTATCAGCACTCAGGGCTTGTATGAAACACAATAAACTAGTTTGCACTGGGTTGGGATTTAATCATAACACATGTGGATGTGCTGCTCTGGTTCTGTTACAGTGCTGAAAATCCATCAAGGGTGAGAGATTACCAGATTGTTTATTTATTATCTTATTTATTTATGAATTTATTTGTATTCATAATAATAAGTTCAGGCTCATTCTCACACAGATGCGAGCGTGTTTCAATAGAGCATTGGTTTACAAAATACTGTTTTTTAAGCATTAATCAGGACTGTCTCATTATCATATGACTAAACTGTCTCCACAGATGATAACCTCATTTAGCTTAATAAGAAATGACGCCCGAGTACATTAGTAGTTTATCATTCAGGACAGGATTACAAAAGCAGTGCATGGGTCTGCATTGTTATGCAGTGACAGTGACAGTATTCACTATAATCTAATACAATAAAATAGATGCATTATAAAAAATACTTACATTTATGGGATTATTTAAGTATTCATGGGATATTTATAGATATAGCTGTGCAGTTTAATCTTACATATTATATCAGTTACTAAGGTCACAGTTAAATTGATATGTTGAGCTCAGCAGTATACAGCACTGTCTGTATGGTAGGCTTATGTAGAATATCAGACCAAATTTAGAGGCAAAATCCTACCTTTACATTAGCTTACCTTTGTGTGGCTGACAGAGCTAGGTCTGAGTAAGTTGCCCCCATTGTGCCCTTCTCATTTATCATAGATTAGTCACAACAAACTGTTTTGAAAGACTGTACAGTCATTTCAAGCAAGGAAAATGTCACCTAACTAGCTGTTTCGTGATCCACAAGACAATCAGAATCAGAATCAGAAATACTTTATTGATCCGTGAGGGGAAATTGCTTGCGTTACAGCTGCTCCCATTCAAAAGTCTTAGAAAATAAGCAGACAGATAACAACTATAAATAAGCAAGAATAAAAAAATAGAATAAAAATATAAAAATTGTACATTTATGTATATCTTGTTATTGTTTTGTTGCTATGTTTGCAATCGGCAGCCATGCTTGCAGCTCTGTTAGCCTGTACTTAACTTTGCTTTGAACTACATGCTAACATCAGCACGTTGAGATGCTCCCAATGAAAATGCTAATATTTAGCAGGTATAATGTTTACCATGGTATCATCTTGGTTCAGTGTGTTAGCATGTTAACATTTTCTTAACAAAGCTGAGGCGATGGGAATATCGTTAGTGTTGCAGGTTATAAACCAAAGGAATTAAATAATTTTGCCCAGATGATGGCGCTAGCTGAAAGTTAAAGCCCTGTTCTGGGCAAAGATTTACAATGAGATGACCGAAAATAGGAACTGCTAGCAATGGGCTGGTCTGCAACATTCTTAAAACCTTATAATTCATACAAATGCAAACAGATGAGACACTGTATCATCCATAGCAATCACTCTCTGTTCTTCTGTTCTACCTGCCAACTTGTCAGGCTTTATTTTGGCTGGCTATAAATTGTAGCTTCTTAAAATAGGATTGTGTATCATGATAGTGAGTTACTTGCTACAGTTGCATTTCTAGAATTGATTAAACTGCGAAAATAAAAAGGTGTGTGTCGTGAATGAGTAGTAGCGAGCGACAGATAGTGAAGGTGAATGCAGGTAGAGTGGAGGAAAAGCAGTGAAGATGTCAGTGGAGCAGTAAATTTAAATTGAAAAGCTTGTGTCATAGAGCCACGACTGTTACTCAAACAAGTGATGAGGAGATCCTCTATTTCCTCCCGCAAACTAACTTGACCAGCTCATTTTGCTACGAGGCGGTGATCGGCTTGTGAAACAGGTGATGTGCTGTATGTTCTAAAACCAGCCACTGTTGACTTAACAAGCTGAGTCCAGGTCATACCATCAGCTGGCTTTAGTCGGCCAGTTCACACTGCTGCAACTTTCCCATGCAGTGTTCTAAAGCAGTTTTTGTCTTTGGTTTGAACTGTGCTTAAGGGATCACAAAAGTTATTACAATTCATTCTGAGGGGGACATCAATGTTCAAACTAAATTACATGTCAAACCATCCAATAGTGTAGACGTTTCACTCAGAAAATGTCAACTTCATTGCTCAAGGGAAAGATAGAGGATCATAATTCATCCTCAGGGGACCATTCATTTCTATACAAAGTCAATTTCAATTCATTGAAAAGCTGTTGAAATATCTAAGTATGAACTAGTGGATCATAAGTGGTTGACTGACTAACACAATGGCATTGCCATCACTACAGCCACACTACTGGTTTGGCTGAAAATGTAAGTGAATATACAGAAAGTAATGTTTATGGTTGATTCGGTTGAGCTCAATAAATATTCCATACAATGTCCAATTTCTGTCATTTGCTGCCAGAAATCTTTTCAGCCAGCTGCTGTAATTTCAGCTAACAGGCTGCAGTCATTAATAAGCTAAGACAAACCAAAAATCAAACTCATAATATCCTGATCCTCACCATTCAGCAGCTCAAACTATTACCCCATTGTAGTTAAGAACTGTAGAACAACGCTTAGAACAGAGGCTACAGTTCACAAATAACAATTCAACAGTGTTGAGTTGCACATGTGTATCAAAGGAAGTCATCTTTAACTCTCATACTGACTGAGAAAACCTCACTGCTTCAGCTGGAAATGGCCAGGCATTAATAACCGCCATTAGCAAACGTGTACAAGTTTCTCTGGGACCTATCAAAGCACCACCTGCCCTGCTTGAATTTTGCGGACTTCTGCATACTTGACGGGGATGACAAGATTGACGAAATTGAAGAGTCAGGAAATGAACAATATAGAAACCATAACAAGATCCTGCATACAACATGAAACCCCGAAGTACTGGCCCTAGACCTACATCATTCCAAAAAAGCATACAAAATAATTTATTGGGGCAGAAAGAATAGAAATAACGTTTTTGGTACACTTGGTTTAAGACATTCTCTGCCTCTATAATGATTATAATGACTGAGTCTGCAACAGAGCAGAAAAGTAAAGCGAACTAAATACATGTAAGTGATAAAAAGCTAAACCATACAAGGCAGAAAAAACACAGTTGGACACATTTTTCCAGGCTTATATGCTTCAAATAGGACAGATGGAACATTGGCCAGTGCCAGTTTCTGTGAATTTAACTGTCAAGAGGAGGCACTGTGTTGGAGATGGGATTCAACACACACAGTATCACAGGAAGTGTTCATATCAACTGCTTGGTAGGAGCCAGCACCCACACACACAAACACACACATACACACACACACACGCGCACACACACAAAGCTGTATGGAAGCAGTGGTGTCCTGAGTCTGGGCAGAGAAAAGACAGTCGGACAGGTAACTGTGTAAATCACGACCCACACGCTCACACTGACACAGATAGCAGATGCTGGATTAGTGTGATCTCACAGCAAACAGAGACTGAGTTTCCATCAGCGTCCTAACAGCAGATTTATATATCAGCGCTAGGAAAAAATACCAAAACGTACCCAGGCTTGATGGTTTTAAGAGAGGCTTTGAATGTTAGATTTTGCAGTAGATTTTGAAGAGGAACATGAAAAAGAACATCATGAATGGTGAGGTCAGATAAATAATGTTCACCACCTCCCACTTGTTTTCTCTCCCATGTGTATTGCTTTCTAAGTCAACAGAAGCACTTTTGAAGTGAGACTTTGTGACTTTTGCTGAGCCATGGCCGCTGACCGTTACTGGATTCCACCACATTTAATTTCTTAAGATTCACCTCAAATTGCTTTAAAGCTGTGCCAAAAAATATATATTTTATTAACATGGATTAAATACAATCTGTAATCTGAACGTGGACAATCTTAGTGATAAGGCCACAGAGAAATATCAACCCACTCTGCGTTTTCCCTCAGCTCTACAGAACTTTTCAGTGTCTTCCATCTCATTTTTTGGTTGCAAAAGTTCCATTCCAATCTCTTGTTAACTGGAAACTAGGGCTGGGCAATATAGCCTTAAAGTTCGCTCCCGGCACCAAACGTAGTGGTGTTGCTGCCTTGTAGAACCAAATAAACTCCTTTGTACCAGACTCTGTACATCTCCAGTGATCTTCTTGGAGCCTATTTCATGACTCCAGCCTACATTGAAGAGACAACTATTTGGTGAAATGTTGGACCAAGTGCCAGGACCCATTTGGCCCATTCCTGGTCCCTTGGGACACAACACCTGCTGCTGTCTGCCAAGGGATACAGAAGTATCTGCTGCCATACCACCAGACTATAGGGCAGCTTCTTCCTTCAGGCTTAAGACTACTCAATTAATCCTCCACGTGCAGCGCAGTCACTCACCAGGTAAAGCATGTGCTATGTACTAAAGCTGAGTCCTTACTGAAGAAGTTACTGCATGTCGTCCTCTTTCTCTCCCCCACCTTTAATTTATTCCCCAACAGTCACTATCTAAATAGAGCAGAAATGTCGAAGAAAGAATAAAATAAAAAAGTACTTCAACATAAAAAAAGCTTTTTTTTGTGTGTGGCACAAAAAGACTACAACTGGAATATAGTTATACAATCCTGTGTTGTAGAATGATAAATAAATTAACCTTGTACCTTGTATTATTGTATTGTAAAGACTAATGTTGGAGTTTTCATGAAAATATATAATATTTCTGATTATTTTTTTCTCCAAAAATTGGTGTTTGGTGATGTTTCAGTATCAGCAGTAGTTGTTGTCGAAGTAGTCTTATTGTTGCATTCAAAGCATTTGATTGGTAAGAAATTAGAGCAACCTGTTTCTATGACAATGACCCTGACCCTCAAACACACACACACACACACACACACACACACACACACACACACACACACACACACACACACACACACACACACACATTGAATCTTTAGACCTGCGTCATACCTACCCTAGTGTGCTAAAAAAAAAAAAAAAATCCAGTAGCCTTAATATCACACCATTATCACAGGTCTTCACAAGAACACAGCTAAAATAAATGAGTGAAAAGTGATAATAATGCACTCACGGAGATGACAATGACAACACAAGGCCATCCAATCACCACTCCACCCCCAGAAATGCGTGACCATGATGGCAATCCAAGTCCATTTATAGCTCACTCAGCTGCATGCTCAAATGACCCGTGCCTAGTGAACAGGTAATCTGTGAGGTTGACCTACCACATAATAGGTTGTTCATGCTATATGCTACAACAGAGACAGCCTCAATTGTTCCTGTTTTACCAGAGAAGCAACTCTTGAAAGGACTGACTCATATGATGCAGTTACATTTACTGCTTCAGTGCTGCACTTCACATCTACTCATGCCACGGTACATTAAGTGACAGGTCTGGATGTACTGTAACAGAGATCAGATATGGAGGGGGTCAGGGGGTTGGTAGTGGTCTCAGTTCTGTATTTTTTGATAATATAAAGCCACAACGTATACACAAGTAATGGAAAACTACAGAGAGTAATTTTAGCATCATGTCATATATGTGTCATACATCAGAGAGACCAGGATGATTGTTCAACTTGACACTTATAACCGTTCACCGTTGGTCTCGTACTGTGAATAATGCTCTCAACGTGATTGTGAAGTTAATTCATGGTCTTGCAAATTGTCTGGCTAATTGAATAACCCTGCTGCTTATTATGCCCCCTGGCACTAAATTGTCTTGGCTAAACAAAGCCAGGTTGCTGAAGATGACTCATTTTTTAGTTATAACTAATAAGGATCATATTATCACTGTGAATATATTCTCTCCTAAGATCTTTATATAGCTATTAGTTATATTAGTTATATAGTTTGCTCTATGTTCTGTCTCATATGTCATCAAGGACATGATGTTTGCTATGAAATAAATGTATCACAAGCAGTTACAAAAAGCGGATAAAATGACAAATCTGGGTTTGACCCCATGACTGAGAAATGATTCACCATAATCTCTTCATTTATTTCTCAAGTAGGGATAGGATGTGATAGATGATACATAAAAACATATTTGGCCTCCAAAGGAACTAAAGAACAAGATGTACTTATCACAATAGACTGAATCACGGTGATGTTGCACTGTCAACAACAGTCACTTTGGGGTCGACAACTGGCGATTACTCTGCATATGTGAAATCGGCAAACTTGTTTATTTCTGTTGTGATTTTCAGAGGTAACTGTAACGTTAAACGACTTCATGCATGTGACAGGGGTTGTAGTAGGGCCGGGCAATATCGTTATTGTGATACGAGACTATATACCCTCATAGATTTTGGATATCATTATATCGTAAATATGGCATGTTGTCTTTTGCTGGTTTTAAAGGCTGCATTACAGTAAAGTGATGACATTTTCTTAATGTTCTACTTGATCTAATAGTTGCCTTTACCAATTATTCATATCACCATTACTGATGATTACTGATCAGAAATCTCATTGTGTTAGTATTCTGTGAAAGTACCAATTTCCTATTGGTCAAAAATATTGTGTTATTTGATTTTGTCAAATAAGTGCTTTTGAAAGAGATTTCAAAATATCGAGGTATATATCATATATCGCAATATGGCCTAAAATATTGGGACATTATTTTGAGGCCATACCACCCAGCCCTAGGTTGTGGTGGTTTGAGTCAGCTGAACTATTAAGTAGGTGCGGAGTGGTGTGAAACCGTTTTGGATTCAATTTTGATGTTGTGTATTGATTGTAGTGCATTCATTAATGTTACTACATTGGTTGAGACCAAAAGTCCACACCAACATCTGGCCAGTGAAAAAAAAAAAATTACAGTAAAATACTAGCAGCATATTCATTTACATTTATTTACTCTAATCAAGAAATACAGGGAAATTCTGTATTTATACTGATTAAAGTAACTTACCAGAAGCACATTCGCAGTTATCATGCTGTTATTTCTATAGTAATTTACCCAACTGTGTGGATTTACTGTATGTGGAGAAAAAAAAGGGAAACTGTTTTTCCTGATAATTAAAGAAACAACTTGCTATATAAAATATAAAATACTAAATATAAATTAATTATTCCATTTGACATACATAAATACATCATTTGCAATATCTTATGAGACATGAGTATAGAGAGATGTGATAGATATAGGGAAATTATAGATAGACACAGAGACATGACAGAAACAGAGAGACAACAGAAACAGAATTTACCTGAAAACTGTTGCAGGCTAAGTAAATGCTGTAGGCTAAGACAGGTTGACATTGAATGTCATTGTTTTAATTGTTCAAGTGGCAGAGCTGGAAAAAATAAAATAAATTCAACCTTGAATGTTAGCAAAAGTAAATACTGATCCATGTATTGTGTTAAGACATTTTATGAAATGCAACCACATGTAGGCCTATTTTAGCACTGCGCAAGAAAATAAAATAAACAACATACCAACATAGCAGCAACAATGATAGTTCGATTCAACCTGAGAGCTTGATTGCATGATTTTTTTACCAGCTACAATTAAATAATGGAGGCAAAAATGTTACGGGCAATGAAACGATCAGATTCCTTAGGAATAGCAACAGTCAAGCTAACCTTGCTAGCACATCCTACGGAGGAGAAAGAAGAAATATTGTCAACATTACCTTCACAAAGATAGTAGCTTGAAGAGGCAATATACTGAAATAACATTTGAATCACCCATATTTAATATGCCTCATACCTTAGCTAGCACTGAATCTGTCTTCTTGCCACTGCTGATAATCTCGACCACTTAAGATATATGAATTTGAAATTGACAGTAGTACACAGTGGATGTGGGTCAAAGATCCAATCAACTGAATTCCCCTAGAATGCATTGCTGCTCACAGCAATCTACTGGATTAAAGCCAATCCCCCAGAATTGGGGCCTTACAGCCAATTTGTTGACATAGTGGCCAAACTGTGTAATTACATAATGCACACTGGCCCAAAAAGACTTTTTCCAATAACTTGCATTGTGAAAGAAGCAGCTGTAAGACACTGGATACATTTTTTGAGCATCTGATAACATTTAGAAAGTCTAGAAAAGCCCCATGATTAAATTATTTTATCCCCATTCAAGTTAGCGGAGTGTTGAACCTGATGATAGCTGTTTGGCTGACAGAAGCCTCTTGTGTGGGCCTCACAATGTGAAAGCTATGAGGAAGATCCAGGTACCTTTTCACCCAGTAATTAACCTTTTGGGGCTTCATGCGCCACTGACCAGCTTTCATAGGAATAAACGGTGCTCCGCCTCCGACGCTGTATCCAGATTTCCCTAATTAGAGCCATGATTAAATCAGCCAGCTCACTGTAGAGCCATGATGTATTCTTATTTATTTTTTTTCCAGTAATTCATTACAGTGTGTCCCATTAATTCACAACATTAAAAAAGAAACATAAGCTCAAGGTAGTTTACACAGGCAGATTTGGGTTTGATAGGCTAATTTTTGAGTCATTTTAGGGGAGAAACTGTGCATTTGTTGAGTTTTCAGGGATTTATAGCTGTACACCGGCTTTCAAGGCTCACCATGTTTACTTGTCGAGGAAAAGGAGAAAGTATAGTCCCTGTAGCCCTGTAAGTTTCTCTTTGACAGACATTACTGATCTAATTGTGTAAATCTCTCTGTACTTAGTTCAACAACAGTGGACATGAAAAGATAATGAGATGGTTGAACTATGAATTTGTGTCTGCCACACATCTGCAGTCATCTAGACCTCCCTTTTCTAATTTTTTACTCCCACTCTTCTCATTTCTGTCTCTCTTGGTAACAACTTGCACTATAGACTCACCTTGGTGGTTGCCAGGCGGCTAATGAATTTTTCATATTCAGTGTATGGTACTACAGAGGAGTGGTGAAATCCTGACAGTGGAGCTCATGTGGGTGGGTATGTCAGTCCGTGGAGATGGAAGCATCGATTAATGGAAGGAGGAAATGCAAACAATTACAGTTTGGGTGGTGGAGACAGGGCGGCACTGAACTCTGAACACCTCAGTGCAAGGAAGAGTGAAGGATGGAGAATTCAACCTGCAATCCCAGGTATCAGCCTGAGGAAATTATAGAGGGGGTCTGGACTGACTACTCCGCTTTAATGACCAGAATATTTCTCAACTAAAATACTCCAGCATGCATTTAAATGAAAGACATGCTTAATAGAGGCCAGTGTTCAGGTTTGCACATGCCATAGGTATGCAGACAGACTCACCCTGTGCATGACAATAGCTTTGCTTCTGTTGAGGAAAATTAACAAATTAATGTTTTGTGCATGAAAGCAAAAGATGGATTACAGCCGTGTTCAGTCAGGAAATGACCTTTAAAAACAAACTTCTTTTAACCACACTGTTTTGCTGGTGCAAACACCAGTCTGCTGCGTTAGAGGTGGAAACTACATTTACTGAGTCCTTGATAGCAAGACTGCCTTCTGCTCTTCCTCTTGACAAGCAGAGAGGGATGTATGGAAACAGATTCAAGTGTCTGTGGGATAGAAAACCTTGAGGCATGGTCCAGCTGCTCCCATAACACTCTTATTGTGTAGAGGAAAGGCACAGCAGATGATGTATCTCATGTGTATGTGTAAGTGCTGCTTCAGTTGCAATGATTTGATCTTTGTGGTTGAATTTGATCATACATACATAGACATACCCGACTCCCTGGTCTGACATCTGCACTTGTAAGAAAGATGAAAATCAATTATATTTGGTCTGTACATATATATCCTTATATTAGTAATACATGATAGCTGCTGACTATCCCTGTTGTAACTGGTGGGAAAACAGGCTAAAATTACTCAACAGAATATATTCTAATGTAGAAACAAACTCAACAGGATTATTTCTGTGCTCCTGTGCTCGTTTCAAACTCCATGGTGATGCAATTCTATGCAGGCAACTCTCATCTCGTGTGTTCTCGTGAGGCCAGATGATGCTCCGCTCATGTCAAACATCTGAGACAAAATACTGAAGGAGTCCAGTTGTGTGACTCAATGAATCCTTAGTATCTTATTAACCCAGATGATGCTCACATTACTGTAAAACTGTTAAAACCCCAATGTTATTGCATTTCCTCATAACTAACCCAATAATCTGAATAAAATAAATGAGGTAGGGTCCGCACGAATATTTGTTCTATGTGGAGAGGACATTCCTTAAAAATGTCTGCTCTCCACCAGTTTGAGACTACACTTGTGTTTTTTGTATGAAAAAAAGTACACACTAAAATATGTATACACTTTTCAGAAAAGCTGAAATAGATTTTTAAAATTGTTTTTATTTATAGATTTCTCTTTTTTGGGGGTGCAAACAAAACTGTAGTGACTTTACATATAAAACATGGATACAAACTGGAATAAAATACACTAGAACAGACATTTCTCAATCAGGAAACAGAACAGAGTTACGTCTCCTTACGAGTTTCCAGATGGAAAAATATAGTTGAACTAGGAGTGTGCCATTTATAAAAGGTAATAATCAAGGTCCCAATAGAGAGTGAAGTCACTAAAAGCACCTACGGCAATAATTAGATGCAAATAAAAAACAGCCCGTTCTCCTACCATACCTCAGTCTGTGAGCTCCAGCAGCTGTGGCACTACAAAAGGTAGAGAAACAGACCCGAGTTAAATAGCTATCATCTCGCGGCTCTAGCAATAAACAGCTGATGTAAATGCTAATCAGCGCTCTGCCTGACAAAAAAAGAGCAGCTGTTTTACAGCGCTAGTACAGAACAGAAATGTTGATGCTGCGTAGTCTCAGACCTCATCCCACAGACACCGTCTCTCCCACTGTGATAGTGGGGATAATCAGCTGTTTACAACAGACAGGTTAATTAACGCAAAACAAACCTGAAATATACAGAAGATAACCCAGCAGTGTCTTAATAAGGTGGTTGTCCACAGGCCCCTGGAACAGCCTCAGAGCATTGTTATAGATTCTACTAAGTTTTTGGACTTCTTCTGCAGAGATGATCATTTCCTTGTTGGGAGTTTTCAGAGAGCTGTAATTTAAACAAGCTAAAGAGTAAAAATGAATTATTCAGGACTTAGGGGGTAACTTTTTGAACACCATTTTCTTCTACTGCACCTTCTGTGTTTATATTTTCTGGTGTGACAAAAGGAAATAATAATGGGTATATTAGTAAAGACTGCAACAGGACACTTTGCTTAAAAAAAAGGCCACCACAAACTCCATAAAAAAGTCAAAGCCCTTTCTGGTGGACCAACATGGGATCTAATTTCAGAATAAATATGTATGGTAGTAAATGGCAAGAGACAATTTTTAGATCCTTAAATCTAGTTTGTCATACCTAAATCAAGTATAAGGCTGTGAAAACGCTTGCCAAAACCCTGAAACAAAACCTACGGCACATTAGCTAGCTCACAGAACTGACTAACTGTCCATTTGCACAACTGCAGCTGTCAATATGGCCACATTTGTGATTTTGACTTTTAATTTTTTTTTTTTTTAGTTCTTTTGCTGTGCTGAAGTGACAGCCTTATTAGCGTTAATGACATATTGAGCAAAATGATGTAGTTCACTGAAGGTTTTTTCACAAAACTAAATGGTATTTTACTATCTTTGTGTGGCGAGGGGCACTAAGGAGGGAAAATTCAGGGGGAAGCCGAACGCCACCTGGGGACTTGCAACCCCAAGAAATATTTGAACCTCGGATATTGGTTGGGAAATAGGTAGAAAAGGACGCAGGCTCATAACTGAATAGGCAGAGACGTGAGTTATAAAGTAAGTTAAAAGTTTTTATTCTAAATGATAATCAAAATAATCAACGTGAACAGGCAGGGGTTGGAACTGCTGAGAGGGAAAAGAAAGGGTTAATGAGCAAATGAAAAACTCTTAAAATCAGTAAGGGGAGTATAAATAACTATTACAACTATCTTTTAAAAAAAAAAAAAAAAAAAAAAAAAAAAAAAAAAGGCCTCAATATAAAAGATCAGTGTAATTGTAATAAAAGTCGGTCCAACCACAACTATGAAAAAGTAAAACTAAGCTGAGGCCATATGTGGAGTGGCAGTCTACACAGAGGCAGTGTCCAGGGGTGCTACCACTACTCACCTTCAGTGCAGCACAGCAATCCTCAGAGCACGATGGTGCAGTCAATAGTGTACACCCGTGTATTTACTCACATGCAAAAAGTGAAGGGACCTCACCACGGGTGCCTAGCCTCCCGACAATATGGCACTCTGCTGAGGAAAATAACTAAACAAATGATCAGAAAAACAAGTAATCAAATAAGCAAGGCAACAAAACAACAAAATAAAGTAAGGTAACCCAGTTGGTTTAAAACACAAAACTAAACTAAAGGCAAAACTGTGGGCAAAACAGCAGTGTTATTGTGCAGGTGAACCTGGGACACCAAACACTGCCAGCCACATCAGAGACAGAGAGCAGGAAGCAGAGACAGAACAATGGCACACAGGTGACTTATAGCTTGGCCCTGATTAGGGAATTTGTTGGGGGAGGAGTTGATTCAAGGCTGCATTCACCAACACTACACCTTGCTCTGTACTAGGAGTATACCCCACCACATTGAGAACAAATTGTGACTTTCTTGACTTGAAAAGCTCAGGAACAGCAAAGCTTAGCTTTTAGAGTGTCTCACACTTTATAAACTCCAAGATTTAGAGCAAGTCATGGAGAGAAAATTAATGTGGCTCGGGCAGAGTGGTCTGAGTGGACGGTAGTGATGGAGGTGAAAAGCATGACTGTGTGTATGTGAGTGATGGAGAGACTGAAATTACATGGCTCAAACCAAAATAAACCCAAAAGCACAAGTCCTCCATCATCATCTCTCAAAAGCTGAAAGCTGAAATTCTTATAAGATCAAAGTGTAAACTTTTGATAAGAACCTGTTTTTGAGGCAGATTTGAAGGAATCCTGGTGTGGCCACTGACTTCTTTATTTTATTTTTTCCCTTTTCTACACAGATTCCTTGGGAATACGAAGACTTGACACTTTCAACACAGACTCTTCTGCAAACATGTGAGAATGTCTTCAAAATGGGGATGTCAAATAAATTGGATCAAACAAGTCTTCCTTTTTCCGTTGCATCTTCAAACCGCAAGAGGCATGCCTTCATTGCCTCCGTGTAGATTCCGTGCGTGTGTCAACCCTGTGCATGAAAAACCTCTTATCACTAGTGTACAAAAGGATGCTTCTGAAGGGATGCTGGTGGTGGTGTACTTCTCGGGTCTCTGCTGTTTTCCTTTTCCCCCAGCGGAGTACGCCGTCTGTCTAGCGGCTGTCTTCCTCTCTGTCACGAAGCTCGTGTTGGGTGGAGTGACGCCGAAGGCTTGTTTACAGCTGCCCCGTGGGGGGAACGTGATGTGAAATAAGAGCTGGCTGAGCTGTAACAGGGGCTAAGGAGGGATCACACTTGGATGTGACTGCACTATAGTTTAAAACCTTAAATCCCGGGGGAGAAGTGCAGAGTCAGCACCGCAGTCTTGTAAAGTCTGCAGGTCTTGCTCTCGCAATGCAAAGTTTGCTTGTAGGAACACGGCGGCGTAATGCAACCCCTGGTGAAGCTTAAGTGGGTGCTCCTGGGGGCACAGCAAATGGTTTACAGCCAAGTGAGTTACTGTATCCAGTGAACACATCTCGGCTGCAATCATTGTGCATTAATGACACTGCCGCCGTCGCCTTCCATCGGCGTTGTTTAACATGAAAACATCTCTTTTCTATTCAGCCATAAAACCTCTACAGCTTTGGAAAGCAGCCACTGAGAGCACGTCAGAGGACAGCAGGAAGGCAAAAGGGTCGAACAAAATCCAGACACTCAGACTGTTTTCATTTATTATTTCTGTATGAATGTGATCTCCCAACATAGACATACAAACAAAGGACATTTCTTTCATGGTGACCACAGCTGTCTTTGAAAATGTCCTTCACAAGAGTAATACAATTTCCTTCTAATATGAAACATTTACAGAAAACCTCCCTAAATGTTTTACACTGATGTATTCTGAAAAGATTTCAAAGCCTTTAAGATGAACCTTTGTGTATGAGGATCATTATATAAATACGATGAATACAATGTGATAGAGAATACAAGCATCAACATCATACTGCATGCATCAGGGACAGTCCAGGATGTGCAGAGTTTTGAATTTTCCAGTTTTTCAGAGTGTGCGTCATACCTCCTCGATTAAGAGAGAGTGGGTCCGTTTCCAAGGAGTCCACCGTGTTGGACCAAACCAAACAGTGGCTCTAGAGAGGGCTTTAAACTTAAAATGAATTGTGGTCAGGCACATTGTTGGTGCATTGCTATCTTGAGGCAGCAGAAAGTGTTTGTGACGATGACCAACTAAAACCTCTTCTAAATGAATGGAGCAGTATTTTTCCTGCAATTTAAAGGGTGCATATACTCAGATAGTAAGATGCGCCTACATAGGCGGGTTCACATCACACATACACTCTGCTTTAATGATTACAGAGGCTGCTTTCAGTCATTTTAAATTTTTCCTTGTGCACAGTCATGTCACTGCAGCAATTATAGTGGCACATTTTAGCAGCAAAACTAAAAGCTGCAGGACAGAGGAAACTCTCCACAGGACACAGAATTACATTTTTATCTTCTGAAATAAGTATTTTTAAAACAGCACTGATGGAGCTCAGGATTTATGAGGAGAGCTGCTTTCCTCCGAACGATTTCACTCTATGAACTGAGGGGTGTTCAGTTGGTTGCATTCTACAACCTCACCTCTGGATTCCACTGAATCCTACACACTGGACTTTTGGTGAAAATATTTTACATTTATTAGTCTTTACAGCCCCTTTTCAGTACCTGTGTTGCAATACAAAGGACAGCTTAATGGTCTTAATGTATGACGCCCACTTTCACCAGGACAAAATGTATGACATGAATATTCCTGTGCTGTGTGCAGAAAAGCACTCAGGATGTGCAGCTCCACTGGCGTGGGAGCTTCTGCTTTTGCCTATTTTATGCAATTAATCAAACCAACAAATGGTGTTCTGTAATGGTGGTTGTTAAAAACATTGCCCCTCCAGATATTAAACCCATTTACATTAGCTGGGCTTCTGGTAATTGCTCCAGAAATCGCATAAATGAAGCCCCATTATTTCTACATTCTCAGTACACAAAAAAACACAGGCTGATATCCGTGAAAAAAATCGTGACTCATGACAGGAAGGCTGGGAGATGCATATTGTATATACATACTGTATATATAGATGGTAAATAAATGATGAATATTTACTCAAGCACTGTATTTATGTAAGTACATGTTGAACTACTTTCCATTTTGTGCTACTTTATACTTCTCTAGATTTTAGAATGTAAAATACTTTTAACTCCACCACATTTATCGAACAGTTTCAGATTAACAGTTTCCATCTAAAGCATAACTATAATCGGCTTATAAAATGGGATACATTATAGATTAAACTACTCAACAGTGCTGTTAAGTAGCTGAAATTAGCTCCATCTTGACCAACCATGTTAAAATGCTCAGTACACATTTAATGTATGAATATAATCCAATAATCCCAAACATAAATAACATTCTTAACATTCATCTTAGTTTAGTGTGTTAGCATGCTGACATTTGCTAACGAGCAGTAAACACAGCTGAGTACAGCTGAAGCTGAGGGGAAGGTCCTTGGTTTTGTGTGTATTTAGTCGTAAACCAAAGTCCTGGACAACTTCACATTTTGAGCTTCATGATGCTACGTGATGAAAACTAAACTGATCAGAAGGTATTACAATTTGTCCTTTAAATACCTTGCGAGGCAGCTGGATTTGCAAGATCATGTGAGCTCGCAAATCCATCTTGCCAGGCTGCAAGCAATGTGCTTGTGGCCAAACACAGGTATGGCCTTTTATGGTTCTTTGAGGAACACCTGACAGCTAAAGACAGCAACTACAGGCGTGATGTAGATGTGACAACTGTTCATTTGAAAACAACAATGGAGGCTCCTCAAGATGTCAGCGTAAATGCTGCTAGCATCGGTTTCAGGAAATGAAGAGTAGATTTAATTGAAAGAAGAGCAAGAAACGGCTCTGAAGACTTTGCTGAGGTGGCTTCGTTAAGAGTTTGATTTACCAGCTGCTTCTCCTATATTTAGTGATAGACAGATGGTTCGTCTGATCAACTTGCAAGTAGTGCCTGCCCTTTTTTCAGACAGTTTCCAGCGGCTCCTTTACAGATAGGTTTGTCAAACAATCCATTTCGTGAACAAACCTTGTTGCACCAGGTCATCCTATAAGTAACATAAATGTTAAGCTAGATTTCATGTCCATCGAACATTTGGAGAAACATTTCACTCTGAAGAAACAAACTTCAACTTCATGGTGGAGCTAGAGGAAAAATCAGTGTAGCACCAAATCATTAAGGTTCATCCTCTGGACACATTTATATCTATATAAAATATAATGGCGATCCAACAGTTGAGATTTTTCAGGATGGACAGAAGGGTGGGACAAACAATTGAAGAATGTTGGCATCAAGATGGAAAAACTGTCAAGCCCAGGCTAGATTTTGAAAGTATCCAGCCAGTAAATCCCGCCCCCTGCACTTCGGCCTCTCTCCAAAGCCGCTCCCCCCAAACCATGAACGTGCACCGTCCGACGACTGACGAATACCGCTGATGGAGTCTGAGTCCTCACGAGCGGTGGGAAGAAGAGTGTATCGGTGCATCGTTTTCATCACAACATCTAACAACATTAGTAGCTACCTCATGTCTCATTCACCTGTAAGTAAACACCTCATATTATCAAATTCAACTTAAACAACCAACATCGCCATTGCTAGTACGGATAGCTGTCAAGCTAGCTTTGTTAGTATTCAGCAAGTGTTTTGAAAATGTATTTTGATGTTGTAACTTATTGTTGGTTAGCTAGCAACAGCTGGCCATGGTAATGTTAGATAGGGCAAAGCTAAAACAACAAGATTAGTGGTGGGCCGGCTACACAGTTTTTTTTGTTACCCTCAGTGGCTTACAGACGAATGTGAATATTGTATTGGACACGCCAGAGCGAAGCACATCATCACGTCAGAGGACGACGGGAGGGCGACACCAGCTGTGTCTGAGGAAGTGGAGGCAGAGGCCGTGGATGTGCGAGTGCAACGGGTCAAGGAGCAAATGTTCTCGGAAAAGATGACATACGTCGAGTAGGAGATCTTCGAGCTCAAAGGATTGCACATGAGCAGGTATCTAAAGTTTTTTTTGTTTTGTTTTTTTCCTGATAAACACCACCTACTACTATTTGTGTTTGTACAGCATGTACTGTAACTTGGAAACACAAGTGCTCTGATCAGTATCACATTTCTTGCCAAGTAGTTTTTCACAATTTGAATTTGTGTTTTGGTGCATAACAATAAACACAGCAAGTAGAAAAATGTAAAGAATGATAAAGGGCTGGTACTTCAAGTCAAAAGCATGAATAGGGCAAATGTCGTATAAACTGGGACATACAGGTTAGTCCAGGAATGTCGAAAGTATTCACCATTTAAAGTGTATATGTTTACAGCATGCTAAGGACAGTCAAGCTCCGTTCCATAAAAATATCTAATCATGTTGCTCATCTGATGCTTTACAGGCCAGAATTCAAGGACTACGTATGGAGCAATCACATCAAGTGCTGGAACTATTCCTTGTTTTGCATTATCTCTAACTTGTCTTGAAAATGATAAATGCCTTTTCTTTACACTTCCAGCACAAACAACCAACCCATTACAGTTCTTACACTTAACATAATGCACTAATAACAACAACTGAATTAGGTAAGACCCTTGTTTATTGAATCTTTTGGAATGTGTGAGTAAATAACACTACAAAAATAGTAAATCTTTTATCATTTACACAATATACAGTACAATTAGCATAAACAACTATATACCGGAAGGACGTCCAGAGGTGTCTTGACTGATTATAAACACAGGTCAGTGTTGGCAAACAGGTCAGGCTGCTGATGTCGGTGCTGTTGCAATCTTCTACTGTTTCGGCAGTGATGTCCTGTAGAAAGAAATAGCACAATTACATATCTGACAGTAAATACAGCTTTTCAAGGGCCTTGAAATATCATATTGCTTTACAACATTACTTGTCCAGCTCCTCAACTCCTGTGACTGAAAAGTCATCATCTCTGCAAAAATTATAATAATTACAGAAAACTGGATAAGAATGGAGAACTAAATGTATTTACAGGACATAAAGGTACATTTCAATGTGTTTACGAGACATAAAGTTACATCTGAATGTGTTTATGGGGCATTACATTTTATTGATTCTCTCAAAGATAACACAGGACTGTTGCAATGTAAAAAAAAAAAAAAAAAGTAATAATAGAAGTCTGGGGTTAGGTGGATGATGGGAAGCTTATGCGATAGGTAGCAAGCGATTATTTGAAGGGTGTAGTGGCCGTTTGCCCGAAAATCAAGTTAACTAAAACTTATCAAAATCAAAGAGGGCCACTTCGGCACAATGGGGGTGAATCGTACGCAGGCAAGAAGTCATAATGTCCATTCAAAGCTCTTAGATTCTTTCTGATGATTTATTTGACCCAAAACAAGCAAGCAAAACAAGATAACAAACAAATCCTGTTTCCTGTATGCCTTTCTACGCTGGTAAAAAACCACGTGCCCACCCAGGTGCATTCTGTTCCTCCACCTGCGTTCATACCTATATAATCTCCGGTGCCCAGTGCTACCCAATTTACAAAGAAAACAAAAACTAAATAAGCTAAACAAAACAATAATATTTACCTTAAATTACTAGTAATAGAAAAAAGTATCACAAATTGAATGAAAATAAAACTATACTAATCAAACATTATCAATAACAAATAAATAATGAAATAGCTCCAACAAAGGGTGTGGTAGGTAAATTGTGTGCAGCAATTATGGTCAGTGTTTTCCACATTCTACTGTGGTCAGCTGACAGTCAGATCATGAATTGAAATGCATTGTATTAATGTATTGTGTCCCTGCTAAGGAGCACATTCATGCACATAAAGCAAACCAACATGATATGAAAGAAGGACACATGTATATATGAAATGTATCCATCAAAGACACATATTACATAGTGAGATAGTGGAAACATCAGGGCATGGCTCTGCTGTGAACTGACGCTTCAAGGGCTGGAATTTGATGCGCCCTTCTCATAACTAAAGGACGCAGAAATAGGCAACATCAGTACATTTGTGAAACGTCCAGTTCAAAGGCTATATGAATGAACGTCATGTAAATACCATCTAACGACATCTGCATACAACTACAATGCAAACCATATTCACAGATATATGCAATTTCCCCATGACCTCTGAACAGTGGACTTGGCCTTTCACACGTGTGGCACATAAGAATTAGTCCGCCTCTCACATACAGCTCGTCTGGCTAATGTCCATACAGCCCAGGGTAGCAGTGCATGTGTGAACACTGCTGTATGGATTAGATCCACAGTACGTGTAAACGTTGGCCTGCGTGTAAACAGTGATGTTACATGTAAATATGTTTCATACGTCAGTTGTCTATCATAGCTAGCTAGCTAATGTTAGCTACAAGCTGATGATGCTAATGATGGGCTAATACATACAACAGCAACATGTGCAGCTAACGCTAGCTACGCTGACTACATAATGCAGAGTAATAATACATTTCCCCAACAAAAACAAACCAGCTCATTACCTGTCCAACAAAGACACAGCTACCATGGCGTCCACTTTCAGGCCTTTGACTCCATCAGTTGTCGCCATTGTTGAACAGCCACTCTAATGTTGACTCTTGTTGACTCTTGTTTCATCTCTTGAGCTACCAACTTCTTTTTCTTTGTAGCCTTTGAAAAGTGCAGCTGTACTTTCTCTGCCATTCTTGTCTGTAAACAATGAGCTGACACCGCAGCTGCAGCAACGTGATGCGTAGACTCCAGTCATGCGCAGTGAGTGATGGGCAGAGTCAGCGCAGGGTGGGCAGCTAAGATTGATTGACAGGTAGGCTGTCCATACAATATCTTTGGGCCACTAAAATTGTTGGGACGAAGTTATTACAGCCCTATTGCTGCTAAAGACCATGAATTTTTTTCCTTCTTTTCCAAAAGCATTTTATATTTTGATTGCTGTCTGGATGTTAAGAGATTTTATACAAATATAATAATCAGGAAAAAGACTCCCGCACACTGTCCACTTCACTTGCCATTAAGTTTATTGACAACAACATTTCGGTACTTGGACCTTCAGCAGGTTATCTTCCTGAATAAAGGTCTAAGTACCGAAACGTTGTTGTCAATTAACTTAATCGCAAGTGAAGTGGACAGTGTGCTGGAGTCTTTTTCCTGATTTTGTCGGCCTTAGGTCTTTTCCTAGCTGCACTGCATACAAATATAATAAAAAAATGCTTCTGAACAGAATTACCAACCCCAGCTTTAAGCCATGCCCTAGCGACTAGGGTTCGTTAGTCTCTATGAGACAATCTCCAAAAAATGCTATACCATATCAAAATCCCATGATACACCTCAATAGCATCTCTTAGCAGACCCTCCCTGCCTAGTAAATGAGCACGTCTTTCCCATACCACATACCAATTTTGGAACTCAGGCTTTCTGTTATAGTTCTAAAGCCTCAAGTTGAACCCTAGATGACCCCATTTAACAAGATTATTTCCAACGACGTGACAAAGCTGCTCTAAAGCCACAGAAAACATTTTACAGGCTGAATACTACTCCTCAAGACAAGTAAACTCATCTTTATGTGTAAAATCTGTTGAGTGCTGCATTAAGTACAGAATCTGTTATCTACCCCCACCACAGTAAATTACAAACATTGTCAGAGCGTCAATGCTCCATTAAACACGATCCACTTGACCTGTTTGAACTCCTTACAACGGATAAACTCCCTTTGTGCAGGCTCACTCTATGCCCCATCTGCCCTTACTCAAGCCCAATACACAAGACAGTTTTTTAAGAAAGAGGAGAAAATATTTATTATGAAGCCATTAATAATGTTCCTTAATTTATTGTGCATCCAAGGACACACTCTAAGTCACTATTAGAAATTTAAAGCCCCAATAAATCTACAACATATGCTGAGGGGCACGTCACGGCCACTGCCCAGTCTGCTCCACTTCTGTGTGATTCATTCAAGACCAGTTATAAAGCAAACAGCAGAATACAGCCGAGTGCTACTTGTGGTGGGATCAGTCCACGTTTGCAATTCATCATTAAGGACAAAGGCGAGATGCCAAATGCTCTGCCGTCACTTCTCAAAGTAGCATGTAAACGTAATTAAATGATGACATAACCAAATTATGTAAGAGCCTCTAATGGAGTCTGCAACCTCTTTCAGTTCTCCACATGAACATTGTTGTGTCAGGCAAGCGGAGAAGAAGTGGACCACAACTTGAGCAGCAGAATTAATGGATATGGATGAGGAATAAATGTAATATTATGGGGAGCTCTGACCTTCCCTGACTGGGTTTAAGGGACTATTTAAGGAAATAAACCTGACTGTATGAATGAGCTGATTTTGCATGCTGGGCTAGACAAAGTGAATATGACAGTGGCGGGACAGGCGCACAGAGAGAGGCAGACTGAGAGTAACACGGAACAAATACAACCATGAGTCACATTAGTGGGAGAAGGATGGGGTGCTGAGAGGGGAACACAAGTAAACAGGATTATGAAACAAGCCCTCAGGCAAATGAATATCATTGAGAAGTATATCACTGCAAACAAAGATGAATCAACTCCCTCTGGGTGAAAAACTTGTCCCACAACCAAGAAAAACAAGGTACAAAATCTCCTTACTTACTTTTTATATCCCGGGAAAAAATGGCCGTCATATGCTCTGCAGTTTTTCATTTGCTTCTTTGGTATAAACTGACTGTTTCAATGTGTATTCGAACACATGCTCCAATGGGTGTTTAACCCAGCTTGGAAAAAAAGAAACACAGTGCACAGTGCCCTCTACCAGCTTTAATCATTGCACCACCATTCTTAATAGAGTGATTATTAGCACAGGGATTAATCGGCTCATTTAAATCTCATGCCTGCCCCCTTGTGATTTACTTCTGTAGGCGACTTCCAATTGCACAAAGGAGGGGAGACAGCGGGGGAGGGGGAAAGGCGGGTAGCTTTCCCCCTCCTGATGTGTGAGTACTCTACACAGGAGCTAACAAGGAGCGCAGGACGCTCTAACCACTTTATCTCCCAACTGGAAAGCTTCATTAGGGTTGAGCGGGCAATGCGAGGTGAGGACAGGAAGTGGAAATAAGGATCGGAAAGCAGGCTGTAAGAGGAGGGCAATTAGTAACCTGGCTAGGATGCTTCCTTGGTAAAACTCACAAACAGTCCAGAGGCTCTGCAGAGCTAGCGCTACATGTTCCTGTGCTGTTGAACTTATAGGAATTCCTGCAGTAGTATTTATGCTGTAGTTTTGTAGTGGTACGTGTTGTGGCAGTTTTATGAGGCAATTTTTCAGGATGTGGGTGCGTGGGGGGGTGGCGCAGGGGTGGGATGGGAGCATTGTGTCCAGGGTAGATATAAACAGCATGTAAGCACAATGCCCTTGAATCTGGCCTTGGACCTCCATTGCATTTCATCCCTCTCGCTACATTGTCAAGAGATCGAATAACAGCAAAACTAATTCCAAAAGTGGAGTGGCTGTAGTCCACACTTTTGTTCTTTTCTCTGACAGAAGGGAAGATGCAGTGTTGTCAAAGTCACTGCTTCTTATTCTCCTGCTATTCTGTATTCTGCATACTGCAGAGATGCTGATGTTGATGATATTTTTAATTTCCTTTAATCCTTTAATCATCATCTGGTTAATTTAACTTTTGTGTATATTTTTATAATTAACAGTACATAATCTGTATCCATTCATTCTGTTATGTAACTGTTCACTGCTGGAAAAAATCAAATCATTTATAAATCTTTTACCTAAATATACCCTGCATATCAGGTCCCTGTTTGGTTTGTAAGGAAAGCAAAGTAATGCACATGCAAAGGCAGGGAAGAAGAAGTGTAGGATTTAGTGGCATCTTGTGGTGTGGTTACATATTCCGACCAACTTAACACCCCTCACCTCACCCTTCCTAATGGCCTATTGTAGAGCCTGTGTTTGATTTGTCTGTTCTGGGCTACTGTAGAAACATGGCAATGCACCATGGCAGACAGTGTAGTAGGTGCCTACTACAAACAAAACTCATTACGTCACAACAATGTTACTGTATGTCTTGAAAACTTGTAATTTGAAGTAAACACGCATGAGCACTGTGACCCTACCCTCTCACTGAAGTTGCATAGTGCATAAACAAGTCATGGTGGGTGTAGTGGCTGTGACGGAGACACCATTCACCCTATTGTGAAACACTGTACCATCAAAATAATTTTGAAGCTGTTATTTTACAGTAAAATGTTACATAATATTGCTTTACTATGACAAAAATCATATTAGTACACTAATACTGTGTTCTGTTTCGGCCCATAGATCCCCCTAAATCCTACACACTGGTCCTTCAATGGACGGTTAAAAACAATTTCCCCAAAACATTAGCTTTACTGTTGTTGTGCAGTTGTGTTATTAGCAAAATAATGCAGCCAACATGTTATTTAGATCTATGGGATACACATAATGTGTTTTGGTGAGAGACACTGAATATTAACTTAACTCTTCAGGGCACCCTTTTGTAGAAGTAGCTATATCAGTAGACTGATAGTACAGTAGTATCGGCAACAGAATGTACGGTGTCAAAAGTAAAAGTAATCATTTCACTCCTATCAGTGTTATAATATTATATCATTGGATCATTATTAATGATGAATATGTAAACATTACTTTATTGTTGTAGTTTACAACATTAAACAGTACTTTAGCGTTGTAGTTGGTGCCTAAAAAAGTATTCACCCCCTTAATTGTTTTCCCATTGTATTGCTTTTATAAATGGAATCATGGTCAATATACAAACAGACTTCAACAAAGTAATGTCAATTAATTAAAAATATATAATGTAAAATAAGTGATTGCACAAGTATTCACCCCTTTCAAGTCAGTATTTAGTAGATGCACCTTTGGCCTCAATCACAGTACTGAGTCTGTGTGGATAGGTCTCAATCTGTCTTGCACATCTAGATACTGCAATTTTACTCCATTCTTCTTTGCAAAACTGCTCAGGCTCTGTCAGATTGCACAGGGAAAGCACGTGAACAGCCCTTTTCATGTCCAGCCACAAATTCTCTATTGGATTGAGGTCTAGGCTTTGACTCAGTCACTCCACAACATTCACCTTGTTGTCTTTAAACCATTTCTGTGTAGCTTTTGCTGTATGCTTCGGGTCATTGTCTTGCTGGAAAATAAATCTTCTCCCAAGTTGAAGTTCTCTTGCAGTCTGAATCAGGTTGTCCTCCAGGATTTCCCTCTATTTTGCTGCTTTCATTTTACCCTCTATCTTTACAAGCCTTCCAGGGCCTGCTGACGAGATGCATCCCCACAGCATGATGCTGGCACCACCATTCCTCAAGGTGGGGATGGTGTGATTGTGGTGACGTGCAGTGTTTGGTGTCCGCCAAACAAAGCGTCTAGTCTGAGGGCTAAAAAGCTCCATTTCGGTCTCATCAGACCAAAAATCTTCTTTCAGTTGAACTTGGAGTCTCCCACATGTTGAGATTCTAGTTAAAATTTATTTTGAGCTTTCTTCAACAGTGACTTTCTCTTTGCCACTCTCCCATAAAGCTATGACTGGTGAAGAACCCGGGCAACAGTTGTATGTTGTACTACTGTATGTTGTATGTATGTACAACAACAGTTGTATGTTGTACTACTCCTTCAGAGTAGTCATAGGTGTCTTGGTGGCCTCCCTCACTAGTCTCCTTCTTGCATGGTCACTCGGTTTGTGAGGCCTGTTCTAAGCAGGTTTACACATGTGCCATATTCCTTCCATTTCTTAATGATGGATTTAACTGAACTCCGGGGAATGTTCGGTGACTTGGAAATGTTTTTGTATCCATCCCCTGACTAATACTTTTCAACAACCTTTTCACGGAATTGCTTGGAGTGTTCTTTTGTCTTCATGGTGTAATTGTAGCCAGGAATACTGATTAACCAGTGACTGGACCTTCAGATACAAGTGTCTTTATACTACAATCACTTGAGACACATTCACTGCACTCAGGTGATCGCCATTTCACTAATTGTGAGACTACTAGCACAAATTGGCTGGTCCTCTGTTGAATTAGGTCAGTTAATTTAGAGGTGAATACTTATTCAATAACCTACTTTACATTATATATTTTTAATTAATTCATATTACTTTGTAGAAATCTTTTTTCACTTTGACATTTGAGTTTTTTGTTGCATTTTTTTGTTTTGTATTTATTGTTGACCATGATTCCATTTTTAAAAGCAATAAAATGGGAAAACAATTAAGGGGGTGAATACTTTTTATAGGCACTGTACACACTCAATAAGGTCAATTTCAGTTCAGGTGGCAGATGATTTTAAACACACAGTCAGTTATGTAAATTCTGCCGCTATGGGTCCCTCAGTCAAAATGATGAAAACAAAACAGATGTTCAGATTGTTGTCTTCATTGTTAAAGAACCACCATTGCAGATGAAAGACTATCTGACATGACTCTGAAATGTTTACGAACGAGTAATATATTAAAGTTTAGTTCATGTTATGTTTCGTCGCGTTTGCCAAATTCCTTCCTCACTCTAACGCATCCTCTGGTATTTCCCCAGAAGTTAAAACAGCAGGTGAACAAATGAATGAGATTTTGCTTTGGACTGAACATTGTTGGAAACCCTAAGGATAATCTAAGTATACAACTCAACAAAGTATATAAGTTCTAGTTGATGTTAGACAACTCAGCATTATATATTTAATAGCTGCTGCAAATACAGCAAGCACAGCCTTAGATGAATACAGGTTAATGGTTGGCTGCTATCATGACTGTTCTAGCTCCAGGCTAACTTCCATGCTTGCTAGCTTGTACATAAACACAATGAACAATGTGCAGTTTATATACTGAAGTGCCACTGAAATGTCCAGTGTCACATGAGCAACATGAACACGAATAATGTTGGCAGGATTTGAATTAATGTACAGTGTATCCAATGAAGAACATTTCATTTATATACTGCAATACTGATCAATGCCATGTGGGCAGAATGTTGATAATGGACAGATAAGACAGTGCTTACTCTGTCAAAGCCTGCTACCACAGTGTGAACTGGAATAGGCTTCGGCCTCCAATGTCCCTGCACAGGGATACTATATGGTGGAAAATCGATGGATGAATGGATCAATACTACACAGGTTTTTTTTATAGGAAAACCTTGAACTATCATGTTTATTACTGCCTCTTCCCAGTTGTTTCAGTGTCCTATGATGGTCCTCCAACCAAAACAATAAAATCCATAGTCCGCTTTATTTTCATCTGGATTTATGTGTATTCTTTGGTATTATGGCTTATGTTTTTTGATCTGCCACCACTGCCACAAGAGGTCTTTTAACCCCCAATAACCTTTGGCCACATAGGGCAAATGGAAACTGCATGAGAACTTCACAGACATACCACCTGTTAAGTTAATATAGCAACAGTTGTTTTGCACACATCTGAGTCGGGTTTTCTCATACAATAAATGTAAGTCAAACGTTCACTCTCCTTTTAGCTCAGTTTTATTTGTCTCCAACAACTCCTAATGGACATATTTGGCTCTTTAACTTGACATATTTAACAGCAAGACACTAACTCTGTCTGTCTGCTGTTTGTGCTGAGCAGGTAGTGTACAGGTACAGCAGGTTTAAGAGCTTTTTACTTAAAACAGCTGCTGCTGCTACTGCTGCTGAAAACAGCAATATGAGAGTTGTAGGAGTGAACCAGTAAAGTAAAGTTGAAAGTGTAATTCCATTTGTAAAATATGGCCAGAATTTGAAGGTAGCTCCAAAAACATAGGGGGAAGCAAATCACCAGATTCGCTGACAACTGCTGCTCTTTGCTGGCTATCCTTGGCTGTAGCTACTCTTTGGAGTGAGACTTCGGGGGAGGGGATCTTCGGTCACTGGCAAAAAAATGGGGCCGTTAGATTTAGAGTGATATCTCATTTTAAATTAACATTAGGATAAGACTGTTGTGACGTCATTATTTGGTCTTAACCATTTTCTCACTCACCAGCTACTCTCCATGCTCTCTAATTGTAAAATCTGATAAAACAAGAAAAAAATCATTCCATTCACCAGCCTGTGTTAACTTACTCCCGCTCAGAGTGACTATTTAAAAACGTATTTTATTAATCTAGAAAAATGACACAAATCATATCAAAATGAGGTGGTTACCTACCGTTTTAATTAATAGATGGTCACTATTTCCAGCTCATAATATATTTTTAATTGTTTGCAAGCCTGTTGCGACAAAAAAAATTTTCTTCTCATGAGATGGTGACAGCATGACCAGTGCCACTCTGCCTCCAATTGGTTGGTTCTCGTTCCCTTTTGTTGGGTTGGTTAGATGTAGGCATGAGGACTGATGATTGGTTAGGGTCAATATCTGGGTAAGCCAATCAGTGGCAGATTAGGGCCCCAAGTATGGCTAGCAGCAAGTGAGGAAACATATCAGAGGGGAAAAAAATAAAAAGGGGAAATTTATGATTCTCACCATGTGAAATAGGAGGATTAGTGTGTGGAGAAGCTCAATTGCGTGACGGCAGCTGTGCTACCTACCGTTAGCTAATTAGCTCATGGTTCGGTTAGCAGAGTTTTGCTGGACTGGGACCTCAGATCAAAGGGAGAGTCATTACGTGTAAGGGAGCCCAGCTTGACGGGATGATACTGTGTGATTGAAAAACAAAACAGAAAAAGAGCTGAAACCGGCTCTTGACCTTATGTGTTTGAGCAAGTGTTTTGACTCTGTTATCTTTAACTTCCTGTCTATACCATAAGTGGGAATGTGTCATGTTGCAGGATGTGGAAATAAATCAGGACTGCAACTTTTACTTTTATTTACAAGTGCTAGCTAAAGCTTAGCTATAGCTAAGACGCAAAACTGGTAATGGAACACGTAAAAAAGGGGCCTGCTGCATAAAGTCAATAAAGCTCTGTAGAGCAGGGAAAAACTGCTGGTAATTCTCTGTGGGTTCAACACTGAAAGCAATATAGAAGTAGTCATGTGACAATCATGACAAAGGGGAATCTGCTGATGAAGATCAAGAGATATGGAGTTTCTAAAACAGCTACCAACAGGACCTCAGGTCAGATTGATTGAACTCCTTGGAAAAGGTTATTAAAAGATCAGGGTCATGGCTAAAATTAATGGACATTGACTATTGGGACAGACACATTGATCTCTCATGTCATGGTCCCGCTCTGCGACCTGACCCTTCCATTCACCCAGACCTTCTTCCTAAGAGGTCATGCAGCATGACCCCATTGTCAGACTACTTCCACCTTTGCCCTTGACAGATATTCACATGATAGACTGTAATACCACATTCAAAACAAAACAAGTCCATATGATTTGCCTTGCATCGCTACAAAAACACGTGGGAAATTTTTGCAACGGCACTCGCACACACATGCACACACAAGTGAAAGGACTGACAAGTAACACTAAATGCCAGCCAGGTGGTCAGCTTCAGGCAAAGCTGAGGAAAAGGTTTCCCCTGTCAGAACAATCCCTCGTCCAGACTTCTGGCTGAAGCGTATTTAAATGGCTTTCAATTAGAATTCCTGCAGCTGTGCCTGACTGCAACTGTTCATTCTTCTTGTGGAGCATTTGTTGGCAACATGTGACTTGTTTAGAGCAGATATCTGAGCAGGCAGCTTAATGTTGAATAGATGTTGATATGACTGAGTCATCTTGTGTGGAAAATGTGAAAATATAGCAGGAAAATGAGCAGGCCGATGACTCTCATGTCGTCTTGTGAAAACAGGACATAAATGTCCTTTTGATATTGGCTCAAAAGGTTTCAAATGTGTGAGAGAAAAAGTAATATTGTCACCAATTTGGGTTCATCTGGGCACAGCTCCTGCATGTAGGTCAGAGATTGAACAATAAGACAAATACATACTCTACAGAGGAGATTTAGGACACACACACAGACGCTGACCACAGGTATAAAGCAGAGAGGCAGGGATAGTCTTCGGAGCAAGACGGTAATAAACAAACCTAAAAGAAATTGAAACATTGGGACACAAGGCCAGTTGATTTGGGGGTCGCATCTGCTTTTACTAGTAGCAATTTGGAGAAAACAAGATACTGAAATGAGGGCAATTTCTTTTCTGCCAGCGCTCGATGGTCAACACATGCTGTACCTCCCAAACCGGCCTGCATCTTCCCCTTTCTGCACGGTTGTGTATGTAGCTGCATTAAGAATACGCCGTGCATCTGCGATATATTCCTGCAGCTGTGGTTCTGCAGTTGTTTTTTTGGGGGAGGAGGGAGAAATGAAAACTCTCAGATATGCATACAAAACAAATGCTGCAATTTATATTCCTATGGACGAACAGGAAGCATCACACACACACACACATCTGTTACCAGGAAACAACGGTGATATGGAAAGAAGGGAAGAGAGGGGAAATAAACTGATGCTTCTCCCAAGAAGAGAAAGAAGACTGTGCATTGAAGATACGCAGTCGAGTAGCGTTGCTGCAGTCTATTTTTGGCACTCGCTTCCCCCCACGCTCCACCCCAAATGCCACCCTGTTCTGAGATTTTCTTCTTTTTTTTACACTTGAGTCATTGATACACAGTTTGCTCTTTTCCAAAGGCACAACAAATGTGCAGATTTTGTCTTGTGCTCACCTCCTTCTTCCTGTATTCATCCTCTACACTGACCCTCCCAATGCTCCCCTGACACTAGATAATTCACTATTAATTCACCTCTAACCTCTCCCCTGTGATGTATGTCACAGAGTCAAATGCGGGCCGTGCCCTGTATCGTGCTCCATTCAGCCAATATATCATTCTCAACCCTGACATCCTGCAGCACAGCACTGGGTCATATTGACAAGGGGCCGGTGAAAAATCACCCCGCGGCCCCGGTAGCGCCCTCTCCTCCACCATCCTTTTTTCCACGAGATGCTTGATCCGTGAAGGAGATTGAATTGGTGCTCGCCATGCAGCCACCCAATTGCCCCGTCTCCGGTTCCAGAGTGGAAATTCATCAGATGTGGCGCTGAAGTCGACCGCCAATGGCCCATTAGGCTCTGGCAGGTCGATGGTTAACTAATTGAGGAGAGCTCTAACAGTGACTTCTTCGCCCATCCATCCAATCCATAACTGCGATTGAATGATCAGTCAAAATCCCAGCGTCTACCGGAGCTACCTTGATTGACCCAGATGACTGATGCGTTGACTCAATCTGATGTTGATGTAGTGAAGCATTAGGATACAGCTTTTACCTGTGGATTCGTTTATGCAGGATGAGGGTGAGTAAAGGAAACACTTGTCTTCTGCAGCTCAGAGGGTCTCAGGTGAGCTGCAAGCATGCACTGCCTCAGATCAGCGTTTTAGCGTCACGCTAATCAGTGTTTCCAGACGGGTGATGAATGATCCTCGAGCAAAACGCATTCCAGTGTACAAAAGCAGGACTGTACGCCAGCAGGCCTTTGAAAATGCAGGGATAAGCCTTGACACGAAGAAAGCTGCATTTGGAAGCTTTAAGCATATAAAACCGTAGAGATCTAATCCCACGCCTGATGATAAGCACCCAAGGTATTGTTTGTGTGTGTGTGTGTGTGTGTGTGTGTGTGTGTGTGTGTGTGTGTGAGAGAGAGAGAGTTGACTTTTGTAAGAACCTCTCAGTGCCCGAGCTGATTCCCACTTTAACCTACGTCCTTTTCATTATCATGGAAGCCTGTGGTTGTAGAAATTCATTTTCAGGCAAAGATGAATTTCTTTTGAAATGGTCAGCTTGTCAATTTTTAAACAGTTTCGATAAAGCCTGAAAGTAGTGGAACTAACAGAGGCAATGAATTCATTATGAGGTGCCCAGCCAACAGGATAAAGTGATAAGGCAAACATACTCGTATTCCATCTCCTTACCCGCCTTCTGAGCTCTGAGGGAAAAGATGGTTTGTGCAAAGAAATGGGGAATGAAACGTAAATGATAAAAAAATAAAAAAAACAAATAAACAAAAAAAAACTCTACCATATAATTCCCAATCTATTCAATGAACAATTTGGTAATTCAGAATGATGGAGATTAATGAAATTGTGTTGTAGCAGAACTGGACAAAATTTATGTTAAAAAATGTCAGATGTTAAATGAAATTATCCCTCTAAAGGTAATACTTTTGGTTTAATGTATTTCTGTGGGTGGTGGGAGTCACTACCCACTCTGCTGTATAAGATGGGAGCATCATGGTGCTCAAGCAATTAGATATTGCACTTTGCAAAAGGCTTGGAGACTTAAAAGTGATTAAAAAGAAAATGTCAAAACTGATGCAGCAGGGGCTCAGATATCATATCATTCTGTCCAGTTCAGTTTGGGTCAAGCTCTAAGAATAACTAATCCTTCACCTCCCATAATGCAACTGTACAGTGGTCATTATATCCTTCATGTTTTACCTGCCTGGGAAATGCCTTGTCTTCCAAACTCATTTTAGAAATACAGAAGTTAACATAAATACTTTTATTGTTAGATTACAGGACATGTATGTTGTCAAGTTGTTAAAATGTAAATAAAATACATCTAAATACAAATGTTAGCAGAGTAGCACAAAATGTCTATGTCTAACATAAACATGTTTATGATGCTATTAATAATACTTTTTTTAATTAGTCTTATTAACACATAATAACGTTTTATTAAAATGATGACGTAAACTTGAAAATTAAAAAGTATCTTCACAATAGCATAAACATTTTCCACAAATGTATGTGTTATTTTAGTACAAATGAAAACTATCATTTTAATAAAGCCCTTCCATAATAAAGTGTAACCAGTTACTTTGGTTACTTTTCATATTTTTCATATAACATTATCACAGTTCATGAAAATTTAATTTTCCAACATGATGGTCCTCAAAACCTTCTCCACACTGCCAGAAATATTATTCTTGCGCACTTAACATATTATCAACAATTATACTTAATTATTATATTATAATATATACTTATTAATGTCAAAAGGGACACACTTTTTTCCTCAGGGAAATATCAGTGTTTCTTGTCACACTACTTTGGTTTTACAGCCCACAATTCAACTATTTAGGTCAATTCTTACTGCTCTCATCAACTACACCCAGTGTACACTACCTGTCCAGCACCAAGTGGAAAACAGACACAGTTAGAGGGGAGCTGGTGAACATAGTGGGGCATTTAGCAACTAAAGAGCCAGATACATCTCTCAGGAGTTAGTAGAGAACAAAACTAGGTGAATATTGGACTTCCATTCATCAGGTTGCCAGAAACACGATCCGACTATGACTCACGCGATCTGACTATAACTAAAGCCACAGTGATGTAATGTGTAATGTGTCGTGCGTATTCACTCAGTTTGGCTTTGTGCACCAGTTTAAAACACATCCGTGGATGCGGACGATCACTGTAGGACTGGCATGTTTAACCTACTGTGTCAGAGACATGACTGGAGATCATAAACACACCTCGGTTCGGTCTTGTGCCCCAGTTTAAAACACACAGTAATGATCTGCCTCATCTTGGTTGTTAGGTCCAGCATGCTAGTAGTATAACAACATAGCAGCTTCGTCTTTGAGCAAATTGATCAGCGGGGGTTCCCAACACGTCACACACACGGACCATGGGGTGACACTCCCACACCACTGCACCAACCTGCAGCTTTTCGCTGCACCGCTGGATTTGGTGTAAATGCAGCCTAATGATGCTGATATAAATATGCTGATAACAGGTACAAAAAAATCCAAAATCTGAAATACAAATTACAAAATGCAAACAAAAAAAGGCAAAGGAAAAAAATCCCTGAACAAATGAAACACATTTGTACATAGAAAAAGGGTGGGCGGTGATGATGTTCATTTGCTTGCTTTTGTTTTTAATGTCTTTTAAATGCAGTTAAAACATTTTCTTCATGTCTTAATTTTAATGAATCTCTATGCCCCTGAAAAGCACTCTAAATTGCCTTGTGTCTGAAAGGTGTTAACACATTTTCTTTTTCTTTTTTATGTTAATCTAGAATCGGTGATGTCATCCATGAATTCATTCATCATCACCACAGCCCATTCATTGTCAGAAAATTAGTAGAAAAATACAATACAACATTAACATTTATAGATTAGTATGCTTTCATTTCGCCATTACAACTAACTATTATTTGGGGCCCTGGCCAAACAGCTGAATAATAGTATTATAAGATAAAATACAAGCATTTCAGTGGTGATCATTTAACGCACAGGGAGAAAAGTCAAACCAGGTATTGTAATGCGTTATACAGAGAGGTATTTGTTATTTTGCCTACCCTCAGTGATATACAGTAAATCAGGTGGACAAAATTATAGAAACACATGTCACAATGTATACTTTACAATTCAACGGCAGCACAGACTCAATCCTCCTAGATGATACACTGCTGTATAACAATGTCACCAAAACTGTATTTGTACCTTCATGAAGGTAGGATTATTGCAGCACTGTTGTATTCGACATTATTAGTTTTCGCTAGGGGTATTTACAGTAATATACAGCAACTATGCGTATATACATAACACATACTGAAAAATGTGCAGTCTCCTCTCCCACAATGAGATTAATTCAGTGATGTCAGTCAGACTCGACAAAAAAATCCTCCAGAGACAGTGAAGACATTATTCAACTGTTTACACATGCTGAGTCGCACTCCAATGACTTTGACATGTAAACGTGGAACGCCTCTTTAAATGCTTATTTCTATTTATGCAATTCAAGCTTGAAACACTGTATTTACATCTTATAAACTGTAATTAGAAATAGCCAGGGGACCAGCAGGTATACATTACCATATGGTTAGAGACAGTCAGAGGAGCATTTTGCCTTGTATGTGGGATACAAGATGGAGTTTGGCAGACATGAGCACACTGCGCAAAATGTAAGAGAATTTTCAGCAGAGTTGATTCAGAAAAGTCTTGGAGCAGAAATTGTCAGGTCAAAAGAGTCAGGGTGAAAACACAACTTCGCCCACCCTGCACCACGTGCACTCCTACAACATTTTTTTATGGATTCTCCACTTTGCATGAGTCAAAATATATGTGGTGTTTCTCACACCTTGCTCAGGAGAAGCTGGCATACAAACTCAACCTTTATAAAGACTAATGTGTGCCATTAGTCGAACTAACTGTAGCCACTTTTTAAAGCTGTCTGAATCAAACTCTCTGTTATGTGGGAAACCATGGAAGCTGTAATCTACCATTTAGCACATCAAATCGTACAAACGCTGGGGTGAAAAGGCCAGGTGTAGTCATTTGTCCCATCACTTCAATTAACACTGTTGTCCCAAAATGTTCTAGATGGATTTTTCTGTTTTTGTTTTTCTGTACTAAATCAGAATAAGAGTTATGCTTTTGGGATACAGGAAGCACTTATCTGCTAGTGACATGCTAACTACCTGGCCTTAGCAGTGCAATGATTAATGTGAGGGCTGGTCATGCAGAGGGCTCAGTGGACCGGAGCTAAAAGGCTGACATTTTTCAAGTCCACCACCCAGGGAATTGCCACTTATCAAAAGTTTACCCCCTGCACCTGTGAACGTGCACCGTAAGAGATGACCGCCCCAAACTCTTATTACAGCTGTCAACAGGAAACTCTCCAAATCTTGAACACTTTCTGTGCAAAACCGTCTTTTTTCCTATTTTCTTCAAAAGCCTTATATTTCTTTTCTCCAACTCGGCAGGTCTGGGAGTTTGATTTATGGAACTAAGAGAAAAATGTCATGAGGTGGGAATGCTAAAAGAAGCGAGGACTGTCGCCTCGGCGTTGTAAAATGCATGGCTCGGGTGCGTGAGACTCAGCAGCTCCTTCCTCAATCATTGCAGACGCGTGTTGTGCATGCACGAAAGCCGAAAACAGACAAAAGATAAAAATGGCTGTGAAGCTGTGAGAAAGGAGGAACAGAGGTGGATTGACAAGTCAAGAGCAGCGCATTGGGATTATTGTTTTCTTCTGTGAGCAAACATCCATCTCTGCTACTGCAGCGGCCGACTTTGGAGCACTGATGAGACATGCAGAAAGTGGATGGACCGGGCCATGAAGTACCATGATGCTGGCTGAAAGGGTCGCTAGTTGTGTGGACTCTGCTGATTTATGAGGTTTACTAGCAGCCATGAAAAGTGGTCTGTGAGGGGGGAAGGGTCTGTGTAAGAACTTATCTGTCTGTAATTTATCACACTACCATTCCGCCACGACCTTTCGCTGCACACTGACCTGTGAGCTGTATACCAAACATGGTTCAGATGAAATGGACATTATAGCTGGTAAGTGTGCACAAGGCTAGCAGCATTTTCGGAAATGGATATCCTTGCTTTGGTTCATTTTACTCAATAAGTGGAAATGAGTGATCAATCAGAAAGTAATTAAACTCGCCTTGGCGGTCTGGTAGATGACTTTCAAAATGCATGCCTATTACCAAGAATACAGCAATAGCTGTTAACAAAGTGCAGTTTATCTCAGCACATACATCCCTCCACCATCTCTCCCTCTTTAGCCTGCAGCACTCCAAATGAATTCAACTGAATCACGATTATGCACATAAATATCTGTTCGTCAAAATCAATTTAGTGTGAAAAATGGAACTCAGGCTATAACGCTTGACTTTGGGTTTTGCTAGTTAAAAATCAATTTGGCTAACATTACCAATGTATTTAATGTATTATTAATAACTCCGGATATTGTCTTGTTTCAGTGAATGGTTAAACCATTTCCACAGTTCATTTGCCTTGGCACCCAAATGATCAAACTTGCACTAGCAGACGCTAGCTGAAAAGTCTGATCGTACAGGCTCACCTCGACTCAAGCAATTACTTGGTAGAATCTCTAGTACCGATGTACAATATCATGTATAGAAGTGGAGCTCGGCACTCTCGAGTACAACATTGCAGATTAGATATTAAATAGAGTTCAGAGTGTCTGCGCCACCGTTTCTACGTTCCTCTCCAGCTCCATACAGGCCTTATTCAGTCCCTCCCACATCATTTATGACTCCTCACCTTCTCCGACGATGAATAAAACAACTTGTCATGAATGATGTGTTCAGATATTGGATAGAATGCATGATGACTAAAGAAAGAAAGTTTTTCTCTGATGAGCTTTTTTTTTGCTCTCTGCTGCAGGTTAGGGCAGAAGATGCAAACTGACTGAAGATGGTGCTCATCTGTTGGCCTGTTTTCTATCTTTCACCTAAAGGAATGTGAATTTGAATTAGGAACTGTTACGTGTGTATGCTGTGTGTGTTTTGTGTGTGTGTGTGGTGGTGTAAAAATGAAAATGTAGAAAAACAGAAAGGGAATTGATGATAATGCAGTCGTAGCTGCGGGTTCAAATCACAAGCCTGGAATTTCAAGCATTTCAGCACTGTTGAACACCCATGTGCCTATGCGTGTGTGGTTGTGTGTGTGTGTGTGTGCGCGCGCGCGCGCGCGTGTGTGTGTGTGTGTGTGTGTGTGTATGTGTGTGTATACAACCTCATCACAAATAAACCAATACTGCCTTGTCCAATCATGGCAATAGAGTGAGGAGAATGGAGACAAAGACAAGCCTGCATGAAGGACAGTTCCATTATTGGGAAGTAATTATGCAGGCACGAGACAGTGATCAATCAATAATAAATATATTAATAGTTCACCTACTACCTGTGCATCTCAATTAATCCCTGAGAAACAGAACAGATTGTTTCTCGATCAGAAAGAAGGAAGTGGTTGTCGGTAACACATTTATAACAAAACAGCAATTAATGTCGCTTTACTAGTGAGAATGAATGGGGTCACATTGTGCAGAGCTTCAACAATTGAGTTAAGTCATTCATGCTGACAATTAATCACCTGTTTATTTCTCGTGGCTTAAACAAGAACTAATGTTGTCCATTCAGCTGGCCACCGCTGTAAGCAGTGAAAACAACGATGATAATGGGATTATATACCACACTGATACTGTACCGCATATGTATGGGGTAGACCGGGTGAAGGCACAGCCGCAACGCAGAGCACTTTCACACTTACAGAAGCAGCATCTGTTTTTTGTTTGGCATAAATGGAGGAAGAACTAGGTGATCAGCATGTGCAGTGAAGGTATCATGGCCGAACTTAACTTTGTTGTCTTTATTTGTTAGTTCTTGAAGCACCTGCCGCTGCTGTGACAGTCACCGAGCGTGGACACTGAGGAGAGCTTGCAACGACAAAGCATCAGCTGGAATGTTCGTTACACCTCTGCATCATTACAGACAAATAAAGATTCATCAAAGGTGAACTTCAGCAGACACGGAAAAAATCAAATTAAAACTTCAAAAAAGTCTCTAAACAGGGCAGAGATTGATCATACAGATGGCCTTCAGGTTATTGATCTTTGTAAGACACATGTATTTCAAAAAGTGACTAAATGTCCATTACCTCAGAAGCATAGACAGCAAATACCTTTTAAGGATAAGTTCAGCCCAAAGTGAAAAATTCAGTCATTATCTATTCACTCTCATGCTGACAGTAAGTCAGGTGAAGTCCACAAAACATTTAATAATAATAATAATAATAATAATAATAATAATGCATTTTATTTAAAGGCACCTTTCAAAGCACTCAAGGACACCTTACAAAACACACATAACATAACAACAGTACATCAAACAATATAATCAGGTAACATTGGTGTCTGGAACTTCACAGCAGTGCTGCAGCATTCTCCTAAACTACTGAAGTGGATCGAAGATGCATATGGAGGAAACGTCTTTTCAAGTCAATTTGGGATCTCAGGGCTTCCTGAGACTTGGACTACGCTGGATGAGCTGTATGGAGCCATTTTACAGTATGTTTGTGTCTGTGTCTGTTTTTTTCAGTTGGTTTGTCAGCAGGATTACACAAAAACTTCAGAACACATTTCCACAAAACTTGGATGAAGGATGCGTCTCAGCCCAGAATAGATCCCATAAACTTTTGGTGGTGATGCGGACAGATTTTTTCTCTTTTTCTAACTTTGCGAGATAGGGTGTTTTTCAACATTTTTGTTGATTTCTCAGGGAATAATTCCTGGATCTTGACGGAAAAAAACACACAAAAAAAACCCCACATCAATTTGACCAAATAAAAATCCAGATCTTGCATTAAACAGGACTGTTGGGCCTTGACAGAGGTATGCGCTCTACTGAGTGCCATTACGTTACATTTCTTTCGTTTCAGTTGTTTAGGAGAATGTGACAACCTGTGAAGCTCCAGAAATGTTTGTTTGGACAACCAAACTTCGCCCGGGTTTCCACTGACATGTGGATGAGAATATAAGGAGTGACTTTACATTTTTGGCTGAACGTATCCTTTAACTTATATGATTACAGTGTTATTTCTCTCCTGAAGTGCTGACAGTGGCTACAGATCATTTTAAAAAACTAATAAATCTGCAAATATATACTTGCCTAAAACTCATTACTCATTGCCGTGGTGCAAAAAACTGAGTCAGGAACTGAATGAAGCCAAGTTGTTGTGGAGAAATTGTGGATTGGTCAAGTTATTGCTGATACATGATCTGATTCATAATGACAGTATCACACCACCATCACATCCATAGTGACATTGAGTGACATATAGCTCATTATGGTAAATGGGTTTGCATTTATAAAGCACTCTTATGGTCTAGACCACACTCAGTCCTCTACAACACTTTCCACATTCACACACTCACATGAACATCCATACACTGATGGCAGCAGTGCTTTAAGATAAGATATACTTTATTGTCCCCAAGGGGGTATTTTGCTGGGGAAATAGTGCTGCCTGCAGCTACAACTAACTTAGAATGATTCGTAACTGACAATTGTAGACAATGGCATCTGAGACAGTGGTACCCAAAACACAATAATAAAGTACACTTAAAATAAACAGATGTAGCATATTGCACATGCAATATTTATACTTATATGTTTTTAAAGAATGAAGCATAGTAATCGTAAAACGCTGTCAGTCCCCTGGAATATTTCAGCTCTGCCATTCACACCCACTCACAAACCAATGGAACAGCCGTCAGGATCAGTTTGGGGTTCAGTATCTTGCCCGAGGACACAGACCCTCCAGAGGACAACCTGCTCTACCTCGTAAGCAACAGCTGCCCCAATATAATATTTTTTGTTTTAATAACCCCCCCCCCTCTATGGATCCTTCTGTGATCCCTCATGTAAAATGTTCACATAAGGCCCCTTATCCTCTCCTATAGATAAGACTTTAATGAGAGAATGTAAAAATTCCAGAGCAATTAGAGCATTAATGGATTTGTCAGTGAAACTGAAGAGTGTGAATTACCATAAGTATGTGTTGACGCCATCTAGCGGGAATCTCATCCGACCAACTTTTGGAGCGTAAGAGAGAGAGAGAGAGAGAGAGAGAGTGAGAGAGAGAGAGAGAGAGAGAGAGCGTGTTTGTGTGTGTGTGTTCAGGTGAGGGAGGGGGAAATAGGAGCGTTTTTTTTTTCTTTTTTTCCTGGCATTTCTTCCCTCCTGCCCCCAAACACTGACCCTTTGATTCCCAATTAAGGAGATAGTCTGTGTGGCAAATGAACTGGCAAGATGGCAAGAGAGCCCCCTGATGTTTTAAGAACATATTGGCCTCTTCACATGAGACATAACAAAGCCAAATGGGCCCCAACCCAACCAGCCTCGCTCTGAAACTATTTGATTTGCACACAACCGGGAGAGTGCGACTAATCCAATCCAATTTCCGGACACAAAGGCCCGGTGATTCATTGAAAAAATCACGAGAGACAAACTGTGGAGCTGCGTTTCCATACCTCCTGGCATTTTTCTAATTTCAATAAAGACACCAGGCAACATTACGGCTGCGCTCAGGCCGCCTCAGCTGCTTCCATAACTGGCGGAGGCTCCTGCGCTGACTACTGAGGGGCTTTTTCGCAGGGGAGTCGCTCTCCGAGAAAAACGGCTTATACTGACGTCAAATGGATCTGTGAACGACTTCACCGCATGTGCTGGTATGACAGAGGCGAGCAGAGACGCCAGCTGCGTCGAAATCCTCAGCGGACAATTAACCTGAGAGGCTGCTGTCGGGCTTTTTCAATTAGCCAAGACTGTAAAACGGGCTATGATTATATTTTAAACTTTAATTGACGCTCCGCTTTCTCCAAACTCGTTGTGAATGCATGATTTAGTTGTGAGGGGAAGAGAGCGACGCTGCCTCCTCACAGAGAGACCACTTGTACCGCCGTCACAACTGTGCCAAGAGACAGGGAGTCTTTGAAAGCCACCGGAGCGGACCAGACCTGCATATCAATCAGCGTCCCGGAGAGCGACTCGCCGGATTCGCACCGGCGATAAAAGGCATTGTCTTATCGTAAAGGTGCGTGTGTCTGCGTGTGCGTGTGTGGGGAGCAGAGGGGGGGAAATGGCACTTTTTCCGTTTGAAGGAGGGAGGACAGCAACAGTCAGCGGCAAACAAATGTAAAAACCCAGTTCCCCTCGTCTTGCCACGGGTGCGCACCGGCGAAGAGGCGCAGGACCCGCAGGATCATCGATTCGCACTTTGTGATCTTGCGCTGCGTATGTGACAAGAGCAGAGAGGAAGCGGTGAACGGTGGGATTAAGGGCTGCTTCTCCTAAACGAAAGACTCCAATTATTTAACCATGAACGCCAGGATATTGTTTTTGCTTGTTTCTTCTGCGGCATTTTTCGCCGGGCTGCAGTGCGCCTCGCCAAGAACCACAGCGGGGATGGATCCCTCCACCGCCGGCTTCAGCAACATCAGCGGCGGCGGCGGCGGCAGCGGCGAATCCGGCGGCAAAAGAGACTTGAACCAAACCATAAACTCCCGGCTCAAGAGGAAAACCCTGGCTGTGGATTTTGCGGTCCCTTCTCTGTTGCGCTATTACCTGGCAGAGTTCATAAAGAGACCCCTGAACGGCGACTGCCAGACTTTTCGCGGATGTTACACGGTGCGCGCAAACTTGAAAATGCACTGCATACCTTTGCAGAAAACCATATCTACTTTTGTGGACGTCGCCACAGACTCTGCACTGAGTAACACGTCTACTGATGGACAGCTCCCTTTCTTCTACAAGCGGCCGCTGTCCAAAGTTCTGAAATTGGGCTTGACGAAAGCCAGCAGGAAATCCAACCAAGTTGTGGTGGAAATAGGAGAGGATATAGTGAAGACGGGATGCGGAGGGCTGTCTGTGTACGAGGAGGCCCCGGTGTTCACCCTGGAAATGGACCTCACAACTATTCTGGAGTGGTGGCTGGGCGCAGAGGGGGGCCGGCTCAGGGTCCGGCTCATGCCCGAGAAAAAGGCGCAGGTGCCCGGGATAGAGGATCGCTACACCACGGCCATACGCGCTGCAGACCCCCGCCTCTTCATTCAGATATCCTCCCGGGGTTAGTTTCCCTCTTTCTCTCCCTCTGTTTCTCTCTGACCTCTCCCCATGTTGTCCCCCCACTCTCCCTACACACACACACACACACACATACACACACACACACACACACACACACACACACACACACACACACACACACACACACACACACACACACACACACACGACTCAGCAGGCCTAATTCATGTCGCTCCGTCACGGTTGTGATTCGAGTTGTGCTGTGATTAATTTTTGATGTCGGATCCAGTGCGCCTGGAGATGCGCGCTTGCGTGTGCTCCGGCTGGCTTTCATGGTGAAATGAGCGGGTTAAGAAATGTCAGCACATGGTGAACAACCTGATAGACTGGTGTTAAAATGATGACTGAGATAAGTGTGTGTGTGTGTGTGTGTGTGTGTGACACTCACAGAATCCATGCGTTAAGGTCTGTCTCTGTGATCGACGCACTCCTCAGAGTCCTCTTTCATTATTGATGTCCTCAGCAGCGCTGGGAGACGAACCGTATGTTGATTTTATTCCCAAACTCTTTGATTATCTCCAGTTGGGATCCATGCTGGCTATGCAGCATCTTTAGAGGCTTCTATCGTTATCAGTTCTGATATGTTCATTATTATTTCATTCGGAGGGGAAGGGAGACCTCATTGCCTCATAGTGACACGCGTGTACATTGCAAAAAGCTTCTATAAAAAACGTAAGTTGGAAATAATGGCCCCCAGCAGGGCTCCCTTGTCTCCCTCAGCGATACCTTCTCAATTCCCCGATCCACTCAGGGCTGAAGGAAGGTTGGAGATTTAAGAGAACGGGCTTTATTTTGATTAGGCACAAATTAAGCCGTTATCTCTAAGAAAGCTTTAGCACTCAATACTCGAGGGCCCTTCCCTCGTTCTTCTGAGCATCGGCACAATCAGTGTAATTGCTTAATCACTTTGATGAGGGAGGCTGGCCCAGAAAAAAAATGCAACGGAACCCATCAGACAAAAGCAAAGCCGAGGCCGGCTCGACTGGAAGCTGATAAAACAAGTAAGGAACCCCCCTGCAGGCGTGTGTGCACGTAGAGAGGCATGCAAACAAACAGGAAGTCTGGATGCAATAACTGGATATAATGTTGGAAGCTCCATTTTGTGTTGGCTGTTATAGCCTACGTTATGATTTTCGATACGTTTTTATAAGAAACAATAACATGACATATGTTGTAATATCAGGTTAAAGGATGAGTTCACCCCAAAGTCAAAAATTCAGTCATTTATCACCCTCATGCTGATGGAAAGGCGGGTGAAGTTTCCGCAAAAACATTTCTGGAGCTTGTTTTAAAACTTTAAAAAACAACCCCCCAAAATATAAAAAATGGCTCCATACAGCGTGTTCTGCATAATCCAGGTCTCAGGAAGCCTTGAGTTCCCAAACTGATTTGAAAAGGCGTTATCTACATTCTTTTTTAGGCCAAAACCTGCACTGTTGCTGCTGAGTTACACTGAAAAAAGAAAATAGTTGGACCAACTTAATTGAATTGTTTGTTTCAATGAATTAAGTTCTTTGAAATTAAGTTAATAAGTTAGATTAACATTAACTTATTAATTTAATTTCAAAGAACTTAATTCATTTAGGTGTTACCAATTGAAACAATTCAATTAAGTTGGTCTTTTTTCAGTGTAAAGAGCCTAGAGGGTGCAAGTAACATCTGGGATCTTGGGATTTCTGGAGACTTGGATTACGCCAGACAATGTGTAAGAAGTCGTTTTATCTTTTTGTTGGTTGTTTTTTAATTCAATGTACAACTTGAGTTGTTCAGGAGAATGTTGTAATGTTGTTTTGCTGTGAAGCTCCAAAAATATTTTGTGGATCTCCTCATATGACTATAATATCAGTTTTGGGTCAACTTCTCCTTTAAGATGCATCAGCGTATACTCTGAATGGCGATGTAAAGACGCACACATATGGCTTCCACAGCTGTAAGCATCTGAGTGGACCACCCCTGCAGCTCCCAGCAGGCATTCTAACAACACAGCTGGGAGGGTTTGCAGGTGGGAAGCCAGCAGGGGATGTGTCACGCGTTTTACAGGAGCTGTTTTTATTCGGGCGCCCCTTTCTCATCACAACTGTAGAGGTGATTTCAGCAAAGCACTGAACCCTGCAACTGTTCCAGTGGAGCTGCTCAGTGACCGACAGATCAGACTGGTTGTACTGGGCAGCGTCCAGCTGTGACTGTGTATCACGGTGTGGCTGGAGAAAAAATATTTGCGCACGGCAGACCTAACCTCTTTATAAACAGAGGTTTGGCAGTACAAAAAGCTTTGCTTGAAGCAGAATCAGCCACACTTGTTCTGTTTAACAAGAATGCTGAAATTACAGCCCAGTCACCAGGATAAAATGTTGGCAGTTAACCATTCTGCAAACCACTGATACATTCACATTTGTAGATATTATATAGATACCATATTGACATTTCCACAAAACGTGTCCTATTACATGTTTATGACCTGACTTTCATATCAGCAGGGCAGTAGGAGGGGATGGTGGTGGGGTTGAAGGGTATTTTTGAAGAGGGACTACAGTTTAAACATTTGTAAGAGTGACACCGCAGGATATTTTTCGGGTGACCTCAGGACAATTGCCAGCCATGATTGCGGCAACAAAAAACTGACAATTTGGACATCTGGTTTGTTTGTGGTGACAAACTGGGTGTTTTTAACCAGACCTCCAGACATCTGCAGTTGTGTTTGTGTCGACCACAACAAGAATTTTAAGCAAAAACTTGATTTTGTCCTAACCCTAACCAAATATGTTTTTTGTGTCATAAAACTGAAGACTCAACATAACAAAATGTAAAGAACAAGATTAGGAAATGCAGCATATCTCTGGTTTGCAGAACGTAGTGATTTGACTGGAAATTACATAATTTCAGTAAAATTCTTCCTTAAACATAACCAGCTTGTTTTTGTGCCTAAACCTAACCAACATATTAGATAATAGCTGCACCCACACAATGCTGCATGTCTAGTTCCTAGTTGCTCTTTTATTCTACGTGGCCATAATGTGTCCACTGCAGCTCCCAGCAGGCATTTCAACCAACACATAGTGTTTGCATGTGGGAAGCCAGCAGCAGATTTCTTTCAGTAAGGATCTCCACTGGATAAAAAATGAGGTGCTCTTTTCCTGCACAGATGGAATATGTTCATGCAAACTGACCAAAAAATGTGTGTACGATCAGAAAAGGTTTATTTTTGCTTGACGCTTGACAAATTATGTCATCCTGCAGATGGGGATCAGATGAAAAGCTGCTTCTATGTGTCGTTCAGGAGGGCAGTTACAAACAACTCATTTTGTTGTTAAATTTGGAAGGGTCGTTCTCATCTGTAATCCTCTGCAAACTGTCAGTGGCTGAGCAAGAAATGATTTTCTTTGCTGCAGCACTGACATGCTACTGGACAACAGACTTTGGTGAAGCGGTCTCAGAGGAAACAGCACCTCAAAAGACAAAAGTTTAGTTGAAAAAATTAGATCCGGTTTAATGTATTAAAGCAGCAAAGAGATAGAGGTATGATTCTTGCTTCATTTATTAATGTCTTTTAATAAGTGTGCATGACAGGCAGGGGGCTGCGGAGTGTGCAGCTCTCACTTGAATTACTAGGCTGCCATCCATTGTTTATTATTATGATCACTCCTCTAATGTTATATCTCCTCCATCCTTCATCCTCACACAACCCAGAAATTGATCAAGTCCTTAATCATCAAGGAAGTCTGCTGCTCAGAGGAGCAAGGAGAGACTTCCTGGAGGAAGCTTCATCAAGAAAATACTGTCTAAGAGCATCCATTCATTTAGAATCTGTTATGATGGAGGGTAACGGTGAAAACCACATCACCACAGGGACTTTTTGTCAAAGTACAGTGAGGACAGGACGAATAACAGCATTATTATAATACACCAAAGAAAAACCTAAAGGCCAAGCACACTTTCTATATATATTTGTCATATTGTTTTTATGTGTCTATATATCAAATATGTTTTTGTAGATTATAACAGTATAATAACAAGCAATTTTAAATTATTACTCTTGGGGAAACTGCTGTTTGAAAATGGGAGAAAATTAGGAGAGGAATGGACATATGGCATGACATACATGGTTTCTCTCATTCATCCTCATCGTTTCACGCTAAATGTTATGTTGCTCTGCTGTTTTAGTTCAAAAAGGCTGTGATTGCTGTCAGAGTGATCAGCTCTGTCACTTCACACATCACATCAGCATGCAGGTCAGGTGAGTGAGTGGCTGTATAATTGGATTGATTGCCCAATGTCAGCTGTGATGGGAAAATGTAATACAGTTAGCAGAACATTATTGTGATATAATGAGTTCATGTCATCATTCCACATATATATGATGTCCACATTAATGATTCCAAGCAAGCTGTAATAAAACAACTTATTAGCTTTTACTGGAACTTTTCTCAGTTGTGGTGAAGATGGCTCAATTATTACATGATCCAAAGTTTGGACACTTTGGCACACAGTTTGTGCATTACAACATTAAAGAGGAGCTTGATCATGACAATGCAGGTTGACATTAATGGCTGTAACGTTAGCTAGCTAAGCAAAGATAGTGTGCTTCTCGTCCATAAGTAGATGCACGCTTCTTTCTTTGCTATGACACATTTGACGGGTGTAGCTCCTGCATGAAAACTGCTCACAACAAGGTCTGAGGATTATCTTGAGATCCGGGTCGTGATTTCTGGAAAGAGACATTGCTGTTGAGTTTTTTGTAATGTACTTTTTTGGCACTTTGAGCACCACAAGCAGAATGCCATCTAGCTCCATTATATGTGAAAGAAGGCCGATAGCTCCAAAGCTCACGCCAAAAATATCTAGATGGATAAATAATACTACAGGTAAGAGAAAAATGATGTCATTTTGATTTTGGGGTGAACTGTCCCTTTAACTGTGACGCGTAACATTTTGTCAGTATTGACACATTTGTATTTCAAGTCAAGTCAACTGAGATGCTTCTGCCTCCTTTCATTTGATGCTCAGAAAGGCGGAAAGTGACAGTTGTCATGAGTAACAGAGAGGGACAGAAGTCTGCACAGTACGCTCCACACAGCACAGGTGGACTCACTGTAAGCCCACTGCTTCTACCAGATTACTCCGCTGCATGTTTGCAGAGTCGCAGTTGTTATCCTAAGAGCTTATTACGTTATGAGTATCTACAAGGCACGATTGTGTTTACACACTGTCGATGCACAGGCTGACACAAGCCCCCACACCTACACACACACACACATCTGCCATCCCTCCATCCTTTTGCCTTCTTCTAATACATGTTCCCTTCTGCCAGTGTCACACACCCCCTCCTCCACGCTGAATGGCTCAACTCAAGGCTCCGATGTGTATTGTCTTGCTCTATCAGCTTTTTTTTACACATCTGATTGGCCAGTGTTTGGCATTTTTTCTGTGTAATGTTCGTGTTACACTTGTTTTGTCCTGCCCGCGGTAACACGCTGGCTATTAGCATGAAATAAATACCAACCATGGCACCCGGAATAATTTGACGATCAGGCAAATGTGCCTATGGGAATCAACGCATTAAACCCTGCACAGTACATTTATACTCAATCGCCCTATGGGGGAGATCATTAATGAGAAATGCTTCTATGAGCTATAGCGTTGCAGAGGGGAAAATAGTGCTGGGCAGGTGTGATAAAGAGTTGACCTCTACTTTATTAACCTCTGTTATGTTCACCAAGTGGTGCCATAAATAGGCTGCAAGAGAATCATTAAATGATCGCAGCATTGGAAGCAGGAGGAAGTGGGGACCCCTGCTTCATTAACCTGCACATACCTACTGTACTGCCGAGCTCTTAAAGACGCTCATGTTCTTCGGCGCATCATTTACACAAAGTATCTCCATAAACACGCCTAACAGGATGGGATCGGAGCCCTGAGGTAAAAGGCTGCACCCGCCATGCTTCAGAGGAGCAACTGTGTACGTTTGGGCTTTTCCCGCCCATGTTTGCCCCTCAGCTCTGCCCCGAATGCAAACACACACTCTCATGATTTCCCATTGAGCATCCACATTTCCTTTGAGAGGCTTAAAACAGAATCCTGGTGTGTGGATGTTTGAGCCGTTGGGCAAATATCGCAATTTCTTCTGAATCATAAAGAAAGTCAACAGTACATTTTTAAAGTTAGATTACACGCTTGCTACTTTGTTTACCCTGCATTGCTCGTGGCCCTTTTTGGAAGAAGTTTCTCCTTGAAAGCTGAATGCACTTTGAATTTTCCCCCATCCCAACTGCTTTTCCCTTTCCTCCCAACAAAGTAGCTGGCATATTAGCCTCAAGAGTAGTTGTAGTAGTCTTAGACGGGGCGTGGAAGAATGAGGTTTGTCTTTTCTTTGAACCAAACTATTTTAGAAGAGTTTACTCACAATTTATTTGGTTATTCATTATTCATCATTACCTTTTGAATAAACATTTTGAATCACTTAGGTGTATTTGGATCAATTTAACAAGTTTTTGTTGTAATTATTTATTTGTGCCTCCCTGCAAGTGAGTGTGAAGGTGAATTTTAATTTGGAGTTGGAGGCCTTCATGGGAAAGAAAAACCAAGTAAAAAACAAAACAAATATGGGATACAAAAACAGTCAGACCTGACCGTAATTACAGCTGATCTGAAGAGTCAATTCATCTATTGCTCAAAAACGTTTTGGATAATCAGTCTTTGTGTTTGGGAATCTTGGTCTCTTACACTTTATAGACTAATGGATCATTTGAATAATCAAGAAAGTAAATCACAAGATTGACTGATACCATAAATAACTGTGGTTCGCAGCACTAGTTTGCTTTTATCATTTCAAAAATTACTATTGGGAGGAGTGGTGTGATGTCTTGCACTGTCACCTCACACAACACATCAACATGCAGGTCAGGTGAAGTGGCCCGAAGGTGTGAATGTGAGTGTGAATGGTTGTCAGTCTGTAAGTGTTCGACCTGTAACACACTGGTGACCTGGCCTCATACGACTCTACCTGTCGCACCAACATGAGCCGGTATATGATAACATAGTGAATAGACATTGAGATTATTAAACATGAGTTGAATAAAATCTCAGTATCCAGAGAGGTTATTAATTTCCCTGGGTTCTCCAGCCATGCCTAGAGAGGTGATGACATGTTCTGCTTAAATCTACAATCTTCAACTTGAATCTAATCTTGAGGCTTGGAGGAGAAGTCATCCTACCGTACCACACAACAGCTGGGCAGGTTGTTGACATCCTGAACCAGTCCCGAGACAAATGACAATACAGGATCCTACTGGACCCGATTACACTCAATATAATTTAAAGTTGACCTTTGACCACCTCTATTACCCCATTCCCACTGTACAAAATACCCACTTACACACAATAACATCTGGCTCGTGTCTTTAATGTGAATGTGTACAATCGGCATTCACTACGGGTCAAATGACTCTGCAGCCTTGCCAGCTGCCTTATCCGTACTGCGAATGGGTAGATGAGAATAAAGGGAGATGTTTCATGTGTTCTGAATGTTGTCCGATGAAGCGTATGATCTCCTGTGTCCTGTTTTTCTGATGCGTTTGTGATGATGATCCTGAACACAAGGAAAAAAAACAGAAAGACGAACTGGTCTCCTGGCAGATGGGGAAGTGTCACGATGAGAGTAGACAAGTTGGACCCAAATACAGGAGATGGCAGGCAGGTCAGTTGCTGAACTTTATTCCAAGATGAATCACAGGATAACAGAACAGATCAGGGACAAGCAAACGACAGAACAGCAGGAACGGGAAAACATAACAGATGACTCAACAAAGACTGAACTAAAGACTGGACCTAAATACAAACTAAACTAGAGGCGGAGAAACACAGATGAGGGTAATGAGTGGGGGACACGAGAGCATGGAGGAGCTGAAAGACTGGGAACAGCACTTTTGAGTAGAGAGAGTTGTAACAAAAGTTCAAAATGCTTATTGTCGCGTGATACATCAAAGTTCAAAGCATGCAATTAAAAGGCAAGAATACAGAGACAGAAGTCCAATGTTTGGCAGTTCATAGTTAATACATGATTTATTGATTGATTGATTTACAGTACTGGGCTGCCATTATCTGCAGCTAACGTCCAGGGAACTATTGAGAGGCTCTGTGATACAAAGTTGCTTTAATGACGCAACTCTCTCCACTCAAGGGCCCTGACTAGGAGGAGAGCTGGGCTAACAGAGGTGATGCAGAGCAGGTGTGGAGGAAAAGCAGACTGGAGAGAAGTACAAGAACACTGAGAAGATGGCAAAAGACTCTGCAAAACCCAGAAAACACATGAAACACAGAAATGACAGGAGTCAATCGGCTTTTTTTAACGCGGAAACTTCATTTTAAAAAATGCATATACGCACTACATTCGGTGATAAAATGGAGTTATTTGAACGTAGGGGTTGCAACAAACAAATGTTCTCATTCTCTGGTAATCTGCAGATTAATTTATTGAATTTCTGATTAATCATTTAGTATAAAAAAGAAAACATCCATCATAAGCAAAAACTGCAAAAGTAAAAATTTCTAAATGTGAAATGATATAAAACAGCAAAAAGAATCTGCAAATATACACAGTAGAGGGCTGAAACCAGCAAATCTTCAAGAAATGAATTGTTCTGAGTGCTATTTGAACGTCAGTCCAGACCATGCTTTGATCGCTTCTTCTTGAAACCTTCTGGCCCTTTTTTCTTACATGCCAGTATCCTCTTCCAATAAAGCCTGGCATTTCAGAGTTGTGGTTCCAGATTTTTCTCACTTCTTGGACCAAGAGGGAGGAGTTGGCAAGGTATCAGTCCCAAATGCAGTTAAACATGGCAGAGTGTGTAAACACTTTGGTGCCTGAACGCAGTTCGATGACACGGTGCACCTGTTGACCTTTAATTTAGTCCATCCAGGTGGAAGGCTGCAGAGCCACAGAAAAAGTGACATGACATTGTGGACTTGTGGCAATCAATGAGACTCCTGACATTTAAAGCTTGTATCAATCAGCTGCTAATGGGAAAATCAATAGGAAGTCAGAATGACATGCCACTTTATTATTTATGCATTTCTATGATCAATTCGCTCAAGGAGTTGGCGGCGTGTCGTGACATGGCGGTGGACCCGCGAGGCTCTGCCCAGCTGATCAATACTGCGAGTTGCTCTGAGCATGATCAAGTGCACGTGTCTCTATGTTGGCTGCTAATCAGGCTAGATTGCATGACAGAGTGGTTGTAGATGCAATCTTGAGCTGAGACAGCGAGGAATTCAAAATGAAAGGAAGAACCTACTCCGCTCTACAGCTCTCCGGTCTTTGTCACTGTCTGATGAGTGCTGCAGTTTTGTAGCAGCGATGAGAGTGTGTCAGATTTTTCATCAGAGTAGCTAGAGTCATTGATTCCTTCCTCTTTACAATTGTGATTAATGAGACATTCACAGCAGCTGCAGCATCAACACCTTGAAGCTTTCGTGGTAGTTTCATTGCTCCAAAATCAGTGATGTTTGACTGAGCTAACTGAGTGTAATGATATCATTACCACCCTGTACAGCCACCACACACACACTCCCATGCAGTACTAACATGTGGTGAACTATTGCAAACATGGCACTTTCTGTTGCGATGGGAGTCAAGAAAACAGCAATTCTCAGTGTCACCATGTCCAGTGTGGATGGCTGAAAATGAACGGCTTTTAATGAGATGCCCCCTGAACCTGCTCAGATTCATTTGTGACAGTCACATTTAACAGGGTGTAGTGTCAGCGTAATGAGACGGCTGATTCCTCTTGACTTAAAGGAAGTGAAGAAATCATTTATTTGTCTGCCTGAGCTGCTGAAATGTGCGGCCTGTGCACCGGCCCTCACATTAGTTGGCTCCATCTCAAGAGCTTGGGGAGCGCAACTGTTGCCCAAACACGCAAGCTGTTGGTATTCAGTAGCCAGCCATACTTAAAATAAAATATGAAAATGTGAAGCATGCCAAATTGGGAGCTACGAATAAACACCTTGACAATGTAAACAGCAGCTAATGCCTTTCACGATATTAATCACTCTCATTGTAGTTAATGCTTGTGTCACTGTTTTGTAAATTAGCTGGACTCAAGGTGACTTTGGCTGTGATTTCCCTTTTCACTTCTTATTCAGCTATGTCTTTTTCCCCCCCTTCTTTCCCCTGATGTTTTAGTTATTTATGCCACTTGCTTGTTCTTTCAAAAAACCGCAAGCTGCCTGTTTGATTAATGGTGATGCTTATAGGAGGCCTTGGTGCAGGAGTTTAGCTCGGAGCAAGGTGTGGAGAGGAATGTGTACTGTACAGGAGCTGAGTGTGAAGCTCACAACCTGAGATGATCCACTTCCATAATGAGAAAAAATAAATAATATGCATAAGTGAGTGGTTGTACTTTTCTGGAAGTTACACTCTGTACACTGTGGATGTCTATTTTTGTACATGATTGCCAATTTAAATGCCATGATGCCACACAGGCCCAATTTAGCTCTTTTCTACCTTTGTAAGAAAACTGTGTCATCTCTTGTTAAGCAAAGTAATATACACAGTGTACATTTTATCCCTATGTATAAAGGGATCAAACCTTAAGACATTATGTACACCACAGATGTCATCTTAAAAGGTTGAATCAAACCCTCCCTGTCACAGTCCAAATACAAATTTAAATACAAAAGAGTTATTGAATTGGATTGTATTAAGCTTCTATAGGATATTATTTCCACCCTCACATGGAGTTTTATTAAAAGTGTAGTGAAAATACATGATTTGTAAATGCAATTACTGCACACTGAACTCCCACTTAGAATCAATTATGTGTTTGCTCAAAGCTCAGTATTGATTCACTTCTCAGTTGCATTCTGAACAGCTCAAAAATAACTAAACTAATCACCATGGTTAGTTAAAGGGAGCACATGATATCATCTGCCTGTATAGCTGTGAAGTGTTTACACATGAAGTGCCAAGGATATATGCAATATGTAATATAATACACAAGGAAAAGAGGATTTCTGGCAGCAAAGAACATAAAAATAAAAAAATCCATGATGTATTATATGTACAATATATATCAAAAACATTTATCACAGAGGGTAAGGTCCCTCAAAATGAATTATGTACGATACATATATGCGTTTTCTTCCTGTTTGTATCCTCTCTTCCTTTATGTTTTTGCTATCAGTAAGATTTGTTTCTATTCACCTGATGAATATAAGTCTAATTGTCATTCTCCTTTTAGCTCTGATTAGGTATCCACACACTTCCAGAGATAGATCTCTCTCTCTTTAGCTGTTAGATGAACACAGAGCTGTGTTGAGCACATTGACTGTATAAGTATGGACAGAGCCTCCAGGCCTGACAAGTGAAGGCAATGCTAAAATTACTCAAACCCGGTCGACAGGGGTTTCAAAAAGAAGTCCATGGTATGTAAGCTTATGAGAAAATGGCCCTGATTCTCAATTGATTAATTGCCTCATTGAACGGTTTTAAAACAAACAATGAGTTTATGGTCTTAATCAGTAGTTTCAAGTCTTCTTCACTACAGCATGATGTTCATTCTGTGAACTATGGTCCCATTTTGAGTGAAATAGAGGAAAAAGCAGGGTATTCTTTAGAGTGTGGCTACTTTGTTATTAACACGTTATGGGCGGCTGTAGCTCAGGAGGCAGAGCGGGTCGTCTAGCAATCGGAAGGTCACTGGTTTGAGTCCCCGGATCCCCCAGTTGCATGTCGAGGTGTCCTTGAGCAAGATACTTGCTCCTGATGAGCAGTTGGCCCTAACCTACGTTTTGAAGCCTCTAGTAAACAATGATGTCATGGTGGGTCCACACTTGTCTAAAGAGCTATTGCTAATGTTGTCTGTCTGCTGTTTGGTGCTGGCCAGGTAGCGTACAAGTAGCTAAAAACAGCTTGACAAGGTCAGCAAGACAAATTTATTGGCCACAATACCAAAACTATGATCAGAAACTAGACTTAAATACTCCACAGAGAAGATAAGGTGCTGCAGAGTTGGGTGGTAATTCACTCTGGGTTCAACACAACGAGCAACCCCTTTCACGATTTAATGGAGTATAATATAAAAATATTGATTAGTGCAGTTATAATGAGCGTGGCATTAAAAACTATAGATCAGTGTTGTATGTCCTCGGAGGACTTTCAAGGAGACTTTCAAGCTTCTTATTCCTCACAATTTTCAGACAGCTGCCAAGATGGCGGCACAAAAATCAAAGGAAGAGAGGATCTATGAGGAAGGAAAGAAGGAAGCCTTGTAAGGATAGCGTAACACAACCGTTGTCTTTCCAGTCCAATGAAGCACTACCACTAAGCTTTCCTCTGTTGTCAGCCTGGTCTTGGTTTCTACACATCTTAAGCCAAACTCACATTTGAGCTAAACCAAACCAGTCCCTGTGACGCTAACCACTGAGCGGGAAACATCAGACAGGAACACAGAGAGTCTGAAGAAAAACTCCCAACATTCACCTGGAGTTAAAAAGACATTAACAGATGTGGCGCAGTCACCATACACACAAAGCGTGGCTGCCTTTGAGGAGCAGCCTGAGTGCTCTCAGGCCACATCCCCAGCTCCCTTTATGATCTGTAATGGGATTGTTGAGGAGCGCCAGCAGCATCCTCATCACAGGACAAAACCCACTTAATGGGATATGATTCGCCATAAAAGGGCGAGGAAGAGCAGTTTCTCACTGAACCCGCTTATCCCTTGGAACCTCCATAGCCCCACATCCCCACCCGCTCCATTCACCTTTCCAAGTGGAGGCTGGCATGCTGATCCGGCCCTGTATTACCCCTACCATTCCTGTGGCATGGCTGGATGTGTGTATATAGGTGTGTGTGTGTGTGTGTGTGTGTGTGTGTGTGTTTGTGTGTGTGTGTGTGTATGTGTGTGTGTGTGTGTGTGTGTGTGTGTGTGTGTGTGTGTGTGTGTGTGTGCCAGGGAGGGGGCTCCCAGACAGAGATGGAGAGGCAGATCAGCAGTGCCATGAGAGATGTTGTTTGTGGCTTATCGGAGCACAAGTCCCAGCATGCTCAGTGGTCTTGACCGGCTCAGGGGATGGAGGCACAACTCACTCAGCTGCTGAGATCGCTGGAAGTGAATGCCGAGCCGTGCTGCCGCTGTTTTGAACCCACTAGTGCCTCGAGACGGCTTATCTTCTCAGCTGGAGCGGAGTGCACTGAGGAAAAGTTTGATGAAGTCTTAACTTCGACTTATTTTTTGCTAGGCCTTGCTTGTGGGTTCACAAATAGTTTCAGTCTGGCTTTGTTAAGTCTCACCGCCCTACCAACCATATCAGCTATCATACATATATCATACTTTTTGATATAAGTATAATACCACATGATTACAATGATACGGCATTCACAACTGATAGTATCGAAAGTACCAAAAGTTATGAAAAGTCAAAAAAATCACAAGCAGATTTCTAACTCAAGGCTGCACAGATATTAACATCATTATGAATGTGTTGGTATGTGACCAGTGACTTTTTCAATTAAACGACAAGAAAAGAAAAAAAAAATCATCCTTGGGCTGGACTGAGGACATCGTCACAGTTCAAGGGGACCTGTTCATGGCCACGTTATGGAAGGCAGCAACAATAACAGCGATCGATAACTTTCAGTGCACAGGTGGCATAAGAGTGTAATATTATAACAGTCATGATGATTAAAGATTAAAATATAAAAATATAAGTTTCATAAAGGATAATTATTAAAAATATAAAATAATACCACCCCTTAGTCACATATTTTTCTGATATAGGAATAAGAGGTTTAGTATTATTTTTCCTTCCTGCTGCTTTATCCTCCTCCACACGACTGTTTACCTTCAGTATTGTAGCCTCTGGCTCACTTGTTTCTGTTGGTCAATCAAGGACCTTTGACAGGGTCGTTTTAATCCACTTCCCTTCCCCATTTGCCTTGTACATATAATAGCTTGCCAGGGGGCTTTTGTTACCTTAGGGGATCTGACCTTCATTCAAAGCCACGTGTCCATGTGTCCTGCTTTTCTACAAAGGTCCATCGCACACTCATCATATAACCAGTATTGGCAGATACAGGCTCAACAGTGCATTTCCCTTTTGCGTGTGGATTGTGCAGAGTTGAAAGGTCCAGAACATTTCCCATCTCTCATGTCTATCAGCATTTCAGCTGGGTTTGTATTTGTGTATGTTGTGTGTGTGTGCGTGTGTGTGGTCATGAATGCGAATGTGAGAGAGTGCTCATGTCAGTGTGTGCCTCAGTGTGTCCATGTTTGGGCGTGTGTTCATTCATGTGCGCATGTCCACCAGGGAGCACTGGGGTGCTTTCAGGCAACACGAAGCCTCCTCCTCCTCTGTCTGATCTTGCTGGAACAGTGAGCTGGAGCCAGCAGCTAGCAGCCACATCAGCAGTGCAACATGGGAAAAAAATAAATAAAAAAGATCAGCGCCTCTGATTTTTTGCTCAGTGCCAGCTGGACGACATCATGTTGACCTTGCCATGCTTGCACCGAGTCCCTGAAATCAAGCCACAGCCCTGGCCTCAGCACCCTTAACTCCAACACACACCTTCTCTTGCTACAAACACACACACACATTTTTCTTCAGGTACTCCTACTACAGCCTGACCTTGGTGGTTGTTCTTGTGGCGCTAAGTAGAAAAAAACACAGGGTTGCGCAAAATTAGGCAGAGCTGCTGGCGATCGGGACAAGAGGGGAATGGTTCACACACTGGGTGGTGCAGAGTTTTGCTTATCATAAAACGTGAAGGTTTTGCTGACCTGCAAATACACCGGAGATAAGACCCCTCTCTCCCGTGGAAGGAGTTTGCCTTGATGCAAACAATCACTACGGATGGACATAGCTGAAGGTTTTACATCTGCAGCGGCTCTGCAGGGAGGCTCATCAGCAAGGTGCCACAGTGAATCATGAGCTAAACTAGCAGTGGTTTGTCAGTCCAATTATGTCCAAAATGCCCCTTCTGTTGTCTGCCTTCTGGTTGTGTGCAACTCTAAATTAGACACAAACTAGCTGTGATTAGCCAGATGCAGAGATAGGTAGGATTTTTTAGAGCTACACTGCCAGATGCAGTCAGTTAGGTAACATCTTGTATAAGCAAACACCGAGAAAAAGGGTCAAGTGTTTCAAGTTAGACCTCCTTATTTCTTTTTAAAGCCCTCTGAAGAAGACCATCAGACCCTAATGGCAAATGCAGCATGAAGTGACAACAGATACTGGTGGTGAGTGCGTGTCTGGGTTAGTGAATGGGCCAATGTGTAATCTCACTGTGGTGACACACGCACTTTGAGGAACATACGATTCAATCTTTCACTCTCGCCTGTCGTCCTGAAGAAAAGCCTGACACAACTGTCATGTACTCTGGATTCACGCTTCAAGTTTCCACGGGGCAAAGTCGCTGACTGACAAGTATGAGAGGGGCCTTATCTGTCACCTTACAGGCATTTCATTATAAAAATGCTTGGCTACTGCGCTATCATAGGGAAGATGGTGAATGCAGCTGCCACGAGGCTGACTGGGTAAAAAAAGAGACAGGCTTTGGGACAGATTATGTAAAGGTTACAAAAGTGAACTTGGACACAGTCGTTTTTGTTTCTCCTTTATCACTCCGAATTCCCGATCTTGTAACCGTAATATGACATGGATCAAGCTCCAACTTTTCACATAAGAATAAAATGTGACATGAGAGATTTGGCTTTGTACAAAGGCGTCGGTATCAACTCTTCTTCCTCTCTGTGCCGAAATACCACGGGGCGCCGTTAAATGACACGAATGACTGGGTCCATCTTCCCACAGCAATGACAAGTCACGTTATGGACTAGCTCTGGTGACTCAGCCTCGGAACTGATGGCATGGCTCCATGTAGTGTGACGACTTTGACATGGTCCCAGAGCAGCGCTCATGTGGTCAGGGCACCGGCCCATTTAGAAAAAGGCCAGCATGGTGGGGAGACCAGCTCGAGGTAATGACCCAGAGGGAGAGTGTTTTTCCTCAGCAATCGGAGGCTGAGAGCTTCTTGACTTGACATATGTTGGAACGCAGTCTAACTCCTTTCCCTTTTGCCCCAGACACTTTATTCACTGATGAGGAGCCATCCTCATTTAGCTATGCAATATTTACTGCAGAGTGCTCATTAATGACTCTGGAGGAGAAAACATATTTGCAACTAAAAGGAGTTGAAATGATGATGAAAAATAGTTCATGTCTCTCTGTAGCACCATGAAATGTGTTTGGATCTTTGGGTGGGGGCACGGTTTTACTTTCAGAGAAGACACATTGGAGGTGGAGGGTCAGAAGATCTTGTCTCGGAGAGAGCAGATTTGATTCATTTAAATGGAAATGTGTGCAGTTTTTACACATTTCAGTATGACTCATGCTACCTCAAGACAAGACTCTAGATGTTGCAATTAACACTCCTGCCAGCTTGTGACGGCACTCTACCCAGCATTTAGTGGTCCTTCACAAAACCTTCAAAAACAATTCAGGGCAAATACAAAAATGTACCAAGACCAGGGAATTCATCACAAGAATGGTGAATATTTTTGGGAAAATACTCTTATTTGCTTTCTTAATGAGAATTTGTTAAGTACAATGATTTCGCACTCCAGTATGTGCGTTGAGTACTGAGCCGGTGGTGGAAGGTAATTAGCCTAGCTTAGCATATCGACTAAAAGAAGGGGAAAATAGCTAGCTACACCTAAAGACTTCGTTAGGTCAAAAATGAACACATTTTATCTTGTTTGTTTAATCTGCAGACAAATATAAATCAAAAGTGACATTTATTGGTTTTAGAGGGAGCAATGTTGTAAATATATTCTTTGACAAACAACAAATTAGCCAACCATGCAGTGTACCAAGTAAATGTAACGGCTCAAACACCGGCCACTTCTCTGGGACCTCACGTGTGCGACACAATTTTGCTCCATCCTCCATGCAGCTTCATATCCTTCTGGGAGCGTTTCAGGAGCAGTACATCATGTCTGCATGATATTGTTGATCAGATTGTGTTTATTTTGTAACTTTTCCTTGATTTTTGTGCTTCTACCATAGGTAGGGTTGCCACCCGTCCCGTAAAATACGGAATCGTCCTTTATTTGGCAATTAAATGTTGCGTATTGGTTCAATACGGGACGCGATTTGTTCCGTATTTCCATAAATGTCCAATACACATGTCTGTCACACACACATCAACACTAAATCTAACAATAATGATCAAAATAAAACACACTGAATATTAAGACCAGCAAAATTGTCGTGGCGGAATCTACGCAGGATCCCCCCCGCCCCGGCTCCAGTCCTCTGTCACGGTTGCCTAGCGACAGACACCACACACCGACAGACACTGCTCACAAAACCCGCGCCTTTTAAAAATGTCCACTACACCCGATACCCCACCACGTCCTCAAAAGCGAAAACGCTTGCAAAAGTACAGACGTGAGTGGAAGAGGCACATCCTTGGCTGGACAGCGTCAGTGGAGATGTTTACAAGGCAAATTGTAAAATGTGTTGGCGAGGGTTTTCAGTGGCGCATGGTGGGCTGTCTGACATCAGACAGCATGCAACAGGAGAGCAACACTGCAGACACGAAAGAACACAGAAGACCCGAGCGTCAGTGTCACAGTTCTTCATACCCCAACCATCTCCTGAGACTGATACGGTACGGGACATTATGTTATGATTGATTTCCTATCTGGTTGTGCTTTTGCCAGAAGATGTCAGTGCATGGGCATAGCCTATTTTAGTAAACTATTGTGGTTTGGTTGATTGTTTAGGATGTTGAGTTATTAAAGTCGAATGAACGATCATTTATTTAATATACAGTAGTATTAGCCAATATAAGTATTATATATGGCCATTTAAAGAACAAATCATACTAATGGATTAACAGTTAATAAATAAATACATTTGTTAAGAGAAAACGTTTATTCTTTAATATATATACATTTCCTAGATTAAAAATGTTTGTAGAGCTTTCTGTGTATTCTGTGTCAAAATGTTTATATTTTTGAGGAATACACACTCCACACAAACAGATTTCATTCGAGATTTAATTAACTGCACTTTATAAGAGAATGTGTTCATTGGTAATAAAGCATTTCAAGCTTTAAGTATGACTAATTGCTTTCTTGATCACCCCTTTACTAAAAACACCAGCACAAAATAAAACATACCACTGCTGCGGGCACCCCGCCCCACAGGAGTCGGGTCGCGGTGGTCATGGCCCCCGAGGAGCCGTGGTGGGCATCCCTTATTTTCATTTCTGAAAGGTGGCAACCCTAACCATAGGTGAGGTGGCTACATATTTAAATGGTTTCTTCTTCTGTCTGTTGTAAGAGTGTTTATTGTTAATATTTCAAACTTTGGTATGCTGGAGATTCAAGTCTGCACAGTGTGCTTTATTTTGAAAATTGGCTCAATCTGCTCAGTGCAGCTTGACATAGCTTCTGTCCACTTCTGTCAAAAATAGACTCGCCACATATTCTCTGCAGAGCAGAGCAGAGAGCTGCTTCCAGGGTGTTTCTGAAAGACTGCCTGGTGGAACCCTGAGAGATTGTCCAAAAAGGCTGCATCATGGCCGTAACGCGACACAGACATGCCCGATGGAAACTCGGGGTTAAAGCCAGGCTAACTGTTTTCCCTTATGTTTAGTCTCAATGCTATGCTAAGCTAATTGTATACTAGCTTTAACTCTATATGTAAAAGAATAGTTTGACATTTTGGGAAGTATGCAGTGATAAACAGTAACCCCTAAATTCCACCAGATCCGTGCTCGGTCTGTCTCTGCGGAGCTGATAGGTTTCACTCTAGTCTACTTCCACTGGCTCCACTGCGTTGTGTATCAACTCCGTTGCAGCTCCGGCAGTCCGGAGCCTTCCGGAGCAGATATGCAGGGCTTCTATTTCTGCCGGAGCACAGCGCATCAATTCAGCCAAATTCAGCACAAAGCAGACAGGAAGTCAAGTTAATTTTCAAAATAAAACACTCTGTGTTGACACCAGCACAAAAATCTCAAAAAAGAGACAAATCCAAGCACTTCTTCTAATCCCTCGGTTGGGAACACTAACCTTTTGTCTGTTTGTTGTTGTGTTTATAAGTCGCGTGTGATTCTGTAATTATCACTCCAGCTGTCCAGCAGTGCTACACTCAAAACGCAGCTGGTGGTGGTTGACGGACGACGGATCACGGAGCAAAACCGTAGCGGAGCCGTTCCGCAACGTACATTCAACCAGTGGAATTCCTGGTTAATAATCCTGTAAAAGGCACAACTGGTCATTTTTGGACTTGGATAAACAAACCAGATACATCATGTTAATCAGTGAGCTTAAGAGGAGGATTTTGCTGCCTCCGGATAGCTTTTCATTTAGACTTCCAGTTCCTGTGGTAATCTAAGCCAACCTTCTTTAACTTTATAGCAGTATCAGTCTTCTCTGCTAATTCTAATTCTTATATTTCCTTAACTATTCCCTCAACATATAGCACCAAACAACATGTTTAGCTTTGTTTAAGAAGAGCTATTACAGCTTTAATCTTATTGATATCAAATCATATAATGACCTCAAATGTGAGTGGCTACTCATCTGTAACTGTCTCTTCTTCATCTCCTCCTTCATTTTGTATCTGTTGTTATACAGTTGTCAGTGCATTCATCTTTCATGACTGATGGCTGTCAGCACTGTAATGACAAAGCTGTGGCACATTTTTCATCGGCTCCAGCATACTGTATGTAGCCAATACTGATACTGTAGTCATTTTAGCTTCAATAATTTTTGTGTCATTGTAGCTAATCTTTGCTGGCCTGCTCGCACAAGATTGATCTTGCTCCTTCTGGGTGTGTTGAAGCTGTACAAGCAATTTTTCACCATGATTTATATTACATCTGCTGTTTTATCTGCGAGCAAACAAGTGAATTTTGGATTGTCGTGTGCCAAACACGACAATGACAAATTCTGGTACATCTGTTATATGAATCGACAGCTTGTTTGGGGTAGAATAGCCAGACCCATGTCCAGTTTTAAACCGTTGACATATATGTGATGTGGTTCGTGCATTTGTTGAAATTGTTTGACTTCTCCGTTGAAGGACATCCACAGTGAATATTTCTTGATGGCTCTACCGTGATGGACATTTCTTGAGATAAAGACAAATGGCCTGCCAACTCAACAACAAAAAAAAATGACGACAGTTAATTATAAAATGAAAAAGTAGGAGGAGCGGAATCATCTTTTTAAGGAAGCAGTTGAGACTAAGATAGCGAGCCCTGCCTGTGTGCTTGTGTCAGGGAATGTGGGAATTGACCAGTTGTGACTATGAGTCATTTGTCTCCAACCCAGTTGCTGCTTTTGTATCGAACAGGACTCAATCAGGCCAACGGTGAATGCCAGCTGGCTGTTAGGGCTGTAAAAGAAAAGAAAAAAACAAACAAATGAAAAACAGAGGCCGAATTAATGGATGCCAGCAGAAGCGAGGCAAGAACCGGCTCTTACTCTGATTAAACATCAGGGCCATCAAAGAGGAGGAAGCCATTAGAGGTAGATTGTATTGGCTTTGTGGCGATCTGTGCTTCTATTTTAAAGAAAGACATGTCGGTACAGAGAGGTTTTGGTCTCCTGCCCCGGTTCAAGGATGTGTTTGGTGAAGGGAGAATAGCTTTCAAATATGTATTGAGTTTCCATTTATTCTGTACAAAAGGAGAAGGTTGAGGGTGAAGCTGCACATAAACAGCTCAAGGCTAAAAAAAAAAAAGAACATGGCACAGCGCAATCCCTCATGAAAATCCATTATTGGTGACCATGCTTGCAATGACAAATCTCTGGGTAACTAGTTGCACAAAAATGTACAATCTAAAAATGCCCTGAGAATCCACAGAATATTATCATCATTAGCATAATTGCAAGCACTGCCAACTGGTGGCACACAACATCATTTATTCAGCATTAATGTGCAGCAGTTGGTAAGTTGTGACACTTTGAAAGATTTTGCTGCTCATTGTAAAGTGCATGCCATGCCTGCTCGCTTTCAAAGCTCACTGCCCTAGGTACCTACCATCTGGTTCATCCTTGTCGATGCCAGCAACTTGTAAGCCAAAGGCGGGGCGCTGAGGTTCCTGCCACCAACCCGCATGTAGTGATCGATTTTTACCATGCAGCCTCGGCAGACCGGAAAAAAAGAAAGACACCGGGCTTCTGAGCGCAGTGTAATCTCCCCACGACACAGTGTTTGACACACGTGCAGCTGGGGAGAGATTGTTGAGATTTGTGCATTGATCCGCACACTGGCCCTCTCCACGGGCGCTCTCATTTGAATAAAAAGAGGGGAATATTTTTGCAGAGCGGCGCGAGACCATCAAAAGAGTCAATATGTCTCTGTGAAGAATGGAGTGAGGGTCGTGATCCACAGGGGACGTTTCGAGGAGAAGCAGCGGCCGATGTGAATAACTAATGAGGGAGAGGGCGATATGCAGATGAAGATGACTGGAAGGAAGGAAGTGGGAAGTAATCAAGAGAGGACTGGAGAGAAAGAGATGTAATCCTCTTTTTTTTGCCTTGAATGACATAGTAGCGGTCTCATTCTGTGAGACGTGGAAGATGAATGGAGAGGTAAAGGACATGAGACGTACAGCATTACTGTTCTGTATCATTAAGATGAGTTATTTAAAGCAATTCCTTCGACTCTTGTATGAGTCCTTTTAAAACTTGACCCCACCTCGAACTATTAACAAAGGAGCATAGCTTGGTTTTAGATCAGTGTTGTAGTTAAAGTGTGAATATTCTTAGCATCAAGCACTTACAGTAATCGCAAAGGCTTAATTATCATTTAAGGTTGGTCTGATCATAGTTCAAATAGGTCAAATGAGACATGTGTTAATTAACATACAGCCTCTCTAGTGCATATGGCGTCTTTATTGCAGAGATGTAGCGGACAAAAAACAGCAGCCAGGTAACATTAGAAAGCACTTTTTCTTTCCACTCATAAATTTGCTGGGCACTAAGACAAGCCTCTTATCACTAAAAGGTCATAAACTCGCTCGAGGGGGCCGTTAAGCGTGTCCTCTGGCTCTCTCTCTCTCCCTCTCACTGCGATTTCGTTGCCATGCCAGCACATTTAGTGCAGGAAAGGAGTTCAAACTGTAGACACCCACTTGTTCAATCAGCGATGTGGGAACGGGGCCATGTCCGAGGAATTCAGGCTCAGGTCCGAACGCCGCTAATGAGGACAAAGACTTGAATCACAAAGCAAAAATCTTTAACGGCGCCCAAATGGTCAAAGCACATCTGAGGCAAAATGATGAGAAATCGATGTGTGAGAAGATTCAAACACTTCACAGCCTCGTTTAAATGAGTTACAGCCTCACGTCCAGTGTCTTACTCGACCCTTTTTTAACACTGAGTTGTAAAACTGCAAATCCAGTCCTTTTTTTTTTTTTGACCCAGCGGGAACACAGTGATTAATTACATCTTCGTGCATTGTCTTCCATCTGGCAGGGTTACTTATCTCCCCAGGACGAATGACTGCTTAAACTGCTACCATTTCATCTGCAGTTTGGTCTTTTTTACCCCTAAAAGTGGTCATAATTTGGGTACAAATTACCCATTTTCTCCAGTAATTGCAATGAATTTCGTATTAACATGTGCATTAGTGGATGTGTCATGATATGCATAGACACTACCAATGTTAGACCACGGGGTACTCTTGAAATTGAGTTAAGACAAACAGTTTATGGAGCATATGGTTTGAGGTAGAGGTTTGCTCTGTAAAAGATGTCCTTAAAATGATGCTGTAGAAATGTTGACGTAAGAAAGAACGCATTTAATACTTAGAAATGGAAAATTACATTCATAAGCAAAAACACAGCCTTACCAGCACAGTTACTTCAATATCTGTAAGGTCTTTATACCTTACATTTTCAACTTATGTTCAGTACATACTTGCAATGCGAGACAACTGGAATCATGGGATCAGGTAAACCATTCCATCTTGCCAGGCTTCAACCTACACACTTGGGACCAAACTCACAGCGGTTCAACCAATCAACTTCCTGTGAGGATCGTCTTGCAACAAGAGATGACAGCTAAGGGTGTGGTTTAGGTGCGACATTAGTGAAAGAAGCAACTGTTTTGTTTGAAAATGACAATGGTGTCAGCGTGCTCCCCTGGTGGTGGTGCTTTCATACTGTTGATCTGGTTCAGCCCGTGATAGACTGTGATAGACAGATTGTTCATCCAATCACCTGAAAAGTATGTTTTGAAAAGTGCCATCTGGCGTGTCAGGTTAAGACCATACACCAAAGTCCAATTTTGAGTGCAGGTGATACGCCAGTCCTTCCCATTAGGTTCTGTGGAAAAAAAAGATATGTCCAAATATGTTGCATAAAAAAATGTTAGATGTCGTAATATAACTGCGAGAATGTCCAAGTAAGGTGGAGGTCAGGTTGATGGATGGATCAAAAAAACACAGGACTTTCACCCACGAGACTAGTGTTGGTGTCCCATGAGAAACCAAAAGTTGTTGATGAAACCTATTTAACTTAAGGTTATCTTTATGTATTTTTGTGCCTGAAACCTAACCAAACTGTGACTGCTGCATGTTTATTTTTACCATCTTACCACGACGACAAAGGTCACCTGACTATGAATCTGCTCTTTACAGACGACCAACTTTGGTGTATGTACTGCATGCAATTCAGATGTGTAAAGTAAAGTTATTTGCACACAGATTTATGAGACTGGGTTGACTTTACTTAATTCAGCGTAGTCAGGGGTTGTTTTCAGTCTTGCATGACAATTAGCTCATAATGGCAAGTCAGTGGATGTCGGTTATTCAGGAATATCTCTCTTAAGGTAGCTAATGTTAGCTTAAATAAATGAATGTAAAGAGTCATAAGGCTGACTTAGTGATGTCAGTTAAAAAGCAATATCAATCTAAAGTCTGTCAGCATGAGCTTACATTAAGTGACTCATCAGACAGAGTGAGACTGAGTGAATCATATTGAACAATGCTTTATGCTGCTTATAAATTCAGCTTTTCACCTTGTAAAAAGAATAGTCTTATTTCTTCTTTCAGAAACAACAACGCCTGGCTTTAAAGCTGACAAGCCTTTTGAAATGCATTGGAGAAACACTTGTGAATATCATGAAACACTGCTTGACCTCACATTGTCTCCCATGGGACAAATTGTTTGTCATTTCATTTAACCACACGTCAGATGTAAACATGTCCAGGTTGCCGCTATGTGTTTTGTCACTCTGTACAATCCAAGCTACGTCTTGACTCGCCTCAATTTGATGCCGCTTCAAAGTACACACTATATACCATTGTAAACACGCTGACTCTGCCCCTTCTCGGCTCCAGCGGCAGTCTCACATGATGAACAATGAGAGAAGACTGACTCTGTGTGAGCAGGGAGCTATAGACAGATAGTCAAATAAACTGGAGCTGAAGAAGAGAGAGATGAAAGGTAAGACAGGCATGAGATTGGAGGGTGAGAGCGGAAGAGCGAGGAGAAAGAGATATGTGATCCTGTGCTGAATGAACACTCTTGAGTTATTCATGCCATCTCAAAGTGAAACTTCAAAAACCATGGAAAATATTGCACACCTCTCATCTTTCTTTTCCTTTGTGTTTCCTGCGAGAAAGGCAGTATGTAAATCTCAGACCCCATACACTGGTGAGGTACTTCACGAGCTGTTTAAAGAATACACAAGTTCCCAGGTTCATTAATTGTCTTACACTTGCTTCTCCTACTCAGAAGGAAAATATTTTTTTTGTCTTCTGAGACATCGTTTTAGTTTGGAGGAGAATAACATAGAGGATCCTGAGTAGGAGTGAATAGTCCACCAGGTCGCTATTTTAAAAGATTACAGAAATGTGTAGCCTAGATTATTTTTTTGTTTTCATCATTTTGATAGCTTGGTTTAAAATAAGAAGCTCTCAGTCACTTCACAAATCCATACTTCAGCCAAGGCTGCACAATTCTTTTAAATGATAATTTCAATGAGAAAAAATGTTTTACCTGCGTGTGATCTGATTCAGTAGCAGAGTGGCCGTTGGGAGGATTGGGAACCTGCCTGCTCCAGGATGGTAACAGTAATGAGTCTTGCAGTAAACTGGGCTGACAGCCCTGTGCACATAGGCTGTCTTTTCATTCAAACAATCTTCATGGTTACATTGCCAACAAGTCAGCGAGCAAGGTGGGAAATTAGCACCAGGCACCAGCTAATATTTGGTAAAATATGAAAGTGGCTGGTAGATTTCAGACACATATATTGATGTCAGTGGCTGGTAGACTTTCACATTTCAAAAAGTTAATTTCCCACTCTGTGGGGGAGTAAATGAGTCGGCCCTCCCTCAAGTGGTAGAGTCTTGGCTTGTCATGAGATAGCAAGTACACTGCTATGTGAAAGTAAAGTACAGTGCGGAGGGACTATACATAAAAAAAAAAAACACTGGAGCTGGACATTACCTCGTGCTCTGATATATTTTGTTCAAGTGGGCAGTGCAAGTGCAAATGTGTTTTAGATTTTAGGAAATACGCATATTTGCACTCCTGCTGTGAGTTAGATGAGAGGATTGATATGACCACCATGTCTCTACCATACATTTATGCTACTGCCAGCATCTGTTTAGCTTAGCTTAGCATAAAGACTGCAAACAGGGGGGAACAGCTAGCCTGGCTCTGTCTAAAAGTAACAAGCATATCTGAGCTCACTAATTAACATGTTGTACATTGAATCCGTATGAAAACTGTGTTTTTTGGAGGTTGGTGTAACATGTTCTCACTTCCAAACTCATCAAATATGGCAGCTTGGTCAGTGGCCCTAAGCTTCAAATGATGATGCTTTACCGACCCCTCTAGTGTCAGTTTTGCACATGAATGGCTTTGTGATCAAGTCGGCAATAATAAAATGCAACATCCAGTCAGAATCTCAAAATAAAGCTTGCTGAAAAACACAGCACACATTTTGCCTTTTGGACTGGTAACGTGAACCAGTTACAGTTTGGTTAGGTCTAGGCACCAAAACTACTTGGTTAGGTTTAGGGAGAGGTTGGGTTAAAATAAGTACAGTTCAGTTACTCTCGAAACCTTTTACATTTAAAAACAAGTCAACTTTGATTTTGGTTACACACAGGACTCACACTCAGGTCTCCTGCGTGGAGGTCCTGTGTTAGAACCACCCAACTACTGTAACTAGCTTCCAATGTGAACTGTTCTCACCTTTTATGCTACTACACTACAGAGGCTCCTCTAGAAATGACACCAGTTGGGTTCCTACAGTGTTCCCAGAGTTTCAAGCGTCACTCCAGGAACATACAGGCCTTTATCTTTATTTAATGTACCATTTACTGTCCAGCTTAGCCATCACACTATGTCAAATAAATGAATTAATGCAGTTAAGGTAATAAATGGCTATAACAAACATTGTCAGTAACTTTAAGATTGTGGCAAATGATCAAATTGCAGAGAGAGGGAGTGAGCCATGGAGCATAAAGTTTAATTTATTGTTGTGGCAGTTATTATTGGAGAGACAAAAGTATCAATTTGATGGTGCTGTGCACTTACACAGTATAATCCACCACTAAGTTTGCAAGCTGCTATTTCGTTAGGTTATATGCATTTTTATTGTTTTCTTTTCAGCCACAACAGAAAGATTTTTAAAGGCTGTTTGACTTCAGAGTTCCTGTAATTAATTTAGTCAGAAACTAGAATATTTTAGAAAGTAGTCTTTCTCTACAGTATGTTAACACAGCCAGTCTTGTCCTTCCAGCATTCTAAATGAGTGTTGAGGGATAAATCATGTGTCTGTACCTTTTCCTTGACCCACAGTCTAACATTCTACCAAAACAGAAATTTGTAGAGTTTGATTATCCTGCCAACTAGCCTCAAACAAATTAGACCAAAACCAAACATGATAGAAGCCTTAAAAAACAAATTCAATTAACCCACAAACACATTTCAAAAGACACTATAATATAAACATATAAAACCTCAGAGTCACTTGGTCTCCCCATATAACCTATAGCTTTGTGAGTCTTGTGCGTCTCTTTGCTCAGGGGCAAACTTAAGAAAATCATGCTGGAGCCTCAGTGTCTGGGGAGGCAAGCAAGTGTCCACACTTTGATATAACTCGTTGCTCGCCTCAATGTGTCTGTGAATATTGAATCAATGAGGCACCATAGCACAGAAAAACCAATATGTAATTTCCCCCCAGACGCTCCCTGGGCTTTCGTCTGTTTGCACCCAGGAGAGAGCAGCGTTCATGCAATAGCCGTCATTCAACTGAAAACCACAAGTGTGGCAACCATGCTGATTTCTCAGACAGACGCTATTCACACTGGAGCTTCAAAGTGTTTATGTCTGTGGCAGATAACTCTTGGTGACTGTGAAAAAGCACAACCTAAACTGTAGTTTGTAACAAAGGAAGAATGGACAAATATAAACACCTTATACTAAAAGAGATTTTACTCTGAAGTTTGCATCCATTTCATATGTCAACGACTGAAAAGGTTGATTGCACTGTTGCAGCGTACCAGCGACAGGCGTACCAGACCTTCGTCATACACTTGCAGTTTGGTTAGGTTTAGACACTACAGCTACCTGATTAAGTTTAGGCACTTCAATTACCTGGCTGGATTGAGGCACTAAACCTACCTGGTTGGGTTGAGGCACTACAACTACCTGGTTAGGTTTAGGAAAACATTGTGGTTTGGGTTAAAATAACTACGTTACTTAATCATGCAGTTATATTATGTAACTTCACTAAATTAGTGAGTTCAAATAACTCACCATTGACCTTTGGTTTCACAATACACGAACAGCAGTCTCCAGGGTGTAAGTTCTGTGTTTGTTTGACCCGACCAACTGTCTCTGACCTCAGACTTTGTCACTTTTTATAGTACTTTGCTTGACTTCCTCCTTTACTGACTATAAACATACATATTGGGATTGGGCTTGAAGTTTGCATGGTTATAATTAGAGCTCTAGAGCTGGGTCAGATTAGGTTGACACATTTGTCATATCTATAAAAAGGGCTTTGATATGAAAGTTTTCATACATGAGAAAACTAAATAGAAGCTCAAAGAGGCCAGATCACCTGTGCCCAAACTGCAGGTGCAACTGTCCAAAATAAAACTGCTGATTTATATAATATGTCATGTGGAACAGTTTGGAAAACCATGAAAAAATACTGCGTGACAACCAGAAAATGCACTGACAAAGAGGAACAGCAGCCGCTATTTAAAATAAAAAAGGGATATGTAGGCTAGGACACATATGCAGGTGACTAATAATGACTACTGGCATGCATTTAAATGGAACCCAGCCTTGTTGCTGTGGTGAGCAATTTATTTCAAACACAGCCCTTTTTTTCATCAAGTGTTGTCTACCCAATATATTTGCTGTCATTCTTCTGAAAAGTCCCATTTTCATATAATGGCAAAAGCTCAGTTGGACAGACCTTTCAGAATAAAAGTACCTGTGTAATTAAAAATTTTGAGACAATATCTTGTTCATTATAATGCATGTGTTCATTCGTTTGCATTTCTTTGCCATTCTTGTGCTTCATTACTGTAAGTCATGACTTTTTACTAAATAATAAAAAAAAGAATCTGTGTGGCTATAATTTAGCTGACACAGAGTCTTCAATTCTCCATCCCTGGTGATGGGAACAAAATGTATTCAACTGTGAATCTTTATAACCGGATTTTAATTAAAGACATGCAAATGGCAGCAGATTTCTAATACTACTGAAAACTATTTAAGCTGTGAAATTCTATGTCAATGTTTAATTTACTTTCACATTACTGGATTATTGTGCTTTCACTGTGACAAGGGTACAGATTGTGTTTGGATACAAATATACTTTGTAAGTGAGGATCAAACATGTACAAAGCAAAGAATATAACATGAGATCAACAAGATCATTATTCACTTCTTAATTAACGAGTGTTTAAACTTGAAAAGCACCAAGGCAACAGGGGACACACACACGCTTAGGTTAGAAGTCTTTTCATCGAACAGAATTTTTAGTTTTTGATGCTTGAGGCCTTTGTGAATGATACATGTAGTGATGTGCTCAGAACAAAGAAATACTATTCTTTCTGTTGTTCTTTTTTGTCCATAACAAATTCCTATAGCCAGTGTCTCCAGGTACTTTTGTTCAGCAAATATAACACCATGTAATGATACAAAATAATAATCATATAAAGATAATTTCACTTGATTGCCATGTGGACAAACCATTTCAGCTTCTAAAGTAAAATAATTATAATAATCACACAGTAGCTGGCAAAAGATTTGAGCAAATATATAGCATAGTGGTAGGCGTGTGTGTTAATGCCAAATATCTATGCCAATCTCATAGTATTCTGATTTTATATCTTGCCAGCTGATGCATTTTTAAAAACCGGGACCCAAATGTAAGTGAAAAATTACCCGGAGCACTCTCAGAGCCAGCAGTCCTTCTTTTTTCATGCTAAACATGGGCTGATCATTTCATGTAATGGCAATGCCATGCACTGTCATTAGCTGCACCCGCTTGTTGCATTCCACTTTTTCAGTCTGTGCACACTGACTTTCTGTGCACAATTTGTGTCCACTTAACTCCGAGCTCATCCCTCTGCCTGTGCAGGAGAACCAGATGATGAAAGATGACCTAGATTGCTTTTGCCGAGTCTGGCTGTGTGCAGTCAATGTGTGACAGAAAACAAGGTGGCGTATCTGGGAAGCTAAGCTAGCCTTATTCCCTCTGGCCCTCCCAAACAAAAGGCACAAACACTGCAACTCTCCACAGACTGGTGGAATTAAAACTTTCCCACCACTTGTGCATCCCTTGTCTTAATGTGTACGCTTTTATATCTTTGCACAACGAGGCTTGCCAGACATTCTTGGCAGCATCTCAGCCTACCTTGTATCCAGCCACGTTAATAAGGCGAGCGTTATTTTGCTAATTTTGCCTTCCTCTGGGGAGATCCTCCGTCTAAATAGGGCAGCTGTAGATCTGCAAACACTGCCTCAAAAGGGAAAGCGCTTATCCAGTCACCACATCCTTGCACCATCATTTCACACATATTACCGAACACTTAAGACTATCATGACCCGAAGAATGTGTTTGTTTCAGGCGTTCAGCCATTCTCTTGAATTTAAATTTTCCTTTTAATTGTTAAACACCAAATAGGGCAATTAGAATGGAGTACTGTGCACCCGCTAATTAGTAGTAAATGGGAGGTTTGATACATGGAAATGCAAAGTACAACATTGCTGTGAAATTCCCAATCTATGATATTTACGAATGTAAAATGGGGCCTCTGTGCCAGTGAGTTGTTAATGAGAACTATTATACTAATCAGAGCACACAGTCAATATGTTTATGGGATGTGTCACTACGATGCAAGCTGTTTTTTTATTTTGATGTAAGTCTGTCAGAATACTCTCTGTGCATCCTCACTACACAGCTCTAAAATCTAGAAGAGTGCTGTGATCTTTAATCCATCCTGCGTCACTGAGATGTTCCCACTGATGACTGCGAGCACCTTCAAATCACGGCTCCAGCCTCTCTCTCCCGCCCTGACGCTGCAAAGCCTAATGGCTGTATCATGGGCTAGGAGAGAGTCTCCTTAAATACAGTACGTGCCTCCGAGGCTTCCTCAGCCAGCTGACAGTGTCTGTGCCACTCCGCCGACATCTGCAGGCATAATTAAAATTTCCTCTGCTGGCCGGCGCACAGGTCTAATTGATCTCAGACAGAGGCGGGACATGCTCGCTGAAACACACACTAATGCATGCACTCACACTTGGGCACTTCTACACTATCTCATGTGGCCACGCAGATATATGAACACAATAGCACGGGCAGGTGCTGGTGTATGTTCAGGAGCCATTACACACGAACACATTTACATATAAAGGTTTATAATATAAAGAGTGTTTGGGGTCGAGCCTGTGCATGTTTGGAGCATCCTTTGATTTGTAATTAATTAATTGATTAAAACTGAAGCTTGACAGAATAAGAAAATCTATTAGCATATTTAGTGGTTTTCAACTCTGACGTACTTTCATGGAACACTTTTCATTAGGGATGATTATACACTGTGGTCATTAAAATCATCCCAAACTCTCAAAGCTGAAGGCATCAAAAAAAAACTGTGAAAAAAATAAAAGCTTTTGTTGTAGAAGAAAAGCCATCCAGCTGGTGGAGGATAAGGGACATAACACAACATTTTAGAGATTATGTCATCTCTACTAGTTGTTACAGTCTAAAGGACACTATGCTACAGGAATGTAACAGAGTGAGAGTGAGACTCTGGATAACACCAACTGTGAATGCTATAGAAAAAACAAACAAATAAAAAGAATGTAATGTTTTAGAGGCATCCAGCTCATTTAAAGGGGCAATTTGTAAGATACGGCCAGAATTATAGTTTCAGACATTCAAAAAAAGAAAACTATGTATTGTATTGAAGAGATGTCGACTGAAGTTAGCATACTAACCAGCTGTCTCATAATACCCCTTTGTACCAGAGATGGTAGTCTCAGCTTGGAAATGTAGTCAATTAGGTGAACAAACAAACTCTCAAGAAAGGAGGTACCTTTACACCTATTTTTCTTACCAAACAGAAAAATACAGCCATACACCTACTGAATTCAAGTCTCTCTATTTTACCAAATTAAGACGAGCTTAAATGCCTTGTTAACTCGTCATAAAACACACTTTAAAGTCAACACAAACACAATAAAACTCACCACGACACACTGAGTTTGTCTTTGCACAATCACCCCTGGTTTGGTTGAAATAAATCCCCAATTCGCCAACTAAGATGTGAGAATATTCCGGCATCCTGTTTCCAACCACTGCTCATGCTCGACTGTACAGAGCTGCTGTAAATCACCTCTGTACTGAATCCCCTGTCCTCAAACTGACCTCCGTCAGGCTCCGAGGCTATGTTTCAGAGCCTTGTTCTGATCTGAGACTCCTGTCACTTTGCATCATGGATAACTCGGTTACTTGCTAACGGCAGTTAGGTGCAACAGTCAAAGATAGCTATAGTAAAGTATATAATGAGCAGCAGTTAGCAGTTATGTTGCCCGCTATAGTTTTTAAGCTACCTTCAAAACATAATTTCTTAGAGCCAGGAGCAACTCAAAAGGAGCTATTTTTAGGTCCATTTTAAGACAAAGTCAATTCAGAGGGCGATGTTTGCCAAATATTATAAAGATGAGAATATACAACACTTTGGCAGTAAGTGAAGTAGTTGTGGAGCATCTGTTGAGCATTATAAACTCATGTCCTGTAATTTTAAGGAACTAAGTCTATATGAAGGCAGGGTGAAAGGACACAATCACTCTCCTGGCTGGTTCAGTTTGGCGACTCAGAGTGGCTCAAACTCATCCAGTGGAATATCTGCTGCAAATATGTTGCCCATTATGAAGTCAATTGTCATTCCATCCGTTAGTTCATTCTCCAGCCTCTGTGAGAGGGTTTCTGTTAGCATATTATGTTAGCAATATCTCCCCTCCCGAATGAGCTGTTTACTATTTTATGGAGGGGATGTTAAAAAAAAAAAAAGATGCTTCAGAATGCACAAATTGGACTAAATGAATGCATAAAGCAGATCAGTTGGCCATCATAGGCGATATCCGTTTTTTTCATTTCAGTATTAGACTGTCAACACAGCTAATTCCATGGAAAATCCTTTGTGTATTAACATCCTGTATAGCATTAACAAGAAACTAATCTGACAGAACATAGCAAGGTTATAATATTACATTTGTTGTTTGGGCTTTTCCACATGATACTGTCGTATAGATTTGGTGTCTTTACACAGTCTGTAATCTGCTATGGGTATATCATCCCTCCTCTTCTCTAACCCAGTAATTGTCTCCTTTCAGTACATAAAAGTAAACTCTCCATGTTTTTATGACATAGGAGTGGGGAGGCACACCTCTTTACGACACGGAGCATATTGGCGGAGAGATTTAAGCGGAGCATAACATGCAGCAGTCTTTTGAAAATATGATCATAAAGATGATGTCCCCTACACAGGCAAATTGTCTTCAGGTTACAGCTGCCATTACTGCACAAGCAAACTTCACAAAGCCATTACATTTTGAAGCCTTGATAAGCAGAGTAAAGGGAGTGCCGTTAAAACACCTGGGGTGTCTTGTTTGTGCTTCAAGCGAGGCTTTAAAACTCGATGATAACTGGAAAGCACTCAGATAACACACACCCCCTTCAAGGCCAAACAATCCTTTGAACAGTCTATTTTAATAGCAGGAAATGTTTAGAATTTGTTCGGATTTTATGTAGATCTGCTAGTTGTAGACAATTACTTGTAAGCTGTTTGGCCAGTGGCAGACATCATTTTTGAATAACATCATAGAATAAATCCTGTCTGGGAACATCTGGGCATTTTATTTTAGGACCGTTTGAAGGTGAAATGACATCAGGAATGTTTAAATCAGACATTTAAACTGTACTAAATAAAAGAGTATTGCAAGCTCCCCAACATTTTGACTCTCAAGGTCTGATAAAAACTGAGTGTGTGGACAACCTCTCTTTTTCTCTTTCTGTTCTGCACCTGTGCTCAATTAGATGTGCACATTACCAGACTTCCTTTGTTAAAGCTCCTATTTGTAAGATAGCTGATTTTTTAGTCTTACTCCTATCTAATCAAATACTGACGCTTTCAGATGGCGGCAGGCCTATAATCCAAAAGCCTTTGCCGACTTAGGATCTACAGCACAACAAACAATGAAACGATTTAACTACAACCACGGTAGAGGCACAAAACTCAATGAAAGTTGACAAAATAAACACAATCTGAGCAAGTCAACAAAAGCAAGCAGGCATGATGCTCTTCTTCTGAAATGCTCCCAGTCGGAGTCGCGTGGAGGATGGAACAAAACAGCGTCGCACATGCCAGGTAACAGTGCCCAGTGGAATCAAGGGGTTACAAGTTAATTATTCTTATGTGCAGTTAAAAATCGTTATGACTCATATCTGAGGCCATTGTTATTATTAAAAGCATGTTATGCGAGCAAACATACCCACTCAAATCCAAATTAAGGGCACATGAAATAAAAGATTTTGTATGGCACTGAATCTAAATCACAATGCTTGTTAAAAAAATGAGGATGTTCTGGACCTTTGTTTGAGTAATTTTTTTCTGACTGGACGACTTCACCTACTGCCTAAGGGCGTTTCATTTTTGTCAGGAAATTCTTTGATGACTGCCTGGAGCCTGGATGGTCTCTGCACAGTATCTCCTTACAGCAGGGAGGGGACAATAGTAGTGCTGGCATAGCAGGAAACATGCTGAGGAGGACAGGAAATAAGAAGCACAAGAACAAATTTCCGCTCTACTGTCTTAAGATTTTCTCACATGAGATTCTTCTATGTGCTGTCGGTGAAGGCACAGCCACTCGCAAAGATCAAAGGTGTGATAAAGGGAATGTAACTTGACATTGTATTATTATCATCAGCACAGTGAAGACATGAGCCCACATGAGCCCAAACCACTGCAGGTCAGTTCTTTCTCTACAATTAGACCTTGCATGTCTGCGAGAATCTGTACCTGTACCTCCTCATTCAGTATACGGGCTGAAATTGCAATTACTGCAATGGTGATCCACATATGATGCACTGACTTATTCTCACTTGGCTTCATTAACTTTGAACCCCCACCTCAGAACATGAGGTAAGTAATAGATATTTCATGATTGCCATCATTACAGATGTCTGTCAGAATTATTTACATTTTACCTGGGGGTACCTTGAGATTTGAATGTTACATGACTATTACAGACTGTCAAATGGCACACACATCTGGGCCTCCTGATTCATGATCTATTCTCAGCATGAGTTGAGAGATGTTGCTGCTGTCCAGGTAGCATGAAATATTACTGACGTCTGCTCCCGAATGTTGTGCATCTGCCAGATGGCTTTTAAGAAGAACCGTTGTGTTTACCCTAAGTTTCCAGATGACCCTGACCGATTACACTCAAAGTGTTTCTTCAAGGGACGAGGGGTATGCTGGGATTTCGCAGTGGGATTTCATGAACCCAGTGGGAATGGGTCCTTAAGCTTACAGAGATGCATATGGAAGGGGCACAACGTGATCCCGTCATGTTCCCCAGTGATTCAGCACTGAGGTGGAGATGAATGAACAGAAGGGGTTCGTCTGGAGGAGAACGTTTCTAGAGAAGAGCAGTGCAGAGCAGGTCAGCTGAGTGACCTTGCCAGTACCCACTGTTGGTACTTGTCACGGCCTTTGAACATTTTGAGGTTTGTCAGTTTGTTTGTTTATTTTGGCCGGCCCTTCAGTTTGTTTGTTTGCTGGTTATTTAATAAATTTACCTTCCTTTAAACTACAACTTGTTTGTTTATCTTGTGTTGGACCTCACTTAAGGGGGGTGGGGGGTGGGGGGGTCGTAACACCACCAACAATCACTCTATTCTAACACACATACAACTCGAAATTGTGGTACCTGGCAACCAAAACTGAACATTGATTAAATATTTTACCCAAATGAGGATCCTTTCCTAAACCTAACCAAGTGGTTTTTATGCCTAAACCTAACCAGACCATAAGCACAGCATTTCCTCAACATAAAATATTAAAGTTTCAATATATCTGTGGTTTTGCAGAAATGCACGTTGCCAACATTTACAGTACTGTGTTGATTGAGTTGAAATAAAAAAATATTCCTCCAAGTGCATTTCAGGTCTTATTAAACATTAATCCATAAAAACACATCATAATGCAATTCTCTCAGTACTCGTCAGGATTTTCACCGACTGCTATCAATAAATAGTGACCCAAATACCACAGAGTTTACATCATTATTCATGATAAACGATGCTCCCGTACTTACTGCTTACACTTTTTTTCTACCCTTCACTGTTTATCACCAGCTCCCAGCTTGAGGTGTCACACATTAGAAATATTTTCTACCCTGTCACTGGCTGTAAGTAAGACAGAGCATCAGAGAGAGCGACCAACAGGAACCATATGATGGCATCAGTATTGATAATCACACCAAGTAGGGTTTATTGATATGTATTGTTTCCTTGGTTTCTAGAGTGCTGCTCTGACAACTAATTCCCACTCTGAATGGAGCCCCTAGAAAACTGAATGCATTTGCTTTCCTAATTAGAGAACAGATAAGCGAGTGGCTGCTGATGTTGGGGATATTCTGTGAGCACCTGTCTATCTGGAGATCTCCAGACGGCAACGGCACAATGGCTGGTTTAACAGCCATTTACCGCTGCAATCACCACACACCCCAGACGCTAATAAAAGACACTGTGCATTTACTTTGAGATCGAGTGAAATCATCGGCTTTTGAAGGCGGCAAAGCAAGGACAAGGAAACCAGGGGAAATAACATTAAAGAGAATGGGCAGTCAACTCCTCCTCTGTAGTTTTATTGCCTTTTAAGATAGATACAGTCATGAAAGACAAAGACAGGGGCGCACAGAGTGATGGGATTTGAACCCAGGGTGAGCAGGCAAAATCTTATTCAAAACCACAGTGTGTTTTCAGAATAGGGTTTATCATAATATATTTTTCTCTAGTTAATGTAAATGTCAACTGGGCTTCTTTGTACCAAGGATATTTGTTTTATTTTTAGGTTAATGAGCTATTACACCAATAAGTGTTTATCAATCATAGATTATGAAATCAGCTATGATGGATTTATACATTAAACAGCAGATATATAGCATATTCATTATAAATATAATCATACAACATATAATATTGTATAGTGTAGACAATATAAGGAAAAGGTTTGTCATTCATATTTCATTTATATTTGTTGTAATTTGTTTGTTGTTCACAATGATGTGATTATTCATTATACATTATACATTATACCCTGTTTTTAAATAGGACCTATATTCACGTAATCACATATTCACATATTTTGGTGTTTAAATGATTCATGCTTACCAAAAGGAACTAGTCAAGTAGATTGCTTCCACTGCCGCAGCACAGCTGGCTGGAGGAGAAGTAAGTAACAATAAGTTGTTGCATGTGGAAACATGAGTCAAAGGTGGAGAAAGGAGTTTGGAGTTTACCTAGAGGAACGAGGAAAGAGTCTATTTCCGAAGTCATGGCTGAAGATTTAGCTGACATCTCACCTCGCAAGATTTCAGAGTGAGACAACATGAGCAACACCTGTGTTCCGGGTTACAAAAAGAAGCTTACCCTTTAGAATAACAACCTCAGCTTGTGAGTGGCAAAAACAAGCACTCTTAGTGGGTGTACTCTGAAAGTCAGAGTTGCACAGAAGGATTACGCTGCAACCATTACAGCCGTGTCACTGCTATTGGCTGAGGCGACTGGACCAATTCCCAAACTTTTGGCAAATATCCTATTATTACCACTACATATCTGTGCATTAACATTCTTGGCTTTGGAAATGGTCATTTGACTACATTTTGTTCACTCAGTAACCCAACCACCAGAATAAATGTTGCCAATGTATGTTTCTGCAACTACAGGCATGTTGAAACTTTACATTTCTTTATGTTGCAACTTTATGTTTCTCTATGTTCAATTTTCTATTTTAAGTTTAAGTGACGACAATGTGCTTATGCTCTTGATAGGTTCTGGCACAAAAGCCACTTGGTTAGAATCATGTTTTGGCTTAAAATACCTGTTTTGATCACCACAAATACAGCTTGGGATGTCTCATCAAAAATGACATCAAAGTTCCATAGCCCGGTCGTGAAGAATGAGAAAACATCGTGTGCTGATGAAGGCCCAGAGATGTAGTTGAAAGCGTTTTTGAGCACATGAAGGTAAATAAACTTTTTAATTGGTCCACTGTGAGGTCACTCTGGAGGATAACTGTAGGGTCAAATATCACAAATTATTAAGGTGGACTGAACAGTATACAGAGGAAAATATATAGTCTGTGAGTAACGGTTAAAGCTTTAGCGCTGTCAGATTAGGGGTCAAACTGGGGAGGGGGAGGGGGGGGGGAATAAATGTTGCATGAGGCGTTCATTTGTTGGAGCCATTTGTCTGTGGAACAGGAGACAACTGTGACGTTCTGGCAGAGCGAGACTATTTACAGGTATTGGCAAGCCGCTGCGAACACCGTATCTCTCCCCCAGGGTGTCTGTCTGGTAATCCTTCCAATGCATCTCCTTACCTGTGACACAAGAAGACCGAGTGTTCCAAGCTGCAGAGTGGGCTGCGCCTGCCAAAAGCCAATTTACATACATTTCTTAATTAGCTGTACGCGTGCGTTTGTGAATCAATAATCAGGATGTGCACCACACTTCCCTAAATACGAAATTTCAAACCTGATACACATCCAGCCCACATATTGTATTGGGATTGTGATGTTGACTCTTTCTCTGAGTATTTCTGTGCATGACCATGTATCTGAAATAGTCCTCATAGGTCACAGAAATATTTTAGCTCCTTACATTTATGAATGCTAATCAAGCGGAGGTCACTAAACATCAGAGGAAGTCAATTATTCATGCTCTTCCCACAGTCAGCCTCACACAGAATGGAGTATATAGAGAATTTTTTGGGCATTAATTTAAAATTTAGCTGAAAGACAAACTCAAACATATGCTCATTACAGCGGTATAAATTCTCTTCAAGAGTTTATACTCCTCTCAGAGATGAGCTGCAGACATTTACATGAGCGAATGCAGTGTGTAGTCTGTAAGCAATAACAGAGGCATTACTGGCACCTGCTGAGTTGACTTTAGAAGCTATACTTTGTGCTCTCAGGCGGTATTTGCTGAGTTGTGTAACTGTCAGCATCAAATCCTCCCACCTTGTCTGTCCATCAGTTCAGTCCTCTCCCAATTGTTGCAAGCTATTATATTCTCGTCCATACCATCTATTCTATTCTCTATTATAGTCTAAATTTCCTTTTCCTGTATAGTGACAGTGATTATTGTTACATTCCTGCAATGTACAAACTCAGAGAACCAAATCTCAAAATGTGTCTTATTTTAACCTGATATACTGTCCATGTCTACCTCCTGAGGTTCAGCAGGTAGATAATTCCCATTTCTGCCTTGGGTAAAAAAAAACGCTATAGAAATACCGACATTACCATTCATGTCTGATTTTGTGACGGGTCTACACACCCCTCCTTCAAACTATGTCAACCAACATTAAGTAGAGATCGTGGCTCTAAAACTAAGATTCCTCTACATGCCAACGTGTGGTGTGCATCAGGTGCTATAGAGTGACACTGTAAAGAGAATGAAGTATTTTATCACCTCTCCAAACTCCAAATGCACAAATGCAAAAAATATAAGGGAAGGATTAAACAGTGTTTAAATCTGCCACTATTACCACTGTAATTTGCAAATGTGCAGTCCTTGAAAGCTTAATAGGCGTAGCAACAGTAACAAACACTCACAGGGCTTAGCAAAGGGTAATCATTGTCTGTTTCAATCTGTTGGCAGTCAAAATTGGCCAATACAAAATTACCAAAAGAATATAAAACCAATCTAACATTCACCATGTCAATTTTGGCATCGGCAATGTTAAATACTCTCATAACAACATGTTGTCACTTCGAACTCATCAAATACAGCAGCTTAGTCAGTGCCCTCAAACTTGGAAGTGTAGTTCCACTGACCAGTCTGCCATATTTAATGCGCTGGGAGTGAGAGCAGGCTGCACATTAATGTGATCCATATCATGTTCCATTGCAATATTCAGAGGATTGGTATTTCTTACCTCTTCAGGCTTTGCGCTCTTGTGTATTACTGTTATCAAATGTATACAGGTGTGAATAAATGCACCTGATACATAGGGTATCACACAGAGCAACCCTCCCTGATCAATAACCCATTGAGATTACACAGCTCATGTAGCCCCCCACACGTCAAAACATGCTCACACTCCCCTGCTATTACAGTGTTAAACTGAGTCATGAGCTTATCATGCTTGTTAGTTGCCCCTGATATTCCTCAAGAGTGTAAATGAGACTGTACATCTGTTATCAGGATTAGTGTCTCTTGATATCAGGTGAAGACAGGTAGATGGAGTGATGTAACCTGCCTGCGACCGTCCACCGCTCACAGCAGCAACATAATGGATTTATCACAGCCTACAGCTGGGATTTACTTTTTTCTCTTTGCGCCCTAAAAACTGTTCTTGAAGAAAGCCGGGCATCCTCCCAAAAGCGCTTGCCTGGTTTTTTTGTTGCTGTTGATCTAGCTCAATAACCGGAGGGAATGAAGGAAAAGGTCTCTTATCGTAAAACTAATTAAAAACTTGCTCAGGACGCAGGGAGCGCCTGACAGAGTGCCATCCGTTTTAATCAGACACGCAGCTCCACAATAAAGACGTCACCTCAACAGATGCCCCACTTTCTGAAGGAGAGGCAGGGAGTCTGCAAGGATGACAGGTGTTATTTATTTTTTCTTAAACCCACGTTTCAAATACATGTCTGCTTTTTTTGCAATCGCAATTCTCAGAGATAAGGGCTGGCGTTAGTTTTGCACGGGTGTGCATGTGTTTCTGAGCATTATTTTTTGTTTTTTATTTTTTTCGTTGAACAGGAGGCGAATAAGAGAGAAGGTGGCACAGTGATAACAGGGACACCTTTAGCGTGATCTACCAAACAAAACTGATGTGTTTCTTGGGGAGAAGTCGTGTTAGAACTTTAATTACTAAGTGTAAACGAAAACAAAAAAACGTTATGAGCAGCCGAGATGCCTAATATTTTGCATTACTGAACTGCCATTTCTTTACTGTTCGGCAGCTCTGGCTGTCACTGCTGAAAATATTTGGAATAAATTAAATTTAGTGTGTGGAAAAGAGGAGATAAATTAGGCAGCTTTATTTATGTGTGGTTTCCTGGTTGGGCATTACAGGCCCATAACACTGCATTTAATTGAATTAAGCTAACTTCAGATCATATCATGATGCATCACTGGACCGCTGTGGCACCAGTGGGGACAGAAAAAGCTGCAGCGCTGACTGAAATGTACAGAGGAGCAAACGAGATCTGCAAACACATTTTTCATCTGTTTTTATCACACAGTGGTCGATCACATTATCATAAATTTCATTGTATGTGATGGTGGATGCCGCATCAAACTGCAGGGAAATTTCTACTCATAAAATCTGGCCTTTGGCAGAATTGTAGATCTAACCTTTAGCCCATGCTTTGGAGGGGATACACAAGTGTTTCATTACACTCAAACAGTCTCGTTCACATCTGTTTCAGTGGCATATTCCTCACTTTCTCTGTTCTGCAAACACAAAGGCACTGCTGTCATTCATTGTGTGCCCTCGACAGTCTCTCTCAGCCCTCTGACACGTTCGCATTCACATTCTCTGTATCAACACCACGATGAATAGTTTTCATCTGTGAGACAGTCATAATAAACACTAGTTTCCATACATGTGCTTTTCATAATTCATGCTGCAGGGCGTGAAAGCTGTTAACAAGCCGAAAACACACACTCACGCCATTGGCGAGTGACTTGTTGTTACCATATATAGTTACCTGATGGTATTTACGCAGCTCTTCGACTCCAGACTACTTTGCTTATTGCTGCCAGGAAGGATCTCAGTGCTGCAATATTCATGTCTGTGAAAATGTATAGCTCACTCCTGAAATATGGGCACTTTGACTGTGTTCCGAACCCATTTCCCGCTAACGCCTTTCCCCTAATTAGATCCGGAGGTCTGTTCTTTTCCTCTAGATCTCTTCTCCGCCCACACACACTCATATATACACACACACCTCCTCTCACTCCCGGTAGATTCGGAGTGGAGTTGAGATGAAGGCAACAGAGCTAATTGCATTAGCATCAATTTACTGGTGCGGCAGAGGACGGCTGTGCAATCCAGTGATGTATGGCCCCCGCTAACAGTCCAAAAAAATGTAGCAAGCACTGTGTGTGTGTGTGTGTGTGTGTGTGTGTGTGTGTGTGTCTGATAGACGGTGTATTAACCTCCCCAGAGAGACAATAGGAAATTCAAACAACCGCTCTGATTATGATCATCAGAATAATTTCATTAAGCCATTTACATGCACTACAGAAACTGCCATTAATAGTTCCATTTCCACGCAATTTTGACACAGTGATTGCTGAAAGAGCAAATTGTCATGATTCTTCTTCACCACCAGCTACAAGCTACATAAATCATTTCCATCTTGTCACCAGCAGCGGTCATATTGCTCCCTGCTGTATTTTTCCTTACTCCCATCTCATTTTCTCACAATCCATCTCAGGACGTGACGACTGGATGTAAACAAAGTCATTGTGCTCTGCATGCCATAATGACAGCGATATAGTCCTTCCGTGATCTTGATTTTAATGACACTAGTGCAGTGCCTGTTCAAAACATGCTGTTCAGCCCAGATTATCTGGTAGTGTGAGGGGTTTACAGATCCTCTCTTAAGTCTGCTGAAGTGCTCCAAGACTCCTCGGGGTCACCCTGATAATATCAAACATGTTTAATGTTTACAATCTGAATGATTACATCGGCACTTTCCTATACACATCCTTGGGTCCTGGGCAACAAACCTATCACGTATGAAGGAGATCGGATGAACGATTCTTGAGTTATGCGAATAACAAACAGACAGAAAGACAGACAAACATAGATTCTTGGCTTTATAGTTAGATACCTTAGTCAGTGTGTTCTCACAACTTTAGATGACTCTGTAAGCTGTGATGTAAACCAGATCAGTAATCAGGCTGTGGAGATTGTTGGTAAACTTTAAAGACATTCGACCTGCTTCAACTTGATGCATTGCATTTGCTTCTGAACAGAGTGTAGCAAAGAATACTTTTGCGGCTCTTGTATTTTTAAATCATCATAACATCAAATCAACTTAATGAGTTTGCACAGTGTCTGTGTCTGACAAGTGCTAATTAGGTTGCACCATCCAACAACAAACAGAGAATGACTTCAGACTGTAGCGTTGTCGATACAAAGAATTTATGCAACAGTTCTCAAAAATCTTTGTTCCTAACATCTTTCCAATACATCTTGTGGATCAGTGCAAAGCTTTGAACAAGTCAGTGTTCATAAAAATACTTCTGGGTAGGATAAGTAAAAAGCATCTACCCTGCTACTGATGGGGTGGCAATAGCTCAGTCCATAGGGACTTGGCTTGGGGACTCAAAGGTGGCAGGTTCAAGTCCCACTTGGACCAGAAAAAGTGTGATGTGGACTAGTAATGGAGTGCATGTGGCAGCCCCTTCACTCATCTCCCCCATACAGTGTGCATGTGTGTAAATAATTTCCCCATTGTGGGATTAGAAGGGATTTTAAAATAAAATAAAAACAATGGCCAAAGGTGCTAGTTCTGTACTACATTTTGAAATCTTTGCTACTTAACAGTATGTGAGAAATTAATTTGATAGACAACAACATAACATAATAACATAACTTTAATAGTACTGAGATGGTAATGCAAAATGCATTTTCAAGTCTCTCACAACTTTGAGACTTTGCTCAAAACTTTGAGTTTTGTTACAGTTTGCTGCTGATACATTACAATATTTGTACTCTTTAGTGAAGAGTATGAAATCTTCAGTCACTGCTCACATCTGTCTTTACACACAGCTAACTTTAAAAGCAGCATTAATCAGTATTTCCCAATTGGGGTTAGAACTTTCCAACAAGTTGCATATCACACATTTTGATATACTGTAGCCTTATTAAATTGCAGTTCTACTCTTCCTACTGTTGGGGAAGTTTGAGCTCAAATGAAAATTCATGATTAGAGTAACGTATTAACGCAAACCACTTTTAATCGTTAGACCAAGGATATGACTTCATAGTCTGCATAAGGTTTAAGTGTCTAATGCACATACAAGCAAGGGGAAACCATTTACTGTAATTCAGGTGCAAAAATACAGAAAACCAAGGTAGCATACTTATAAAGATGAACTTCTCTACTGAAAAAAGACAAAAAAAATCACAATAAAACACTCAACTACATACGACACTGAGACAATAAACGAATAAATAAATAAATGTCAGGTATTTGGACCTACATATATCAGATGAGGATGTGAGTGATTAACTGTGTTCAGTCACACAGGAGACCATGAGTGGAGGGAGACGTAAACACTAAACTGTGCATGGCATCATTTAACAGTGTAGACTGGTGAGAAGCGAGGGGGGACATTTTTGAAATTACTGCTCATTATAATAAATCGATGAAGTGTTTGTGGAGCCTGTTATGAGAGAGAGGAGGGGGTGGGGGTCCCATACAGGACCTGGCTGGGGGATAGGTTGATTAGTTGGGTTTATCAGAGCTCCATGCTGCTGCTGCTGTTGATAAGAGCACTGAGGGTGAGCCAGAACAGTAAAGTTGCAGGCAATAAATCCAAAACAATGAACTGAAAGATGCTAAAATGCTCCATGGAACTGCAGAGTTGAGTGTTAATTCTATATCTCATTACACACAGTCATTTAGCCTTTTGTTCATATACAAATATTAATTAGTGCAGCTTTAAACTTTGATAATTTATTAAGCTTGTTGACTGCTGTTGACATCGGCTGACCTGAGCTCACTTCTATACTCTAAAGGAAAATAATGCACTGCCAGGGACTTGTTGGTATTACTCACAGTGTTACTTGTTGAGTGATAATTATGCACAGTACACAGCAAATACTGTCATTATGTCGCAGGCAACCGCTTCGGTGGACTTTAGAAAGACTGCACTATATACATATATATATATATATATATATATACACTGTGTAAGTGATTGTCAGCATAATCTCAGACCTGAGAAAATGAAATTTGCAGCAGCTCTAATGCTAAATGGCAAGTCATAATAATGATATATCGCCAAGTCTAGCAGTTTTTGTGTGGGAGGTAAAATTCACATGAAATATGATTAGGCCGTTTCTGTATGCTTTGTAGAATGTGAACAGGCTGAATAACAAAGCATGTGTTAAATAGATGCTAAAGTCACTGCACAGTTAATATACTACTGAATTACCTGTAATTATTCCAATTATTTTTATCATAATTATCATAATTACATGTCAGCTTCTGGATTATAAACAATGTCTGCAGTAATCTCAGCAAAATAAATAAATCACCTAATTTTTCAAAGGTCTTTTAAATGTTTTAATGTCCAAAAAACTTTTTTTTTCTCATTCAGTCCATTGCTACAGCACCTCTATTCACCCCCTGTATGATTGCTCCGTTTTAGTGCCTGTCTCTTTAAGCCCCCTTCCCGAAAAGCCCAGTCTGCTCTGATTGGTCAGCTCTCACAGACCTGAGCAATTAAAGCCCACCACTTTTCTGTATGTCCTCTGCAGGTGTTTTTGCAACCACTGCTGTGCTGGGGGCATGGCTAAGGGCGGTGACTGTATAGTCGTGACATCACAACCTTACAGAAGTCCTGCTTGCTCAAATAAAGGCACAGTTTCTGAATGTGGTCTGTGCTCATGGATTGAGTCTCTTGATACCTTCATAATATTTAGAATCTTGACCTACTTTGTAATTAAATAGGGCATCAAAGTGTCACATTCCACTGATATATATGAGGTCAACATAAATGCAGTTTTTGACAAGGCAAGTTATTGTTTAGTTTTTCATATATATTTCTAGAGCTTTAGACCTCACAAACAAAAGTGACAACAAACGTTAAGTCTTAGTGCATAAAACCCAAACTATTTCCACTTTTTTTCTTGTGTTTTGGGTGAACTGATCCTTTAACAGGTAAGTAGACCAATAGGCAACCCCAGAAACCTTGCTTGTTCCTATGAGGACACTTAATTCTCCACCAGCGACCCCCCTGGTCCTGTGAAGAGGCATGAGTCACTCTCACAACCTTGTGTCTGCATTTCACTGGCTTCACGGATCATGCACAGATCTGCTTCAAATACCATGTCACATCCTTTTAACACTGTGGCCTCACAGCGGCCATATGTACCCATATGTTCGCTTAATGTGCCCCCAAGAACACTGCAGCGTAAATGCCAGCCTCAGAAATCCCCTGTGATGGTACTTCCCCAGAACAAACATGTATGTTGGCGTGAGTGAGTGCCAGTGCATGCACGCCTATGACACTTTTTGTCATCTCAATTTCAGGATCAAACGTCATGCCAGGTTCTTTGCATCCCCCTCCAGTCAGGCAGAGCAGGAAATGAGGAGACTGAAGATAAATCCTATCAAGAATAATTATTTCCTACCTCGCTGGATATGCACAGGATGTTCTCAACCTGTGCGAGCGCTGATAACACATTTATTAACCCCGCCTCGCTACTAATCTGTGTTGAAATGTTGTTTGATTTCTGCAAAAGGTCAAATTGATCAAAATTTCAAAAGTTGTCCAGAGCTGTTGAGAGTGCTCATTATTAGAGAAGTGTCGTGCAGGCGGGTATTGACAGTAGCAACTATGTTGGTTTTACATTACAATTCTAGCAGATGTGATGTCTGTCTGTTTTGAATTTACTTGTTCTGTTCAATATTTCCAAGGAAAATTATCCTTACACTGACTTTTACAGGCTGGTTATATATTCAACCTCCATGCAGAATAAAATAAACTGTAATGGAACACTTTCCTTTTATTACGCATTATCAACCAATTCAAAAATAAGTTTTGTCCAAAATAGATGAAATTCCCTGAACTCAAGCTGCTGAGGTCTCCTGAGCTTTTCATCCTGCAGCCCCCCTCCCCACTATCTCCTCCTGCACTCACATCAGGCTACTCACCTCTCCCGCCTACACACTCAGAGGCTGTAAAAAAAATAAAAAATCATGACCGCTCATTGTTTCCTCTTCAAACCGCTGAACAACTCTGTGATGCCAACAAAGTTTTCACCCAACATACAAGTGATTTGTATATAAATATTACCACATCACTGGGAGCACTAATCAAATATGCAGCGACTGAATCTGTTTGAGGAACAGAGACCTTGAAAATCAGGTGAGCATTTGTTCAGACTACATTAAAATGTTACTTTTGTTTTTATCAGACACGTTTTTTAGGGTTGTTTTTGACATTTGGGTGAAGTTGCACCTATTTTCTATTTTATTCATTTGCAGCGGTGTAAACAGTTATGTGACCGGTGAATGAAAACCACGGATGAGAGAGCTTGTTTATATGAATCTGCAGAATATCAAAATTCCGACAACTATTTTTTTGTTGTTCACCTTGCCTGAAATAACTTAAACACGAAGGGACGACATTCTGAACAGCACACTGCATGTCTGTGGTGGGCAGTGTACAATCTCTGGAGTGTCTGCACTATGCTAAAGCTTGCATGACCTTTAAACATCATTAGGTTGGCTTGGACTGTGCTGTTAAGCAGCATATGCATTCACACACGCTCACCTTAATGCTCTGCAAAAGGGACGGAAGTAGGTATATAGATTACAAACACACACACACACACACACACGCCGAAACACACAAATCTTTTCCTCGGTGAGTAGCCAAATCAATACCAAACACACCACACTGATTCTATTTGCATGGCTTTGATGTCAGTCTGAGGTTCTCTGGAGAGGAGAACATTTCTCTTCCCTCTGTAATGCTTGGACACACACATGCACATGCAAATAAACAAATGATTGCAAATGATGCAAACACACAAAACACTAGAGGTACTTGTGCACACACTCATGAAACTCAGGCTATTATTGCCTGTGATTTAAAAGGCCTGCATTTATTCCCTCACGTCATTACAAAGCAGAATGTTCTAGATTAAAACAGTCAAGTTTGAAAGGTGTCGCAGTATAACCGTGGCCCAAGTTTAGGGGAAATTTAGGGACAAAGCCCCTGTCGCCAGTTGGATAACAGCTGTTCAGTTTCCCCAAAAGGAACCTACGTATGTGTGTGTGTGTGTGTGTGTGTGTGTGTGTGTGTGTGTATGTGTGTGTGTGTGTGCGCGCGCGCGCGCAAACATGGCAGAGGCAGCCTCAAAACCAAACACCAAACTAAACCAACAGAACTACTGTAGCAAGACCTCAGAAAGCTGCCCATGTTGCAAATGAATAAACCAATATATCATGAACAAGACCAATGTCTCTACATGGCATTGGACACTGTCAACACATTTGATTGATTAAGGCGCAAATGGATGTTGATTTAGGTGAGGGTACAGTTCTTTTTGTTGGAAAGACGACAATATTAGATTTGAACTCTGCCAACTAGGAGATAACGTTTGTTTCTTATTACAAGGGTATCTCAGAACCTGATCAACACATTTTAAATTTGGTTGAAAAAAAAAAGAAAAAGTCATGGGATGCTCCTTTTAATCAAGCGTATCCCAGTGAGCTATGATAAACTTCCACATGCTTTTGGTCTAAACAGGAACTTAGGCACTGTGGCAATTACCAGAAATACATCACACCTGCAGATTCATGACTTCTCTCAAATACCGAAAGTGTTATCTCTATATTTGCATATGAATGCAGAGTCAGTAGGCAAGGAACAACAATTTGGTTTGATAAGTGTTCTGTAGTCCGATTGTAGTCCCTGTAGTAATGACTAATCCCATCTGAGCGGGCTGTGGTTGCATGCATGAAAAAATTCTGAGTGGAGAGCAAAAAAAGTGGACACACTGGCTGAAATGCAAATTCAGAATGCACTGACTACCATCTGATGAGAATGTAGCTTTATTTAAGGTGCACCAGTAAGAACATTAGTTTAAAACATTCGAAAATGACCAACATAATGTGACGTTATGTCAAAGACGTCTATGTACTGTGTTGAAGAGATATCTACTGAAGTTAGTATGCTAACCAGCTAGCCCCAGGCCTGAAAACATCTTTCTCCCAGAGGTCCAGAGCTCCAAAGTGGTGTAAACACCAACACTCCAGCTAGCTGCTCGGCTAAATGAGCCAACAAGCTAATGGTAGTCATGATGTATAAAAAGAATATGGTTAGCAGGTAATCCGGTGATATGCTGCCCCTATTTCTTGGGATCATTTGAAGGTGGCCATTTTTTACATACTGCACCTTTTAATTTTTCAAAATCTTTCAAAAATTTACCTGTATAGGTAGATAAATTAATTGTCATCTCTCAACTCCAGCCTTGCATCTTTAGTTGCTAATCAGACTGTGAACTAATGATCTTTGCATGGTAGAGGAAGTCTTTACCCAGATATCTGTTATCAGGATATCCAAGCCCACACTGGAAGCACTGAATCACTGACCAATCGCCCCCAGAGACTAAATCATTGTCCGATGATACCCAATGGGTCCTGAGAATGCAGCCAGTGTGGGTGTTGGGACGGACCCACAGTCAACACAAGTCCATTTTGCTGTGAAGTAGCACAGCCAACCTGAAATACAAAGGAATGTTTGATGTATCAAAAACAAGACCACACTGTCCAAAACCGACCATTATATAGTATGTGCCTATGACTTCAAACTACATGAAACTACATTGAAAATGAGCGCCAACTAAAGCTCTAACGTTCAGTCCCCCAGCAAGTTGAACAGATTGCACAGACACGGATAGAGAGCAACACGAACACCTCTGGGGAATGTCTTGGCAACTTGGCAAGTTCATTTAGACTTATCTGCTCCATAAAATGTGAGAACAAGTGCAACAATACTAATAAACAGCAGTTTGTCCGATGAAATTTAAGGTGACGATTTAATTAAATTGAATGTTACAGGTAAGACATGCCCTCCCTGTGTCCGCATACCAAACAATATTACTCTGCTGGCTCAGTGCCTGGACAACCCCGTCATGTTCAGAGCAGGCTGGGAACCCTGCCACAATGGCCAATCCTCATTTAATAACAGGTTGGATATATGATCTGTAACAAGGCTACTAATCCTCCGAAAATCAGTTTTTATTCTGAGTGCTGGGAGAGACAATTAACACGCTAACATGCAGATTTTGATGCCCAGCCTAATTTCCTGTCCAGCAGTCAACAGACAATGGGAGCTCTTCCTTTGTTCCCAATCACTGTGGCCACATTCCCATGAGCACAAAAGCCTCTGGAAGTCATTTCTGAGTCTGACTTGGTTTCACACTCAGCCATCATGGCCTCAATTATAGCCTTTCTCAGTCACACATAATCTCATAACTGTACTTTGTCTGAGTAAAATAGCCTAAAGACAGTAAAAACCACATTTTGTTCTTCAAGGAAATAGCCATCAGGTTTGGTTTGAGTGCTGGATCTGTGTCGTCCAGGAATCCTAATTTAGCCACAGAGAATGAGAAAAATTAATTACTTCACAAAATTTTCTCAGGATCAATCACTTGGTGTTGGCATGGTGTTGTTGACAACAGGATGTGATGAAATTAGCCCACTTTTCCAGAAATGCAACTGTCAGATTTAATTCCGTCGAGGCGTCGAGTTCAACAAGTTGAACGTCATCCAAATAGATCACGCTTTCATCAGTTTCAGTGTAAGAGCTGGGTAAGGTGCTATCTGCCAATCAATGTCCAATACTGTTTGCACATTCAGTTAGTCTCACTGGTTTTATTTCATTAAAGAGCTGCTGCTTTATTTTGAATTTGTTGCCTGCAAAGACAAGAGATTTGTAAATGCTATCTCCAATATCTTTGTGGAGATACAGTGAAGATAAAAACAGATTAAAACGGTACATGTCTGCAGTATTTTTGGAACTTCTTTTTGAGTTTAGATAAAATGTCATTAAGTCAAACAGGCAGATGTACTTTATAAATAATCATCGCACAGATGATCTTGACAGATGATTGTCAGTATAAACAAATGCAAACGGTTTTGATTAGCATTGCTGACAATGAAAATAGCTGATGCTCTTTGAGTTGCTTAAATCTGAAAGGAACCTTGTATATTGAAGCAGCACTAAGATTATAATGATCCTTCTTTGCAGATGTTGTCCTTTACTTATTCACAGTAAACAAATCAGTCTTGAAAGTCCTGAGTGATTTGCATTCTGCCGAGCTGAGAGGTGAGAGTAAAAACACAGTGAGGGAAACAATCAGAGTGACAAAGCATTGGTATTCTTTCAACATATAAAAGCCACTTTGTTGTGGGTACCGGCGAAGCTTCAGCTGATAGTGAGGGCCAGTTGTTTGATGCTTTCTGAAAGATGATTTTGACAGCTGCCTGATTGCAATTTGGAGTTGTTGAGTAACACTCTGAATGGACACCCTTTGGGTTGAAGATATAATTTCTTATTACCAAACCCAGTTTGCGCCTCATGCATTCAGCCCCAAATGAGTCACAATGAGAAGATAAATGACCTGTGTTTAATGCCAGCAGCAATCAGATTTGATCTCTCTGATCCCGGCTCTTTTCTGTGTTCTGTGTACAAAAGACATGGAGAAAAGAGATTATTGATTTACAGCAGCAAAGGTTCAATGTACAACAAATAATGAATTACATTTTCTGGGAATATATCACAAGCAAGTGCAATTCATTATAACCAAGCACATGCAACAGTAACCGCTGAATCTAATTCCATTACACTTCCATTTTCTGTAAAAACCCAGGAGCTGATTTGTATCAGATTTGCTAATTTCTCACGTCTGTCACTTGGGAAATAACGGTAAACCTGCAAAATCACCAAGCTGTGATTTCCCTGCAAGCCGTAAAAACTACATTTTTTCCCAACTGAGAAACAATGTGACATCACATTATCACCATAAATGCCATGTTTTATGGGAGGAGGATGTACCAGTGTGAGAATAGATGGTTGCAGCCAATGTGACGGCAATATTTAAACAGATTATTCAGTTTTCTGTCTGTCACAGACACATTGAAGACTCCTAAAAAACTAGATGTGATTATAGTGGCATTATGGTCTGGCTGTGTCGGAAATCTCCCTTTCCAACTGCATTATCGGAGATGATCAGCGGATCAATGGGTAGTTTAGCTGGAAATGACAGCTTTTTCTAAAAGGGTAAAAGACGACCTCTCTCATAATACCGAGCCACAGATTCTTTTTTTGTTTGCCCTACTGTTGTTTGCTTAAGTATGAAATTTAACAGCAAATGTCTGCTGGTTTAAATCAGCTTCGCTTAACCTTACCAGTGGTGCAACCCATTGCATACACGGTGCAGATCAATTACAAACAACATTACTCTCTAGATTCTATAAAAATAACAATTCATCTCCCATTAAATGGGATGATGTTTAAATGTATGCCGTCTAGCTTGTGCAGCCATTACCTCCTTCCATTTGTTCTGTATGAGCTCATTACAGTTCTTTGTTTGAGATGGTTTGGATGGCTTGTAAATTGTGCCCACAGGAGTTGATAATAAAAAGCAGTTGCTCTCACCAGTTTTCACAACCTTGGAAATGCATTGTCCTTTGAAGGGGAGCGGGGTTATGGCTTTCAGACTAGCTCACAGTCGCTGCCATACAACAATGGGATCACGTATACAGTGCACCAGCAGCAGCTTGGAGGCTAGGATTGGAATAAAAAGGTCAAGGTGGAAATCCCCTGCAGTGTTAGTGACACACTGTGAAAAGCCTCTTATACGCAATACATTTATGACTGCTCCTAAGATGTCCATAAATTTCACCATTGGTACACCAACTGATGAATCTTTTTGCGATGATCAATGGCCATCATTTGGATGAACCATGCATGAGGCATGTGGTTCTATAATGAAGTCCGATCTTCCATTTGCAGTTAAACAGCAGGGATGAAGGGAAAGCATTTGTAAAATGGCTCTGCTGCGTGGCACATGGGCTTGCCATCGTGGTCTGATTTCATTGCCGGAGGACTTTGGACCAGTTTCTGTCAATTTGTTCAGTCAGTCATTCATGGGATAATAAGACATGATGCTGCTGTAGATACCTTTGATTACACATGAATGATGGATCTCATCATTACGTTTTCAAAATTACACTGATTAAGGAAAGGGAGGTGCTCCATCATTCATACATTCCTCAACGAGTGACATGGAATATCAGACTGATTGGGGACATCATGACCTCAGAGTTATGAGATTGTTCAAATTAGACTGATTAGCTTTATTAGCACGTTTAGGGTTCAGTCCCAATTCCAATATTTTTCCCCCTGGCCACAGAGGACAGTTACATGGGGTAGTGGTTGAAATCTCCCCCTATGAAGTGGGACGAACTTTCAAGACCCTCATATGTCATCAGTTGTCATTGATGGCATTTATGTCAACAGATGCAACCACACGATTCCAACATGTTGTCTTCAGCTGTGTTGATTTCTTTTGCGTAACCATGGCAATCCTGTTATCATCACAGTGCCATTTGCCATTTATCTGATTGAGACAGAAAAGTGAGGATGTTCGCAATTCATTCACAACTTAACACTATCAAACAATTCATCAAATAATAAAGGACACTGCTTCATTACGTGGCCACTGCGTGCTGGACTTAAGTTCAATTTCAGGCGTCATATGCTATCAAAGGGGGGAAATGCAACATTGAAATACATCAGAATGTGGGACTCTCAGCAACAACAATGTAACTTTAGCTAGCTAGTTTGGTCCAAAGAGATCAGCAAACTAGCAGTGATCATTTCATGCTTGTTAACAAAAGGACCATAATACTTGCAATGACGAAGAATTCTCATAACCCTCGGTTTGAAGTGTGCCTCGGAAAAACCTCAGTTTGGAGGAACATGTAGCCATAACACTTTGCCACCATATGGAGGGGCAGGGCTGAGTGGTAGGGGCAAGGGGGATCCATAAAGGCCAAGATTTTATTCACATGTTCAATCCTTTAAAGTCTTTTATTACCACTGAAACCATTTTTGTTGCTAAACGCTAACGTTAATACGTTCATTAGGGTATTCTGTACACATAAAACATGCAAAGCACAAGCTGCATTGCTGTATTTGTCTCGTCTGTTGATACAGATCTATCCTATCCTTTAGTGTTGTGATATCATTAGAGCGGCAGTGTCTTTGTCTGAATTCTTTTGGTTGATGCAGACTGAGGTTTAGACTACAGGCTCAAGGCAGCGTGCTCTATAATCCCTTTAGCTGCTTTAAAGCCTTTGACACACAAGATACTGGGCCAAGAATCTTCACAAAAAAACTGTGGTACACGAGGTGCAGCATAGGGGAAGTATTTGCCGATGGCGTTAGATTATGTGATACAAACAGTACATCAATGAGGACAAAAATAGAAAAAATAGCATTATTTCCCACCTATCATCTCCCCCGTTTTGACTTTTTTATAATTGAAGAGAGGAATCAAACAGAGAAGTGCTATTATTTAGAGCAGGGATGAATGGAATGAATTAGGCATGGGGGTTGGAGTACCAATCAATAGAAAGCTGTTATGACACATTAAGCAGAGATAATTGGAAACTGCGTAGAAGAAAAAAACAGAAATGTATAGTACATTCAGACAAAGAAGCTTATTTATGTAAACATTTTAAGAGCCAGTTAATGCTCCAGTGAAATATATGCAGTGAGTCCTTTGGACAATTGGTTAAAAGCTATACATAAGACAAAAGAGCAGCATGATGAAATCAGGGATTAAAAATTGCGCAAAATCACGTGTTTGATACAAATCAGTTTGCATTCTCCACATGAACACTGTCTGTCTCATTACTTCAGCCCAATAACTTACTCAGTGTCACCTCATACAGTATTAAATAGGAGGGAACAGATTCGATGAGTATAACTTGTATGGCTGTATACTGATCTATGAACAACAGTAAAACCAAAGACTCTTCCAGTGTGGGAGAAGCTCTCTCTTTCTCTCTAGATTTCAAGTCACTCCAGCTGCTACTGTTCTTCCATAATTGCTGATTACTTATTCATGGTAATTCAATTGGCTTCAAATGTCAACCTGTAGATACTGCTGTTACAGGTGTTCATCTGCACCTGCTGAAGAAAGCATGAGACAGATTTGCAGGTGCACAACTCAGCGAGGTTTGATTTGGAGCAATGCTGTCCGAAAACAGCAAATGTGATTTTCAATTTAGGCAACTCCAGTGGTGGCGTTGTGGTAGGAATAAGGCTGGAATTATGCTTCTTTGAAGATACATGTCGCTGTTGTTCTCAAAACCAGGCTGTTATGGGTAACCATAGGTAGCAAAGGCTGGTAAGAAAAAGCCACCATACAAACCTTCACAAATTCAACGTGATTAGTTGGATATACTCTGACCAGGAGTCAGGTTCAAAGCAGCAATCAAAAGCTCATGAACATTAAAACAGAGACGCTTTTGAACAACACCCGGGCGTCTTTGCTCACATACTGCTCACATAGACACATCCAAGGTTTTTTTCGGGGCTCCGAATTATTGTACTAATTTAAATAAAGCTAATTCAAGTGAACTTGAACTCTTTGCGGTGTTTGTATCTTTTGGAACATTTTCAATGCAAATATCTGACAGATTATATGGCTTGCTGTAGAGTGGAGGAACAGACATCTGTGTTTTGGCTTAATGAGCATAGGTTAGCATCAGCTGCTGGAGCTGGCGAGCTCTGGAGGAATAAACACTCTGAGTTGAGGAGAGCACAGAGTTTATGTTTTAAACTTTTGGGATCAAAAAATAAAGTTGCTGAAATCCCCTGTAATGTACTGTAGTTCTCTCTTATTTGACTGATGAATGGAGGGGAAGTGTACTCTACTTTATAAATGTACAGAGAGGGGATGGGAAAAAGAAATGACATTGCAGGATAACAGAAAGACCAGAAGTCTCTGGTGAGTGCTGACTCTAGTCAGGATAAATTGGCACAGACACAAACACCCTCTGTGCCTGCTGTTACCTGTAGCTTATGGCTGAAGTACAGTAAGGTATTATGGTTGTTTTGGGCGATTTAACCCGCTGTCAAACAGGCACAACTAATGCGTGGTGATTCGCTTCTGTAAACACAGTTTGCTTGTTGGTAGCAACCAGCTAGGTGGGAGTGTTTCTGTCCACTATTTTTAGAGTCAATGCTTTTAACAGTACAAAACCAGGTAGTCAGCAGGTATGTTAAGCACAATGACATTTTCTTATGTTTATGAGATTTATATTCTGTAGGGGGGCACTTTTAGTCTAATAGCTCTACTTGTGTCACTTTGCATACACAGCACATACAGTCGTTGTGTGCACGCAATTTGACTATATATAATCACGTTTTTCGTGACTGGAACGGATTGGTTCCTGTAGCTTTAAAACCCAGTTGGTGTGGAAGCAGTGGGGGGCCTCCACTGAGGAATTTCAAAGATTGAGATAAGAAATGAGCTCTTAGCAAACTACACCCGTGCTTACACCTTCTAAACTCCAAACTGCCTGTAAAAGACTGGAAATACACTTTCTTTGACAATATTATCACAAATTCAATGCACACAACAATTAGTGATCCTTGTACTTTATCAACCAGTGCATTCAGACAGTCTCTGTTTTTCTCTGCTTAGTTAAGCCTCCTTGTTAAATATGTTGTCAATAACAGACCCAGGGTATATACAGTATGTTACTGACTGATAGCAATTGGCTGCAATGACAGCAGAGGGAGGTCAAATCCTCCTAAAGTCTTTCGCTTCATCACTGGTTTAAAGATATTAGGATGGAGAAAACAATCCCTACACCAATCGACTAAGTCCTTGTCTGTGTTCATCCCATAGGAGACTGAGCATCAGAATGTCATATGCGATCTTTACAATACGACCTTGTAATTACCAAAGCAGTCATTCGATAAACTTTGCATGACAAGAGACAATATAAAAACCCTAGAGTAATCTGGTTGACTGACATCAAAAAAAAGTGTGGAAGAGCGATTTAATGTCAGCATATGAGGTGTAAGGATGTAAAGAGGTGATAAAATGAATATCAAAGGCAGCCCTGTGTGTGTCTTTGGTTTGTAATTGAGTTTCTATAGGGTTAAAGTGCCTTCCTCTTGGCCCTGCATGCAAACAGCGGGATGCCAAGGTGTTTTCTGTCTTGCACAGGATTGCCTTTTAAATTGTTTTCTCAAAAGACTTTCATTACTGAGGATGTTAAGGCCACTGGGTGGTAGTCATTCAACACCTTGGGGCAACTACTCCTGGCACCTGGAGTAACTGAAGTGTTTTTTTTCCATATTTTCTGGCATCCTGTGCAGGTGACATTGTGAAGATGCAGGGGAAAATGAAGCCGTGTGCGCAGGATCTCAATATCTTGCCTCTGATATTGTCAGGCCTTTTTCTAAGGATTGATCCGGCTTGAGCTCAGGAGAGGAGGAGGCTGTTTGAGATGAATCAGCGTTGTTGTGGAGGCATGGTACAGAACCTCACACTGGGCAGAATTAGAGTTTATGTCTCACTCAGCCTTTTAAGCTAAATATTTTAAAATTTCCTTTATTTATACTTGATAAATTTTGTATTCAAGTATTAAAGAAAAAATATTCGAGGGCAAATTGAGTCAAGCATCAGTCCTCATATACAAATATGCTTTCAAGTACTAAAAAAAAATCAATACAGTATGAGGCTGATATTTTTAAACAGCCTTTGAGTAAACAAAATTCCTTTAAACTAAAATGTTCTTTATTTCAGGATCTATTAAGGATTATAATTAAAAACTGAGATTTTAAAAGAGTACGAGTGGCTGAGGAATTACATGAACTTTCCAACAAAATGTGAATTATCTGTCTTTAATTACACCTACAGGTCTTGGATAGTCCCCTCCAGCTATATTCAGTAATGAGCAGTTGTCAGAAACAACCGCCTCCTATTTGTTTTCTTTGATTTTCTGTTAAAATTTGCTATCTGATCACTGCCCCGGAGTCCACACTGAGGTCTTTTTCTTCTTATCCCCAGCCGTTTTGTATGCAAAGGCCCTCAACACTCAGCATGTCTAATCCTCTGAGAAAAGAGGTTGAGAGCGCGGCCTTGTAGCTGCAAACAGACAGATAAAGCGGGAGAGCTGAGCGGCTCCCAGACAAAATAAGAATAGGCCTGTTTCTTCAATCTCATCAGCATTGGGAGAGAGCAAAGATTTGGCGAAATGCGAGCGATGTGGACAGACAGAACACGGCAGAGAGCAAGAGCTGCTGCTCGTTTTCCTCACCCATATGCACAGTGAACGCTGAAACACGGATCTGAAATCAAATTATGAACACTAGGGAGATTTTGCCAGAGGGGGTGCTGGGAAATGAGGAGCATGTGTATGTGTGTGTCTGTATTGTGCATGTGTATGTGTTTCATAGACACACCAGTGCCCTTGGGCTAAAAGAGGTACTTGTGATCTCCTTTCTCTCATCCCTTCTATACCCATCTCTCTGTCTCTCTGTCTCTCTGTCTCTCTGTCTGTTTGTCTGTCTGTCTCACTATGTATATTCCTAGACTGCCTGCTGGCCCCATAGTGGCGAGCTTAGCCTCCATGGCGCAAGCCAGCACTTTGAAAAAGTGCAAAGCTGCAGACCAAAGCGGCTTAGAGAGGCAGCGCACACAGAGGCCTCAATGTGAGTCTCTTTTTTTGCCACAATCACCCCTGCTCGCGCTGCTCTCATGCTCCCAGCGGGCTGTGGTAAAAGATACCGGTGTGTGATCACACCTGACGGAGACCAGGACAGCACGCCCGTACCCCGGAGCTCTCTGTGAGTGCAACAAGCTCAGTGTTGATCTCCGGCTGCACTCAGCGGTATGACCGACATGTCTCTCTGAGTATTCAAGGCCTCGCTGAAGACTGGGATTAAACTGATGTTTTAACAGACAAATTGGCTAGACATCTGTAATTCTACTGCCTCCGTCTTTAACTATGCCCTCACAAAATACCGAGCTGTTGGCACAGTGTTTGACATTTCATGTTTATCAAGACTTATTTTCAGAATAGTAATTAGTTGTGTGCGACTGAAGAATTCTCTGGATAATATGTTGCCCCAGGCATTTTTATATGGTTCTAACTGATTTAAAGTTGAGAACAATTTCAGGATTGAAATTCATTGTGTAATTGGATTTTATTATATTCTTTTTTTTTTAGGAGTATCTCCCATTAGATAAAAACCAGAGAAACACATTTTCATGACAATGAAATGCTGTGGTGGCTTAAGTAAACACACACACAAACACACATACACACACTCCTCCTTCAGAACTGAAGCAGAACCCTTGCCTGGCTAGTGAGCTAACTAGCCAAAGTCCCCAAATACTGGGATGGCTATAATGTGCACAATGCAGGTCTGTACTGTGACGAATAGAGTCAGCCAAAGGCTACTTTCTGTTAGCCTTGCTAGCAGGGGCAGATCTAAGGTTTTTTCTAAATCAGGGGCACAAGGGCATGGCAGAACATAGCAGAGTGGATTGGGATGGTATGCTATCAAACGGTTAAATAGTTAGATTATATATGTTTTTATATTGTGATTACTTACATTCTGATGTGGTCGGTATTCATTTATTCATTATTTTACAACACATAGTACAATTAAATGTGAGTTGTACCCCCCTCATACTGCACAGACATAGATACATTTATATTTATAAATATAATTTATAAATAATATAAAATAAAAATCCAATCAAACAATACACATATACACCGAGATGTTGTAATTCTGCAGCACATTTAAAAATTTAATTTGTGTCTGGGAGAATGTTAACAACAGCAGCAAAATAGTGTTGATAATATGGTCAGCATCTTAACATTAAAAACTTGACATCTGGTTAACAGTGTCCATCCATTTTGACTTGTTGGTCTCTTGCTTTGTCGGCACAGAGCACAGTCTGGCCATCAAGTGCAACAGCTTGATTTGGGATGTTGGGATGTAAATAGGTCCCTGTAAAGATGTGGGCACCACAGTCTCTGATTTTAAGGTATTTCAAAAACTGCATTTGATGTGAGCCTGTAATAAAAGCTATGGTGTGTCAGGCTTTTCATTGAAACGAGAGATTTGGCTCTGATGTTTTACAGAACTCTCTCAGGCTGGAGAAAAGTCAGACATCAGATTTTTCATTCCATCAATAATAAATAATTGAAATATAGCTGCATGTGTTTTTAACTAGTTAACTTAGTCTGGGGCCCGTTATCACATGAGCTTCTTTTCTGTTCAGGTGCACCAATTTCCAGATTCACTATCCTCCTGACAGTAACTGTTACTCCGAGCTGAATCCTGTAAAATGCTGTGAGCTCCAGACATGCAGGGTACGACTCATTCTGTCTGGTCTCTCGCAGTGTGTGGCCTAATTTTTGTTCGCACATCATATTCACTCTCATGCCGCCTCAGGTAACAGGAATCAAACTTTTGTGAGACCAACAGACGGTTAAACTTGGCGTTAAAGCGAAATTCCTGCCTGAAGTGATGCCCAGTTTGTACAGAAGTAGTGACGTTCAAATATGTGGCTGCAGAGGGGCTGCTGCTGTGGTGGAGAGTGGGAAGGGGAAATTCAGGTAAAGTTGCCCCGAGGACAAGTCTTTTATGCTGTGGCCGAGTGGGAGCATGCAAGATTAACTCTAGTATCCGCGCTTCCTCAAGGCTGCCATAAAGTCCCTTCTGTCGGACAGTGTGAGGAACAGCTGTTACTTCATCAAAGCCTACCTTTCTAAACTACCTGGGTGCATTTGTATGTGTGGATGTGGGTGTTAACTGTGTCTAGGAGGTGGGTGTATATGCCTCCCCCTGTGATTTCTTGCATTTGCTCACATTTTTCGTTTTATTGGCGATACACCTCCTAATGCCCACAGTCCTCCAGCGGCCAGGATGCTCACATGCTTTTGCTTTTGACTTGTGCGCTGAACCCTTACAGCACTTTTGTTTGGACTCCACAATAGGTCAAGTATTATTGAGTTGAATCAGAAAGTCTGTGCAAGTCAACCTGAAGGCTGTGCGTCACAGGGTTTGTGGGCGTCTGAAGGTGCACTTGTGAGCAAGTGGGAAGAGAGTGGGAGTTTATTTGCCAGTTCGCTCTTCACTTTGGGTTATTCTTTGTTTCACACGAGTGGAAGGAAGAAGTATAACTTCCAGTTAAAAATGCCTGAAGGGCCCTGCTGATGAGGAGACTGGAGACGGACCTTATGTTGAGGATTCTAAAGAGCAAGAATAATTCTGCATGGATGAGAAAATGTGATTACCAGAGAAGCGACTGCTGCTCACAAAAACACAGGCTTTATGTTTTTAATAATATCAAACCAAAGGATATTATGTTTACTGAATAAATGGATGGCATTTCTGTATTGGCTCAGACAGGAGCATGATTCAGGCTTTTATTGATATTTAAATAGCAACGGCACATATCCATGGTAATAAGGCAGCATTGGATGTATTTCAGGTGTGAATCATCAGCTCTACATTGAGAGGTAGGGACAGGGACTTATCCCTCACAGCCGCATCTCTCAAATTCTGATTAACCCAAGGTCAGGTTAGCCAAACATTTGCATCAGCACTGCAAAACCTCATCAATAATTCCATAGTGCAGCTTATCTGTCTGGATATTCTATTATGCAAGCTTTTTCCTCAGATATCTTAATCTGATTCTCAGCATTTGGTTTGGTTAAACATTTTTTTTTCTTTCAGTCTCCACCTGGCCCTTCGGCTCATTATACAGTTAAATGAATGCAAATGGTGGGAGTTTAGGCATGATAGTGGTTCGTCTTTTGTAAAATCCCAAACAACTGTGGCTGAGCGCTTCTGTATTCTTCCAAAGCACAGCTGTGAGATCAAAACTCAGCAAATACCAGCAAGTCGTGACACCTCGCTTCTATTGACAACAGCCATTTCTCTAATGGATGCAGTTCAGATGTGCGTTGGCGTTATCTGTCGCTACAACAGGTGAGGCTTCACTCATCATCTCTCACAGGATTCAGGCTAACCTTAGCAGCATGCAAAGCTTCAAAATAAATTTGGCAGGTCCATGCAAAATGTTGTGCCCCTGCAAGAGAAAAAGACGGCGATTCATTGCACGTCTCGTTCTACCGGACTGTCTTGTTACTTTGCAGCAAAGCAGAAAGATCAAACTCATAAATATTGTCTCTTCTGGGACTGATGAAAAACAAACAGCCAATTAAAATCCAGCTTGCCTCTGTCGGGTCCTCTCTATCCTCAGTCTCACTCTTACCCTCTTCTTGGTCCATCTGCCAGTCTGCAGGTACAGCCTAGTTTGTAGAACTAGGTTGCAAAGGCATCTGCTGTATAGATTTAATGATGAGGACCCAGGTAGTAACGCTGTCTGCCAAAACCTTTCCTCTCTGCATACCAACCCAGTCCATTCACAGCATCTCCCTCCTCTTTCCTGTGGTTTATTTGTATAAACACTACGCTGACATGCTCTCATCTGTTTATGCTCATATACTGTTGACTTTTAAATTTCATGGGATCTGCTGGGATGTGTTTACTCTTCCCAGTTGAGCTCTGCTTCCTAGAGCACTGATGATGCCAGGAGAGGACACCAAGCACATGAAATCTGCCATCCCGCTGTTGTACCTCGCTTTGAAAGGTGCACAGGGAAAGTGGAAAGTGACATGTTGCTGTCACTGACACGAAGTGATGTCTTTGCAGATCAGCCACGCAGTCACGCTTGTGTTGTGACCGCTCAGGTTTGAATGCTCAAACAGCGGGAATCACTGACAAAAAGGCTATTTGAACACTGGCTCAACATAAGTCGGAGTTATAAAAAGCAGCATGGCATCGAGGCTACAGTCGGCAAGAGAGGGAGCTGGAATCAAATCCTGTGCATAGCCGTAACCTTCTTTTTTTCCTTTTTGTGGATTTCTCTCCCCTGTGCCCATGCAGATTAACTGGACTGGTTTGGCTACAAAGACATCAGTGACCCAAATGCAATGCATGTTTCCAACAAAAAATATTTAAGTTTGGGTTAAAACACCTCAGATCATTACAGTTCAGTTGTTTTGTCTTCCCTTTGAGGAATTAATAACTGTAGAGAAATCTATTTTTAAGCTCTGAACAGCACACAAAACATTAATTTTCTGCAATGATCTGTGCACTCCTTGCTGTGTATGAATCTGAAATAAACATCACAACCCTCCAAATTTTGCAGAAACAGTCTCTCTCTCTCTCTCTCGCTCTCTCTCTCACATACACACACACACACACACACACACACTGAGTGTCAGAAAGCAGATCCCAATTACGATCTTTTCAACTGAGCACAGCCCATTAAGTTCCATTAATTGAGCGCAAAAATCAGAGTTGTTTATGTTCCTCCCACAAATTAAATGGTGTGACAATAGCATGAATTATACATTTTTAATAATACAACTTTTGAAATCCATTAATGGTTAAGTTAAGGCAATTAAATTATGCAGATGATTTTTAAGGGTTAAGGTTGTGGCAGTTATAAGTTTGAGAAGTGGAACACAGTGATTCAAGTTTAAAAAGGCTTCAGTCAAGGTTAAAGGAGAAAAATCAAGTGAAATATTCATGTCTCCGTCACATAGATTGTTGCTGGGATAAATTATTTCCATCATGTTTTATAGTGCAATTACATATTTGCTTTAATGATCAAATATTTTTTTATGTCACAAAATACCAGAGCAGGCTTAGACATGCCTTGACATTTCCAAAGGTAATCAAACATTTTTGGAGGGGAGTGAAAATACCACAGCTGCAACCATCCATCCACCCACAGGCCCTCAGTTATGGTAACTATGGCAGGTCAAAGTTGAACCAGGGAATAGCTCTGCAATGCAGTAAATGCTCACTGTGTAGTTTGGTTCATCATTTCAGTCTTAACTGGTATTTTCACACATGTAAGTGTTAAATGAATGGATCTAACGGTTGTTAAACCTATGTGATCATACTAAGATGCTTCATGGACTGTGAGGCTATGTCTCTAAAATAAAGCTGGTGAGTAAAGTCCCATTGTCTTATACTGTATATCAACACAGTTTCACTCCCAACGTGTTAAAAATACAGCAACTGCAATCAAGTTAGCAATAATACATTAAACACAATGTCCGGTTACACTTTCAAAATAAAGCTTGCTGACAAACAGTTCACATATTATGACATATTATGACTTTTGGACTGTTATTAACATTATTAAACTATTGTAGTTTGGTTAGGTTCAGGCTCCAAAACTACTTGGTTAGATTTAGGCTCCTTAATTACTTGGTTAGGTTTAGGAACATCATCATTCTTTGGATTAAAATAACTAAATTGAGTCTCATATAGCATGTGACATAACTACATACTTCCATAAGTTAACTTACTTGCGTTACATAAATTAACAACAAATCACTCTTGACTCTTGGTCACAAACGGGACACAAACCCCAGTCTAGGGAAAGTCCTGTGAATGACCTGTCCAACCATCCCAGCCACCCCTGACTCAGACTGTTCTACTGTGCTAGAGGGGCACTTCAAGAAGTGAAACTAGAGGGGCAACTCAGCATCAAACTTAGAAGTTCAGGCCACTGACCAGACATGTTGAGAGTGAGAACGGGTTGATTATTTACCTATATAGTTAATGTGATTTATCTTATATAATTACCAGACACAAATAATACCCCAGCCTACAAATTATGTAAAACCCAATTATTAAGAAAACCCTAAATTCTCCCTAGATAAAGCAATCACACAATAAAATCATCCAATGTATGATAATACATGCAGCCCTTCAAATGTGTCTTTTGATTATGTTAATCCACAATTGGAGAACTATCAAGCTTTTGAGTCAGGACAGCGGTGTATCTGGGGTAAACCCAGCTCATCTAAAAGCCTCGTCTATTGTTTTTCGAATTGAAATAAATAAGTGCAGTCCTTAATAAAGTTGATGAAAGTGGTTCTCAGTGTGATGACAACAAAAAAGCTCTCCATGTTCATTTGTGCTGACTGCTGCTTGTGTCAATAACAAGGGCCAACCTTTTGGCCTCTGAAGCTCTTTTCATCCACAGTCAGCCCAGCAGCTAAATTATGCCAAAGCGTTCTCTGTCTGCTTCAAGGCGAGAGCCCTGATTGCCTCATCACTGCCAGCCAACACTCCATGCCAAGTACAGCCCTTATCTGAAATACTTGCCAATCAATCATAGGCACAAACTTTCCCATCTGATGGATGCTGGAAACCCACAGAGTGCAGCCAGATGGTTTCAGAATTCAAAGCATCTTCCCTGATCTCCATTTTAGCACCGTGCTTCTTGTCGTAGACATTTCTCAACACATCTATCTGATGTCTGGCAGACACGTCCTGCTTTTCGGCATAATGACCATCTGCGGGTGTCGTGGTCCTTTGAGGTGGCAGCAGCCAGGCTCCTTTGCTACGAGTTTTGTCCTTTATATCACAAACAATAACCTATTCCTTCACATCTTTGTGCAGTCAGAGCAGAATTTAAATGAATGCAACTCGAAGGCAGATGGATCAGGCTATAATTGAACATTAACACAGCCAGCACTCCTTGATACAACTGTTTTCCAAGTGTTGGAAACAGCGCTTTGGTTTGTGGAGGCACCACTTTTTCTTTCATTAGACACCAGTCTTGTTAGAGCCTCTCATTTATAAGCTCCCAGTTTTGCAGTGTGGCTAAGGGCCCTGGGGCAGAAAATAACTACAACACACCTGAGCTGGGAATACACAAATACAGAAGCAGCCAAGCACATTCTCTCCAACTTGTGCATTGTTTATTTAAAAAAAAATATGGCTCTATCTATGCCGTTATGCAAACCAGTCATGTTTTTGAGGCATTCTCAGCTATCTGCCCCATCAAACTCTCCCTCTCCTCTCCGAAGCTTGTCAACTCTGGTTAAGCAATGTGTCAGGAATGAATAGACAGAGGCCGATTAGTTTGCCTGCCCCTCTTCCTCACCGCTCCATACAATCATCTCCTTTCCATCTCTAACATATCTGATGACAGATAGATTGCTCGCAGCATTTCCTGTCCTCCTTGGATTCCCTTTGCCCCTGTCTCACTCCTCCCCTCACTACGTCTTTTGGCAGTCGGATGCCCATCCAGAAGGTTCTGCTGGTGAAGTGAAGGGTGTAAGAAACATTTCCCAGTGGGATTTTGTGGGATTGTTTTCCTTTTTATCCCCAGAGAGCTCATTTGAGGTGAGATTTTTGAGGAGTTGAGTGAGTTATTAAAAACGTTGGTTCAATCCAGCATCCTTCACTGTTTTTCTTCTTTTGCTGTCTTTCATTCTTAATGCTCCCATCTCCTGATAGCGTTCTCGGCACTGAAGTTATCACTGACAGGGCTCATCACGTATCATTTGGAGTTTAGTAACAAGGTAGAGAGCTTCAAAAATGAAAGAAGTGAGAAAAGCACCATACACAGTTTCTTCAGCTGGACTGTGATTGTCTGTCAGAGACTGAAAACTGTGAACCATAACTGTATGTCCATAAATGGTACTGATTCCTCATTTCACAAGGGAGCCAGAAGATATGGTCCCATTGGATTCCTAAGGTAAATGGACTTGCATTTTTATAGTGCTGTTCCAGTCTACTGACTGCTCAAAGACCGTTACAACATTTGTCACATTCACACACTGACAACAGAGGTGCCAGCTGCTCATCAGGAGCAATTTGGGGTTCAGTATTGTGCTCAAGGATGACATCCAGGCAGAGATTTGAACCAGTGACCTTCTGATTACTGACAACCTGCTCTACCTCCTGAGCTACAGCCACTAAGGTTGATGAAACCTCAGGAGGAGGCTTTATTCTTTGCATCAGGGTGCTGCCTCGAACAGGGTTAGACCAACTAAACCAAGAATTTCCCCAACCACAGAGTTAACTAAGGCTATCTGTCTTTATCTGTTTTGCCACATAAAGGCTACAGACATAGGTGCACAGTAAAGGTTACCTCTTCACACCTGGCTCATCTGTGCGTGAAGTGAGGATGCTTGCTGAAAAGTTACAGAAATTGTCAGAGTAAAAAGGTGTCAGACACTGTTTGACTGTCTGTGCTTTGGTTGAAGCATGCTGACTCCTTGATACTGGGATAGTAGTGGGGGTTGACCACTTGACTGGGCTGTTCAACATACCACATCTCAGAGCGCTTTCACACCTAACTTGTATAGTGTAGTTCAACCTGTGACACATTAACCCGTTTAGTTTGGTTCTTTTAGGCTGGTGTGAAAGCTGTCATTCAAAACTCTGGTGTGTGCTGGAGTACACAAGCTTGAAGTTGAACTACTATTGAATCAATCTGCTGATTGTAAACTGTTCTGGAAGCAATCCTTCTATAAGCACTCTGGTCTATATTTATTCAAATTCATTGATTCAGCTCATGACTTCTGAGATTTTCACTGATAGATCTGAAAGTGAAATGTAGTTAAAACAGATGTGTATTGATCTTGTGTCTTATTTATTTTGGCAGTTCATCATTATGTAAAACTGAGTGAAACATAGTGATCTCACAGTTTACTACTTTTTTCCCGACTTAAGGACAGATTATCTGCTCAAAACGATCCTTTAGTGTAATGGGTTTTCAGACATATGCCGAAAGTTACTGACTGGATCAGAGTGTCTCCTGCGGTGCAAAAGGAACAGCAATGCAATATTAAGTAGAACCCCGCAAGCCAATGAGAGTGAGCTGACCGGGAAGCATTGCCAAATGGAGGTTGCGTACTTGTGTCAAACAGAAACGTGACTGCTGACAGCAAGAATACGACTTCTTTCTCCTGAGCAGTGGACAGTAGAAAAGGAGGACGAGCTTAGAATGAGTGCTTGTTGAATTTCTTGTGAAAGATGTATTTTGTTTTCAGTGCAAAACTTTCTGAGGTCTCACGTCCACAGAATCACTCTGACATTGTTAATTAATTGTTAATAAGTCTGTGATACTGTGTGCTGCATGGTTTACCTGTTTTCTACGTTCTTACAATTAAGATGTTAAATAAGTTAAATGTCCAGTATAATAAAAAAGTGAGATTTCAATGTCTTTTTGTGGCTCAGGCCTTTGAGAGCTGACCAATCAGAGCAGAATGGGTTTTTCAGGAGAGGGTCCTTAAAGAGACAGGCTCTAAAATGGAGCATTCAGAGAAAGGGTGAATAGAGTATTCAAAGCATGTAAACATTTATTTAGTAGATGCATTAAATAAAAGAGTGAACCTGAAAATGGCATAATATGGAACCTTTAAATCTGTTGCTGTCTGTGGTCTCCCACGCTTGTTTGTAATGTATAGTGTAGCAGATAAGACAAAGAAGTTCACAGACTTCTCAGTCATTCTTTACACGAGCACCCCATGGTGTTAGCATAACAGTGACGCATTATCTTCCACACTGAAAGTCAGAAAAATCGACAGCAGAGGGCTACGCTCAGCAGTCAGCTCAGTAATGGGTTGGGCCTGTTTGCATGAGCATGAACACACTCTGTTTTACACATCACTTCTCATCTGGCAAGGCTAAAGCTCCCATTAACTGTGTTACTGAAGCATGAGAGTGCAGGTAGCCACATGCTGCATAGATATGCACTGCCCTTTGGAGACAAGCCCTGAATTCCCTGTCAAAATGAATCTGGGGCCCCATGCTCAGTGAGTCCAGCGAGACAGCCCCAGCAAAGATAATGAGCAGCGGGCTCTGTGCTTCCACCAGCTACGACTGTTCAACAGTTTAATTTGCTGATCAATATGTAAGTCAATTAGTCAACTTACCCATGAATTACTATTTGCTTGTGCACACAGCGACGTGTGTGCCTGTCAAATACTGTATGGGCTTTGTCCCTCCAATCACAAACACAAGGGTCATTTTAATTAAACATGGAAATTGCATCAGCTTCCTGATCCCTCCTGTTCCTCTCCACCTCTTCATCAATGTCTGTTTTTGTCCTCCTTACAGCAGCGCTTTGCCGCCATTGACGTGCAAATTGGCTCCATCTCGATCATCTCTATCTTGTTGTGTTCCTTCCCCGCTGCTCATTAAATTGCAGTGTACTCAACAGGGGAAAAGCATCTACGAGGGCTCTGATAGGCTGCTAATGTTTCCTCATCAAGGGTCATTAATCACACTTTGAGAGAGCTAAGCGACAAAGTTTCACAGCTTCAGTCTACTTTTGAGTCAAGAGTACTTTGACAGTAACGCTTGGCAGGTTGTTTTAGGTTGATTTTTAACCCTTCTGGTGCTAGAGATTGTCCAGGGGCTTCAACCTGCTACTGAACACACTTATTGTGCATGCGTCATGGACTTTCAGCTGTGTTCACATAGGTTGTGAGTAATAGAATAATGTGTTGCACTGAACATAATGGCCCAACACAAGTGTAATCACGGATTCATGAATATACAGCATTAGTGTGTAAGTCAGCAGAAAGAAGAGTCACATGCAAATACCCAGCTACATTAAAAAGCCATCATCCTTATTGCTTCATGAACAGTTTTTTCATTGAAGCTGCAGACATAAGGGATTCTTTACCTGGCTGTTTCTCAATAATGCCAGGCGTTTCCTTGCTAAGGTTATTTAGTTTCAATAGTGCTGCAAAAAAAAGCAACACCGCTTAGATTCCCATAAAATATCCAATTATTTCTCCAGTGTGGGATATTAACCGGGACTCATTTCATGTTTGGTGTGATTGTAGCTTGTCATTACTCCAGTGCTGTGTGGTGTGTGTGTGTGTGTGTGTGTGCGTGATGCAGATTCTACAGTCCTGAAAAAAAAAACCTCAACACAATTGTATAAGTCCATATTTGATTTTATCAGCATCTCTGGGGTCAAATAAATATCTGCTCCCATTAAAACACAACACAGCAAACACGCAGCAGATCTGATTATGCAAATGATACAAAAATCGCATTAATAATATTCATGAAATTATGATGATTTCTACAAATGTTCATCTCTTCATCGACAATCGACAGAAAATTAACTTGACCTTTGAAACGACTCAATGTGCGACAGAGTAACAGCATCACTTAATGGGAGTCAAGCACAATGCATCTCTTTTATTATTTATTTATTGACATGGCATTTTGATTAGATTCATTCCACTATTGTTAGTGTGTCTCCTGTCTGACAGTAGCCAACACAGTTTCTACTTTGCTGGAGGGGTTGGCTGGAGTTTAAAGGTTAGGATAGCAGGCTCCTGGCTTAAATGTCACTGGTTGAAATCCCTGATCAGGTCTGTTAATATCTATCAGTTTTATTGCCCAGCTTTGACAGTTAGTAGCCACAGCTAATGAAAAACTGCATTTTCTCAGGTTGCCCTTTGGATTTATTCGTTTCAATATTGTGCTCAATAGCACTTAAATTTTTTATTCAAAGGGCTAATGTTTCCCAGAGTTCCTCTTTCTGTGAAATAGATGGAGCAGTGTGTGCTTTCTTTCAAGTCTGCTGAAGAGTTTCATCAGACTGGGCTTCAGTGGAAGTTTTTTTTTTTGTCAGCCAAATGTTTTAGAGATGTTTCCACCTTAAATAGAAACAAAAGTCGGAGGAACACTGAATACTTTTTTTCTTTTTTGATGTGAAACACATAACAAACCTAAAGCCCTAGACCTGCCAGGAAAATTGGCAAAACTGAATCATTAATGCTTGCCGGTGGTTAGGTGCTTAGAAACATTGGCTTCAAGCGTGAGGGGGAAATTCCTGAAGCTCAATTCTCTTTTTGTAGACTAGCATGTTCTCCCATCAGTCGTTAAGTAACATATTTGACATTTCTTCGATATTCCCCCCAAATTACCACAATAATCACCTCAAAATGTATTGAAAATTACATAACACGATTTAATAATAATATTCTACTATTTTCCAATAAGCAAATAATAAATAGCTGGTCATTTCTTGAATACCGTTTCAGGAAACTTTCCAACTGGTTCCTGTCTAACAACCCTCAGCAGGCCACTACCTTAAAGTTGTTGCAGCTTAATTTTCTAGTTACTAGTTTCTGCCCAACATCTACAGGTGAGTTAATTGAAGTAAACCTTTTGACCAGTTACATTCTCATCAATTTCTTCACTTCAGCAGATCAGTCTGACTTTGGAACAATTGTCCAAGTGTCAAATTAGTGGCCTACTGAGGGGAAGTTAGACAGGAACTATTTGCAAATTAAAAATGGCACGATCAGCAGGAGTTAAGCACAAACCCGTTGGAAGTTGCAAGCTATTTATTAACTACTTAATGGAAAATAGCTAAATATTATTATTAAATCATACTGGGGTAATTTTCAATACATCTTAAGCTAATTGTTGTAATAACTGGGGGTTAATTTCAAATAAATTGAATATTTTGCTACCACCTGCTTACCATAAAATGTTCAAACCTGTAAAATGAAGTGTAACCACAAATTGTTTTACATGGTGACATGTTTTTACGTTTTTTTGCAATGACATCGCAGGAGCACGTGATAATTGCATAATAGCAAAAACGTGTGCATAATAAAGCAAATGCTGATTGTATGATATGATGGGACTTGTGGGTACTGTACATATCCTGTGTGCTTGTTACAGTACACACCCTTGTGAGCTTCCTTGACTCACTCAAGTGTAAATCCAATCATAAATCTCTTAAAACCAAATAAAGGAAGGCTTGTAATGTTAAATGTTAATTATGCATTAAGACCAGGAACGGGGCGTCATTTATATTTCTAGCCATGTCAGCTATTCCTTATATGAAGATCCATGACTCTGCAGGCTGCTACTAATTGCTGCTGCACTGGAGACTTCCCTGTCCTTCTCTGTTTCTCACTATAGTCCTTCTTGATATTCTTTGTGTTTTCTATCGTCGCACATAGACAGAAGTCTTTTCCGTGTGCCGCAGAGCTTGCATGTGCAGTAGTAAATTTTGCACCGCCTCCTCTGAATCATCTCCGTTCTCTGTCAACTATAATCTTATTTTATAGCAGCTGTCTGTCTGTTTTATTAACACTATTTAATATGTGCCAGGACAGTTTGCATATAGCCGCATGACCGCTCAATACTTTTCTTGCTTCTTTAATCAACAGCAGCCACATGAGGAGGTACTTTCATGGGGAATTGGCATTTCTTTGGTTAAAGCATTTATGCAAAAAACACAAAGGCATAATGTGGAATCAATTTTACTTTATATCTGTGCAAACTCCAGCATCGAATAATCTATGATGTAAATTGCATTTTATTCTGAAAGGAAAAACAGTCAACCTGCAGCCACTTGGGCATACAAGCATTGGCACAGATTTATTCAGCATCCCACATGGATGATTGATTGTGTAACTTCTTCACTAGATATAATAAGCATGAAAAATGATTGAATAATAGACCAGACTGCATTTATTTCCAGCTGAAACACTAAATGGGTGAATATATAAAAACTGTCAGGAAAAATGAGCACAGTATGGTGAAAAAAGTCTAAAGGACACAAGGCATCTGATGAAATAAAGATTGTTAGTAGAAAATGTTCATGTAGCAGAGCTCTGCAACAACAGATAGACTCAGCATGCATGTAGCTGGTCATTTTCAGAGAGTGTGCACATTGGTAGCACTGTCAGTTCCATTGTTTGTTTATATGCTTATTTTCCATAACCCCTTTTTCTCCTCTCGGCCACGAGAGAGGAATCCCAGCACGCATTGTTGCAGAAGGCCAGGCGGCGTTCTGGACAAACCCATCAAAGTGCAGACACATAAGGGCTTCTCTCTTTCTGCATTCATGTCAATTCAAATTCAAAGTCTGCGTCTAGCCAAGTTTGGTCCAAATTCCCAGAGGTGTTCCTGCTCCTAGTGAGGATGCTTTCAGAGATGAATTGTGTAAATGAGCCAGACTCATTGCTGTTTGTGACACCAAGTTAAGTTTTGAGATATTTTCAGGTGAGAAATTGAGTCAAATCATCCAAATAATGTCTACTTGCCAGCCGGGTGTCTTGGCAGGGAGCAGGTCTGACATCTAGATGACCGGCTTGTGAATGTCCGCATTCATCAGGAGGAGAACAGTCTCATCTTGGTGAGGCCCATGCTGTCTTATCAGTGGCACTGATATTTTGCATATAAAATATAATTCCTTCTAGAAAATCAGCTTCAATCATTCGTTGCTGGCTTATTTATTGGTACTATATCTATGTATAAATGTATTACATTTATCTAAATGCAGTCAAACAGAGGCGTTGTGGTGTACATACAGTTTTGTTCTATTGTAAATATACAGTGAAGATAAAAGGCGAATCTGTTAAGTGCAGTCAGTGTGATCTGACATCAGCAACTCTGGTGATGTCAGCAGGATTGCCGTGTCCTTATAGACTCTCTTCACTGCAGACACTTTGACTTGTCAAGGCAGGAAAAGCACAGCTGTGACCAATAATGTTAACAATGGTTCCATTCTCTTAAGTGTCCCAGAAAGCTTTGTCAGTGAGTGAGCATGCACACTACCAGAGCCCTGGAACTAACTCACCTAAATGGAATGCAGCCATCACTGATGTTATAAATTTCATCTGTGTTTTTCCTGCTTTGACAAGTCAAAACGTCTGCTGTGAAAATGGTCAATTACAAATTATGTGCATGGTACAGTATATACTCATGATGACAAAGTCTTATACTTGTACCTTGTCTTACAATGTTAAACACTATTTCATATTTCCTCTTCAAATTCCCTATATAAATTTGTTAAATGTCTTCTGACAAGACATATTTTATTATTTATCAGTATCGGATCAGTGAGAGTAAAAATAGACCAGATGCTGAAACTACAGCAGTAAGTGGACAAAATGTACAAAATGTTCCCCTTTCTGAGCTGTGATAAAGGGATAGTGAAACAAAATGGTCATTTATCAGACCTCATATCGGGCTCAGATGAACAGACAGACAGAACAAGTGCTGTGAGTTTTGTCTCTCATGTTTTAAACCGAAAACACAGAAGGGAATTTATCTCTTAATGCCTGCTGAACAATGCCCCCTACCCTGCATGTTTTAGATGTTTCCATGCCCCAACACACCTCATTCAAATGAATGGGTCGTTATCAGACTTCAGCAGAGCTTGATGACGAGCTGATAAATTTGAATCAGGTGTGTTAGAGCAGGGAAACATCTACAACATGCAGGGCAATTTTCCCCGAGGACCAGGGTTGAAGAACGCCTAGCCAGTATTAACAGAAATAATTATTACATTTAGCAAAAACTTTTTCAGTGCATTCCTGAATACTGATTTAGACAGACTCAGAAAATTGTGATCCTACCCTTGAAATTCTTGTAACATTGTTGGAGTTTCCACTGGTCCGACAGAGGTCATAGATGACTGCATACAGCACATCTCTGAATATTAAAATCTTTTTTGCAATTATAATTTTATCTGCCCATGAGATGGAAAGGAACGGATGTGAGCCGCCAAACTCAGTGTGCACACTGAACGTGACCCTCTTACACCCGTGGACATTAAACCCTCCTCAAGCACGCTGAAAGCTATCAGGTCAAAAATAGGATGATCTGGACGGAGATCAATCTGCGGTGGCGGGACTTAATTTTGCGCACTTCTAAATGTGCCCTTCGAGACAGAGCGCCGCGAAATCGAGACAGACGACATGAAAGCAGAAAATTGTCTGAATGATAAAGAAAATATGAGGGAAAAGACAGATGGGGAGGACAAGGAGCTGCTGTGAAAGCATGGGAGCAGAAACAAAAGCTGAAAATAAAGAGCTGTGTTCTTTGCGATTATTTATCCCAGCGCACTCATCACATCATCTACTGTAATATGTTTCCCTGCCTCATCCTTTTGTTCTCTTCCCCAAATAACTACTCCTCTCCTTACTCATCCTAAAGATGGAGGCTCTCTCAGGCATCATGCTTGGGCTGCCATGTGTAAATGGTTAGCGTTCCGCGGCTTCCTCCTAAATCTCCCTATTCTTCACCTTCCATGTTTTGGTAACACCATTACAAGTGAGATCTCATGTTGACACGATCCGGCCGTCTGCCCTACCCCCCAGGCAAACCATGGCCACGTCAGCCAAGAGGAACATCCCATAAACAAGACTTTCCTCTGCTTTTTTTTCGACTTACTGCTTCAGTGGGTTTCCAAGTGAAGCCAAGCATGAGGCTCGCTATTACATCCGCGCCATGCATGCACAACAAGGAGCAATGAGGGGAAGACTTAACTGTACGTCGCAAGAAGGTGTAAGGAAACAAAGGCAGCTAATTCATTAATAATGTATTTGTCATACATGAGAAGTATTTTCATGTAGCTAAAGGCTGCGCTGTGTAACTCCATATGTGTTCTGCTCCTGAAGGCAGTGTGGAGGTAAATGAACTGGGTGCTGAGGGGACTGCAGCAGGGAGAGAGCATGCTTATAGACAGAAGTGCAGACGCGAAACAAACGCTGGTCATTTCATCATGAAGCCTGATGTAACTCTGCAGTTCTCAGGTTTATCGGTGAGGCGCAGGCTGGAGTCTGTGTTAACAGTGTCAAACAGAGCTTTCTCATATTCTCCAAGACTTCAGCGCACATCGGTAGATCCACGTATACACTCGTCTGCTGTAAGAAACAGCTGTATCCTCATGGCCTTGCTTTATTATCAGCTATGATAACCTGCTCATGGGTCACATCGCTCAACCACATCTGATGCATTGTCTCACTTCCTCTTCCTCTCCTTGCAGTTCTTTTGCATTTGTTCATGTTGTTGACTGTGTAAGTTGCTGTGGCTGCTCTGACGTTGGTGTTCAAGTTTGCTGTCTGTTGTAGTGTAAAATGTTCTGAAATCTGTCTGTTAAACATAGAACAAGGAGTTTTTAACTGGTTTTGAAGCAACATTTCCATTTAATACTGATTACTCTATACAATTAATGGAAAGATCTTTTGAATATAAATGGTAATATGGTCAAGTCCAATATCCAGAAGCTGCAGTGAAGCTGTGTGACAAACAGCATAATAATTATGTACTGTAGGGCTGCAGAAATGTCTTCTAGATGTAGGATGATAGTTTGGTACAGACCCCAACAAATGTCACACCATCATGATTTTAATAGTTTTTTCAGTGAAAATAAAACTTGTGTTGCATCAATGATCATTCCTACTAATCATAGTATCTATCAAAATCATCGTAATATGATTTATTTTACCATGTTGTGCAGCCCTGATCTGTAGACCTACTTAAGCAAACAGGACCATCAGTAAGAAGACGAGCTATTTCTATGTAGTTATTGTAGATATTCTTAATGTCTGTCACCAGGTTGGATTCCCAGTGAAATCATAACATTACCCGGAATTGTTGATAACGTTAGCTTTCTAAACAAATTCATGTCACAGAGCATCTGAATCTGTTAGCTGTAGGCTACATGTAGGCAGACTTAGATGTGAGTGCCACTTTAACAGCAGTACAATTTTACTTTGTTTTACTGTCATCATATTACAGTTATTAAAACAACATTATGTAACTTTTTCACTTTAAAACAACAGCTTCAAAATAATTTTGATGGCACAGTGTCTTGTAATAGGGTGAACTAGGACATTACATACATATTTACTTCAAGATACAAGTATTCAACACATAACATTATTATGATATAATGAGTTTTTTAGTAGTCAGCACCTACATTACACCTGACAAATTGTTACAGACCTGGGATTTGTATTTTCTGCACTCAGAAACTGTGGGGGGAGCCAAATTGCACAAAAAGCCAATGTCTACATACTGTTGCTTTAATCATAGCCACAACTGTTAGTATTCAATAACACAGCACCTGACCAACTTCCCTGAATGAATCTTAAAAATCAGAAGTTGAGAGGAAACTACACCTCACACATGTGTTCAGTCATAAAGGAATAAAAGCAACAACATTTTTGAAATCCAACTTTCTGTTCAGCAGGCTCTTTGTATTTCAGTCTTGAAGGATAATTCCAGTTATTTTCAACCCAGGCTTGGTTTTTCTTCTTCGTGCTGCCATTGCAATTGATTCTGTTAAAAAATTCAGTAGATGACTGTCGAGCTTGATCCAGCTCTGCCTTGCCTCTTCAGCAGTTGGAACTGAAAAGGGACTAAAACACATCCTTCCAACAAAATAACAATCACAGAAGAACAAGATCTGGCGTCAGCTGATTTTCAATTATCCATCGCCTGCAGCTGGAGCACATTGCAGTATTGGATATGTTTTTTCAACAAGCTTGAGCCAAACCGCCACTAATGCTGCATTCACTGCATGCTGTATATTCTGTAAGTACAAGCTGCAGACTGGAGAGACCGTCTAGAGGTTATAACAAGTAGAGGTTTGTTTTGCAAACTTTGATATGTGCCACCTGTGGAGAGAATTAAGGAAGCGTGACAACACAAGCTAAAAACAATACAACTAAGCCTCCCCACAGTAGTCCAAGGTCTTTAATTATTTTAATTAGTGAATAATTAATTGGAATGGCAAATTATACCCAGACAAATACAACTTAACACTGTGTATTACTACAACACTGATAATTATTTAGTCACAGCTGCTTTAAGAGCAGTATTCAGAGAGGACATGCTTTAATCATGTTTAAAGTTCATAACACAACACAATGCTTTCAATTCACACTTTACATGCCGGGAATATTTAGTTGCACTCAGTTTATTTAAGGATGGGCAAATTAAAAAATGATCTGTGTGCGCATAATACTATTCAACTAACACTGCTGAGCAGAAAAGTGAACATCAAAGTTCTAAAGGCTCCCTGTGGAGTTGATCTGTGGTAGTATTATACTCAAAAGCAAAGTTTTATGATGTTTGTATATGTATGAACATGCATGAGGATCCACATGTGTGAGCACCCAGACAGAAAAATATAACAAAAATGCTTTGCAAATGTTTTGTGAGGAAGGAAATGCATTCAACACATTTGTTGGGCCTCAAGTATACACACAGCGGGTTATGGTGACTAACACCAAAACAACTCCATAGGACACCTTTTACAGTTTATTTTACAATTGCTGAGTCACAATAACTATTTAGAAAGTCAGCACAACTGCTGTCAATGTGAACCAACCTGTGGTTCACTTTTTATTGCTTTTACATAAAATGTATTCAATGACTGCTGCCTGGTAGACCTTCAAAAAGAACAAGAGGGAGGATAAAATGATGCAGGACTACAGTCTCCTCCGGTGTGGAGGCAAGAAGATGAGCAGGTAAAACAGGAGGCAAAATGTCAAGAAAGGGAAAGGTCTTGCACCAAATGGAGTGATATTTGGAGGCGTATTTCTTCTTCTTGGGACCTGTTTTATTCTTTGTCGGCAGCAAACTGAGCGAAGCAGAGGGCTCAGGCAGGGTCGTTAGCACACACTCACCTCTGCCTCTGGATGAGTTTCCAGGTGCATGACACACATCCCACAAGAAACTAAGAAACACGCTACAAAACTGGGAGATAACCCATCAGAAATAACCAATCAGGAGCAAAGTTGGAGAAATGGTTGCAAATGGTGCAAACTGCAAATGTACCCACTGCATAGCCCGTTGTCACTCCCAACACGTCAGATACAGCAGCCCTGTCAGTGGCCCTATGCTTCTAAGTTTGATGTTGTAGTTACCCCTCTTCTTGAAGCGCCCCTCTAGTGCAGTTGTAAAAAGAGTGAGAAAATTCCAAGTCAGGGGTGGCTGGGGTGGTTGGATGGGTCATACACTGGAAATGTCCTTTCAGAGACCTGGCTTTGTGTCCCGTTCATAATCAGGAATCCAAACCAAGTAGTTTTTGTACTTAAACCTAACCAAACCATGGCTGTTTCACAACATTAATCCCACGAAGCATATTATGTATTATTGCTAACTTGCACGCAGAGCCCTTCGCGCTCAAAACTGATGCAAGAGGGGTAGAGCGTCATAGTTTGAAGTGTCAGGCCACTGATCAATTGACGAGTTGAGACCATGTACAGACAGATTGTGTGAAGGGTGGCTGTGTCTGATAGTGTGACAGTTGCCTGTGATCTCTTGAAAAAAGTTGAAATCGTGTTGTTTTCCCTCAGTTTTTCTCCTTTTCTGTTACAGCACCTTAAAGGGATAGTTCGGATTTTTTGACATGAAGTTGTATGACATCCTCACCATCAGTGTCGTGCATCAGCGTGAGGTCTGACTTTTTTGTCGTAAACGATTTTGTGATGCAAATGTTTTACTCTTTTGAACGGATATTGTTTTTTGAAGCAAAACACTTTATCTTCGTGGCCCCGCAAACTAGCCGTAACTACTTTCTTCAGCAACAACAGCGGGACAGACCTCGGCTCACAGGACGCAGTGGGGGAAAAGTCACTGCTGATGCACGACACTGATGGTGAGGATGTCATACAACTTCATGTCAAAAAATCCGAACTATCCCTTTAAGACATAGGTATATACAAGAAAACTCAAGGTTGTGCATGGACAACTTCACCCAGCTCTAGCTCCAATCATGCCATCTTTTAAACAAGGTCACACAGCAGTATTTATCTGACAAGTTTTCTAACATCACTTATAGTCACCATAAGCTACTGTCATACCAGACCAATGAAGCTGAAGGAGCAATGTCTGACTGCATTGAATTCATGAATTTAACTCACTTTCTAAAAGGAAGATTGTGTTATTCATCATTACAAAAGTTACATAGACTCAGTTGAAATAGAAAATGGTGAGTTTTAGCCTTGGACACAAATATTATGGTGTGCAGTCATAAAGAGGGTCAAATGGCTAATGTGATTGTTTTCAAACATAACAACCACACCGCTCCACAGGCATCTCAACGGGAGGAAAACTGTGTTGAATTCTGCTCTCTCATGGTTCAAGAAATTGTTTTGTAGCCGAGAGCCTTTGCATGTCCGACTTGTTAGTGTCTCCACTCTTGAGACTGAACTGCTCCAAAAGTCAAAACACTCATTTCACTCCTCTTCAATAGTGTTCAGCTGCTGGGCACTCGCTGTGTGCACATACACTCTTCAGAGAATCCTAATCTTTCCTTTAAGGAGAGCCGAATAACTATCAGACTGATTTGTCCAATTACTGGTAATTTTCTCCTTTCTGCTGTCGAGGCAGCCACCCTGTTACAATGCAAACAAGCCAAACAAACTTGTGAACAGAAGTGACTCCTCGGCTGGAGAACAAAAGCATGTCATAGCATAAACTCACAGAGGCTCATTATTTCTTTGTGGGGTTATCGGTAGGGGAGTGGAGACAGCTGTAAATGGGAGTGCATACAGTTGTAGGCACTAAACACTCTGTGTAATCACTCCACCACTTCTTGATTCTGTTTAACCCATCCTGTCTCCCTCAGTGGGAAGGCTAAATTGCCTGTTGTTAATTGGTTGTGTGTCTGTGCATCCCTCTCTTCCCATCCATCCATTGCTATACCTTTGGGAATAAGGTCATTAAAGCATACTGGTGGTTCCTCCTACATGTCCAGCTTTCATTGCAGGCCTACCACGCAGATTATCAATTTACTGTTGTCACCGGCTGCAGAACAAATGATGCTACAAACTGTTTCTGCCTCCCAGGGATAATCATCATAGCAGATACATTGTTAGTATCTGTTAGCGTACACACGTTTCAGCAGGAGAGGTGACACCTGACCGGCGGATTATCAGCTGTCTCGGACGTGGCGTCGGTTCTGCTTCCTGAGTTGTCCCCGTCATTTTGAGGAGGCTCCATTTTTCATCCTGCTGCAGCGTGCGGAATTGTCAGCATTAATGCCGTAATTAAGCTCATAATGGATCATCTTAATTGCAACATATTTTTAATGAATGACCAAATGGAGAAGGCTATCTTTGGCATGACAATGTTGAAAGCTTAATTAGTTTCAACATGGTGCAAATTGACGTGCCGCCTAGCATCGCATGCTTTAACGGGATAGGCTTATTATTCCCGTCCTCTAAAATAAATATCATAATGAATGTGCTCAGGCACAAATGACTTGTGATAGGTGTAACTGTGACTGGGAGGGAGATAACTGAAAAGTTATATGGAAGTCCCACATCAAAGCCACAGCCTGTTGCTAGTCCTTCAAAGGCAACCATTACATCCCAGTCAGTAAAACTGTGGCATTTTGTGTGATTACATAGACAGCGCCCAGCCCTGCTTCTCTCTTTCTTTCAAGATATTCTTCTCCTTTAATCTTTTTTCCCTCTGAGTTAATCATCGTATGGCTGATGGGTTTTTGAAACAGGATGTGGAGAGGGTGCAGGACAGGACCCGGGCACAGGCTGACCCCTTTATCAGCAACGAGCAGGCTGTGACTGGGCCCAAGTTCTCGACTAAATGATTTCCCTGGAGAGTTGTGGTTCTGGCACCAAGTCAGACTCTGCCTGCTGTCACACACAGATGTATGGGGGTTCACCGACCCTTCTGATGGCTGTCCGGGAGACTGGGCCGTGGGAAGATGATGCATATTTTATCACTAAGGGCTCCGCACTGTCTGTGAAGCGGGCTGAATTACATTGTGCTGTAATTGGTAACCAGCTCTAGCAGTGTCTGAGCGGATTTCAAGCGTTCTGACCAACTGCTCTTCGATTTTTTTTGTTCCTCTGTTTTTATCCATCAGACTTTGACTGTGACACTTCTGAGTGCTTGGGGACTTGAGAAATTTTCCCAACTGAGGATGAAGGACAGGCTGCTAGCAGTGTCAACTGCATATTTTCAGAAATAAAAAATCTTGACTGTTTCAGAGAGTAAACAAAGCAAAGGAAAAGCTCCAACAAAAAGCCAACTGGGTATCAATTATATTTATTTTATTTTGGCAACTGGTAAAAACCCAAATGCTTTGTACCACCGATAAATGGCGTTTTCTTGCATTCTACTGCTGCAACAAAATAGTGAATCATTCTGTTAAAGAAGGTCTTAGATGTGTTGCTCTAAACAGCCAGTGTCTTTCAGGCAAAGAGCACTCGATGCAGGTCTCCAGCAGCAGCATTAAACACTATACATTCAGAACCACGCAGTCTCATTTAAAGATCCTTTTTGTAAGAAAAGTTGATATCTGAGTCTCCATTACAGCTCGTCAAATACTCACGCTTTGGGATTATATGTCTGGTCGGCCGCCATCCCAAAGCGTCAGTTTTAGACGATTGGGAAATGAGACTGAGAAAATCAACTTTTCTTATAAATAGGACCTGTAAAGTCTCACTGGCATAACACTCTCAACTTTCTGTCAAAAAAAAGGGCTGTTGTTACATGTGAGGCCTGACTAATTGTTTTTTGCAGGATCTGCTCCTCAGCCAAACATGCGCCCACACAAAGTACAGCAGTTGGTAAAATCTCTCCAAGGTGTTCAGCTGCTCAATCAACCGCTTGTTACAAACAAGTAAAATACATACTTACATTATGACTAGTTGATTTCCATACATAAAGCAGGGAGAGAATATCTTTTCAGTCCAGGTGGAAATACATTATTGATTTTGATGACGGTAATTTAATCAAAATCTTATCGAGCAGCTGTATGTTCATTTTTTTTATACTGCTGTGTTCAGTTTTGCCTATAAAAAAGGACAACTACATAGAGAGCAGGAGGACACTTTTGGAGGAATATTACACACATCTAAACACTGAAAAATCATGTTAACATTCTGTACTGAAAATGTAATCTTCTGGAGTTGACGGACGCGCCGGTGCGTCCAAATCACATGACCAATTTAAGATGACGTAGCAGCAAGACGCAGCCTCGCTGAGTCTCCGTTTCAACTTGTGTCGAAAGTGTGGACTTCAAACTATATACCAGGTTAAATTGTTTTGATAGGCCAAGTAAAACCAGACTTACGATAAATAATTTACGCCATGCTTTTGCCTGAATATCGTCGCCACGTTTGGTGCGTGTTTGGCGCAGGAAGAAACTGTAAAAACAGGCTATTCTAAGGAAAGTGCTCGCAAGCAGAAAGTGCTTTCAAGCAAAAAAAAACATGACACCCCTTTTCCTACTCAGATTTGACGTTTTTTGTGTGAGTTTGGGTCCAATGTGTTAATACAGTATGTCAAAATGAAAAAATAACTGTAAAGTCACACATGTGAGGTTGTGCAGAAAAAATGACACCAAACAAGGCAAGGTGAACAGTTTTTAAGGTGAAATATAAAGGTAAAATCAAAAGTAGTCAAAAATGGCCAAACGGCCTTGATCCCAGAGAGTTAAAATCACTGCTAACAATAATAATAGTGTTTCATTTTGAGTTGAGAGCACTCATACTGCAGGATAAATGCTGTTCATCAGAAAACATAGTACTTCATCCTCAGTGTGTGCAAGAAAACATTGAGAACAGTATTGCTGTTGGCACCTGAGTGAATGGTTTTGGTTTGCTTTACAACTGGAAAGACTTCTAACAGAATAATAATTGACATTTGTTTGCTCAAATTTGACATCGTTTACAGTGGTGGACAGTGACAACAGGTGGGAGCCATTTGTCAAAGCTAAAGTGACCCTTTTTAAAAGTGTATAAATGTTCAATGAGTATGGAACTTTGACAGAAAAACACAAGGTCAAGTAAAATTATCTGATTTTCTAAGCAGTTCAGCCAGAAGTGCTCTCCTCAGAGACGTGTTTCAAGTTGGCGGCTCACAGTGTCATATTGTGTGTTGTGAAACACAGCTCCTAGTGACAGGATGTTGGATTTGTTAGGATAGCAAATGATGTGTTTTCTATAAACAATACAAATGTTTTCATTTTGTATTAACCATAAGACCATTAGTGGTTGAATCTGTGGATAGTATTTAAAGATGGTGGCGTGTACCTGCATGGCGCTTGAAGCAGCTGTGTCAAACTAGAAAATCCTTACAGTCAGAGAGAAAATGCTTCCAGCTACATGGTCACAGCTGTTCTGCAAGGCCTTGCCCAGATAAAGACAGAGGAAGCTGAGCCTGTTCTCCAGCTCAGGGCCTTTGTACATTGTATTTCATCCTCAGTTTGTGTAATGCTAGCAAGAAAACGCTGAGCATTTGAATCATTGACAATGTCTCAATAAATGGAAGCAGGCTAAATGATCATTTTGATAATGTAAGCCTTGCATTTGGTAATTGGTGTCACTGTCAACCAGTTAGATGTTACTCTCATTAAGGGAAAAGCATCATGGGATACATATAGCCACTTAAAAATGTCATAAGCGCTGTTAAGATACTACATTTGATTTAATGCCAGGGCAATCAAACCACTTCTGTTAATGCAAAGCTTCCAAAATAATAATCTTCCATTTGTTTTGACCATATTCTATAATTGAGCCTTCTGTGTCACTGTGATTCACATCTCCCTTCATCAAAACAATGTTTTTCACCTTACAGAATCTCTAGAAAATGTATCTTTGGTGATACATTGAGATATTTTGTATATCTCTCATTGTATCACTTCTTTGTTCTATGTGACACTCAAAATGTCAGCTATATATGAAGGGTCTTCCTCAACAATTGAGCATGCCATAATGCAGCTTTAATATACTTTGCAAGCTTTACCATCCCAAGTCATTCTGTACACGCTGTCAAAATCTTGAATGTTCTCGCAAAGGCAGACATCTCTTATCATGGGCCATTGCACAACATCAGTCTAATTGCCCCACTTTTAGCAATCATCCAACTCTTTTGTCCTGCCTAAAAGAGCGTGTGTTAATATAATGCCTAAACTCTAAAGAAAAACCGTGCAATGGAACATTCTGACAGTCGGGACAAAACTCATTCGATGATTGAGAAAATTACTTTTTCTGCACCAGAGAAAGGAGTCTGCAAGAAATTGATGTTTCAGAGCTCAAGATGTGGGGGGTCTCCAGGCTTTGGGAAAGAAAAAAGAATAAAGTACAGAAGGAGTTTTTACAACAAAAAAAAAACATGTCACGTGTCCTGTACTATACACAGGATGCGTAGGCATACGCACTTACAAAACCAGAGATGTACAAGTTCTCTTGTTTGCCACGTTTGCAAATGTACAGTAAGTATTACATTTTCGGGTTCATAATTTTATTTTGGGTTACTACTAGAAAAGGTTTACATGATTTAATGCTCAAAAACACATCAGTTTTCTCATACTGTCCAGTGCTGCACCACTGTACCACCACTGCTCTGTGGAAGAGAGGAGTAGTTGGTGCAGACTTTTTAACTTTAAATGCCCTTTAAGCCCCATACAAAACACTGAAGGAAAGGAAAAAAGTGAAAAAGCATAATGGGTCCTCTTTAGAATGAAAACATATTTGGACTTTTAGACGAGGAGCTTTAATACTGACTGCTCAAATGGCAGAGTTCATTTTATGTAACAGTATCCATATTTTTAGCCTCCTCTTCCTCTCACCACAGTCTATTAGCAGCTTACAAAAATCAAACACTTTAAATCTTAAGCTACTTGTGTTCCAGTGCAGGGTTAGCCAGCTATGAACAACACACAGCTATAGGCTTGTTTGGAGGCTGCCGACTAAAAATCCATCAGAGGATTTGACTCTCAATTTCAGCAATCAGGCGAAGACGTGAGCGGCTGATATGACTACATGGAGGTTAATGTTAGGGGCGGATATTTCCTTAGGCAAGCTACGGTCATTTATATTTATTAATGACTAATTGTTGTGTATAAGTCGAGGGCAAAGATGGATTTTCTTGGCGAGGAACTGGTTTTCATAAGTAAGCTGTTTGGAGATTTCTTTTTCTCTCACCCTGGCCTCTTCAGTCTGCAAGCTCTGAGTCACTGCACAATTCACTTGCTTGGTTTTCAAAAAGTACATACAGAGGTCCTAAAGGCTCTGCTGAAGTAGGACATCAGGCAAGTTCTATCGTGTGAAAAATCTGCCGCAAAATAGAAGAATTCATCCTGTCTCTGTGTTTGTAACTCCTTGCTTGGTTGTTATCAGCTCAGTAGCATAGGTGGTTAGTTTTAGCCTCATTCATAAAGAAGTTAAGTCCACAATTGACTGAGTCTACACCAGCGCTCCTGATGTCTTTAAATAACAATTACTCAATAATATTAGGACTAGATTTCCGCCTCTGCAGCTGACGTGGAGGGAGGGAGATTTGTTGTTTTCGTGCCATAGAGTGGGAGTATAGGTGCTGCTGGATCAGTTTCCACAGTCCCTCTGTGATATTGCCAAAGTCAGTCAGGTAGATGAGATGAGCTCTCAGAGATGTGAGATTACCCACTATAGGCGGGCAGCAGCACCATAAAGGACGAATGTTGTCCAATTCTAAATGACAAGACAGCAGAACTCCATTATATGACAAGGTCAGAAACAGGGCGACGGAGGGAGGGAGAGGGCCGTATAGCAAATGGATTCTCTGTATTGTAGATAAGACTGTGAGTGCTGTGTAACCGCCTACATGATTGTATTACTTTTATATCCCAATAGACTGTTTGAAAGCTTAAGATATCGTGGCGTCAGTAGGTCGTTCCGGTCTGTGACGACGGAACCAAGATTGAAGTATACAAGTCGGACTGAATATTATAATTGCTGAATGAAATAAGACCTCATTTTACACACACACACACACACACACACACACACACACACACACACACACACAGTATATATGATTGGTGCATGTTTTGGCTCCATTGGTTATTTGGTCAAAATTGTAATTTGGAAAGAAAAAATTTAAAGGTCCCATTATGCTCATGTTCGGCTTTTAATTTAATTATTTTGGGTGTCTAATAGAAAATGTTTACATTTTTGGATGTTCGAAAAACATGATTGTTCTGATTCTGTCAATTGCTGCAGCACCTCTATTCACTCTCCCTTTAAAAAACTCCCTCCCAAAAAGCCCAGTCTGCTCTGATTGGACAGCTCTCACAGGCCTGAGCAGGCTGGCATGTTTTTCTGCATGACCTCTGCCAGTGTTTTTTGGAACCATGGCTGTGCTGGGGGTGTAGATGAGGGCAGACACTGTATAGGTGTGACATCATAACCTTACGGAGGTCCTGATGGCTGGTTTAAAGGCACAGTTTCAGAATTTTGGCTGTGAGGATTGAGCATTTTGATACATCCTCTGTATTTATATAGACCTGGTTTACAATCAAAAAAGACATAGAAATCTCACCTTCTACAATGTAGGACCTTTAAGTTCTGCAGTGACAGTGATCTCTTCATCAGTGTGTGAATATTTTGGATCCAACTAACTGATTTGATTGGACCAGTATCTGTGAGGGTGGGTACTAAAGATGTTTGTTATATCGCTGCAATTCCTACAGCTAAACAGGCAATTGCAGTTTTGGGGCTGACGTCAACCATTTGATACATTTCAGTTCACCCGTTTTTTTTTTGCATATTTTCAATTTGTGCATGAAAAAAAACTGAGCAGAAATGCAGAAAATGTAAAAGTTTCTTTGCTTAGCTGAGGTGGAAAAGTTGATGTATCGATACAAGGCAAAGCGCACAAAAAGTGTAGTGGAAACAGACTTAGAAAATAAATCACAATGCATATGAAGCATGTGACTTAAGGTTCACTGAAGTGCCTGCTTTATTTGAGGGATTAAAGATTGTGACGGACGAAAACATCAGATCTGCAATCTGAGGTCACTGTAACTTTCTTCAAATTCATGCATGAAACAGACAAAATGCCATATTTCCATTATTGTAGCCCACATTGTATTCCACTGTTTTAGGTTCGACTGGCAGTCTTTTAATCACGTCATCTTGTTGCGTCCTCTTCTTCCGTAACAGTTTAATGCTCAGAATTAGTACCACCAACAGTTTATTCCGATGAACCGATCCTTATATTCGCATATCAGTGATGGATGGACATGCACATATATTTTCATTTCCTTTCCCAATTTTCTGGAAATTACATTGTGTCATGTTTTGAATCATAATGAAATATATGAGGTGGCGAGGTTACAGGACTACTTGATGCTGTGAGTTTTTGTAAATATGTTTATCTGCCGTCACCACAACTGGATCCATGAAAGACAGACAGACCTCCTCTCAAATGTCAGCCAACCGCTGCAATGGGAAATGTCAACCCAGAGATTTTATTCTCTTTTGAAATAATGTGGCAATAATAGCACAATACCTGCAGTGTCATAGGGTTTCCTATCATCAAAAACTGAGGTCTAAAATTGCTGTTTGAGTTTAACATCTCTTCTTTAAGGTCTACAGAATACTTTCCAATCACAAGTGAAGTCAAAACATGAAATCAAGAAGGTGTCATCATCCTGACAGATTCAAAGGTTTTGTGGAAGAATAGTACATTTTGTGGTTTGCTCGTGGAGCGTAAAAGTTGAGCACAGTGCTCACATCAAAGTGGTCACTCAATAGTTTTCTCCAAAAGTAAAAAGTCATCTGCTGAGCACATTTCCATGCTTCAGCCCTGTTTTTGAAGCTGAAGAATACAGTGACATTTTTATATTGAAATCAGAGGATATTTTCAAATGCAATTCCAACTCAGTTGCACTTTTATTTTCTTGTCATAAATGACAGATTTGAACTTTTGGCCAGGCAGCAGGCAAAGATTACTAAGCCCAAAAATAATAAGAGCTTTTTGCTAGCTGTCAGACGAGTGATGTCCAGATGTCCACGGAGAAGGGAAGCATTCACCTTTCATTGCCTTTCATCTCAGACCCAGCCTGTCACCTAGCATTTAGACTTAATGTGATGCGCCACTTCAGGCTGTCTCTCACACAAATGTAACCTGACTTGGTCTGTTATTTGTCCACCTGAAGCCAGAGCAACCTATAAAAACTCAAATGATATCATGTACGTGACTGACAGATGCGTGCGAGCGCTTCCTACTGAAGCTGATCAGACTGATGATGACGTGGAGAGGAGAAGTCATGGCTGCCTGAGATCCTCAGTCTCTGATATTCAGAGGAATCAGTCAGTTTGAGTCATCCCGTTTTTTTTTATTATTATTATTGTTGACAATATCCTGAAGTGCATGACCGGGGACAGGGGAGAGAAATCCAGAAATAGTGTGCAATTCCTCTTCTAGAGTTGCTCACCAGACCTCCAGCTGTGAATCTTAATCTGCAGTCAAATATACACCATCTTTTTATTTAAGTCCAAACCATGGTGGAGTAGTTGGCTTTGAAGACAATTTGGCAATGTGAACTTAAATGACTTGCTGATAATTTAAGGATTATTCAACACAGGATTGATTTTTCAGTCCTGTGTTGGAGGTAACACATTCAATAGTACTCAGATGACTTTTTGTTGTAATGTGTAACATAATGCTAGTTTTGCAAGTAATCCATTATTCAGTTTCAAATAACTTATGCCTTTTGTTCCTTTTGTTGCCACAAAAACAAAAAAACAAAATCCTGATGCAGTTGCACTGTTTCTGTTTCTCTTGTGAGTAGGCAGGCAGCATGCAGCCTCCTTCAGATGTGTACAAATCGCGCCTTCTCCAAGACATGCCCTCTTGTAAATGCTGCTATGGTGAAGGAGTAAGACAATAAACCAGAGCACATTAAAAAAGTAACTAGAAAATGTGATTAATAAATGAAGGAATTTCAGGAACTATGAGGCAAAGAAATAAAGATAACCTAGTGTATGCTTCGAAGCACATGAATATATGATGTTGATACTGAAAGTGGTTTTAATGAGTGTCCTGTTAGTAAAATGGTCTGAGTGAATTTAAGTTCCTCCTGTTAAGCAGTTACACAGTGTAGGGCTTTGATTGTGAAAGGAACAAAAACAAAAAGTGTATGTGCTGTAGTTCTGAGCAGAATAAAATGTTGCCGACTACTAACAGTGAAGTCATATTATCTCAACCACTTGATTTGGAGGATGTCAGTAATAATCCATCCTTGTGCTGGAAAACGACAGCCAGTAAAGTTAAACTGTTCTGGGTGTTTACGACAGACAGTTCTGGTAATGATTTTAATCTCCGCCTTTGTTTTCTCTTCAAAATAAATGGGACTGATCCATTGGGTTGATTAATTGTCTGACTGATCATGTTTCTTTGCTGCAACTCCCTCAAATTTCACAACATTGTTGCTTTTTAACTGTTATTTTTCCAGCTTTATGACTGAAACAAGTATTACCAATGACAGAAATACATTCATCAGCGCTGGAGAAGAAAGTGCAGGTTTGGGATTTCAAGAGCATCTGACTATGAGCCAGTCACTGCCAACGGCATCTTTCCACCACCCAACCTGACCGGCCAGAAGCCAGAGCCTCTGGGTGAAGTTGCTGTCATTAACTTTGCATTTCCGTTGCACAGTCAAAGGGCTTAGTCATTCATGTCAATAAGGCTGACAGTAACAGATGGCTTAAAGTTCTCTGTGTATTTTTGCTCGTGGTGTAGGTTCGGTGCTCTAATTGAGTGGACCTGTGCTGTAAATCTTCTGTTGTTGCGATACAGAATGTATTTCTAGATATTGTGCTGTTGGCTTTGAGTTTTCCTGTGCTGTAAATCCTGTTGAGATGCAGGTGGATAGGTGTCTTAGGTAATATGCTGTTGGTGTTAACTTGGTGTATGTGTGCTGTAAATCCTGTTGGGTCACAAGTGAATTTAGTTATGCGCTGTTGGATACAAGCCGGTGAACCTCTTTTATGTGTCCGTGCCCAGGGGTCCATTGTCTCATTATCTGCCTATGGTTCTTGAGCCTCTGAAATTAAAGGATCATGTCTAATGGCTGTCTCTGACACCCAGCCCCAGGCTGACTGACCTACTCTAGACATAAGTCTTCAAAAATGACTCACAGATATATGTTTCACTGATAAGGGGGCTCTGTAATGTCCCATAATGGTTTTTAGTTTGTTTTTATTTTTAATAAATGTTACTCAAGCAGTAAATACAGTCAAGCTTTCAGGGATTTTTTTTTCAGCTGCAGATGGGGTTTGCTTGAGTATTTACAACAAGAGCAAGGGGTATGTTGGGTTAATTAACAATATGTAATGAAGGATCATGTCACCCAGTGCAGCAACACTGAGGCTCATTGATGTATTTTAATAGTTTTTGAAAAAAGATGGGCCTCTGTGGCACAGAGGGAAGAAAAAACACCAGGCCTTGGATAAACATGCAGTTACAGTTTATTTCATTGTTGTTTTGGGTGTTTGCATGGAATTTGTTGATGATTGTAAAAATAAAGAATATCTCAAGGCTTTAATTGTTTTATTGCCAGTAAGATTAGAAAAGACAGCCAAAACTTTAGCAATCAGATCCAAGTTATGATAAACTGGAATTACCCTCTGGAGAAGTTAAACTACTGATTTGTATCTGATGCTGCAGGAAGATCATTTCACTTGAAAATAAATCTTAAAGTAAGTTGCTTCTAGTCTAGAAATAAGTTGGCTCTGATATGTGTTCAAAGGTTTGAAATACTGCTTGGTTTTAGATCACATTAGACTCATCACACTTGAGATCAGTCTTGCTGCTGCTCAGTAATAAGTGAAATATGCTGAATATTTTGAATTCTTCATTTTAGTACAAACATCTTAAAATACAATGAGGATATGGACCCACAACCTCAAATTGGAGACCATGTAACCTCACTAGTAGAACACCATGGCAACCAACAGACAGGTGGCCGGCTTCAGTCATACAATATTGATCCAGACTGTACCATGTCATTAAATATGGATTGCCATTAAATGTTGTACAGACATTTATGGCCTCAGAGGAAGACACTCAGTGACTTTGATGATCCTCTGACTATTCCTCTAGCGCCACCAGCAGATCAAAGTTCTCATTTATTCAGAAAAATATGTGGAAAATAATTGCTAAGGACATCTGTGATCTTAAGTCTGTGCGAATCTGCCTCGTCCATAATTTATAAAGTAAATACTCCACCACATATTATCTACCATATTTCAACAAATGCAGAGGTCCTGTGATAATATTAGTCCTGTGCGAGTCGGCATGTTAGTGATCTGGGGTTGTATTTCTTTTAAAACATATGTTTTCTGCCATCATACAAATGAACTGAAATTTGACTGTGATTGATTGAAGTCCAGATTGACTTTTAAAAGTGATGACAGCGAAGGTTAGGAGCAACAAAAGGTTGTCATATTCAAGTACAGCCACAAAGCATCTGTGACTTCACCTAAATGAGCTGCAAATGTGTATTTTCAATTATTAAAATCAGACTTTGCTTATACTGTGCGAATGTGCCACATGAAACACAGACTTGAGGCGGTAATTTCTAAATCACGTGAGGTCCCTTGGTGATACTAGTCCCATGTGAATAGGGCTTTAGTCACCCTATTTTTCAAAAAACAGGCTTCAAAACAGAGACACATATTTTAGTTAATATTAATAATAGTGTAAAATTTCCGATAAGTCACTTGGATGTAATTGCATGACATCCAGACAGTGAAGGACAGTAGAGATGGAGGAGTGCAGAATGACATGTGTCATCTGAATAACAATGCAAACAGATGTAATGTTTATGAATAGCATGGCCTGGTGGGAGCATACTGTATATAATGAAAATGGAGCCTGATGGCATCTAATAGATACAGCAGCCACACTGATTCTTATTTGTGGGGCTCTGCACAATAATTGGATCAGTGGACGGTGATGAGCATGGTGATGGTGAACAGAATCCACTGTACTCACATTCATTCAGCTGACAGCAGTGTGCACACTAAGACATTAACCCGCCAGACAAATGATTTAGAGGTTGCTGCATCTGTAGAAGAGGGAAAAAGAAGTGAAAGGAAAACAACAAAGAGCATATTTGTGCTTCTGTTTGAGTGCCGTTACTTTTCTGCAGCATCATGCAGAGGCAGAGAGAGGCATGGAGCCAAGTTACAAACCCACCAACTGGAGCTGCAACACTCAATTAGACTGGCATCTGTCAGGGAAATACTTCATCTCAATCGGAGATAATTTAACATGAGATATAGACAAGTGGGAAGCTCAGAGAACATATTGCAGTAGTGTTCAGGCCTGATAAGGCTGCTGGAGTAATTGGATTGTTTGATGTGTCTAAGCAGTATCCTAATCCACTGTGTCAAAGGTGAGGAAGTTGGTGTAACTCATTACGGGCACCACGTATACTTTATTTAAGCGGGAATGTTTTCCGAACCACACAGCGTTTCACAGTTAACTGCCTCAAAAAATGCAGTGCGTTTATTTTACTTATAACGCAGGATCTGAAACTTTGGGGAAGAAGACTCAACAATCAAGAGGAAAATATGACCACTTTTCTGTCTACACTGATCAATATTTCATCCGAGTTGTCGCTGCGAGAGGTTTATTGTTTAAGTGCAACATCTCACAGAAGTAATACTTCTATTATACTATTATCACAGCACAATAAAAGCTAACAAATCATTCGCTTGTTCTCTGGGTTTCATCGCAGCAAACAATTACATGAACAGAATGCAAACAGGTGCCGTCTGCGAACACGCTGAAATGAAACACTTTATGGCACACAGTGTGTTGGTTGCAGTGTTAGAAATGATCTGCTACATTGTTGGAAAAAAAAATGCTGCCTGGTAACCACGTCCAAAAGGCTTCGTTCTGCAGATCCTTGCCAGACTTTCACCTCCGTCAGGACAAATGTGTGTGCCAGCAAAGACAGACAGCAGTAACCCCATGAGCCAGCCTCCTACGAGTGGTCTCACTCTCTCTCTCTTTTCACTCTGTCTTTTTCCCCTTTCCATCGTCCTCTCTTTCCGTCTCCATCTGTCTGTGTTGGCAAGCAGTTCTTTATATTATCCACCAAGAAGATCTAGTGATGGGTGAAGAGGGGCCGCCCCAGATCCATCTCCAGACACCATCACGTCCTCCATTACACAGGAACATTTTTGGCTTATTGTTGTCGGCTCCAAACTCCAGTCCGTATGTTTATGTGCACAAGCGAGATGTGCCATTATCAACTTAGCCAAGAGCCACCTCAGGGAGCCTTTTCCTCCCAGCATGCCTTTCCTCTGGCTGGCTACTCCTTCAGACGAGGAAGTCAGTATAGGAAGGAGTCGGGTTTAATAGGCATGCCTCCACCAACTGTGCCTGCATGTGTTTTCTTCTCGGTAGCACTACTGTGAGCACACGGTAATGTTGGCAGTGATACTTCGTTACAGCAGATTCTGACACGAGGAGGTCTACGCAAATTAGATTTTATTTCTGATGTGTCTGACGCGTGAACCTTTTGTTTGACCCAGTTTTACAAATGATAATTGAAATGTTAGAGCGGTAACTGCATGTGCTTTTAAAATGTAGCTGACTGATGTACAACCCACACTATTTTTGTTATTGTTGTGTTTTGTGTAATTTTCAGACTGAGCTGTTGCCAGGAGAAAAAGTATATGTGTTCAATTAATTTGAGTTTCCACTGGGTTTTATGCTGTAATCAAAAGTGCCTCCCTCAAGAGAAATTGTTCTGGGCGAGTGGGCAGTACACACTACTCAAGTATTTATTAGTGATGGACTGCACAACACAATAGGCAGTGAGAAAATTAAAGAGACACAGCAAAGCCTGCATTGGAATCCATTCAGTCAGAAGTCTCTAGTTTGTGCATTAGTTGAATGAGCCAGTGAAATTGATGTCATAATATATAAAAATCATATTTATATTCATCTAAAACATCACTAAACATTAAAGATGTTTCCAAAACCCTTCCCTCATTCACTCATTCACTAACCCTTACATGACAAAAAAAAGGTCTATTTTTTTCATAGCTCACTTTATAATGAGCAGTTAATTGAGATTTTGGACTAAATGCATCATCACTGATGTGTAGGGGCACATGCAGAGTCCCATAACTGTAATTGTTTCATCTATAAAATATGAAATTGTGGGCCTATGTGAGACTGAGAGTGGTGTACATACCATGGAAACTACTGTTTACATGCCTATGTAGGATTTTTTTTAGGAGGCTATACGGAGTGAAGAACACATGTTACGGTCACTTTATAGTACAACATGATGTGATATCGCTGTGATGGTGTTGCTCCTGGAACATCATAACTAATGTTGCTCCAGGATGGTCATTGCAACTAACCAATCAAGGTTTTGTAATGTCATAGCTTTGTGACTCTACAGCCATGCTTGAGGCTCTGCGAGGCTACGCATTAGCTAAGTGCTAATATCAGCATGCTAACATGCTCCTGGCCCCAGTTCAAAATGTCTCGACAATCCATCTAATATTGTTAAAATGTTTAAGTCTGGAGTAAAGTAGTGGACTCATTGCCATGCCAACGACAGAGCAATGAAGCTAGCTAAAAACAGGTAGCTCTTTTGGGTATACCGGGTGTAAATATAACTTTGTTAGGTCTCTATAATTACATCACATCTCTGTGCTCAACTCCTCTCCTTCTCTCTTTGTTCCTTGCCATACGTTTCTCACCAAACATCCACCCAGGGCAAACTGATCTGAACAACTCTCGTAACCTCAACTCCTCATTCTGCATTTGTCTCCCTTTCATCACTGCAGCAGCAAGCTGGGGGGTTGGCAGTTCCCTCCCGAGGAAACCAGAAATTTGAAACAGAGCGACCTGCATATTTACCTCAGTCAGGATGCGAATGAAAACCTTCAGCACTTCCAAGCTGGGGGTTGGCTTTGAAAGCAGAGGATGAAAAGCCAAGCGCTCGCTCTCAGCTTCCCATCGGGCGCTTAGAGGTGCCAAAGCAGTGGAGGTAGTCGAAAGGAGAGCTTAATCGATCCTTGACAAAGAAATCTGAGGGCCTGGAAATCAAGCCAGCAGGGCAGCCATTTTCTCTGGCTTCCCCCTCGTATAAATATCCTGCACATTCAAAAAGAGTACATATATCAAAGTGGGTCAAACCATGCAAGGAATCTTAGTGCAGGAGAAATTAACAGATCAATCAAAGAGACACTCAGCTCCCTGCTGGCTGATGCCTCGTCAATCCTTCAGACATGTCTGATTAGGACGCAATTTATGAATGTTTCTTCAATGACACATCTCAGTGATGTAAATAAATCAGTGGAGCTCAGGGAAAATTGATGGCCTACTTTGGGTACCTTTAATTTCCATATGTCCCCTTTCCTTATGTTAAGGACATGCTATTAAGAAGAACCATCGGTAGGAACGGAAAGAGGGATGGGAAGTGAACCCAGGAGGAGCAGCTTAGAAAGGCTGCATAATGTCAATTTCAAGGATCTCTGAACCTCTGGGAGAGGAAGAAGAAAAGATGGCACAAGTAACAATGTTGAGAGAGAGAAAAAAACTAAAGAAAGAGCAATTAATTAACAATACCTTGTGCTCCAGGTAATAACAATCATTTGAGTTTAAAGCAAGTAAAAGAAACAGTGTTAGATGTTCTCAAAAGATGCTAACCTTTTCAATTCTAACTTTCCCTGGGCATGCTAAGGTTTAATCAGCTTGAAGAAAATGTTTTTCAACCTTTCAAAGTTTCTTGACTTTGTTAATTGAGCTGTATAACAAAAATCCACGTCTTTACTCCCAATGTCTGCCTTCATTTAGATTCATGGTAATAGTAATAGTGTCTTTTGGGGTCATAACAAAGCACCCCAGCCGAGATGTACAATATGCAGTTCTTAATTGTATAGTCAGTTTGTGTAGCATCCCTGTAGCATCCTGAAGAATAGACATCAGCTCCAGGTTACCTTGCTCTTCCTCTCCGATGCACTTGGCTGCTTGACTGACTGAGGACTCGAGTGAAGCCTTCCTGAGCCCAGATAAAAAGGGCAAAGGCTCGTCTCTGTTGCTCACATTGCACACTGATGCTGCATACTGAGGGTGTAGGGAAACAGGTTAGCGCAGCACGACCATAGAAGACGTTGAAATCAATAGTGAATGGTATCATAATTAGAAAACATTGTTTGGGCGCCCCATGCTCTGACAGCATGGATTACATTCTGCGATATATGACTCTTATATATACACCTGTGCTCACAGTTTCCGTATTGAGAATAGAATATTCCCCCGGAGTCAAGGCTTTCTTGTTCTCTGTAGATCATTGATAGAAAGTTAGTAAAGAAAAAAGTAAGAAGAAGAAATAAAAGGAACAGAATCAGTGTAGCTTAATAGATTTCTCAGCCAAGTTTACTTTCATATTTTTCCAAATCTATATTTGACGGCTCATTGACTCACCTTTTCTCCTGTGCATTGCCTTTTTCTTCTTTTTTCCACTTGATCTGGCAAACTGTAAAAAAGTAAATGAGTCTTTGTTAGCTTTTTCATCCAAACGATCTGCCTCGGCCCCTTATCCCGTTAATGCATGAATAGTGAAAAGCTAAAAATAGCTGTTATTCTAAAATATTTCATAACTTTTGAAACATTAATCCTATCCATAAGCTTTAAAAACTCAAGTGGAGTTTCTCAGCTTTCCAGTGTCTTGTTTGGGCATTCAAGGGCTACACTTTCTATGTACTGTCTGAACTTTATCTACATGGTCAGTAAGGTAAATATCGGATTATACCTGTTATTCGCTGAAAAAGCAGAGGATAATATTATAATAAATGGCTGTAACTTGCTATGGAAAGGTCAGATGTAAATAAGCATTCATATGGAAGACTAAAACGTCTAAGGGCATATTTTTCGAATAAAAATAATCAAACTTACTGAGAACTTTTTTTGGGGGGGGATTTTTTTGGCCTTTTCATGGTTTTTTGGTCGACTGACATTTTTGATGCATTATATAATCTGCTTTACACAATCTTGTTTCAGCCAAGTTTCATTTCCCATACACCACACCAATTTGTTTTCCACACATTGAGCCCCTGTGCATTTTCCACCTCCCGCTCTCCTGAATGAGCAACACCTATGCACAGCAACATCTCCTCCTCCTCTTTGTTTCTTTCTCTCTTCCACACAAACACACACATATCTCCTCTCCTGCTTACCTGCTGGCTCTTAGCATGTCCCTCACGTTTGGATGTGCCGTCTCAGAAGTTCAATCAATAGTGCTGCCAGGTCTTGCAGACCTGTGCTGCTTTGTGGACAGAATTCAGACCCGCCTTGTACTGCCGCCCAAAATACTGCAGCCCAAGCACTCCACGGATCAGAGAGCAGCGTGGTTAAAAAGAGACAGCAGCTACAGCCGTCTTCCTCTTCCTTTCAGTGAGAACTGAGTTGTCTTCCCAAGACGGATAACAGCAAGCACACAGACTTACATGTACATGCATGTAGTTCAAATGTGAGGTACACACACATCCCTGAACACATTTCTTTCCTTTGACAGCAGACAGAACAGTGCAGTGATCTCAAATCTATTACCCGCCCAGATGTATTGTCTGCACTTAATGGTGGTCCTTTGTGAGAGACTGTAATAGGGCACAGGTAAATGCTCCATTAGAGCAACAAAGTGCTCAAAAACACTGTTTAGCTTTGTCTTTGGGCCAATTTGTACAATGGGCTATCTTTATCACAGCACCAATTCACCTGATTTAACTGTCTGATCCTTTTCAAACCATTTTTGCCATTTTCTGATGGAGGCATCAGGCTTGTAAAGCAGCAGCAAAAAGCGCTGAGGTTTTATCTGTGATAAAATACAGCAAAAGGGAACAATTTATCTGGTGCAACTGGATTTGATGAAATAGCCAAACAGTCGATGTTTCTGTTGCTGTCCGTGATGCAGGGGCTGATAATGAATTTTCTGCTAACTGGTTTTGATGATGAGCCTGGAGGCAGGAGGACGGCTGTGATGTTGTGGCTGGTGTGTGCATGCGGTCTCCTGTGGTCCTGAAGGCATCTCAGAGCAGTGGAGCTGTCCGTGGTGCTGAAACAGTGGTTGGGCTAAGTAACAAACTACACGGGGTGCTGAAATCCACCTCTCTCAGCTCTGCTGCTTGACATTCTGCAGAAGTTTGCCTTGGTTTCTGTTTTGCTGCATTCATTCTTTCATCATTTACATCCAGCAAAGTTTAATTATAAATAGCAGGTATGGAGGTGTATTGTCTTCCTGCTAGCATTGTTCTGCTCCCACACTGAGACGTCTCAGGTAACATCAGGCTAATTGGAACTGTTACATTTTGTGGACATTAATAATTCAAAGCGAGTGATTGGCTGTTTATTTGTGTTTGCTCAGTTATTGGTTGTAAATCTACCTCATGCCTAGAGCATGCTGGGACTGGCCCCAGCTCGCTCTGCACAGCGCTTTGATACAGGCAATAACTGCATATCACTGTCTCCTGTATGAAAACTCTGGCTGGTTCCATTGGATAAACACTGATATTTATTTAGTTACACAGTTCTATTTCAGTCTACTATCTCTCCACTGTACTGTCTGTAAATGTAGCTGATTTCAAAATCGGTTCTAAGTTTGTATTAAAGGAGCAATTTGTAAGATATGGCCAGAAATTTTAGTTTAAAAACATTTAAACAATGAACTCACATTATTGATAGAGTGTGAAGGAACAACAGTGTTGCGTAATGGCAAAGACGTCTATGTATTGTGTTGCAGAGATTCCTACTGAAGTTAGCATGCTAACCAGCTAGCTCTGGCATGTCCTGCCCCATGATAACATTGTTTTGTTTATTTCTCAAACTACAATCTTTGCATCAATTTCATTAACTCAAGTCTTCAATAAAGGTTATCAATCAGTCAGACAGTCAAGCAGAACGTTCTGCAGGCAGTTTCAGCAGACTTTTAGCGTGCACACAGAGGAGAGGCTTTTGCTAAGAAAAAGTGTATTTTCTGAACATTCATGAATATCTCCCAACCGAGGGACCAACTAAGACCAAATCTGTCTGAACAAACACATCATGCATGCAGCCCATTCTACCCTCAATATGTTCCGGCTAACCTTATTGTACCATTGCATCTAATCTGCTGTTTGCCTCCACTTTGCAACGCTTGCACGTCCTCTACTTAATGGATTATTAATCACATTTTGCTTCATCTGCAACAACATTTCAGACAAAACTCCCATTTTGCTCTCAGGGTCACCCAGTGCACACCAGGAGAATACCTCCTTTGACGTGGGTCAGCAAATGTCACATTCTCAAGGAGCACATCACACTCAGAGAGTGACACTGTGTATTATAGTATTCAGCACAGTTGCTTAAATGCGCCAACACAATGTGCGCGCCCGTCTCCTCTTATGACTGTGTGTGAAATGCTGCTATTTCCCATGTTAGCTGTGTGAAAGCTATTTGCATAAGTTAACAAAAATTGCAGTATACAGTACAGCGCTGGCATCACACTCTCTGCATGATTCTGCAATTAGACACACATACTATACACACACACACGCGTGCGCGCGCACACACACACACACACACACATATATACACAGAAACACATTCGTATAAGTCCACATGTAAGGACCCTTTGATCATTTGTGAACTAAACTGGATCAAATTCTGAACTTTTAAACCTCCATAATGAGTCATCCGTGGCAAAGAGTCCCAATCTTTCTCGTTTTTGATAAAAATGAGTACAGAACTGCACAGCATGCATACATTCACGCATATAATTGCTGCCTCACAAATACCTCTGATTAGCAGAGAGGCTCAGTCTTACTGAAGCTCAATGAGGTGTGGGTCTAAAGATGTGTGTGCGGACACGTGTGTCGGTAAAGTGACTAAAAATGTAGGCCACATGCTGCCACATACCCTGGGGGACTGGAGGAGTGTCTCCTTAACTACTGGGGCGGGCAAAGTCAGCACACTGTTAGCAGATGGTGATTGGCTGCCTCCATTCTTCCCCTCGTCCCAATCCACTGCTGACCCGAGGCATTGTTTTAATCACTCGTGGTATGGCACCGCGGCGCAGCAAGCCTCTCCACATCCACCGCCTCCGACACACACTCGTTATCTCACATGCCCCCTCACTTCACTCCCTCTCTTACTTCCAGAGGACACACTTGCATGCACACTGCAACTTAGTATGTACACATACATGTACACATGTTTCTGTTCTGTGGAGAACCCTGCAGGCAGATGCAGTAAATACAGTATCTGGCTGAGATATGCCGCCAAACTCCCCGCTAGACCTAATGAATTATTGAAAGAAGGCAAGTGAGAGTGGCAGCCCGCTAAAACAGCTGTGGCCAATTGTCTGTGTGTGTCTGTCTGTGTGTCTGTGTGTGGGTGGGCAATTGTGCATATAAGCTGTATGTGAAGTAGAAAGATTAGTGATTTTTCTTCCTGCATTTCCATATTCATAAGGAATCAATTTCACAAAAATGTTTACATTAAATACATTATTTACATCTGTTATTTATACCTTAGAATTCTGAATGAAGGCGCTTTTACTCGTAACAGTATATCCCTTTCATGCATGCTGTACACTGCAGTGGACAGATGGTTGGCAGCCATATTTAACCATTTAATTTGGAGAACCATGTCCCAGTCATCAGGTGGCAAATACCCAAAGCCTTGTCCACAATTCAATGTAATTATTTTCTTTGAGAATTGGCATCATAAATTCAAAATGGCGGTGGGAAGAGGAGATGCACCGAGTACCTCTGGAATTACTGTTAAATCCTCTTATTCTCAAAAAACCAGACAGGTAAAAAGTGAAGTCCAGTGTACTTATTTTGAATGTTTGATCTAAAATTGTGATATAATTTATACTTGAAGAGTTTTATTAAAGGAGACCTTTTATGCCTTTACGTTTCTTTCTTCTCTTCAGTGTGTTGTGTAGGTTCTTGTGCATGTAAAAGGTCTTGAAAGTTAAAAAGCCCAAAGTCTGTGCCAACAGGAGGAGCTCCTCTACAGAGGCCTTGAGGTGCCTGAAATGCCTCGTCAGTGGTCCCACCCTTAATTCTGTGACTTCTTGACATCACACTACGTCACCGTGTCACACATTTGCATAATTTCTGCCTATTTTTACAGTAGAAGTTAAGCTAACTGGAAGCTGAAAAGACCACAGAGCCAACCAGAGACATGTTGAACAGTGCAGGCTCAGGCGTGTGAGAGCTGACCAATCAGAGCAGACTAGTTATTTGTGAGGGGGGTCACAAATAACTAGTCTGTTATTTATATGTATAGAGACAGAAGCTAAAACAGAGCATCTCAGACACAGTCCTGCTGTATCAGAAAACCCATGTGTTTTTGAGCTTTAATGTCACCCAAAATAAAATTATGACCTGAAAATTAGCATTACAGTTCTCCTTTAAACAGCAGTAATAACCAGTCAGATTTTATCTTTATATAGGCAGGATGTACACTCTACGTCCACTGGAGCGGGCGTATAGAGTCATAGAAAAACATATTTTATTAAGTTGAAAAATATTGTTTGTTTGTTTTCTGAGAACAAAAGAATTTAAGATTTAAAAAACAAGTTATTGGCATGATTTTCCCTTCTTTAAAATGTATTACTCAGTGATTTAATACAGTAATTAATGCACGAAGTGGATATTTTCATTTGTGTTGTATGATCTTAGTACTTGTCTCCTTTTGTGCCAAGCAGCATTCTCACACATTCTTTCTAAGCCTACATGGTAGTATAGAATAAAAAAATACTGATATAGTTTGCCAAGTGCTCCACTTTGTTTACTGTAAAATAATAATGCCTCACAAATAATGCAGTGAGTAGCATCTTTTAACACAGGCCTGAATATGTGAAGAAACTACTCCTAAAATAGGATATCAGTTTACTGCATTGCTACAAGGTGAATACTGGCATGTATCAATACACAATCTGCATATAAATACTGTATGTAGCCTTCTCCTTATCAGCGTCAGTCGACTCATTTCTATCTTCATCATCATCTCCCAGAAACTATCATCACCTAATCCTCCATGTTAATCCAGAATGTGTCCACCGGCCAGCCATGAATGTGTGGGTGTAAATGATAGCTGGATTACGCAGATAATGCTCCGGCTGCTGGATGACGCTCCTGCATTGACTGGGCAAAGACTGCCACGAGAGCTTTACCTCACATTTCCCCCACTCTGTCTCTCTCCTCTGTCCCTCCTATGTAGTCTTCCTGTTTTCTCACTCATTCAGCATGACTGTACCTGTGAGCTTGGCCTCTATACAACGTGCTGTGCGAGGAGGCGCAAATGACACATTTCCCAACCCAGTCTGTGCTTTTTGTTGAAGCTTTTTATGCCGTCTTTCTTTTTTCTTCTGCCATGTGTTGAAGGTGTCAGTCCTGCTTGAAAGGATTTCAGCCTCATATCAGCGAGACTCTCTGATGCCCACAAGTCTATTATGCCTACCAGCTGCTAATTACCATTTGGACCAGGGGGGCTTTCTGACTGCTTCATGTTAAAAACCTAGAAAAAAAGTGCAAGACTAAACTGAAGCTGAACTGAAACTCAACTCAAATGAGGGACCAAAGAAAGGTCATTGTGGGATTTTAAGCTGTCACGCTTGTATGTCAACACTCAGTTTATATTTTAAGACTTTGCTACAAGTTTACAGAGGAAGTCTTTTTTTTAACTTTAATATAGCATGTAACTACAGTCTCCAGCCATGCCAGCTGCTCTGTAAGGCTGCACTTAGGCACGTGATATTTAGCATGTTTAACTTGGTGTAACTGAACTGCAATGAAAATGGCCAGTTGAGGAAACCTTAGACTGTGTACTATATAAAAATGAAAGACTTGTACTGCTAAATAAAACAGTTGGCTCACAAGGGTCAGCTTGAAGGTCCCATATTATGAAAAACACGTTTTCTCTGGTCTTTACATATATAAACTGGTCCTCCCTGAGCCTCCCAACTCCTAGAATGAGGAAAGCAAACGAGTCCTGCATGGTCTCTGCAGCCCACCCACGGGTAAAACGGGGCTCCTACAGGCTGTTCAGATTCAGCTCCTGTCGTTACGTAATGACAGGAGTGATTTGCATAGGTTGGGCTCCTCTGCGCGAAAACACTCCCCCCTCTCCCTGGAGATATCCGAGAGGGGGGCGTTCATCCCCGAGGTGAAGTTCGGTGTGTCCAGCGGTAAGATAGCAGTGTTTCCCAATGTCGTCGCTCAGAGCTAGACACGCAAATTGCTCTGTTGTTGGTTGTAAAAATCAACATAAGTGCCTTTATTCTGTCCCAGCTACAGAAGAACAGAAGAGGTTCCTGTAAGTTTGTTTGTGTGTGCTAACCACTTCACATCGGACTGCTTCAGTAACGAGGGTCAGTACAAAGCTGGCTTTGCCTCGACACTGTCCCTCGTAAAAGGATCAGTCCCAACCATACGGGACCCAGCAGCTGCACCCGAGCCACAGGTAAGTGTCGCCACGTTTTGATAGTATTTACAGTTGCCTACGAGTGTGGTGACGTCAACTTGAAATTGGCTAACTAGTTAGCTCCGCTTCGGTCCGCTATGCAATGGCGTTTGGAGCGAGTTTAATGTTAATAATATTACGAGGGAGCTTGGTTGTCACAGTAAAAAGTCTGGAAACGTGCAGACTGGAGACAGAGACTATGCGAACAGTGTCCAAGAGTTTGGAGACTGTGTTGGAGACAAACACAGCTTTCGCTAGCTGTTTTAAGATGTTACCTGTTGCAGGTCAGTGGGGGATGGGAGCCGGGTGGTTGTGTTGGGGAGTGGGGACTCTCTGATGTAATGGTGGACAACACACAAGTTCCTGAGTGTTGGCTTATTAAGCTTATACAACCGGTTGAACGACAGCATCTCGGCGAGCCATAGCGATACATCCATCGTAAACATTAGCGCATGCTACTGCTAGCGTAAGCGGCATCCTCTCCCTGAGAGGGGCGTGTAGCAGGCAGGGCAGGCGCTGACAGACGGAGCTCATTAGCATTAAAGGTGCAGGCACAGAAACAGCCTGCTCTCAGTAGAGCGACTTTTAGACAGCTGAAATTCAGGACCAGGATGGGTTTGGGGCAATACATTTTGAATACAGTGTTGTTGGACCTCTGACAGCTGTGTGAAATTGATGAAAAACAGTATAATATGGGACCTTTAAATCCAGCACACTATAAGATTGCCAACTTATAGTCTGCACTGATGTACCCTTACTTTACTTGACTATTTTCATTTTATGCTACTTTTAAGACTACTCCATTACATCTCAGGAGAAAATATTGTACTTTTTACTCCACTACACTCTCTGACAGACATGGCAACGTGTTATTTTTCAATTTAAATTTTAAAATATGCTGATATAACACAATGCATGGCCAAAGATAAAACCAATGACATCCTGACCATTTTTGGTCTGTGAACGTGAGTGTGTAGTTGGGTCTTGGAGAAAAGTACCTTAAATCAATACATATTTGGTGTCAGACTCAGATTGACCCTCAGAACTTTTAAAGTGGTTATGACTACCTCTGCCAGCTACAGCAGTGAAATGCTGCTTGCAGACTGATGCATCAGTTTTAATAATCAATTAATTACTATTCATACACAGTACAATTAATGAGCGATATCATAGCAGACATCTTTCTGCAGAATGAGTGCTGTTACTTTTGATACTTTTAGCTGAAAATGCGTCTCTACTTGTACTGGATTATTTTTACATTGTGGTACAGCTAGTTTTGCTTAAAGGAAGAGTTCACCCCGAAAGGAAATTCAGTCAGTTCAACAGTTGTTTGGATATTTCAGTGGTGGACTAAGCGAGTGACATTGCCATTCCTTGAATCATTGCTGCCAACATGGCCTTTTCCTGGGGCACCTTTCCTCTGCCTGCTTCATCCACATCCTTCTGGTCACTGACTGACATTTCTGATGGAGGAGAGAGCCCTACCCATTCATTTTCTGCCCTCAGCAAACATGAAACCTTTTACCGCCAGACAAACAGGAAAGACAGGAAGTACACATGCCCTATATCGATGACATTTCACAATGTTACAATGTATTTTGGGGTATAACGCCCCCCACAGCCACCTATATCTCTTTGCGTAGATTAATGCAAATCCTGACATGCCTGTGCTGTGGATCTTTGGATCTATTTGTATCTATAGGCAACAAACAGTACCAAGATGTAAAGCTGATGAGAAGACAACAATCACATCCCACACATAGGTCTGCTGACAAGATGCTGTGTTAGACTGCCCATGGCGTTGGAGGCGAGAAACACTTCCTGGTCACTGAGGGCGATCACCTTCAAAGAATCTTTTTGTACAAAGAGTAAAGGCTTGATTCAAGTAACCCCGCCCTTATGCCTGAGCTGCTGTGGGTGAGATAACTGCCTTAGATCTGAGAACGACGTGATTCATGTTCAGGTAGATCCCTCCAGGACATCTAGTTGTCTGACAATGTATGGTTGTTTGTAAGCGTGTGTAATGTGATAATGCTGGCCTGGGTCTACAGCTGCACCGATGGGCCCAATTGGTTTCTATATTGTAGGGTAAGGGTTACAAATGTGACAGTGGAAAATATGCATAGACTCTGCTTGTGAAAGATTTTTTGTTGCTGTGAGAGCTTTCTGGAATAGTGGGATGGTGGGGGGTTCATTGGTATTAGAGTCCTGGATCACTAGCCCCCCACGCCACCCCTGCAAACTTCTTCCCCACCCACCCAAGTAACCTGAGTTGTAGAGAGGTCCTCAAGAACACAGTGTGGCAGCAGATAAGGGAACACTGACAAATGAGTGGGAGCTTGTTTTTCTGAGTTAAAACAGAGCAGGGGGAGACAAAATCTCTGCTCATGAAAAAAAGAAGAAAGATTCCGAGGGACGCTTTGAGAGCACTGAAATAGAAAAGCAAAGCAACTCAGGGTACCTCGGGAAGAAAGGTGAGAAGATTCACAAATGAGATGATTTCAAAAGGGTCAGCACAGCAGTATGTGTACTATATGTGCAAATACGGCTATGCTATGTGTGAATGCATGACCATGCACACCGGAGAGAGACAGAAAGAGAAAGAAATAGTAGGGGACTAAACAATTTACAAGAACACCCCTCCAGATGACAGTAAAGGAATTGGTGCAATACTTTACCAACAGTGCTGTCATAACATGGAGGAGGGTATGTTAAGGGCATTGCTGAATGGCAGCCATCAGTGGATTTTATTACACTGTTTCCATATGTCATAGCGCTGTCGGTTAAACACAATAAACTCCAATCCAGACACCTTAATCTATAATAAAAATAAAGGGACTGGAATCAGACTTGCGATGAGTGCTTATTTTGCAAGTCAATTAAGCAAAATCACGTGTGACTTTTATTGTCAAAATGTGAGTATAAAGTGCTATAAATAAAAAAAGTTAGGTTGATGATATTCTACTTTAAATAACCGGCAACAAATTACATGAAAAGACCCAAACCAACAATGAAATGGCAAGAATTGTCTTTGTATCCAAGGCTTTCAAACCTGTGCCACAGAGCTCCGCTACTGTCCACTATTCAACACATCTGTGAGCCACACGGTAACACTGGCTTCATTACCATGCACACGTGATAGTGATAATACCAACCTTTTTCTTAAGGTTGCATTATAAGTAGGCCTAATTTGAATTATGTGTGTGACAAGTATATTATTACAGATCAGCCTATGACCATACATGTTATGCTTAAAACCACTATCCGAAAAACTTTTACCACATTTCTGACTTTGACACCACTGTTGTTATTATCATTGACACCTAGAGCTCTATCTTACGCTTAGCGCAAAGTGGCGCACAGCGCAGCGGAGGTGTGATTGCTAGTGTCAGACTGAAACAGTTGTCATTTTCATGCCCAGCGCCCACGCTGTGTAAATAGCAAATGTATTTGCGCCCACCTGTGCACTCCTGGGCATGTTGAACTTAAAGTGGAGTGTGGTCAGGTGCACTGATGGCGGATTGATATTTTGAGGCAGCAGAAAGTGCCAGCGCCATAGACCAACAAAAAGGGAACTCTCCAAAGGGGACGAGTCAGGAGTTTTAAACAACCAATGAAATTCATCAGCTGTCCCTCATGCGCAAATACGCATGTTAATGTAGGGATACGCATATCGTTTCTGCTGCTGGAGGATCGCTGCAGGTAATGTCATTAATATTTTCCTTATTGAGGACGTATCTCCCCTCTCATCCCACCCATTATTCATCATGATAATACTTTTTATGACCTGTCCCGCCTGATCCACCAACTGAGAATCGTGCACACACAGAGGGACAGGCAGCAGCGCTCCTCCTCCTCCTCAGTTAAATATCAGTTTATTTCTTTTAATAGGCAATCACTCAGAGTTGTTGATGGGACAGATGATTGTGAAATGGTGGGGCAGAGGGTCCAGCAGCCGAGGATTACATCCTTTTCCCTCAGCAAAGACCAGTGCCACTGGTTAATATGTGCCAGGCCCTGGCACACCTGGTTCTCAAAGAAAATGGGAGACCACACTTGGTTCGGTTTGATTTATGTACCGCCCAAAACACACCCATGACTAATTCAGAGTTTAAATACAACCCCTTTGCGCGGTGCGCCTCACTTTGCACCCGGATTATCCGCCATGTAACTAGCAAAATGGACACGCCCTAAATGCACTAGTGTCCTGGCAATTTTCAGTGGAAATTGTAAACAAAGAAAATTACATACAGTGTCTTTAAATGAGATGAGATTTAAACTGGTTGTAGTTCCAAAGGTGTCATGATTTTGGTTTTTGATTTAGTCATTTACTGTTTTATTTGGTAGATTATATCCTCGTGTCATGTTTCTTTTTTCAAATGATTTTTCCTGCTCAGCTGTGTTCTAGTAGTAATCAGCTTGTGTATTTAAACCTGTCATTTCCCCCTCACTCTTTGTTGGTTCTACTGTGTGTGTTTGTTCCCCGGTTCCGTGTTTTCTCATTTTGTGTCCTCCGTTTTCCTGCTTCTGTTCCCCGTGGCTTTCTGATTTGATTAGTTTTTCTATTTTTCTTTAGTTTTTCTTTGATTCTCCTTTACCTGACTTTGTGTTGGCAGCATTTTGTCGCCTGCCTTTTTATTTCCTGCAATTTGGATTTTTTTGGATTTCAGCTTTGGCTCGCTTTTTTTTTTTTTTAACCTGCTCGCCACGGTGTCTTGCCTTACAAAGACTGCAAAATCAACACAAAGAAGTGATAAAATCATCGGATTTTCAAAGACAAATGCCAAAAAACAAGTTAAAAAAAACAACAAAATGACATAAAAAACAAGGAATATATGATAAAAACGGTAAATCTCGGGTAAAATCTTTAGTTCTCTGCAGGTCTGTCACTATGTACGCCCCTTTCATGCTTTGTTAATATAAAAACATTGATTATAGCAGCTTTAAGTGCCTTAAAATACTAAGTGCTTTAAGTCTGCTCTAGAACCAACACTGTGACCAAAGAGTGGAGAGTGAATGGATTGGACACAAGATGTATTTCATGTAAATGAAGAGAACCCATCCCACAGCACACCTCTGTCAAAAGAAAAACACCTATCCACAGATTGCCTTCCACAGCCACTGTTCAGACCCCCAGATAACCCTTAGCCACGTACGGCAGATAAAATTTACTTTTGATTGACTTCTTTTCTCGTGCAGAGTAATTACTATATCTCTCATAAAACCTTTGGAACGTGAAAACATCGTGTCCTGTTGTAAAACCTTTATAGAAGATAACACCTGTCTTCCTTTCACTTACGGTACATGTGTCGGGCTGATGGCAGATTTACCCATGCGCTTGAGAAATTCAACGAGACCTTGAGATAGATGTAAATATTTAAAAAGCCTATAGCCATAAGACACACGGATGAATAAAATGGCAGCAGGGAATTGAAATTGCTTTTGATGACAGGTGTGATTGGTTGTTATGGCCCGTTGTTAGTCCTGACATTGTCTGAAAACAACTCCAAGAATTACAGTTTTTGACTCGTGTGTATGTGAGACATTGACATGCAAGGTATTCTGTAATAATACATCATTACTGTGTGAAAAAACTTATTCACAGATTTGATGACAGTAATTACTTGTGACAGGCAGCCTTATTATCTCACCCAGGAATGTGGACAAGAAGTTCCCTGGCACTGCAGTTTAGTTTCCCATTAACCCCTGTCGCCCTCCTTGACAGGGATGGGAAGTGGCAGTGGTCAAACTTCATCTGGTTTGCACGTGAAACGTGACATACTGTATATTCGGTGTCTCCTCTTTATGCAAGAGACTGTAATAGCCTGGGTATCATGACCAGAACTGTCAGGGTACGGAGGATGGTGTGAACACAAAGGACAAAGAAGCAATCTGATGACAGTTTGTACCAGTTTAATGGGTAGCTTATGCAGTAAAATGGTGAAACAAATCACAGAAGGACTGTGTTGTTTGTGATGCATGGTTCAGGAGTTTCATTGTATGGCGTATATGTGTACAGTATGTGTATGTAGTTGTAAGGTATAATACTGCACCAACTTAGGAACAGCAATAGAAATCGCACACCATGTACAATAGCCTACCCTGTAATTTGTTATCCCTGCAATGATGCTCTATGACTTGTGAGATGTAGTGATTAAACTAAATGTAGTTGAAAGCTGCACTAGAACAGATGCTACCACAATAGTCTGTCACTGTTTCTCCACAAAGGGAGTATTTAGAAGAATCAAAACCATCTGTGTTCCCATTTTATACAATTACACTATAATACAGTTCATGGTGTCTCGCTCTTAGTGATAACTTGATGTTATGTTTGCAGTTACAGTTGCAATTTTGTTACGGGTGCAAAATACGGATATATTCACATCTATGTATGTCATAGGCATATGTACCATATTGCCATTTTAACAAAACATATATCATATCATGTTCAAATGACATGTTTATGACCTCACCGTCATATCAGGAGGTAGAGGATGGAGGTGGAATTATAGGTGAGAAGAAGTTGGACATCTGCTGCCGTGTTTGTTGCAAAAAAAAGCCCTGAAAAAATATTTGAAGCCAAAACAGGTTCTTTTCCTAACCCTAACCAGGTGTTTTTTGCACATAAACCCTAACCAGACCATAAGCACAGTGTTGTCAAAGCATAAAATAGAAAAAATTAACCTAAGGAACCGTAAAGTTACAGCGTAAAGAAATGTTGCGACTGGGCCGCTCTCATCCTGGTCAGAGCAGGACTTTTCACATTTTCCCCATATTTGCGTGGCGTTTCTCTGGGTGCCATCAAAAACATGTGTGTTACATAAGATCAAGACACTGGCTTCGAACTGGAGTTGCTCCTTCTAAGTCTCACTATAAGTTGTACTGTGTATGTGACAATAAAACTTGATTTGAAAAAAGAAGAAGACAGCAGCTCCTTTCTTAACGGTATTGACCTGCAAGAAGAACAAGCAACACCTTCAATTTTCCTCTAACACCAGTTACAGTCTCTACTGCACTTAATCACATGTCCAATAACAAAGCAGCAGCACCTGATGGCTTCCCTGTTGAGTTCTTTAAACACACCTGTACTGTAGCCCCGGCCTTTAAAAAAGAAAAAAAGGAAAATACAACTACATTCTAGGCCCCTTACTGAATGTTCTTTTGAAAACCAACACAAGCTCCACAATTGCAGTGCCCTCTTTAGATGCTGCTACTTACCTATTGTAGTTGTTATGGACCATCAAACCCACTCCCCTACCATTCTTCATTGTGACTCAACCTTTAAGCAGTGTTGTGTAAGCAACCATTTCAAATGTTATGAAGAAAAGATGTAAATCCAGAAAAATCCAAACATAACAGTTGTATTCTCTTGTTGCTATCATTAGCAACACATATGAAATGTTGTCAAGTCCAACTGTGCGTATAAAGCTGTGTGCCTTCAGCAATTATTCAACATTGCAGCATCATTTATATACTGAAAGCATTTTTACAGTGCAAAAACATTATCTACAACAGCACTTACACTGCTGATGTATTCATTGTTTGCATCCATGGTTGTAATTTTCATCAGTAAATCCCTCCTGTTTACAGCTAACAACTATAAAATATCATGAATGACTCATTCCCAGGACAGCTTGCGCCAAAGACTGACAGTTCACATTCCCATACAGTTTATAGAAACCAACATTTTAATATAAATCTTAAAACCCTTGATTTATTGAGGGAGATAGATGCTGTCCAATAAAAACAATTGGATGTAATGGACAGGCTGTTCCTGTTGGGATTCAGCGATTAGACACAGTCAGCACAGTTCAGGTCCACATTGGTTCCTCTGCGCCATGTTTGAACTTGTCTTGTCAGTCTTTAATCTAATCTGTTTCCCCTCGGCCCAGTTTGTGGTTGTCAGTCCCAATTTTGAATAGAAGATAGGAGATGATAAAACGTGGTACATAGTTGTTAAAAAGAAAAGGCAGATCATAGTAAATGGTGGACTGGTAAGTTTGGTATGACAAGCATGAAGGGAGAAGTGATGAGAAACGTAATGGCCTGGCCCAATGCTTTTTTTGAAGTCTAGTCTTTGAGACAGGGCCCATCATTCCTGCTACAAAGCCATACTTCCTCCACATATTGACGACTGAAAAAAATGATGACAAAGATTGAACACTGAGGAGGAGAAGACGAAGGACACTTATGACAGGCTCGTGAAATTTTAACCTGTGTGTCTAAATGAAATGAAGGAGGCAATGTAATCAACAAAGCTCTTTATTCAACAGCATTTCCAACTGAGAGATGTTGACTAGCGGTCCACCAATGTCACTTCAAGTACTTCAAAACAACAGCAACATTGTGAAGCTAAAGTTGATGGGTTCCTTTTTTTAAAGGAAGCAATTCCAGACAGAAGTGGTATTATTTGTCCAACAATTTTATCCTTTAAACCACTTAATGCCGTAGGACTTTATGGGCTGTAAACCACTGGCATTTGCTGAGTCATAATTAACGTCCTGGATTTTTTGAGTGAGGCTCTCTGTGTCCATTACCGAAAAATCGGCAAATTACTTCTAAGGAAATCTAAAATGTTTTTGGTCAGTCTGCTTTATTTTTCAGGGCTGAAAAACCAACTGGCTTTCAGGTTTAGAGCAGGGCCAAGTGAACAACATCATTACAGATACCAGGAAAAGGCAATTATGGATAAGGGCATGTTCTGTATGGTGGGGCAGTGCAGGTTGTCTCTCTCTGTTCTGGACCAGTGCCTTTTTTCAGGATTCATCACGTGTTGCTATGTACATAGAAGTGTACAATCACGTTTAGCCTCGCTGACCCCTGTCTGTGCAGAGTTGGCCTGAGCTTAAAAAACCTGAGGATGCAAATGGATGGTTGGCGAAGAGCACAAGGAAATCTCCTGCTGGCCCCATGTATTAGTCAGTTACAAACCACTCAACTTCAATTGTATTTCTCCTGATATTTTATGATACATTCATTCATTCATTCATGTTGCAGTGTCTTACACTGTAGCACTGCCAAATCCCTAACTTGCTTTTGATTGATTTTAGTTTTGAAATGTGAATCATTTTGAGTTTCACAACACTGAGCTCAGAGCTAATTTGGGGATTTGGGCTCTAACAAAATTATTCTAGCTTGAAAGCTGCACAAATCAATATATTTATATTAACAATGGCTCAGATGACTATGTGTAGTATGAAAAAGAGTTTTGTAGAGACAAATCCACAGAGAGATATCAGCCGGCTCTGCAGTTCTATGGAGAATTTTTGCACCTTTTAGCTTGTTGTTTTAGTTTTTGTGACACACAATTGAACTGTTTTGTTTCACAGCTAAGCAGCCACAGCAGGCAGCTGTGCTCTGTGAATCCAACTGCACACTACCTGCCCAACACCAAACAGCAGGCAGATAAACAGTTGTTGTTTGTTAACACATCCACTGTGACAACTTTTAGATGGTGATAATATGTCAGTGTTTGTTCCACTGCCAGAGTGGCCAAACAAGCAATTAATACAAAATAATCCAGCCGTACAAGAGACAGTGTAAAGTCACTTGTGGATTTGTTGTCTTGTTGTCTTCAAACAGTCCAAGACTGAAAGGCTCTGTTCATACTCGGTATCAACATGCTTCCTGAGTGATGCAATCACAAGTGGACAGCCTTAAGTACAGGTGTGAACGCCCTCAAGACGAATTGAGGACACATCTGAGATCCAGTCACTAAGACCACATTTTTAATTGTTTGACCACATGTGACCACATTGTTTTAGACAGGTGCCAAATGGGCCCCATTGAAGGACCGCCTACTCAGCGGATATACTCTATGAAGAAGCCACAACAACAGACAGAATGGATTATACAATGCCTGATTTCCATGTTATTCACCGTAATGTAAATTACATGGCTGGGCTGTCTCAACCTGCAAATGTTAGTTGCAGATGTTTGCGAACACATTGTTTGTTTCAGCTAACCACTGAATTAGTAACAGCAATATCCCCAGACTTCATTAAATATCGGATGATTTTAAGAGTGAGGAGAAACTTAACTTAACAAACAGCCATTAAGGTTTTTCTTTCCTTTAAAAATGTGTCAGTATGTCACAGCACCACTGTAGCAGCCAGTTTGCTTCTGTGTCTAAATTGCCTCTTATCGCTCAACATTTAGCAGCCGAACACACTGTTTCAACTGATTTCACCATTTACATTAAATCAAAGATGACAACATTTTCAAACATGTCACATTTTACAAAGACAGTAACTTCATTGCCAATGGAGAAAATCCCCAGACTCCCTCAAAAAAGGTTTTGGGTTGGGATAAATTGTGTAACACACAACACATTCTTAACTATATTGGCCTTCTAGTATATTCAGCCAATGTTATACATAATATTTCTTTTTTCTGGCAACATATTTCTTTCCTTGTGTTTAAAACATTGTGTTCATTTGCATGTAGAGCAGAGAAGTGAGATGGGACAGTTGTGAACTGACGGACTTAGAGCTGTCCACATGTGAGCGGATCACTGAATATAGCTGTACAGAGGACTCCTTTTAAGAGCAAATATTCTTTATGTAGCCCTTTTAAAGAAAAGCCATATCTACAATATATATATGTATGTATGTATATATATTTTACCAACTTCAAAAAGTGCTATATTGCTGGAGAGGGTAAATCAAATTTGCCAAATACGTGGCTTGTGCTGTTGTTATTAAGACTAGTGGAAAAAGTTATTAATCCCAGAACGCTCCAAGATCACACCCTACTAGTGCAGTATATGCTATTAAAATACAAATTAATTGCCGTGCAAATACATGCACCTCACTAAAAGGATTCTGTAGAAAAATAGAGACGCTGCTAAGTTGATCACCTTGCCAGAAAATCCTTAGCACATCATCACACTGTCCCGGCTCAGGCCCATTAAATCAGCTCGGTAGAATCTCCCCTCTGCCCACAGACTGCTATGTGAAATGCCTCTAAACATTAAACACCTGTTTCTTCCTGTAACCAGTCCATGCTGAGAACCATTGCAGTTGAGACCAAAGTAGTTTAACCATGAACCCTCTCGGAAAAAGGCTGCCTGGCTGAAAACAGCCGCAGAGAATGGAGGGATGAGACGGAGATAAAGACAGACAAGGGAATAGAAAGAGATGGGAACGGGGGGAAAGAGATTGGGGAAGTGTAGGATCGGTTGCTACTGAGGGGGTGAAATAGAAAGTGGGATGGGGTTGAGGAGGAGATGTTATTGTGGGGAAGAAGATGTCAGTGAGGAATGGTGAGAGATAGAGGGTTGAAGATCGGTGGGATAAGATAGAGAGAGTAAAAGTGGGAAAACATGGGACTAAAGGAAGTGTTCAGCAAGAGAAGTAGATATGCTTTAGGGTCTTGGCCTGGTTTAATGGAACGTCATCCATCTATAGCACCCTTCAGGGACCTCATTAAAGTGTATCAACAAACACAGTCTGGGACTCATTTGGACTATACATTAGATTCAGAATGGCAGCACAGATATAGAACCAGCAGCTGTCTTGCTTTGAGGTCCTCCGTCACATTGTTTATGCCTGATCCATCTATAGAAGTCAAGACAAATATTGTTGTTGACAGTGTGGCAGAATAGAAAAAGTCCTTTTTTAGATAAATATTTGTTCTTCAGCTTGTCTGTTGCCATCACTGTGTCCCTGTTTAAACATTTTGATCTACGGGGTGAAGCAGCGGTATAGTCATTTGTCTTTTAACTCCATTTTTCTATTTTTTCTCACAACCTTCTAGAAAACAACCCCTCATTTGTGTTGCAACAAGCAATTTGTCGTAAAGCCGTGAAACAAAGCCATATAAGCATGTGCAATTTAGGCAAATTGCAGCTGCAATTTTCTAATTTGAATTACAGTACAGAATGTCTGCATGATACTTGCATTCAGAGGAATGGCAGCAGATTGTGTCACATTGCCACCACTTGCAGACTCCAGTCGAGGTTCTTTCCTGCAAACATGTTGAATAGGCGTCTGGGCGACTCCCCGCTGACAGGTGCTACACGTATGGCTGTGCTTATGGTGTCTGCGCAGAAACACAGCAGTGGGGGGAAACCGGGGCACGGTGGTGGCAGCGGCGCACAAGACTCAGCTCAGCAGGCAGATTGGGGAGCAGCTGCTAAGAGCAATTTGTTTGACAAGTTAGACTGTCGAGGCTGGCGAGAAGGGCAGCAGGACAGCTTTACCTACCGATTCCCACCGAGGATTTGGTCTCTGCCACAGAAGCGGTGGACTCTGTCCTTGCCTCCTCGGATCAAGCGGCAGTCAGATGGTGGCGGTTAGGCCTGGCGAGAGGCTGGCAGCTGGGGATGTGGCGCAGTGGTATCACGGGTGCTGGTCTGTGTGTTCACTTCCCGCCAAGGGATACCCGCTGCTGGTGCCAAGGGCAGGGGAAGTCAGCTGGGCATGCTTCAGTAAACACTCAGCTTGATTTAAATGCACAAAGGGAGGAGTGTTGTGTGTTGTCCTGGAGGATCTTTCTTCAAACAGAATCTGTGATTGTTCTAATGTGTCACTGGTGGGATAAATGTTCAACATGTCTCTTTTATTTGCCATGTCAGATGCTGATTCGGGGCCGTATGAGTTCATGAGCATTTGCCACATCTGTGTATGTGCTGCATTAAAACGGCTGGTTTATGAGGAGACATGGGATTGTGTAAAGTATCAGTTTAGAAAATTTCTCAAGCCCTACATCTGCATGCTGTTTACTCTCACATTCTTGCTGATGGTAAGTAAACAGCCAGCTTTGCAAACACACAGAACTCCAAGATGTGCTTGTTTCCCCATAACAGATTCAGAATATAAATCACGCACCCAAACACATTTTGGAACAAGTGTGGGTGATTAATTCCTTTTGCTTTGATAGATTCCAACATGCAGAATAACACACGCTGCTTTTGCCAGCAACATATAGTCGATTACTGAGATTCCCCTCATTTCCTCAATTTAAAATCACAGTTTGCCAATTAAAAATAATATCCATATTTCTGCCTGTCTCTAGTGGCCTGTGTCAAAATATAGATAGATGGCTAAAGCTTTTCAATTTAATAAGATTAATGTCCTTTAACTTTAAACACAATTAAGTGTTAAAAACAAATTGCTCATCTAGTCAAACTTATTTTAATGAGTTACTGTAAATGAGCCACCAAGTACACATGGTAGGGTATCTGAATAGAGCTTGATTTAATTGCTAGTTTAGGGCTAATGGAGCTTGGACATCTTCTATCAAATGGGCTGATTTGGAAAATTGCACACACGCTACACAATAAACTCACACATCCCTGTGCTGACTTTGCAGTAAAGCTTGAAATGCACGCATTTTGGAGCGGATGTGCTGTGCCCTGAAAACACAGTGGCATTAAATGATGGAGGGAGCAAAGGGAGAAAAATATGCAGAGCCTCACAGAAGGACATCTGGGTGTTTTATTATGCCTTGGTTGACCTGAGTGGGATCTACTTTTGTATGCCAAGTTTGCACAGAGTGTAGCTCGCTGCTCTGAGTCGCTACAGGATGAAAGTGTTTGTTAACTGGTCGATGGATTAGTAAATGGGGAAAGTGGGAGTCAGCACAGTAGCAAGGGCAATTTATATCTAGAGTTTTTTGTTATTATGTCTTGTCTCCATTCTCAAGGTTTGTTAACGGCTTGATTCCACATACAGTGTGAGAAAAGTGGTTTCTTTCATTTGCCATAATGTAATTTATTTGCATAATGTAATCTTTCTGCATTGCACTCACAGGGATACAGAATCAAATAGTCCCTCATCAACTCCTTTGAAAAATGTCTGCTTTAGCCTCAGAGACCACTCTTGATAAATTATGAAAATAGATCACTGAAGGCTTTGTGAAGTATCTGTTGACAGTCAGCACTGTTTACCTGCAGTTTAAAGAGATATTTTTATAATACGAAGCCTTCTCACAAAAGCATCGTATTTTCTGATGTGGCTCCTTCTTGTATTTTGTTTTCTTCCTAAAAGTCATGGGCTTTTGAGGGAATATTGATTTTGATTGGCTTCAAAGACAGTCTAGTGTGTCTGAAAGGATCCTTAGAGGCTCTGTGACACTATGGACCGACTCTTTACCCTTTCCCATTCAGGGTTCACAGCAGTAATAGGGACACCATTTATCCTCTGTCAGCCTGGTAATTGAAGCAGGTTAAGGGAAGGTGCTTCGTTCTGTAGCCGGGCATGTTAGCCATGTTATGACAGACAAGCGATTACACTTTGATGCTGTGCTTGCGAAGATGCACGTATGTGTATGTTTGTGTGCTCGCTCAGATGTTGTATCTAACTATAAAGCAAAGTCTGTCTGTCTGTATGTCTGTATGTCATTTGTATATCTCGAGAACCGTTCGTCCAGTCTACATCACACTTGGCAGTTTTGTTGCTGAGGACACAAAGAAGTGCAATGTCAAATTTGTTGCAATTTGGACACATGACACATTCAATATCAATACTTTTTGAATAAACTACAAACAACGTTCTGTGCAGCAGCACTCTGGCTTCATGGTTCTGCAGACTGAAGCTGGGCTGAGATGTGATTCCTCTCATGTGATCTCATGGCGAAGCAGACGTAAACAAAACAGATTAGTGTGGTGCAACAACTTGCTGTAGTTGTGCTGCAGTTAGAAAAAAGCAGAAGCAGAAGGTTAAACGAGTTTTCTATTCTACAGTGCGAACTGGAGGTGAGATTTTACCTTTCTGTCAACAATAAAGCTAGCGTTAGCCTCAAGGGCTACAGTGTTTACCATTTGTGTTTACCATTGTTCTAAAAAGATAAAAGTCCTAGGCACTTGTCTGGCAAAAAGCTTTAAAGCTTTTATTTTGATGGTTTCTTAATACTGTAATTCTTAAAATATTGACAATGCAATGAGTACCCACATGTAGTGGCACAAACTGCCCTCTTCAGGGTGACACACCCTGAAGAAGAGTGCCTTGCATTTTTATCTTTTTTGAACTTCAGATGTTCCCTACCAAAGAGCTCCTTCATCACTTTTAGTTTGAACTTTCTTAGTGCTCTGGACTTTTTCTTTCCAATGTTTTCTGTTGTTTGGCAGCACTATCAGTTACTCCAGGATGCCACTCTTGTTGGTTGTTGTGGTCTGGCTCGGAAAGTACCGATATAATCATCCAGATTTTAAATTGTAAATATCAAACATGTTTGATATTATCAGAGTGGTCACAGTACGTCTGTGAGCAGTTCAGGAGGCTTAAGACTGTATCTGTAAACCCCTCACATTATCAGATAATCAGTGCTGAACATCATGTTTTGAACGGGCACTGCTTTGGTGACATTCAGTGGGTCTTCCTGAGTCTTTTTCTTTTGGTTGTTAGTCCCCATGTTCATGCGTTTCCAGTAGATATTGCTCTGACAAGCATGCATTCTCACACCGTCAGCCACCTCGTCCCAGTCCCTGACATGGCAGCTCACCTCAAAGACGACTTTTCCCATCACTCTTCCCTCTTGACTCCTCCCCGGCTCTTGGGCAGCGCTGGCAGCTGTCAGACACAGAGCGGCATGCAGCGAGGCATCAGACGTCCTGGCATTTGCCCTCTCTCTGTGACAGCAGCTGACTGACAATGGCTGCCAGCCTGACAGTCTCTTACCCAGCTTCCCCACGGCCTGGGTTCCAAATGTTATCATTACTGCGAGGAGGGATGTCATCATTTTCTCCCCTTGGAACATGGAAGCACTCACAGCGAAAGTGGCAGCAGTGCAATGGCATTCAGCGTTGTGTGAATGACAAGATATTATAGCAGCTGTAGCGACAATGGTTCATGCACACCAGGGGCCATAAAAGTGATTCATATGCTGTCTCCCTCTGTTTCTAAGACAAATGTAGAATTATATGACTCAACCTTCAATGCCCTTTGGTTGAAGAAATGGGCTCGAGCCTGAAGAGACTTTGTCGTTAAAAAAAAAAAAAGTGAAAGAAATCTGGATTTCAAAGGTGAGAGGAAAGAAGTAGGGAAATAATGGGCAGGAAAATCTTTAGGGGGAATTGCTTTCTCTTTCTGAGAGGCAGGGTAACCAAGGCCAACCCTCGTCAGCCCATCAGGCATTAATTCAGTTGTCAATATGGCCTTAATCACTGCGCTGGGGCCTAGGTCGCATTTCTCTTCCTGCAATGCCAAAATTACAAATGGACCGCAGGAAAGAAGGGAACTTCTCATCATATCGAGAGGCAGGGAGAGTTCACAGGTATTATTTGATGTGATGGTCAACAAGGTTAGATAAAGGATGAGCACTGGGAGAAGAGCGCAGAAATAAAGGGGTCAAGGAAAGCAACCACACAAATAAAGCAGTTCACCTGATGGTCTCCACTGTGGGACAGGCCCATAGCAGATTAATGGCAAAGGGAGGGACAACAACTCTGATTATTATTTTCTCTGCCCTCCACTCCATTTGTCCACTTTGGTCTCTTGGGTGCACGTTGCAGAATAGACTACCAATGTCCGTGATTACCTGCTTTCAATTTGCTCTCCTTTCCATTGTGCTGCAGCTGCACTGAACCATCAGTCAAACACGCACACGTGGGATTGCGGAGCACCTTTTCTTTTGTTGACTGCAACCCGATGAAAATTGCTACCTGAGGAGAGGAGCTAAGGATGTGGCACTCGAGCATTCAGTGTTAAATTCGCTGGCGTGGAAGCACTCGCAGCCTTGTTTTCTTTTTTAAGGCAACATTGGACACTTTATATGTGCTGCTGTAGTGTAGAGTTGTTATTTTAACTCTCCTCTCCATCACAACCCAGCAGGAGAGACGGGGAAGGACACTTGTCACTCTGTAAGACTGTTTACATTGGGTGAAGTATTGCTCTGTTACCGTGCCGACAGATAGATAAACGTACGAGTATGCATACACACACCCAGATACTTAAACCCTCACTGACATTGACTGACATTCACACATCCATGCTTACAAACACAGTCCTTTACTCCTCCTTTCTTGCTCTTGCTTGCCCTCTCAAATATCATCACACACGCGCGCGCACACACACACACACACACACGCACGCACGCACGCACACACACACTCGCACTCAGTCTCAGTGTTTGCTATGAGCAGAGAGAGCTAAAAAGATGAAAAATGAGCCAAATAATGTCAGACCGAAGGCAGCACCTATCAAACGCATCAATGGGTCCAAGGTGTGCAAGGACAGGGTGGAGGTTTTATGTCTGCTGCCGAACATAAATACTAGCTGGGTGTCTGCAGTGAAAAGATTTCTGTGGCGGCAAAAAAACGCACATTTTGCAGAAAATAAATGTAAATGCTCCACAGCTAAATTCAGGCTCGGTTTTATCAGGCTTTTATCGCGATCCAGAACTCTTTGAATCCTATTCTTTAAAGCAGTATCCATTTGTGAACATGCTGCACATAAACCACAAACATCACATACACAGCGCAGGATTAACCCACCAGGGTGCCCCGCAGCAAATACAAGCTTCTGGGCCCCCTCTAACCCCCACACTATTCTCACTATCTGCAATGTGTACTATGTTTGCTGGGAATAACAGCAGTCGTGGTGGAAAGAGCAGAAATATAATTCCATATATATCACCTTTTTATGCATTTTGTGCCACTTTCTTCTACTCCTCTGCATTTCAGGAGGAAATATTCTATTTTTTACTGCATTACATTCATCTAAAAGTTATTGAACAAAACACGTAATCAGTATATAAAAAGGAAACAAAGTAGGTAAAATTAGCTGTACTTGGGTCAGCTATATTGTTACTTGCTGTTTAGACATTAATGCCCCAGTGATAGTAATGTAGTATAATATGACATCTATTTCTGGTACTTTAAAGGTGCACTATGTAGTTCTTGGGAAGAATGTTTTATGCCTCAACAAACTAAATAAATAAACTGTCTTTGTTTTTATGACTGATTAAACTGAATAAACAAACTGACCTTAAAGGACAACACAATTTCATACTGTTTTACTTTCTTTATATGTGGCGGACCCTGCCACCTTTCCAGCTTCAAACAGTGTTCTGGGGACCTTTTGAGGTATACTCGAAGTCTTTTATTTTTGTATTTCACTACATTTAAGGAGAGACATGTGCCTTTCATTTCGGTACATTTATCTGACAGATGGAATTCCAATCATTTTGCATACTTTGCTGACTATTTTTTAGCACAAAAACTGTGATCTGTCTGTAACCTGATTCACTGTTCTTGAGTTTTAGCTTCCTGTAAAAGTTAATTCAAATCTGCCGGTGTAGTGATGCAAATTTATTAGTATCAAGTATTTTCTAAAATCAACTTTTAGGCAATAGGATGGGATTTTCATAGCGTTAAATTTTGATTAACTTGCCCAACACAACATGATTTCTGACTAATCAGATACACTGCTACCAGCGGAAATGCTGCTTGACACATTAATGCATTAGTCATAACAATCCTGTCATCCAATAACCCTTATACACTTTTGTTTTCACATTTGTTAAGTTAAGTCCATTTACCAGGTAATGGTTCTGTGTTTTTACTAGTAGATGAGATTTTATTTGTTTTTTTTACAGTGAAGTGTTGCTGCTTTTACTTAGGTAAAGGGTCAGAATACTTTTGTGCAATAATTTAATTTGCCAAAACAAGCTGCCACACAGAGAGCTGGGAACAACAGGGTCTTGGTTGGTAATCCAGCCTCTACTATACATAAGTCTATGATAAGTAAAACACAATGATTAGGAAGGGAACAAGTTACTCCTCTGCGGACATTTTGGAAAAATACATATATTACAGAAACACTATTTACCTCAAATAAGGATACATTTTGTAGTGGGTGATCTGTGGTAAGATTTGTTTAAAAGCCTGATGTCAACCAGCATCCCAGTCTGAGGCCATGCTATCATTCAACTGAACAGTTCTTTCTGTCCAACAGGGGGAGCTGCTGTTTGTCCTCACTACTCACTCACTCACTCACACACACCATACATGTAGCTACTTGCCACTGTCTGGCATCAATTCTCACAGATATTGATCTGTGCAGGCTGTACCCTTGGGCAAGGTGATTTTACACTTATCTCACCCCCACCTCTACAACTCCTCAATCTCAGCCCAGTGTCGCATTCACTGCGCTTTTGGGGGTGAGGAAGAATCCCTCTGGATTTGTCTCTGACTGCTTGTCACTATTGCTATTGTCAGTGTGTAATTGATGTATTAGGTCACTTGTGAATAAGCATACACATGAAAGACACACGTACACAGGCCTAATCTCTCTCTCTCTCTCTCTCTCTCTCTCACACACACACACACACACACATATAGACACATAGGTACACATTCAATAATTGGCAATTTTCTTCAAAAATAACCACAATCATGGCTCATGTGAAGATATTGATCAAAAGATCCCTGCTTCTCATCTGTTTCATTCACAAAAGCCTTGTTTAAAGGAACCTCAGGGGTGTCGGTTCAGGTCCCTGAGTGAGCAGAAACATTTTATTAAAAGATCATTTAACCCTTTGCCACATCAGCAGCTCAACAGCTACATGACGGATAGAAATCACACACAGTATTGATCAAACACATACACATTCCACAACCACTTTATTCTTTTTCACTTAAGTCTTTGAATGTGCCTTAACAACAGTAATCCAACCACTGAACCATCAAGAAGGAAGAAAAAGGTAAAACATTTTTATCATCGCATACAATTATGTCATATCTGAAGGCCCTTTTATAGCTGCTGAACATTTTTGTCTGACTTTTGATCCATAATTTAATATCACACTTAAATGAGTCTTTCATTCAGTCTAAATTTCACACTTTGAAAGGACTTCAGGAGCTAAATTGACAAGACTGAAGCTTTACCAGCACTGGTAAGAGCAGGAAATGAAAATTTTAGTCAAGTACTATTTGTGTGAGTTATATTTTGCTGAAAATATTATTCTTAGTAATATGTAAGAATTTAAAGTGAATCAAACAAAGGTTAACTTAAATCATTGATAGAATGTGAATGTCCGTTATTTGTAATGAGTATGAATTTGATAGGTGGCCAGTTCTTACATGTTGCACCCTTGAGACAATATCTAAGTATGACTTTTGGGTACTTTTAACAACACCGTACCCTCCTGAGTGCAGCAAAGATATCGTCAAACAACAGTTTAAGGGAACTTCTAAAAGTTAGGTTATCAAAGGCTTTATTTCCTGCTTTTGGTAGACTTTCTATCTGTAATAAAACAATTACTCCATCGCACCATCTCTCAGTCTCTTTTAACGAACCATGGACTAAAAACAAGTATAGGCATGAAAAAAGAATTTAATTACAGGATTGTACATACGTGCTGAATGAAAGTTAAGTGAAAAACAAAATGTGTTTTTTGGCTGAAGCCATATTTGAATCTAACACCGCTCTCTATAAACTGCAAACACTTTAAACATTGTGTTGTTTTGCCTCAAATCAAATAAGCCTCTCTTTGAGAAAGGGGTATTGTTCTTAATGTGAGACCGTCACAATGACTCGCAGCTAAAAACAAAGCACTCTCATATGCCTAATGGAGTGATAACTGCTGCAAGCATAACCATAGAAACTATATTCCTGCTGTAATGTGGTTTGTTGACTATTTGGACACAGCAGAGATAGTAGAGGGCCCAGATTGGACTCACCCCTTCAGCTGAATACCCCTTCAAATTGGGTTAAACAAGCATGTTCGGCCCTGGTGACACATGGATTACAGCCTTGGCCTCTTCACTAGCAGTGGCCAGGTGCAGTGATTTGTGTGATGGTGATGATGGGGTTGTTGAGAGGGACATGAGGGTGGTGGTGCAGATTGCTTCGAATGGTGTCAGCATGATTGTAATGACAGTGGGGTGCCCTAAATCTGAAGGGGGGCAAGGGGGTTAGAGAAAAGAGGCAAACATTGCAAGTTAGCGGCTTCTGCATGGGTGATAATGCGTTGTGTGTGTTTGCGTGTTGTGACCAGCTGAGCGGCTACTTTTGTGTATGTGTGCGAGTATAGAGCGAGGTAGCTCACATGCAGACAGATGGAGGCAAGGTAATTGTGTTTCACCCTGCGTAGTCTCCTCTCTGATGAGTTACTGCACCCAGTGTCTGACCAGCGGGTGGGTAGAGGGAACCACAGGAATTAGAGCGGTAGCAGGATACCATTTAAACATCACAGTGTGTCTGGAAAAGACTGCGTGGTAAACCCTCCTGTTGCTTATGTGGCCTCTAAGCTCCCATTCTGGCGTTTTCTGAGAGCAGCATGAGTTTTCCCTCTGCGTACATACAAATAAATGTTTCTCTAAAGTAAAAGTGCTACATATGGACACGGTGCAACATATCCTGATTGTTGTTTAAAGGTCCCATATTGTCAAATTTGAATTTGATTATAAAGCTGGTCTCGATACTATATAAATACTGTGAAAGTATCAAAAAACTCCACATCAGGATGAAAGTTGTGATGTCACTTTACTGTTGTGATGTCACAACTATGCAGTCACTGCCCTGAGCAATAGACCATATCAATACAGCAGCCTTTTTCCTCTGATGTCATGCTCAGGGCGGGAAGCTCATATGCTGGGATAACGCCATGCTGGCGTTTTCTGGGTTGCAAGTTGTATTAACATAGGAAACCGGACACATTTTCAGCAACTGAAAAAATTATGGATAAGGAAAATCTGGAGGGACATCGGGCCCTATTTCAAGGTAAAATTACATATTTGATAGCCCATTGGCAAACATTAGCATTCAACCACTTCCTAGCTAACATCAATGTTTGATTACATCCAGTGCATTCCACTTCCCTTCATAGGCTTGAATAAATGTGCCTAAGCTGTCTGTTGTGGTGCGTTAATATTTAAGAATAAATGTATCCTATCATTTTGTGTAACACTATTAAAAAGTCGCGCATGCTAGGAAGTGGTTGAATGCTAACGTCAGTTGTTGTTTAACAGAAGCTTAAAGAACGTTAATGGGTCATCAATTATGTTGTTTCACCCTGCATTATGGCCCAATGTCCGTCCAGATGTTATATATCCATTGTCTTTTCAGTTGCTGAACAAACGGGTGGTGGTGAAATAATAAAACAAATTGTCACTTTCTACATTTATAGGACTTATAACTTGAAACATAGCAGTGCAACATTTGAGCCTTCCACAATGAGCATGATGTCAGAGGAAAATGTCCACCATTTGAATATGGTCAATGCCCCTAACATGACCATAGGTGCAAAAACAACTGCGCAGATGATGTGTAAACATGGTGAGGGGTGCCTGCTCGGGCCTGTGAGAGCTGGCAAATCACAGCAGACTGGGCTTTTTGGGAGGGAGGGCCTTGAAGAGACAGGCACTGAAATAGAGCGTTCAACAGAGGGTAAGGGTGAGGTGCTGCATTAATGGACAGTATGAGACAAATAATATAAAATAATATTTCTAACATTAAAGCTATAAGCATTTTCTAGCAGACACCCAAAATGAAAGTATTAAAACAAAAACCTTTTAAAGCTGATCTGTGGCTTTAAGCTCACAATGTATGCAACTAACTTGCTGCCTTCGTTATGCAAAAAGGGTAACGCCAAAAAATCCTCACCTCCATCTTTATCCAATAAAAGTTGGTTCTGCTACGCCAATACAAATAATGATTGCTCTTATTATTATTAGCAGGTGATACTTCTGTTCTTTCCACTGCTCTGGTCAGGGTTCTCTGCCTTGGAAACTGGATTACATCATTTCTTTGTTCAATGGCACTTGACACTAATCGAGGGAGTTTGCGCATGGCCAGCCACACCCTGCCAGCCACGAAAGCCTCATCATTTTAGCTGCATATCAGTTAGTGTTAATATGAAAGACATAGTGCAGTAGGCCACAGGACTGATCAATAACAGGGAGGTTGTGAGGAGAGACTGACACACATACACATGAAAGATCCTACTTACACCACACACACACACATGCATGCACGCATGCGCGCGCACACACACACACACACACACACACACACACACAACTCTTCAAGAGTTCTAGCAGAAGGTAATGGGATTATGGATCAATACAGGATCATACAGACTGAAATAACCCGCTGACATTTCCTTGATTATGGCAGTACTAATATTTCTGGTGACTTCAGTACTGTGATGTGTGACATAATACCTATATTAGTCATGCTCTTTTCCCAGAGAGAAAATGCTCCTGTTCTGCTTTCATTTAAATTCATGCAGACACAACACTTGGTCTGAAATTGACCTAACTGCTCCACTAAACCACCTAGAATGGAAATCAACACTGCAGCTCATTAGCAGAGACCTTTTATGTGAAACGAGATCAACCAAAGGCTTGTCTTGTAGGTGGGAAAGAGCGGGAAAGTGAATTACTTCAAGGTCCTTTTGTAAGAAAGTTGGTTTTTGGGTCTCATTCCCAACTCATCAAATACTGATGCTTTGGGATTGTAAGTCGGGTCGGCCAAAAATAAACTTTCTTATAAATAGGACCTTTAAATAATGCTTAGTTTGTTATGGAGTTTTAATTAAATGCAAAAAATGTTAGATTTGTGCATACTCACAACCTCAAATCAGTAGATTGAATCTTAACATCTCATAATTCTCGTTACGCCAATTTATTTAGAGCAAAAATAAGAACTGATCTTAAGGGTAAATTTTAAAAAATTAATAATCAAATAATTAAATAATAATTAATTATATTCAATTAAATTGAAAATAATCATGTTGCATTCAAAGCAACAAATGTTGAACAATTTTTTTTTTACAAATAAATGCAAAGTACAATCACATCATTAAAATTAAAATAAATAGATGAATAAATGTATTAGACAAAAAAATTTAATAATTAGACTGTATTAGTTCTAAATTACAGTCAAGTTCAGAATGTCTAAATTGTGGTTAATACTGTGGTTATTGGAACTCTTCCTAGGTAACATTTCAGATCGTTTTTTTTTTTTTGGACTAATGTAACTAAGGCAACGCCAGCAAGCACGTGACCCAGCTTGCTTCACTTTAACCTTAAAACATTAACATGTTTCCACCCCAAGAACCCAAAACCTTTAGAGCTAGGAACTACCTTTTGAGGTTCCTTCAACTCGTTATGGTCTGCATGTCCACCCTCATCCATAGATCCACCAAGATTAGGCAAATTAGTCATACAAAACAACAAACTGACGTAAAAGCAAAGGTTGTTTTTAGATGTCTATTTTGTTCACCATCAGGATGTGTAGGAGCACAATGAACAGAAACAAACTGGTGTACGGCTGCAGATTTTTAAAAATTGAGGCCAAAATAAAATGCTGTGTGTAAATGACCAATCAGAAATGTTCGGTGCTGGAAGCCCCAAATTTAAACTTTAAACACACTTGAGTTGCTCCCCACTCCCTGGCTTAAGTTTCTGTGACTTCAGTGAACTCATATCCGGGAGTTGCACTTGCTCTAATACATACTGTATATGAGTCAGTAAGCTATTTGTCATGGTAACGCCTTCTACAACTGTTATGTTTATTTGATTAATATCAATTTTTGGCGGCATCTGCTGTGGTGGCTATATTGTTGGTCATAGTCTGACGGGGGAGACTACAGAACAAATCTGACAATGTAGCCTGCAGCCTGTGCACTTGGACCGTATCATGTACCAGCACTACTTCGGGATTCATGCGGCTCAGTCTGAATTTTTGTCCAAGGTCGGTCCTTGAATTAAAAAGATCTCCACCAGTGTTCAAGAGGCTTCTGGGGGATTTTTCTTTTTTTAAGCAAACATCAGCCTCCAGCCTGGTGTTAGCTTTGGTTGAAATGCATGCTTTCAAATATAACCTACAGTATCTAGTTATTCAGAAAATGGCATATTTTTTGTGAATATAGATTCTGAGTTACTGAGTTGATAAATCCCATTGGCCAGATAGCTCCAAATATGGCTGAGATGATTTTAATGCATGGTGGACAAGTTCATGCCTCAACCTACCAAGCAACTGATACTTGTGTGGAACGTGCTGGCACCCTTGACATCCCTGAAGATGAAACTTCAGGAACCAACAAAGAGAAACTTCCCTATGTTCTCCCCACTGAGAAGATGTTTGAAGGTCCCTTTCCTGGCTCCGGCAAGTCAAGAGAGAGCAGGATTCTCACTACCATCTCAGTTGTGGAACGTTAATATTGAGTGTTGTACCATTTATTTCCCAAAGCTGAGGATGTATTGCTGGGTCATGTAGAGAAAGTGATGGAGTGTGTCGTGGCAGCTTGTGTCTTCCACCACTTCATCTGCATCCACAGTGCATAAAAAATGAGGGCTGATCTCCTGCACATCCGCTAGATGGCTCTGCACCTGCCAGGATTGACATCAGTCGGATGGGTTATACAACGGCACAAAGGAAGTCATGAGAGTGTGAGAAAACTACAAATCCTGCTACAACCAAGACGGAGCTGATCCATGGCAGGACCATGTGCTGTAGACTGTCTTCAGCAATGAGGAAACAAAGGTTCTTTAAAGAGCCGCTCACATTTTCTCTAAAATAAATTGATTCCACAAATGTGAGATTTTGCATAAAGTGCTGTGGATCGTGTTGAACCCAGGCCTGTGCTTAAAATCAATTTATGACCTTTCATAGGATATGTTCTGTGTGCGTGTCTGTGCATGCTGGAATTTATTCATTTCGCATTTCAATGTGGGTGTGATGTCTCTCCCCTGCCACTGATAATGGATGGCCCCCATGTAGAGACAACATAATGAAGCTTCCCCCAAAAGTGTTCTTTCAAAAAGATCGACTGTTAGTCTCTCCAGCATCTTCTGACCTCATTTTAACATCATTTCTTCTGCCCTAAATGTTACTGTTATATCATGTCTCCAGCAAATCAACAGTTTAAATTTCTAAACCAAGTGTGAGGGGTCAGTACACTGGGTTATCACAGATGTGGACTACTGGGCACTGAAAATAAAGTTGCCAAGTAATGACCGCAGCAGACCAAAACAGTGTTTTTCTATCCTGGCCCTCGAGCCCTCTGCCCTGTGTGTATTAGATATATACCTGCCTCCAACACACCTGATTCAAATAATCAGCTCGTCATCACGTTCTCCCGACGCCTGATAATGACCCATTCATTTGAATCAGGTGTGTTGGAGCAGGGAAACATGTAAAACATACAGGGTAGAGGGTCCCGAGGACCAGGGCTGAAAAACAATGCTCTGATATCAACCCAGAGGTGAAAGTAAATTCCATTTATTTTTGGGTCAAAGCACAAAAGCATATTCAAAACACATCACTTTCAATGAACACAGAGAAAACATCTTTGAAAATAAGAGCAGAGTGCATGAAGTCCAGTAGAAAGTTCAACATTTGTGAAATACACAATTAGAATAATTCTGTACCTAAGTATATAGTATATAAGTATTGCTTTGTCATTTCTATGCTGGAAAAGTACTGAAAAAATAAGATGTAATTATCAGTAATATCATGCTTGGCAAATAACTATATGTCCATACTGGTTTTCCATCATACTACAAAATTGTAGTAAATTGCTTTCTACCTGGTCGTCAAACTCGTAAATTTAACTAGATGAACCCTACTGAAGCCCTTTTACAACTCTACGGTATAAATATGTCTGAAAATACAACAATCAAATCAGGTACAGCTGAGAAATACATCACAAATTCAATCCATGTTTTTTGGTCCAGGAACAAATTACAAATTATTTTAGAAGCAGAACAAAATTCACCTTTGATAAAAGGGTACATATAAAAATGTATTGAAGTTACTGCATTGCAATTCAGCTTTCCAGTGGAGGCAACCAGGTACGAATAACAAATTATCACCGAAGATATACTAGATACTGAGCACAGCCATTACATCAAAGTTCGAACAGCTAATCAATATAATGGTCTGCCTCAAATATTAGCAATGGATTTTAAACTTGATAAAAGGTTTAATGTCCGAAGGAAGTCTCTTTACTTTTGGCAGCGAGCCCCGCAGAAAGAAGTCATCCTTATCTGATGGCATGGAGGTGTAATTTCTAGTGGATGACTTTTCCATTTCTGTAAGTGGGTGATTTTCAAAGAGGGTTAAAAGGCGTTCTGTTGTCCCTGTCTTCTATTCCATTGCTGGAATGTTGGCATCCATTTGGAGACTAATGGTTGGCCCTTCATCCTCATCTTCATCAGTCGACGCACCCTCTGCTGTTTGTTTGCTGTTGTTCAGTTGTAGACTGTGGCTGGTCATTATCTGGGGATGACTGGTTCGGTGGCTGTGGTGGTGGCTGGTGCGTGCTTGTCTGATGGTTGCCTCTGAGAAGCTCCTGATCCACTTCTCTTTTACTTGTAATGGAGGATTTCCCAAATCCCATTAAAATCAACCTGAAGAAATTAATAGGCCAACTTTATTTTATTTTACCTCATGAGTAAATAACACATGTAGTAAATACTGCAGAATCCACTGAGTAAATACAGCCCACACATTTTTACAGCTCACTGAAGGATTAACATTCATCTGTGACATAATATATGTTGGCTGTCTGTAACTTAGGTGTTTAGTGGCCAAGCATTAATTATTGCCAGGAGTTACTCATAATATTAGACAGTAACATCTGGGCTTATTGACAACTTGACTGAAAATAATTATGCTTACATTGAGCTAGGTTTAAACAACCATAACATGCTACAATGGCAGCTGTGAAAAAGGTTTCTGGGACATCCAACCATGTCAGAGTCGTGCAAATGATCAGTTTACTCAACATGTACACTGTGACTAGCCTATTTGTATGACGTTTCTGTATCATCAACAAAGAAATTACACATTGGTTAAATGCGCAACAATTGTCTCACAAATAACAAAACACACGACGTATGAAAACATGCCCATATAATAAATGCTATGGGGCAATAATTATTTTCTCCTCCATGGACAATTTCCCAAAGCTTCTTAGTCCACAACCAATCCATCATGTCAGTCTCTCTACTAAACTTCTCACATTTGCATGCTAACATTTTCAACTTTCAACCCCTCCTCTTTGGTAGTGTTGCGGACCAGTCCTGCATCACCCAGAATCCCACAGTGCCTTGCGAGGAAATTTGCTCATGGCCCATAAAAAATTAATCTTCCTCACATTGTGTTGCAAAGCCTTCAGCAACTCTTTACTGTATCAGTGGTGTAGTGTAGCCCCAGTTTGTGCTGCACATATATTACCATGTCTTGGTATTAAGGGTGTAGGATTGTGTAATTTTTTTTGTATTTCCCCTTTGTGTCAGGGAAACAAAGAATTCTTTCTTATTAAAAAAAAACCCTGAAGCATTACACTTTTGAAAAAGCAGAAATTCGATGATACAATTATATGAAGTAGCCTTTAATATAACCGTCTTTAACAACTCCTTCCTTCTTTGCTTGCTATACAACTAAAGTAAACCAAAGTGATAATAGGGATGTCATGAGCCAATAGCTCATGAATGCACGAGCACACACTTGATCTGACACAACAGATAAACATCGGCGATTGCTATCTGTGAATATTATCATATTTGCCAATAGGCCGACAGCATTCAACAAGGCGAATATCAGACGATACTGATGTTTGGCCAAAATATATCGGTGCATCCATCCTTGGTAGGCGTGTATACTACACCTAGCGCCATACACCTAATACAGAACATGGAAGGATGCCTTGCCTTAAAGGTTTTATATGTAAACATTTTAGTTCAAAACATTTAATTAGCTAAAATTATCTAGTGATGTTAGAATGCTAACAAGCCAGCCCTGGGCCTGAAAACCTCTTTCTCCCAGCAGTCCAAAGCTCCTGTGCTAGTGGTGGCTAGCTACAGTCATGGATGTATAAAAAGAACATAGTTAACAACAGTTAGCAATTACTCTGGTGATATGCTGCCCCTATTTTTTAGGAGTATGAATTGAAGGTGGTCAATTGCACCTTTAAGGATAAAATCAAGGAACAAAACTCCCCCCTGTGTAGTTAATGCCATAGACTGCAGGAAAAATAACATAGCTGGCTGCAGCCTTGATCTACATGAGGGTATCTTCACCTATTTCTGTGTGTATACCTACATATATGGCTGCACCCCCATAGCTTCATGTTTTTTGTTTAACGGAATGACTTTTTGTGCTGCTCTGGTTAGTTCCAAGGTTTCAAACGTTGTTGTAATTATATTATCTAGATAGTGTGCTGCATGCATATGCTGCCAGTAACAGCCAGTCTATAGAAGAAGTGTTGCCAAGTTTAACATTTGGATATGAAGAGCCTGGTCATGCTTTTTGCTCTCAGCCTGACGTGACATTGTTCCGCTACTGGAGCACTAAGCTGCTCCTGTCTTTTCCTGCACGCAGTTTTTCTTTTTGGCTGGTGCCCATTTGCAAAAGCAGAATTGAACTTGGATTTTATTTTTCATTTAACTCCTGCATAGAGCAGCTTTAAGAAACACAAACAAGCAAAGAAACTCATTAAATGATAAACTAATCAAATTAAGTAACCTGGTTTCATAGTTTTAGGGCACAGGGTCCATCTGAACATGTCACTAGAAAATGTCCAAAACAATGTTTTCTACACACACATGGATACACATTTGCTAAAGGATATGTAGACACTGTGGCACATTGCCCACACACACTCACACAAACTCACACACTCACGTACACTCTCTCTCCCAAATCCTCCTCCCACTATAGCAGAGCCACAGCTCCCCTAACACACATTACAGATACACATCCACTAAGAACAGCAAGAATGTAGCATGAACTAGACCTACCAACGGATCTGAACTGCGAGCAAAGTCAACTGTCATGTTTCCCTGTGAAATGGGTTTTTGCATTAATGTTTAATGCAAAGTAGCGGTATCCTGCAAGCTTAACCAGGTGCAGCAGGAGGGCCATCATGCTGTGAAAAGAATAAGAGTTTTTGAGACGAGTCCACTGGTCAACTTAACTGTAAAATGATGAAAACATCCATGATATTTACACTGTGCAACATACATTGTGGCAAGCTACTGCAGACAACATAATCAGCCCAGTTGCCAGAATAAATGTTGGCATTGTACATCTCAGATATGTTGCTTTTGTATGCTTCATATGTATGATGAATGGGATGAATGAACAAGATTTCTACAATGAGTTATATCACGTGGATATTACTTGTATGTGAGCAGAATTGTCAGGAGGAGGGTATGTTGTTGGCAAGATGTTTGTGAAACGAGAGAACACTGTTGGAGACAGCTTTCCACATGTGAAGGCATGAAACCACTGGATATTTTTAAGATGACTTCAGGCCATCTCAAGCTGTGTTTTACTAACCATAAGTTCAAGAAACTGAAACAAGGCCAGTTGCCTATGATATAGCACTTACAAAATAAAAATAACTTAAACTATAATAAGTAGTTTTTGTGCCTAAACCTAACCAGAGCATAAGCACAGCGTTGTGACAAGAGGTAGAGGAAACTGAACCTAAAGACATGGAAAGTTGCAACTTATGTGTGTTTTTTTTGTAGAAACATACTTTGCCAACATTTATCCTGGTGATTGGGTTGTTTCTGGACAATTTCCAACCATGTTTGTGCCACCAAAACCAGGTATTTCAGACCATAAGCACAGCATTGGCACAACATAAAATAGAAAATTAAATCTAAAGATATGTAAAGTTGCAGAAATTACATTGCCAACATTTCTTTTCACGATTGTGTTGATCTTAAATCTTAAAAACAAGAAACTGTGAAGCAAGTCTTGCAGTTTTGTAATGTGGATTTGTCACATGCACACAAAATGTGAATGAAATATAGCAGGCTAAGACAATGAGAGACTGTGTGGAACTAATATCACTGCACGGCTCATGAATACATTACTCATGAGCTGTGGAAGAAAAGACCTTTTAAAAGAAAACCTGCCTACACCAATTGTGTTGAGTTATGAGTAATTACTCCTTTCTAATCCACCCCCTGTTCTGTAGCCATTATCAAATATGTATTAATATTTCAAAAATAAAGTGTAATTTTTCTTATGTCAGCTTGATTCATCTGCAGGCAATGAATGGAGCAGGTTTATCAGCACCTTTTAATAATGCAATTTAATCTATACAATTTAATAATAGTCATTCTATAATGCTATTGCATTGTTAATATTGTAATGTTGTTACAATATTACAGTAGTCTAGTCTATAAATATTGCATCAGGATTGCATGGTCTTACAATATAAGGTGAATATGTTTTCAGATCAGAAACTAGAAACAACATGGAGCAAGCTTGTTTCAAAGTAGGTAGAGGGCAGTGTGGGACACCCACTTAGACAAAGCTCCTCTGAAGAGATGTCAAGGGACAAACTGTTGAGAGGCAACAGAGATGATTTACTACTAGTGGCTGTCCTGCTGTAGTGGAGGGGAATCACACAGAATAAGAGCAGGTAAGAGTCTGATTTCATGGAGAAAGAGAGAGACTGCTGGTGTGAAGAGGGACTGGAAGGACTGACTACCAAAGAAGTGGGATGCTGTTTGTGTGTGTGTGCTTGTGCATGTGTGTGGGAAAAAGAGAGGGCACGCAAGCAGAAATTGGTGGAAACAAGAGAGGAAGGAAAGATGGCAGGTCAAGAGACGGGCCAGATTTATGGAGTACCATTTCAGTTTTTAAAAGCCTGCCCACATTACATTAACTCAAGTGATTATAGGGGGAGTGGGGAGGCTTTGTGGTAAATCATGTCCACTTTCATACAGCGGCAGCCCTTACTTGATGGATTGTGTTTGTTAGTGGAGCCTCGTGCAGAATGTATGCGACATAGCCAAGATATTGCAAAATTTCAGGGGGCAAAGGGAGAGAGACTGCATGTCAGTGGATATGGCGTGGCAGTGTTTGATTTGTGATTTCACGTACAGCAGTTCAGAAGGGCTGTCAGCTGAGGGGGGGTTTCTGAGTGTCTCCTCCTAAATCATATTTTCTTGCTTGATGTGTGACTTGCAGCAAAGACATCAAAATTGTCACAGATGTTTAAGAATGTATTTGCTGGCGTGTTACACAGTTCCCCGACATCCTGTAGTGCAGTTTTAGTGAAATGCACACAGAACATCTGCAAGAACGTAAAAGTCGATATTCTAAATTAATGGAAGACCATGCGAGAGGAAATGCGTTGGTGTTTCAGGGAGGCTATTCAAAGTTTGGCACTTTTCCACTTCAACACAAATACCAAAATAGCTCAGAAGGCTGCAATTTTATAGAGTCCTTGATTAACATGTACAGGTTTTTCAAATTTTGTCGAGGATAAAATTCCTCTCTGTACAAAGCAGAATATACGAGGTATGTTAAAGTGCATGATGATCATATCAAGCTCTCCACATTCTTAAACCTTGCAAGGGAGTTTCAAGTATACTTACTTATTTTGAAAGAATATGCTCAGAATAAATCTGTGCTATGAGTGTTATATATTAGTCAAAACTCATTCATGTTTATATTTTGCTTTCTGCATCCAGTGTGCCAGTCATATGACACTGACATACTGTAGGTCTTTTCACAGCACTCACCTTCACCAGCGTTCCAGTGATGACGGCTCTGCTGTGTTCACCTCGGTTGTCGTTGCTGTTAACTGTTAAACATCAAGAATTGAGTCTCTCTGATCCCTCTGATGCACGCTGTCATGTTGGAGACATGTAGCTGCCACTCTTTGGCTCGTGGGCTCCTTTGTTATGTGATGGAGGAGAAAGTTTGATGAAACGGTTGATCGTTTGAAAAGATTTACTGCGTGCCCCAAGGAGAGAAGGGGAGAAGTTGAGAGGGTGATTTCTCAGTCGCTAAATGGTAGCTGACAAAAACTAAGTAGGGGATCGTGTACACAACACTGTATAAAGCATGTTGATGTGCAATCACTGGTATGGCAGAAATTTCCCCGACACAGCAGGTGGGAAATTGGTAGGAATTTGTTCCCAGACAGCAATAACATACCCATCAGTTGTCAGACGCATCAGCTGCCACCAATATGAACACTTGCATGACAAGCGGAAATGGAAATAATCTCTGGTACAATGTGGCACTGACAACTTATTGCTCATTGAGTCACAACAACCAAATAAAACTTTACGTTTCCTAATCAATTTTTATTTTATCTTGAGATAACACTGTGTGTAAATTTGAATGAATTAAACTCATCATCATTTTGACCTGGCAAGCTGGCAAGACAGTAGTTAACGTACTATTAATACCACGTGCTTACTAGCTAACAGTAAGGTTTGCAGGCATCATTTATAATTTACAAAGGCTTGCTTTCCTGGTTAATTATCTAAAGGAGATGTTCTTGCAGACGTTCTGTGTGTTTCACTAAAACTGCACTACAGGATGTCGGGGAACTGTGTATCATGCGAGCAAATACATTCTTAAACATCTGTTAACTGCTGCTAACTGTAGCTGTCATTAGCTAGTTAGCTCAGTTAGCGGTATAGCTAGCGGCCCAGACTGGGAGCTTGGCGCACCGGGGATGTTTTGGTGTTTACACCACAAGCGAAGGAGCTCTGGACTGGGACATGGTCAGGCTAGCATGTTAGCATGCTAGCTTCAGTCTATATCTCTGCAACACAATACACAGATGTCTCATATCAGAACTGTTATTCATATTGATCATTTTAGTTCATTTTTGAATGTTTTCAACTCAATTTCTTACACATTGCACACATTGCATGTTTAAATGTCCACCATGCCTCACATACTTTATGTTTAACTATTTGCTTTTTAGCTATGTTAAATAGTATTTTTGTGTGGTTAATAAATAGGCCTGGAAGACACATATAACCATATATCTATGTGATGTCTTAAAGCCTCAACTGGGCTAGTCACAGAGCTGCTGACTGGCTCTTTCACACTGTCAATGCAGCAAGGTAAACGCTACATTTACATTCGACAGAGACACATGAGACATGTGAGATGCTTTTTTTTCACACATCACTGCTTCCTGACAGTGTGTCTGCCTGTAATGTTGTTGCCTGGTTACCGCAGAAAGCAGGAGGACGCTGAAAAATCAAAGTGAAATTTTAAAATGACCTCTTCCTGATCTTCAAGCCTCGCTATCAAATGCAACAGATTGTACAAGTATTGCATGAGCCCCAAACTCAGTATTCATGTCCTGGAAATGTTGGAGACAATAAAAAGAAGGAGCACTGCTGCAGATTACAGAGAAACATGCCACATTAAGCAGCAGTCAAAGGGCCACAAGCAGATATACTGCAATGTCTAACACAGCAGGCATTGCCTCGATAATACACACAGGAATGAGCAGGATTTAAGATGTCTGTTTGAAAATGATCTCATTGTAGTGCTAGTGCACACAGGATGTGCAGCTGGCTTTATCCATGTTGGCCTTGACATTTATTTCCTGCCATTATTTTTCCACAGTTATGACCTGTATTTATATCATTTATTCACATTCTGTAACTATCATCTAGAGATCTACCTGCACACCCACAGTTTATAAGTGATATGTTCCACATTGTCTTGCTCAAGAAAGGCAGCGCTCTCTCTTTCTTTCTTCAGTGTGCTCGCTCGCTCGCTCGCTCTGATGTGACTAGCTGTGGGTGATTGATTGGTGAGCAGTCAGTCAGGGACAAGCTCAGTATAGCCGCTGCACTAACTCTGAAAACAAAACTATACGTAATTACTATGATTATTGTTGATATTGTTTTTTGCCATTGGACAGTTACTCTAATATTTATTCCTGTAAGAAAGCCTGCCAAGATGCAATGACATCACAATCTTTAGGTGCATTTATTTTACTGACCTAGATGAGGAGAAGAAGTCTGCACTTTTGATCCCCACCCATCTTTCTTTCTCTGTCCATGAGTGAATGTTAACCTTTTTTATATCATGTAAGGGCCATCATGCCTGACGAGGTGGCTATTAGAAGGAATTAATGGACAACTTGAAGGCTATAACCATCCGATGCAGGTTTGACTAACCCCTAAATTCCGCCAGATCCGTGTTCAGTCCGGCTTCGCTCCGTCACAGCTCCGCTACAGCAGCATGTTTCACTCTAGTCTATGTATTTACTTCCACTGGCTTCACTGCACTGTGTATCAACTCTGTTGCAGCTCTGGCAGTCCGGAGCCTTCCGCAGCAGATACGCAGGGCTTCTATTTCTGCCGGATGCCGGAGCACGGCGCAACAATTCAGCCAAATTCAGCACAGAGCAGACAGGAAGTCACACACCGAAACAACAACATAACATCCGATTAATTTTCATAATAAAACACAAAATCTCAAAAAAGAGACAATTCCAAGCACTTCTTCCTATCCTTCGGTTGGGAACACTTGTTGTTGTTGTGTTTATAACGCATAACTATAACTGCAGCCGCGTGTGATTATGTAATTATTGCGGGAACTCCTCGGACTCGCAACTCCAGCTGTCCAGCACCATGCTGGACTCAAAACGCAGCTGGTGGGGGTTGCCGGACGATGGAGCAAAACCACACCGGAGCATTTCCGCAACGGACATGCATCCAGTGGAATTCTAGAGTAACCCCTAAATTCCACCAGATCCGTGCCACGGCAGCAGAGCTGATAGGTTTCACTCTAGCCTATGTGTGTACTTCTACTGGCTCCACTGGGTTGCGTATCAACTCCGTTGCAGCTCCGGCAGTCCGGACCCTTCCGGAGCAGATACACAAAGCTTCTATTTCTGCCGGATGCTGGAACACAGCGCATCAATTCAGCCGAATTCAGCACAGAGCAGACAGGAAGTCACACACCGAAACAACAACAACCAGCTGTGCAGCAGTGCTGCGCCGTGCTGCACTCAAAACGGAGCCGCCGGGGGTTGCCAGATGACGGAGCATGGAGCAAAACCGTAGCGGAGCCGTTCCGCAACGTACATGCAACCAGTGGAATTCCCGGGTAATAGCTGAAACAATCATCAACTCCTTATTCAAAGTGAATATTGTTCACTACTCCCGTAAATAGGAGGAACCTTAGACATAGCAACAGGATATATACTAGTTCGCTCAGCTCATAGAACCCTTTGGCTCAGCTATTAGCTAGAAAGCTAACGTTCAAAGATTCAAAGACAACGGGGGTAAACACATATAAAGTCAGTTTACTGACCTTTACCAAATCAAAAATAGGGTTTACTAACCTTTTCATGAGTTAACCATTGCTTAACATTGGACATTTTAGCCAGCTGAAACTTAGTTCACCCAGTTTTTATTCTCTAGTAGACTACTACTTAAACTCATTTAAATAAAACTGAGGTTTCTGCAGCTAGCTGATTCCAATACCTCTCATTTTGAGATACAGGCCATAGCACATTCATTTTTAACAGCAGAATCAAGTATTCACTCAGACTGTGGAATAAAATGTAGGTAAACGGTTGTGATAACAGGTGTTCTTGTTGCTGTCCAGCAAAACTGACAAACTAAAAAAAGTGTATGAGACGGTAATTAATCCCTTGGGTATTTATCATTGGACTTGGAAGTGGATGGATAATGGTTTCCCCACTTCACCTGATGCACTAATTACCTGGTGTTTTAATAATGTTGGAGGAAGAAGAAAACTTTCATCATGGAAATCCCAACATGGGATCCTGCCCATGGAGAAATGGCTGCCCTTCCCACTTTAGAAGGGCTGTGTGTAGCTGCTATATCCAGTCATTGGACTTTGGCCAATCACTTAAAAAAAAGAAAAAGAGAATAGAGGCAATGTGCCTGGAGAGCTCATTTGGGCCCACTGATATATCTTTTATTATTATTTCACATATACATTCTTATACTTTCATATAAGTTTTTTCTGTGTTTTTGTTTGGAGTCATCCTGTTTGAAGCTCTGAGTCAGGGTATGCGCTCCTCCTTGAAATACAGTGGTACTGGACTCATACCAAGTGGACTGTCAAAAGGTTTTACTGTTATTCTCGCAAAAATACAACTAACCTGCACAACACAGGGCGAGGCTAAATCAAACGCAATAACAAGCTTACATTCACATTTTTGGTGTTCATTCTAATCAGTTATGTTACCAGTTACTGATTGCATCTGTATTCTCAACTTGTTTCATTGTTTTTGTATGCACATCTGATTTGTCCTAGACATTTTATGTCTCGCGTTCTATATTATAGACTCAGTATTAATAACAGGTTACATTGTATTACATGTATATTCTTATTATATAAAACTGCACACACACATTCTTATTAATTGTCCGAGATATATTGTGCAAAACAGAATATTGAGTAAGGCCTGGCACCAGTAAGGACAGCAGACAGGAAGTCACACACCGAAACAACAACATAACATCCGATTAATTTTCATAATAAAACACAAAATCTCAAAAAAGAGACAATTCCAAGCACTTCTTCCTATCCTTCGGTTGGGAACACTTGTTGTTGTTGTGTTTATAACGCATAACTATAACTGCAGCCGCGTGTGATTATGTAATTATTGCGGGAACTCCTCGGACTCGCAACTCCAGCTGTCCAGCACCATGCTGGACTCAAAACGCAGCTGGTGGGGGTTGCCGGACGATGGAGCAAAACCACACCGGAGCATTTCCGCAACGGACATGCATCCAGTGGAATTTTAGAGTAACCCCTAAATTCCACCAGATCCGTGCCACGGCAGCAGAGCTGATAGGTTTCACTCTAGCCTATGTGTGTACTTCTACTGGCTCCACTGGGTTGCGTATCAACTCCGTTGCAGCTCCGGCAGTCCGGACCCTTCCGGAGCAGATACACAAAGCGGAGCCGTTCCGCAACGTACATGCAACCAGTGGAATTCCCGGGTAATAACACTCATCAACTCCTTATTCAAAGTGAATATTGTTCACTACTCCCGTAAATAGGAGGAACCTTAGACATAGCAACAGGATATATACTAGTTCGCTCAGCTCATAGAACCCTTTGGCTCAGCTATTAGCCAGAAAGCTAACGTTATGCTAGCAAGATTCAAAGACAACGGGGGTAAACACATGTAAAGTCAGTTTACTGACCTTTACCAAATCAAAAATAGGGTTTACTAACCTTTTCATGAGTTAACCATTGCTTAACATTGGACATTTTAGCCAGCTGAAACTTAGTTCACCCAGTTTTTATTCTCTAGTAGACTACTACTTAAACTCATTTAAATAAAACTGAGGTTTCTGCAGCTAGCTGATTCCAATACCTCTCATTTTGAGATACAGGCCATAGCACATTCATTTTAAACAGCAGAATCAAGTATTCACTCAGACTGTGGAATAAAATGTAGGTAAACGGTTGTGATAACAGGTGTTCTTGTTGCTGTCCAGCAAAACTGACAAACTAAAAAAAGTGTATGAGACGGTAATTAATCCCTTGGGTATTTATCATTGGACTTGGAAGTGGATGGATAATGGTTTCCCCACTTCACCTGATGCACTAATTATCTGGTGTTTTAATAATGTTGGAGGAAGAAGAAAACTTTCATCATGGAAATCCCAACATGGGATCCTGCCCATGGAGAAATGGCTGCCCTTCCCACTTTAGAAGGGCTGTGTGTAGCTGCTATATCCAGTCATTGGACTTTGGCCAATCACTTAAAAAAAAAGAAAAAGAGAATAGAGGCAATGTGCCTGGAGAGCTCATTTGGGCCCACTGATATATCTTTTATTATTATTTCACATATACATTCTTATACTTTCATATAAGTTTTTTCTGTGTTTTTGTTTGGAGTCATCCTGTTTGAAGCTCTGAGTCAGGGTATGCGCTCCTCCTTGAAATACAGTGGTACTGGACTCATACCAAGTGGACTGTCAAAAGGTTTTACTGTTATTCTCGCAAAAATACAACTAACCTGCACAACACAGGGCGAGGCTAAATCAAACGCAATAACAAGCTTACATTCACATTTTTGGTGTTCATTCTAATCAGTTATGTTACCAGTTACTGATTGCATCTGTATTCTCAACTTGTTTCATTGTTTTTGTATGCACATCTGATTTGTCCTAGACATTTTATGTCTCGCGTTCTATATTATAGACTCAGTATTAATAACAGGTTACATTGTATTACATGTATATTCTTATTATATAAAACTGCACACACACATTCTTATTAATTGTCCGAGATATATTGTGCAAAACAGAATATTGAGTAAGGCCTGGCACCAGTAAGGACAGCAGACAGGAAGTCACACACCGAAACAACAACATAACATCCGATTAATTTTCATAATAAAACACAAAATCTCAAAAAAGAGACAATTCCAAGCACTTCTTCCTATCCTTCGGTTGGGAACACTTGTTGTTGTTGTGTTTATAACGCATAACTATAACTGCAGCCGCGTGTGATTATGTAATTATTGCGGGAACTCCTCGGACTCGCAACTCCAGCTGTCCAGCACCATGCTGGACTCAAAACGCAGCTGGTGGGGGTTGCCGGACGATGGAGCAAAACCACACCGGAGCATTTCCGCAACGGACATGCATCCAGTGGAATTTTAGAGTAACCCCTAAATTCCACCAGATCCGTGCCACGGCAGCAGAGCTGATAGGTTTCACTCTAGCCTATGTGTGTACTTCTACTGGCTCCACTGGGTTGCGTATCAACTCCGTTGCAGCTCCGGCAGTCCGGACCCTTCCGGAGCAGATACACAAAGCGGAGCCGTTCCGCAACGTACATGCAACCAGTGGAATTCCCGGGTAATAACACTCATCAACTCCTTATTCAAAGTGAATATTGTTCACTACTCCCGTAAATAGGAGGAACCTTAGACATAGCAACAGGATATATACTAGTTCGCTCAGCTCATAGAACCCTTTGGCTCAGCTATTAGCCAGAAAGCTAACGTTATGCTAGCAAGATTCAAAGACAACGGGGGTAAACACATGTAAAGTCAGTTTACTGACCTTTACCAAATCAAAAATAGGGTTTACTAACCTTTTCATGAGTTAACCATTGCTTAACATTGGACATTTTAGCCAGCTGAAACTTAGTTCACCCAGTTTTTATTCTCTAGTAGACTACTACTTAAACTCATTTAAATAAAACTGAGGTTTCTGCAGCTAGCTGATTCCAATACCTCTCATTTTGAGATACAGGCCATAGCACATTCATTTTAAACAGCAGAATCAAGTATTCACTCAGACTGTGGAATAAAATGTAGGTAAACGGTTGTGATAACAGGTGTTCTTGTTGCTGTCCAGCAAAACTGACAAACTAAAAAAAGTGTATGAGACGGTAATTAATCCCTTGGGTATTTATCATTGGACTTGGAAGTGGATGGATAATGGTTTCCCCACTTCACCTGATGCACTAATTATCTGGTGTTTTAATAATGTTGGAGGAAGAAGAAAACTTTCATCATGGAAATCCCAACATGGGATCCTGCCCATGGAGAAATGGCTGCCCTTCCCACTTTAGAAGGGCTGTGTGTAGCTGCTATATCCAGTCATTGGACTTTGGCCAATCACTTAAAAAAAAAGAAAAAGAGAATAGAGGCAATGTGCCTGGAGAGCTCATTTGGGCCCACTGATATATCTTTTATTATTATTTCACATATACATTCTTATACTTTCATATAAGTTTTTTCTGTGTTTTTGTTTGGAGTCATCCTGTTTGAAGCTCTGAGTCAGGGTATGCGCTCCTCCTTGAAATACAGTGGTACTGGACTCATACCAAGTGGACTGTCAAAAGGTTTTACTGTTATTCTCGCAAAAATACAACTAACCTGCACAACACAGGGCGAGGCTAAATCAAACGCAATAACAAGCTTACATTCACATTTTTGGTGTTCATTCTAATCAGTTATGTTACCAGTTACTGATTGCATCTGTATTCTCAACTTGTTTCATTGTTTTTGTATGCACATCTGATTTGTCCTAGACATTTTATGTCTCGCGTTCTATATTATAGACTCAGTATTAATAACAGGTTACATTGTATTACATGTATATTCTTATTATATAAAACTGCACACACACATTCTTATTAATTGTCCGAGATATATTGTGCAAAACAGAATATTGAGTAAGGCCTGGCACCAGTAAGGTTGTTTTCTAGGAAGAGGTCAGAGTGACGCGGCCAGATGTTCCTTGTGTTCGTTCCAAAGATACTGTTGACAGATTACTTTGTTTGAGCCAAAATTCCCTGAGAACTCCAGCAGGGAGGAAGTTAAAAGGAAAAGCTCCTTTTGGTTTTGGAGATAGGGAGACTCTAAATAAAGAGGAGAAGGATGAGAAGACTTCTCTCTGCATATTTATGTAGCCCTATCACTCAACTCTGTTTTAGGATTTTCATGATTAACCCTTTAATGTATCAGACTGCATGGGAGCGAATTGGTGAGAGCTACTAAAATGTATAATTTGGGATGTTTTACAATAATTAACACACCCTGAAAATGACTGGCTAAATTGCAGAGAGGCCTGGTTAGTTTATTAATTGCAACTATACTTTCATTGAGCATTAACTTTCCCATGTAGTTTACTTGAACCGTAACTACTGTATAGCTCTTATTCAATATAAACCTCAACAGCATGAAAAGCACCTTTTTTTTTTTACAAGGATTTAGCAATAATAAACAGTTTTAATGTCTAAACCTTGTGGCTCATATCTTTTAGCTTTGTTTTGAATCACCTCATAACCAAGAAATACACACACATTAGAAACCTTCAAATAGTAGTACCCTGGGGTTTTTGGAGTGTTTCAGTTGGTACCAGTGATGGGGCGCATGTTTGAGCTCATATATAAACCTGCGCTGAACCCGCAGGTCAGGACACTGACCTGCGGGTTCAGCGCACCCGAACCACGGAAAAGCGATCCAGTAATTTCCTCCAAAACCTCTCATATGTATATGTGACGACTGCATGTTACATTTTAATAAAAAAAACAGATGCTTAGTGTGTGCTATACATAAGACTAATATAGACTAATAATGAAAATACGATGAGATTCATCCTATGCAGGCTATGAATGATATGGGAAAGCTAAGGTATGGAGTATTAACAGTAATACACTTTAACTGCACTTTAACACTGATGTAAACTTTAACAAACATAAACTGTGACACAATAAACCAAAGTCTTACAACTGCCCTATTACTTATAAAGGGGATGGAAAACTCAGAGCATTTTAACTGACATACAAGCAGGAAAACACAGCAAACAGGTTAAAATAACACCTGAACAGGCCTGACGTTAACTTTCCAAATGTCCCTGATGAATTTAAGGTGGAGTACCATTAACTTACGTCGACTCAGCTATTTACTGATTATTAAACAATGCTACTATCGTCCGAAGTAAGCTAGCAAGCTAACACTCTGCTCCAACAACGGTAACTACGATGCATATTAGTTTCATTCACTTCATCACATTGACGTTACTGTACCTTTTTCCTTTTCACTTGTTTCTTCCTCTTCTTTCCTTCTTTTCCTTCCCTGGGTGCCGGATGGTTTCAATCTTTTGGACATTGTGATTCTGCTACAGTCCTGATAGCCTTGCTCAACGCCCGCTCCATTGCTAATAAATCTCTCATCCTCAATGAACTTTTCACCAGAGAGTCCCTGGATTTTATGTTTTTTACTGAAACGTGGCAACGTGAGGGTGAATTTGTCCACTTGAATGAGCTCTGTCCTGTCGGCTGCTCAGTTACTGGTGCGCCTCGCTTGGCACGCCGTGGAGGTGGGTTCGCTGCTGTATACCGCGACATATACTTGTGCAGAGAAATAAATTTAGTTAACCACTCCTCCTTTGAGTCACAGATGATAAAGATTGGTTCAACTGATGTATTTTATTGTGTCTTAATTTACCGCCCCCCTGGCCCTGCAGGTGTCTTCCTTGATGATTTTACAGAGTTTTTAGCCTCCATAATTAAGTTGAAGAAGGTTTTAATCATTGGCGATTTTAACATTCACATTGATAAGGTCAGCTGCAACATGGCTGCCGACCTCCTGGCCATAACTGACTCTTTCAACTTCACCCAGCTAGGGATGTAACAGTTACCGGTGTCACGATAAACCACGGTAAAATTCCCGACGGTGAAGGTTACCGTTTAAGTTTTAATTACCATGGTAACCGACGCGGTCGATAACCACGGTGTGGAAAACTCGCGAGATACTTTATCCAAGTCTCCCTACGCAGGCGCAGCGTGCAACGTGCGCTTGTTATGTAGTGAAGAAGACATGGCGGAGGGAGGACGTGATAGTAGCGGTTATTATAAGAATGCTCAGGGACAGCTGGTCGAGGATGGCAGTCCTATCTGCAGGAGCTGCAAGAAGAAAGTTGTTGCGAGGGGCGGACACATCCAATTTACTTACTCATTTGCGCAACCATCACCCTCAACTGTTCAGCGAATGCAAGGTAAATTAACCTTAAGCTCAGGTGCATGATGTGTGTGTATGTCGAGTTTTCTCTGTCTAATTTGCTGTTGTCACTAATGTAAACTGACCAGATAGTGGTATAACTGAACGAAGTTGATCCGTGATTTGGCACGTTATCTGAACCGCTTATTAATTGTAGATTTCACTTTTTAAAGTCGACCTAATAATTCCCCAAATATTGATGCAGAGCTGCAGTGAGGAGGACTTGAGACAAACACGTACTGGGTGGACTGAGTTAGTGAATGCAAACTGACTGAGATGACTGACTTTCATCTCAGCTCCGTTCACCGGAGCAGCGTCTACCTGTGGCTCAGCAGCCATTAGACCAATCAGATTGACTGAGTCCACTGACAACAGACGAGCAAGCAGACAGAGACAGACAGCCAATATATACAAGTAATATCAGAAATATATAATACTTGTGGATTATTTGTAGAATAGACTATATATAAAGAATAATATAAAATGGTGAATATAACAAGTGTCTAGATAGATAAGAGCCAAAATAGAGTATTCATAATTAATTTAACAATAATCCTTTTTGTTTTGATCTAAAAGATTATCCAACCTGTTTCTCACAAAAGTGATATGATCTAGATTGTGAGTTTTGTGATCTGTTGGTTGCACCCTTAGTATTAAGTAACAATGACAGTAATAATTAATAATGACATTTTCTATTCATTTTTTCACAGAGAGGGTCTGCTGGCCAATCGAGTGCTACTGCCAGTACATCTCATTCTACCTCTGTAACGCAACGTAATTACAGGGCGCGTTTCAAAAACAGGCTGCTTATACCCTAACCCTTTTAATATATAATAAATCTATTTAAATATAAATCTTGGTGAAATTATTTCAATTTATCAGTGTATCAGTGTTTTTTCAACATTTTGAAGACATTTTAAAAATACTGCGGTATACCGATAACCGTGATAATTTTGGTCGCTATTACCGTGGTGTGAAATTTTCATACCATTACATCCCTACACCCAGCATGTCTCTGGACCTACACACACCAAGGGCCATACCCTGGACCTTGTCTTCTCCCTTGGTTTAAGCATTGCTAATGTGTGTGTAGGATGTGTGTGTTAGCGATCACAGTTGTGTTTTCTTTGACCTCGCCTTTCCCTTGGATCCTCCTCCTCCTCCGAAAACGAGGGCAGAAAGGCAGTTTATAAATGAGGATGCTGTTGGGAAGTTTTCTGTTTTGTTCGATCCATACTCCCTGGTGGGATACAGTGATGCAGATGCTTTAATAGGGGCTTTTAACAGCCATTGCTTGGACATTATAGACAAAGTGGCACCTTTGAAATTAAGCCATGTCTCACATAAAAATCATTGTCCGTGGATTGATGAACCTATTAAGAATCTCCAGAGAAACTGTCGAAAGGTAGAGCGCCTATGGAAATCAACAAATCTTGAAGTTCACAGGATTCACCTGAAGGAATTGAGAGCCTCCTTAAATGAAATCCTAAGAAATGCCAGAACCCAATACTTCTCTCAGCTAATATCTTTGAATAAGAAAAACCCCAAAATCCTGTTTGACACCATACACTCCATAGTGTCCCCTACCACCCCTCAAATTCCCGTGTTTTCCCAAGTAGACAGTAATGCACTCCTCACTTTCTTTGTTGAAAAGATCAGAGATATCAGGGGAAACACCTTACCACCATCTTGTTATGGGTCTGCCTGTGTGTTGTCACCCCCTCACACTTGGTCCTCATTTAACCCCGTGACATTACATGATGTCTCTACCCTACTTGATAAAATGAAACCCTCCTCCTGTCCTACAAATGTCCTCCCTACAGCGCTGTTCAAAAAGTCTTTTAAGTCTCTTGGCCCTCGTATTGTTGATGTGTTTAATTTATCTCTTTTACTGGAGTTGTTCCCTGTGTCTTTAAACATGCAGTTGTCAAACCAATATTGAAAAAACCCAGTTTGGATCCATCACATCCTGAAAATTATAGGCCAATTTCTAAACTCCCCTTTGTGTCAAAAATCTTAGAAAAAGTGGTGGCAGAACAACTCACTGTACATTTAGAAAACCATGAGATCTTCGATAAATTCCAGTCTGGATTCCGTAAAAGGCATTCTACTGAAACTGCACCACTTAAAGTTTCAAGTGACATTTTGTTGTCAGCCGACTCAGGGGAATACACTGTCCTGGTTTTATTAGACCTGTCATCTGCCTTTGATACTGTTGATCATAATACTCTGATCAAAAGACTCCATGATCTGGTTGGGATGTCTGGTTCAGTTTTACAGTGGTTCTCGTCATATCTGTCAGGTAGAACCTTTAGTGTTTGTGCGAACCAGATTATGTCTGATACCACTGAACTCCCATGTGGGGTTCCCCAGGGCTCGGTCTTGGGACCAATCTTATTCCCCAGATAGCAAAAACCTTTTGGCATCATTTTGGCCCAAATCTGGCTGGTCATTTTGGCAAGATTATGGCCAGGCTTCCGGGCCCTAAATGGCCCAAAATAGGCAAGCCAAAATCAAACCAAAAGGATGCCAAAACTCACCCAAAACTAATTGTGGCCTTCCAAAATACAGCCATAATTGTCCCAGAAGTGCTCCAAATCCACACAACCCAGCCAAAGCTAAATAAACCCACCACCCCGCCACCCCCACCCCTCCCCTCCCCATGTCATAATTATTTACTGCTGTATTTGAAAAACAAATACGAAGATTTAAATCATTTGTTCTTTTTTATTATTAGTTGTATGGCCAGGTACACAAAGAGAATGCAGGCCAAAAACAGACAATAACAATAATATTAAATATAACAACTGTATAAACACGGCAAGGCAAGTCAAAAACTTAATTTAATCACATCAAAGAACGTATTTGAGATAACTCCGATATATAGAACATATAGCAACAACTGTTCCATAAAAACCGAATACAAGTCACAGTGTGAAGGTTCTAACCCAACTGTGTGTGTGTGTGTGTGAGTGCATGTCAATGTGCTCCTGGCTGGGTGCTAGCTGCGTTCTGGCTGGGTCCTGGCTTGCGCTTCTTCCTCCCGCCGTCTCTGTCTCCAGCCCAGTAAAACCATTTCTTGATTGATTTGGCAATTTCATCGTCGGTGGCTGAAGAGCAGGCGGGGTTTCTTCTCACAGCGGCTAAAAGTGATAGTATATACAAAGACAACATAAACAGACTTACTAAATCAACTATAACCTTGGAATGCTTCATTAAAACTTTAATACAGTTATTAAACTTACCCACTACCACAGCTTTTAGCTGAAGCCTGTCAAAGGCCAGCTTGCGATTAGCACCACTCCAGGTAATTTTCAGAGCCAGATCATTCATCATGGCTCGTCTGAGGATGCCCCAAACTGTGTCTTTCACAGTTGCACCTCCAGCAAGTCCTAGAGAGGTGATCTGAAAATAGTGAAAGAGAATTACCTGCATTGATTTGCATTGAACTACCATTACATTACCCTACACCAAGGGTTTCAAACTCAAATACACCGTGGGCCAAAATGTAAAATTTGAGTTTGACATATGTGCCCTACACAAATCAAAGGCAGTTTACCAATTCTTTTGTCAGTCCAGGAAGGGACTGCAGGTCTCCCTCCAGGGCCATCAGCTGCTCGACGTTGCGAAGGGGGAAATAGGAATAGTGACGCTCCATGTTGGTTTCCCCTTCCGTCATGCTATGCATGGCAGCATGGAGGTCTTGGACCATTCTTATAATGTTTTGCTGCTGCTCGATGATTATTTCTTGCTTCACCAGCAAGTCATGAAGCAAAGCTGAATATGAGAGAAACGGGATAGAGATAGCCTAAGTTAGTTGTAATATCAAACATATGTCTGTCTGTATGTCTCTGTTTATTTGTGTGCGTGTGTGTGTATGTCTGTCTGTCTGTCTAACAAATATAATTTGTCTAACAAATAGCCTAATCAACATTGAAAATCAGAGGAATGATGGAGGCTACAGTATGCAATAATTAAAAGGACTACAAGAAGTTTTGGAAAGCGAGTATACCAGAATATTTAATTATTTATGTATAATTTATTTTATAAGTAATCCTAAAAAGAGTTATCATAGTATTACCATACTATAACTACAAATTGCATATTGAAATGATATGAAAGATGTGTTTTGAGTTGTAGCAACATTAAACAATAAACTTACTAGAGGACTTTGAGCAGCAAGGGTGCCTGGGCCGGGATGCGAACCGGCGAACCCATGGTGTAAAACTAAATATTTATCAAAACTCTTAACCTCTGGACTATCATCACTACCACAGCTTTGTGCAGTATTTATATTATATAAAATATAGCTCACTAATATTGGATTAAAAAGAGAAAAATCATCTAGACTATGATTACTCTTTTTAGGATTACTTTTAAAACAAATTATACATGTGATGGCGTCTTAAATAGGTGACGATTCAAATAGCTGGCTAATATGGCTCAACTTCCGCCCCCACAGTGCAGGTGGCCTCACAGTGCATGTTTGCCACTGCCAGACCCCTCTCAGACGATCGGATACTTTCCGACCATAAACGGCGATTCTGCGGCGTTATTCCCATGACCCGCCGGGCATAATGTTGAACAGTAATTCGACTTCAGAAAGGCAAAGTCGCCCGTTGTTTACATCAATCTGACTTTATACAGGTTACACGGTTGTTATCAGGTTAGCTTGTAGTTCACCACCGGTCTCCAGCTGCTCTGGGCTCCAGAGACGGAGCGAAGATGCATGCAGTGGAAAAGAGTTTGGAGTCGGAGCTAAACAGCAGCGGAGCGGAGAAATGAATGAGCAATGCTAGATATGCTAGCTATCTGCATAAAGGTTAGGAAGCTATCAATTATAGGCTATTTTACTATTCCTTCCTATTAAGTTCTCTCTGTGTTATAACATTGATATTGTAATTTAATCGAATGGGCTGGGTCTGCCTGTTTTACAAGAATCTAGTTTGCTACCAGTTAGCTCGTTTATTAGCCAAGACACAATTAGCCTACAGTTACAGTTACAGTTACTTTAACAAACTTAAAGGAAAACGTCAACCTTATTGGGTATTTTGATGAGGCAATGACAGAAAATCAGATCAGTGTTTACAATTAACCTTAACTAAGTAAACATTTATAATATTTTAATATGTACATACCTTTGTTGATCCAGCTTTTAAAATGAAGTGGGGTTCTCTTCTGGGTAGAAATTCCCGCTGTTTGTGCAGTGTTTTGGCTTTACAGAAATATGCCAAAACACATCCATATATGGAATCAGATGTTGCCGCTCTTTACTCAATCTTCTGGTTTGCCATAAACATGCCATATTATGCCTAATACTTGATCCCGCTCTTTACACAATCTTCTGGTTTGCCATAAACATGCCATATTATGCCTAATACTTGATCCCGCTCTTTGCTCAGTCTTTTGGTTTACCAGCCATATGCCATAACTCAGCCATATATTGTTGGTGCCTCCTTATCTATTATGGACAACCTTAATCATACCACAGTTAACCCAAAAGGCTTTCTAAATGCCAAAAGGAAGCCAAAAATGCCAAATGAATGCCATAATACAGCCAAAACATTTGCTATCTGGGTCCTCTTGTACATACTCCCACTAGGAACAATAATCAGGTCTTATAACAATGTATCATACCATTTTTATGCTGATGACATTCAGCTGTATTGTAAGTTTAAACCTACTGAGCTCCATAAACTGTCTTCCTTAACTGCCTGCCTGACCAACATCAAAAAATGGTTAAACGACAACTACCTGCAGCTTAATTCTGATAAAACAGAAACATTGATTATTGCACCGGATGACAAAATCCCTCAGATCAGGCAGTACATTGGTGATGTTTTAGGCTCATCTGTTCAGTCAAGCCTCAGAAACTTGGGAGTCATTTTTGATTCTGCAATGTCGCTAGAGCAGCACTCCAGACAATTAATCAGAAACTGCTTTTTCCACCTGAGGAACATTGCAAAATTGAGTGATATGGTGTCAAAAGCTGAACTTGAGATGGTTATTCATGCTTTTATTTCTTCTCGTCTAGACTACTGTAATAGCCTTTTTACCTGTCTAAACAAGAAAGAGCTTAACCGTCTCCAGACTGTACAGAATGCAGCTGCACGGCTTTTAACTCACACTCACAAAAGAGCACACATAACCCCTGTTTTAGCTTCCCTGCATTGGTTACCAGTACATTTTAGAATCAATTTTAAAATGTTGGTGCTTACTTTTAGAGCCCTTCATGGTCAAGCACCCCCTTACATCTCTGACCTGATTAAACTTCATGTACCTGCCCGTACTATGAGGTCGTCAGGTCAGAGATTGTTGGTGGTCCCTCACACCCACTTTAAGACCAGAGGTGACCGGTCCTATCAGGCAGTGGCACCCAAACTTTGGAATGCCCTGCCTCTCTCTCTAAGATGCTCCGAATCTGTGGACTCTTTTAGGAAACAGCTGCAAACTTTTTTATTTAGGCAGGCTTTTGGGTAATGTCTTAAATTGTTTTATTCATTGTATTTTTATGTTTTTACTGTTGTATTTTATTTTATTGTGAAGCACTTTGTGATTTTTATCTGTGAAAAGTGCTATATAAATAAAATTTACTTACTTACTTACTTACAGTATCAATAAATGTCTCTCTTGGTCTTTGGGTCACGGTCCGGTCAGATTCAGGCAACTCGCCTCTCGACCCCCCCCCCCCACAGAGGGCAGGCAAAGTGCAACGAGCCAGCCAGGAACCCAGAAAAAAGGCCTCTCCATTATTTAATAGGCTTTGCTATGAAGTTATGTTGCTGTGGGCTTATATAATATTTCAAAATAATAGTAGTAATAGCACTGGTAAAAAATAGTATTTTTTTTTTTTCTCCCCGTTTGCGATGCCCCCCGTGGATGACGGCGCCCTTAGCATTAGCCTATACAGCCTATGCCCAGGGCTGGCTCTGTCCAATGTCCAACCTCCTCTGCGGCGTCTCCTGATTAGCAGCTGGAGATGCTAACCGCTAGCAACAGTCCCATCGTGGTCTTCAGCTTGCGCCAGTAACGAGCCCTCACTTCTAAAACACACTCGGTTACACTCTAAACAAAATAAGCAAACACTTGCCTAAACTCCAGGTTGATAAATGATACTTTTCATAAAGTTATTCGAAAGTTTGCTCGGATTTGACGTCTTTCCGCTTCTCTCTGCAGCTCTTTCACTCTCATTCCCCTCGTTTTTCCCTCTAGTCCCGCCCCTCTAACAATACGACAGGTTAATCCCCGATAACAGAGAAAATGATTGACACCTGCCCAAACAATGAGAACCCAAATAACAGAAACCTGAGGCGTTCAGAGGCCTTTCAAAACATAGGGCATTTTGGTATCATTCGCCACATTAACCATACAAATATTAACAGCAGCAATAAATGTTTAGGCCCACATTAGAACCTTTACCAACTGAAATAAATGTAATAAACCCATGTAAACAAATTTGCAGGGCGCTACATTTATTATTGATAAAAAGTTATTAGTAGTACTGTATGTTTGGTGGAAACAAAGGTTATATAACTGTTTCATGATTAGTTGGTTCTAGTTATACAGCTGATGAGATTGGAGCAAACTATGTAATAGATGTATGTTGTAACTGCAAGCTTTGAACCCAAGGAATATGATTGAGGGTGTGACATTTTCACTCATTATAATTTCACAGATTCTTTAGAAGTATTCCTTCTAAGGAAAATGTTTATCCAATATTTTAATAATATTGCCTTATGCTGTTTCTTGGAGCTAACAAATGCCTGCACTGTAATCAGCTGACTGGTGGCTGTGGCTAAGATAAAGCGTGTGCGTGTGTGTGTGCATGTGTGTGTGTGTGTGTGCTACATGTGGTTGCTGGGAGACTTGCTCCCTGTAGTGAGGGAAGAGGAACATTACATAGGTAATAGCTAAAGCCAAGAGCAGAGCAGTACTATATTGTCCTTCAGTTTCACTTAGCATGCATGAGACACGAGCTAAAGGTAAATGTGTGTAATTTTAACTTTATAGTGTTCTTTTCACGTGATTAGTGCGATCCATGGGTAGCTTCACCTTTATGCGTATCACCTCTTTGTGCATAGAGTGGGCTTTGAAACTTGCTCTTTGATGAATGATTCATATGTGCATGAAATATCAAACTAGCTGGTTCATTATACTCACACACACTACAATGTCAGTTGTCTCCTGGGTAATAGAGGCGCTACAAAACTAATCAATGCCTCGGTCATTGAGGAAGGCCCATTTAGATCTTGCTTGGTTGGTGCTTTGATGATGTAACAAAACAAACAACCCAACATCACGGTCAAACACACTGAAGTCAAGAGGGAAATGACGACCTCTCTGATTTATGTTGTGAAGCTTAAACTCAAAATCGAGAAGTAAAATCCCCCAAACATTTGTTTATTATTCATTCTATTGTAAACTTTATTGTAAGTAGACACAGCATGAGCTATCACAGTGGTGGAGGAATGGAGGTATGTTAGAGGAAGTCACCCAGTCACTATTATAATGTATCATTATTTTATTATACTATATTTATTACCTTGGTTGGTTGGTTTGACTGCTGGATCACTCACTTTTTTTGAAATTTTCGTTATTTTCTAAGGGAATAATGCCTGGATCTTGATGTATTTTAAGTAGCTGGTATCTTTGAGTACAATTTAATGCCTTATCCAAAAAAAAACTGGATTTAGGATTTAAATATGCTACGCGCTAGGTACACTAATTAGTTAGAATTATAAATATGAGATTGATGACTTGCACATTAGCATTTATTTAAAGAAAATTAAATCATTATTTAAAAGGATTATTAGTTGGCTTTTTTTTTTAATATCCAGGCAACAAATGGTATGAAAAATAAAAAAATAAAAAAATGGATAGAGCTGCAACTAGTGATTGAAATAAAATAATGGCCAGCTATTTCAATAATCCATTATTACTTTCAGTCACTTTTTAAGCAAAAATGTTAAATAGAAGCGGGAATATATAGATTCCCGCTTCATAAAGGTGAGGATTTGCTGCTTCTCTTTATCACTTATGATAGTGATAATGATTATGATAGATAAATAAAGAGAATTGGGTTTTGGATTGTTGGTTTAACAAAGGCAGCAATTTCCAACATTATGTAGGATTTGTTTTTTTGTGCAATTTGGCACCCCCAAAGTTCCTCAGAGCAACACCACTGTCATAAATACAAATCCCAGGTTTCAATAACCATGTTGCCAGATCTAATGTCACATGAGCTAGCTAGCTAACAGCAGCTACAGTTAACATCAGTTAGCGGTTACCATAGCAACATGTAAAGTTTCTGTCCATCAGGAAGCAAGGAAAGCATAACATTTCCACCATAAAATATGATCTAGTTTCAAAGACATAGTTGGCATTGCATGACATAGTGCCATAAAGCTTTGTGTACTTCACCTGGATGATCCTACCTGCTCACCCAAGTACATAGTGCAAATAAAGAGTGGGACTGACCGAGACAAGTTTGTACATATCACCAAGGAGAAGTCATATATGTGTGAGTGTTCAGATTTGACTGATTCATGGCTTCCAGATGTAGCTGAAGTACCTCATTTGCCTTCATGAGCTTTGTTGTGCAGTAGCTATTGGTCATTAGCCACCTCATCATTCTCCAGCATGCACCTGTCTTTTCACTTCATGTGGCATCTTTGGCTCACTTCCCTTCTTGAAAACCTGTGTCGTAAAGTTTTGTTAAAGCAGCAGTCTAGCATTGACATACAGCTCCACACAATCTGGTCTATACCAGCACAGAAGAGCTCCAGCAGAATTCAAAATCATTATGTGATGATGACACAGAATTCTGAGTTTGCTGTCAGTATGAAATGTTGTGCCTCTGCGGTGGTCCTAGAGCCTAAATTAATATGAGGAGACTCATTTTTTGCCAAAACCTTGCATTTCTGCTGTAGGAAGTGCGGGAGCACACAGTGGGCCATACACAATAAACATATGCATCAAAAGGGGGTGGGGCATGTTGCATAGTTAATAAAATTAGTGTTTCCATCATTAAATCAGACACCCTGTGGCCACAAACTAATTTACAGAGCATAGCAAATGAGACTGGAGAACTTTAGATACCCCTCTGTATCTGTGAATGAGCCATTTTGATGCATTATTTGTGAATAATCCGCAGCTAAGGGTGCAGTTGTTTGTATGAGAGCACAACTAGGGGAGCAAATCCTCAAAGCAAAAAGGGGCATGAGTGTACAACAGCAAAATCATTTTCTGTAATGAGCATCAATGAAGCCCAGTTGACATCTTCACTGTCGCTGTGCAGCCCTTTCTTCCCCCGGATAATGGTTTCAGACTGAAGCCTTATGATCCATTTCTTTGATAAAAATCATTTGGTGCACGCCTCGAGAGACAAAACAGCGCTTGATCTTACTCTGAATTGTGGTTACACATGTCAAACATACATACATTGCTAGGGGAGTCTCATAAGGGCTGTCGGAAGGCATTCCTATGATAGTTTTTCAGGGGTTGTTTGGCATAGCAGCTATTTCATCATCTGTTTTTCATCATTGCATTGTTTATTGTATTTGCAGCTCATTTACAGAGGCTGCATGTTAAACATCTAGAGCAAAATTCTCTCACGTCACTATGACCTGTTTTCAGTCAAACATTCACAATATTAAACTACTCTGTGCTGTACTCTATTACTCTCAATCTAATCTTTTTGTTAAAAAAAATCCCATTGCTTATTATATCAGCCATGTCATCAGCCTCTCTGCAGGTTACAATGCGGTCATCTAATTTTAAAAATTCAGTGACAGCTATCCAAGAGGGAGAAGTGAGTTTGCAGAAACATCTGCAGAGAAGAGGTTGCATCGCTGGAGGCCTTAAGTCAGGTTTCACGGGCAGCACTCACTTAATAAGCTGCATCCTACAGTTGTATCAAAATCCCTGCTTGTTTACGGTACAGGGTTTATGGCAAAAAAATAAAAAAAATCCTGCAGCAACATCTTATGACAAACGCAGAAAGCCTCTTAGAAGCAACTTATCCCCCACTTAAAGCTAACAACAAGCGGAAGGTGGCATATTAACATGAACGCTCTAAATCTGCCTCCTCTATTTAACCCTCTTCAACCTTGGATGCTAGTCACTTAGAATGAGACTTAAGCCTTCGGAAAACTTGACACCTCTATTAATGCAGATGAGACATTTATGAATTATTTAAAGTTGCCATACTCTCTTGTTTAAAGACTGTTTAATTACAAAGTGGTAACTGCCTTAGCTCTGTTGGTAGAGGTCTCCGGTGAGAAGTGTTATCAGGAAACAAGCGTGACTGTGGGCACACACACACACATACACGTGTGTTTTGGGTTTGGAGAGCAACGTGTCTGGAATTCTGCGAAGGTCTTAATGAAAGTCGGAGTGCTTAGTGGACATGAGGGCTCCTCTGATGGAAATCGATGCAGCCTTTTGTAGCAGAGAGAGAGCAGCCAATTCCAGGCCTCAGCTGCCTGATGTGGTGCTGGCAGACTTAGACGAGCATTTAATGACGCGTCACTGGGCCTGACAGGCAATCAATTTATTTAGGCAGTAATGTATGTATCCCAAGGTAAATCTTTAATTAAGGGGCAAAAAGAAGAGGACAATTGTGATGCAGAAGGCCAAGGAGTATGAAAATCAAACAGCGTAAACGGATGGCTTCCTCATTTCCCTTTTAATTAGCTGGAATCGCTTGATTTTCCAAGCGTCTTTGTTAAGCTTGATCTCCTCACCCCTGCAAGGCTCACGGGCGCAAGGAAAGTTTCTGTGACCAATACATTCGACATGTCTATTTAACATGAGTGCAAACATTGCAGAATCCATGTGATTCTAGTGCAGACCACTCCAGATGCCAGGTCTTCAACCTACAGATCCACTACCTGTCAAACCTACCAGCCCTTTTCATGTGTATTTGGTTTTATTTGCATAAAACAAAACCCACAAGCACATGTATCATGTACAGTAGTGTCCTCTTCAAAGTCTTTGCTCCTCTCCTACCTCGTGAGCTGTTCTGTGTGTCCCTCTTGAGTTTAAGTGCCCCATATTTTGAATGATTCTGCAGGCCTCTGGAACCATCCACTTCAATCTCACTACAAACAAAACTGTGGATATGGACGTTTGAATGATCGAGAGTCAAAAAGATAAATGGGGAAGTACAAGAATGAGAGAGATGTATGTTCATGCGAAGCTATCTTTAAGTGACAGGTTGAGTCAAGCCTCATTGATTAATCCACTAAGCATTTGAAGGATTTCAGAGTGTGGGTGGGACGGAATTAGACTGTTCACTGAGCTGAGATAACTCTCCTCTGTAGTGGTGAGTTGAAATCAGAGTGCTGGCTGTGTGCACATGAGTGTATGTGTTTGTTATGGCCACACTTATGTTGGTGACGGGGTTGCCAACGGCAATGTTTTCCATGAATACACTTTGAATGACATTATTTTCATCGGCAGAGACCGAAGAGTAAAATCTGAACCAATAACTTATTTAAAGACTATGTAAAGTTGTGCTGACGTGTTATCTTTTTCGATTTCACACTGAAGAAAGTTTAATTAAAGATGCACCTGCCCTAACGTAATAAATGTTTCTCCAAATCGGCTCAGATTCACTCACCCAACAGACCTATTAACGTCTCCATGTCTGATTTATGAAATCGTCACAACACGTCTAAATGAGCTGGGATTTGATGAATTAATTGGATTCAGCTGTGGAAACAAGAATCTGCTACATCAGTCTCCTTATTGTTCATGTATGACACCCTCTTTTTTTCCTTAATAGATTAAATTCTAATAAAATCCTTTGTCTCAGGCCTTCCTGTCCTCTTCAGGGCAAAATGATCAAATATCAGGATGTACTGCCAATCTGCCCCACAGACAGACAGAAATGCCTCTCCTATAACGGCAAACTCAGCCAGCTAGCTTTGTCCACCCCCATCTGTCAGTCAATCAGAAAGCTAGCCACCTCTCACAATGGCCGTTATGTCGGCCAGTCAGCTCCCCCAGCAGCTCTCCGGCACTTCGGCCCGCCAGCTCATGCAACATCCAACCAGCCAGCCAGTTTCTCCTGTAGCAACAGCTGTTGAGCCCAACCCAGGCAGGCCCTCTGTCGAGGCCACAGTCTGCTCCTTTCACCTCACCATCAATGAGGGAAAAAGAAGGGTCACAACCAGGGTCACAACAGCATGCCATTGTGACAGGTAGTATGTGACAGACAGGAATAATTCATCTTCAGATCAAACAGAAAGAAAACAGAAAGCTAAGGCTAAGACTCAAAACTCACTTGTTCAGACTTCACCTCGACACCACATAGCATGACTCATGACTGCCTGGAGGCTCCAGTAGGGGGATCAGCACACGCTACTCTTCCTCACTTAATACCTGCTCAATACGGATGCGTAAACCATGTCTCTCCTCCTCGCACCTCCTCATGCAATAAAAGAGTAAATACATTCTCTGGTAGCTCTGCCCACTTGATCAAATCAGACCAGAGAGCTCCATAAAGAGGCTGCCTTGTCTGGCGATTACCGCTGCATGTTCATGTGGTGACCTGAAGAGGAGGGAGGGGATTGCTACCTGCAAAACGGACAGGAAGTTAGCTAAAGCGATTTACAGCAGCTTTAAGGGAACAACAGCGTCATGTCCACCTTTGAGAGTTCAGGCCCAGGCAAACACGTCCACTCAGGCAGCAACTCCTTATTTTTTAAAATGTATTTTATTTTTATGATTTAAAATGAATGATTTATTTAATTATTTAACATTTTTGCAATCATTGATTATTTTCTGTTGACGCTGTGATAAATAAAACTATTGCAGTTAAGTCCTTTTTCAATAATACATCTGCACAGACATGGCAATTTTAATGTCACATTATTTGTTCCTGTTGAAAGAGGGGGAAACAATCACTTCATATCACTTCCATTCTTGTGAACATGTCACTTTGTTATTAGCTGATCCATTACGGCTTAAAAAGACATGAGCTGTCATTGTTGAGATGTCATCTCATGTCACAGTCTGTTAAATCATGCAGCCATCTCTTTGTAAAGGTTTAAAGGATTTCAAATTGTGTTCAAACAGGGTAGACGTGTCTCTGAACTGCTGGCTACTTAACTCACTTACATTCTTCTAATCTGGTGAGATCAGCTGTTGATTTGCTACCACAGCAGAACAACTAATGTGTGAACATTTCCGGTATAGAATTGTCGTATCAATTGCGCGAGTAAACATTTTATTAGCCTACAGGCTTGATTAGTGTATTTGTATATCTCAGGAAGGTCAGTGGACTGTGGTCAGTCTGCTCTGCTGTGGTCAACACAACTGAGAGACTCCGGCAGAGAGTAGAAAATAAAGTTTAAGGCCTCAAATGATAACACTACAAAACTATATTTCCTAAATGCAGTATGCCAATGATTAGTGTTTAAAGTGTAGCATTAGTCTACATGACATCATTTTTAAATGGATTCATGGAGAGAGCCCTTGATAACTCTCTTCAGGTCATCTGCTGTATGTGTCAGTGGGAAATCATGCCAAGGAAGAATGAACCCTGAATAGAGAGTGTCTGTTTGGCCCAAACCAAATCTGCTCTCTGTTCAGCTCCATGAAAGGCAGTGTTTACGATTAATTGCTCTTTAAGGCTCATTTGAAATGACTGCAGGATTTATACAGGAGTCTCCTTCCTGGGCAGTGGTGTATTGGACTGTGACTGTGTACTAATTATCCATGGACTAAGGACAAAGTGAGAGAGATAGCATGTGTGTGTCTGTGTGTGTGTGTGTGTGTGTGTGTGTGTGTGTGTGTGTGTGTGTGTGTGTGTGTGGTGACAGCGAGGGGAGGTGAGGGTGCAGAAGTGTAAGAGAAAGTTGTGTCGACTTTACAGTGAGCCACTTTCGTTCGATCTCTTGATAATTAGCCTGAGTTTAGAAGGTGAAGACAGAGTCAAACAAAATCAGACAGACCTGTTTTCAGGTAATTATGCAGCCCATCGATATCCAATAACCAATTCATATGGGCCCTTGGATTCTCTTTTAAACCATGAGTCAAGTTCACTGTGTCACCGTGACACTGTGTCAAGTTTTACAGCTATTAATCTGCCATACCGATACTGTAGATGGGTTGCTGACATAGCAATGCTGAAGTTGCTAATGATTTTATGAAATTTTGAGGTGAAATACCACAACATATTTTTTTTATAACTACAGGGATTACAGCTGGATCTCTAACCATCAGTGGAACAGCATGTACAGGTTTTAATAAGTCTAGTGGAGCCATGTGTGAGTTCGACTACCAACTAAATGGGACCTGAGCACAGACGCCAAATCAATAGCAACCAGCCATCCCAAACAAACACAGCATGGAGTAGTCTTTATGTAATTGAATGCCTTTCTGTTTTAATAATGGTTTTATGTTCCTCAAAGTAAGATGTGGATTTGCTGTGTTTGCAGGCGAACCATCCGTTGGCAGGACTGCTTCTGACATTCCTAGAGGGTACTGGAGTTTTTCCTGGGTAGCCGAGGATGACCTGAGCTTTCCCAACGACTCCTTGCCCACGTCAGGTGAGTTGGATGTTGTCGTCCCTCCTCAGACAGATGGACAGGCTAAGGTGCCTCTGTCCTCGAAAAGATCCTTTGCTCCCAATTGGCTGTGACACGTGGCATCAGCTCTCCATCAGCACACATAAATGTCTCTTTCTCGTCTGCCCTCTGGCACGTCAGGTGGTCACGTGGCTAGGTGTTGGTTGATTGGCCTGTCTTTGACCCACTCAAGGACGTTGATAACTAACACTGCCACAGTGTTTATAGAATTATTCATTATTAATTTCTGCACAGCCGGGCTGGTTTCAGTGGTTACAGTAATAAAATAATGAGCATAAAAGTACAATGTTACTCTTTTCCTTTTCTTTATACACACATGTGCCCACATTCACCTGCTCTTGAAAGTCAACATATGTGTAGAATGTATATTGAACAGTAAATACGTTTCAATCAAATTATCCAGTATAGCAATGCTAGTTGTTGGACAGCTGATTTATTGCTGTCAATAAAATAATACTGTTATGCAGTACAAGAAAGACATACTGGAGATTCTTTCATAGAGCTATTCAGTTGTTAAACATTATGAAAAATAAATAAAGAAAAATGTATTAAGTCATATTGCAATGAAAGCAAAAGGAAAACAGGGTCAAGATATTCATATTATTTTAAAAGAAGACAGACTGAATAGAAGACACACAAATGTCAAGCAGAAGTTTTTTGAAGTTCTCCCTGACTAGATTCCGATAAATTTAACTATAATGAGAAGTTTAATTAAAAACAAATTCCTTTTAAAAAAGCATTTAAAATTGTGACAAAGTTTGGCCAAAATGTTAAAAAGTAATTCCAAATAGTGAAAGTTCATTACATCTTCCCTCTTGAATGTTTTAACCAAATCAAGGCATTAGAAACCAATTTTTCAGGAGTTAATTTTTTTTAAAGTTACAAAATCATTCAGTTCCCTGAAGCTGCAAGAAACACAAGAACAGATCCTGCATATTTAATCACTTTTAGACCAAACATAAAATGAGAGGTAGAGAGAGGTAATACATTAATCTTCTACAACTACAAATAGATAGATAGATAGATAGATAGATAGATAGATAGATAGATAGATAGATAGATACAGTAGATAGATGAGGGAAGTGTAGACAGCTATGAGGTCACTGAGGTCCAGATCTCAGTAATTATTTCCGAAACATCACGAAACGTCAGGTCAATCCTTTAAGTGTCTGTGTTGCAGTACTACTTTTATTCATATATTATTTATAAATTCACGCACATCACGTTGAGAGGCTGTTGATCAGCTGATCCCAGGTCTGCTGCATGGTGCTCTGTTATTCTACCACAGCCCGCCTCCACATGACTGTTCAAAGCAGCATAATGGCAGAAGCTGAAGCAGGAGGATGGCTTTCAAATCGCACTGATGTACTGACGTGTATATACAGTATATACAGACAAATTACCAGGCTGATTTGGCCACATCTCTAATCTTATTGCCTTCAAATGATTGGACAGAGCTAGATGTGGGGGGTCACACCTGATCTGTGGTCAGCTGGGATAAGAACTGGGACTTGGGGCATATACTGGATTTATCAAAGTTTGAGGACACTGTAACATGTTGATACTCTTTATATTTACATTTTGGCATAACAGGCATAACATTTTGAACATGCACATCATTTGCTAATTACTTTCCATCATAATATGATATAGGAGACAACAGGCAAACAATATAAATATCATTTTAACATAATATGTTGTTGACACTTGTGAGATACAACCTGTGAATATTGTCCTGGTGTATATGTGGCATTTTTATCTAATCAGAAGAAGATAATTTGTCATTTTATCACAAATAAATACAGACGTCTGTTCACCTCTTTACCTTAACTCAGAGAAGACCATCTGTGGGTGAAATAATCACAGCAGTCACATCCACATCAGAGAAAATTCAGTAGTGTTTTTTTTTCTTTTTAATTTCTGAATTCACTCATGACTCAAGTCTTTTTTTCAATTTTTCAAGTATGTCCGTACTCTACTTTGAGTAGTTATTTTGATCACTGATCAGTAAGACAGCTAACTGTGTGGGAGAGACTTAATGAAGAACAGAGATGGTGGTGATTTTTTTCCACTAAAGAATAAGACAACACATTTGTGTGTTAACAGATAACAGCTCCACAAAAAAAAAGAATTCCTTGACAATAACTGAGGATCGCTCCCCTGATGTGCATCATATACAATGCTAACAAAACAGCAAGTCTAAAAGCCACATTTATGCTAAGAACAGATGTACGCATGTAGGTGGCTGCGGTGTGATTATATTGGATATTTGCTCACAGTTCACTAATCTGAATTGACTGCTGCTGGTGCAGCCATATGTCACAGATCCAAACACAAAGACTTCACTGCAGTTAGTAAAACCAATCTTTTTTTTAGCTTTAAAAGAATACTAGTCTGTTTCACTCAGTGTACACATTTTCAAAGTATTAGTGATTAATGATTACAATTTCCACCATTCACCAGTACCATATTGTGTGTGCATTTGATGTATGACAAACTATGACTAAAAAGGAAAACAAGTCTGATCTGAAGACCAAGGCCTAATATCACAGCCCTGCGTAGGCACATCTGCATAAGTATTCCCAGAGGAGCATTTGTGCACCCTTGTCACGTCAGACTCTCAAAGCCCATTCACATCACTCGGTGGCGACAGCTCCAGCGTGATCTTTTTGCCCCTTTTCCAACCTCTTGGAGGGTGGCAGGTCCTCCTGTAAGTGATGATTCAAAGTCCCTTGACTTCAAAACCCGGGGACCATGCTTTGGCTGCCTGTGGCTGTGTGACATCCTGCAGGGGACCTGACTGTAATTGGTGTCAGTCAGGCAACCGTTTTTGAATCAATCAGTCTATCATGCCCACAGCCGACTGCATTTTTTATTATTTCATACGATGACAGCACTGACCTCTCATCTACTATGTTAGGAAACCAGAAGACAAGTTTTTTTTTCTCTGTGTGGTGATTAGTGAGCCGAGCATGATGATGAGCGGGAAGGATCACATCTGGGCGGTGAAAGCCAGATGACTAACAATTCTCCAAATGAATAATGGCACAGGTCATTGAAACAAATTGTGTTAACCACAAATGTTGTGGAGTTTGCCAAAATGTTGATTGAACATACAAGAACACATGTAATATGTTTTCATGTATCCTATTATATTGTCTTCTCCAGTATTTCTATATTTGTTTCACAAGCCAAGATGTTAAAAGCCTTCTTACTGCTCCCTCTTACTCTTGAAGGGGCTTTAAAAGGTTAGGTGGTGTTCAATTGTGTTGCGTAGGACCGTTTCAGAGGACGCTGAGAAAAAGGTTTGGGAGAGGGCAGGTCTCAACACATTGCATAGTGAACATGGCTTTAGGCTGCAGTGATAGATCTCCGCTTTCCCTACAGCATCTGCTGTCTGTTGGCATTTATTACCAACCACTGCGGCCAACACAGACTGACTGGACACTCGCCACCACCTGCCCCCACTATACTCTTCCTGCCTCCTTCTCTCCTGCCTCCCTGCTTCTATTAGCAGCCTTTAGCTGCAGGGGCTACAGGGGCTTCCTTATTTGCATTTATGTGCTGGTAAGATGACTTTCTTGGGACTGTGTGTCGGCGATGTCAGAGCCCTCTGACCTAAGCTCTCACAGTGGGGAATAACAACAGGACAGCCTGTTGCCATATTCTGTTTAGCAAAACCCTTCCCATCCACCATCTTTCTCACTCTAGACCTATTCTCCTCATCGAGATGGATTGTCCTGGTTCAGCTGTGGCTGCCAGCTGTAACAGAGGCACTCAGATGGATGCTAGCCACTTGAGGAGTTGCCGTGCTCTACAATAGAACATCTGCCTCACTCAGCTGGTAGTGCTGTTCTTGTGTAATGAGACACAGCAGTGAAATAAAACACATTTGCAAAGGTGGGGGGGTATAAAAGATAGAGCAGCGGTGCAGGTGCTTTAATATGGCATCCTCCTGGAGTCACATTATTCAGGCCTTACAGCCCCTAGTAGTGTGCACATTGTTCCGTTTGCACAGCCTTTTCATGCTGTGGAGGATAGTTTGAATTAAGCTCCCACAAGCATTTGTTAGCCTGAGCGACAAACAAATAAACCAAAAAGTTCCATATTCCCAGGTCCCGTGTAGAAAGTGAGATTTCTCTCATTCGGGTTAAGGTCTAGTTGATATATAAATACATTGAAAGTATAAAAAAATCCTATCCATAGAGAAATGCACCCAATCCTGTAGTGTGACAGAAGGTTATAATGTCACAAGTATACAGTCAATGCCCTCAGCCATTCCCCTAGTGTGACTGTGGTTGCAAAAACACTGGCCGATGTGGAAACACAGCGGGGGATTGCAGCTCATGCCTGGAGGTAAAAATGTGTTTTTTGAACATTGAAGCATTTGAACGTATTCTAGTAGACACCCAGCATAAAAGCATCAGCCTAAAAAAAAAAGAGCACAATGTGGGACGTTTTAATTTTAGGTTGTTTTGAATGTGGTGCAATATTCAGATACAGGGTGTGGAAGAGACATCAGTATGACACTGACGCAGTAGTCTAATATCACATCCCAAGTCTATTAGAAATTGAAACACCACTGAATTACTATAATAGAAAAGACAGCAAATCTTTAACACCAATTCTCACATAGATTCTTCAAACGCTTAGGTGTTAATATCACAGCATTAGTGTCACACATTGAATTTCCCACTCCGGAGTAAACTGGAAATTGTGTCTGACAGCTGCTTTAAATGTTTCATGAATTAAATGATGACAAATACAAAATAAATTAAATTAATGGAAACATCTGCTTAGCTCGGCTTGAATCTGGTTTGAAGATGCACAGTTGTTGATGTGAACAAGACAATCAGCAAATAAACTTGTGCAAGAAACATTTTATAATAAAACAGCCCAATGTTTGAGTTTCATGGAGTTGATTGCGGTCTATTAATCCCCTCTAATGCCACAGATGCTTTTCTAAATGTTCAATTTTTAAGACAGTCTAAATCGTGGGACCAAATGAAGCGTCTGTTTCGGATGGAAATTCAGTGACCAAATTAATAGGATTCTCTGACAAGAACTCACTGCTGCTGCTTTTAATGACTTAGAGTTGTTATTGACTAGAACAGTGGGAAACTGGCAAAGTGTTCTAATGATTTGGAACATACTGTAAGGCAAAAGGGTGTTTTGTGATTTAGGTTTTGTCAGTAGTTCCTTCAATATCTTCAAGGCCTTGGAGGGTCTGCTATGAAGAATTTCTCTTGACCCCCTGCCAGCATGCCGCCTTTGTAGTTTTGGAGAGTGGATGCTAAGGATAAGGTGAAGGAGTGAGTTCACACGGAATGGGAAGCCTGACATCTGACTTTGATCCCCTCTGATCTGAGACGGAAACTGTCATTTTCGGTTGAGCCATAAAATGTCGACGGGCGAACCACTTTATCTATCGTAATACTTCTGGGTCGCTATCTCTTCTATTTGATCGCTGTCAATAAATAAATTACATCTGAGCACATTCAAATCCTTAATCTTAAAACCAGGGAAGAGAGAACAAATTTAATTGCCTCACAAAATGCGAGCACAGCTGATTAATATCAAGTCATACCGGGTAAAGAAAAACAAGCAATGCCTTACTAATTTGTGTCCACAGCTACTTCTATTCTGTCTTAGATATGGAGTGTTTTGGATCATTTCTTTACAATACGTCTCATACCTGCTGTTCGTCAAAAATCACTTGCCTCTCAATCTATTCATCTGTGTGTATTTGACAGGACTGCCCCAGTTCCCTTGAGGGGAAATGAATTTGCCCAGAATACCTAGGCCATAAAAAGAATAATGGATACATAAATAAGCGCAGCCAGACACAATCTCATTGTAATCAGAAAATAAACATATTCATCATCTCAGTTAAAGTGTTTCATGGGGAAATATGTCAGCTCAGTTTTTACACTCGATTCACAAAGGGACATACATCGTTAGATGTAATTTATTTGATGTCAAAAGCACTCCCGTGAAAAGCCAGCATCTCATTCTTTGAAACATGTAATCACATAGTTGTGCACTACTGCGAATTGACTAGTTCATTTATATACAAAATTAAGATGGCCACAGTTGACTTGCATCTCAATGACCTTCGGCTGTGTACTGCGACACACCACTCAATCTCTGCTCCGTTTGATGAATGAGGTCAGGGTTGTAGTGTCGTGATAGGCTCATTAACCAATCACACATCATGTCGTGTTAACATGGTCAGATCCACTGTGGGAATGCTCTGTTTAATTACTAACAGCACTAAAATGTACCAGTGTTTGAACAATGAATTCATTTCTTTTAGAGCCCCTGAACACATTTATTGCAGGCCAAACTATTTAAAGGCTCAGTTTACAGTGAACTGCTGCCCGTGTTTGTACTGACTGACCAACTTACTCTATAGCATCAAAGTAGCATCATTTTCAAATGGGAGGCTGCGCTTTTAATTAACTCAACTGTGTTTACAATGGGAACTGCTGACGTTACAAGCACATATGAATAATCCATCAGTATACATCGCTTTGCTCACAGATTCTTTAGAAACGATATTAACCTTGATCTTAGATGTAGGCCCAAAAACAAGTCACAAGCCATTATTGTTATGTTGTTCTCTCTGTTCCTTTGTTCTCTCTTTTCTTGTTGCATGGCAGTTTCATTTTCGTGGTGGTCATGAGGTCCATTCAGTTGGTTCCGGCTTTGAATGAATAATCACCCTCTCTCTTCTTTAATACGAAGCGACATGCAGGAAGCAGTAATTGGCTATTTTGAGGCTCACATATTAACAATCTTTAAACGTTCTCTGTAGATTTGCATCTGGAAACCTCTCTATGGCTTTATGCCATCTCATTCTGAGCATCACTGCAACCATTGAACACCATCTGCAGGGTATAAGAATTCAAAGATTGCCTTCATCATCAAACCCTGATGAGAGCCCATTGACCTGTCCGGCAAAAAAAACAGGGTTTGAGATTCATTAAAAACAATGACAATGTGAATATAATCAATATTGTTCTCTGGAAGCATTTGTAATGTTTTGGGTTGCAGGACTGATGGCATTATATTCAGATGAGATGACATAAAAGTAATGGTGTGTAGATTGGAATTGATCAGAGAAGGAAGAAAGTCAACGCTTTGAAAAAATAATCTCCCTGTGACTGCACATGGCAGCTCTTTTGATTGAGCGCCTGTTTCAATTCACTCAAATTGAACGAGCTGAAATATGTCAAGACATTACATTATGTTGACATAAGGCAGTGCCAGTATTTTTGCAAACAAGTGACTATATATCTATTTCCTGTTATAACAGCTTGAATTAATCACTTCAGTTCTTAAAGTCATTATTATGACTTTTCTGAAAATAATTCTTGTGTAACAAATGGCTGTCAAAGCCACTGAATATACATCATTCCATCTGGCATGTACTGTAACAGACAGTAAATTCTGTTTTTAGTATTTAAGCACTACATAAATAAAACTTGTGTTATACCTTTTTATTGGGACAAACATGCCTTTCCTGAAGATAAGGGTCACGGTCTGGAGTGCTGTTTTTGTGATGCTGTATGAATAACAGCTGAATATGTGCACATTTTTACATTTCCACGTCCACTTTTAGTCATATTGTAGCCATACAGGAGTTGAAGTAATGTACATTCACATTTAAGAATTGTATTTTCAGATTTTTTCATTGTTTGTTTTTTTTAAATAGAAACTTCTCTCTTGAGATATTACAGTTTCACAGTGAGCACCTCAATTTCACACAGTGTTTCCGTTAATTACTCTGTGCTTGGGGACAAATTAAACATTAAAACAAACTTTTTAGCTGGGGTAATGTTTGTCATGACCCGCTCTTTATAATATGATTAACAGTGCTCTGCCAAAACATTACGGGGCAATCAAGGATACCTTTTGGCAGACACAAAAGGGAGAAAACTCAAGCTGTGTGGGAAATGTTTTTTACGGTACCTGCCATTTCTCTAAATAGCTCCTCAAGTTACTTTGATTAAATTGTGCGATGGTGTGATCTAAAGTTAAATTAACCCATGCTTAATAAAGCCAAAATAAGGATAGGATTACATATTCAGAAGATATTATGGTTCAGAAAAAATGAAAGATGTAAGTGTGAATGAATGGGCTGTAAAAGCCGCAGCCCTGGTCATTTGGCAAGTCATCAGCTCCTCGTCACATACAGAAGGTGGGCGAAACTGGATGACAGATCCACATCTTGCTCACCACAGTTGAATCATATCTCTCATCCCCATTTGGCAGCACACAGAAGTGCTTAGCTCGTCAGTCTGCCAAATGCGTTTCTGCATGCATGAATATTGGTATGATATCCAAGTGTGGAAAAATGTGAGGAGACAGCTCTGAAACTTATGTCTATGCGAGTTTCTGTGAGTGTGTAAAATATGCAAATGTATGTATGTGACCAGTTCTTGAACATATTCTCAAATGCACACACATACAGATTTAGTTTCAAGCACATGCTCACTGTAAGACAAAATGTACTATTTTTGTCACAGATTACAAAATGACAGACAAGACTCTATGACCCATGCAATATGTTGATTCTCACAAGATAGACTGACATAAGTAGACAGATGTTTACAGCTGTATGAATCTCAGTATTTACTAATAACAAACATATCAACCCCTGGTGAATGGTGAAATCAATGCATTCTTGAATTTAAAGCAAATATGTCTATTTGCATCCCTCTATTTACGAGTCAGAAGAGCTGAGCTGATCTCAGCTCAGTGCAACTTTAAATCCTCCATCTACAGTGACTGAACACAGTGCATCATTCGACCGATGCTACATAGACATTTATTGAAAGAGCGGAAATGAGGTTTCGCTGCAACCTTGAACTACTCTATTTCTCCACATCTCATCAGCCCTCAATGTCCCCAGTTGCGGTGAGCTACTGGAATCAATGTTTTTTTGGCAAAAGACGGATTTTAAGCATGGAAACCATTACAGTACTCTTACTGGCACTAAGTGGTTGGGAACGACTGCCGCTATGATTCCTCTGAAGGCAGCTGCCTCCTGGAGTGGACAGCCATGAAATTTAAGGGCGGCCTAATGTAGCCTTGATGCCACCTCATTAGGTAAAGCTCCTCAGTCCAGCATTTACATTCACTGATAACTTGTTCAAACTGTGTTCTTAGTCTCATAATATATGTTAAATACTTATGAGTGAAATATTTAAGGGGATTATGAAGATCTTTGTTAATGAAGCGATATATGCAGTGGGGATGCTGAAAATGCAATAGAGTAGAGTAGACTAAATTGAACACAAACTTTATTATTCACATACAAGTACAAAATTGGCTTGTCACGTTCATAAAAACAACTGAGAGAGACAGCTGGTAACACATGGTGAAATCAGCGTTTGGTATTTATAATGGTTAGACAAAAAATAAAGACCCTCTTGCTATTGGATCACACCAGCTGCCACACCTGTCAACAACTTCACAGTTCGACCTATGAGTACCTGGTAGTCATTACGACTATTCCATAGGTTTGACCATGGCCATCTTTGAATTCAGCCTTTATTTTTATGTCGGCATCACACCAGTACTGACCGGTACTGAAGTACTGAAGTGACATACAGAATAACTTTTTATGTAGAATGCATGTGACAGATTTGCTATTGGGTATCTTGACTTAAGTTTATGTAAAGTTGGCTTTCTGGTGTACAGTTTTTCTGCCATTTACAGTTTTTTTTAATCCTTGCTTTTCTATTAAAAGTCACCATTTACATCAAACTCTTCAGATAATTCAAATTGACAGCAGTGTTAACACGCTGTCCACTTACTGTGACTGGCTCAGTTAGAAAGTTTGACTTCTCTTACATACAGAAGGCCAGCCCAGACCATGTCTTCTGTAGACTTGTGTGGTTTATTAGAAAATCTTTTATCTGAAGAACAACAGCACTGTTAAAACTGAGATATTGCAGGCTTTCCAGTAAAAAGTGTGGTATCAGGGTTTTATGGGCTGAACTAGAATTTAAAAACAAAACTTTTACAAACAGAAGATGTGAGTGCTCTTGCTCTAAAATCAATACGTGAAATAGCTTCTGATTTCTTAGAGGCAGGCACAATATAGGAACTTTTCCAAGAACCTTGAACAATGTGATTCTTACTTAGACTGTAGCTGTGGCTTTATATATGTGAACAATATAGAGCCAAAAACTACTGGTTTCACATAATGACATCTGCCTTTATTCTTGTCCACTGTAAATATGATAGAAACAAGAGATCATTTTATTTTTTATTTAATAGGTGAAATATTTTTCTTGTTGTGTTGTTTTGTGATTTTTCTCTGGCCCTCTGGTTCCAGATTCCCAATTGCTCTCCACATCTCTAATATTTTGCAGCGATTCAAAAAGGTCTGATTTTCTTGTTACTGTCACCTGATGAAGTGAATACAAAATGGTTGTCTGGTCTGATAATGAGGTTACTATTACAACTTACAGAGAGTAAAAGTTTTACAAGAAACGTTTAAAAATATTGTCTGTATGTGCTGTATCTTCAGTATAAAACTATTGGTATCATTAGCCATCAGAAACCTGTATATTGATGGGATGCAGTTGACACATTGGTAGAACACGACACTGCTAGTGTGTATTACTTTCCATTTTGATATGTATTCCATGCTGTCACATCAAGGATAGAGTCATACTGCCATTTCAAATTTTCTCCACGTTACACGTATGTCGTATGTAATGCAGTCAAAATAAGAACAGTGAGCGGGAATTAGTCAGGGTTATTGTTCTTTTGTATTTCATATTGTTTCATATGTGAACTCTAACATGATTAGTTGTAGTCGTGCTGCTCTGAGAAACATTGCATTGCTTTGCTCTGACCTTTCTGCTGCCCAGAACTTATGTTATATGCTTAATCCATTATTAAACAAGTTTGCATGGCTGTGTTCATGGCTTTAATGTGATGATTATACACATATTAGTATGAACAGGCTGATGTAGTCCTGGCGGGTACACCACTCACTGTTAAACCCAGCCTGGTTATTGTGTTATTGTAGAAGAGCAAACCTGTGGAGGAAACTGGCAGATAGACAGAAAGATGATTATATAACACTCTCTCATCTGCAGCCTTTTGAGAAGTCATTTGAAAGTGACCAAGCCCCCTAAAACTGTGATTTACCAAGCCACAGGGATGAGTCTGCATGAGGTGTGTCCACAGGGAGAGAAGGACAGATGGAGGCAAAGATAGAGATACGGAGAGCATAAGTGGAGGAAAGCTGACCCTTAATTTTCTCTCCAAGCAAATTTTTAGGGAGGGTATTACCACAATAATACCTTAACTCCTGTTGCAACCAGCCATTTTCTTGACAGCAGCAATTTGTACATTAACGCTGCATTTGTGTAACCCCGTCCACTCCTTCCAGTGGAAAGTGTGTTCTATGCATCGAGAGTGTATGTAGCTGCTGTTAAAGCTGTAACACCTTACTTTGTAACCAAAAGAAGCCAAATCTTAAATGCAAAATGGCCAATGGAGAAGGTTCTTCTCCCTGAACCTGTTACCTTTTCTGTCTGGTCCTTTAAAGTTGTAGGCAAATCTGGAATATAGAGTAAGCTGTTGTATTTAGAAGTCACAGATAATGTAAAAAGTTTGAAAACTACAAAGTCTGTTTAGACTAATTAAAGAAGCAATACTTCCTTTGTTGGAACGGTGGACTTCCAGTCAAAAAAAATAGTGCAGCAGCAACATTATGTATTTAATTGAACACCTCTTCTCCCCTGGCAGTGCGTGTAATTAAAAGTTTCATTGGCTAATCAGACAGAACAAGGTGTTTTGCTATGTTTTATATTTCCAATCATATTTGCCTGGTATTATTTGAGCACTCATACAATTATTTTGCTGGTGCATTCAGTTTTCTTTCCCAATGGATTTGGATTAATAAGATTCTAAAGTAAAAGTGTCTCTGGATTCACTTAGTTTGAGTGCTGTTTAGTAATTGCAGTATGATAGCCCCCGGTGAAATGTATGGTAAAAGTTATTATTGGTTATTAATTTGTATGATATTCTTTTGTAAATATTAGCAATGAAGCAGCCAAAGAGGCGCCTCCACATGTAAACAACTTTTATTTTACCAGGTCATCACTGTCCTGGCAATAGCAGAACATGTGAGCAGCACCAGGAGGGGGTCCCAGAGTTCACATGGAGTATTGTGGCTGCCGGGGACCTGCGGGAGGAAAGGAACGAGAGAACCGAAAAGAAGTCAGGAAGTCCCCAGGGGTGGGAGGAAGGTAAGAACGAAGGTATCACATTTATCAATAAACTTCAAGCCTTTAATATTCTCTGCTCATGTTGAACTTGAATGCATCATCCATTCATTTTTTCAGTTTTGTTGTGACAAGCTTTATTTTGGTGCTGTGCAATATTTGGTATCTCTCTATTCACTTAAAACTACCTTTTTAATGATGTCAATGCAGAAACATACCACTAAACAGGCACTTAAACAATCTCACTATGATACTTTAATCCAACCTCACATTTGAATACCAACAGAATGAAGCAGTAGTTTGCTGTCTGGTGTTATTGAGATATTACTTTTCATAAGGTTTTCTCAGGTAAAGAGCTGAATATAGTTTACCGAGCCAGTAGTCTGCAACATCATGTAGGCCCCTGCCTTCAAATCTTCCATATCCTCCAGCATCATTCATTTTCATACCTTGGAAGATGAGAAAACAGTTTCTGTCATCTTATCTCCTGAGGTGATGGTGAAATGGAGGGAGACAGAAGGGTCTATTTATTTCCTTAAATGTATTTTTTTTCCCCTATCGTGTGCCACAAGACTGAGAGCAGATGGGTGGAGTGCTGGATGAAATTGGAAAAGTGAAATATATTGACTAGTAGGAGAAAGGAGTTAGTGTGAGTGGACTGGCAAAATGATTGATGCCAGTCCTGTATATGTAGTTTAAGTTGTAAATGAAGGCAAAGGGTGTGTGCATTTGTGTGTGTGCGTGCGTGCGTGCATGCGTGCATGCGTGCATGCGTGCGTGTGTGTGAGCTCAGTGGCGAGGATATCAACAGCAGAGTTAATGTAATTTCTGATACTGAAGTAAAAATAACTACAGTTCAACACCCAGCAGTACAAAAAATAACAGAGCATCCTTTGATTTCTGTCTCTCGTCATTGTTAATTATAAAAAAATAACAAAAGTATATGTTATTTGTATGCCACATAACTTGTACTGTAAATAACAGCATATATTTATTTATATGCATGCTAGCTTGTTTTGAGTTGAAAGCGTCCTTATCCCTACCAAGTTTAGTCTTTGTTGTACAAACATTTTTACCTCACCTTTTACTCCTGTCTTAATTATCTTCAATGTCTCGTATTTCATATGCTAATGTGCACATATTAGGAGACATTATCTGTGAAGCAGTGTAATTAAAGAGGTCTTAGTAGCCTTTTCCCTGACTGTTTAACGGCTGCAGTTAAAATCATGCATGTATATGTGCAAAAAAAAAGAAGAAAAAGAAGCTGATCATGATTGAAAGTAGGTGACACACAGTACAAAGGAAATATATGTGCATAATCATGTTCAAGCCCTCACTTAGCCACAATACAGTTGGCGTGTTTTGAATAATTGAGCTGGGCGAGCTGCTGTCTCCACACATTTCACTGGCACTTGCAATTTAAAAGGGATGGAAATAAGGGATGAATACTTAATGGATGTGATCAGTGGAATTGCTAGAGCTGTTTTCTATGGTACAGTAGCTAACTCTTCGGCTGTAACATGTTCAACTATGAATCTGGTAAACAGTATTTATTTTAATCCAAAGATGGGGCTAAGTTGTGGTGACAGAAGCTGATGAATCACTGAGGTTGCCTAGATCAAGCACAAGTCCAGCTACCATCAACAGGCTTATTAGTGCTATCTTGATACCTCTATGCTTCATACAGTGATGTCCACTACTGAATTATAAATGCTCTTTGTAGTGTTTAAGATTAAATATTGCCATACCACTGCTGGAGCTGGAACTGGAAGGTTGCATTCCCACTGTGGCTGTCTGCAGTATTGAATTTGTCGATATCCTGTAGATCCCTTTATGATTTGACTGTGATTAATTTTTTTGTGATGAATGTGTGGAATGAAATGTGGCTTTAATGCACACATTGTCAGTCATTATCATGATGTCCCTGGCCATCATTGGCATGTGACTGCGACACACAGTGCACCCTGCTCCTAATATGTGGGGGCAGTTGGCCACATTAGCGCTCTGGGTATAGTAAGTAATGAGAACAGCATGAGGCGACGATGCCCTTGGAAAGGCAATTGCCATAAAAGACAATGCTTAACATTTAGATCAAGAAAATCACAGCAGTAATCTTGGATTGCTTTGACACTCTTTCTGTTGTGAGAGGGCACAGTGAAGTGCTTTTCTCAGCAGATGACTAACAGGTGGAGACACGCTGCAGCAACTGTTGATGGACGTAAAGCTCAAGCAATATACATCCACTCAATCAAACTATGCAAAAACTATTTCAGCGCCAAATGCTCCTTCTGTGACACTAATCGAGTTGAGTGAAAATGAGTCACCTCTGTCGAGTGCAATCTAGAGAGATTTTGAATCAGGGCAGTGTGGAAGAGGCGAAACAAAGACAGAAAATGATTTAAATGTATTTGGCTTCTGTCTGCGCAGAGCGGGTCATCTCAATTCCATGTCTGCCCCCAATGTCTCCTGCCAAAGACATTGTGAATATGATTACACATTGATTTCTCGCTCTCTCACGCACAGAATAAAGAAGCATGAGTTGGAGCTGACTGGCAGGAGGAGATATCCAGTAGGACGCTGTTTGCTGGAGCTGATGATTTGTTTGTTTGTAATTGAGTGGCCCCAAGGCTGTCTGTCATCTGCCAACTCAGGGAGTGATCTGGATTTTTTTTAGCTGGACTGGAATTACAGGATTCAGGATAAAAAGGCCAAATGCAGAGGGAGCTCTGGCTTACAGAGGCTAATGTTCTTATCTACAGTGGTTTTAATGTTGGGAGTTAAGGCAAACACTGACAGCATTGATCCCATTCTTTGCATTTAAAACAGTGGTTTGCCAACATTCACAGACTTTGAAGGAACAGCATATCTGCAATGAACACAAGTCTGAAAAAATAACAGTATACAAATAAAAAAGAACATTTTAAATTAAGTACTCTGAACTATGACTCAGAACTGGAGTCACAACTTAACTCTCCTCCCTGGCAAAATGTCTGAAAGAGCTGTGTGTATATTGTCAAATTACAACTAGTTCAGTATGTAATAATAATAATGATATTATTATAATATTAATAATAAACTACCATAAAGGCAAACCAAAGAATGCACCATAAAAAGCACCCATGTTCTTTTCTCATACTCTTAAACAACAATTGTGTAGGATTGAGTGGTGTTTTTGGCAGATTGCAACTAACATACCACCCCTGGCGTCACCCTCCCCTTTGGTGGCCACAAAAAACTTGAAAAATGTGAAAAGGCCTCTCTAGAGCTATCATTTGGTTTGCCCATTTTGAGCTTTGTAGAAACATGGCGGCGCAACATGGTAGACTCCGTCGAGGAGGACCCACTTCATCTGCAGCTACATATAAAAGGGCTCACTCTGAGGGAATAAAAACACAACATTTCTTAATTACAGATGACTGTGTACTAAAGAAACCATCATTTTGATTATATTGCATTTCTGCTGGTAGATCCCCCTTAATCTACCACACAGAACTTTTGAGCTGAGCAGCCATAATGGCAGTGGGGACTGAAATCGCACCTGCCGCTCAGGTACAGAATTTGGTGACGGTAGATAGTTCTTTCAATGGTAGACCGGGTCAACACATGCATGTAAAAAATGCCTACACATGAAGGAAGGGTAGCAATTGTTGCGTGTAGCTGGCATAAAGTTTGCTTTTGGCAAACTTGGCAGGCACAATGGCTTGCTGACGATTCTTCACCAGTAACTTACTTACTTAACTACTGTTAAGAGGAATTGTTGTTTTGGCTCAGTCACTATCTGCCCTTGGGAGGAACAAGTAAACAGCAACATGGAGCTAAGCGAAAGATGCTGCTGGTGGGAACTTGAACATTGCTGCCCACAAACTTTAAAGTGCTTTTTATCGGGGCCGATGTGAGACCCTCTGAGAATACCCTGCTGAACCCTTTCATAAGGACGGAAAGGCCTGGGTTGACCCTTTCCTTGCATGGTCCAAAAGACATAAATTCGTAAAGAACACTGCAGGGATCGTTATTTAGTAGAAACTCTGCAAAAGTTTCTCCAAGTTTGATTTAAAATGAGCCAGAAGAAAACTTCTTCTCACCTGTACCCTGTGAGATTGCATCTGGACAGATCAATGTTCGACTTGCCACGCAGACACAGGAAAGCCATCCAATGCCTTTTTCTGCACCCCGAACCTTCCTTATCTGAGCAAATAATTATGAACCATTACCTTCGGATGAGAGGCAATTTGTTCTACTTACCTGTTTTGGAGCTGAAACATAATAGCCCTGGCAAGACAGTGCTTTGAGTTTGACCCCTCCATCTGCAACCCAACCTGTTAAGCGAGGCAAAACCAGGACACAAGAGAAATGGCTACCTCAATGGCAACAAACTTGGCCTGTCAGACCTGTGTGTGGGTGGGACTAAAAAAAGAGCAGCGAGCCATTAAGAATTGAACAGTTGTCTTACAAGTAGAAAACAAAATGTGGCTTACCTGGCATGCTGAGCTCAACTAGAACACAGACTGAACCAATGTAGGGAACATTGTTTGTTAGATACTGAAAACTTTGACCTGTGACCTTTTGTCCATAACAGACTCTCTTTTCATATATATTTCAGAAGACACGCGCTGTAAGAATTCCAGTGTTTTGTGCAATGCTGTGTGCCATAAAACATGCAGCAGGATGAATTGTTTGAAATGTGCTCTAACTCCTAACATAACAGACAGTCTAATCCATATGGAGACAGAATAATAGTCATGATATAATACACATAATGCTCACTGCTGTCTCATATATTGAAAGAACATGTAAGTTGCATTTCCAATTCCGGCATTTTTAAACAAAATACTTTAAAATGAATTGCGACATTGTAGGTTTACAGAGACAGCAGGGTCAAAAAATCTTTTTTGTATGATCATATAAAAAACCCAACATGGAAAATGTGGAGGCTAACCAGAAACAAGAAGGAAGCTAAATGTTTGACTCCTGCACATAAGAAAAGCGTATCTTACGTCTTTGTCCCACCCATGTCATTCTGTTTTGATATCACTGGATGAACAAGAATGTATTCATTAAAACATAGCCAGGAATAGATTTCACCTGCATGGCTGACATGTTCAGGTTATACACTGTAGTCACACCAAATGTCTCTGCCAAATCCCCTCATGTCTCCTCATATAACCAGGATATGCTATTGAAAATGCTGCTTGTACCTGGGGAACCAAAAATGCTTTGACTAATGTCAGTAAAGAATAAACTTGCACATATAAACAGTATAAGTTAAAAGTATAACGAGGCTACTCACTCATTTCCAGAGGGAGTCATTTTGACATCAGATGAAATATATCAGGATAAATTGTTGTGATGTGTTGCTCAATGCTCGCATCATGTTGCTCACATGCATTTAAAGTAGGGAGTCACTCAGTCATTATAAGGAGATAAGGAAAGGATAATGGCGTATAACATACAGCATGGTGCAGCAGTTTGATGGTAAGAAGGGCAGAGCACCTTATGTAGATTAGGGGGAAATGAGAAGAATGCACTTTACACTGAAAACCTTCATACAGCAGCAGAATACCTTAGGGAAATGTGTTTTTTATGAGAGGAAGCTCAGAGAGGTGGTGCTCTGATTAGAACAGTATCAAGGGAATGTCTTGCTGGTGTTGAAGGTTAAGGGCCAGGTAACCTGGTGTGTTAAAAATCACGCCGCCCTAATCTTGTATGGAGTAAAAGTACTGCTGCACAGCTCTCTGATCAAAACTGCAGTTATTCAGATATAGTCTTCCGTAGTGATCTACAATAGTCTGTCCTGCACTGAACAGTGTGGCGACAGAGCCCTCGTATGTACCTCCCGTAGCTTTGGATCAGTATACATATATAGCAGTATAGAATGGCTAAAAGAAGACTAATAGAGCAAGGCGTAAAACATTGCATGTCAAATGCATCCAGTTCAGAGATTCCAAGAGGAATGGTTTCTTTGTCTGAAGTTGGACCCCAGGAATCCCTCCAGTCCCTTTCCTTTCAACCTTCATTTCTCAGACACATCAGCCCACTTGGTACCTCGGTGCTAATGAGCTGATATGGATTAGCCGAGGCTGATTTTCTCTTTCCATCAATGAGCAAACCTTGAGGTCTCTCCTGAGCCCAGACGTTACTGCATCATGGAAACCCAAGAGACGCTGAAATACTAGTTTCTATGCACCCTCTAACCTCAACCTCATTGTGCTTGTCGTATCCCCTCTGCCTTTGTTGTGAAGTACCGTATGTCATCAGAGAACCTGACAGTCGTGCCATTGTCAATAATCAAGCACATTGCCCACCCTTCGACCCTGCTTCTTTAATGAACTGCCCTGCACTTTAAAAGCAAGGTCAACAGAGTGTATCGGCGCTACATTGAGCTCATCACTTTTTACTCGCTGTGTCCTTTCAATAATATTTTACTACCCCGACTGTCTGAAGTTGCAACTTAATTACCCTGGCCCTCAATGACATCACAATTACCTAACCACCTCAGTGTGGAGACATTTGTGTCAGCCTCATGGGAAGCTGATATATATATTTTTTTTTTTTATAATTGTTGATTCATGAAGTAGTAGGTGAAATTACATTGTACTGCTATAAATACTCAATAGTTAAAGAAAATACACAGTTTAGTGTCAGAAGCTTCATGTATCTTTCCGTGGCATCTGTAGATCGATCAGCACTTCACTACAACAGAGGCTGACACTCTTACGGGCAAACGATCTCCAGGGATAATAATTACCTGTGTAAGTTATGGAGATGCTGTCATTCTCTATTCTCGCACTCTCTCTTGTGTTTAATGAACTACAGTTAAAAGGCAAATAAAACAGAAGGAAGCAATTACAAGTACAGCACACCTTTCAAAGACAGAAAAAAAAATCTCATTATCTCAACGTTCATTCTAATGTAATTAGGATGCAGTCTGTAGACTATCCAATTAGTTTTCCTGTGCTACATTGTTGACACCTCTTCCAAAGCTTGTGTATTGTGTATGGATGTATTTATGTATTGTTTTGTAACTGAGCGCACAGCCTGTGGTTCCAATTGTCATAAATGCCTTAAGGGGGAAGGAACATGGAATTATCCAGGCAATCTGTCTTTGCTGTCCCTTGTGATATGCATTATTAAGTCACAATAAAATGACTGCTTTGTCAGGGAAGTCAGTGCACTGTGGCAGTTATCTTGATTTCCAACCATAACAGAACACTTTGACTGATGATAGCATGTTAGATATGTGCTACAGACCTTATCATTTTTGTGCCAAGCACCTTCAAATTATGGAATTCTGAACCCGGTTGGTCAATTACTCTTGCATTTCTTTGCCATGGCCACAGGAATGTATTTCATGCTATGAACTTATTTTAACTGCCAGACGCTTCTCACTTAGTCTTGAGTGGATCATCGATCCTTAAAGGTCAGATCGATTGGTTTCTTGAGGTCCACTGTCTTCCATTCTCAATCCCATACCCATATCCTGCCTACTGCCAAGATATCTGTCCTTACTCAATCAATCAGCCTATTGATCCTGGCTTAAACATGAGGGCAATGAGGATGTGTGTGTGTAATGTTGAAGTGAGCAGGCTCAGACCCATATCCATCCATGGAATTACCTGGGCTTGGCTAAATTGTGCACTGGAGCTTAACCCATTTGTACAACTGAAGTAAACTCATGCCAGCAGCTGTCCAGAGAACTGAGTTCCTGGAGGTCAGCAGCTGAAGTGAAGTAGTTGGGCAGAGCGTTGGGGTGTTTGGTGCCTGCAGTGGGGTATGTGGGTCTCCCCAGATATGTTCCACCTGTGCAGCAGCTGAGTTACGTTTGATTAATTAGACTCTTTTAATGGCGTCTCCCCGCAGGCTCCTCTTTTGGTGAGGGAGCATCGACCAGATCACACACACACACTTCAGTCCCACACAACACGCATACATTAAAACACACACACACACACACACACACACACACACACACACCCTTAGACAGTGCATGGCAGTGCAGGACTCCCCGTGGCTGTGATCAGACACATTTCTGCTTTCACTGGGGACCTGCAGAGGTGTGTGGAGGGTTTGATTCATCCTCCATCTTGGACAGGGTTCTTGCTCCAGTTCCCCTGCTGGTCTTTGAAGCATCTCACATCAGAAATACTTGTGTGTTTTCGAAGCTTTCTTGTAGTTCTCGCACTTTGTACGCTTTTTCCTCCTTCAGTTTTTCACATGAGGCTTTCGAAGCAAAGATTAAAACACATAAGCTCAGTGACAAATGTTACCCTTTTGTGTAGCTCATTCTTTCCAGGTTTAGTAACATTCTCACAGCAAAATGCAGTCCCGTCACTGTTTACAAATGAAACACAGATAAAGCTGAAGCTCTATATTTTTTTAAACCCTCACCTCTGTTGAAGGCTTGTTTGTGCACTACAGCAGTACATGGAGTCCTTCCAGTGAAAACTTAAAAGTAACATCTGCACCTGGGTTTCGCAGCTTGGTATATGTTGTGGGTAGAAAACACATTAAATGACTCAGAGGAGATGAAACAGAGCAGGAAAACAAGCTGCTTTGTTCAAACACCATTCTTCCATTATTTCACAGTTCCACAGGAAATATACTAATAATCGACACAGGCATTTTGAAGATGAAAATGTGCCAGGTTGTAAAGCTGTATGCTGGTGTTGTTTGAAACTGTTCAGAAAGCAGGTTATCTTCTGGCCTGCTCAGTGCAAGAGTAATGTAATAACACAGCTGATAAGAAATGCAGAGACGGAGAGATAACAGCAGAAAAGACACCACAGACAAATGTCACAAGAAAGAAAAGTAGATTTCATATGTGATCAAACCTGTGAGGAAGGTAAGATGATATGGAAGCAGCGGAGGAATGGAGAATGATTTATGACCGCTTTAGTGTCTGGAGTTTATCACATAGAAGGAAAAAAATATGGTTGAGAAGTGACCCAGAGATGAATGAATGCATTAAGTGGCACTAGCTTTACCATCCGCATTACTGTTGTGGCACCAGCATGGAATAAAGAAATTATGTGGGCATTGTTGTGCATGAAATAGGCATGTGAGGCACCAGCATTCACATGTATATCATGTCATTTTATGAAGCCTATCCATCTGCAAGTTGTTGCTTTCTCTGTGTGTAAAGGCCATAGAGTTTTACTCATAGTGCTTGATCTCACATCTTCCAACATAATGATGTTTTAGCAGGAATTATGTTAACTGTGTTTACGATCATGGTAGCGTGATGAAATGCTTACATTAGTTAATTAATATCATACATTAATCACACAAATGAGTGTGATTAATTTGTTTTGCAGGTATTTGATTAGAACAAAAAAAAATCATGGGATCACCAACAATTTCACAATACATCCTGAGGTTGACATGAGTGCCTGAATCGAATTTCAGTGCAATACATCAATTAGATGTGTGGATTCCTGTGACCTGAGCCAAAATTGTAAATGGACCAACATTGCCATCCATAAAGACATGCTGCTGGAATGGCTAAAAAATGTCAGATTTGAATGTTCATCTGAAAGTAATTCATTACCTCTGCCAAGGAGGTTATGGTTTCACCCGTGGCTAGTTATTTGTTTGTTGGTTGCTTGGTTAGTTTGTCAGCAGGATACACAAAAGCAGAAACGAGGATGGAGGAAAGGTCTCAGGCCAGAAACCCCATTTACTTTTGGTGTGGATCTGGATAAAGTGACGTATCCAAGAATTTTTCTCACTTTCATAGCAAGATACAGCGTTTTTCAACATTTTTGTTAATTTCATGGATGGATGCATGGATCTTGAAATCAGACGTAGTTAACTGGCTGCTATCTATGAGGGAGTGCAATTTAAGGCAGAGCCTAATAAAAATATATTATTTTTCTACAACGCGATGGAGATTTTCATTTTTAAACTGTATAATAACTCCATGCTGTGTGATGGAATGGATTCTCAATATAAATTGAGTTCTGGCAACATGATGATAGTGTAATTCTATTTCAGGTACTACACTTTCACCTCTAGCACTCTTGTTGAATAATGTTGAACAATAGAAGGAACAGTAGGAACTGTATACTGTTAGTTTTTAACATTGGTGTAAGTAATTGGGAATTACTGTTATAATGGAAACTTTCTGAGGGTTGTTTGTGTTTTGCACAACAGAGGAAGGATTAAAATTAGTTGACAGGTTTTAAAGTCAGCTCTTGACTTTAAAAATGCATTAACACTGCATTTCGCTCTATTGTTGAATTATGTGGGTATGGTTGAATTAATTAAAAACATGAGTTTGTGTGCATGTGCCTTTGTGTATGTGTACAGGCACACAATTCATTTGTCATACTTGGCTGGTTTGTTATTCATTGTCATCAACTTTCTAAAAACAAGTCAAATGCTGCTGAGAGAGAGTATTCCTGCTCAAAGCTCCTCTGCAGATTATTTATTAAACAGCTGAATTAAAACAATGCTTTACTGTGTGATGAACTGTATTGAAGGGACTCTGTTGTCAAGGGCTTGTGCAACAGCAAAGAGCACCAGCAAAGTCCAGCTGGATTCTTAAACATATACATGGGCGGATCAATGGGTGGGTCACAGGGGCAGTGGTCTGATTGACCCTTAAAGTGCCACTGTTCCCTTCCAAGCACTTCATCGGCTAACACTTGATAGATTCGCAACTTCATAGTTTGGTTGATTACACCCACAAGTCAACTTCAAGCTTGTCTTCTACCTTGGACATAGAATTTGGGTAGAGATGGAGGGATCTTGTACTTTTTCTCCCAATAAATAACACTGTCTGGTTGTTTGGTGCTTGAATTTTGTGTTTGACTTTTCAAAGACAATTCTGTCCCAAGTTGTTTTCCTATAATATGGGTTTTGTGGTTATTCTTTTTTTTTTTTTTCCTGTATAAATATCCCAGGATCCTCCACTGAACTAGGCCAATATATTGAAATTTAATGGAATTTAGCTCACTCCATATACAGAAACTGTACCCTAATATACTGTATCTCTGAGTTTTGGCGTCATATAAAAAGACAATCTAACTGAAGCCATGTACCACATCGAACTGATGAAATCATCTGGCAGCAGGTAGCATGGAGAGCAGGGCTTATCAGCAGGCGCTGATTGCCAACCTGCTGCAGGTGAGCATGTGACAGCAGCTCTAGTTAGCGGGAAGCTCCACCCAGCCTCTCAATGCACCTCTGCAAGCGAAACAGAAAAAGAAACACACCAGGCACAAAATATCCACCACAGAATTTGACGGAACATGACAGTATTTTCCAGAAGACACCATGAACCCTGATCACGCAGGTGGTCACAATACGCTGGCCTCACAGTGCCAAAGGGCCTCTAGTCAGATGCTTCAGATTCTAGTTTGCAGCTACATGAGTGAGTGTCTTTTTCCTCTGTTGAGATTAACAAAGAAGACCTTGTCGCTGATGCTTGACAAGTATGACAAGCACATTAGAGTTAGAGTGGAGTGGACTGTATAACAATGTTGGACATAACCCTAAAAGAACAGTTCTATGTTGATTTGCCTGCATGTTGCAAGCATACTGCTTCAGTTTAATGTTAGGCTCCTGTAACCTGGCGTGATGGGCAAATCAGAACAGGTTACAGGAACATCTTGTTCATCTTTCTTGTGTTACAGTATTCAAAGTTACACAATGCCCTTTTCTACATTAAGTTGCTTGAGTAAATGTTCTCAGTTAAATTCAGCCACCATAACATTCACATTAGAGACGAAAGCACAAGTAGTTGAAATGGGAGGTACAGACAAAGTATGAAAGGTGTAAGCTCCATGTAAGCAGACAGGTTGCTTCCATTTCATGTTCTGACCTCAAATCAGTGTTCACAACTGGAGCTCGCTGTAATCTGACAACATGACTACAAAAAGTAACTCTTTAAATATAAGCTACTGATCACTCTGCGGCTGCTGCTCAACAAATGTTGTATTTTGTTTCTGAGCTGCAGTTTGTAACTGCTGTCCACAGTCTCAGTGTGGTTTCCCTCACAGTGGATGTACTGTACAAGTTTCACATTACATTTACACTCTTGTGCACTTATACTGCTTATTCAACTGAATGGGAGGCAGCATGATTCCAACACTTTAAATTCAGCCCGGGGCTCATGGAATCACTTTCTGTCTTTTGCAGTACTTCCCCATTGCACCGAAGGGTTAAAGCATCCATCCGTGGATATATTATCCTTTTCCATCTTCTTCTGTTTGAAGAGGTACTTTGAAACCCAGCTAGTGGAGACCTGACACAAAAAATTAACAGCTCAAACAAAAGTACTTGTTTTCAAACCACACTGATACTAAACATACAAAAGTGTCGATATGCAATTGACATTAGTCACTCACTGATCATCCTGTAAACTAGGCAAGTTATGAAAGAAGTTAATTGGTGCTGGAAAACCAAATTCTAACATCTGACAGGTGGGAAAGTGAAGGAAGTAAACTGCACATAAGGAACATGTGTTTAAGTACACTAAAGTGTACTGCTATTGTGTACTTAAACAGATTCATGTATTTAATCTCTCTGTGATTACGTAGCTTCGTGTCTTCTTCATGTACTTCATCAAAAAGGAAACTGAAGAAAGTAGAACAATTCAGCAACAGTCCCTGTAATATCTCGAGAAAGCCTTGTAATATTCTTAATATCTGTTTTTCATATGCCACTGTCTCTCAAAAGAAAGGAAAGATAATTGTATTCCCCCTACTTCCTCATACAGGTCTTGTTAGAAGCAGAACATTTTTTAATGGGCCAGTACAACTAGACACAAAGCTGAGTAGTACATGTAGTAATCACATGGTCCTCATTCATTTTCAGTAGGTGGTGGGCAGATTATCCTGAATCACTCTGAAATAAAGCGGGCTGAATGAAACATTACTGCTGGTCATTAGGGATTTTGGAAAATACAAATCCCCTTCAAATACACAGTCACTGCTCTGATTAATACACTTCATTTGTAGTGAGGTTGTTGGAGTCATGTTTGGTGTTTGTCCTCAAGCAGATTTAAAAATGCCAGAGGCTCTTTAGTGGCTCAGTGTTTTGGCACAACAAAGAAAATGCGGAATTTGTTATGGACATCCTGCTTTGATATAATGATGGCACTCGGAAAAGGCTTTGTGGATGAACACTGAAAGCTAAATCTATATTATATTTACACAGCCCGTTTGTAAGTGAGTGTGTGTGAGAAAAACAGACAGACGTAGAGATGAAAACGACATTCAAGTGAAAAGAGACACATCAGTAGAGTGAGAGACAGCCACAGATAAAAAGAGACAGCTGCTCCATCCTGACTCAGGAGCTGGATCCTATCAATGCTTCTCCTTGCCCTATGAGACCAGTACTATTGGTAGAATCATAACATTACTAGGTAATGCTGATAACCTTATCTTTTCTTAAAAGTGATATTACCGAGTAACTGAATCTGTCAGCTGTAGGTGTTTAACAGCACTTAAACTATACTTTACTGTCATCATATTGCAGTTATTGATCTTACACCAAATAGATACATTACCTCAACATCATGCATCCTGCAAACAAAGAAGTTTGTAAAAGAAAAATAGTATTGAAAATATGTCTTTGTCCTGCTTGCTTCCAAAACAAGCCACATCAAGGTCTCTATCACAGGAGGTGGTGCTCATACTGCTTTAGTCCACAGGGGCTGCCACAATCAACAAAAAAGGAAAGTTTCAAATAGTTGTTTTAAATTGCCAACAAAGTGTCAATACAGTGTAAACTCAGTGAAGATTAATGATCCCCGCAGAATGAATTATAATGTTTGATGAATGGCTTGCAAATACTGTACAGTGGAAATACCCAGTAAATACAACATGGTTGCATAATGTTTGTTGACTTGACGAGTTGATGTGGCTCTTCTGAATGCCGCTGTGGGTATTTAGAGTTGCACAGGAGACACCACTTACATCAAATGAAGGCTGTATTTTCTTGCTGTATTTAATGAGCCTTTGACAACGGACTTGGCCCTGTTGGCCTGCGATCAAGAGTTGAGTTGTGAAATTACGTCTGACTTTGGATTTTTGCTTGTAGATGATACATTGGAATTGTGATTGAAGAATTTAAACGTATCAATGCAATCAGATACAAACATGTGTATATCACTGATTACACTGTTGGTGTTAAAGCAATATTCTACCAGGATCAACAAAATTATACAGTGGAAAGTGCGATGCATGAAATTGCCTAAAGATTACACTATATTAATATTCCTTCATGCGCTGTATGTTGCATTATTTATGAAGAGCTTGTCAACCACAGTCTAAGCTACTCTTTGAATCGGTGTTAAAAAGAAGATAGGAGCATGTTTAGAGACCACTGTGCAGCATGGATCAGACCGGATCTGTTAAGAGAATCTGGCAGGATCAGAAAAAAGCAAGTTTACCACGGTCGACGGTGACGCAGAGCTCTGATAGCAGGCAGTAGGCATATCCAAATGCTTGTGAGCCAGCGCATACTGACTCACAGAGACAAGCTTACACAAACACATTGATGCACATTCTATTTTTGGGATGTGAAGCCTAATAATCAAAACCAATGAGCAATGTTTTTTGTATTCAGCTGCAAATTATGTGCCAGGGTCGAGGTCTTTTGATGATATCACTGTTTCTCCTAGAACTTTGTTTCTATCAATAAAATGTGTGAAGAAAACATGAAACATGATATTCATGAGTCACACTGTGACATGTAGACAATAAATAAATCCTATTAAACTTTAAGATGACAAAGCTTGCACATATACATGCAGTGAAATCAGATATTTTACTTCACTCATTGTATTCACATCTCTATAACCAAGGCATCTTTCTTGTAGTGTTGCAGCAAATTTACATCTTAGTCCCTCCAAGACTCCATATTCAACCAGAGCAAATACCATGAGCGCTGTGGGAGCTGACTCAGCTCAAAAACTGTTTCTTTTTCAATGTTCTGTTTTTTCCCCCCTTTTCTTTTTTTCATTATTCATGATAGCACTGCCGGCGTAGTGATGGAAAATGATGGATCAGAAAAGGGCACCGGGAAGGAGGTGGAGAAGCAAGAATGCTAAGAAGATAATAAAATAATATTAAAATAAGATAGACACTGTAAAAGACAGAGCAAGATAAGTCTGGAGGAAGGATTAGGGGAAGCGGGGGGGGGAGGGAGTGTTCGAGGAAAAGCAAAGAGATATGATGGGCCTGAGTCGGCTTCAGAGGACCAGCTAGACCAGATGGGGAGCAGAGGAGAAATGGAGATGAAAGAGATCGTCCCTGATACTTATAGACCGAGGAGATGACAGAAAATTGTGCCTGGCATTTGATAAGCCTCATTTACAGAATATCCCCAGTAATTCAGTTCTACTCTCTACTCTCTTACAAACTGTTACAGGCTTATTGACCAACTTCACATCTGTCTACGCCCAGTTATAACACTGAGGAATTGTTCTGTAGTGTTCTCTCTAAAAACAAGCTGCCGACCAGGCTGAAACATCACTCATAAGCCAAGTAAGACCCAAATTCTTCGACTGCAATCCATCTGTATTTATTCAATATGTTCCTGAAGTCTTGAGAGTGAGGAGGGATACATCTCTCTTTGTTGAGGGAGTCATTAAAAGCATCGGCCAGTGAAGGAAAGCCTCAATTAGTTGCTTTCTTTTACCCGTCCTCCTTTGTGAAGACAACATGTGTATATGGAGGAGATGAGCAAATATAGAGAGGAAATGTAGATAACTGGGTTTTCTCGGTGCAGAAGAATACTAAGAAAGATGGATAATGGTGGCCTTTTTCCTTCCGAGGAGAGCTTAACGACGTCTTCCTGCCCTTCCTTGGTGTAAAATAATATGACTCAGTGTTCTCTGGATGGAATTTCCAGGTCCAGGAAGTCGATTTCAGACACTGAGGGAAATTTATGAGGCAGAAAACCAATTGATTTAAGGCAGAAGGGGTGGGTAGGACTGACAAACTGCATGTATTTTGTTGGGAAAGGAAAGCAGCGGCACCAGCTTCACAGTCAACTATATCAGTTTGGAGTGATGCAGATAGAATAAATGAGTTTGCAGTTGTTCTTTGAGGAAGCTGAATTGGGGTGCTTTTGTTTGCATGTTTACTGAAACAACCAGACATCAACTGACAGAGAGATAAAGAGACGGTGGCAGATAATTTGGGGGGTTTCAGTCAGTCTTCAGATTGGCTGGGAGAACTAATGCTTCACAAACATCTGTGTCGAAGGTTACTGAGCTAATGAGGCCTTTGCAAACAAAAGCTTTTTGCTCTTCCATCTAACAACTGAAAGTGCTGCCTGTCAAACTATTGAGTTAAGAGATGCTGAGCGTTGTCAAATTGTCAGTCGTTCTTCAAATCAAACCAACAATAATGCTTCCCTATTCTGTTTTTCGCTTAATCCAGAAAATTTCAAAACATAACACAACCAGTTTGCCACCAGTCCATGTTCTTTATCTTTGATGAGTCCTTCAGCTGAGGCAGGGAAACAATCCTCCCCAGAATCCTCTTCTTTCGCTCAGGACTGGGTGAAGCCCATTTGCATCCCACCCGTCAAGATGGATGTTTCTTTACAGCTTACCTCTCCAGTGATTAAGCATTAACAAACCCATAATTACAAAGTTATCAATCTAAATTCCCTTGATGTGTTTGATGCAGTAGGTATTGACGTTTTCGGGGAAGGTTAAAATTCTTCCTGCACTCTGTCATTTCTCTTATTTCTCTCGCTTCTGGAGGTGGTCTGAATAAAACCAACCCAAGGGGAGGTTTTGTTGAGGAATACAAATGTTCTTGCTGCTGCTTTCAACTTAAACAGCAATCCCATGGATCTTTCAGGGATTTAAATGGTGAAAATTGTTATAAGATTCGGTCTTGGGCAAAGTGTCTGTATAGGTATGGAAATGTCACTATAGCCCACCAGAGGCTTTCTAGTCTCTCTTTCCAGACAAGGCTGTTGCAGTGGTTATTGTTATAACAATCAGGTTTGTACTTCTGTCCACGGCCCATTTCATTTGTCAGCGTATACTTTGATCTCTTCTTAATACACTTATAAAAGTTGCACTTAATATACAGGCACTTGAGTGTGCACTACATAAACACCCACACAAAGAACACATGCAGTTTATAATCAACATGATTATTTTACATTCACGATGCTTCCTGCTAAAAGCGGTGTGTAACCTCACTAACGAAAAGGATGTATTTTTAGTTTGGTGTCCTATAAACTTTTATAAAGTTTTGGTTGCCATCAGGATTAATAAGTGTTGATGGAACGTTTGTTTTCAGGCACACTTTTTGTACTTTTACTTTTAAAATTCCTTAAACACAAGCTGAGCTTGTTTTATAGTCTGCTGCTGTGGTGCAACCTTCTACGTCAGCCTTCAGCAGGAAGCTGCAGGGCCCTTTTTCGGCCTCAGCCAGCAGCCGCTCTTTTCCTGGCCTAGACAACTGCTAATGTGCCTTGCTTGTACAAGGTCACATTGTCCCAGAATGACAGAACTGGCCCGAACACAGAACTCAGTCCAAGCGTCTGCTCTCCTCAGAACATGTTCCAATGCCTGTCTGCTGTAATCAGTGTTCGAGGCAGGTTGTCCGTTTGTTGCTGGAACTTGTAACACTCAATTTGACCTATCAGCATCGCCATCAGTAACATGAATCTGCGAGTGTATTTGGCTCGGCTCTTAATGGCATTGGCACCGGGGCCTGTGGAACATCTGGACTTCCCAGGCAGAGGGTGGGTCATGTTGATTGTTGATAGGTTTTATCGGTCTGAACACACATGCCGCATGACCCTGCCCACCATCAGTCACACTGTATCTCTCTCTTTCTCTTACTTACTTACTCACTCACTTACTCAGTAACACACACAAACATGTGCAAACATACAGTTATCTCCCCACTGTAAGCCCAGTAAGGGTGGTATGGTTTCTCTCTCAGTGGGCCCATCCTGCTGCTCCTGATGTGAACTGATGAGGCCTGTCAGCACTTAGGGCACCATGCTAATCTCATCACACTGCTCGTGGATGGGAGCCTTAGTGTCTGTTGCTAGTTCAGCCGCTGGCCCCAGCCCTAATTTTATGAACTCACATAGCTATGCATCTCACCTAATGTCATTAGTGTCAAATGGTTTGATAAAGACGGGAGGCCTCCTACTTGATTAGCTCTAACTGTTACTGCTCTCCCACACACACACACACGCATGCGCACAGACACACACACAAACACAGACTGTTCCTCACCCGCTGAGATGTAATAAATGTAATAATGCTTGTGCTTGTGTGAAAGGACAGGAAGACTGAAATGACCTGGTGTAGAGGAAGAGAGAAAGAAAGATACCACAAGAAGCAGCTGTACTCAAATGCCACAGTGAAATGCCATATTTTAGTGCTTTGACCTTTATAGTTATTGGCTTTTCCAACAATGAAGCTATCATTACGATGCCATAACCGAATTGTAACTATCTGCATATTGATAGTTTACAACATTAAAATTGTATACCTTTCCCTTACCATTGGAATGTTTAATTCAACCTCTTGATCTCATCATAGATTTTCTCTTTCCATTTTGCATTATTTTGCCAACTTGAATGTGGTACAAGGACTTTTTAACTGGTTATGAAACAGTCTGGATTTAATACCTCTACGAACATTAGATATTTCTACATAGTTACTCTCAATGTCTGCCACCGGGTCAGATTCCAAAAATTCAATTACATGAGCACTCAGTGATCATTACTACATTGTACTCAAAAACAAATGTGTCGGACCACAGCCATCTTTGAACTCGGCCTTCATTTTGATCTTTGAACAACAGACCTGTAAAGTTTTGTGACTGCGTGTTCTTTTTGCTTCAAATGCACATGCTAGACAGACGAAGATCTCACGGCAGGGGGCGGTGGAAACATTACCACTTTTGTCCACGAGGGCCGCCGGAATCAACTAAAAAATGAAAGTTCTTTGTGGCGGCTTTACTAAATGCATCACTGTGCAGAGAGGCCTGTAGCCTACTGTCATCTCTGTCTTTGGATTTTCTGTCGTTGAAGGTTGTTTCTGAGTGACTTTGCCTTCTTAGCTTTGGTGCTTGTCCCAGACTAAGTATTCACGACTTCTGCCAAAAACATAAAGTGCATCACTTCTTCTGTGCCTGGAGATTTTTACTACTTTTTTTCCTTTGAAACAATCCACACTGCTGGTGTGTATATGTCTGTAGATTCAACATAGAAAATGTGTGTGCTTGTACATCATCTTCTCTGATTTGGTTTCATTAACAACAGGCTTTTTAGAATAAGGATTTTAGTCACACAATACATTTGATCAATGAGAGACTTTGTATACGCTATACAAGTATAAAACAGTATGGAAAATAGAATTATTGCAGATACATCCATCCAAATTCGCTCTTTCGTCACGTTGATGCTATATCCCAGCTGATTCTTGAGTCTCTGTAAGTGTGAGGCAAAGGACATTCTCATGGCACTTTTGGTTTTTAATTTATTTATGCAAGAATCAATATTAAGGATTATATATATTTATGATTTTGTCTATTAAGTGCTATTTGCAATCATGCTGTGCAAATGCATGATTTATATATCTTGCCCTGAGCGCTCATAATAGTATTTCTTAATGTTATCATGGCCTGCAGATTTCATTGATGTGTTATATTAGTTGGTTATAAAGTGGATATATTACTACAACTCCCTGGGTAATTCGTTTCAATATTTGTTAATATCAGTATCTCACTCTGTCTTAAAAATCTAAAGACACAAAGAACGGACTGAACGATCTGGAGCCGCTTCACTAAAGTCTGACTTTGTGGACTCAGCATGTTTGTTTTAGCTTTTATGTCCAAATTGCTGTTGCAGAGGTTATGGCCAATGTTAGTCTGAAAATGTATCCATTTTCCCAGAAAATCCCCCTGGGTAATCTCCCAGTCATTGTTTCAGTCTGTCTTTATTCTCTATCGAGCTGAGCACTGACGTGATTCAACAGATCGAGGAGAGGGATATACTCACTCATTGCAGGCTATAGCGTACAGCAGCACACGTTCACTGTCGCAAATTGAATCGCCCTGGGGCACAACAAGCACACACTGTATCTGACTGAGCATCTTGGATCTCTCACACACTCTGCATTTTATTTTCATTTGTCAGTTCAAAGTCTTTTTTCTATCCAGTCATGTTAAACCAGTGGTGCCCAACTTTTCCTGCAGGCCCCCCTTTCTATAGATAACACTATTTTCAAGCTCCCACCGCTTGTCTTCTGCTTGCAAGCTCCTATAGAAATTATCCAAAAATTGTCTGTATATAACACAGAACTGCAACTTCAGTGTGACATCTTGCTGAAAAAAAAAAGATCAGTAACAGGTCACATTTATAGTTGAAGCATTTAACATGGCACTGCATCATGTATCTTATATTGTTCTGTGTATTTATCTGTGTTAAGCCATTTAATATAACATCCCTGTCATAATCCTAAAATGTATTCAGTGTGGATTAATGTCTTTTTTTTCCCCTTTTATTAATTGATCAAATTTCTAAACTCACGATAATCTCACAATAATTATCTCAATAATATTAATATATTATATTATAATATATCAAGGACAGGATTAGTGATCATCACTGTCTCTATAATACCATCACTATCACAATGTTTAAATATCCCTGTATTCCTTTAACTCTATGTCTTCTATGTTTCTGTGGCATGCCTTCCTTACTGCAGGACAGCATGGCAAAGTAAAAGGTGTTATTTACCTCTAGGACAGTTGGAGGGGAGCTGGCACGCACACGAGACATCAAGAGCGTGTCGTCTGCAGCTCTCTGTCTAACTGCTCACTGTGGCTGTCCTATCGCTATTTCTCCCTGCTATTTTTAACCAGTCTGTTGACCAAATGGCACCAAATATTTCCATATCTTGTTGTGAAGACCAGTGTCTATTGAAGAATAGTAACAGCAGCAGCAGAAACATTTGTGTATGTTAACATGGCAAGTTTAGTATATAATTATTGCTAACCAACATCTTGCTTGCACATATTTAGTGTTTACAGTAATGTTAAAATTATATTCTGGAATAAAGTATTTCTGCTCATCGGTGTTTGCTTAGGCAGCTGGTAGTTCATTGGTTTGAGAAAAGGGAGAGGAAGAGGGCAGTAGGAACAGCAGAGACATGTACAGATAAAGAGTGTTTACAGGGGATCAAGCTGAGGTGTGTGCTTTCACGTTCTCACACACCCACGTTGCTTACACTGATGAAAGTGCAAACAAAAAGTAGGAGTGAAACTAAAGTCCAAACCATAAAGATTCGGTTACAAGCTATAAAAAGCAGTAAGGGATAAACACAAGGCAAAACTGTTCTTTCTATCTAATCAGCAGCACACTGTTGAACCATTCAGTACATAAGACATGGTTTGTTTTAATGGAGGAGACTGTTGGAGACAGGTTGGCAGTGGTGCAGCCTGATGTGCTTATTAACTGGCGCGAGGCTACATGGGAAAAGCATGTATTCATAGATTATCTTCAGTTTATCTTACCATACAGGAACATGTTTTATGTTGACGTCTGAGTCTTTCTCTTGCAGTGTGGAGAAAATATCATCATATCATCCTGCTGCTTAACTAGAAGCCCTGCTTGAGTAAATCATTGCTGTGAAAGAAAGCAGCCGTTAAAGCATAATCAATGCTGTGAAGCATGCCTGATAACAGAGTTTGTATGTGCTCACCTGTTCGTGAGCAATTTAGCCCATTTAAGCTAATTAGTTTCTCATAATCGAGCCTGTGACACACGGGGGGACATTATCCACTTAACTGCTCTGAGATAAAAATGAACAAACAACTATTTTCTATATCTGTGTGTTTGTACAGTACATGAAAAGTGCCTGATTGTTGTTGAATGCTGCAACAAGTGTTTGATTTCTCGCAGTGCAACCTCTTGGCTTAACGTCAGCCCTTTGTACTGTGGCCAATTCGCTGTGTCAGTAGGTGCCGCTTTGATACCAAGCCTGCCTCTCCTAAGGATAGATTTTATGGATCACTAACCAGCCTTCAGTTCCAGACATCCAAAGAGTTCCTGTGCTTGTGTTCATTTTTCATGAATTGGCAGAAATCTCAGTTTAGCAATTCCTGTTGCGAGTCAAGTGGTTGGAGGCCTGGGCCATTTTTTATTTTCCCCATCACATGCAAAGCTATTCTAGTGTGCTCCAGAGAAGGCAGAGGCAATACAATAGAGTAGTTAGATAAGTGATTTGAAGATTTGAAAGTTTCTCAAAATGACAGCGTCTTGTGTAACCCTACATTTGCCTCCCACACACTCCCTCTCTCTGCCTCTCATTCATTCTTGCAGGGTCATTGACTTCCACTAGTTCCACTGCAATGACTTAAGCAATGGCACACAGAAACATGTGCGTTTCTGCCAGCCATACATATAGAAAATATAGGCATATGTATTAACAAAATTCTTTAAATTCACACATATAGAGCAGATTGTTGTCTACTTCACACTCGCAATAATGTGTGGAAAGCCTGAAAGAAAGTCACATGGACACAATGGTTTGCTTGTACACACACAAACATGCAGAACTATGTAAATAAATCCTGGTTAGTGTCTTCGGCTTTTCTGTGTATAATTTGTCTACCCTTCTCATGCGGATGTTTGAATTCAATTAAAAGGACACACACACACACAAAAAAATCACTGCTTCAGTCTCTTCACTGGGATTTAGCAGATCCTCCACAGCAACATGTTCTCTCATCAAAGACGGAGCCTATGCTGCTTACTGTGTAAAATCTGTCAGGTTTACTGTCAGTAAAATGTAGTCATCTTAGATAAATTTAGTGTAAACTCCTAAAATCACACTATTAGTAAAGGAGTCTGGGGACATTGCAGTTATTGGCAAGTGGTTAGTGGAAGACAGACATCAGCTGCTTGCAATGGCAGGACAAGAGAGCATAAACACGTCATTTACATTACAGTGAACCACATGGAAATCAGTGTATAATCCATTCTGCCTGTTGTTGTGGCTTCAGCTGAGTAGGCAGTCCTTCAGTGTGGCCCAGGACACGTGTGTACAAACCCCCAAAAGAATGTGGTCACATGGCCCAGACCACCTCTGAATGTGGCCTGACTGATCGGATCTCAAATGTGCGGTGTTCGTACCTGTACTTAGAGCTGTCCACTTGTGATCAGATAACTCAGGACGCATGTTGATAGCTAATTTGAACAGCCTCTTTATATTACTGAGCTCGAGCGGTGCCTCCAGAAATGACACGACAGGGGCACCAACAGCGTCGCACTTTGAAGCGTTGGGCCACTGGCCAAGCAGCTGTATTTGACGCGCTGAAAGTGAAAACTGGATGTCCACAGATTATCTCTTTGGTGGAATATTACTCCAACAGGATGTCAGTTCATCATCTACTTTGATGCTGGCACTCCAAAGCCAGTACCTTCCTCTGTGCAAGTGTGTGCTGAAGTGTGTGTGTGTGTGTGATTTCTGAAATTGCTGGGTATCCCCGACCCTGTTATCTGTCTCACTGCCCTTCTCCCCTTGTTTCTCTCCTCTGTCACTCCCCTCCTCGTTTTCTTTCTGTTACTTTCACCCGAATCATGAACCCAAGTTCACTCTGGCTGTGTGTTGCATTTTTCATGACTTCCTAAGGGGGTTTCCTCACAGGGCTTTTCTCGGTCCGCTCTCAAAGTTAGATTTTAGCTTCTTTTTTTTATACACATCCACATAATACCGAAACAGGGAGACACAAGGAACACATCCAGGTGATCTATAAAGTTTGAGGCAATCAGAAAGGAAATGCCTGTGCATTGGTGTGTTCAGTTATTTTCAGCTAGGGAGACTTCAAGGAATCAAAGAGTCTGTCATTTGATAGAGCACTTGAGCAGTTGAAGTGAGCTTTCAACAACTTTCCATCCTCACACATAAAACATAAATTATGTTGACAACTCATCACAACTCTCATTCACAGTTCTACATTGTTTTTTATACCTATACTTATACTCATGCATGAGCCGAAGAATAAAGCATCAGGATAGCTGTAGCAGAGTACATGTTCCCCGCTCACCCGGCAATGATGCAAACCTGGCAAATCTCCCACACAAGAGTTACCTGCCCCGTCTCACTTTGCACTTCAAAGATGGCACGTCTGCCTTTTATTTTTCCCTTTCTCTTCCCTCCCGGCCTTGCTTTACACGCCTAATTGTGCTGAGAGCTTTGATGGTGGGTGGGAAGAGAGTGAGCGCCGTGTTGAGGAGAAGAGGAATTGAGCATTGACACTAATTAGATGGAGTGCAAGTGAAAAAAAAAAGTCTGCTCCTCAACACAACAGGCAGTATTGTCAAAGTGAATTGTTGGTAGTGAGGATGTGGTCAGCCAGTTGAAGGCACAAGCACAAGGCGAGTTCACAGTTGTAGGCTGCGCAATGAATGCATCTGGTGGGAATAACGCCTCAGGGGTGATTTACACCCAGTGCAAAGAGCATACAGAGGGTGAGAGGTGCATGTCTGCTAGCCCTGGGCACAAGGATGTTGATTAAGTACCAGCAATTGTTCCTTATCCCCAGGTAACATGCCTTTAGGCAGCAGAGCATGATGTTGAACTTGTTAAATCAGGTGTACCTGACATTGAAATGCACTTTGATGGCAAAAGCAAAAGAGCATCATGAGTTAGCTAAAAAAAAAAAACAGAGTTAGCACGTATGCAATGAAAACCAAAACCAGCACAGTAGGATGTGAGAATGGCCGTCTGTAAAAACAGCAATTTTAAACTCCCATTTAAATGTGTCATCAACAACTCCATAGGGAAACCATGCAGAGATGTCAAACAGTTTTGGTTGTGAGCACCTTTTTTCGTCGTCTGCATTTGTCAGCCTGTGCTGCTTTCTTAGACTGCTTATGATTGCGTTGCTTCAGTCTTTGAAATAATATGAAACGCCTCAGGCCTGGAGGGCTGGTCTTGACAGAAAACAGAAATCTCTTCGATGCCAGTTTGGGGCCTTTATTTCCCACTTTCTTCAAAGGCAGAGTCACAGCAAGGGCTGTCCGCAACGGCGAGTTAGTTAACAGTAGGGAAGGCGAAGAAATGGAAGTGAGAGGGTGGGAAGACAAGGAGAGATCAACAAGACGGCCAGCAGTGACAGAAACGTAAGTTGTGTGGGACAGGAAGAGAGAAAAAGAGAGAAGAGGGGCTGGTAGTGACGCAAAAAGAGATTGGACACAAACAGATTGGAGGTTCTGGGAGAGGGAGCAAAATAGCAGGAGCTGAAATAAGAGGGAGTAAGAGACAAATGATATATAGACATAGAAATAGACACAAGATAAGAAAAGAGAGTAGGAAAAATTGTCAGAGGCACTGATGGAGTAAAAAGAGATTAAAAGGAGAGAGATTCGGAGATAATGCTGTAGAGAGAAAGATGGATGCCAGAAATAAGAGGGGAATAGACTATATAAGACAGTGATGGAGAGTGAAGACATCTTTGGCAGATAACAGTCGGCGCCCTACTTACATCTGACATTTGAGGAAACATAGAGGCTTCCAAGAACATCTAAGGATATGAGGAAAAGAACATTTAAGCAAAAAAAGTAAGAATTTTTCAAGCCATATATTTGACATGTATTGAAAGCATCTCAGAACAGGAAATCAGTACTAACATGTAAAAATGTGATACAGTTTTGGCCCTGCTTTTAGGACTCTAACTTTTTTTTAGCTGAAATGAAATTACTCCCTTCTTGGCCAAGCTTCATATTGGCTCTTACTTTTTAGGAGTCACCAGTGGCCGGTTGCACTTACAGGGCTTACACCTGGTCTTAAGATAAGTTGGTACTGACTTGGTGTTTTAAGTCCGACCTGACAGTTATGTCGGTTGCACTACCTGAGCTTAAGCCTTCATCTCGCTAAGACTGAGCATAAATCTTATGCCAAGTCAAATGACAATTTTAGGGCCGTGTGTTACACTCATCTGTGCAGCTAATCCGCTGTTAACCAAATATAATTTATGTAGTCACAGAGTAGCCTCCATGCGTGTACTGCAACACACCGTGACAAACTGAAAGAATGTTTTATACAAAGAAAGGAATTACATTTATGTATGTATTACATTTGCAAATTTATACGAGGGGACTAATAATTAAGAGTTTGTCATAAATAGCATTTCACAGAGTTTATAAAATTTCCCCTAACTTAAAAACTTACAAAACTCAAACACAGACTGCCAAGGGAGACTGGTTGGCAGTCTGTGTTTTCTTGAGCTGGCTATACAGCTCTATTAAATTTCTTATCTCAATGTCCATGAAATTGCCTTTCCTAATTCTTTGATCCTCCATAACGATGCGGGAAATAAGAAATGATAGCAAATTAAAGGTGCACTATGTAGTTTTGGGAATAAATCTTAATTAGAAGGGACAGATCTCCATTGATTGATTTCTTTATGCCTAAACAAACTAGGTTAACAAGCTCTCTTTGTTTTCAATAAAGGACAGCACAATTTCATGCCGTCTGTACCGGACCCTGCCGCCTTTCTGCCACCTTTCTAGCTCCAAACAGTGTTCTGCTGACCTTATTTTTCACAGCTTGTTCATTCAGTTGTGAAAAATATAAATATTAATGAGTTTGTATTATTTGCTAATTAATGTTGTCTTTAATTAAAATCGTTCTCTTCTAATTCAAATGTCTTCTCCAAAACTACTTAGTGCCCTTTTAACAAGGATGTGGGAGGTTGTTCACAATGTGTCTTCTGTTTTCTGGTAGAAAAACAGTAGAACCAACACACAGGAGCTTTATTTCGGTCTTGAAAAGACAGCAGCTTTTATTCACCGACAAACTGTGACTTAAATTGTACATATACTATTGAAATGACAACTTAGTGCTAACCTTTCTTCTCTGCTTGTATTTACCGTCACCTTCTGCTGCTCGCTCTCTCGCTCCACCACAAACTCACTTCCTACACACGACACACTGCCATAGTTATTAATGGAGCTACGCCACTCTTACAATGTATGTATTCTACTATTGCATGCTGCTGCTTGGAAATAGCCATCACAGCCTTGACATTTTAATGGAACACACACATCACTTAGACCAGGTGTAGTTGAGACTAGACCTAAGTTTCGTTGGTGCAGCTGATGTAAGGTCCCTTCTCAAAACTGTCCTTAAGAAAGACCGACTTAGCAGTTGCGACCAGGCTTAGTAAAGACCAGTTGGTGCAACCCAGTCTAGGAGATGGTGATCAGACAGTGATGTTCAGTAGCAGGAGAGACGTTCATTGATGGCAAAAAGAAAAAAGTATGCCATAGATCTGTCACAATGAATAGGCCACTGTCAATAACCCAGATGATGTGTAGATTCATTCTTTCATTTCCACAAGCTACCTCATGCAAGTTGTGGATGAATTATTTATTCGTTTAATATTGCTAATAATGGGACTAAAGGATTTAGGGGTTTCGTTAAGCTGTTTCCGAAGAGGGAATGACATGACAGAGAGAACCAAATTGAAAAAACAAGTTCAGAGTATCCAAAGATGGTTTGCAACATCATCATTGTGCATGCAGTACCACACAATATATGCAATACGCAGCTGTCATAGGCATTATACAATGATATGGGGATGCAGCTGAGCCAGGTTACCTACTAGTGTTAATTTTATGTAAATTTACTTTTTCAAGCCATAAGGGGCTTCCCAGTGTTTGGCAGTCTACAATTTCAACTAGCATGTTATTAGTTTTCATTATGACATTTAAAGTAGATGTAATTTATTTTTTTTAATAAAACTGTATTAAATTCATTCATTCATTTTTTCATCATATTTTGGAATTCATAACCCAGATAACTTAATTACATATATTTACTAATACACTAAACCCTTCACATTGTGTTATCTTCTGCACATTTCATGTCACTGTCTAATATCTCAAACAGAAACTGTATGTTGTCAGTATAGAAAGCTTAAGCCCATGTTGAACATATTTGCATAACATATTTAGAAGTAGGTATGTTTTAGGTCCAAGGAGCACTTCTAATGGAAATCCTAGAAATGATCAGAGGTGCTTAAAACATGCGGGCAATGATATGTTAATGGACAGCAACACAGATTTATGACAGTGACATCTTCCACAAATATTTTATATTCGTGTCTCATGAACTTTCATATTGATACTGTATGCTCTGTTTTCTCTTATTTTATATTACTTAAGTTTGTTAGTGAATTTAATTTGCTTCACCATAATACATATTCACAATTACAAGTAAAAGCAACAGACTAAAAGAACAGACAATGAGCTGCTTTTAAAAGGCTTTTGTAGATCTAATGTCCAACGTTTCAAAGTTATGGAGCCTCAACCTCAAATGAAGTCATTTTAAGTCTACAGTGAGGAACTACCAAGAAGCCCTGATCAGAAGACATCAATGATCATACAGATTTTAAATTGGATTCTGGGTTTAAGGGGAAGCCTCTGTGAAGACGTCAAGATTGGTCATGACTTTTTAAAGGACCTGGTGAAAAGGTCTGCAGCGCTATTGTGGTCCACTTGAAAGCAATCTGGAGATGTTTCTTAGCCAAGAGAGAAGAGTTATAAAATGGTCCTCAGAGTATGAACTATGTGAATGATCATCTCCATCCCATCAACGTAAGTTTTGCAATGTTCTTCTGATGTTAAAACATAGGCACGAATGAAACACTTCACATGCTGGTGAGTATGTCACCATACATGTACGGTCAAAATTTAAACCGACATTTCTGAGGCAAGATGAAATTCAGCTCAGTCCATGTCAGTTCTGGAGGGTTTCTAAAAATATAGGGAAAGAAAGGGAGAGTGGAACATCTGCTGTGTTGGGGAGACTTAAACTACATGTAGTTGAACTACATAGCTTAACTACAATTTGCTGTAACTTGCTGGTAGTTAAACTACATTCATATTTTGTGCTGCGTCAAGTATTTCAACTACTTTTTGGGTCATTTTTTGTAGTTTAACTACTCAATTTACAAACTACAATTTTGGCCAATAACATGAAATATATGAAATTTAATATAATTTTTTTTTTTTTTTCTTTGAAAAAAGGCATGAAACATGTCATGACATGCTAAGCCAAGGCTGCCTCTGATTGGCTTGCCCTGGCAGCACTCAAATGCTTCACAGAGTGGGTGGGTCTTTATGCCAAGGAAGGCAGTGCTCATATGGCACAAGCACGTCATGGACACCCCTCCCGCTACCCCCGATGCGCCCTCGAACGCACCAGCCCAACCATGGCCATATTTGAGCTTGTACATGTTGGATATAGATGGCTTTTTAGTGTTGGTAAAGATGTTTTTAGTGCCAAACGGAACCGGCTGTCTGATAAAAACTTTGAGAGACTGCTCATGTGTCGTGTCAACAAGCAATTCTGCCCTGGCATCTAGTTCTAGTGCCTAAGTGTTAGTGCCTCTGAAGTTCCTGTGATGTTGACCAAAAATGTCAGCTTTTGTTCTTTAAAAAATAAAACTTGAGTTGAGAGGCATATTTCTGCTGGCATGTGAATTTTTTGTAGGCTATTATATTTTGTTTCATATACACCATATGTTGATTTATTTAACGCTGAGTTAAATGAGTATAATGAGTATAAGTAGTTGCTAAAGCTACTTTTTTTAGCAGTAGTTTTACAAACTACATTTCTCCAAGGGTAGAAATGTAGTTTGTTCAAACTACTGCCAGGCTGAACTACATGTAGTTTTACAAGCTACGCTTGCAAAGTAGCTTCCCCAACACTGAACATCTGAAGCACATGCTCTGTGTAAGATCTTAAACACTGTCACTCCAACGCTGTCTGTTTCACTCCTCTGCTGAAACATCACCAAGGCACTGACTCTCTATCAACTTCAGGATTTCATTCCAGCCAAACAGTAGCTGATTTTACTGATTAGATGCTCCTTTCCATTTGAAGTGATGCTCATCAGTCTGCTGTAGTGATTGATTACAAAACTGCACACTGTTGATTCTGGGTGTAATTTTTTTAAGCTTAGCACAGAGCAATCTTTCGCTTTGAAATTCATTTTGAGGTGGCGTTTTGTGGACGGGAGATGGGGGTTTGAAGCTATACATCTCAGCAAATGGCCAAGTAATCAGTGAGTCACTGGTATTGATTAACTACCCTATCAGCCTCCTGCAGACATATTATGGCCATTTTACACAATGATGCAGTTCACTAAACTGTCAGCAGTGATCAAATTTTGATCTCACTGAACAATCTGAAGCCATCACTTTACCAGTTTATCAATCTACTGTGACAGTAAGGTAGTTGCCGGTTGTTACCAACTTCAGAAAAGTCTGCAGGTGTTATTGCAGAACAGCAGTGATGTTTGAATGGGACTGATTACTGCAACACTTTTCAGTCTGGCTCAGTTGTGTGTCACAAAAGTCCTCTCTGCCAGAAGTCTCGTAGTCGTTGGCAATTCCATTTAAACGTGATATTTCTCTGTGTTTTGTTTCTTCCCCAATGCATTTACCTTGGCCAATCACACAGCGCACACTAATTGCATATGTTACTGTGCTGTGCAATCACTGTTCTATTCATTCTACCTATCATTGCGGTATGCATTATCTGTGTCAATGCTGCCACAGTGGAACAGTATTTAATTTCTGTGTCCCGTCTGTATTGTTATATATCATTTTATGACAAGATTGGCTGGTGAAATTCTATATTTTTCTTATTGTCAACAAATCACCAGAACAAAAACAAAACCAACATTATGACAGTCCATCTATCAATATATTTCAACTTCCCTTACCAGTGACACACAGCCTCAAGCCCATACCCAGCAAGTTCTATTGAAAACGTAAATAAATGGGTCACGGATATGATCCCTTCTCCTAAGGACATTTACCATTGGTTTCTCTTAACTGTGAAGACAATCCATATGTTGTAGTTATCTAAACTTGGAAATGCTAGTGTGCCTCTGTCCTACTGAAAGGGTTGCTAGCAAACCTCTCAATTGTGTTTTGTTTGTTTGTGTGTTTTGAAATGAAAACAAACCAGGCAATAAGGTGCTCTGATCAGGACTTTTGGGGACGATCACCAATTGCTGGAACCATTATAGGCCGATTTCGATCACCACTCAGAAGGATGTTTCTTTATTGTCATCTATAGATATTAGTTATTAGTGGCATAATGAAAAACATTAACATTAATACATAAAATAAACTTAAGTTTATGTGAGAATTTACACAAATGTAAAATTAATGAAATACAAAACTCAGCCTACTTTTACCTCTGAACTGTACTCAGGTGAATCATTAAAATATATTTATTTACTGTAAACTTGTTCTGTTGTCACATAAAACTGCAATTCAATGTTTAACGCTTCATGTTCCTCTGAACAGAAACCCTCTGTCCTACTGTACGGTTAGCACTGTTGTTAGCTCCATTAGCTGTGCCAAACACACGGCAGGACTCTGCTGCTCACTGACTGTTTTACCACTTAACTAGCTCTCATCCTGACGATTTTAATACGGATTGACAGTACCCTCCTGGTTCAATTGGTGCAACATATGTCAAGCCGTCTGAGAATGATAGAATGCATAGGTGGACCCGCACTACAAATCCTCTCATATGTCTTGCACTGAGTAGCCAGCCAGTGTTGTAACTAGCACTGACACAGCACTGTGTAGAGAGATAACTATGGTAATAGCATGAGAAGACAAGCTCTGTTGTAGTCAGCGTAGACAGTAGTAATCAGTTGAGCTTGTCATTTGCTAAGTGACAATATCTTCTAAAAAGCAAGATCTGTCATCCTGCAACCAACAACAAGAAGCGTGTAGAGAAGCTGTCCCTGTGCTGTCTCTGATCTGCTATTCTTTTCAGACTTTATAGAGACCATCAATCCAACTATTTACAACAGATATCATAAATACCATTACAATCAGTGGCAATCAATCGAAGCATCCTTAGTAGCCAGTGTTGTTTGTTGGTGCAGTGGCATTGCTTCCATTGTTCAAAATGATGCTTGGTGCCAGACGATAACTTCATTGCATGCCCTAACTAGTAGACACATACAGTAATGTAGCATATACTGTTGACATACAACACATTTGTATACGACCCTACTTTGCATAAATCCATGTAGAGTTTGGCCAGAGAAGACGCTTTCGGCCAGTTTTGTGCTTGAAATTATATTGGAAATTAAATGCAAAACTTAGACCGTTGTATCCAAGTAAAATAAAACAACCTCTTGGATCAATCAGGCATGTAGTTAGACACCCTTGATCACGCAACTGATCATATAGTTGCTGACAAGAGTTTTCTTTAGGGTAATAGTGGAGCAGCCAAGCCCCTATTAGTGTCCATCAACTGTTGTGCTAAATGCCAGACTGACAGTGTAACTGTTTGGAAATATCACAGGCCTCGGATGCCAAAGGAAAAGGCGAGATCTATGCCCTGCTAGTTGCATCTCCTCTGCCAGTCTGCATCTGAAGCCAAGCTGAGCTGCTGCCCCAAGCCAAAGGTGTAACAGTGCCTGCAATCAAGAATACAGTCTCACTCCAAAAACAGCCGGCAGGGGTTAAGCTACGTTCTTGCTCAGTGGAATCTTGCTGTCTCTCCAAATGAAAATAATTTCTTTTAGTGTGCCTTACTGAAGCTGTGCTTAAAGTGAATACCTTTTGAACATTACAGGTATTTCATATTTATTACTTACTCATACCCTTAGAAGAGGTCTTCACAAGCCGAAATGTTTGACCCAATCCAAAGGTTGTGCTTCATGCAACATTAATAGGGAGTTTTGGGTTAAATTTGCTTGTTGTCCTTGGATTGTGGAGCCTGCTGGAAATGCAGCTGGCAACTCTCAGCAGCTGTTAGGTCCAGAAGAATCCAGGAGAAGAGAACTTGAGGGCAGGCTGCCCCGTCGGGAACGAGGTGGAGAAGAGCGAGAACAAAGGAAGGAGCTGGAGTTTTGACTATCTGCTCAGTGGGGGTCTGGGAATTCTGGGAAACTGAGTTCAGTTCAGAGTCAATTTTGAAATCCACAATGAATGACTTCATCTGTGGGTCCCAACACAAAATAGAGCTGTGGAATACCGAGGTGGACCTAGGTGGACCCGTGAGGCTTTTAAGCTCGAGTCTGCAGTGCCACATGGGAAATGTTAATCTATCACACCAGAAGTTTAAAATTATTGTATTTTAGGGAAAATGATCAAACATGAGGCATAACAACAAGAACAAATATGTATAAATGTGTTTTACAGAAGATGTACTTAAACGCATTTTTGACACGCCTATAAATCTGCCCTTATCTTTCCATTAGTCTGACAGTTATTACATTCACCTATTGACTATTACAAATTAAATTAAAAGACAGCCTGACTGTCGTTTTGAATTATTGTCGAGCAAAAGGATAGGGAACAACATTGGTGTTTGCAAAACATGTTCATCATCATATCTTATACCAAGAATGACTGGCTGGAATGGCGTCACACGAGAAGTAGGATCTATATTTTGCTCTTCAGATCATGTCAGGAAATGCACAAAAATGAGACAGACTAAAGAGACTAAAAACAACTACTAATGTTTGCATCACAAATGGGCAAATTAGCCTACATTATGGCAATTTTGTCATGATTGATCTTACATTGTACAGAGGGCAAAAATATCCTGCAAATATAACAATTATCATACATCTGGCACCACAACCCTAATTCAATGTAGTGGATATTGATTATTTCTAACAGTTTAACAAGTGGTTAACAATTAAAGAAAACACAATGAGAATAGTGACGTGAAATACAAGAGGCACTCTCATTTTACTTAAAACTTACTTACATTTGATTAATCGATCAACGGTCAACCATTGACATCCCGAGCTGAATCACTTGGCAGAACAAAGTAACAAATAGAATTATTATTATTCACATGTTTCTCTTTGGAATCAACAGGAAAAATGAAAACAGTTTATGCTCATGTTAGAAATAAAAAAAATAGCTGTGAGCTGCAGCTCATCCCCGTAAATATATAGAAAATTGAAGAAATAGAATAGCAGGGATCAAATTCACACTTGAACAGATCTGTCACGTCAAGGACCTGTATTTTCTTCATCAGAAAACAAAACCAGTCCCGCTTTGATTCTTCTGGGGCTCGGGTAAAACAAATGAATTAACAGCTTTCTCTATTTGTCAGAAATGACTCAGCGTCAGAATTGTTCTGCACGGCTGGCAAACACAGCAATAGGAACGAGTGGCCAACCAATCAAACACAGCACTTAAATCTTTGGGGAAAATAATACTTTTCCATGCATTTTCCTGATATTTATAAACAGCTTTATTATTCTCAGTTTCTGCACATCTAGACTACTTTGGCCCTGACTGTTTTGCTTTGGGACATAGAAGATAAAGAACATTCATGGAATAGAAATCACAATGAGATACCACCAAACATTCAGTACATTGACAGTGGAGGGCTTGTCCACTTTCTCCACATGATCTGACCTTTGCCCTTAAGCACACGCGGGACTTGTGGATGTTTGAAATTGTTATTGCTGGTTGCAACCCGACAGTGCCCATGTCAGTGGAAGTAGGCTCGGTTACCATGGCAATCACTTTCTCTCTTTCCCACAAACAGAAATGGACCGACAGCAGCATAGATGCAGAGAGGGAGAGAGGGATGAGAGGCTCTCAGAGGAGCACATTAAAACAGAGAGCAACACAGATGGATTTAGGCCCCCAGGGTTAGGCTTGGCTCACTGCTAGTGTATAAAGAAATATATAGCCTCCTGTAAAGACAGAATATATTACAAAAAAGCCCAGTGCCTTGTTTATGAGCCATGTTGATGAACTCTTTGTAGCTCTGGGCAGTACTCCTCCTTTCCTGTCCTATTTTGTAGACACATATGCATACGTACATGTAGTTAGAGATGTTTAATTGGATGAATACAAAAATGGTGGTTGTTCTTTCTATTGTAATGAAATATGAATATTCAATTAGGTATTTGTATTGGCATTGTAGACTATTAGAGACAATGCTTGGTGCTTTAGTTGTGAGTATAATTTAGGCTGCTGGCACAGTGAGCACAGAGCTTTATATGCGTTTCTGTGATAACAAATTCTGGGTTTACTGGTGTGTCACAAGTCTCTGCTTCATAATTACAGTTGTAGATTTGAGGGATATTTTGAAAAGTTCATATCATACATTAAACTGAACTGCTCTTGTTCAATTCTACATCTTACACATCTTTTGCCTTCCTCAACTCACCAGCTCTCTGAACGGCACATGTACAATTGAATATAATTGTGCAGCATGCAGTAAATATTGGGGTCATTTCCGTCAACAGCTTCTTAACTCTGTCATCTAAACTGTACAATGTAATTTTCTTTTTGTGTGTCACTGCTGTGCCTGCTGCAGCCACTCGGTCACACTAAGTGCAGCAGTGGCCGGCCCTGACAAGGAAAAAGGGAGAATCAATATACCTCACCAGTACAAGCGTCATCGCACCAGTCGAAGTGTAATTATTGTTCGTTCTGGCATATCATGTGGAACCTGTTTGTGTCTGTAATTGGGCCAGCCTGTGTTGATGACAAAACTGATAGCTTTTTGATTTCTGTTCGCCTCTCCCCCTGCTGTTTTATTTCTCATATCTGCTCATATCTGTGATCTATTAACACGATAGCTAGCTCGCTAATAACTCTGCAGCACAGTAACAGAATATGTTCTAATTCAGCCTCACTCAGAGGAAATGGTGAACGTGTGTGCATTTTTTTTACTTCATATATCTCTGGGAACAAACTGTGTGGAAGAATATTGGCAGGTTTCACTGGTCTAGTTCTTCAACAATGTTCTGACATATATGCCACAGTCATTAGTAAAGGAAATCCATGGTGAGTTTCTTATTCTGCAAGCTGCAAGAGACTTTGCTGGGTGCAGCCACAAGTAATTAAAAGAAGCGCCTGTTTGGCAGGATAGCTAATTAAATTAGCTTTTGCTGTGTGTGCGGATGTGTGTGTGTGTGTGTGTCTGTGTGTGTCTGTGTGTATGTGTGTGTGTGTCTGTGTGTTATTTTGAGGGTGCTGTGAGCTCCATGCATGCACAAATGGGCGGCTGAGCATTTTTTTAAGTGAACGCATTTGTGTATGGGTGAATTTTAAAGCAGGCTTATTCGATCTGCTGATGTGTGTAACTGTACTTGTGTGGCCGTTTTTTAACATGACCTGCAATGATTATAAGAGGGAGCTTAAATGACTTTAAATTCCAGTAACAGGCCATTAAAATAGCTTACAACGTGTTATTTTTGTTAGTAATTTCATATGCAGTATTTTATTACCAACATACAAGTGAATTTCCCATTAAAAAAAGGTTACAACTTTTAAAGAATCCAAATCGGACAAGAAAATTGCAGTCAACTCTAGCACATATTTGTGGGACAGTCCAATCCTTGAAGGATCCATCCAATTCACCACAACTAATCTGTGTGTTCAAACACAAGCACAGACAAATGACCTCTCAAGCAGTCTGTCTCTCTCTGAAGAGCTGAGGGTGTGAGCGCAAGCTGGGTGTTTACTGTTTACTCCTCCTGGAGGTCTGAATGTTTGTGTTCGAGTAAAAGAAATTGGTTGATCAGGTGTAAGAGGTTGATGTGTTAGTGTGTGTGTGAGTGTGTCTGTTCATGCATGCCATAAAAAAAACACACGCCTCTCTCAGTATGACACCCCATGTGTTTATATGTGGCACTTTTTCACCTGCAGTGTTGAGTGATGGCTGCCATCTGATAATAAACAGAGGAACTTGTTAAGCATGACTGAGCGCTCTTGCACTTGATTTTATTCTGTGACGGAGGACGGCTTTAAATTACCGCAGTCTCCTCACTGCCTTCCTCAGAGCCAGCAATTGCCCGCTGGTGTCCGTGTGGTATTAGCAGTCTCTCACCCCCTGGAATGGTGCTGGTAGCCAAGCTGCGTTACCAAAGCACTGACTAGCAGGAGTGCCAGAAAACCACAATATTAACTGAATCATGAGGCAAATAAGAAAAACAATGTTGGCAACGTACGGTTTTGCAAACTATGAATACGTTCAATTTGTAAGTTTGCTACATATCATATTAACATTTCTACGACATGTGTCATGCTATGCTCAGATTATATAGTACATGAGCCGCGTCACATCAGGAGAAGAATGGCAGAAGAGTGACGGCTACAGCATGTGAGAGGGCTGCCAACCAAGAGACCAGTGTTCGAGACTGTGTTCCAACATTTGTAAGCGTGAAACCACTGGATATTTTTGACAAGACAGGTTTTCCAAAAAGTGATCTTTTCCTAACCCTAACCAAGTGTTTTTTGTGCCTAAGTGAACAATAAGTATTGGTTAGTGCTTGTGACTGAGCACCTCTTCTCTTGCCTGTCTGCATTCTGATGCCAGGATGTGACGGTGTAATTTCTTGGATCATAAAGTAAAGAACGTTGAGCACTGACCATCATGTATGTATTTCATCATCCTAATTTGAACTGATAATGCTGTTACAGAGAAATAAGTCTGTATGAATATGTTTTTGTCTTCCGCAATGTCCAAATCTATTATTTAACAAAAACAGCAACAGAGCAGGGAAAGAAAGTAAGTAAGCTGGTTTCTTAATGACTGCCTCATTTTATTCATTCATTCAATATTTAGCATGTTTGGGTCAATAACCTTGACTTTATAATGACCTCAGCCTTTTACACTGACAACAAAACATAACTTTGCACAGATGTGTGAAAGAATGTTGACTTCTCCGTAGTTTTGGTCTCTGCATAGCACCAGACAAACAAGACAATCATCAGGAGAATCTTACAGGAAATATACCAACATCTAACATTCAGCTCCTCTCCATTTCCTTAAACACCGCTGTGGTTAGAAAAGTTTTGCCGCCTCGCTAAACCCTCAACCTGGTCTCATCAATCTGCATACAAATTACACGACTTTACACTTTCAGATAGTGTGTAGTACACACAGCAAAGTACAATTCTTCAGTTGATTCGCCAATCCTTTCTGTTAACTTTGATGAGCAGATCCATAGATGTCCAGAGAATGAGACTCCAAAATCAACTATCTTTCATCAGAATTGTTTTAACAGTTTGCCCAAATTACATAGTGTTACTTTGATTGTCCACCTTAATGCATGTGCACTGGCTTGAAACCTTACTGTTTCTCTCTCCTTCTGTCTGCAGAACTTGTGTGATTGACAGTAGAGAGCAGGTGAGGACTGAGGGCAGGTTGTCCGTTAGTTAATCGATCGGGGATGGCGTCATTCTCTCAGACGGATAAAAGAAAAATGAAAGCATGAAATGAAAAATAAAACGGGTTGCCATATATACTTAAATGGCCATTAATATATGGGTGGACCTCCCAAGAAATGTCTATGTGTGGGAAACACTGAAATATATATGTGACATAAATGAAATACACTACATCTCTTATATTAAGGACATAAGTTATAAAAAGTCACTGTTGACGTTTGGTCCAGTGTTTGTTCAACCTATCCATCAACCCCAACCTCCACCATAACTGGGCATTCTTGCTTTCTATACCTAAAATATAGAGAGCTAAATATTGTTATGCATCTTTTTGAACACAACTTAGTAGGAAGGATTGGTGTATCACCTGCATGCAAAATTGGACCTTTTCGTACATACCACAGGCAATTTGATAGTTATTAGTACACGGATTGAAGTGATTGGGCTGAAACACTAACACGAAAAACTACAACGCCATGTCACTGAATTTTTATTAAGCTTGTTCAAAAATCAAACTATAGACTCATTGGTGAAAATTTGTCCTGAATAATGGTGTATTCTATTTTCCAATAGAGAAAGTGAGACAGTGGGCAGGTCATAGCATATTTCTTATTATTTAAAGTGTAACACACTTTTCAGTTATTATACATCACCATTTATTTTATTCTGATCTTATTACATTTCATATCTTCTCCTTAGCACACACATTCTATCATTCGAATGGAGTCCATACAGCCTGCTGCACTCAGCAAATGTGAGCTCACAGATACTCTACCTGCTGTAGTGCTTCCAGGCCTCTTGTTGAGAGCCGCTATGGGAATTCTCCATGCAAGCAGACCAGGCAGGAGGTGTTGGCAGGGGAGGAAGTGTTGACTTTCCCCAGTGGATTGTGATCCATCAACTTCCTTTACATAGCTAAGAGGCCTCTGGCTGACTGGTCCTCAGTCCATAGCCAGTCCCTTGTCAGACATCCTAGACCATAATACATACTCATAAACCAACACTGAGGAACCAGACTGCCTTCAGGAACTGGAACCGTGGCACTCTCCTGCACTTGTGCACATGCAAACACAAACACATTAATTCTAATCTTGGTAAATTAATTAAACATGCACACAAAATGCCGACTGCACGCTTTTTCACAGGAGCACGTATACATGCACATTAGAGGCTTTTCTCCTTTTCACCAGAAACAGAAAAGAAAAGTGGAGAGGGGGACAAGAAAGACAGAGGCGGAAGAAAAATGACAAAAGTTCTGAATGGAGTTATTACAACCATCTCCCTCTAATGTTCCATAATCAGATAATATCCTAGCCTTAAGGAATTCACTCCAGGAGATACTATCGGCATTCGCTTGGGGAGTAATCAACAAGCTATCTTATCTACCTTCCCACACACTTCAGGATTGTTACTTTCGCTGGGTGGATTGCTGTTGCCGAGAGGGATTTTTCTTTTTTCCGTGAACACTGGGGTGCTTTTTCCGCTCAGAGGATCTACTAATTTATGTATTCATTCCTTTTTGTCTTGACTACAAAGGCAGTACGTGTCCCAGTTCTTTATGTATTTCCCTCAGCTGTTGGATCTTGAGCCTTCTTGCCAGGCAAGACTGTGTATGTTGCGCAAACCGATCCCGCCCATACCCTCAACATGCCTCTGAAGTTTTTTGTTTCTTTTGTCAGTGTCCAGTCAATTTTTGAGCCTTTTAGTATATCCCTTTAATTTCGTTTCTGGGCGAGTAAGAGCGCTTTTATGACCTTCATGTTGAACTGAATTGTTCACTCTTTGACTTTCTATCACAGTTTCCCAACTGCGTACTACATTTCTGACATGGACCCAAAAAGTAGCAATAATCTTGTTGAACTTTTGACTGTGAAAATGTTTGTTGTAAAATATCAACTTCTCAGTATCAAAACAATGCAGTCATGCAACAGAGAGATCTCTCTGACAAGGGGATTTGAAGCCTGATGATGTTACCAATATTTGTGGATTGAGGTATTCAGTGGAGTTGCCAGTGCTCAGCCATGATTAGCTTGCCAAATAAACCCTTCTGTTCAGGGCCTGTTGGTGTGACTTCTTGTTGGTTTTGGCTTTGAGTTTTGAGTCCATCATCATCTCGCAGATATGTGGGAATGTTTCAAGATGAGTTTTTAGGCATCTTATGTGTAGTGTAGAAAATACAAAAGATATTGATTAGGTTAACAAGCTCCAGTTTGCTCCATGTAACTAAACAAAAACAATAAAATTAAATTTACTCGTATTAGCCTCTTCATTTAGACATTATGAGTGTTATGTAAGGGAGATTATTAGTGGTAATTGTTGCCTTAATTGCTATTGACGATTTTATTTTGTGTAATCACTGATAATAGACTATTGACACTGAGTGCTTAGTATTAATCGTCAAGATATAGTGGTGTGTGTGTGTGTGTGTGTGTGTGTGTGTGTGTGTGTGTGTGTGTGTGTGTGTGTTTGTGTGTGTGTTTTATCCACTTAAAGTCTTGCGGAATAAGAAAGTATAAAGGGAACGTTTCTGTGCCTAATTTTGTTTACTTGTGCAAAATACAGCTAATGACATACTAGTATGAGGATGGTTGTTGGGTAAAACACTGAGGTCAGATAAAGTATGAATGGGTAAAATAAGGTTTAGCTCTTATTTGTATGTGGCAGACCACTAGTACCGCTCAGCATGCAATAGCATAAATGAAAGTTCTGGAGGTGTGTGCTGCAGCACTTGTCTCTGCTACTTGGCTCAGAGTTACAGGGGACCCTGTGCAGTGGTCTTTATAAGCATAAACACTATGTCACCAGCCGTTTCTTTTCAAGTGCTAGCACTGAGCTTCAGTGGCTTCCCACCCGCGAAGCCGAACAATTGTGTCAGTCTAAATGCTCAGCTAAGCCGCTACGGGGAATCCGACCCAGGTCTCTGCAGCGGTGGGCCAGTGTGTTTTGCCTTTTGGCAGAATTTATAACTTCATAATGTCATACATTCTGCTTTTGCAAATGTACAATATTAAGAATTCACTTCTGCCAGAATATAATATGAAGATATTGTGCCTATTGGTGATGCAGAAAATTAAAAAAAACAGGTTTTCCCAGGTAACTGCATGTACGGGGTCGAATAAAAGTGTTAGTAGTAGATGTTAAGTATGCAAAGATGTTTGTCAAGCCTGAAAAATGTCTGTGCAAAATTGTGGGTGGCTTGGGATAAAGTAAACCTGCGGTATGGAACTGTCAGTAAATACAATATACAGTATGCAAGGAAAATAACAGAAATGACATAGCCATCCACTGACAATTATTCCCTCAGAGCACCTAATATACCCATTTACAACAGTGCAACTGTCAATGTTCCGTTTACATCAATCAATTAACATTGTTGGAAAATCCTCATTCGGGTGTACTTCTCCTGTGCACCTGTTGCAAATGAAGACAGTTCAGCAGTCCAATAGATGCACCTTGGCATCATTTGCTCATTTGAGAGAGACCCTTTGGCAGTATTTGTATCAGCTCTGTCTATACACAAGGCCACTTAATCAGTGAGCTTGCTGGGCCCAGACACTTTGTCCCTCAGGCTGAAGTCTCCCCTAACCCTCTTTAAATCACTAAGGCTCTCACTTGACTTGCTTGTTTACTTTGCTTGACACTGGCGACATTACACACTGTTTACAGCTTACTGCTTCAACTCTCCGACCCTGTGTCCATCTAACTCCCTGTCTCTCTGGTCTGCATTGCATGAACATAAACATTCGCAAAACCCCACGTTAGACAGTATGGAGGCAGCTGTTATTGTAAGTCTTTAGAAAGCTGTAGATTGCAACTCACAAGATCTTTACTTTATTTCAGCCTTTCATTCCTTTATTTTATCCTGATGCAGTTGTATTTGAAAATAATCTGCTAGTTTGAGTTTTAGTTTTTTCTACTGAAGAAAACGAACCATAAAAAATTGGGCTGTCAAGGGATTAAAACAATAAGTCTAATTCATTACAAGCTTTGTGACTAATTAATCAAAATGAATCTCACTTACCAATATTTGCTGTAACCATGTAAAAGTGTCAGGAGTCAGGAGGTGGTAATTCAGGCTTGAAGTACTCCGATGGTACGAAAATTCCGTGCTTCATAAATTGCACTTAATGGTGCTTCGGTCAACAGTTCCATCTGTGTTTTAGTATTTTTATGATCTTTTATGATCTGACAATGTTTTATAATTTTTGACGAATAACTGTTTGATATATAAACTAACATTTATGTGTTAATATTCCACCACTCACACAGATTTAACAACCTCAAAATAATCTTCTGCTTTTGCTGGGTGTGGAAATAAGAGTGTTGTTTTGTATAAGTTTTGTTTGCTTTGGCATTTGACGTCTACTTTTCTGTTGATCTATTATTTTGCACTTTGTAGTTTTCATCCAGTAAGGATTGGACCAGCCAGTCCTTCGCAGAAAAATAACCATATAGGTTGAATGTGAAAGCAGTTTACTATGAGCCATATTAACATTTCTTGTTAGGTGGCCTCTAGTGGCCATAGTAATTATTATGGCAGCAAAAGAAGATGTCAGGTGAGTAGTCCACAGAGCAAAAACACAGGACTTTCAGTCAGTTTTGTGAAAGCAAAAGTCAACGGTGGGTTATTATTATTTACTAACCTAGTTAACTAACCTAGACTGAGGTGTACTTGTGTTATTGACGGACAGTCTGCGCCACTTTCGCCACACTGTGCATGGTTACTTTGTTGTCAGAGCCATTTAAACTTCATCTGCATATAAAAATCAAGTCAAACACTTTCAGTGAAAAATGTTACACTATAATCAGATTATTCACATAACATTTTTTTATTAAAAAAGGACATGTCTGTAAGAATGTTTTTAAGGGGTAAGGAGGGAAATCAACAATCAATCAATCAACAGTATATTTGTTATTTGACCTATCATCAGCTGCAAGACCAGCCTTATCGGAGCACAATACAAATGGAGGCACAACCAGGTCCTTCAGCAATTGGCACTAGTGCTGGACGAAAGGACTAAAAGTAATCCCTTCCCTTCCTCAATAACTGGCTTCCTGAACACCGTGGCCTTTGTACCAGCAGGAAAGAGCTACCAAAGAGGTCAACTGCAAGAAATGAATCAAGCCTAGATAAAAGTTGATGTAGACCAGAAGCTCACCTTTCCATGGGTAGTTGGTGGATGCAGTCAGTGAAGCGTATGACCACAAAAAACTGAAGGCCTCTGATCTAGCAACTGAAGCAGAACAAAAAGGCTGGAGTACACATGTGCTCCCTGTGAAGGTTGCTGCAGAGGTTTGGTGTCCGAGGACAGTCCTTCCGACAGGCTATCAAGTCAATGGCAGAGGCTGCTGAGCAGAGAAGCAACTGGCTGTGGCTGAAGAGAAAGGATTAGGACCTGGGTGGCAAGATGACAAAAGCCAACAGGAGGTGTAACAGTGGAGGGTGGTACACCTGGGATGCCAATTGTTACCATCGAGCACTCTAAAGGTGTTGTGAGCCTGTCGAGAAAACACCAAGGAGGAGTGTACCCACCTGATGACTCCAGTGAAGCAATTACCCCTGCCCCCACTTTAAGAATGATTGTCGATTACAGGATTGTAAAACTAAGTCCTAAAAGCTCAACATTGCATTTAAAGGATATTAACCACAGCCCAACAGTTCTATTGATCTGCTGTTTTCAGTACACTTCAAGCGAAGTGAATAATGAATTGCGTACCGGCTGGTTGAAAGTGCTCGCAGCATCAAACAAATTTTCAAACAAATGAAACAAATTTTGGTGGTCTGGGGTAAGGAAATTGTTATCTATTTAAGTACCATTTAACTGCATCAGAGATCCGTATCCTTCATGGTGAGAGTCGATTAATATTCTAACAGAAACATCTCAGAGAGACATTGTTAGTTTTGCATTGTTTTTAAGAACACTCAGTATCTAGCTTGTACGATGCAATAGAATGTGATTAATTATTAGTTCACCGTTCACATTAAGTGTTATTCCGGGAATCCTAATCAACATATCACACCTGACAGCAGCATTTGACACCAGTTTATTATTTATCTGTCTGTTTTTGAGGAAATTTAACAAATGTTAAACCTCAGCAGCCTCAATTGCTGATCATTTGTTCCAGATTACATAACAGTACAGAATAACTGTACATGCTACAGTAACAGCTAACCTTTTTCAAGCAGCAATGGCTCATGGAAATAGAACACAGAGAACATGAGAACACAGAAGCCCAGAAACAGTGTGATAGCTGGAACATGGTTCATTAAAACCAGGAAAATAAGCAGAAGATAGCGACATGTCTGGCATGTGAGGGGGTGGAAGTTGACATTGCAGTTTATTGTACAGTGCAGTGTATTAGTGTCATTTAGCCAGACACAGACTTCTTGAACTTTAAGCTTAAGTAGGTAGAAAAGCGCAATACAGTATAAGTGCAGTTCATTTAACATTTTATTTGCTTCCGGTGTTAAGGTTTATAACTCATTACATTATCATTTAATGGTAACACCAAAAAAGAGCACTTTTACATTTTAAATCTAACTCCTTTTTGTTATAACTGAAGTTATCACAACCAGACACTTTTTTTCCTATAATGGATAGACTTGTCAAAGATGTCAAAGGCGCATATTTGGCCGATAAAACATATTCCTGTGAGCAAAAGGTCAATTTCCTTCAAGCACTGATTTTAAGAAAGGCTGTTTTGTAATAATCAATAATAGATATTTGGCTTGTTGGAATGCTGACATTTTGTTAACATAATTTCCTCTCCTCTCCTCAAAGAACAAAGAAGCCACATCTTCTTGACAATCCTCTGCTTATATTCAAGTCTGATTGTAATTTGCCTGAAGACGATACCAGTTCATTTTGTAATAATATATGGAAAATTTGAAAAACAAACCTTGTGACAAATCAGCAGCCATGGGACAAAAAAGCAAATCTATGGAGAGGATTTTTAAAAAAAAATATATTTAGTTAAGCAGCAGTATACACTTACATTTTTTAATCAAGCACATTGGAAATGCAGTCAAATTATTTTTCTGGTCCTTCATTTTCTTTTGTTTTCATTGAGTTAATGAGAAAAAAAATAACTTAAAAAGGGTATACATAAAGGCTAATCATGTGTCTTCACCTCAAATGTTATGTCATGTCAAATTGGTTAATGAGGCTCATGCAATTCCCCATCAAACAATACTCAGTTACTATATCTGCACACCATTCACAGACGATGTGTAGACCATGACCCATACAACCTCTCTCTCTACCTGTATCACAATAAATTCTCCCACTGAAGCATTCAAATCAAAGCAGGATACAAAAGTAAAATTTGTCTGTACTCAAACTGCTTATCTGACGATCAGTGTTGCAGTGAGAGGGTGTCAAAAAACAGAAACACCTGTCCTTGTAGTTACTATCTGAACATGCATCACTTGTCATTTAACAGTCATAAATGCCATTTGACCTGACATTAAATCACACTGACGCTACAACCACAGTGCAGCAGTGGGTTCACCTGTACAGTTGTGTGCACGCTGAGTGTCCCCTGTTGATAACAGATGAAAGATGAGGCATTCCCACGACAGGATTTGAAATACTATTGTATAAGGTACTTGACATCCTGAGGGCCAACATCCAAGCTATTCTAGATGTTTTGCCTAAATTCCAAAGCTATCAACTGGAGGACTCCCATGTCAAGAATTATATCAGGTATTGATTTTGCATCAGTCCTCTATGGGGAAACTGTCTGCACCATTAGTAAGTGATAGGCTTTTGCAACTGCATAGCCACTGGCTTTGAAAATAACGAGGGGCAGAGTGGTTTGTCAAATGGCCTATTCTTTGACTCTCATTGACATGTCTTTCTATTTTTATTATTTCATATTCTGTCTGCTGGTTTTCTATGATTATTAGATTTTCCATTAAAATAAATTATTACACAAGCTCCAACAAGGGTTTTTGTGCACAAAGGACTGGATCTGTTTCAGTAAACCATTATATTGGTAGTACTGCTTCTATTGCTTCTTCTGTCCCAGCATTGCAGTAGGAAATAAGAATGGTTCAGTTTTATGTATTACAGTATGAATAGTCTCTATTTTACACTTTACACGCTTTCCTTAAATATGCTGACTGAACAGTATATGAAATTACCCACAATAGTTTAAAAACTGGCAGATAGCAATTCTAATTGTTTTCAAATTATTCTTTAGCACCATAAAACAGCACAAATAAATTCATCTATAATAGTAGATAGTAGAATAGTTTTTATCAATTCGGCCAAGGAGGTCGCCCGTGTCCATTTGTGTGTTGGTTGGTTGGTTGGTTGGTTGGTTAGTTGGTTTGTCTGCAGGATTGCACAAAAATGAGTCAAAGGAATTCCACATAACTTGGATGGAGGATGGCTCTCAGCCCAGAATAGACCCAATTCACTTTTGGTGCAGATCTAGATAAAGAGACGAATCCAGGATTTTTTTCTAACTTTCTTTAACATTTTGAGACGGGGCTTTTCAACATTTTCAATAATTTCTTGGGGAAAAAATGCATGGATCTTGATGAAAAAAATCAGGCATTTTTAGGTGGCTGGTATCCACAAGTGAGTATAATTTGATGCAGATCCAAAAAAAAAAATCCAGATCTATCAGATTTAAATATGGTTTATTTCATAGTGGATTGGGCTCAATTGAATTAAAGGGGACTGTTAGGCCTTCGCAGAGGTATGTGCTCTACTGAGTGTCATTCTAGTAATAATAATGCATCACATTAAAACAATGTGACGAAGTGAAAGTCACAGAAAATGATCACCTGTACCTGCAGCTCTCTCTCAGTTTCAGCTCATTGTTTAGCTGTCCAGCTGCAACCTTTCATTCTCACAGCTCAGCATTGCTTCCAGGTGCAGCAGGCAGCTGCTTTCCAGTTCTGAAGGTCCACTGTGCACAACCTGCTTGGCACCATAGAGCAGACAGGCACAGTTGGCAACAAGCTGGTGAATAGAAGCAGGACTCCAAATCAATGATAATGTTTCTCTGTAACTGCTGGATGTGTAAATAAGGAACTGTTTGCTAACAAGTCTCAACTTAACAGGTGATGAAAAGTTTACCCTTCCCCCAAATGGCCAAAAATAAAAACCTTATTGCAGGTTTAATCACTGCGGCAGAAAATCATTTTAAGAAACCAACAAGAATACACTATTATAATAAGGCTGTTTATCAGCATGTCATACGCTCACACCATCTCTCTGCAGTGGAAGCTGTCACTATGTTGCACCAGTGAATGGGTTGTAAATTAAAATGTGAGGCAGTGGAACTGTTGGGACCCTAAAAAGCTTGTGCTGGCCCTGGGTAAATGCATTATGCTATAAGAGGATTTGGCAGAGAATACAATTTGAATGGTTTGTTTTCCTCCTTCTCTCAGGCTTTTAGCTGCAGTTTTATTATCTGAGGGAATTCTGCTCTCACCAACAGTTGGTCTGATTTGGGATGCCATGTCGACAAAAGCCTCGACTGATTGAATCTGTAACCGCACAGAGAGCGAGAAAAGAGTTTACCAGCTTGATTCAGTGATACAGAATACAACTATCACTTTGAATTGAAATATTTGTGCTTCTGCCTTTTGGACTCGCCTTTTTCCATTGAGGGGCGATAATCAAGTGATTATTCATAAACACTGTTGACTGTGGTAAGTGTAAAATTAACAGGTAAATAAGAAGCCGCATCCAACAAAGTCCATTAACTACAGGCATACAGGCCAACTGGAGTTAAAGTGCTGGTGTGGATTACAAATATAAGGAAAAAACTTCCAGATTAGCGGTTGACAGTTCCTTCCATCAACAGAGTCATTCAATCTTTTTTACTCTACCTCTTCTATTAAGAACAGTCATTAAACACACAGTGTGTCATTTCTTCTGCAAGGTTTCTCTCAGTCAAAACAACAAAAACATAAGACATAGTCTGTTGACATCGTGAAGTAGCGTGGGATCATCTTTATAGTTAAACACCCATTGCAGATGAAAATCTATCTGACACGACTTCGGCAGAAATGTTCACAGATAAGGTCATTAAAGAAAGTTTTATTCATGTTACTTTTAGTTAGTGCCGACTGTGTCTCTCTGACTCTCACCCAGACGTTATACCAACAGGCGGCCAAATTAAACACACTGTAACATGAATAAAATTATGGATTTCTTACAGAGGCACTAGTCATATTTAGAAACTTTAATGCAGAAATGTTACATTTTATATCTTTAAGGAACAATTATCTTTTCAGAGTTTCAAACTCAGGTGTCGGAAAAGATTACTGGACATCCCCACATGTCATCTTTAAAGGCAGTAGTCAAGGAAACTAATCTAAAAGACCAACCCAGTATCATGTCAGTTTGTGAAATATTGACAAAATCAATGTACATTTAGTTTTGAGATTACATTTTGTGCCTGTTGCGCAAACTGAAAAAGTCTTTTCCTGCCTAAACCTTACCACAGACTGGATGCAACCCCAGGATTCTGGTGTGACAGTCCTGGACTTTGTATGCTCATCATCCACCCCAACCAGGTCCCTGACTCCCGCATGGTTCATAAATGTATTCTTTCATTAAGTCAAAGAAACATGGTGCAGGCAATAAAGACAAACTGAAAAGATGTCATTATGAATTTACATCTCCCATAATTAATCAGTGTTTCTTTTAAATACACAGCTAATTTCAATATAAGTTGGTGAGTGATCATCTGTGTCTTTGCTGCCATAACCCCCATCAGTGATCAAGTTGCACTATGCAGATTGGCGCAGACAATCAGTTGAACCAGGCCTTGTGATGCAGTAAATGAGGGCATCAAGCTCTGCTAGGCAGCAGTATTCACAGGTGAAGCTGAGGCAGAAATCTACTAATGGAATTACAGTCTTCTTTGCAGTTTGCCATTATAATTTGTGCCCTGTCGATAATTGCTCCCGAGCAGGTATTTCTACATCTTATTTGGACTGGGAAACAATCCTTAATAGGTTTCAGCCTTCAGGCCCAAAGGCCTTCCAGGTTGAGTCTTAAACCCTTTATATCAAAACCCTGCTGGGTGTGTAGAAAATGTGTGCAGTCCACATTGCCTCCAAACTTGTTGTAAGCACCCGGACTGTCCTTGCCAAATTGTCTGGACCCTCTGTGTAAGGAGCATGCAAATGTGAAGGGAGGGAGAGCAAATGAGGCTTAACTGGAGCACTCCAATTCCAAGGCCTCCAAATTCACTGGTTTTTAGGCCACCTCAGGGGAAAAAGGGAGAGCACTGTATATCAGGGAAGGATTAAGGGAAGGAGCAAAAGTTTCTGAAAAAGGTGTGAGCATAGATAACAGATGAGAAAAGGCTTAAAGTCCTCCTGCCCATGTCTACAATCAATCATCCTCTGTTGACTTTATTTCAAATTGCCAAAATTCCTCATTTCTATTCTTGCAGCTATTTAAACATTTTAGACCTGCAGGATGGTTCAAGCCAAATCCACAGTCACCTTCTTATTATGTAAGTTAGGGTATTGTGTACATAATAGTTAGCAACTAAAAAGCATTACAAATTAGTTTCAATCAAATTTGAAATGTTGTTATTTAAGTTTTTGTAACTTTCCTAATAATATTTGGCATGGTTCTGCTCTGACAGTTCATCATGAAAATTACGACATTAATTCCCAGAACAAATCATAAAACACCCAAACTGGTGTAACAAACCTCTCTGCAACCACTCGATCTGCCTCTTTTAGTCTGAGCCAACCCATCTCGATGTAGCCTTTTGCAATCGGCTAGCTAACTACAGTATATATTGCTGATATCCGATCTCTTTATCTGCTTTTTCCATCATGATACCACGTGTCATTCTTTTATTTTCCAACTGTTTCCAACGCACTGTGGTGGAGTCGTCCACAAAAGCTCCTGCAGTGCACATCAAATGCTACTTCCCCAAAAACCTGTTCGGTAACTTTGTACAAAAAGCTTTGGGTTTTCCTAATGGCGAAGTCTTGAAGCTAAAGCCATAACCTCCCTACCTTCACTTCAGCCTGCCCCTCTCCAGACATTACATGTCCCTGACGTCCCAAACATGATTTATAAGGTAAGTTGCTAGATGGAGATAAAGTTAAGCAATATGTTTTATGCAACATACTTATTAGCATATTATTAGACAATATCTTAGGTTATGTAACTTTTGGATGTTGTCGAAATGGGAAAAAAAAAATGTAAACAAGAGAGAAATCAATCAAAAGTTGACCTGCCATGCCTACAGTCTTGAAAAATGGTCTAAACAGCTTTATATAATATAAGCATTTCAACTATTCCAAGCCATTTTCCACAGGCTTCAAGTAATGTAGAATATAATATTGCTCAATTAAATCAAAATTTACCTTATGCTTGCAAACAGGCTGCTGCATCCATAATCAGTTATACAATAGGATATACAGTATACACAATACATATATATTGACATTGCTCAGGTGTATTCAAGACTGAATTAGAAACCCAGATTCAACTTGTTATATTCACACCATGCCAACATCAGGAATTTGTACAGCCTTTTTTCCCCATCTTTTCTCTGTCTGACGGGTACCAACATACAAATTGCATACACATCTAATGGCAAAAGGTTGTTTGAGTGCATCGCTTGACATACACAGGGAGACACGTGCGTCCCAGTTAGAAAAGTACACTTTGATACAATCTGACCCTTGGGAGGCTGGTATTACCATTATCCAGAGGCAAGAGCGTAGCCTGGAAATGGAAACAAATTAAAAAGGAAAGAAAATAAACAAGTCAACCCTGTGCTACAAAAAATTTCTAGATTTATTTTTATGACTGTGCCAGCAGCAGATAGCTCATGACACCTGCAACAGTAAATAAAAAGCGACAACATGGCAAACTCACCTTCACTGCTTCCTGAGAATGATTAAAAAAATTCACTTATTCTGCACGTTTTTTTTTTGCTTCCTCTCATCAACACTACTTTTCTTAAGTGAGCTTATTAAAAATGGATTTTCCTCCTTTCATGTTGAGGTTCTTTGTGCTTTCCATTCCACACACACATACACACACACAACTTTTCCGCTTCTGATGAACTCCCTGCTTCAATGAGCTCAGTAGGTTGGAGAGTGAAATGGGACCTCATATCAAAACTAGAGGAAAAAAAAAACGTGCTTTGATTTTTCACCCACTACCCCCCACTTTTCTATGCAAGGGATGTCATTGACTGCCCTTTTTCAAAGCAGCTTTATTTCATGCATTTGCATCAAGTGTTCCTCTCGGCTATTGCCTCAAAACTAGTTGAAATCATAGCCATTACTCATCTGGACTCACACTGTATCAGCACATCATGTTCATTAGAAATTCTGATCATTTCACTGTTTTCTTGCAACTCCTGATGTGTGTTTAGCAAGATCAATAATGCTCTGATCCTGTGTCCATATACTGTATGTTTTTCTTTTACTACTACACGCTTGCACACTGCCCTACAGTTCTTTGTTTTTCTCCCTCCCTCAGGTCAGTTCCTCTGGGTGAACCGTTCAGCCTTTGGTGGCCCCTGGGTGCTGAGTCCTTGGCTGTGGGAGGCCCAGGGTCCATGTAGCCTGGACATGGCTGTGTTCCTCCACCCCAAGCAAAGTGGACAATACACCATAAGGCTCGTAGAGCGGGACAAACCTCCACTTGCCCTCTTCTCCACTGACACACTGCCACGAATAACAGGGTAAGCACCTGTTTTATACACATACAGTGTGGTAGAAGACAGAAAAAAAAGATTGGTTTGAGTAAAGAGAATCAGCATGAAGTAGGTGTTCAGGTCCACCCACGCCTGATGGTCAAAACCTCCCTTAACAAGTTGTATCAGCTTTCTTTATGGGATTTCTAAGCATCATGCTCAGGTGCACTGGGTTGGCATCATGTGAGCACTTGCATATCAGCCAAGAGCTTTATTATGAATACTCTGTTCCCAGACCTGTGTACATGTGTTCCATTAGAGGTAGAGATAAAAAAAAACAACAACATTCAGCTGAATCAAAGGATGGTACCCTCATTGAAAGCCTTTTTATATGGCGTGGTGTAAGATGGAGCGAGAGCTGGCAGGGCAAGAAGGGAAGGTAGGCTGTATAAAAAAACATGCCATTTGCTTTTGCAGCAGCTAGGCACAGATTAGCAATTATTGCATGCATATAACCTGCCTTTGTGATTAATGGTTAATTAACACCAGGTCTGTGCTCGTCTCATTGTGGCTTTTCATTGAAGGCCGTGCAGATATCTGTCTCAGACTGAGGGCAACAGTGACAGAGGCCAGGATGATTCTCAGTTCAAGAATTTATTTTCTAAATACTTGATATGTGTGGACATATTCATGTGTTTTCAGCCTTTTTATGTGTGCTGTAGGAAGTCAGATTACAAAGAGCAAATCTCAGCACGCTGCTATGGACATGTTTCATGCTGCTTCTGTGTGTAATGTCTTGAGGGCATTGGAATCACATGAATGCCATTCTTTCCACATCTCCCCTCTATCCATTGCTGTTCTTGTGTGGGAGTGAATGTCCGCTGATGTTTGTGTGTGTATGTGTGTGTGTGTGTGTGTTTATGTGAACATTCACGGCGGTGTAAGGGAGCAATGCAGGGATGCGCTCATTACATGTGTGACGGATTAGACTGTGCGTTTGTGTGCTCTCATTTGTAGTCAGAGGCTGCATCCACCCACACCATCTCTGCCGTGGAGACTCGCTCAGCCAAACTCCACACATTTCTATTCCGACAGGGAGGATGCTCGCATCATAAAAAGAGGGGGCAAAGACAAAAGCAAGAAGAGCCACCCGCCGACATTGAAAGAGTCAGTCAGCTTACTAATTGCCAGTCCGGGCCCTTGCCTTTGAATTTTAATCCTCTGTTTTGACATGTTTGCCCAATTCAGCAGTCAGGACATTTAGCGCAGGGTTAGCCAAGAGGGAAACAAAACATCCTTGCACACAATGATCATTTAACAAGGTCCTCCTTACTTGAGGGTAGATTAAAACTTCTCAGGTCTCATTTCATTCATTTTTAGTTTAACTTTGTATTAGAATGACTCATAGGTTGGAGCAGAGACAGCAGCCATGTCCACATAAAACAAAAATATTCATAACACAAGTACGCTCCCACTGGAGTAGAAATAACTATTTGGAAGCTGCCCACACAGTGTCGCATAGTTAACTATTCGTTCTCTCTGCTGATGCTACTTAGTGTAACAATGATGTCATGAATGGAATTAAAAAAGTAAATTTGGGGTTAATGCTGTTTCTCCTGTAATTTGAACAACATTGTTTTTGTTTCTCAATCACAAAGCTTCTGATTAAATCTAACACAATGCGTCCAAGCCCCAGTACAGCCATCAGCCACTGAGGGAGCTCTCACTTTGAAAGCCCTGAAAGCTGCTCCGCTGCCTGCATTGCATTAATGTTGCGTCACATCTGATGGAATTGTCCAGGCACAACTAAATCTTTAAGAGTCAATTCTCAATGGCAAGCGCTTCATCCTCTGCAGGTGCTTTGTGAAAAAATTATCCTTGCTGTTCTGTGGTGGGTTGAGAAAAAATGGCAGTGTACTGTAGGGTGAAATAACGGTTAAAAGATATAATAATAATATTAAAGGAATAGTTCACTCTAGAACGAAATTTAGTCATTATCGACTCACCCTCATGCTGATGAGAAGTCCGGTGTAGTTTCTTATTCCTCAAAGTGCAGCTGGAGACCCGCGGGGGTACCGTCCTGCAGCAAAAATCCATATAACGAGCGTCAATGGTGTCCGAGACAAAAAGGTCCATAAAACTACACAAAAATTTTGTAATATTCCTCCATACTGCTCGTCCGCTGCAATCCAAGTGTCCTGAAGTGGCGACATCCAGAGTTTACTCGAAACGACCTCATTTAGTACATCTTTACAGCCTAAACAGTCACTATACTATATTTGTAGTACGTTCCCGCATGCACGCGAGTCTCCCTCACAGCCACTTGCACTACGGAAGCCACACCAGACAAGATCAACAGAACTCGCGATAGATACACACTGGTATTTACATCGTGCATGCCTCCAGGCAAATATAGTATAGTGACTGTTTAGGCTAGAAAAATGTACTAAATGACGTTGTTTCAAGTAAACTCTGGATGTCGCCACTTCAGGACACTTGGATTGCAGCGGACGAGCAGTATGGAGGAATATTACAAAGTTTTTGTGTAGTTTCATGGACCTTTTCGTCTCGGACACCATTGACGCCCGTTATATGGATTATTGCTGCAGGAGGGTACCCCGCGGGTCTCCAGCTGCACTTTGAGGAATAAGAAACTACACCGGACTTCTCATCAGCATGAGGGTGAGTCGATAATGACTGAATTTCGTTCTAGAGTGAACTATTCCTTTAATATAACAGGTCAAGGTTTTAACTTTAAACCTTCCCAAATCTGTGCTGGATACTTGTGATTTGAACCAGATAATACTGCTCTGTTCCTCTTTTAAACCAAAACTCAAATTTTTAACAGGCTGTGGAAGAATGGAGCTCCGGTTTGGTCTATTAAACCAGTGACTTGAGTAAACCATTTGCCAAATGTTACTGACTGAAGTCCCTGTATGTTTTGAAGCAAGTGTCTTCTTACTACTATGCAGGTAGAATTTCAGGGTTAGCTTTTCATTACACCTCCCTTCATGCCCCTGCCTCGGATTTCATCATATAGTGTATAACTATACCTGAGGGAGGCATATTTTGGACCTCTGAACGCAGGCAGCGAAAGACATGACTCATCACACAGTGTGAGCTCTGGCAGTGAATGTCAGCATCCCAAGTGTGTCTGTCAGCACTGAAAGAGAGAGGGAGGGCTGCAAGATCTGTGTGATGTCCTCTTGTGTATATCTGCACATGAATTGTTTGTGTCTGTACAGTCTTTGCACATGTGTGCATTAATATCTCTCATTTCGTGTACCATGACCAGTCCTGGCAGTGGTAAATTATCAGGGCAGTCTTGTTTTGTGAGCGAGGTGGTGGGAGCAGTCACAAGGTAATGCATCACACTGCTACATCCCATCACAGGAATCTGTCTCACCCTACTTTATGTGATCTTATAATATTACCTCACACCCCATCCATTACACCTTCATACACACATACAGGGTAATAAAGCACATATTATATGCGTATGCATTCATTTGCTTTACATTAATACTGTATGTGCCAAATGGCCTCGATTGCAAGGTGCGTTAATGTGATGCTCTGAGTGATGCAATGAGTGTAGGTATCAGAACCGCCGAGTGTGATAAAAAGCAGTCACGCGTTTGTGTGGAAAGCGTTGGATGTCATTTAAAAGCACGGCATGAAAGCAGCATCATCTTAAAACTGATCCATGGCTTCTGTAATGTGGGGGAAGGAAGCATCAAAGGAGGCAAGTGTTAATGCTAAATTTTGACGTACAGAGGGAACATTATGGCAAGTGAAATATGATATAATATTAGCTGCACTGCGCATTCTCCCCTACATAATCCTGCATAATAAAGTAAAGCCGTAATATGAGAAAAAGAATCGCAGAGCCATTATTGAAGCATGGAAAGGAACTAAACATGATTGACTGAACGTTACAGCATGCAGCAGAAAATCAGTGGAATCTTTGAAAATGCATAAATACAGTCGAACCGTAGATACAATCTGTATGTATGGTGCATGGACAATTAGAAGATTTCATTCTAGCTGTCGTGGTTACAATGAAGGTTGTTCCACACAAGCAGCATTTTTATTTCAAATTGAACCAGCTGTAATCCCTGCAAGTAAAAAGGATTACTCTTGCCACTAACCTAATTATTCAATTTACAGACCCATGAATGAAATAAAAAAGCAGCCTCAAAGCATCATATGCATCTGTGTATTTGCAGCATACACTTAGCAAGTTGAATAATTGCCAACTGCTGCATTACTTAGCTTCTTAATTAAAATATAGGAATCAATATGAACTGTGTATTGGGCAGGTAAGAATTAAACTGCTTTTAAAGGGATAGTTCGGATTTTTTGACATGAAGTTGTATGACATCCTCACCATCAGTGTCGTGCATCAGCAGTGACTTTTCCCCCACTGCGTCCTGTGAGCCGAGGTCTGTCCCGCTGTTGTTGCTGAAGAAAGTAGTTACGGCTAGTTTGTGGGGTCACGAAGATAAAGCGTTTTGCTTCAAAAAACAATATCCGTTCAAAAGAGTAAAACATTTGCATCACAAAATCGTTTACGACAAAAAAGTCAGACCTCACGATCACCTGGCACTACTTCCCCTCCCTTCGTATCACTGCGCGTTTCCGCCTGTTGACACACGGCACCGCTCCGTCAGCTGTTTCACGGTGTTTACATGCTCGGATGGTAAACGTAAATATGTCTGACTACGAAACGAGTGATGAAGACATTCCTTTTACCACAGAGCCAAAGGGATATCTTTATGAACCCGAATACAGAGACACCGAGCTTCGTCAAATGGAGTTAGAACGGGCAGAGAGAGAGGAGAGACCTTGGACCTGTACAGACAGTACATAGTTGCTGACAATAATAATAACAGTCATCATATAAAAAGGCACCGTCTTTAGCTTGTAGATAGTTGTTCTTACCTGGGGTCGTGGCACAGCAGCGCTCTTCAAAACATGTTTCTTCCTCTTTCCTGGGCGTGTAGGAACATAATCGTCCTTGCTGAAGTGTGCACTACACACACGAAGCTTTTTCACCCTTGGCAGTCTCGCTTCAATGTTCAAGCCCATGGCAAGAAGCCAAAGTTGCCTAATAGCAATGTCCGTGACAGGAAAGCGGTGAAATATATACGGCGACTTGGTGTGATCTTTGTTGTTGCAACCCGGATAATCGCAAATCCGCACCATTTTTATATATCCTCTTGTCTAATAATCTCGCTAGTACTCACGTTAGCTCTCACGTTAGCTCTCTCGCACATCCGAGCATATAAACACCGTGAAACAGCTGACGGAGCGGTGCCTTGTGTCAACAGGCGGAAGCGCGCAGTGATACGAAGGGAGGGGAAATAGTGCCAGGTGATCGTGAGGTCTGACTTTTTTGTCGTAAACGATTTTGTGATGCAAATGTTTTACTCCTTTGAACGGATATTGTTTTTTGAAGCAAAACGCTTTATCTTCGTGGCCCCGCAAACTAGCCGCAACTACTTTCTTCAGCAACAACAGCGGGACAGACCTCGGCTCACAGGACGCAGTGGGGGAAAAGTCACTGCTGATGCACGACACTGATGGTGAGGATGTCATACATCTTCATGTCAAAAAATCCGAACTATCCCTTTAACTCTTATTGGCAGTAGGTGATTTGAGGGGGGATGCCGTCCCCCTTGTTAGCAAAATTACCAAAAAACATCCCCCTTGTTAGCCTGCCATCACTCTCCATCCCCTAGTAGCAGAAAGTGTGTTACAAATCACAAGCGGCTGCGATCAGCTCCGGCGCACAGTAGGGTCAAGCCGTGCACGGCTGCTTTGCGTTCCGGCTGCCTGGTCGATTTTTGACGGAAGCCGCAACAAGCTGCATAGAGCAGATCACGCCGGCAGGAAGTCAGAGACACAGAACATAGAACATCCGGTCAATTTTCAAAATAAAACACCCTGTGCAGACTCCTGATTGTATAAAAACGAAAAATGACCAGATCAACAAAATCTGAGCCACTCAACAAAATCGGGCAGGCAAAAGGCTCGGTTCTGAAACGTTCCCGCTGGGTTCTCTTTATACATTCATGGTATGATGCCATGCGGAGGGCGGAACAAAACCTGTAGCAGACGCGACGTCATAGAGCAGCTTCCGGTGGATTCCCAGCGCGTCTCTCGTGTAGAGGAGCACAACAAGTTTGCTTGTTCTAAAACTAAAATGTTACTTTTTGTAAGTGTTTTTAGCAGTAGGTGATTTGTTCATTTTTAACAGGGGGATGGCTCAATGGGAGCACCACCCTGCCCCGACACACCAATGTACACCTCCCAAAGGACATTGTTGCAGGACGCCTTAACCATAACTGTCCTTCAAGGAATTTAGATGGTAAAAAATTCCAAGGGGTCATGTAACTTAAAATGACCCTGCTTGTAGTGTATTGTGAGAAACAAGAGAAAACCCTGCCTGAATAAACTCAGTCCACTGCAGACAATTCAAAGGTGTATTTACTCATTACTTTAATACAGTTATAAAAAGACAATTGTAGTAGGGAGAGAAGGAAGATAACTGGATCAAATGGAATTGTAGAATTAGAAATGTCACAGTTATGGTTAAGGCGTCAACAATGTCCTTTGGGAGGTGTACATTGGTGTGTCGGGGCAGGGTGGTGCTCCCATTGAGCCATCCCCCCTGTTAAAAATTAACAAATCACCTACTGATTATTGGTCACATGTCCAATACCTATTTGTTCCAGTATGATAAGCACGTGGACTACAATAGATCTATGGCAAACATATACTGTAGTGCCTCCATTTGTACGAACCTTGTGAGTTTTATTCATTTGATTATTTAGTTAGAAATATTTGTTTGAATCCAAAAATGCATTTTTGTGCCTTTTTAATAAAAATAACCACAGTATGATAGAACAGCTGTTCTCTGAAGTAGACTCAGGTGGCATCTGGTAATGGTAGCAGTAGGCAGAGGGGGCAGAGTGCTTTTCATTTTGAGTTTGTTGGATAAATAGGCTTTTGAAATAACATGAACAACTTTGGTTAATAGTATATTATTTTCTATTTGAAGCAGTTCTTTCTCTCAAGGTATTGGGTTTTATCTTAGCCCACGGACAACTAGTAGCTTAAAAGCAAATAAATAAAAAGTGTAAATAGAATTAGGTTTAATATTTACTGTTCACTTAGTCAAGCTGTACACTTTTTTATTTAAATGCTACTGTAATCACGCCTCAGGAACATCTGATTTAGGTAGAATATACACATTTTATGCAATTATCCAAGAGCAACTTTAAAATGTCTCTGACCTCTATTTTTTTCTGATGCCACACAGTAAAAAGTCTTTATGAAGTGAGTTTATAAGTAACGATTTATCCACTCAACAGAGTGTGTCTTACAACCCTGTTTTGTGGGTCCTTCAATGAGGAGCACCAGGCATGAGGAAGAGAGATGGGTTAACTCAAGGCCCTTTGACTAGCAAAGCAATGCATCCATCCCTGGCAGGCCCTAACAACTCCTCCGCTCCTCCACTTTGTGCACACCAGAGTTGACCTCCTGCTCTAGGACCGTGGTTGCCACAGAGCCAGGGCTGATGGGATCCTTATAGCTTTGAGTCTGGGAGTGTTGCCAGTGGGAAGGATGCAATTGCTACAAGAGACGACTGTATCTTAGAACTCCGGTTTGTGTTTTTTGGCCAGTGGTGTTGTACATAACTTCTCAAGGCCAGGGAGGGAGCCATTATGGTCATGTGGCCAATACGGTATGCCGGCAAGTGTAACTCCACAGATTTTGATTCCAACCGAAGCTCAGATTCTTTTGCTGATGATATTACTTCATGTTCTCAAACTAAAAAAAATGTATTGCCCGTGATGTAGTGTTTTAAAAAATATAGATATATTGATACATATCAATAGGGAATATTTGAAACAAGTTTTTGAAACAGTTTCAATACTCATCTCCCACAGTATCCACCTGTACCAGCTGCGCTGTCTTGCTCTGTCTTCTCTCTGACAGCGAGTTGACATATACACTGTTGCAGTGCCAACATAGCCCACCTCTCCCCACTCATCTGACTTTGGTTAGAATTAAATAACTTAGATGGTGCTGTGCTTAACATACAGTACAACAAACCTTGTTATGTTTATCTTTTAATAGAAAACGAAAATGTTATTCTATAAATGTGTTTCATTTCATCACCGTACATTACATATATACATATACGTAGACATTTTTCTTTAATCAGGGAATGATGAATGGATCTTGATGAAAAAAATAAGGCATATTTAGGTAGCTGGTATCTATAAGTGAGTACAATTTGATGCTTATCCTAGAGTAATGGGTATTGGATCAGGCCTGATTGAATTAACTGAGTGTCATTCTTGTTTGTTGGTTTTTCTCTTTTGGTTTGCAAAGTAGTACTGTATACACTCATCTCTTTCAAAGGCAACACTGACCTTCTCTTGTGTTAATATGCTGTAAAAATCTCAATCCCTTGTTGTTTTTGTTTTAGTAGTCCTCTTAATTAAACCATAAGAAGATTACCCACAATGCCTATAAAGAACATTTAAAGTATATTACAACAAGAGTTCAATATAAGTGTTTTATCGTGACACATCATTCCCTTTAAGCGAGCACTAATTACTTATTAGTACTTTGTGATGTGACCTGTGATAAATAGAGCCACAAACATTATTTGAGTTTCAGTCAGAGCAAAGAAATGAGGAGAATTTGTGCATTGTGGTTGATCGCACAGGCACAGTGGCTGAGTGGGAATCTAAGGGGATACATTTGTATTTCTTGACATACCCTCCGTCTCTGTCTTCCTCTGGCTTCCCAGAAGCCTTCTTTGCTATTTTGCCGTTTCAAATGTAAATGAGACTCGTTATAGCATCGGCCACCAGTGCCACATCACTGTTCTCTCTGCCTTTTGTACCAATTTCCAGAGAAAAAAGGCAGCAGCATTATCTTCATTGGCTAATTCATTCTCCTGCTCTAAGCTTGCCATTTTCTGCACATTAGTCAACGGTCCATGATAAAAGCTCTCAGGCAAATTGATGCAGGAAAGAGAACACACAGAAGAACAAGAAAAAGTAACAAAAAATCAATAAGACTCCAGGCTTCTATGGGTGTCAGGTACAACTTGTTATGTTCTTATATGTGTGAAACATTGAACCAACTATTCACTATGTTGAGCACGAACTGAACACCTCTGTAGCAGTGTCCTCGTGCTTCATTGCCTGTCAATGACATCAAGTTGTGCTGTAATTGTAGTCCAGGTGTGCCCAGACTTTGTCCCTTGGAGGGCCAAAGCTGAAACTTAATTGTGGGTCATGGGCCACATTGTGAAGATACAGAATGATAGGCCTACTGCGATCCCAAGTTCCCTTAATTGGTCAAATTCTGCACAAAGTGTCACTCTGCTTCCTATGTTCAGATTATTAAAAAAATAAATGATGATTAGGAAACATGCAGCATATTTAAAGAGACATTTTACCTCACAAAAATAAAACAACATGGACAGTGATTTACTGTAAATGATATATTTTTTTCAAATATTTTTTTATTTGTGTTGCTGGAAACATCTGTCGGGCCAGAACAAACACCAGGTACCACTTTGGCCTGCGGGCCGCTCTTTGAGCAGCCCTGTTTTAGAGACTCCTTTGAAAAACACCCTATAAGCATCAGTCGTGACTACAGGGGAGACATTAAGATAGAAGACTAAAAGAATGCCAAATCTTTTCATCTCAGTACATGAGACGGTATTATTTCACATCAAAATCTGATTATCCTGCATATTATCACACGCAGCCACATTGCAACCATTGTGCTATCTATTTTCTACCTATTTATCTCATCGGGCTTTCCTCTGACACAACACACATGCACACACATTTCTCTCTGTCTCAACAAAATGTTATTACAGCGCCACTGTAGTGTTTTGGTGGCAGCTCCCGTTGGGACTTCATAAAAAGCTTTAGAAATGAAACATTTGAGCCTCATATAGGCACTCATGGGGAGAAAAAAAGCAGCCTATCCACAGATGAGTTATATCTTGTCATCTTCAGCTTGCACACTCCACAATCCTCTTCCTCTCATGCACACTCTCTTTATCTTTTCGCCCCTTCTTCTCCACAGACAAGTTACATAAGGTGCTATAGTGTTTATTCCCACCCTTCCCCTGTGTTCATAGGACTTCCTTCTCATCTAAGAATTTCTAATCATATTTCCCCAAAGTTGCATTGCACATTCCTGACAGCTGAAGTTTTACACAAGAGTAGGGCAAGGAGAAATTTGGGAAAAGCAACAGTGGCCTAGTTTTTATGAAGAGACAGAATTTCAGATTTCACCTATGGCAAAAGCACGAGGAATTTTCGAGCCCAGACATTAAAAGCTTAGCTCCTAATTCACAAAAGCCTTTTTGCTGTGATGCACGTTTGGCATCAAAGCAATTGCTGAGATAGAGGTAGTGTTTTTCTTCCTGTTTGCCTTCATCTCCCTGGCGGCTTGTATCATAAGGAGCATGTCTCTCTGGAATATTGTGGGTATGCAGAGTTAACTCACCATGAGAAAATGGCAGTTGCTCAGACGGAAAAAATATGACCAGTATAACCTTATTTAAAAATGTAGATATTAAATATCAATAAATCATTCATTTTGAGACATTGCTGTAATCACTGTAAACAAAGCTACTGGCAAATGGCCTGCAAGCTGTGAATTTCACATTTGGTGCGTTTCACATGGGTTGTATCATATTGCTTTATAGCACAAAGGTCAAATGGTTTTAAGTAAAAAACAGAATGAGGACACTGTTCTGTTCACTGTTCTCTGCCTCAACGATGGTCTGATTTGTATGAAAATGATCGTGCTGCCGTGTTTCTTCACAATGTACCAGCAACTGTGACGTTTTTATTCCCAAGTTGATATGTAGAATGATTTCACTGGAGATCCTCTTGTGTCTTTTTATGTGTTTTCCCATCCCACAGCAGGACAGTTGTTCGGTTTCTATAGCTTTATGTAGTGACCTGGAATTTGGCTAAGTCAAGCAACATTTATTACCCTCTATAAAAATCAATACAGGCCAGAGATAGGCAGCCATGTGTCACGGAGAGCTGAGAGTGCTAATCAGTGAAATCACCTGATGTAGATAAATACCCACAAGCTACAATTATACACATGCCTATGCACACAATTTCACAACTTTTGCAGACTCTGTCTTTACTGCTCATTGCTCAGTCTCCTGTCTCATGTGAAAACAATGGTTATCTCCTCCAATTTGAATTTGAATTAAAAAAAATGTCATAGTACAGTCTGTCTTTGTTAGATATCCACACTACTATAACTTTAAGAGTAATAGTAAAAAGATTTGCTCTCATCTATTTTGTTAGAAGGCTGGTATTCTGTAGTCCTGAACACAGCCAATTTTATTCTTGGCACTGGAAAGTGTACTGTGTCCTGTGATCAATAAATCAAATGGTGAAAATCAAACTTTTAAACACAAATTCTCACATTAAAAGCAGCATTAGAAGTTAACTATGAGTCTGTAGTCTCACCAGGCTGTGTGACACTATGATGTGCATATATATAAAAAAACTTTTCATCTGATGTTGGCACTTAATAAAACTCTGGATTACAACAATATTCACAAAGGCATGGTATTGAATGGTAATTCATCCAACAGTTCTTCCAACATTTCCCTTTTAAACCACAAATTTTAACCTCATGCTGCTGCTGGAAGAAAATTCAGGGGATCACCAGTCACATCTATAGGATTCGTCATGAACGAGAATGCCTGTACCAAAATTTTATGTCACTCCATCCAATAGCTGTCCAGACATTTCGTGAAAACAAAAATGTCAACATCATTGTAGCGTCTTCAACGAGCCAGCCAACATATTTCAGTCTGGACCAAAGTGGTGGAACGACTGACTGACAGTGTCATCATCAGAGCAACACCACTAGTGTGGCTGAAAACAATGTGAGTGTGGGAGGAAATAGTTAATATTCAAACATTGTTGAGCAGCTTTGACAAACAGAGGTGAAATGGACAATTCATTTGACAGAAACTTTTGTCAGTATCTCAGTAGAGCATGTAAATTTAACATTTTGACATCCTTTAGACACTGACTAAGCGTCCAGCATTTTAAAGCATTTTACTTGACAGATTGACTAGTTTATCTGTAGCTTCGAGGCATCTAACAGACAGCCATTACTCAAGTGTCAAGATGAAGTGGCACTTCACTGGAAATACAAAGCTTCGTGCTGCAGTTACGTCAGAAATCTTCTTGCAGTTATTTAAATTGTTGCAATGCAGATTAGATGAAACTGGGCATTCACCCCAAAGCAAAATGTTGAAAACACATCAGCAGCTATAAAATCGAAATAGTTGAATCTGGTTCAAACTTTAGACACAGTACAACTTAATACTAATATGTAACCTAAGACTTCCTCGGTTTCTTTTACAGTTGGGAAAATTCAAATGTAGCAGTGATGGTCAGATAATGGCCAACAACCACACTCGACTGCTCTCAGCACAAAACTGTTGACATGCGTCTATGAGGAGATGCCTTATTCTCTTGTGGTGCAACCAAGTCTCTGAGGCCAAATGACTATATTAGAGCCAATTTAAACCTTAGCTCTGTAAGTAGCTCAATGAGTTTGACCTGGTCAGAGAAGCAGTGTGGCTCAGTCTTTGAACCATTTCAGACAGAAAGATGTTTAATAATCTGCAGCTGTCCTAAAATAGAAGACAAGTGGTTGAACATTTCTCAGATGAAAACAGCTTAAACATATGTTAATAGGACTTTGGACTATTTTTTGTGCATTTGAGTTGACCTGCTAGTCTCTGCAGAATTCCCTTTTCGCCCTTTTGTTGTCTATGACAGCACAAATTCATGCACATAAAAACATCGCCTGCAGCTGCTCTTCTTTCTCAATCGCATCTTTGGCACAATCCAGTAAAAAAATATAGTCATGTTTTATTTGTGTTTTTGTGGGGAAGATATGTGTAGTGATCATGACCCCATTTGTATCAAGATTATTTTTATGCGTGGCCCGTCCGTGCAACATTTAGTCTGCATGCCGAAATAGGCAACTATTTGCAAGATAGTCAGTTTATTGTGAGATGAGGGGGTATCTTAGTTTTCCTGGTTCAGTAATCAGTTTCACTGGCTGTCCATGTCAGCTATACATCACTTGTGAAACACAAAAGGAGAAAATTATATACACGCCCCCATGAATGTATTGAAGAGGTGGAGACTAGAAATCCAAGCTGAAGTGGCTTGTAGTTCTTCTTAGAACCGACTTAGGTGGTTCCCAGAGAAACGGCAGGTTTTAAAGCACAGACACAGAGAACACAGAGAAACCTTGTTGGTGTGTCCGTCAGTATGCCCCAAATTCAAATAGACAGACATAGATCGACAGCAAAGTTATCCTTTAAGTTTTGTGTCTCTCTGTGTTCTTAGTTAATAAGCTGAAAAACCTGTCTGGAAGAACAGTGACATACATATCACACTTACATACACAAATGCAAGGCCATTATATTTGAAGGAATCCTACATGACTGCTTACATTAAGTGGGAGGACTATGGGGGGGATTCATTTGAATCAACTGATCACTTAGATGAGGAATCATCATCAAATCAAATCAAATCAGTTTTATTTATATAGCCCAAAATCACAATCACATTGCCTCAATGGGGCTTTACAATCTGTACAGTGAACGACATCCTCTGTCCTTAGACCCTCGGTTTGAGTGAGGAAAAACTTGCCATGTTGAGGAAAAAAAAAACCTTTTAACAGGTTGGAAAGAAATCTCAGGAAGAGCCACAGCGGAGGGATCCCTCTCCCAGGACAGACAGACACGAAATAGATCTCGCATATACAGAACAGAACAACAAAATCACAGTTTACAAGTTGCATTGACAGAATATCTGATACAAATTATAATATATGTAAAGTGTGTGGCTCCAGGAGACGACTGAGCAGGACGAGGCATCGCCAAGTGGTGCCCAAGCCACACAACGTCCTCTCCACCGTGGTGACCTGGAAGAGGACAGGCCACACAAGATACTTAGCAGTTAAACAGAGAAATCATCTATGAATTGCTTGAGTGGAGGACTGACATTTATTCATTACATGCTCAACATAGTTTACATACAAAGAATACTGTGAGATAAATATATGTGCATTGAAGCACAGCAGTGAAAACCACCTTTCATTCCCACCTGCACCAAACTGTGAAACACGCTGGCTTTGGCTGACAGCCAGAGAACAGATGTTCTGTGCAACAGCCTGAACACCAGTAGGCCACCTTTAGCTATGTCCACATTTTCATGCAGTGAGGGGGTGTATGAAAAAGGAACTTTCACTCCTCTCATTGTCCTCTCCCTTGGCACCTCTAAAATTAGTACTCTGCTTCAGGATGCACGGTTTGGTACTCATAATTGCATAGGCCATTACAGTTCAGGGGACAGCAGGGGGGACAGGTTGATCCTCCACGTTTTTGTTTTGTAATTTAGAAAATGGCTTTTTCTGCAGCTGTCTGCTGGGAGTCTGATCCTTGGGTTTGTTGGACCATTCCAGATGTATAATTGCCTCCAATCAGGCCATCCTGCAGTCAGCGTTACCATCTGGTAGAATGGCACTTTGCTTATTGAGGTGTCTCAGAGGGCTGTCACACGGGAGATGAGAGGTTCCTTTTCCTTAAAAACCTGCATTTACAGGATGAGACTGGGGTCCAGAGAGAGAGAGGTGTTGCAGGATGAGCAGGTCATCCATTGAGTATAACTACAGTAATGTGGTAATTGACATAAGTGGTGTGCTTAGTGTTGGTGTTGATTTTTTGTTTATTGCTCATATTGTATTGTATCAAGAAGTCACAGTGTATTAAAGGTGCAATGTGTAGAAATTTAGGAGGATCTTTTGGCAGAAATGGAATATAATATTCATAATTATGTTTGTGTGACTGTATGATCACCTAAAACTAAGAACTGTTGTGTGTTCATTACCTTAGAATGAGCCTTTCATATCTACAGAGGGAGCAGGTCCTCTTCCATTGAGTCTACCATGTTGCACTGCCAGGTTTCTACAGTAGCCCACATTGAACAAATCTAACACTAGCTTTAGAGAAGACCTTTAGCTGCCACTGTATAGGGGAAGGTGAGATGAGGTAAACTTATTGTTTATGGTTTTGTGTACCATGTTTGTGTCTGCTGTTGTTATGTATTTGTGCTGCAGATTATACTGAAAACAAATTCCATTGGGCTTAGTTGTGTGACTGATAAACAGTCTATTTATCCAATGTTATAAAATATCATCAATCAGACATGGAGCAAAGTTCATCCACATTAATTTATTAGTTTCATCTGGTGTTGTGCTATTCTTCCTAATGAGCAAAAACAATCTTTCTGTGGCAGATCTACCACAGCTGAAAATAGAAAGCCTGAACTTCAGTCAATTGAAGTGTTTTGAAAACAAAAACCAAACTTTTGGGTTGTTTTTCCTTGACTTTTCCCGAGACCAACTGCACAAATAATGTTGCCAGATTGTCAAAATCCTGCAGATGAATAGCTTTGACCTTAATTATCCCTTCCAGTTGATGGCCTGTTTGGCTGCTCTAGTATGTACAATCTAGCAAAGAAAATCTTTGTGAAAATATTTGAAATTCATGGAAACCCTCCGCTTAAGTTAAATTAATAGTTTGAGGTAAATTTGACCTACTTGTGGTTATTCTCCCATGACCAAACTAAATGCACAGCTGTCACTGCTCACAGTTTAGGGGCATTTCCATTGATACTGTCTTCTCACACCAACTCATATCTGGAAGAGAGACAGATGGCCATTATGGCCCCCTCTTCCTGAGGGTTACTTCCCCACGAGTAGATGCCACTTGAGCTGCACTCACACATATGTTCATTATCTCCAAGCACTCAATTGCTCCTCCACTACATGGCCTCTGGCATCCGTGATGCCCGCTGGCCTCCGGCAGCTGCAAACATGTGCATATAATGATTTCCGCTTTTAGACTCCCATATCAAGCAAAAATATCAATGTACGTGAATTAAGCATAATAATTGCTTGCAAACTGGCAGTGAATTTCCAATGGGGTTAAAATGGAAACTGATCATTTTGATGTAGTGCCAGTATGGTAAAGTAGAAACATGTAGATGACTATATTTTAAATGAAATTGCAACAATCCACAAGTCTGTGTATGTCATTGTGAGGCTGTTAACTGGCCTTTAGATAAACATATAGAAGATAAGTAAGAGATCATGTTTGAGTCGGCTGCTGTCCGATCAGTAGCTTCTTGCAGAACATGTTGAACTAGCTTGCAGTGAGGTAACTCTGAGGCGCTGCACCTCTGCTGCTGGTGGGGATCCTGAGGTACGAGCTTGGTCCTCACCAAGATGATGAAGGAAACAGAGCCCGCAGTCTGAACTCTTCAAGTGCATTAGGGGGTTATGACTTTGTAATGAAGACTGTGTGTGTAGCCTGGACATCTGCCCAATTTTCAGAGATTGGACAGGTAGTCCTTCCCAAATGGATCATGCAGCCAGATATAACATAGTCAGTTAGGAGCCAGTAGCTCGCTATATAAAATGGGGCACGACAAGCAAAAAGTGTTATTGTTGTTATTCCTTTTTGTTTGGAGGCATTTTGTGTGTTATTCTTTCTCTATTAAGCCAGTTATTATAATGCGTAAGCCATTTTATTATTTTGATATTTTGACTGTACAGTAAATTGTGAAAAATAGACTCATCTCCTGCAAAGGATTTTACAAATGTCTTATTTGTGTCTTACACTAGGTTGATACAGAAGTTTTGGTTTTTAAAACAAAAGCAACGTAGCCTAAGATTATGATTTCAGCAGGACCAATTTTGTTTTTCACCAAACGAATTTCATCCTTGCTAAAACTAATTCTGTAGTTCTGCAAATCTGTGCACACTTGCTTAGTTTCCCTCCAACTAATTTTCAACAAAGTAGCATGATCAAAGAGTGATCTAATCTGATATTCCAGCATCCGGGGTTATTATAATAGATGCAAGCGAGATAGGCACAAGCCATCCTTGTACGCGGATGTCATTCATTTCTCTCCAGCAGATTAGATCTGTATAAATGGATCAAAGTGGTAAGTGTCAACTAATTATTTTTTGAGCATAAAGCAGATCTTTCAGCATGTTGATGAACATGTCCCAGTTAGTGTGTAAATGGACCGACACAGTGTCGAACACAAAGAGAATAGATAGGTTCCAACGTTCATTGATAGTCAAACTCATTCAATATAGATTGCATTATGGGAAGATGGGTGGTGCTGTAAATTTAATGTCTTTCCTCATTTTCACTACGTGATTCTATTTCATGTACAGCTTTAGAAAATAACCTTTGATGTCAGAAAGTTTAGAATTTAAAATTGAGTTGGAATTGAAAAAAAAAAAACTTTCTGTAAAGACATCTGTAAAACGATGCATAGTTTAAAGTGTCAGAGTGATATGTAATCATGCAAATAGTTCCTGACTTTGTTTGTGCCACAGCTTCAATAACAAGGAGGTAAGTAGTATTTGGTTTGACATGCTCAAAGCAAGTGTCACAGCAACTTGTCTTCTCAGAAACATGTTGCAGTTAGTCTTATAAAGAACTACGAACTATGTCATACTTTGGTTCAGTATAGTACTCAAGTACTTGCCATAGACATGAGAATTGGGAGCACTTCTGCTGAAAATGATGCCTGAAACAGAATAAAACACAAAACATAGTTGTCTCGAGGGTTTCTTGTTGCCTGTCAAACCATGTAGACAAAATGTCACACTATACCAACATACAAGAGAAGATTATGGCTGGGGCATTCACTTGAGGAGTACATACTGCTTAAATATTTCACGAGGCACAAAATCTGAGAGGGGACTTGCGATTACGAAACATGGTTTCAGAGCTGCTGGTGTTCATGAAATCAAAGCAAAGTTCAGACAGCCATCCTCGCAGGGGCTTTGCGACTTTAATGAGCTTTCTCTCTGAAGCCCAAATAAACCAGCCGTCAGTCTTCTTTATTAGCTATTGTTGTCCATAATGCACAGTCTGTCCATACACAGGGGGTTATACTGTACTGTAGGTTGTGTGAAGAATGTTCGAATGTAGAAAGAAAGACCTATAACACCTTGCTGTCTGAATAAAGTGTAAAAGTTTTATACCTATATAATGTTAATAAGACAGTGTCTCTATATGTAATAAAACAATAAGTCTCTCTCTGTGGTGTATCATTTTAAATTGCTTTATTTTTTTCCACCACCAGGGTCAGAGATAAAACAAGGGGATGCAATTACTGCCAGCGTCTAACTTCCAATAAATAATTCCCCGCACAGTAGATAATGAATCCATGTTTAATTGGAAATGGTAATTGATACAAGCAATATAGTAAGTAAGTCTGCTGCACTTAAAAGTGTCCTGCATTATTTTGACTTTTCCAACATAAAGCATCAGTGTGAGGTTTGTGTTTCAACGTGCCCTCAGGCTGTTGAGGTTGTTTATTATGCAGCATACTGTTGAGGCTTGGTGTAGGGAATTAGGGTGGATAGTCTTGTAGTTTTTGGCTTTGTTGTTTAAGACTTGGCAGGTTATTTATTTACTTTCAAACTCTTACATGGCTCACATAAGACAGATGTGACTTTTTTTTTCTATCGAGCCCAGTTGTTTATGCAAAAGAAACAGGTATGTGATAATAATACCAATGTAACATTGATAGGCTGCTAAAACATCTGCCAACACACTTATATAATTGCTGAGCTTTTTATACAGGTCTCCTCAGATGTATGGATACTGCTGTGCAGTTAACATTTACCTTTCCAAAGTATTACCATGGAGACTTCTCTCCAAACTATTTTCTACAGTTTGGGGGTTTTAAAATTGCAGTTACTTTAATGAGCACTTGTAATTGACAATTGGAGGAAAAACCCTGATACATAATAGCCCTTCAGTAATTAATAGTTCATGGAAATATCCAGCTGCTCATCAGTGCTCCATTAGAAGAATTGCCCTCAATCAGTGGCAAGCACTTGTAACTCCTCGATAGGACATGGCATGGTTTGACTACCTGAAAGCAGCAGTGAGTTTTGAAGCAATGCGCGCTGCGTCGCTGTGGCACAATTCTCCGGCACATGGCTTATAATGGAACACAGGCATGACGAGAAGAAACTAGATTTAGTTTCAGAGAGAAACCAGATGGAAGGAAGCACAGAATGAAGTGATGCAATCAGGTGACATGCTTCAGAGCTTTGATTGTTCTGCTCCTCTTATGTTGGGGTTATGTGTGGCTTGGAGTTTATAATGATGTACATATACAGCACATATCTTTGCATGGGAGGCACCACACAATAGACATGGGTATCATTATTATAACTACAGCAGTGATTGAATGCTGCATGAAAGTGTGGGTGAATAAAGTCTTATTGTGTCATCTGCATTACTATGACAACCATGCCAGGATTGATCAATAATACTGGCGAACATAACAGAATAACCCACAATATAGAAATATGTATGCTAGAGACTTTGTCAAAGCTGACAGAAAAAGTATTGAAGCATTTTTTTTTTTTTTTTTGACGAAAAATTATATTGCAAACTTTGTACAACAACGCCTCCATCGGGGAGAATCCACATCTTATTATTCAATGGGGCCCATCAGATAACAGTATAAGTAGGAGAGAGCAGCTTAAAATCGGAGTATTTTGAGAGTGCTAGAGCAGGCTCAGTCACACAAAAGCTGACTGACACCGTGCTTCAGAATAGGAGCGCAGTGTGTTTGGCTGTCCCAGTACCATTCATCACAATCTTACCTTGTTTACTGCGTCTGCATCCTCGTTGGCAAAAATGCCTCAGATACACGACTGTAATCAGTCTTGGAAGTATTCAGCCTACTGTAATTTGCTCTACAAAATATGCTGCCAACCATTTCTTTTCATATTGCATTGTTAGTGTTAAACCATTGCTAGTTTTTGTTGTGATTTGCTTGTCCGATTTTTGAATAAAGACTTGATATCATACTGCATGTATTGAAATAGCTAGAATATATAATAATTCTAAGGAAAGGGCTGAGAAAGACAAGAAAAAAAACTGCTATAAATTCTACTTTGCCCTCCAGCTTTTGGGAACATTCCACAAGTAAACAGGTTCATTGTTGAGGGGTGATGGCATCAGGCTCAGCCATTCACAAGCAAGGATGGGGCAATGTCACTTTATGAAACATGACTTTTAAAGGATATTTTTACACAGGCTCAGGAACACTTTAAAACCATTAAACACAGGTTGTTTGCAGATGATTGCATTCTGTTTTAATTTAAGTTTTACACAACATCCTCATTTTTTGGGGATCATGGTTACAACTTCCTGGCAAGAAATATAAGATAGTTAAAGTTCATGGTCTTCTTAAGAATAAATCTGGATTAATTTGATGCCATCCTGTTGAAAATGGAAAATTATTACATTGTGAGTACATGGGAATGAATAATGCAGTATAAAATTGTAAATAAATCATGAAAATATGATCCATGCCTAGTTTCATGCTTGGTAACCATTTTCAAAAAATTCAGACCCTGTCTCCTCTTGAGTACTCGGAAGAGGAAGATGGGGGGGATGGGGGCTTCAGACCAAACTCTCAATCTCCAACTCCCAGCCCTCTGTGTGATACTAAGACTGAGTGTTTGAGTGTGTGTGTGTGTGTGTGTGTGTGTGTGTGTGTGTGTGTGTGTGTGTGTGTGTGTGTCCACTTACCTCCAGCTCAGTCTTTTTCCTCCATGTTAACAACAAAGAACTTTCTGCTCAGTAGCACTTCCCTATAATTACAGCAGATTTCCAGGGCCAAGTGCCACATTATCATGTCACCCTTCAGCCTGGGTACATATGAACCATTAAAATTTCAAGAAAGATCTTTCCACTTTTGTGTTTCTTTGATGTCAGTTGCTCAATAAAAGCAAACTGTCACATGAATGATGCTCCCAGACAGATAAAACGAGACTTCAAGGCCATGTAATGTCTGAACTTAGAGTTACAGAGAGTCTGCTTATACCCTGCCACATCGCAAAATAATCTGACGCAAAACCTTGAATATATTGGAACTTGACACTTCTTTAGGTTAAATTCTCAATTTATTGTCGAAGTGATGCTTTGCTTTAGAGTCTGGTCAGGTTTATGCACAAAAACCATGTGGTTAGTGTTAGAAAAAGATTGTGTTTTGTCTTAAAATACCTGAATTATTGCAATAAACACAGCTGCAAATGTTCTGACCTGTGGCTAAAAATATTCTGTGGTGTCACACTTACAAATCTTCTTGTACAGTCTTGTACAGTGGTGTCTGGCTTGGCAGCCATCTTTGTAATGCTACCACCAGCCCTTTCACCTATTGACATGGATGTCATCACATACATGTATCAGTGGTTTGCAGAATATTTTAAAATGCCAACATTTTGTTCTGGTGACTGGGTTGCTGGCACACTTACAGATTTTTGCATTTGAACAAGCAGCTGTCATTCTATCGTTTGTAGTTTCTTTGTTTGTTTGGGTCTAGGAGTGGAGAAACATCTTGTGAAATCTTTGTGAAAAGTTTCTGATTCTGAACACCAGAGGGAATATTTCTGCACTAACAGGAAATATCTGTCTTTGAGGATTATGGAATGAAAGGTCCGCTGAACCACCTGTCTGGTTTTTCAACCTTTTTCTTCTCTTGTCTTTTAGAACCAGTGGCTTGTTTCTGTGTTTCCAGTGTAAACATCAATAGAAAGAAGTCTGTAAAAACAGTGGTAACAAGATTCACAGTGGTTGCAGGAAAAACCATGCTGCTTCTCATTCCCATGCGGCCCTTATATAAGCCTCCTCTCCCTCCCTACTGTATCGTCTCCTCAGTATCCTATTGCCCTCTTCACCACAATTACGCACCCCCACACAGTTGCAGACCTCCCCCTGTATTCATGTTAACCCTCGATCACCTATCAGCCCCAGGGGCCTATTTTAGTGCAGATGAAAGCATGGCAACTCCTTTGATAGCACAATTTATTACATGAAGTCCCCCTGATATCTACAGGGAAAGGTGTGGAGGAAAACAAGAATGCATTCACCTTGTTAAATCTCAAAATACATCACCCACTGCCAATGCTGAACTCAATTTTCTTCTTGTTTGTGCACCAGCCGCTGTTAGCCGATAACTTCTCCCACAACAGCTGGTTTTACGTGGTCCGTCAAATCAGATGAAATACAATAACAAAGTAGGTATAGAAAATAATTTATAAAGAGCGAACACATGAAAGGAGCAGACACATTCTGATGAAACCAAATGAATCTTTAAAGCATGCTTTGTGTTCGTGAAAGTGGTGGAAGGCAAGTATGAGTCTGGTCTTTGTACTTTGTACTGTATTATGTTGTTTATTTCACTGGATGTAGGTAAAGCTCGTTAACAAGCTACTTACATTACAGATTATATGAGAGCCAAGTTGTCAGCACTGCTCACGTCACTGTTCTTTTGCCTTGAAGCACAACAGCACATTAAACAAAAAACATTTTACTGAGACAATCTTGAAGCAAAAGCGAAAAGTAAATATATAAGTAAATACATGCATTCAGACTTATTTCTTCTTATAAATACATTCAAGCAGTTGAGTGGGCCTCGAGGCAAAGTTGCCGTGAAAAAGCAAACCTGAGGAGACGGTTCATCATGAATTCACCTGCTCTCCTCCTGAAAATACCTTAGTCACACCGGTGTTTACCTTTAGCTGTCGGATGCACACTATCTTTAAAAGGATGGGTCTCAAAACACATTGTGCCCAAGGCTTGCACATTCCAGAAGCAGCTTGAACCCAAGAAAAAACTTTCGTTTTTGTTAACACTGGGTCAGGGAAGTGAATCAATGCGAGTCTGTGGTGTAACTTCATAGCAAGCTTCTCCTTCATTCCATCCAGCCAATGGGAATACACATTGTGGAATAACCAGCTTTGTCTGCAATCCTAGGATCTAAAACAAGATTACGTTGATTTGAAGCAGCAGGACTCTAAATATCAGTGCAAGGTGCTGCCTGGCGCAAGATAAATGGACCTCCCTGCAGCCTCGGACACCTAATGACTAGTGGAGTAAATACTGTTTTTTGTCAGACTTGTCTTCGGGGCTACTCCAATTAGATTACCAGCATGTGTAATTCCTCTGACGGAGACGTTTTCAAGAGACAGGAACCTCATCATGTGCAATTTGCACACACACACCTGCCACCTTTTTCATCATTAGGAGCCGACAGGTCTGGTCAGCCAAAAGCCTTGGCGGCCAGACCCCAGCAAGAGAATCTGAATCCTCCTCTTCGCATTCATTACTGGGACCAAGAGACCTTTCACTGGTCATTTGTGTAGTCCAGAGATAGTCCTTTGGGATCTCAAATGATGCACCATTCACTAACCTGTTTCAGCCATATTTCTCACTCACCACCCCAGAGGCCTGCCATCTTGGAGGAGTCCTCACCACGCTGACCTCTTTCAAAGTGAGACTGCTCCCTGCATTTTGACCACTGCTCACTTGTCAAGCCTGGCCAAAGTTCAGTGTTGTGTGAAATGGCCAGGGACCTGTCTACCTAACAGCTGCACCTCAATGAACATACATTTTTCTTTCCCTGGTGATTCTTTCACTCTACGGAGCCACGGGACACCACACACACACAAACCCTGCTGTTCCTCTGTGCCCCTTTTTCTTCACACTGTGTTCATTCGGCGTGTTTTGCCCCTCCTCCCACTCTGTTTGTCATTGTTTTGTTTACTTACACAGTGCTTCAGAGAAGCAGATGCACCTGTCCTCCGAGCAATTATTTGGCAACTGGATGCCTCCCTTGGCGGATGTCTTTGTAACTCATCAAATGCTCTTTTGAAGCTTGCTCAGTATTCAGGCAGTGAGGCATGCCTGGGATCATCAGAGGTGAAGCCGTTTCAACGTCGGTCTGTTTCAAAAGGTCAATCTGCCACAACCACTTTTGCCAGTTAACTATCTTTAAACATAAAAACAGTTCATTCTTCACAGTCTCTGTGTTATCAGGCAGCAGATGGAAGCCTTTGGACTGTTCATTGTTTGGTGTGTGGATTTGACTGGACCAGTTGTATGACACTCTTTACCAATGAATTCTCAGTAATTGTCCAATGTGAGACATTAAACTGTAATATATGCAAGAACAATATCTGTAAAGTTTCCAGCTGATTGCAAGTGATGCAGTTCACATTTACACGGCTAAACTCTTCAGAGGACTGTTCATTCATAAAATACATTCATGATTTTACACACACTCATATTGCTATCCTTCATACAAATGGATATTGTTAGAGGCCCTGCAATGGCCATCAGCAAATTTTTCAATATGCCTTCGGGCTGCAAATCACAAACGTGTAGGAATAAAACCCCCATTTGCATAGGATATAAAATCTGATATAGCTGACACGAGCAGAAAGTAAAACATTCAGAGAGTATCAGGAATTTAACAGTTTAGCAGTCTTTTTATTGTTTATTTCATATAGATTGTAAATAATTCAGCAAATAGCTTACTGTCTAAATTGAAATGCTGTTCAGTAACAATTGGCTGACAGTAAGCCAGACTGCATTCCCACCCCATGTGTCAGACTTTACCCCCCTGGCTTATAACTTATATATATATTAATAATAATTATGTAAATTAAGGAAAGAGAATCACTTGTTAGATTACAGACCAGAATCCTTTTTGTCTTTTCAGTGGTCAGTGTGGTAAAACATGCTTAAAAACATGTCTGCATTGCTCTCGTGTAGCAATTAAGACAAATTTCATCAGTTGGAAGTCTCCATGATGCAAAGTGTAAAGAAACTATTCTTGACAACCAGTTTTTGAATAACAATAGTCAGAAATTAAACAGTGTATGCGCATGTGGAAGAGCGTAGTTCTCCGACACCAAGAGCGTAAAACCTTTGCAGAAAAGGGCATTGCAGAAGAAGAGGAGTTCAGATAAATTCTCGAGGTATGGGTCAGCATGATCATTATCATGGTTATATTCAATAACATAATGCTGAGTGAATTTGCAATGCAATAACTAGTGGAGGACCTCTGGCAATCTGCAGTACTTATTTCAACATTGTTCTCAGAGGTCTGAATGTGACTCACAACTTTCTCTGGTTATTGTAAATGGTGTATGAGGACAAACTTGCCTTTGATGTCAACCATTATTAACATCTTCAAGCTGTATTCCCTCGCTCGAGACTCAGAGACTCACAGGAACTGGATTGTGTGTTGGTGCGTGGCTGTGTGCGTCTCTGTGTGAGAGGATTGCTTTCTTGTCAAGGTGATTCTGGAACAGTAGTGACTCTTGCTCCTGTCTTCGTACATCTTTACACGAGTAAGAGGTTGCTTAGATTTCTCATACGCCTGTTCAGCTGTTCTATGATGTTGTATGCAGTGTGTGTGTGTGTGTGAAGTTCAGTGTTAGGTAAATTATACAGAGGGGGCTAGGTTGTCATAAGACATTTAGAAGCACTACACTATTAAAGATTTACATCAAATATTTTCTTGTTGTTTTTCTTCTGAGTCTCATATGACTCAGAGAATCATGCACACAGGCTTCCTCCAGGCTCACCAGGAAAATCAAATCCTTCATCAAAGATTTCTGTTTAGTGGGATCTAATTTCTGGTCTAGCTCAACAACCCAAGTGCAAGATAAATGTTGGCACTGTATTATATTACATTGTGTTTCTGTTTCAACTTTGCATTTCAGCTTTACATTTCAGCTTTGCGTTTCTTGATGTCAATTTTATGCAGCAATGCACATCTGCTTATGGTCTGTTTAGGTTGAGGCACAAAAACCACTGAGTTGAGGTTGGGAAAAGATTGTGTTTTGGCTTAAAATACCCAGTTTTGTCGCCAGAAACACGGCTGGATAATGTCCCGATTAGAAATATTGAAGTTGTCTCAAACAGTGGTCTTCCTTGGCAGCCGTCTTGCTTAGGTGTCACGCCAATACCATCCCCATCTCTTCCTGATGAGAAAGTTAGCTCATAAACATGTACTCTGAGTGTAATATGATAAATATGAAAAGTAGAAATATATAACATATGGCAACATTTCATTCTGGCGACAGGGCTGAGCACTTTTGTTAATATTACACTGGCACTACTTGTACCAGGACACAGTAACTTGACTATTTTTATCTTTATTCTGATATCTGTAATGTTCAACATTAAAAACTTAACATGAGTGCTATACAGCTGCATATTGCACCTATTCACCACAGGCTCTCACCAGGACAAGCTCTGATATATTGAAATTAAGCTTAAGCACCCTACGCCTGTGAGCAGACCCAGCCCAGCTCAACTATTAGACCCTGCACTTAGTAATGTATTACTTCCATTTTAGCACTCAGAGAACGGAATAATTGGAAAAGAACCAATTTTCCTATTGTACAATTGGTTTTATTAGCTGTCTGCCATTGTTAAAGCTCCGATGTGCTAAAAAATGGAAAAATCTCTGACTTTAATGAGCCTAATAGTAATGTTAAGAAAAGACACTGTGGCAGACGGCAATGCACGCCATTACCAGCCTGCCCCAACCTTCATCTCGCCACAGATCCAAGACTAACAATAAAGAGTTTAAGAGCAACGCATAGACTGCACTAGTCTCTCTAGGATTATCAGTCCAGAAACATTTGAAGATGCTATAATCACATTAAAAAACACACACATTAACACAGGCTTCAAAAACAACAGCTGACGACTCCAACCTACCATTCATCCACACGCTGTGGTGAGTGGGTGGAACACATAATGCTGTATGTTAAGTAATCAATTATAGTATAACCCAAAATAACCAATCCAATAAAAATGTATCTTGTTGTTATCTGTACACATTTTGGGTTTTACTCAGCCCAACAAAACAATGATGGAAACTTGTATCAAACCTGAGACTGTTTTTCAAAGGTGAGCACACAAGAACGAGGGTCTTTGTGATTGAACACTGTAGCTCCTTGTAGCTCCAAGATTTAAGGAAGCTCAATTTCACCTTGCTCTGATTTGAAAGCCATCACTCTACTTCCTGAAGGAACATAATTTACACCACAAGATGCAACTGTAGCTTTAAAATACCCTTATTTTTCTGTATAACAACAGGGAGCAATCATCATACCTTGTTCTTACAGTGCTTCCTCCTATAGCTAGAACATAATGGGCACATTTTCAGCAATATGTAAGCAAAAAAACTTGCTTGCAATGCAACAAAAATGTCCATTTTGATGCAATTTGGACTCAACGTATGTTTATAAAGCGCTCTGGTTGTCTACCTTCACATTCACTGAAGGGGTCACAGCAACTGAATGAGGTCAAAAGATGGGACTGTGGAGTAAAATAAAAAGTTGAAAACATTATCTATATATGGTTCAACAGGTACACTGCAGGCAATTTATTTCTTGTAAATAAGCTTTGAAGAGCAATGTGAACCACCAAGGTCTGGGGCAGATATTGGTCCTGAATGCTGAGTCGCTATTTAAAACCTCTTAGTCATAACACAAGCACAAGCTGGTAATCTACTTCAGGAAGACTTGGATTATATAAGAACCTTATACCAACTCTACTGTATTTAAAAGTCATGGCTCAAGAGAGTGTACAGTCTATTTGGTACTATACATTGTATTTTGTTGAACTGTATACTACTGTATTTAGTGCACATAACTTAGGTGGCTATAGCACAAATCTACTGTATTTGTCATGATTTACGGCAACAATAGTTAAAGGTTAAAAGACCCTAATGGTACTGTCACATCTTTGAATCTAATGTAAACTGCTATTAAGTAGAACTTATCAAAATGTCACAGAGCAGCTTGTAAAAACCATATAGGAGGTTGTTGCATCAGCAGATAGAATTATTTCAATCAGGAGAGACAAGTGAATGATGATCGAAGGGAGTCTGCCCTGAGCAGCAGCAAGAAAAATCCCCCCATGGAGTCCAAAAACTGGTGGCTGAACACTGGGCGGTGATGGGGAGGTGGAGGGGGCACGCAAAACAGCAGCATGAATGAGCTAAAGGCAGAAAGAGGATATATTAAAAAAAAGACAGCAGCGAGATGACAGGCTGACAGTGAAGCTGTGTCACTGTGTTATTGGGTAGATGTGGCTGGTTGATGTGAAAAGCTGAAATCAATTGACAGCCCCAAATAATGATAGGAAATTATGGGTGAGCATGCATGAGAGTATGAATGACAGGATGGTATGAGTAATGAAACTAAAGGCCAGAGCATGCGATAGCGTGGTCTTTTAAGTGAACGTGTCATTTGAACACTCTGAGTTGTTTTAGTGGTTTGTGTCACAAAAGTCTGCACATGTATTTCATTTAAAATATAAGGTTACAGTGTTAGTCTGACTCCACAGATGTAGACTGTTGATATAAATCTGCCATTGGCTGTTTCAAGTGGCATTTTCCTCTCTTCTGCTTTGCGTCCTGCCGTTTTCAAAGTCCTCGTCGCTATGGGAAACAGCAACAACTTCTTGAGCTGGAAACCTACATGCTGAAAATGGCAAGTTACCCTCACACTAACCTTGTAACGCTAAAAATAAAATAAAAAACTAGTTGTTGTTATCTTTTTTTGTAGGGATTTAGACATTTGAACGCTGGGTTTAGTGCCGCCCAAGCGGTTCTTATTGTTTCAAAGACATAAAAACAAGGCAGGGAGGTTTGGATTCCCCTTATACCATCATGAGAATTGGTGTTGCCATACCTTTCTTTAGTGCTGACACACCGCTGTGTCGGTCTGGCTATATGACGCTAATACAGTATCAACCTTTACCAAGGCCACAGCAGAATTAATTTATTCATGAGGAGCAGGTTATTATTGTATTCTTTGAAAAATCACACTAACTTTGGTTTCTCATTGATACACATACTATATAAATAAATATGAATTAATGTATTATATCTGTTCAGACTGTGTGTTCAGGGTCGTATGTTAGTTACATAGCTGTTTGTCTTTGATTTACACAGTCATCGTCTTCAAACAATAATGCAACAACCAAACTCAGAAAGAAACAGAAAGTGGTTTGTGGATTCTCACCTGCCTGCAGAGATTGACTAAATAATTGAAGGTATTATAGACACTGTAAATACCACTGTGCTGTTCAAAAATCCTAAGCATATTTAGCCCATTAACTACTCACTTTGACATTCTTTTTCATCAATATTCATTTTTAATAGCTTGTCTAAGAACAGTTTCATTATCTTCACGGCTTAGGAGGAAACAAACCCAGCTAAATGATTTCTAATCCCTGCATTAAACTTGGGAATTTCTTCAAGAATACAATAAATTCCCCTCAGCTGCTGACTGTGCTTGCAGACCTTTGCTTTCCTGTAGGGGTTTTGGTGAATGACAGCCAGGTGACGGCTCACATGTCAGTTGCTCTTCAGGAGGTGAAAGGCAGCAGGACAGGCTGCGTGATTGATTGCTGTGCTGATGTAACTTGGACTGGATAACACCCATGCAGCTGCACAGCAACACAGAATGCTGGGTATGGTATTTAATGGAGAGAAAGACCGGGACAAGGTATGAAAGATAGTGATAGATAGTTAGATTTGATAGATAGCAAAGACAGTGAAAGAAAGGTGGAAAGCGAGACAGACAGAGCTATGGAGCGATACTGAGCAGGAGAATGAGCGAGGAGAGAGGCTGATGGTCAGTGATGGATCCAGGAGGATCACTCAGCCGTGACGGGCTATGAGCAGCTGATCTGGTGCATTGATGAGGAACCTGTGTGAGGCAATTGTCAGTGTTTCAAGAATGACGCTGGAGGGTAAATGTTGATGGCAGGAGAATAGCGAGAAAACTGAATTCACCTATAGAAACCTGTCTGTCTGGTTGGTATTACTTATAACAGAAGTCATGTTTATGACGAACAGTTAGTTGCAGATATCTCCAACAGAATCTACAGAGAGCAATCAATTCAAGTCTTGTCGAGGGATTGGTGTCAAAATTAGAGTGACATGAAACACAGCTATTAATTTGCAGTCACAATCTCAGTCACAGGACTTTTACCCAGGAGACCAGGAGCTGAGTCCTGTGTGAAGGTGATTGTTTAAAGAAGTAGTCATTTTAAGCCAAACTTTGATATTTTCCTAAAGCTTACTCAGTAGTTTTGCTGTCTAATCCTATCCAAGTAGTCTGGTGCATTTATTGTTTAAAGTGTAACCCGGCATTTCTGAGTATATTCATTATAATGCAGAAAGAGAAGGGGGATCTTCCATGTAAATGAGATGAAGAATTTATGTTGGGCAGGCCCCTCTGCGTGACCTTGCGGCCTGGAGCACTGCCAGAAGCAACAAACAGGCTCCATTAGCAGTTTGAATGAAGGCGTACACTGAAAGGCATTGGTCTGATGGGTCCATAAATATATGGTATAAATGTGACAAATGAATACCTTATTTATCAGATTGTGTAAAGCGTCATTATCACAGTGTTTTGAATTGGATGTCTGGAAGAACATTTAGATGACTTATGTAGAAGTCCAAAAGGCAGTTCAACTAAATTTTTTTCATATAAAGGGGAGGCTCAAGGGGGCTTTACCATCAATACAGCATACAGCACACTCTGTTCATATTTCAGAGATTGGACTTGTCCTGTGAAAGTGCAAAATATAAAGAGTTTCAACCATTTAAATGCATTCACATGTGTGCAATCTGCAGATTATTGTACACTATATAGTGTAATAATTCTTAAAAACATGGGCAATGTCACAACTATAGCAAACATTTTGCTGCTATTTAACTTGAAACATTTATATTTTATTCAAGCAACTGACACTGTTTTTTATTCAATTACTGAAGAAAGGTCCAATAATAACTTGTGTTTAAACACAGTATTCTTTAAAACAACAAAAATGGAAATGTATATTGTTCCAGTAATATATTTTCAGTTAATTAATACATTAATCAACGGCTCCCAAACACTGACTCTGTATATTCGGTAAGTACTGTGTTAGCGTAAACTCTACAATCTGGAAAAAAGCTCTTGATTTACATAAATAGTCTTTATTAAGATCCAAATTAAGACCAAAAAGACAAAATTGTATTATTCTTTTAGATCTCTGGTAACAAATCTCAAAAGCTCCCCTCCTTAACAAAGTTTTCCATCCCTCTTATTGTATTTTAATCAAGATACTGGATCGTTGAACTAAATTAAGTGTTAGGTAACTTAGAGGAGTTATTCTTTGATGGTGTTTCTGTGCTCAACAATTCTTGGTTTTAGCTCTCAAAATGTTTTACCAGTGTATGCTTTGCCTCATGGGCATGTGATGATCCCTTTGATTTTTTTAAAATCTTTTTATCAGGACAAAGATGTTTGAAGTAATGTCTCTCTTGTAGTTTGAATTGCACTGAGCGTCTGCACTGCATTCAGAATCCACTTTCACCTTTTTCTTTTGCTGTTGAAAAGTGCTTAATGTGTCAGGGCAGTATATTTTTACATTTCTGTGCAGATGTCTTTTCAAAGACACCCAATGACGAATTCAGTATAACATAATTTTTGGGTTTATGGATCATTGAAAGAAGGAGATTATAAAAAGTGACGGCATAAGGATGTTGGCGAAACAAGAACAAAGTCTTTAAATATAACAGTTGTTGAAGGCAAATGCTGATCCAAATTTCCCACCTGTTGAAGAGCTCCATTTCCAACTGTTTTAATGCTGAGAGTCAGCAGTAGTTCATTAAGATCACATGGCCATGGATCCCACCTCCCTCAGTGTTAAGTGATAGGCTGGTGGACATCCACGAGAGCGACATGGAGCAGAAGAAAAACTGTAACTGCAGCCTTGTCACTGCACATCAAATGCATGAGTCAGCACCGGCTCTGAAAGATCATTTGTGCAAGGAGCCCTCTTCGTTTGATGTTAAGTGACAAGCCAAAGGTTTCCGCTGGGGAAGAGAATAAACAAGTGCAGCATTGTCACTGAGCTAACTTAAGCACAGTAGGCACTGCACCCGGAGGAAACAGGCTGCTTGTGCATGGAGTGTCTTATATGGGTATGCCCCTACAGTGCAGGTTTTGGTTTAAGACTTGCAACAAATAAACTTCTTCGGCTTTGACTGAACATATACTGGATATATTTTGGCCTTTGTGACCATATTTTGAAATCTACTCCATAATAATACATCTGATATATATATATATATATATAAAACCCTGATTCAAAGACATTTTGGGACGCTGTGTAAAATGTAAATATAGTACAAAGACAAGATATTTAATGCTCAACTGATATTTTTGTAAACATAAGCTTATTCTGAATTTGATACCAGCAACATATTTCAACCAAATTGAGACGGAGGCAATAGAAGACTGGGTAAGACGTGGAATGCTCAAAACTCACCTGTTTGGAACATGTTCCACAGGTAAACAGGTTCATTACTAACAGGTGAGAGTGTCATGATTGAGTATGAAAGGGGCATCATTGAAAGGCTCATATGCTCCCCTGCGAGGATGGGGCGAGGGATACCATTTTGTGGAAAAACTGCCTGGACAAATAGTTGAAGAACAATGTTTCTAAACAAACAGTTGCAAGAAATGTAGGGATGTCACCATCTCCAATCCATAATCTCATCAGGATTCTGGACAATCCAGAGAAATCTCTGTATGTAAGGGGCAAGGCCAAACCAACATTGCCCATGACCATCGATCTCTCAGGCAGCAGTGCAACAAAAACTGGCCTGACCAAAAACAATCGCTCATAACACATATGTCACTTCATCTATATATGCAAGTTAAGACTCTGCTATGCAAAGCCGTACATTATCATCAGCCAGAAACACCCGATTGTTTCTGGAAATCATGTACGTCATGTTCTCCAGGCTAAAGAGAATAAGCCCCATCCAGACTGTAACCAGGGCAGGGCTCAAAGACCAGCAGCTGTGGTGATATGGGGTTGTGCTAGTGGTCATGGCATGGGTAACTTGCACATCTGTGAAGGCTCCATTAATGCTGAAAGGTACACGCAGGTTTTGGAGCAACATATGTTGCCATCAAGACGATGTACAGGGACGTCCCTGCTCACTGCAGCAAGACAATGCCAAGCCTCATACTGCACATGTTACAAAAGCATGGCCTCGTAGTTACAGAGACGTGGAGTCCAGACCTCCCGTGTGGGGTGCATTATCAAGCCTGAATATAACAGGGACGCCAAACTGTTGAGCAACAGAAATCATATATCTTATAGCAAGAATGAGGAAGAATTTCACTTTGAAAATTTTAACAATTAGTGCCTCAGCTCTCAAACACTGACTGAAACAGTGATGTAACACAGTGGTAAACATGGCAGTATTCCAATCTTTTTGGAAAGTGTTGCAGGCATCAAATCTGAATGAGTGTATATTTACAACACACAATAAAGTTTATCAGTTTGAACATTAAATATCATGTCTTTTTTACTGTATTCAATTAAATGGAGGTCGAAAAGGATTTGCAAATGATCGCATTCTTTTTTTATTTACAATTAAACTTTGTTTTGTTTTAAATAAGAAAGTTGCAGTTAGATTGTGCAGTAGTGTGTCGACTGCTCTTCACTGAATGTTAGATGAAAGAGCAACTCTGTTTGTAAACTCTGTTTCTGACTTTAATGTTTTGAAGTGTTTTTCAGGAAAGACACAACAGCACATATATTACATCAGCTGATACTGTACATCCAAAACACATCCAAACTTTAATAAAGTGGTAGATCTTTATAATTAAGCAATATTTTACATATATAAACAGACATTTGTGTTAAGTTGATATAAGAGTTGGCGTGCTAAAGGATTTCTATTGATCCAGGTCCAAGAGGAGTTAAGCTGCAATCTTGACGTGATTCAGTACATTTACATGCGTCTGTAGACTCAGGCTGATATATTCTGTCTTTGAGGAAATTAATTTTGCATTATTTTTTTTTTTTCCTTTTAATCAGGGCCAAATAGTCTGCATTAGTCTACATCCCCATTCTGAATACTGATGAGCTTGGGAGAAAAATGGTTTTCCATTAAATCAATGTCTACAATGATTTGTATGACATTCAGATTTTTTTTGCCATTGGCTTATTACCTCTATGCAAGTATACAACAAGATGGAAACCACCTCTGCAGTTATGTGCTCAGTCTGTGAGAAGATTCCATTATGAGTATTTCATCCCTCAGGCCTGTAATCTGTTTTGCTTCCCCCGTTGCAACATTTCACCTCTATGATGTCAGGCAGGTTTATGGTCAGCAATCACTCTTAAGAACAATAGGATCAAGGGTCAGCCAGAGCCCTTCTCTCAGCGAGACCGTGCAATGTCACTCTCGAGATGAGCCCTGCTCTCCCTCCACCCATGCTTATTGCCTGAAATATCTGCTCACTGTGCCACTTTTGACATGTAATCTACTGCAGGCAGCAGCAGAGAGGGAGCCAGATGATAAATCTTCTCTGGGACTGAGCATGTTTTATGGGTATCACGTCCTTACCGCTAAACTATGCTTGAGTGTTCCCTCAGCACTTGGGTTGAATGTAAAACAGCTCAGAATGGAGGGCAGTCTCTGAGGGAGCCATGTGTTTTCTGGTGCCCACCAAGTTATTTAACCATAAAGTCTTTTAAGCCCAACAGGGACGGCATTTCTGCAGCTTGTGCCAGAACGTCAGCCAAAGATAGCTCTGAATCCCTTGACAAGAAAGATACATGCAAGTTCATTAATGCATAATACTGACATGATATGGGATTGTATGGACTGCCTGTTTTATACAAGTTGTTCATATTTTTAAGAAATGTCTTGAGCCCTATTTGCCCGGGACGAATATTACCAGGGGGCCTCATGTGATTTAGAAATGACCACCCTGTGATTGTGTTTCGTGTGGCGCATTTGCACGGGATGAGCAGTGCAAGTCTGTGTTTTACTCATAGCTACTGACATTATCTCCTGTATATGTTGCCATGGCTTCATGTAAGCAAAGTGTCTGTTCTTCAGCAGCCACATTATTAATATAGTTTAGAGTTGATATACCTGCTTTCTGCATGTGTTGCAAGCATAAATACACATTTGAAGCTAATTCAGATCAAGTAACAGATGCTTTGTGTGTGTACTTGAATTTAACAACCTTTCATTGCTCCTAACCTTCTCAGTCATCCCTTTTAAATGTCAATATGGCAGACCTCATAACACAGCTGTTGACTGCTGTCAAACATATTTTGAGCCATGATCACCTCTGTGTTTGCAGGGGAATTTTACTTTACAACTATGAACATGGCAGATTTGCACAGGCATAGCAGAGGACCGCCACAGTAATTACAAATTGCTAGAGATCCCCTGATAATACTAGTCCCGTGCGAATAGGGCTTTGGAGTCACTATAACCCTACTCAGAATTAGTGAAGTAAAATATGTAATTTGCAAAGTAAAGATCCCCTGCAAATTACCTTCTATATTTCACTAACACAGAGGTCATGATAAATGATACTTTTAGTCCTGTGAGAACCAGAATCTCAGTGATTTCCAGACAACTGACAAGTATTACCTTTGATCGCAGCTTATAATATGTTCAACGGTCAACATCTGAGTTCAACATCCATAATGTTGGGATACACAGAAGAGTGAGGTTTTAAAAAGAAAGTTCAAAATTGGTGTCACAGAGGGTAAAACTGCTGAAAAAATCTCTTTTTAAAGTGTCGAACTGTGTACCAGATACAGATCATATGATAAATGTGACATGTGGGTGAAAAAGTTGTAAGAATTGTGCAACAAACACAATTTCAGCACCTGAAAGAATTAATCAAAACTCTGCAGGATCAGTTTTGCACTCAGCAGGAAGGTTAGACTAATATATCTCCTGTGCATTTTAATGATGGAAACATTTCAGCAAACCTGCTCGAAATGTTCCCTTTCTAGCGTGAACAATTCTTTTACCAACATTAGTTCCTGAATCTACACAACTCCGTCTCAAATATGTGAGGTGTTTCAAAAAAGAAGGAAGATGAATCATCTCTCTTTTCTGAGAGGAAGTGTTTTTAAACCTTGTAAGCCCTGCAGAGGTTTACATTTCTCATCATTAAATTCCATGCAGTCACCACGAATCATGAGCGTGGATGTACGCAGGCACGCACACATGCGCACTCTTTAATGATGAGAAGAGACAACAAGGTCTACATTTTGTCCTTTCTGAGATGCAGGGGTTAAACTTAGAGTCTCTCTAGTCTGGAAAACACACCAGGCAAATTAGAGAGGAAAGTGTCAAGCCATTGCTGTGATGACAAAGGCTATGACAAGATAGAGTTGTTAATCGTTTCATCTTTCCCCCTAGTTACATAAAGTTTTCATGGTGTTCTCACTGCCTATTCACAACAAGGTTTTCTTTTTTACTGTGCGACACGTCAGTCACCCTGGCCCAGTTTCATTGCATTTGAATGACAGAGGTTTCTATTTGTTTGAATGAAAGAGGGTGCAGACACACAGGCGTATTTGATGGAACACAGCCGAGGTGGCATTCATGATTGCTATTTACAGGAGTGTTTATGTCAGACATGTAAAAAATGATCCAGCATGTTTCAACTGCTCTTTGCCAGCTCTCCCGCAGAACATTCTGAGAAATCGACCACATCATTTCTTAACACCAGGAAGTTTGCTCTTTCTGCACTCATCCTCTCAACTATAAGCCAACAGCTTTTTAGTGCATTTTACAAACTTGCAAACTGCTTAATTGCTCCAAGAATTAGCATAATGTGAACTATTTTGCCCCTGACTGTTGAAAATGAAATCACATTTTTCTACCCTCACCTCTGCAATGGTAATGAGACTGAACAATGTTACCTTGTAACTCCGCTGGACACATCCCAAACCATGTCTGTGGGACTGAGAAATCCCACTGAAGTCAGTAATTAAATTTGTTTTACCACACAGAACCTTCTGGAGGACGCTAATGAAATAAAAACCAATCCCCGGTCCATTTATTCCACACAGTTCACTTCATTCCGATGGGATTACCAGCTGCATTTTTTACAGTGGTCCCCAGAATTGCTGGTGAAGCCAATGCATTTCAAAAGTAAAAAAAAAAAATAGATACATACAGTGAACTACACATATAATGGGCTATTTGAGCTTGCTTTGAGACCATCTGTTCATAATCTTCCATGGATTTCGTTACTTTTAAATTAACATAGTTGAAATGTGATTCCCGAAAGAAATTTAATAGAACTACATGCAGTGCAGCCAGTTTTTTACTCTTTTTGCTCCTCCCAAGTTGAAACCAGTGTGCCTGGAAGTGCATGTTGGCACCCCAATTTTTTTACATTTCTGGAGTCCTGTCTGCACACTTTGTGTGTGCAGTGATGTGCACCAACCATTTTAATATGGAAGATAAAGATTCACAGAATAATCACTCACAACTAACTTTGTAGCCTAGTAATAGATAATTATATATCATGTACTTAGAATAATTATTTTGTCCAGTTGTCTGGAAGTCATTTGATACAGTGCATTCATTCATTCATGCACACAAAATGCCACAACCAACTCAACAAGCAGGATAATGACACTGTTTCAGTGCACTGATGTCATTTTAGAAAGTTCGTTATTAAACTGTAAAATATCTCACCTCCGTCACATGTCTTTGTCACAAGTGTTTGATAACCAAAGAATGTAGGGGTTATTGTAAAAAATGTGTGTATGCTGGAATATTTTACTCCCTGATGTCGGGATCAGCAACCAAAAATCAAGTATCAGTCGGTCTCGACCCATGTAGCATACTACATTGGCACCACACATAAATAAGTCATCCAGTGTTGGATAATTTTACTCTGTGATGACACTGGAGGAAAGCTCAAGGTATCTTCAGTTTTATTTGAAGTCATCCACTGGGGATAATAGATTTCCCCTCCTCTAAAGCACAATTATTAGCAGCTATTACGCCATGATTTCAATGTGGCACAGAGTTATGTCTTTGTTCTTTTGTTAATATTGATTTTTAGTGACATTAGTAAGAATTTCCATTCTTTAGTAATTGTTGCTCTGTGTCATCCCTCCTCCAGCCAACATCCAACTACAGGCTCTGACTCTTAGCTTCCCTGAGATAGAATATGGTAAACTCACTCTATGAATGAGTGACCACGGTGCTGAGCTTTACTGTATGCTACAGCGAGCAACAAGGTCAGAGCTTAGACACCAAATATAGTGTCTGTAATAACATAAAGTCTGTTCCATGGAAGTCAGCTGCTCTGCCGCATCATGTTTTTCATCACAGCCACAGGTCTATCTGAGCTGCTCCACTTTTGGAAAATGTGTTGGAAAGAAGGAGACAACTCATGCAGTTGTTGTATGCGTCATCAAGCAGCAGCCTCTAGTTGCACAAAATTTAATCATGGTACCCACATGAGGTGAGCGTAATTGGCCGCTGTTTTGGTAATATGCGGCGCATCCTACAAATTAGAGGCTGTAATTGGAACAAACATACCGGTCCTGCTGCCTTCAGATTGGCAGCAGAGATTTAATCAGACAAAGATTGGGCCTTATCCATTCTACAAGACAGTTTGGATCACAGAAGAATAACCATGAAAAAGACTATAACAAAGAACAGACTCTGCTGTACTGGTACTGTTGGCTGTGCCACTGAAAAACACATTTTATTATATGCATGTAAATTGTAATGGTTGAAGAATTTGTAAGTGAATATTTCATACATTGAAGGGATTTTGGAGTGAATGTATTCACTTCCACCAACGATAGAAACCCAATTAGCATAGACACCATCCAAGCTAAGATACAACTGTGACAACAGTGGTGCAAGCATATTTTTTGGCACTACAAGTGCACACCATGGTCCCAATTAAATATGCACTCCCTGTCATGGCAAACTCAAATGGTCAGTGTGTCACTTCACTGGCATAAGTTCAACCAGTTTTATTTGTGTAGAACAAAAATTGAACTCTAATTTGCAGTTATGTATCAATGACTGCAAAATAGTTGCGTCGTGGGAGTCAACGTTTACTCACTGTGATTAACTGTACTGTTCATAAAATGCATAAATGATCTTGGTGGAACCGTTCAGCCATTATCCAATGAAAAATGTGAATATTAACAGGGTTTTGTGCATAAAAACATTTACACACTACACTTACGGGAGTGAGGAGAAATTTGATCATGCATTTGTTTCTGCATGATTTCAGCTTATGTGATTTTTCATGAAGAATACCAGTATATTTCCAACAAACAATGCTCAATCAAGCTGGCCCAGTGCAGTGCATGAATACCATTTTGTCTATTTCTTTGATATGGCTCTTGCTTTTGTTGTTTTCATCCTTAAAAAAAAAAAAAAAGCTTTTTGCATCACATTTGTAATGGTCTGTAGTTATCTTAAAGGGTGATGTTTTGTTTTGTTCTGTTTTGTTTGGAAATTCTTTCCGAAGAAACAAAAGTCTGGTGTGCTCTCTAAATAAAGCTAGTGGGTAAGGTGACCAGTTTTAAAGGTTATGTAGACATTTCAATAAACAGGAAAACAGTAATTGTTGCATTATACGTAAAATAACTTACGATAGGACTAATAACACATTCCAAATAACACAGCGCATTGCATTTTTTTCTAAGAGTATTGCATAAAAGTTACAATATTCTCAAGTGCTCAGCGCAAGTAGTGGAGTCGCACCACTTGTAATTGTCACACTTCGCACACACAACTTGCTCACATGGCCCCACTCCACAGAAGCACAGTGCACACCTTTGGGGCATGACAGGGTGGATGAAATAGACAGAGGGCAGGTAGGACAAATCGTAGTGTACCACAGCATGTGTGTGTTCTATGTTTTATTGCTGTTTGAGTTTAGACTGTACTTTATACGGCTATTTAAAACATATGTCTGGTAGTTCTATACGGCCAGAGTTCTGTGATATTAATGGCCAAATTGGCTGTCAAAAAAGAAATCTAGCATAACTCTGCCATATACTGTACATACTTAACCCATTCATGCCTTTGAGATTAGACATGAATTCATACTCAAGGGGATGTGACATGAAAGAAACATCCTTTTTATCCTAAGAGGATGCACTATAAGTTTAAGTTCGTAATAATATTTACTTTGGCCAGCATTTCTCTCTCAAACTATATCATATTGCATTCACATTGATTTCTGCTTTCCAAGCTCCCAGCCAAACACCTATTCCCTTGCGGGTGCAATTTAAACATTGAAAACATTTCTTTTACGCCGCCTCAGGCCTATGGTCTTCAAGTAAATACCACTTATATATTCCCTTTTACTACACAGTAAAACATTTGAAGTAAAGTAAAAAAAAAGCTGAGTAACACGAGCTTCAGCATAAAGAAAACATGAACATACATGGAAATGCAGAGCAGCTACCATTATAAATTAAAAGCATTCAACCTACTTAAAATTCACTCTTTTGTCTTTCTAGTGAAACGAAATTCAGGGTTTAAACATGCAAATCTCTATAATACCAAGATTCTAGTAAACATATACATTGTAATATTCCCTTTATTATTTTATATTTTATCATTTGACAGTAATAAAGACCTTTTATTCCTGAAAATGTGCATGTTTTTCCTTGTTTAGCATCAGAGCAAGATACAATTAGTTATTTAGAGTTGTCTAACAGGAAGTGTGTATTTCTGCTACATGAAAGCAGACATTCTCCCATAGGCTGGCATCTCTTACGGTATACCTGTTTATCCAGCTCCATCAGGGTCGTCCAGCCCTCCAACAATGAGAACAGGTTCTTGTGGGATTTAAATTGCTGCCCCAAGAACAGACCTGTGTTCAAAGAAGAGCATACACTAATTAAATGATGATGCCTTGCTAGATTCATTTGAATGAATTATTTACTCATTCTTTTTTTTTTTTTTTTTTTTTGTCATATACAGATATACAATGATGATTGCTGTGTAATATGCATGCTGGTGTGGTCCAGTCTCTATTTGATCATTTCAAAACACGATGACAAATATACAGCAGGTAGTTTAGATGCATAATCTTTCAAACTGACAGCCTGATTATGAGGAGCAGACCCCTCACTGGCTTTTTTTAGGCTATTTTGTTAGATACACATGTCTCGACAAGTTAGGAGTTAGGAGTTTGTGGTTTGTTTTATTTATTTGCGTATTTAATATTTTTGTTTGGTTTGCTTCATTTTGATTTGATTTGGGTATTGTGTCTTGTGGTCAGGGGGCTGTATTTATATATCTGTTCTTTTTACCCCCTGGAATGTTTTTATTTGGGGGAGGTCTATTGAGTTGGGTGATGCCTCTGTTGCAAGATGATTGTGGGGTAACGTGTTTGATTTGTTGTAAGTTAGTGTGTCTGAATAATTCTATGAGGGATGTGTCATGTATATGACCAGAATATTCATTCATTCATTCATTCATTCATTCAGTTATTCTTATAGTACAATATGGTTAGTGAACTAGGTTATGAGTTGGGTAAAATATGGTGGGTACTAAGTGAATAGCCAGCCTATTAATTATTATGGTAAGCTAGCTAATAGCCTAGAAGGTGGCTTTGGTGTGTATGTGTGTGATTCATAATTAATAACTATTGTGCACCAGGGCCCATTATAATAGCCTTCACTGGGGCTCATCATAACTTCCCTAGGCCACTTAGCTCCACTATTAGCTTCTTCAGTGGTTCCCAACACGGGATCGCAAGATAAATCTAGTGGGTCATGAAATTAGCAGCAGAAGAGAAAAGGGAAAAAAAACACATTTCTGCTTCACAAAATCTGCGTATTTTTCTGACTTTGCTCAAATCTCTGCAATATCTCTTGTGAATTATTATAATTATATATATTATGATATATATTATCATCTTCTCTCCATGGGTCTCTAAAAATACAATTTTGGTTAAACTGGTCCCAATTGGTCATGTGGGTTTGCAAGCAGATATTGCTTTATTTTAACAGGTCACTAGCCAAAAAAAGTTGGTAACCATGGACGTTACTGTGTCTTGGCCTGGTAAGATTTGGATGTGTAGGAGCACATGGCTGTGTTCCTTTATATCTTTGATGTGAGGCCCTGTGTTTCTTATCACCTCTGTTTTTAAGTTTGAAGCAACTCTACAGGAAGAGAGGCGCCATCTTATCGCCTGGCAGAGAGGACAGTGTTTTTCTTGGTTGTAAATACTTCGTATGAAGACACTTTTAATTAATTTACAACTCAAAGCCTTTGGATGAACCTCCTCTCCCTTGCAAGCACACATATCCTCTTTCACAGGTCATGGGGAGGCCTCTGTGAAGCTTACCAGGAGGGACAACTGGCCATCGGAAGGTGTCAATACAGAGTCTTTATATATGTAAATTAACTCACATCAAATGTTTTTCTTTCTTTGTTTTAGAGTATCTCTCTCTTGCTGTAATCTCTTGCTGTAATCTCTTGCTGTAACCTCTTTTTGTAACTCTCTTCTTCTAAATTTTTCTTAGCTTTACTTTAAACCTTTACCTTTTGTATTTTTGCGACACGCTCTTAGGCAGAAATCTCCGCACAATTGACCACGTGCGATTTTTACCTCAATCTTCTAATTTGAGGACGCACTAATTCTAAGTGCTTTCGTTTTGTTAAGTATCGTTATTTTACTCAGTAGAAGTTAATTTGACTTAATTCGTCTTGTTTTGAGTAATAACTGAGGACTCGCCAGGCCAGCGTTATTCTCTAGTTATTTTCGTCAAGAAAGTTGAATTAGTTCGATCAAAAGTTCAGAGTCACCACTTCAGGCAAGAAGAAGACTTTTTATTACAACAACCAGCTTTGTGCAGTAATTGCCTGCATCAACAAACCGTGTGACGGTTTGCAACAATAGACATTTGCCAAGCCAAGACCGGCTCGCCCCCAACGCTCACAAGCGGTGCCATCCCGCTGGGCAGTGGACCGGGACCTTCCTGCCGGGTACTGGACAGACTGCGCTCTCCCTCCGACACCTGGACGAGAGAAACCCACTGGGAGACCGGACGAGCTGCGACATCCATCCGGCTCGAGCGGCATCTTCAAGCCGCAGACGATCCGCGACTCAGCTCCTTCTCCTGGACCGACACCTCAAGCCGAGGTCAAGCTATCAGCTCCGGAGAGGTCCAAAGTGGTGAACGTCTCCCAGTCTTCAGGCAAAGTAGGCTAAACACCCACGCACACTGCTGGAGTCACACGCATGTTCTTGAGTTGGTGGTGTCTCTTTTCTTTTGATTCATAGTAATCTTTAATTAATAAGAAATCCGGTTAGGTCTCGTTAGTGTCAAAATTACTATAGTAATCTTTGAATGCTTCCCAGACTCGTGACTTTACCATCCGCTCATCTCCATTCATTCATTACCATGATCATTTAGTCTCTACATCTTATGTTATCATTATTGTTTGTTTGAATCATCCTTTCATTTATTCACCTTGATTTATTTAGTAAATAAACATATTTAACCGTGCGTCGTTGTCTGTGCAGGTTTGTTTTAATGTGGAGAACCGATGGATATGTGTAGAATCTCACTTCTTCATTTTTGAGATTGAATAAATTGTTCTGAAATTGATTAGAATTGATACAAGTTAACCTTGTTTAGTCGAATTTGATTAATTACCTCCGGATTATTCAAATAGATAAAACATCGGAGGTGGTGCCCCATTAACGAGTGTTTTATTAATCCCAGTGATTGATAAATTGTGTTTATTATTAGTGTATCTCCTACAGATGTTTGTTTTTTAAACTGTGTCCAGATTACAACATTGCTAACATTCCAGCATTGCAATGCCTTTCGGGCTGAAAGCATCTTAAAGTTTATCTTCCTGCAGGGTGATTGGTGGTCTGTTGGGCCTTCAAGGCTAGTCAAGGAGAGGAGATGGATTCAAACACTGATGAAGTGTCTACATTCCTGACTTCTTTCCAGACAAAACAATTTCAAAGTTGCGGCTAGAAGTTTGAAGAATTTGCTGAGCAATTTTGGATGTCTTCTTGTCATCAACATTGGCTGCAGTGCAGTGCCAAGCTCTCACTCTGTCCCATGTGCTGACAGCAATGAGACAAACAGAGCTTCATTTTTCACATCTATATCACATATCTAACATATGATATGGTCTGGTGACCCATCATAGATAGTCAGTTGTAGGATAACTGTTTCCTGTTGTATTGAGCCATCATCTGTTTCCTGTGAGATCAAAGCTCTAAAAGCAGCATTTTTATGTTTCAAAGTGAACATGTTTTAATCACAAGTGCTGTCACTCGATTGGAGCAATTTCCTGTGGCTCTGTAATGTATGAGGTTGCAAAGTAATTGAATTTCGGTCATAATTAAAAAGTGCAAGGAGCCATGTGATCTCTTCCCATGCCTTTCATCTTTGTAATAGCATAGCAGTTTACATCTAAGAAGCAACACTTTCATCACTGAAATTAGTCATTTATAGTGGTCTTCCATGCTTTATGTGCCATGTAAGGTACAGCAGAAGCACTATTAAATTGGAAATGCATTTTAATTTGACATTGACAGGAAGAAAACACAAATAAGTTGAGGATCAGTCATGGAGAGAGCTGGCTAGGAGGATGGGCAGCAGAATGGCATTGATGACAGGGTGAAGGTGTTGTATTAACAGTTTAACGTGTAGACTTACTATAGCATCCAAACCAGTTTTTCAAATGTAGATAAAACGGTACCTTTGATTGTTCATGTGAAGAGAAGTTAGGTTAAGCCTCAGTTTCCATTCTTCTATACAAGCACAGTTTACATGTTTTCAGCACAATATCATTAGACAGCACTGCAGCTGTAGAGTCGTAACCTCTGAATTATTCAGAACAGTAGTGGTGTAGTGGCACAACACAGACCCAAAGAGTCAACGGGAGAGACTAAGCATGACAGAGAGTATAAAACCACGTAACAGATTGCGGCATAAATGAGCAAGGAAACTATCGGAAATGAAATTAGATGACAAAATGGGGGAAAGACAAAGAGTGAGCAGCCACAGTGATCAATAGCAATGGAAATGGCTGCGATAGCTGTTGACATATTGTACTTCTCTACCATACGTGATGTTTCTAGTGAAGACAGGATTATTCGTCTCATGTATTATCTGTGCACTGTGCTTTTGTATGATACTTGCACTGCTGGTTGTTATGTATGCTATGACTAACAGCATCAGCAAATGTGGAATATGGTGAGTAAACTGGGTTGCTGCTTTCAACTTTTCAAGTTTATTTTTTGTTGTCACTTTTACCCCTGTGGTTTGTCACCGCTTATTATCCAGGCCAATTACTTGACAACAATCTACTGTAGTATCTTAAACAACCACCACAGGTGTGGTATAATCCATCCTTCATGTCTCATGTTTTCCCTGTTTGTAGACTGTGCAGGTTCCAGCAACATGACCATCAATCGTGTGATCTGGTTTTGTCAAACATTGTGTCTCTCAGTGAGGAACGCAGCATTATCAGACAATTAGTTTGAGGCTATCCTGACCATGTTGATTCAGTCATCAAGATGAAGCCACACTGTGCTTTGGTTGGACGCACCATCACTCGTCATACAACTTCTTCTCCTTGCATTTCGAGAAGTTTTTTTTTTCCTTATTGTATTGTTTGACACCTAGCATAACACACTCATGGAGTAAACTAAATGGTAGTTTTAACTTCACTGCTTATTTTTAGGATTCGGGAAAACACCAGAGAAGTTATAAGAGAGGAGGAAAAAAATACTTAAAGCATTTTGAATAGAAAAGTAACACTGGAGATGGCAGCTGGTGGTACTGTGTAACCATCTTATGACAATGCGCATGCATAGTAGAAGTATAATTTTAAGGGAAAAAGGTGTTTTAAACTTTACTTTGGAACAGAGTCACTGAACTTTTGAGAATTTATTTTTTCACTGGGGATTCTTTATAGGTGGTCACTATGTCTCAGTGACCAATGAAAGTGAAATTATGGCTCTATCTCCATTTACTTAGATAGGGGCCTAGTCTCGATAGCCGGAAATACCTGCCTATATGCGTTGCCAACCCAGAGAGCAAAAAGTGGTCTAGATCACGTCTTTTAGACATTATTTATGGACATCCAAGATGTCTAAAAGACGTCCTCTGGGGAGCCAGAATGAACGTTTTTTATACATCTTTTCTGGACATTGTATAGACGTTTATATGTTGTTTGTCGACTAATTCTGGCTGTCCGTGCACGTCCAGATCATAGCCAGTATGAACGTCTATTCTCAACTAATTCTGGATGTCAGTGGATGTCTAGATTATAGCCTGACTGGACGTCTTTTCTCAACGTCATTTATCGACTAATTCTGGCTGTCAATGGACGTCCAGATCATGGCCTGGCCCGACGGACAAACTAATATGATTAACTACTCCCATTGGTCCCCATATATGTAGCAGAAGCGCTAGCACCAATAATTATCCATGAAGTCTATGGAGAGTACCATAGTTGCCAAACCCAAAATAAAGATTTCATGCTATTCAGAATTTACTTGGCGTTCTCTCTTGTTTGTATCATGGACTTCATTCTGGTGAGCCCACATCTCTCCCACTGAGTTGTGGTCTGGATTGATCTTGGACCCAGTTTAGGAATGAGACTACAGCAAAAACTGCACTGCACGGAGCTGGACTTCACATTTGTCCTTTGTTAAGGTTTTTAAATGGTATGTCAGTGCGGTCCTTCTGGCCTTATGTCCTGAGTGTCGACTCTTTTGGAAAAATTGCACCACCTGGGTTGACAGCCGGTCGCTCAGATAAGCTTATCTAGTAATAGCGTAGTCAGTACAGGCCCAGTGTGAGACACTGAAAGCACTGTTTTAGAGAACTTAAGGTTAGTTATCCTGTAACCCCTGTTCCCTGATAACATGTCTCACGAGAAGCACCCACCTTGCATAAACTGAGGTGGGCTTATCTTGAATGACATGTGACGCTGAGTCAATCACTTTTTTATGGGAGGCAAGGGACTGTGCCTTGATGGCTGCAGCGTAATGATACAGAAGCCTCTGAGGATAATGGTGAGAGAGCATTCAACCTAGTGAGACACCAATGTCATGAGTCTAAGAGTTACAGGAGAAATAACCACATGTTATCTCTGAGATTTTAGCAGCAGCTGATTGGAAAAGAAGAAAAAAACTCTGGAAATTGACACATGTGACGTGTATGTGTGAACTCAAAATGTTAGTAACAGAGGGGTATATTAATAAGCTCTGGTGAATTTATACTGTAGCTGCACCACACACACACACACACACACACACACACACACTGGTATGAATCCAGATGGCCAGTATAATGCAGAATCAAACAGAATGTGACATTTGTTTTTTTTTTTTGTATCGCTGTTGTCGGCCCCCACATTGATGGGGTAGTCCTGCTCCTCCAGATGGCCAGACCAGCCCTGGTTCTGGAGGTTCTTCTGTCTTAGAAACATGATTAAATGCTGCATTTTCTTCTACACCTCAAATACTTTTTAAGTCATTTCTGAAGCCTGCAGAAATTGGCGAGTAGTGTCAGAGTGCAGACCGGCAGTCAACTGAAACAACCTGCCAGTCAACAGTGAACAACGAGATGCAGGATCCTGTTCCATTAGCTTTTGGGGGCTCCTCTGCTCCGCTGCCTCTCTTCTTCATAACACTGAAATCATTCTTTATGTAGTTTTGATTGGTTTCAAGGGACCCATGAGCATTATTATGTCTGTGTGATCACTGAGGCACAGCCTTTTTGATCATTATTTATGTTGAAAAGACAGTGTTCCTTTTTTAATGGGCCTGCAGACGGTTTGGGTTCATTTCATTTACAACTATTTAATTCCCAAAGTTGTGTCAGTGCTTCTTCTTAACACCAACCCGTTGTAATATGCTCCACTCAGACAGTTTATTCATGATGGAATGTTCAGCAGTAGATGCCTCATCTCATTACAGCAATTTTTTCAACAACATCGGACCTGATACACTCACTCACTCAAGACACTAGCACAATCTATAAGCAAAACAGCGCTGGTGAAGGAAGCTGTTATATTAGCTTTGAACATCTGGACAATGCAATTTTATTTTACTTCCTCAACAACTAGGTTTTGTGTAAAGACAGTGGACTTAGAGTGACGGATACTAGGGATGAATTTCCATTATTGGGTTAACTGTGAATATCCTCACACCAGTGACTTAAACAAAACCTAGTTCAAAAACATACACTTCTTTATTGATTTCTTGAAAGATTGTTTTTTTGGTGAAAAAAGAGTTTTACACATATTTTGATGATTATCAGGATAATATGGTGAAACGCAATTATTTTGCCCAAGACAATTGGGAAGACATTTTTTCATATCGTCCCATGCCTAGTGTGTTCCATGCAACAGAGACATTAAGTACCACCAAGTGAATAAGTGAATGGAATCCAGATCATTATACAGCCGATGTGTAGAACAGCAGTCCATGTTTAGTTCACCAACAACAGTAACACACTTTTCTATCATCAGGCCTGTCATAAAATACACATGTGATTCTGTGGGGATATGTTCAAAAAGCCATCTCCTGAAATTACATGTATTTCAACCCGGAAGAGGCTATTTTGAGTTCGTATATCAAAGAAGTCACTGGTGATTACCCACTTGGTCTGGGTTCACACTGAACATGGCTCTGCTGTGTTTGTGTACATGTTTTTAAGGCATTTGCCACACTGACATGAATCCCTGGTGTGCTCACTTGCACCATTTTTTTGTTGTTGTTGTTGTTGTTGTTTTTCATCTAGACTTGTTCATTTGGTTGGGGTTGCTTTCATCCTCTGTAATTTGCTCTTGGCAGATCGTTCATTTTTCAGTCACAAAATAATTTGCTTAGAACAGAATTGCAAGATAGCTGTATTCAGGTGTGAGTCATATGTGAATATACAGTGGCTAATGGTCACCTGGAGTGCAATCCCAAGTTTTAGTCAACAAAATCATGTAAGAGCCTCATGATTACCAGCAATCCAAACCACTCTTCCTAGTTTATAGCGTTCACAAAGTGCCATAATGAAGCTGCATTGTCTATGAGGCATATGTGTGATGAGACCAAACTATGTAGTTTTCCCAGAATGTGGTGTATATTGATTTTCCCAATAACAAATATTTGAAGAAAAAAAATCCAGTTGGGCTGAACAAATACTGAATTCAGCCATAAACATGTCCCCAATACAAGTCAACCCTGTATCCCCAGTTTTACCCCATCTACCCAGTCATCTCAGCTCCCTTATGGCCTAACGGATTTTGACTCAACAGATAGCATTCAAATGTGTCCTGTTTAGTTTGGGGAAGTGGCACTCATTCAGCCGGGCCATGTCAGGCCGTTCAATCTAATCTGCACTTCTCTTGACATATTGGCTTATGCCTGTTGTGCGCTACACCATTTGACAGTCAAAATCAATGCGGCTTAAGTAGAGATCCTGATCCAGCAGCAATCACATCAGCACCTCGCCCACATTCTTACTCCTTAACCCCTGCCGCCTCTATGCATACCCCGATGTACACAGCATCATTTTCAATCAATTTCATTTTTTTCAAAACTCACTACATTTTAAAGTAGCCGGCATGATAGAAACCTATGGCGAAGTCTCTTGGGGGTAAAAATTCCATTACCATGTAAAGCAGCTTCCATTTCTTTCCTCCCTTTCCTTTAGTTTTACTGCAGATGCATTCAACAGGTTACTTGGGCATGGGGTACGATTGAAAACCTTAGACTTGAGGATGTGAGTTAAATGGCTTTGTCAATACCCTGGAGTATATTTTGCTTACACATTATATATTAAGTATTTCATCATAACGGCTAGGTTGTGTTTTGCAGAGGGCCAACCGCATGCGAGAAGAAGACAGCATAGATTTTATATTTTTTGTTGTACTCCCTTCAGCTGTGTGACCCAGAACAGATTCAATAACATGTCTATTTGCAATATTTGATAATTTTTGGCACATTCACTCTCAGAATGATTAGCTTTGACATTCCACAAATGTGTTTATGATTTTGACTAATAGCTGACAGAAACTCACATTTGCAGCTCTATCTCATCATGTCTAATATCTATATTCAATCATTTATGTTTAGCTTTTGTTGAGCATTGTGAAAATACAGTCATTCAGCATGAATCCCCTGGAAAACAGCTGTCATGCGTGATTTGCAACTTAATCAAGTTACACAGAGATAAATTTAAGAGACATGGTAAACAGACTTGTAAACAGAAACAGAGCAACATCGGCAATTCAAGAAAGTAGTAAGCTCTGGCTAACTGTTGCCTGCTGTGCCGACTGCAGGACTAGCTCCTTTCCACAGTGTGCTTTATGTGCCACAGGGCCCCTTTAAGGCTGAATTTAACTTAAATCTTCTGTTTCCTTTTCCTTTTTTCTTCATAATCATCCTCTGATTCAATTTGCCATCTGTAATTGTTCCTGGACCTCTGGACTGTGATGAAACCTAAACTACCCGAACAACATGTGATGGAAATCACCGAAGCAGGGCCAGTGAACGCACAAAGAGGGCACTTGTGTGATGTCTTCCGTATCGTCTTTGATTTCCATGTCCGTTTTTTATAAACACAAAATGTATTTTGGAAGTGGGGGCTGACAGTAGGCAGGGCTTTGCAGGGGTGTTACATAAAGTCACTATTCATTATATTTACAAGAATGATTGAGATACTGTATAATAAAGCCCCACTCTTACAGGTTGAACTAAGCTAACAGAAAAGTCAGAGACATGTCAATCAAACAGTCCCTACATATCCACACAGACCAGAGAAGAGGTCTAATTAGCCAAAATAAGTGAAACCACTAGTGCTGGTATACCATAGGTGTGCAGAGCCTTGACAATATATCTCAGGTGGTATGTTGGTACTGTAAACCCTCAAAAACATCTTAAAACTCTGTTCCTGTCTTAACTTCACATCCCTCCTCACCCTGCTGAGCCTATTAAATTAGGCCCTGGTACTATAACACCCCCAACATTGGAAAATAGACAGTAAATTCACAAGGAAAACCCAGCCTTGCAGGTCTAAGACAATCAATGCTTTTTCTCCAGTAAAAATGTGCCTTCACTAAATTTTTGTATTTGAAGCCGTGTTGTATACAAGAGAAAGATGCACGATTTAAGGTGGGCTATTGTTTTCTGAATGACTGTTATTTATGCTCAGCAGCTCAAACAAGTCAAAGCGAAATAAGAAGTCACCATTGAATCATTTTTCAAATGTTTTGACACAGCTTTGTCTCACAATTGCGCCTCCACACTTATGAGGGACCTTCAATCCGATCCGTTCTTTTTCTAACCCTGAGCAAAACCTTATGCCTCATTCTAATTCACATATTGATGCTCACCTGAGGATGTGAGGAAGAGAAAGCTTGAAAGATATCATCTGGTTTAAGGACAGAAGCACAAAAACACACATGAATGAGTACAAAGGGCAGAGGTAACGTTAGTTTGTCTGCTCTCGCCTCACTCTGGCAATGTGTCCAACCAGGCCTCACAGCATTAGGAGAAACATTACCTCTTTGAAAAGAATAGGCAGCGCACTTCTTCATGTATTGTTTGTCTTGATGGATGAGACTCACAGCTAATGCAAACCAGAACCCACAAGAAAAATAAGTCTTAATGTGGTTAGGACATAAGCAGCCTACATCCTCACTAACAAACAAACAACACAAACACACACACACGACACACACAAACCGAATGAAAATTAAAAGAGCTACATTAGCCAGAGCAGAGCACTAAGGGAGCATAAATGAATAGCATTATGAAAGGAGAATTGTCAATTGGCAGCAAAGATTAGTTGGCTTGAGCCGTTCTGTTTTGTTACAGTGGAGAAAAAAAAACATTCTCATCATGGGAGAGGCTTTCACCAAACAGCAGTCTGAACAAAGGTCAGGTGATTTTAAATAACCAACAGGCCATTAGGACACAAAGGACCTTAATGAGAATTATTAGCATCCGCATTTGGATTAGTCATGTATATCTAATTCCCGCAGAGGAGTCTTAATCATTCATTTTCCCTTTATTTATTTATATATAGGACCACTGTGCCTTGCATGGTATACTGCTAATTAGGTTTAAGTGTTTGAGTGATGTATTCTGGCAGCTCTGTTCTGATCCGCTGCTCAGTTAATCAGTACTGTGAATGCCAGCACAGACATAGCGTGATAAGACATAAAAATAATTCAGTAGACTTGTGTACGATTTTACACTGTGAGCAGATAGAGATCAAGTTTACAATGATCACTTTAGACTGAATGCCCTACAGCTCTGTCCATTTCATTATCAGTAGATTGAATATATTCAATTCCAAGCACATGTTCCGTTGTTTACACTTTTGTACCTCTCAAATTAAAGATTTGGCTGATGCGCTGTGTATTTCACATTTAAATACAGAGCACTTTGCTTATCTGGGATTGAAGAGTGCGTGCTCTTTTAGTGCACATGTTTGCGTTATCTTATGCACAAGGCGACAAACATTCCTGCACTATTACAATACAATCATCATCAGGCTGAGTACTCATTCAGCAGAAAGGCCATTTTGACATTCTGCCCTCAGCCTAGCCGGTGGAGAATTCAGCAACACCATATGTATATGACTCAGTCGGCAAATCATTTCAAGGTTATCAAGGAGACAGTGGCGGCTCTTATCTGGGGCTTCATTTCCTTTCTCTTATAGGATATGGCAGGAAGCAGGTCCCACACCGCAGAGCTGTTCTTTTGTGGTGCTATAACATCACTTCCCATCTGGTCAACACCTTCCCTCCACGCTAAGCTCTGTCTGGGTGGGAGTGAGGGGGGTCTAGTGAAAAGCGACTTGAAAGAGGTGAGAGGAATAAAAGGAGGGCGGATCGAGGAAAGGCAACACAACGTTTAAAGAAAACAAAAAAAAACCATAAGAACGGTAAAGGTAGTAATGTGAAGCCTGTTGAGTCAGAGCACAGACATCGGGGAAATCAAAAAAGCTCAGAGCCTGTTTGTGTAGTGGGGGGTTGTGTGTGTGTGCATGTGTGCATTTATGTTTGCTCTACTCTTACTAGGACAAATCTACACAAACAAAGCACAAAAAAACCCAAAATAAACACAGTTGTCAGTTTGCTAATTCCCAGGACACTTGTCATACTACAAAGGTAGACACCTACTGAGATCTGTAAGAATAACATCATCAGTGGTCTGTGTCTGGGATCACTTTCAAAATTTGTGAAATTGTTCCAATTTGGTTTTCTTAATATTATGTCACTCCTGGGAGAAAAAAAAAAGAAGCCTTGAAGTCAATGTGAAACACTCAGAGGACAAAACAACCTACTACAACATCAGGTGATTAAAGCAGTGTGTCTAAAAAGAAAAACATCTTGGTGTGCTTATTGAAAACGTCTCAAAACTCATTAGGTTGATATAACAAGATGTACCTACGAAAAGAAGCTTCAGGAATGGATTATTTGATTTTTGTCCACTAGGGGGGAAGAAACTCTAACTGTGTTCTTATCCAGAAGATACAAGGCAACGCTGTCGTTAGACTGGAGTCAGGTTTGATAACTTTGTCTGTCTTTATCCTATGTTTGGTGTTTGGCAGGTACAGTGCAGTGGTTTCATTTTATTTTATTTTATTTTATTTATGTATTTATTTATTTTTGGTGAAATCAGCTGCAGGAAGCATGATTAATAAGAGCAATAAGACTGTACCATGCAGTAAATGTAAAAACAAAACAATGAGCTAAAAAAGGCTAAAATAGGCAGATATTTCTGTCAGCTGATGACAGAAATATGAAAAAATTCTCTTATTTTACACAGATGCATTATGAATTTGTTCCTTTTCCTGACTCAACGCCAATTAACAGGGCTAATTAATTATTTTTTTAATCTCATTTATAGTTATTCCATTAAAGATGGTAAAGTAGAAAGACAGCAACTGTCCAGCCAGAGTGGGAGAATCGCGATGTTCAATAACTATCAAATTGTAAAAATATGTTCTGTTTTGACACTGGAGCAAAGTGGCAGTAAAGTGGCAAAACAAAGGTTTGTTGTTGAGGCTTGCGTTCATGCACACAGTGTGGTATCAAGTGTGTGTGTGCCGTTTCTGTAATCAGTAGCTATTTTTGTTGTGTGCTGGTGGTGTGTGTATGTGTGCAAGGTTTTGCATTCATACATTAACTTCCGCTTTAGGGAAGTAGGTATTTTACAGTGAATCACTATATGTGGTGTATTAACTTGTGTGTTAGAATGAAGGGATGGGTAGGAGAGAGGGGGAGGGGAGAGCGGGAAAGGGAGAGAGAGAGAGAGAGATTGTTGATGAGCTCGGAGCCAAAGACAAATCAGCACAATTTGCTTAATAAAATTAGGGGCAGTTGAACTACACAAAGCCAGCCGCTAGTTGAGGGAGGACGGCATTCAGCACAGGACTGCAGCTTGATAGCAACTTTGACTCGAGTGTGTTGTTGTCCCTCAACCACACGCCTGCTGTAATAGTGGCTTTAAATTCTAGTCTGACTCCACACCAGCCGTAAGCTCTTAAGTGAGGCACCTCCTCACACCTGGCCACAGCAAACCCTCCACTAGACCCAGAAGTCTAGGCTGGGCTCAAAGGGTGGCCATGCATCAACAGACAAAGGAAGAAAGGGACTCTCCCAAAATGGATGGGGATGAGGAAACCCCCATGTCGGCTTCTGCTGAAGCCCTGGACAGTCCCTCCTCCGAGGCTTTGGGAGCTCAGGCAGAGCAGGCCCGGGCCACCCTCACCCCCTCACCCCGCAGTGGATGTGTTTTTTTCTGTCAGCCATGGTGTCTACTCCTCACACTGACACTGCTCCTGCTTTCTCTCTTGGCAGCTGGGCAGTGGTCCATCTCACCCTGGGGACCAATAGAGGATCACCTTTTCGGGTGTCGGCCAGCTACGATCAACGGATTCCAAAGGATGACACAGCCACCATTGAGCCCCCACTTCACCACCAATTGCACCATGGGTAAGTTGGCACTGCCATGTCATTCCTCTCAGAAAAGATTGTAAGGTAATGGTGATGCTTCTCTGTTTATATGTGTACTTATATGTGTGAGTATTTCTGTTTTGGTAAATGTTTTGTTTTGGGGTTTTTTGTATGACTTTGTGAAAATGAAAAGACTTAATTATCAATCAGTTAAATCTGGGAAAAGTTCTTTATATTAACCTAAAATGAAAAATATCAGTTAGGGCAAAAGATCAAATATTAAGTAGTCCAAACAACCTGGGAAACGTCCTGGGATCCTTCTTTTGTTTACAGTTGTTCTCTGTGTGTTTCCTGTCACAGTTTCTGTACTATATGTCAGGACTAAATGTGTCTCACATGTCTGCAGAGTGGCCAAGTTCCCGAAGCAGCACAAACATGTCAAACTGGAAATTACACAGCTACATTCCGTGATTTTTAACTTCATTACACCATGTTGTGCAATGAAATGCCTAGACGGCTGGAGACTCAAATAATATCCTTCTCTGTCAACCTCGAAAGCTCCTGAAATTGGATTAATATAACTGATTCAATTTCCTCTGAGCTACATGCAGAAGCACAGCAACTCTTGCTAAAACATTTCAAGTGTGCATTACTGAGGAAATATGTATGAAATCCTTATTTCCTCTCACAGACAGATGTTTGGTAGGCAGGAAGACCGGACTGTCAGACCAAGCAGGTGAAGTTTTGATTCAACTTTTTGTGTATGAACGTATCTGCACAATTTAATACATGTTATCTTTCAAGCTGCAACATGTTGAAAATAGGCATGACTTTACAAGTTCATGTTGTGTGTACAGAAAATGTTTAATTTCAGGCTTCTGTTTAAAAAAAAAAAAAGTTACCCAACTTGTTTACCAGACCATGTTGGAGTCTGCTCACATAAAAAGGAATAAAAAAGTAAAGGATGACCAAGAGTAATGCTCCGCCAGGAGCTGCTTATCATGGACTAAATTAAATCTGGCTGCCGTGTTCAAAAGAGATCACTGCCTTGATATAATGCTGCTTATACGTTGTTTTTTCTGAAACTAGATTTTCAATAATGTATTATTCTATCACAAACAGGCTCATTCTAGCATTGGCATACTCCCCCGTTTATTCACACATCCACATGAACTTTGTTCATTTTATATATGTTGCTTTTTTTCACACCACATGTTCTTCAGATATTTAGTAAAGATGCTGATTTTTTCAGTGTAAAACACGAGAGAGGCTTCATAGTTTGCAATTTATGTCTGATTTATTGCTGCTCTAGAAATGCTCCTTAGAGACACTTTTTTATTATTAATATACTTTATTTAATTAGTGTAGTCCCATTGAGGTTATAAAATCTCTCTTTAAAGGAGCCCTGGCTGAGATAGCAGCATAACAGTGGTTCAAACAATATACCAACAAACCCTTCACTTCCATTTTAAATCCCATAATTAGCTGTAAATCTGTCTTCAAGTGGTTTCAGGCTGCAGGGACAGAGAACAGGGGATACTGTACTGTACTGTATTGTGTCTATGCTACAGGAAACATGCTGAATAAACTATAAAACCTGTCTTTGATATTCAAAAGCAGCCCTGGTCCAACTCCAATCTGAATGATGCCAAAACAAAACCAGAGATGCCAGATTTTTAGACTTAAGAGGATTGGTATGGAAATCCACACCCTCTTCTTATTAGTCATCATTTATTAATTGTGGTCTGATAAAAACTGTCCTGGTCTTTTTAAAGAAAAAAAATGAATTCACTAGAAAAGGTTGGCTTAGTTTGTTTTCCTGTCTCCTCTTCCTCTCAGTGGCCACCTGGGTATATTTTATTATGGGAGCAATTGTTCCTCTACCTTCCACTTGTTATTAGCTTGAGTTGCCCTGATTTCTGGCCAGAGGTTTTGGATGGAGCACTTGAACGAAACACTGACAGATGGAGCAGCATTGTCCACAACACCCACTTTAATCCAGTTCTTGTTATGCTACACACCAGAATGTATTCGAGTGGGCTTTATACAGAAATGTACAAAGCATCTTAAAAAAGGTGATCATTCCCCAAGGCCTTTTTGTGAATTCAGAGAGATGCTCACAATCCAGCAAATTTAATCTCCTCTACTTTTATAGAGGCAGAGTCTCTCTGAGCTCTGCAACAATGAAATAGCTTTTATGCTCCGTCAATATTTAGCTCCGGATGAATGAGTAACATCGTTCTACAGAAAAGATTTGTCTAGCTCTAATTCCCCCAAATTCGGTTCAAGCGGGATGTTTGGACTTGAGGTCAGATCAGAGCAGTTAGTCACAGGGAACAATTCATCGTTTGGTGCAGCTGAGTTTCTCACAGCTGGCTGACACTGGCAGCCTGATAACACACTGGCAACACCTGACTCCCTCATTACATTATCTGGATCTGGTTGTCAAATATGTAAATGCATGTGTGAGTGACTGAGCGAGGAAGAGGAAGAAGGAGATGATGACAAAGACAAGAAGAGGAAGAGAAACTAAAATAGAGCTCACATGCAAACCAATTTCATATTTAATTCCATAAACCTGATCAGTGTATAACTAACTTTAATGCCTGCGGTGATCTTCCTGATCTTAAAACTAAGTCCTGATTTTCAGTACTTCTTGAAGTGAGAATCAGTCACTTCCCCGATTGGTCCTCAGAATGACTTTGAACCTCGTGACTTTAATTCATACACAAACAAATCAATATGCATTGAGGTGTCTGCTGTTAGATGCAGCATACGTATACAAATGGTTTGTAGTAGGAGAATATATTGGAATGTTAATTGTTGTTTGGACCTTCCTGATTTGGAGGTTATTTAGTTAGGGGTACCAGGATACTGATATAATTAGATCAGCAGAGGCATGGAGGCTCTGGGTCAGAGGTGAAGGACAGTATGGTGAGGCACCCTATAAGAGATGCCTCTACTGTTCTTCTGTCTCTCTCTTATTATGAACCTTATGATATAACTAAGTTTTTGACCAAAACAAGCTCGGTATATAAGGAGCTGTCTGCATATTGTCGGCAGAGTTTTCATTATTCGGCTGGAGACTCTCCAAGTAATGTGTTACTTGTATACGATACTGAACTTATTGTAATAAATTTGTTATACAACTAAGACAGTGTTGGCGGAGCTTTTCTTCAAACATCTTCAACTGCATCGCCACTGAATATACGACAGCATCCCACTGAGGTATCAGTGATTCTCCCTTGATTCTTTGTCTACCTGTCCATGATTTGCTCATGCAAATCCAGCCTCAGTTGAACAGTGTCTAATTGTTCTCGGCTCTGGGTTCACTGTGTTTCTCTTGCCACGGCGCACGTAAGCTGTGGCCAGTAAAGAGACAAAGCATGCAGACATACTCTCCTCAGGCACCACCTGGGTCCACAGCACAACACCTACTACCCACATCCCACTCCCAAACTAAGCTCTAATCCGTCTCGGCACGCTCATCGTGTGGCCTGGGTGCATTTTGTGGTGTTCTCAACCTCCCCCACTTTCCCCTCCAGCACCTGTCACAAACCTGGGCTCGAATTACCTTCCTTCCTTCCTAGCACAGAACATGAAGCCAGGGTGCTTGATTAAGCCTCTCATACACAGTCCCTGGCAAAGATAGCTGCTTGCTTGCTTTTTTTTGTCTCAGGCCCCTGCACTCAAAAGTAGCTAATTATTGCTATTAATGACCTGCATTGTAAAGCGTTTTGGGGTGAGGAGCGCAAAGCCTGATCCAAACTTGGGTTTTATTAATTTGTATCTAATTTGGTCCCAATGGTGTGTGTTCACCAGATAGAAGTCTGTGGATGCAAAATGTTCATTATTTCTTTATAACATGGTTTCATAACCGTTTCCTGCAGACTTGGAGGAAAGCCTGATTAATTCATTCATTGAGCATTCTTAAATCAATGAGACAAAAAAACATGCTAATGATCAATTTTTTTTCCAACCTCTTGTGCTCTTTAGTCTTTTGAGCACACCTGCTAGAGTTATAATATAAACAGTCAGAGTCATAATATTCCCCACTTACTGTCAGATGATTCAAATTCATCTAAAAATACATAAGTGCAGCCTTAATCAGCTCTCCGTGTGATCTTTTGAATCTGAAATGGAAATTTAACAATGTCCACTTCCTCCCTCTTAGTTGTTTTCTTGAGCAGAAAGGCAGCGATTACTCAAGCCAGTGAAGTGCGAGGAGATATAGTCAATACAGGATAAATAAATGGAGCGGTGTCTGACTTCTTTCTCCATACCCTTCCACTTTAATTAACTCATCAGTCACAGGGCCAACAAGCAATCCAATTTGTTGCCCCTAAAGTGACTTGTGTGGTTATATGCCTATCTATGGAGCTCATCCTCCTGACAGGAAGTTAGAATCCCGCCTTCTGCTAGCATTTCTCTGATGGTCATGGCATAGCTGTGCAGAGAACGTAATTATTCAAGCGCAGCAAACCTGTCAGTGACACTCTTAACCTCCTACAGTCTCTCATCCTGGAAGTAAACAGCTGTGACAACTGTGATGACACACAAGCTCATTACCAGATTGTGTCAATAGCAGATTTGACTTTGCCTCTGTCATAGTACTACGGCAAGCCAGGTCACGTTTGCCTTCACACTTATAACAATGTTTGTCCACTAAAGAGCATGTTCGTATTTGTGCACATGTATTATCCTGCAAACTGTCACAATTCATTTTTCCAATTGGCCACGTAGCTGAGACAAGGCAGCGGTGAGCCCCACGGGAATTTGAACCAGTGACCTTCCCTTCCCTGGCCCATTTCCCTAACCATTACACCTTGCTGCTGCAGGCCCTTAATGGAGCGTTACGGCAAGTCTATGCTTTGCGATTAGGTACACTGCAGCGTGAGGGTGTCCCCAGGCCCATCAATCACACCCGGCCCTGTGGAGGCAATGAGGGAAATGGGTTTGGAGAAAGCCGGTGGAGTGGACAGAGTGTTAGACATGTGGATGGATGGGTGATGGGGTTTTTGTGGAGGAAAAAAAGCCATTCAGTATCATAGCGGGGTGCTGACACTCGTCTTTAAACATGCAGAACATCTCCAGCATAAGCCTTTAATTGAGTTTTCAATTTCACTTTGACTGCAGGAATGAAATAAACTCATCCCTGGAGTTTTTGTTATTGGGTAACAAGCACAGGCAGATAATAAATATATATATACTCAAAAATAAAAACCCCATACTGTCACAACAGTGTGAGAGTGTGTTTATGAGATCAAAAGAATGCCAAAATTGCAGAAAATGTATCAGGGTTGAGGGATGTCATACAGTGACACAGTGGCCCATAAGGATGAGTGATAGAATGTAACTGATTTCACTGTATCCCATCAGTCTTATAAAGACTCATCAGCTCTGCCTGCGCTCATCAATCCACAGATGCACACGTGCGCAGACTGAATAATGTCGAGCAGGTGTGCAAGATAATTCAAGTATTTCGGGCACAAAGTTTGATTTTCCTCTGACACACAAAAACGCATCTGTACATAGATCTTCTGATGCTTGTACAGGATTTATGTCATGCTGAGTCAGCCCTTTTAATGATATTCTACTTGTAAAGCTTTTTAGTTTCAGGATCAAACTTATAAAGTAAACTTTTGCTCTAATTAATGTTACCATTTACTCTTAGAGCCCTCCGGCTGAAGACACTCAAAGCTTTCATGTCTAAGTTGCACCAGGCAACTCTGCGTTCAGTCCACAGCTCAGAATGGTGTTGAAATTATATCATATCTACTTTTTTTTAATTAACATTAAATTACATATCTTTTCATGTTTCTTTCCCTTTATATTTGTGTGAGATGGTCACATTTGGAATGAAACACTCAAAAACATAGTGAAGGTTTTACTAACACAGGGCACCATCCACCAGTCAAAGACAGATCTACTGTCTAAAACCATCTGTGTAATACTTATATATTTATTATCAAATAATTATAATTCATTATAACATTTATTATAATTATTTTTCCATATTAAAAATCAGGAATGGAAAACAGGAAATTTAAATAAAATTTGAAGTTATATTTTTGCCTCTCATGATCAATGGGTTTTTAAAATTTTGGAATTGTTTTTAAAATGTGCTGTTTATGGACTGATAGAGAGCTGTTATAGTTTGAGAGCTATGTATGTTGCTATTCCCATATTGGGAATGATGAATCGAACTCGCCTTTGCTGTAACTTTACTGATCTCTTTGATTTGAAACTGTTGTTTGCTGTCTTTACTGCCGGTTTGTGGTTGGTAAACTGTTCTTATCCGAAAGCATGGAGCACGATTTTGCTGTAAAGCTGATGTCTTCTGTCTTTCATGGACTAATTACTCAGTGGAAGCTATACACTGTTTTGCAGCTGACCACACAGAGCTGATATTGAACTGTTTACTGATTAGTGAGGGAACGTGGTCTGATCTGTTACGTGCTCTCTACTTGGTGCTGAAGTCAAGTAACTGCAAACACAGCCAGTATGTGTTGCTGTGTAATTGTTTGCACATTGTTATTCCAAGTGTCTGTGTTCACTGGACTGACAGACCTGCTGGATTGAGCTGTGTGGCTGATTATTTCTGCCTTGGGCTTGCAGCAGCATGTAGTAACCCATATGTATTGTTATTAAAAGTGCTTTAAATGGTGGTGATTTTGTTTTCCTGTCAAATAACTTCGATTCCAAAATGCTTCATAGGTAACAGGACACATGCAGGCATACGCAGCATAATGTCTGTTATTTGTTCACATCATAAATGTATTACATTGTAAAGATGGTGATAAAGAAAGGTTTAAAAGAGACCTTTGTTCCCCTGTATACCTTTGTATCTGCTCACTCCTTTAAGATGACTGCTCCTCATTGAGTCTGATCAAATGTGTGTTCAACATTTGCACATCAAATATTATTTCTACCAAAGGAATGAAGGTCCACCTTCACCAACTGCTTCACTTTTTTGAATTTCCCAAAGTAGCAGAAGTTAAAGTGCAAACGGGGTCAAAGAGCAGCCAGGAGTGCCTTTAGGAAATAACATCAAATAGTGTTCCCTGAAACAGAAAGGTGGTTAAATCGCTGTTGAAGTTCAGGGTGTACCGTTCAAATAGAAGTGTTCTTTATTTATTCAAAGTCTGCACCTTCAGGGTGTGAAAGTGGAGGTAGCTTTTGTGTAACATATAACATTTGCTCGTACAAATTTTAATGAAAACATTTGTAAAACTGTGATTCTAACAAGGTCATGTTTTCTGCATTATCTATATATTTTTATTTAGCATTTGTTTCTGTGTTATTAACTTCACTGTGGATTGTGCTATCTGCCTGGAGGCTTGGATTGAAATAACAGAGCTAAAAGAGGCATTTTTGATCACAAGAAACTTATTGCATCTCATTTTCATAAGTACATTAAGATAAGTTAAAAAGAGGCACTCAGCGATTCATCTACCTGCCAAGTTTACCTGAAAGTCACTTGACTGATATTTATTTGATTTTTTTTCATTGTGATGAGAGTTATGTGGCTCGTTTGATTGCTCAGAATACTTTGGGGTCCCTTGAAAACTTGCTGGAGGTCACTCATTGTTAGTCCAGAGAGAATGCGCAATGACAAAAAAAACAAGCGACAACTAAAAAACAAAAAACACAGCTCATCAATTAACTGAAGACACAACCTGCCAAGAAAAGGCCCTATCTGCTGTTCTAAGCTTCATCACATTCTACCTCTAATCTCTCGCCTTAGGCCCTTCTGCGAGCAGCATCCCCTCAACACAAACTGGGTTTCTGTTTCAGGCACCTTTCCAAGGCAATCTACACAGGCAGTTTCGTTTTAAGATATTGAGCAAGTGTTAAATGGCCCAGGGCACCAAGTAGAGTGTTTCCAGCATACGTATGCCAAATGGAACAGATGTCTAAATCAACCCTGACCTGGCAAGGAGGCGGAAATTTCTGGATGTTATGGACTTCAGCATCATTGAAGAAAAGTCAGTCATTTAGGTTTAGCATTACTAAATCTCATTTCACTCTGTAGAGGGGACATTTGTATGTGGAATGCTGGCATGAAATACTTATACCGGCCAGTGAGTCAACTCTATCTATTTAATCTTTACTGTGTTGTGCACTATAATTATGATGTAGCTACAGTATGGTTTTAATGTCTGTGAATTTGTTGTATCGGAAGCCTGTTAGAGATCTAGTTCGTGTTCACTGTTAGGAGGTCTAAAGAGGACTCACTAACTATTATATGAAGTGAATTTCTGTCCTTTAAAATTCTGACATATCCCAACGCCTGCTAAAGTATTCATTGAATCAGTGATGTCAGTAAACCTATTATTCTTGTAATTTTTTGGCCATGGACCAGTAAAAAAAAAATCATACTTATTACATCCTCTGAGATGAAGAAATCAATTACATATATGTCTGCAATTCTTCATGTTTTGAATCTAAAATAAACTTAGTGTAGTGAGTTGATTTCTTGTTTGGAATGGATCCAAACTTCGATGATTCCACTATTATCAAACCAAAAGACTACAGAACATCAAGAACAAGTTTACACTGAGGAATCAAAGCCCACTGCTATAATGCTGATGGTTTTAACAAAAACAGGCTGCAATCTCACCACTCTGTCTCGGAGACGGATGCTTTGATGTCACTGCGCTCGGGATACTCTGTCAGTAACAATGTTTACTCATAATGCCTCATAAACGAGTAGGTTCGGTCATGCAGGAAGTCTAAGAGGTGAATAAAGCCAGCATGTGATGCTTTGTGATTCATGAGTAAAATACAAAGATATGATAATGTCTTTCCTATATTCAAGTAAATGAGCAAACAATGTGTGCTTAGAAGTAGCTCAAAGGATCTTTCCCACCAGTCCAGACTTGGTCTTACTTTCCTTAAACTTGAGTAAATAGCAGTATGAAATGTTTAATGAAGTCAGACCGAGGCCTGTCGAGGATTCCCTGTGTGAGCAGCACTAAAAAGTTTCAATTGTACCATTATAATTGTTTGTTAGTCTGTTACAGTTATCTTAAAGTTAGCCATGATAGTGGCATGGTTCATGGTATAGGTTAATTGGTCGGTCCAATGCTATGTCATTGTGACTTTGGTGATCCATTTGGTCCATCCATCTAGTTCCACCGCTAGATCAAAATGATCTGTGGTTCATGGCCAAATACCTATAAAATGACATTCCACTGTTAAATTGCAAATATTAGCATGCTAACACCTTCAGCCAAGTTGGTAAATAAGTACTTAACAACATGTTAGCAATAACACTGTCAGCATATTAAAATATTTTGCTTAAAGCTCCACTTCGTACATGTAAAGACTCACAGAGCAGCTAGCATGGCTGTAAACTCTTATTGTTGTTGCTCTGATTCCCCCTGCAAGCTGCAGGTAATTTGTACAAGGAAATCTCTTTCAAATGTTTGGTCTGAAAGGATCTGTATCATTACAAAATGGGAAAACATGGTCCTTGTTGAAGAAAGATTTGGCATTATAGTACACAGGTAAGTGCTTATGTAGACACATGGCTTTGATGTCAGTGAACCGATCATGTGAAAATGACATCTTGTTTAAAGGGTCCATAGCGCCACTATACGCCAAATGTAGTGGAGATTCAAAATCACTTCTCTACATTCTCTCAACATGAATTAACCAAACCTAAAAAGCAAAGACGAGACTTATATTACATCTGGTATACAGGTTTATTGTTAAAAACACATTGCAAAGGATACATGGGTCAGATGTGAGTAAAACGACGTCATTATTCAGATTAATTTTAATTTATTTGTAGTATAACATCACATAAACTTAAAACAGCAACTTAATTCATACAAAAAGCGCATCACATCTCTGCAATGCAGAGTAGACAGTGGAGGTATTATTTTCATTTTCTGTCTCCCCAGTCTGCTCTGGTGTGTGCTGCTGTCGCTCCAGCAGGGAGCATGACAGATAGTGATCGTGATTGGGCAGAGCTCTGACCAATCGAGCGTGGCTGTGTGCAGTTAATTGAATTCATGAGCGAATACTTCTTGTCCTGTCGACTGTCCAGTGGGACACTCAGCTGCATCCATCTTCAGCATCCCAGCCACTGTAAATCTCAATGAGTGTCTCCGGATTCTGCCTTCAGTGTGGTGGCCACAGAAAGTGCCGTCGCCCTTGCTTGGGCCCCTTGAGATTTCCCTGCTCCTGACAGAGAACATTCGTCTATTAAGGCATGTAAGATTAGACAATATACAGTAATGAATGAGAACAAAAGGATAAATGAGTTCTAACTAATGGTGTATTGTATACTAGCCCGAATAGAGTATGTGAAGGTCTGTTTTTGTGTGTAGTCTCACATTTTTTTCTATTCTATACCCACAAAGCACACAAGCCAGGCAATTCTTCAGACATTTTTTTTGTTTCAGAGCACACAGGGGGATTTCGGGATATGATTGACATGTTTGCTCATCTGTAGGAAAACAAAAGCCATATTAATTGCAGTAAGAGTCTACCCTCGCCATGATTCCAGGCTGTTTTTGCAGCTCAACTATAAACACGTCTGTCTGTATTCAAATGTGCAAGCGGTGTCCACCAAACCATAACAAAAGTTTTATTCAAATGGCGAGACAATCTGCTTTGCATGATCTCATGATATCCCGCTGCGTGAGACGTCTCTATCAGTGGAATCTCATAAAACGAGATATAAATGACGCAGTTATGCAAAAATGTGAAGTGTTGATATGATTTCATCAAGAGGAGTGTGTGAAAAAGGGAACCAATAATTCCAACTCAGTTCTGTATTCTTCTGTACGTACAAAAAAAACATGATATCTCATTTTAAGTTTGCTTCCATGACCAGACAACACCCACGCTAATAGATTCCAATGTCAACCACTTTATACACTCTATATGCGTTACACTGACTCTCTTTCCCTGACTTTCAAACACCAGTTGCATCATTTATGAGATCTGTCAGATTTTTCAGTATTTTTTATAATCTTGACAGCACTCAAGATACTACTACATTTAGGACAAAACTTTTGACATCTTGTTATTTTTATCAGCTGTGATTTTGGCTGTAATTTAATTCTTACCTGTTTTGCTCAGTTAATTTGTTGTTGATCTTGAAGGTAAAGCATTCCCTGATTTTCATCTTGGAAGCAGATGGCGTGAATGAAGTTGAAAAACTAGGGCAACTCTGCTGATAAGGATGGGTTTAAGAGGAAAAACAAAACTAGTGAAAGCACACCTTCAAAACAAGCTCGACTGACAGCAGACGTGAGGAGAATGTGTTCAACTTTAAAATGGTTCCCTACTTTTGCATTCTAAATTATAATTACATTAGGTAATGAGGTAAAAATGATTAAACTGCTGCACAAGACCAACATTTAACTATTCCAGACATGTGGACCAGGCATTGTGCTTGCTGTATGTGTTAATGTGACTGCATTGCATTCAGACTTGAAGAATTTCACCACTGGAAAGATGGTCCTTTCATAAAACTAGGCTGTCTAGGCAGTATAAAGACACACATATTTTAGAAGCTGGTGATACATGAGCAGACAAAACAGAGAAAGGGAACTGTAGCATTCCTTTTTGCTCAAAAGGAAGACAACCTACAACAACTAAGATTCACTGTGCCGTGCCAAACCAATAAACACTCCTGCGAGCTGGGCGGTGCTCGGTTTTGGCTCAGAGTCCGTTCTGAAACAGTTCAGCGCCAGCTTGTAACAAACAATATGGTTTTACAGCTAAAAACTAAAATATGTTGTTGAAAACATGTTAGATGAGAAACAGACAATGAACAGAACTGTAGCTCATATTTGATCAGAACTGTTCAGTTTTACAGTGTGAGCTGAGTTTTTTCAGCCTCAATTTTTCACAGTACATAAACAATATGGCGGGCACTTCTGGATCTTTCTCTATTGCGGCTAAACAGTATGCTAAAATATGTTTCCGAAAGCATTTAAGTCAAGACATAGGTGATGTCGTAACAAAATAGTTGTTTTATAGTTTATCAGCTCTGCCTTGTTTAGGTAGTTTGATCGGTTACACCCCGCCTTTCCGAAACCCTGCTGTTACGAAAATAGACTTCCATTCTTCGTAATGGCGGGGTTTCCCATTTTTTCTAAAGACCCCGCTATTCCGAAAAGGCTATTGAGGAAACCTTAACCCTAACCCTAACCCTAACCCTAACCCTATTGGGAAGTAATTTGAACTTGAAAGTCGGAACAGCAGTGTTTTTGGGGGAGGGTCGGAACAGCTGTGTTTCGGAGTGGGGGTGTTTCGGAATGGAGGGGTTTCGCAATGGAGGTGTTTCGTTGTGGAAGGCTGTCCCCAGTTTGATCAGAGTTTGGTGAGACGTCAGCGGCTGGTCCAATGTATGCAGATTGCCAAGGCACAAATATCTTTTTTCAGCCATGATTCCAATTTATAGAAGTATTTACCAGCAATTATGTAGAATATCCAATCCATATACATCCTCTAATGTGAATAGCCTCTTCTATTGGTTGCCAGCAGGCAGCACCAGCTTTTACAGCCGATATTGACAGCATTTACATGTTCTAATTGCATCCTGTCTGGTTGCTTCTTATTTGTTTAGCGGTTATCCACTAAATGTTGTCAACAATCAATCCTGGTAACCTAGACATTATAGTATGTGACTGCTGGCTCTGGGTCTTTGCTCTCCTTCCTGACATTTAAACAAAAGCAACAAGAAGCTGAGGAGTACAATAAACAGAGGGGTGTCTGTCTCATTGTCTGTCCCATTCCTTCAGCTTTGCAACAGGAAATCGATGTCCCTGTAGACCTGCAGCCCTGACTCTAAAAACCTTTGGACCTTGAAAACGACAGTGACGCAGCTGACACTATTTTGGATTGAAAGTCATTTGTTATGAAAACTTGCAAAGCTTAGACGGTAATCTGAATGAGATACTATCATTATTTTCTGCAAATTTTTTTACCAGAAACACAATGTGCAGTGATAAAAAGCAAACACAAGGGTGCCTGAATTGACATAGGGGTCTGTCAGTTAGGAGACCATATGTGTCAATTTATGAAAGCTACCTGTCCTGCAGCATTTATTTCCTTGTGACTGTAATACAGCGTCTTTGTTGATCTCTGAATAGGTTCGCTTTGTTGCAGCATGAAAGGTTCCTTTTAGTGTCTTGTCTACCAGGTTTGTTTTCTTCTCTTAGACCTTTGAACGTTTGTCACATGCACCTGAAACAATATTCCTTTTCAAGTTGTCAGCAGTGTATCAGGCACAATGGCTTCACACTTTATCTAAATCAGCTCAAGTGAACTGTTTTGCACAGCTGTTTATGGTAAGTTAGTGAGGGTTTTATATCTGCGTTTTCTAGCCAACATGTTGTACAGGGCCCCAGGTTTCTTTGTCAAGTGTCTAAGCGGTTCCAGTTTTGCAATGTTAACAGCCGGGCACACTAGAGACACTAATTGTTAGCCATTTAGCTGTTTCCAACAAGTGCCTCCTTTCCAACGTTTGCGTGTCTGTGTGGTCATTTATCAGGATCTGTGTGCCCTCTCCAGTCACCTCTCCTACTCCTCGCCACTCATACATCATTCCCCTCACAATGCCAAAGCAACCCCCTGAGCACACGGATAACAAAACTCACTTACTCCCACAGGCAATTCATCCCCCACTGACCCACTTGTTTTCACAATCTGACAAGTGTGATTTAAGAACTGCGGTAGGCCAGGAGTGCAGCGGCCTTGTCTGGCTGCACTTACCTGCCCCTGGAGCTGAAAGTTCAGCGACATCGCCACTTTGATACTATTTACTCCACTGTCATTAAACTAAGATAAATCGATGAATTTACATACCTTGCCCAAAGGTTTCAGTGTACTCCAGATAACTTTTTTCTTTCTTGATAAATCGGTCTGCTTGCGGTGTCAACATTATACAGAGAGGAAGCCACTGAGCACAACGAATGCATAATGCATGTGTTGAGCATGACTCAATACACATAGCAAAACCACATCTATACCCAAACAGTTGGTCATAAATAAACAAGCCGCCGCCTCACCTCATTTGAATAAAAATGATATATGTGCCTTCTTCTGTGCTCTTCTGTGAATGTCACGTTACTGTGAGACTGCAGTTTGTAGTTGAAAGTGTGCACAGGCCATTCATTCCGCATTGATGAAAAGGGGTCATTTACTCAGGCTGATGCATTTTTAAAAGAATTAGAGCTGGATTATTCATTGACATGTTAACGTGGCTCTGTGCAGCCATTAAGGCCGTGCCACAATAGTGGACTGTGGGAGGCCTCTGACTAATGTGTTTTTGTCCAATAAAAAAAGTCATCCCCCTCTTTGTGATCCACTGAGTTAGCTGAGCCAGTTTCCCAATGAGCCTCAAGGTTTCTCAACCACAGTGACAGAAAAGAGTGACATGTGCTGCGAATGAGCCATAGCTGTGTAATTTCTGCCCTCTACTGCACTATAACTTGACATTAATTTCTGCAATACAAGAGAGTCAGTAATGAAAGCAGTGTCATTACTGAAACCTTGTGCTTTATTTGTGTGCTAAAATGTTTTATATTGCATATCTTCTGAGCAGGTAATCATTTAAAAGTCCCATATTGTAAAAAGTGAGATTTTAATGTCTTTTTTGATCATAAAGCAGGTCTAGGGGCTCTATACATACTGTGAAAGTGTCATCAATCATCAATCCACGGAGATATGCAAAAAGCCATTATTCAGAAACTGTGCCTTTAAACAAGCTGTCAGCACTTCTATAAGGGTGTGATGTCACCAGCATCAGCCACACCCCCCAACACTTCCGGTCACAAAAACACCAGCGGGGCTGGTGCAGAATCACAGTGCTCAGGCCTGTGAGAGCTGACCAATCAGAGCAGACTGGGCTTTTCAGAAGTGTGGGGCTATAAAGAGACAGGCACTAAAACAGAGCGCTCAGAGTATGGACTTGAAAATGAGTATAATACGGGACCTCTAACTTTTGCATTAGTTTAAACTAAAGTAAACTCATTTAAACTGAAATCTCATCACAAACTTGGATCCAGTGCACCCACACAATTTGCCCTGTGAAATGAATCGTATACAGGCTGATCTTAAATTGTATCTGCATCAAACTGCAGCAACATAAAAGGCTGTATCAGTAATGCTTACATTTATAGATCAACTGACATCAGCTGTAATTACTTCTATCCACTTAAAGTAAAATTGGTTTGTCGCGTCTTGATTGTTTTCTGGAAAGTTTACTAGCCTGGCACACGAGGTGCACGACTAAAAGCAACATCAACATCATTTGGCACTTTCATTGTTTTGTTTATTTCCCTCTGACATTATAAATGTTTTTCTGTTGATTTATGCTGTACTCTATTTTGTCCTGGCACATGTCTGGGAGCCTGTCAACCTAATGTAAGTCTGAGCTTGAGAGAAGTGCTGTTAAAGGTACATCATCACGTCACACAGAAAATTATGCAAACTGAAAAACAAGAGCACATTCATTACAAACTTCGTGTTAAAATTAGTGTAGCATTACTGCCTATCTTGTCAGCTCGGCTCACAGTATTGGCTCTGCTCGCTGACTCTCCTGTCATGGCCTGCAACGTTATCAGACTTCTGACTCCGAGTTCTCTGAGTGGAGAACAAATCTACATAATACAGATCAAGGGCAAACTACAGTAAGCTGAGCCAGTCACTCACGATAAGAATCACTTCTCATTTTCTTCCTTATGAGAGACGGAGAAAAACGAGATCTCCATCAGCGGACAGTTTTTTTTCCGCTCTGCTGTTTTGTTCTCTGTGCTGTGATCAGCTTCTGACGATGAAGGTGGAGGAGGGCAGTCAGTTTCCACAATCTGGAGATATCACCTCACTGATTTGCATAGATATGCAAATGTACTGGGTTACAGTTGAGTTGTTGAGACCGCTGATATCAATTGGTGTCTGTGTGTGTGCTCCCTCCCCCTGTGCTTACCTGCTACAGTATCTAGGTCATTGTTTTTTGCGTTCCTTGTTTGATGGATATGTACTGTATTTAAAGCCAGATGCTTATGCAGCCTGGGCCAAGTTATTTATGATGCTACAGGCAGTCTGTGGATGTCATACAGGGTTTACAGTCAGGGCTTATATTAGCCCTTTGTCACTGACTGATGTACTTTAATGTAGCAACTGCATTTTCTATGGTTTGTAAGTTATGTTTTCCCTGAGCTACTGATTTGTGTTTTATGTCCAACATATAAATCTAGCAGTGATACTCAATAAGTAAACTCGGAACAATTGGGAGCTATTTTCCTTGGCTCCAGAAGAAGATTTTTTTTGTTTGTTTCTTTCTCATTTTTTCATTTTGCTGCCAACAAGCAAATCATTTTCTCAACTCTGACTGCACTGTGGAAACCTTGCAAGAGCTACTTTAACAATGACCGTGTGAGGGAAACATTTAATATGACCAGTTTCCTCTGTCTTTCTCCTCCTTCGTCCAGAGTCCTCATCCGGCCCTAACATCACACTGGAAGGCCAGTATCACTGTCACCAAGGACCTGGGATCCCACTGGACAAACTGTGTGACTTCAATACAGACTGTCCACTCGGTGATGACGAAGGCGACCTATGTCGTAAGTACACCGTTATACAGGATCACAGCTGTTGCGAAGAATTTGTAAGAGGAAAGCTCACGTGTCAGCTGAGCCCCCCCCCCACACCATTTATTTCTGGATCAGAACAGCTGAATTGGCGAGGTTGGTCAGCCGTAGTGAGTTATCTTTAATGAAGTCCTTGCATCTTGCTCAACAGAGCAACAACTGAGTGTCTGCGTGAGCTTTCCTGAAAGAGAGGCGAGGGGAAAAGCAGAAAAAAAGGCAGCGTAGCTATGCTTGGCTAGCATTTCTCACCCTTGACATATTCCACGGTTGTTATTTCTATCTCTTTGCACATTTGTTTTCTGCTTTTCCCTAGGCCTAGTAGGAACACTAGCCAAGTATGCTGACATCTTATTCACAAGTGAAGTCCCCCAGGCCCTGCTGTTTGTGCGTGTGTGTCTGCATGTGTCTGTCTGTGCGAGTGGCGAGGATCTTTTTTTAGTCCTACCTGCATGCATGCATTTTTGCATTATCTTCACAATTTGCAGACAAGCAGTTCAAAACTCTGACCCAGCAAGTTTTTTTAAGGCCATAGTTTGAATTTAGAGTTTTCACCCATATTAAACTGACCAGAATTAATTTGCTCCTGCCCATAGTCCAGGTCAGCCTCCCATGTGGTGCTTATTAAAATGATGGCTGCTCCCTCGTGCTTATATGCTTGCTAACGATGGAAGCTGGGAGATAAGAGGGTAAAGAGAGGGCGAAAATCCCAGCCAGGCGCAGTTTCTCTTTCTACTGCAGGGGGACTTATCAGTGCTAATTGGCCTGAGAGGCTAACCCATGGGAATAATTTCCATTTGAATGTAATAGATGTACATATATGTCTGTGTAACATTTTGATTGCAGATGTCAGTATTGGATTTTTGAGCATAAATAATAATCAGTAAAACATAAAGCCAACATAAAGACATGCCAGGCTTAATTCTGCACCCATATACAGCAAAAGATTATATAAATGCTGGCAATGTTTGTTTCTGCAAACCACAGATATGTCGGAACAACACATTCTTTATATTACAATTTTACTTTTCTTTAGGTTCAGTTTTCATTTTCACGTTGTCAGGCACTGTGTATGGTCTGGTTAGGTTTCAGCACAAAGCCCACTTGGTGAGGGTTAGGAAAAGATCATGAAATCAAAAACACGACTGGAAAATGTCAGCGGTGTCATGCTCACAAATGTTGTCTCAAACAGTGGTCTCACCCAGCTGTCTTGCCACCACCATCCTCTCCGCATCCTGACATGTACGTGTAATGTGAGGTTGATATGACACATATTGTCGAATCGTTTTTATGATACATGTGACATGTATAAATTTGATGTTTCATGTATCCATGGTTTGCGGAAACATAAAATGCCAACATTTGATGCTAGTGACTGTGCTGTATTTATTATTGCCATGAATATTCCTCAATTATGTGTTATGAAGACGATAATAAGACATGGGTATTGCATATTTACATCAGTGCCAAACAGAGGAGGGAGAGTCTTGCACAACACTTAACACAGACTGATTGGTCTTACAGGGGAAGGCTTATTACTGTGAGTTGACTGGAAAATGTTTAAGATCCGATGCCTCTTTTCCCCACATCCCCACACATCTTTTCCATCTGTGTGCCTTCATAATGCTGAGTGCACAGAGGCATGAAGGCCAGCTATAATTTTCTTTTTATCAAGTTTCTCTCTCTGTCGCTCAATCTATTTTTAAAATAGAAATAACCTTATAACCACCTATTCTTTTTGATTAAGGGCAAGGACCAACAATTCATCAGCCCCCCCGACAATCTCGCATATGTAACTTTTCTCCACCCACAGTTTACAACTGTACCTTAGACTCCATATTCGTTCCATTTCATCTCTTCCACTCGTCACAATTACTCCCTGCTACCCAACATCACTCACGTAGTGTTCCCTCTCTGATACCCTATTCTCTATGATCTATCCACGAGCTATCTTCATCTGATTTGGTCTATTTAAATCCTTCATAAGCTTTGCCAAGGCTCATTAACAGAAAAAAAGCAGAGAAAGGCAGGAGGAACAAACTTAGCTTGTGTCAATCACAAAGATTCCTGACATATAAGGGAAATCAAGTCCCTGTGGATCTCCTGCACCATCCATCCCCAGCATCATTATGCGTAAACACATCCTCTACTCTTTGAGAGTCACAGCTTCCTCTGGTGGATCTTCGGCGGTCTAAATCCTGCAGACATCCCACTGCTTTCCAACACTATAGTACCCTCGCAATTACAGAGAAATGCTGCTCGCATCAAAGCAGGAATTCAGAGTAGTAATCTGCAACGTTCTTCTACATCATCGCTGCTCCCAGTGTCCACTCATTACCAGTGTTGGGCAAGTTACTTTCAAAATGCAATATATTACATATTACTAGTTTCCTTCCTTTTAAAGTAATATATTACATTACAATATTACCATCTGCGTCGAGTAATATATTACTTATTACACTACTTTTTAGTTACTTTCAACAAAATGCCCAAATAACCTATATAGAACAATTTAATAGCCTTTTTCTTTATAAATAAACAAATGTCCTTGAACACAGTGATGAGCAGACAGACAAAGTATCAAAGTCTGATATATTATGAGATAGGAATAAATATTTTTAATTGTAGACTCAGTCATATGAAACACAACAGACAGATACCTTCTATAATGTAGCCTATAATGACATGACAAGACAAAAATCTATTTTTCTATGCCTTTTTATCATAGTTCACAGAACAAGGAATGCATGGGCACATTCAGGAATGCTCTTAAACCCTGTGTCCTCTTGTGGTGCGACATTGCATTGAAAGTGACGTGCATAACTGAATGACACTCTGCTCAACATTCATAAAGATTAAGTAATGATCATGTCAGTTTTTGTAAATTAGTAATGACACTGTTATATCAGCCTTATTCACATCTCCTCGTCACACCTCATTAAACGAAGTGTTTCAGGTTGAATCCTTTTGAGTGCCAAGACGAGACTGATGGCAAACAGTTGTGACTGATAGCATGGGGAGCAAAAGGCTTGAAGTCACACATCTGTACAGAGCTAATGTGTGCAGATGTGACATCATCACAGACTCCTTTATTCATGTTATGAGCAGCGATCATATGATGTGACTTTGATTCTCAGTACTTTTCATGATGAACATCTAAGTGACACTAACTGGTTTATGCAACAGGGAGGGTGACTTATAATATCACAAGACACAGAAGAAATAGAATTTACTTATTTTCCCCAAAGTTCAGAGAAGCTTGAGAAAAACATCACGGAAAAACAATACTTCAATTTTGGTGTTTTTCTTTGTATTACTTTAAAATAGAAATGAAATGGTGATAGTTTAATTATACTGGGTCTTTGAAAGCCCGAAAGCCTTTCGGATACAAAAAGTCATTTTAAAAGTATTGACATTGGTAAAGGAAGTATTTTTCTTGCTTTTCTTCCTGAACAATACCTGCTTTATGATCTCTGCTCAGGCCAGTTTCACTTCCATTATCTGGATGATGCCATTTCCCAAAAGCACGCTGTTATCAGGGCACTCATTCGTTCTTATAGGTAATAGGCACTCATAGACAGAAGCTCGGGATAAAAGGAACATAAAACTTAAGGTGAAACCTTTCACACTGAAATGAGACACAAACCTTCTTGCCGTTATCAACTTCAAATCAGACTTGTTGTCATCTGAATATATAGTTCTGAAAGTGAAACATTCAATCAGAAAATGTGCTATTTGCAAAATGATGGTGTTTAAATATTTGCACTACCTTAGTTGTATTTGATTTATTCTGTCACTTACTTAACCAAACATAAAAGGGGAACCTATCCTCGCAAATCAAGGAATTTGCACTTTTTCATTAAGCCACAGTGTGGAAATAAGGACCCCGCACACACAAACGTGCCTATCTCTTTTTGTGGTTACACAAGCACTACACAATCCAATTAACCATTTTCAACATATTGCTGCTGTACAGACTAACTTTGCAAATTGTAGTCAGTGGTCTAAATGCTTTCGAGGCTCATGCCGTCGTGTGCAGTGATTTCAAGTTGATTGCCTCCCCAAAAACACATCATGTCACCACCTCAGCTTTCTCATTTCCCCTCAGACCTTCTTCCTTCTTCCTCTACCTCGTCCTATCTCCCCCTGTAGACACTTCAGGCTTTTTCCATTTTCTGCCTATGTTTCTAGAGTCACTCTGAGAGCCCTCCCTCACCCCACCACATCACACCTCAACCTTAATTTTCACCAACACATTTAGTCCTCTGAGCCATTAGTCTTGCACCCCCTCATGCCTTTCTCCTCCCAACCTCTTGGCCTTTACTGTCGCTCAACTCGTTGATCTTCTGTCCCTGCTCCACCCCTGTCCCTTTTCTCCTTCACAGGGGCTGTCACTGTTCTCTCCCTTCTCACTTCTTGAAACCCCCCTGCTGGGTCTGTCCACTGACTCCATGCTGCCCCACCCACCCCCACCCTGTCACCCCGCCATCCCCCACCCCCCCCCTTATCATCCTCTCCTCTGCTCCCCTGATGTATTCTGTCTCCTGTATTTCTTCAGGTCACTTTCTCAATGGCAGCTACTGCTCTTTTGAAGAGGGCGAGTGCAGTTGGCAGTCAATAACAGGCCGCGGTCTCTCCTGGAGAAGACTCCATTCACCAGCCAAGGCTACCAGACAGAGCTGCCCATCATCAGGTGGTTCACACACATCTCTCATGATATCATCACTGTTATGGCCAAATGATGAAGTGTGTGTCAACAGCAGCGTTAATGTCTCATTAAAATGGACTTCAAAGGGGAAAATTTTACAGTTGAGCAAGACTTGGAGATTTTAAATCAATGACCTTGAATATTTGAGTCTAACAGTTTGTGAATGTGGAAAGATAACCAAAAGCTCTGATGTGTCAAACACGGACGTGTTGTCTTGCTCAGAGCTCAGTAGTCTGCTACGAACGGAGTCCCACTGGGTGTGAAAGCTGCAGCATGCAGACTCCTGTTGAGTCCTACATCTGCAGTTCATCTTAGGTGCAGTGACTCGAGTGTGTCTCCGTTTGCTGAGGCTTGTTTTTGTTCTCAACTATTTACAGAAGTCTCAAAGGTAGTCTGGGGAACCTATAAATGGAGTATGTAATTTTATACCGTATTTGATGATTTTATTCTGCCACAGTTACTGAAATGACGGATAACAAAAGTTAAGTGTATTGTTGCTCTCACTCTGTTTAACTGTGCTTTACTCAAACAATCTTTTTGTTTACAATCATATTTCAAAACCTTCATATGAATTCTAAGACTCTTTTATTTAATTATATATCCTGAATCTAAGCCTCTGTGTAATAAAATGTGTTTTTCTTCTTCTGTTTGTTTAATGCATGTGTCTGTGTGGTAAAGGTGCTACATTCAGTGTGGAAGGTCAGTCCAAAGGCCAGCGTAGCTCAGCGTTACTGAGGAGCCCTCTCTTCCCTCCTCCTCTAAGAAACTCCCCATGCACGGTGAGCAAAGTGTAGTGTTTTTTCACCGCACAATCTTCTTCATTCTCAGACATGTACAAACACATGACTAGATATGCACAATTCAGTTCACTCAGACCCACCCTTATTAGTTTCTTTCCATTCTCCATGCAGCCTCATACCCCACTGGGAGCATCATGCCTGCCTTATATTGTTGACTTGCAGAAATGTTCTGTTCATGACCTGATGCTGTATGCCGTTCATGTTTCAAACTTCCTGTCCGACTTGATCTGCTCTGTGCAGTTTAACACGGCTTCTGGGCACTGCCATCAAAAATAGACTCTGCAAAGCAGAGCGGAGAGCCGCTTCTGGGATGCTTCTGAAACGCACCGTGGCTTGCCTGGTGGAAACAGGAGCATTGTCTAGAATGGCGGCTATCATGTCCAGGCTGTAGAAGTAGAAAGCTCCTAATTTTGTATGTTCAGCTCAGAAATCAAACAGTAATGTCCTAAGACAGCAGATTAACACTGTGCCATCTGAATTTCCTCAGAGATCCTAACAAACAGTGAAGTTGACTTCGTCAGTCACAGGTCGTATATGCTGACCTATTTGTGAGAAGATTAGAATTCATGCATTATTCAGATCATCCTTCTCACAGAGACGGCCTCCGAGGGTAGTTGTGTACTTGAAGTCTTGATTGATGCTTTTGCATTAAACATTTAGAGCTATGTTAGTTATTTTATTATTGCTATGCACAGCGACCTTTTGACCTGCGTATGTGTGGAGGCAGGGAGGGATTCAAGGGTGAGAGAAGCTAAACCAGAAGAGGGGTGGAGGTGGGAATGTGATACAGAGCTCAAGATAAAAAAAAACAAGATAATAAGAAAGAGGGGATGCGGTGGGGGGACAAGAAAAACATGCAAAGGAAGTGGACACCCAATCAACATAATATCTGTTGGCAGTGTACATTGCTGCAAACCAAGATTATGTTGCAACTTTACATTTCTTCAGGTTAACTTTCAATTTTATATTGTGACAGCGTTGTATTCAGCGTCCTGTCCCGTCCTAGGCACAAAAAACGCTTGGTTAGGGTTCAGGAAAAGATCATGTTTTGGCTTACCTGGTTCTGTCACCACAAATACAGCTGGAAACTGTCCTGTCTTCTCCTAAAAATATTCAGTGTTTTCATGCATACAAATATAGAAATACTGTGATCCCTCATTAAAAATATATAAGTTACAGTGGTCTCTCCCTTGGAAGCCGTCTCAGTCAGCGGTCATACCACCAGCATCCCCTCCACATCCTTACATGAAAGTCACGTGTAATGTGAAGCTGATATGACACGTATCAAAGAAATGTAGATGATACATACATACACATTTTAATCCATCAGTAATGTGGTTATGAAAATTGCCAACATTTTAATCTGGCAACTCGACTGAAGACAGACATGGAAACCAGAAGAAAAAAAGAATAAAAATGCAGAAGAAGAAGCTTCTCAGGTGTGAACTGGAGGTGTCTGATATTTGTGGAGTGTAATGGAGGTAGTACTAGACCATTGCAGACCTTGTCTCCCAGCGCCTTGGCACACAGCCAAAGATTAGCCATGATTCCAGATTAGCACCCTAAATCCTTCTCTCTACACTGAACTGGTGCTGTTCAATCCAGCTTGTCTGCTCTTGGACAACTATGTGGAGGATATTAGTTTTGGGTATTAGCTACAGACCACGTTCACTTTCATGTCGCGCCCAGTGTGCTCTGTGCAGTGCCTGTAATCTTGATGTTTAAACGGTCACCATGTGGTCCCGCAGTTGATGATAAGGACCTGCAACCTGCTATTGACAAGCGTGATGCAAGCACTCAGAATAAAAGTGTTGAATTAAATGTTCTGGTCGTCTCTACGTGTGCTTTTCATTAGGCTTAAGCCAGCATCTGTTCCACTTAAATTGTTGAAGCAAGAATCATGTTCTTGGCTCCAATAAAATGCTGTAGAGGGACGTGGTCACATCTCATGCTTGTTAGCGAGCTTTGGATTCAGACTTCCTTTCCCCATTTAATTCTCGCTACGGCCTGCGTGTTGTTTAATTTTAAGCAGTTTCACACCCACCATATCCCTGCTGGAAACATAGAAATTAGATTGATTTGTGCTGAAGCATGCAGGAGCGGCATAGATAGCGAAATAACCCAAATTACGATCCTGGATGAATTCTATTAATCTTAGAATAATTAGAACTGAACAGATGGCTGTTGCCGATTGATCTCGATGCAATTTTAAATGCATCCTTTCCTTGACGAATAACACACTTGGCAGGTTGTCAGAAATATTCAAAGGAAGTTGAAGGTGCTGTTTTGTTTTATCTGCTGACACACTTTATTAATCAGCATCTAGCTGAAAAATCAACACTCAACATTCCTCTTTACTCCAACAGGTGCGATTCCGGCTGTGTTCTGGAGGCTTACAGAAGGGGTCGCTGTCACTGTGGATAGTGGAGAACAGCACAGGCCCTGAGGAGCAGCGCAGACTGTGGCATTCAGCCAGTGAACCCAAATTTGAAAGGGGTTGGAAACTCGTCACACTTCCCCTTTACGGGCTGGCAGACTGGTACAATAAACACTTACCTTTTCCACCACGTTGACAAAGTTTGATTACATTAAGCTGCATGTTTTGGATCAGTCACTTGATTATTACCTCAGTAAACAGTTTCCCTATGAGTTTGGTCTCAATCGCTATTTTCAAGTCTTCTACAATACAGCATGATGTTCTATTTGTTAATTATGGACCCGTTTAGAGTAAACAGATGATCAAGCAGGGTTTGCTTTGGGGTGTGGTTACTGTGACTGAAAAGCCGTTAACATGCCGCGCTTGGGTTCTCAGTCAGATCCAATCCGGATATCCTCCCAAGCTCTACCATTGCATCCAATTATGGTCACTTCTGGCCCCACAAATCCACAACTGTATCTGCCATTATGCCAAACTGATGCTCCAAAACAGTAGCTTACAAACCAATGGGTGACATCACGTTGGTTTTACACTTGGTTTGGACTGCCTGAAGGCATCAAACTCCCACTTTGGGGTGTTTAAGAGCAAACAAGTCATCCAACTTTTATCTGAACAAACCTCTGACACACACACACGTATCCTTAAGTTCTCTCACAGCCAAAGAAGTCTTAAGAAATAGAACCAAGAAGCTCCTTTTCCCTCTTTTCACCTCTCATAAATGCAGATTTTTAACATTTACATTCCGTTTTCCGGGAAACATTTCCTCTCAACTCCACAAATTAATGAATCCCACAGGGACCCTAGTCTTATGCCATGGACCTTCCATGTGTACAGTTGTGCAAAATATTCCCCCCTTTATTCCACTTGTCTGTGATAAAGAGAGTAAAAAATCAATACACAAGGCACACTACCCACCCTACTTGCCTTCCAATTAGCCATGGCCCTGATTTGTCCTCAAAATTAAAACTAAACCGAGTAAAGAAAGAAAAAAGAGAAACCCAAGATAAGGTTGTTCATGTCTGTTTGTCTGAATGGGGGTTTCTTTGCTATTCAAGCTTGGATAATCCTGGTCCCTCGAGAGTGATTAATTTTTGATTCCAGGGTTATGTAGTCAGCTGTGCTTGTGCTCTTAATTAGAATGTCATGTCCGTAACCGCTAGGTGAACCTGCCACTCTTTGCACAGTGACCTTTGTAGAGCTTAAATAGACTCAGAAATACAGCCTGAAGTGCAGACAAAAGTCGGGACACAACAGACAGTATATGTATACTACTGAATGTGAGTATACACTGACATATTAAACATTAAAACTGACAGATACAGACCTCATATCTGAATAATTGATGGGGTTGAAGGGGAAAGATTTTTGAATCAGAAGTCATATTTACTTTAGCTGCTATCAGTTACATCGACAGACAGCCTATGAACAGATCCAGTTGTCTTTGTGACAGTGGCGTCAACAATAATACCACCTGGAAATGCTAGGGAGGAAGTTGTCTGTTCCCACTTTATGACCACTTTAAGAAATAGTTTAACATTTTGGGAAATACACTATTTCACATTCTTGCCTGGGAGTTGGGTGATAAGATAAATACCAGCATCATGTGAACAGCTGGTTAGCTTAGCTTAGTTTAAAGACTGGAGACAAAAGGAACAGCTAACCTCACTTAAATTCCATCTCCCAGCATGTCTAAAGATCACACATTAATATATCATATTATATTATATTATTATATAATATACTATAACTTGTTTGTTTGTTCAAACATGTAACTTCAACCCTTTTAGATGCATAAATAAAGCTACATTTTTGTAACAGTGCCTGCCTAAATTATTTCGTGCATGAAAGTATCTCATTTGAAACTAGAAAATGTGTTTCATCACAAAAGACGTTTTTTTTTATGTTGATGCTGAAAGACCTAGCTGTTCTTAACAATACAGACTGAGCTGTCATACGGCACACAATGCACACCCTCTAAAGACAAACCTTTTTTTTTTTAAAGCATGATAAGTTCTTCCTCACATAATCTTAGAAAGAAATTCTCCTACCATTCACCAGCAGTGAGGTTGTTAAAAGAGATCTGTCTCTCCGCAGGTTCTGGCTGCAGTTCAGCACAGAAGATGGACCTGGACCCGGTTCAGCCATCTCTCTCGACAACATCTCTTTCAGTATGGACTGCTTCCTGGCATGTGAGTACTAGAAAAATGTTGAGTCTGTCTTTTTTTGGCACCTGGGTTGAATTAATGGAGTTGTTTGACCGATTGCTTGATTGATTGACCATGACAAGCACAATGGGGGAAAAAAATATTAAATTAATAATCAATACAGGTCTGCCCTATGTTCATGTTTTACAGCAAAATTATTTGACTGAGTGGCAGTTTTGTACACTTTGGAGCATTCATCAAGGGCGTACAGTACTTTTTCATGATTTATTCATTTCAATTCCCATGACATAGCTATAATATAGTAAATTGTCTTTTAATGCAACGCTGAACTTTCTGGAATTCTCATTAAACGCTTTTAAAATTACACCTTCACACATCTACCTCTCTCTGAGAAATGATATCTTTATTTTAAACCTACTGCAGCTTTGCTTAGAGATACATTGAACAAACTTTATGGAAATGATGTGTCCTGAAATGTCAGAACAGTTCAAAATCTGCCACAATATAGCTTGCTGATTGATAAGGGCTTATGTTCCAGTGTTGCACTGCAGGCTCATAAAGGTCAAGCCTCACATCACCCTTCCAGATATTTTTGTGCTGTAATTGAGATGGTTTATCAGTATAAAAAAACAGGAGTAAGATGACAACTGAGTCTGGTGTCAGGAGAATGAAAGGTGAGGAGTTCAGTGCCTCCCTCATCTCTGCCTTTCTGGAGGAACCTGTTTGAACTGTGGCAGGAATAATAATGGCAGAGCATCTCTGTACCTGACTATAGCTCTGACAATGAGAACAGTGTTAAAATGAAACAGACTACATCCTGACCAAGAATTAGACTCAGGAGACAGGGGTACGAGTATAACCCTCTGACACTATCCGATTTTTTTTTTTTTACTGCTTTAATTGAATGCATTGTGATGTGGGGTTGATTATAAAACTGACCCTGTCAGGTTTTTTGTCTATGGTGTAAAGGTCTTGGTGTGGTAACGTTACTGCAACAGATAGATTCGAGATAGAATTTCATTTTCATTTCATTCAAACGTATAAAAGAGCTGAAATGATTAGTTGATAATTGATTAATCCTTTCAGTCATTTTTCAAGCAAAAATGTCAAGCATTTGCTATTTCCAGCTTCTTATATGTAATAACTTGCTGCTTTTATTTATATTTTATGACGGTAGAGTCTTTGGGTTTTGGACTGTTGCAACTGAAGACGTCACTTCGGGCTCTGGGAAATTGTGAAGACATTCATCAGACATTATAGAAGCTAAACAATTAATCACTTTACCATGAAAATAATTGGCAGATTAATCATTAATGAAAGTAATCGTTAGTTGCTACAGGTGTGACTCTTCACTGGCCTTACAATTCAATTTGATTACGATTCACCTGTCACCAATTTGAATGTAAAATTCTCAATGCATCTGATGCCTCCCAATGTTACACATCCTCAATTTTCTAGATCACTGCACACGGCTACTTTTTCATTTAATACAAGCAGTATGATAAATCAAAATTCCATTTTTTATTGAGAAAGTCATTTCAATATCAGACTACAACTTTCTACAATTTTAAAAACATTACAAAAACATTAAATCCATCTGCAGTGCATTACACTTGTAATACAGGTGTAATCTATTTTTTGCTCACCTTTAGATGACGTTTTTGCGTAATTTATACAGATACAATCACTATCACAGTCTATTGCCTTAATTGTTAATCATCAGATAACATGAGGTCAACAGCTAAATATGATGTGAGAGATTGCTGTTGGAACAGAGTCACCGATTGCCCTGGATCAACACTGGCTTATTGGGTCAGAGGCTCGTTATTTAAAGAGACGACATTTTCCAGGAGATATTTGCACACCAATTGTGTTTTATGGCCTCCGGAGCGGCAGCACTGGTATGGCAGCGCTGAGGGATCATCTGTCCCCGCTTCGCTCCCTCTCCAGATCCCAAGTTCTTAATCTAGGCCAGGTATCCATTACCTACAGACACACTCGACACAGTCACATTTTATCGTCTATCAATCAGACCGACTGATGGGAGATGCTGAAGCTCAGCAAAAGACGTCGTTTCCAGGAGTGATCACTGTGAGTGATTAGCACGATGGATCTCTGAGCATTATGACATGGCTGTGTAATATCTTTCGGTGGGAAAACATACTGTGAACACATCGTGCAGAGGATCAGCCATCCGTGGCCTTATTCCCACACTTCTCTGGGCTTTAGTGTGATGTATAGTTTGGCAGACATGTGTGCTTGATGATGCATTCCTTGCCCCTCAGGTGTTAGACCTGGCTGACAGTTTTATCATTTTGTCCTCACCAGCATCATTAAATTAGTTTATTTGAGCACAGGAAGCTCATCCTTTTCTCTCTGCTATATGCCATCATTTGTTTTCCCACACACTGATCTGCATTAATAGAGATTCCCCAGCATCACACTGTGAACACACCTCCCCAGTAGCTGGATGTTGACATCACTTGAGAGTCTTTGCAATGCTCTTCAAAAGGTTTACTAATGCAAAAATTGAGATCTGGATGGAAATTATTGCTATGTGGAGCTAGTGGCTGCATGAAAACAATGTTTAAACTGTGCTTTACATAAACAGCTATCCACAGAGTTTTATCAATGGCCAATGAAGGTCTAGTTTGTTTTTAACTGTGTTATCTGCCAAGGTAACGCATTAAATAAAACTACAGTTACTGACATTTACTTGTTTCAGTAATTATCACCTGCACCTGTGGGTGTTAAGACATACCATGGACCAGTAAGTACAGATGTTCTACAGTCTTCAGTGTATTCACAGTGATGACATATACATTAGAGCTAATTAAAGGAAGTTATTTAATATGTGGTTTCTTCTAGGTTTATCAGACACGTTTAGATTCAGATACAAACATAGGAGCCGTACATGCAAGTTAACAGATCAGGAATATCCAAAAGTCGAGGAGGTTGTTTTGCATTTGAGAAAACACACAGCATACATTTTCTAAATTTGCTGTGTGGCAGAAAAGCTTTGGATGCCATGTTTCAATAAGAACTAATACTGACAGTTAGCATGATGTGTCTGTACTGTGTATGTTTCCCTCGAGCTATGACAATCTCAAGATATTTTGGGTGGATCTGAGGTGCCCCCTCTTCCTGTGGCTGGCCTCTGGTGGGCTTCAGGCATCTTACAGTGCCCTGCTAATGAGCAGTGACAGCCACGCCGGCTGTCGCCCTGCCCTCTGGTTCATGCTGCTCTGTGGTGGACCTGCTGAGTCCTCCTCCCGCTGCAGCAGCATACCAATGCTCTGCACTCCAGCTCTGTCTGCTCCGTAGCCCTGCTGCAGCGTGTTAGCTCCTGCTCAGAATCACAATGCAGTGAGCCTTGTTAGCGACTTTGTTGAAGATATGAAAAGTTGCTGAACTTGTGTATACATAACGCATCTAGGGGTCTTACTGTACTTACAGAGAGACAGTGTTGAAAGAAATACTCAAACAATCAAACATATTGCCGTCAGATGCGTGCGGTATGTGATCCATCAAATCTGCACATAAACACTATCTGTATTAAAGCTTCCAAGCAGTGGAGACTTAGACGATCATATTTATTTGAGGATTACAGGGCTGGGGAATGAGCTATTGATTTTCTAGCTGCCAGTTTTTGGTAAGCATTGCAGAGGTTTTCTTAAAGCTCTGAGGCCAAACTTACAAGATGTTTCTAATCTGAGAAAGTAGAGACCACCAGCTGAAGATTTTGATTCCCTTCAATGATAAATATGACCCAGAGGACCAAAGGTGAAGTTTCAATTTAAGCACAAATAATATTAATGTCAGGTTGTTAGCTCTAAGTCAAAGCTTTTTCTTGGACCAAATGGAACAGCGCCACACAGTAGCTTTCCAAACCATGCAGCTGTTGTGGGAGCCCCCTGCCATACTGTCATAAACGGTAAGCCTCCAGCCCGAGGTGACGGGGGAGCTGGGATGGAGGAGAGGGAGTGTTTTGGTGGTAAAATGATTATAGAGATAAAGATGAAAAGTCTTGTTTTTGTCCCCTGACGTATCCAGAATGATGGCAGGCGAAACAGCCATGATTTGTTGTTCACCAAGGACGCAAATGACACAATGTGAGCAACTCATCAGCTCGTCACAATTAGGAAACTTGTACTCGGATTTCCGCTTGATATTCAGCTCATGGAACTATTTTCTGAGGTTTGGAAACACCACCTGCTCATTAATGGGTTTTTGGTCCCTTACCCAACAAGCATAATACAGTGAAATGTGTTAATATATGGAGCTAATTCACATGTATTTGATAGCACATGCTAATATATTGTTATTGGCTTTTTCAAGAATATATTACAAAATATGTTCTGATAGTACATTGGGAAAATATATTCTGATACGTATTTTGTTCCTTGAAACATATCTTTCATACTTTACTAGATAATATGTTTTCGGAAAACACACGATATATTGTTTTACAATATACAAAAAATGTCAATAATTGGTATATTTGTCAATATATAGAGAACATATCATTTGATGTATTAAATATTATATTGCCAATAAATTATTAAATATATAAATATATATATTTAAATACGACAACAACTAAAATATAAATATAGTAAATATACATATTGTATATGGGAAAAGTATTGCTGTTGCATAAGGGCTGTGATATGGAGTTGCAACTTTTTACTCGAGAAGTACTTTTGGCTTAGAGGAGCAGAGCAAGTGAAGGAAAATACTCTCATGAAACCTTTAAATCATCCTATGCTGCTGTTTGCCATCCAGGGCAACCCTATAGAGAATATCAGGCAGCTACAGTGTAAACAAACAGTATGCTATTCTGCTCCTCTACAACAAAGGCCAGTCTACAACTAGAAACCTCCTGTTTTCTCTTGCTGTGTAAAATGCAAATATGCCCTGAAACCATTTAATCCTGTAGTCCTCACAACAGCATATTCCATATGCAGAACAGATATAGAGCTTAATATGCATATGTGCATAGAGTTTCATTCACAATGCATGTCTGCATGCCTCAAGTATCAATACTGGCAAAGTGAACATGTTTAATGAAGAGACTATGAGGAAGGCTCTCAACAGCATTGATAGACTGGAGCATTGTGTTTGTCTGACAGAAACAGCAAAGATCTCTATTATTCCAAAGCCAACCAGGCAGTGCAGCCTCTATGGGTGGCATACACAGTATCCTGCTCTCTTATAAAAGTTATAAATCAGAGGCAAGACTAGAAAAAGCAGCAGGTCAAGATTTGAACCATGCCCTTGTCTGGCGTCATAGCCCTGCATGATGGCAGTGCTATCAGCTCCACAAACCACAGCGAACCTTATCTGACCGCTCTGAAATAATCTCACTTGTACAAAAGTCATCTGCTTTCACAACAAGGGTCATCAAGCAACAGAGCCACCGAGGGCTTTTTCTACCAAGCATTACATCAAAGAAACAAGATGCTGGACAGAAGTCTTCAACAACCCAGAGTTGGAAACAGAGTTAAAGTCACAGACACATTCATAGCAGCTAATGTGGAAGCTGTATCGGGTGAAAATTTTGCAGAGTGGGAATGAAAAAGTGTTCATATTTCACAGGAAATGGCGCATGCTCTGCAATGTTTACGATGGCTATTGTTGACAAATGTTTGAATTCAAGATTTTAATATATTTTCTCCCTATAGGGTGTTGTTGGACATTGATTTTGTCAATTCAGCCCCTCCTACTGGAAAAGTATTTTGTTATGTTCAGATGACAGGGTTGCATTGATTGCAGTCCTGCCTCAGATGTGGCAGCAGGTTTCTCTCACATCATTCAGGCAAACCTTTTATACCACTGATTGCAGAGCATGGACCTAATCAAAGAAATTGATTCATCTGTTCAGTGATTCAGCCAGGCGACCACAGGAAATCCTGCTTCTCTACCTCTACCAAAAAATAGAGAATGGGACCAGGTGACTGTTTTCCTGATCAGCGTCCAACCATCACAGTAGTTGGGATGAGTGTCCCATATTTTAGAGAGAAATAGGTTCCTCTATCTTGAACCGCAATAGGCAATCAACCAGGCCATTTGCCTGGGAGACTTAATTCTGGGTGAGAATTTAAGGGGAAGAGATCAAGGTACCAGCAAGCTTATGATGTCAGTCATGGGAAGGCAGTGCTTACCCAGCTACTGTAGGACCTAACAGAGAAGGGGAGCGATAGAGAGGAGCTGGATGTTATGAATTCCACTCCCTCTGTGTAGCCATTGGTGGTACAAATTAAAGAATGACCCCTGCTGGTGGTTCCACATTTTCTGTGCCGGTGAGGGGTCTGAAGCCACTGTGCTCAGCTCTTCGACTTCTTCAGTGTAACCACAACAGGACTTCATTGCTCAACACCGAGGAAAGAAAGTACAGTCTTTTCAATAAATGCATTATATTTCATTTCAGCCAACGGTGAGTTTCCACCAGTGGCCACCAGCACAACAAGGCTGCCGTTTAGACCAACCATCATGGCGACACCCCCGTCGTTTGAAGGCCCAGATTACTGTAAGTGTTTAAATAAGAGAACACACACTCACACTGTCTGTGCATCTGTTTCTCTCTGTCTGTCCTGCACTCTCCTTTGCTCTGTATCATACTCTCTCTCTCACACACACACACACATGTATGCTTGCATGGATTAATGATTCACAATTACTCTAGACATGCTGAACATGGGCTGCAACAAAGTAAGTGTGCCCCCTACTGGTCTGCACCGTGTCCACAGCCAACAGAGTGCTGCAGGGATCTCCTTTGGCATTAAATGGAGCAGGACGGGCAGTTTTGAAGTGTAAAATCCTCCAATTTGTCTCCTGAGAATGTCAATGGAACCACTTACACAGACTTGACATTTTCCACCTAGCACTCTCTCACTTCTCTGCTTCAAAAGGGTAAGGACAAGCAGAGATTCAATTTCTATATTTAAAGTCATAAGTTACTTTCATATCAAACCTGCTCTAAAACACATTTCCTTAGCTAGTAGTTATGAAATGCTCGAGGTACACTGGACTTGTTGAGCTTCTGTGCTGAAAGATATCAGCCAGTACAATTTTAGAGTTACACTGTATGGTCAGTCTTTATTGAGGCATACTGGATACTCCTTTTTTCAGAAATAGTTTGCTGACAAGCATGTAATGACTTAGCACTTGTACGAATGTTGAATGAATGTGAACTTTGTCTAGCACTTTGCAGTTTTCCATTTCAAACTGATGATTGGTGTGGACAGTGTTCTCACACTCCAGGATTGTAATTGCATTCATCTATATCTTGTTTTCTCTCCCAGGCAGCATAAAAGGCTTTTGTGACATTCATACGCTGTTAAAAACTCTGCAAATCAATTTGGGAGGGTACAGAGGCTAGCCTTCCATTTGAAACTGAATCACATACACACTACAGGCCCTAAAAGACCCACTGATAAACTGATATGAATCATCACGTTGTGCATGCAAAGGCCAGAGCCAATAAACTTTCTCATCCTACATGAAAAAAATAATAATATTATAACAATTATATTATAATAAAAAAATATTGGTCAGTTGTCTTTATTTTGTTATCCAGAGACATTGTGCATGACGCACAAAACAACTCACCATTTTAATGCCAGTGTTAGTCTGTTGTAATGTCATTGAGGGATAATATTTGCATATCACCAGTATCATATCAATATCATATAATATATCATATCACCATTGATTGGAAATAAACATTATATTATTACATTATATGTGCTTATATCACTATCACTATCACCATCGGCAACTGGCCAAAATGAGTTGGAAAATATCGGCATATTGGATATTGGTCCAATACAAATATTAAAATCCAACATCGTCCATCCCTAGTTTCATTACATGTTCTGAAAACAATTTAAAAATTGGTCTGAGATAAAAGTTTCTACATCACTGATTGAAGGGGAACTCTACAGATTTTACACATCAAAGTCCACTTACAGGTGGAGGGGAGTACTGCAGCACATGTGAAAAAAGTTTTAGAAAGTCTTGTGTGGCTCCAAAGGGTGCTGCCTCAAGTGATGTCAGTTACACCAGTTAGGGATTAAGACGCCTGGTTTGAAAATGAAATAAAATATGGGCGTGTGAAGCTTGAAAGAAGAGGGCTTACCGGACTTCTGAAGCCCACTCCTCATCTTTGCCTGAGGATAACGGGCAAAGTCTACATAAGCCACTGGCCAGCAGGTTTGACAAGGAAGAAGAATGGAAAAAAAGACAATATCTCTGCTTCTGCTGCATTGGTTTTGATCCTCTTTTTTTAAACTTCCCATTGTGAATCTGACAATGTTATAGTTGTAGTGATGCTAAATCTTTGGAGTAGTCCTTTAAGCCATTCAGACAGCTCTCCCATACTGACTTCCTTCATTAAACATACAGCATTTCTTCTGTTGAACAGCTGCTGTTCACCAACTAGACCTGACACACCACAATATGTAGAAGTGATGTTTGAGCCATAACTACAATGCTCAATGGCAGACCAATATGGACTAATAGTCAACTTAGCATGTGAGGGCTCTAATATGTTAATTTCCTGATCTTTTTGTGCAGAGACTTGTCAGACTGAATGTCTGTGATGTGGGTCAGTCTTTGGTCTTGAACACAGAGCCGTCTGTGTGTCTCTCTGGACTCAGACAGGGACAGTAGAAGATCAGACATCAATGTTTGGCCAGCTAACATGATTTGATAATGTTACAGGATTATGCATTGAAACGGAGCCACAGGCATGGGTCACTCAGCAAACAAAGGCTACTCTGACAGTCACGCTGAGCCGGATGGCATCTGAGGAAACATTGCACATACAATATTATATAAAGGGTATTTCATACCGGGGAGTTTGTTGCCAGGATTTAGCTGCAAGGGCAGCAACAAAAAGGTTATTTTAATGTGCTTACACAGGTAATGTTCAGTATGGTTACAATAAAGCCAGACAACTTAAATCTCCTCAGAGAAAGATGGGACTTTGAGATCACACTGCTTTCGCCCTTGTGATTATCATAGATATTAACTCTGGAGGGAAAGAAGTTGAACTTGCAGTTATACCTTGGCCATTTCAAAGACAGCCTTGAGCGGTTAACATTCGCCAAGCGTCTCCCTTCTCCTCTCCTCGAGCTGATGCTTTGACGTCTGTGGGGCAGGACAGCAAGCCTGATGAGGGTTTTAGCTCAGCAGACCTGTCACTCCGACAAGGCTCTCCTCTTCCCCCGACACGCTCAATGATTAACCCCCACCGACGTCAACGTCTCTTGTCTCCTCTCACTCGCCCCTTCATCTTTCCTTTCACTCTGCCACCATATCTGTGTCCAGCACATTTTGTTCGCTTTTGTTTGGCCATTTGTTTCCCATCTTCGCCATTTAAAAGCTGCTATTGACTGTCTGTTGGTTCACATTACTGCCCTCCCACCCTGCCATCGTGTCTGTCTGTCAGTGCTCCCTCTGATCTCAGTCTGTCCTACTTCTTCCCCCTGCTCTCTTTTTTTCCCCTTCACCCCAACTTCACCTTCATTCTTTTCCTTCTTCGTGTTCTTTCCCCCCGTCTCCATTGATTCCCCACTATTCTGGCAGCAGTCACTTTCATTTCTCACCACTCTCACAACCTGTGCGGCACCCGCCTCTCACTGCTGACTCATCTGCTGCGTTGGGGTGGGAAGTGAAAAAGTCAACCTAGATGAGCTTGCTTCACTTTCTTTCTTTGGTTACCTCTCCTGATGGGAAAGGTATGTGTCGCTAACCTCAAGATGAGTGCGGGGCTTATTTTTCTCTGGCCATTCACTGTGTGTGTGTGTGTGTGTGTGTGTGTGTGTGTGTGTGTGTGTGTGTGTGTGTGTGTGTGTGTGTGTGTGTGTGTGTGTGTGTGTGCATGCGTGCATGTGTGTGTGAGAGAGAGTTGTTGACTAAGATACCTGTTTTCATGTTCTTTTAAGACAATAAAACAACATTCCATAACACTTGCATCAAATTCCATTATATTTACACCTTATCTGCAAAAGCATAGCAGTACAAGCATTAGCTTCTTTGAACAGACAGCACATTTTCATATCAAGGTGCTCCACTTCCGCTCATGCAACAACAGACAACAACAAAAGTTCTTTGGAGTCGATGAAAACTGGCATTGAATCAAAGACAGAAGGGATGGTGATTGAAACAATCCCATTGGCTCTTGAAAGTAACTGACAGCAGATGTTGGTCCCAGAACGTTTTGGCCATGCTTGTTAATTAGCTGTAGAGTGGAGATGTGAGTCTATGCTTCACTCTATGCTTGTTCATAAACACTGGCCTGCGGCAATCAGTTAGCTAGTTGTTGTTACTTTGAGTTTTAGAGGGGGAACATTAGTCACCAAGACAGATATGAGACTGATAACGAGCAGTGCAACACGAAACAGGCTTTTGTAATTAATTGGACTCTTGTGCTCCATAAGCTTTGTACTTAGCATTCAGAGCCATTCATGGCGTGCCAGCCTTGATCCATCTTTCTAATCGCTGGCCCAAGGAGGACAACTGTCACAGGATAAGGAGGATGTGGCTACATGCTAAGAGAGGAAAGCAGCGCAAGGCATGTAAAAGCATGCGAAAACAAGTACGGATGTCTTCGTTGTGCTTCTTAAGTGCTTTCCTTTGAAGGTACTTTGCTCACGCATTTCAGATCAAACTGTAAAACCAGGCAGTAGTGATTGAATATAATTTAAGATTCTGTTACGGTATAATCTGTTTGTCGCCTCAAATGTTACATATTTTAGTGTTCTGTTTTGCTCTAATATGAGAATGTTTGTCACCAGGCTGCCACGTCAAAAATGAATGTGGGGAGGACAGAGAGGGACTCACACACTATAATGTACGCTCACTATAGTGTGCAGCTACAATAATGTTCAAAATCTCACATATTCAACCAAAAAAGCAGTGGTGCAGACAACAGTAGAACTCAAAGGACCAAGCACAGGATGTTGAGCCACAGTCTTCATTACACAGTTAATGTTGAGAATACTTGTTTCGTAACATGTCAAATTAAAGCTTAATCACCTCCTGATAATCACAATGAATTGTCGTTTAATTTTCTGTTTGGGTGACGGGGTTATTTTTACCCTGCAGTGACTGATCAGTTGTGACTGGCTTATCTGTCCCATCTGTGTTTCTTTTCAGTCATAACAGATGCTGCGATGGCGTTATTAAGAGCATTTAACTCAACATTTGTCAACTAAATAAGAAAATTATGCTAAACCAAGGTGTCGTTTAAAGCAGGAAGATGTAATCTCCTGGAGAAAGACAGTTGATTGTTGAGTGTCATCCCCAGATTGTCAACTACTGAAGGTTTGGGTTTGCAGATCGGGTCAGACGCCAACCTAAAGTGTCAATATTTGACAACCTGAGGATGAAACTCAACCATAAACTCCAATAAGTTAAATTTTTTTGCGGTAGTAGTGTAGTAGAATTCTTTTCACTGTAAACCCCAAAGAACAACATTTGCATGAGAGGTTCTGAGATGTAGGAATTGTGAGGAATGAATTTTTCTATGACATTTTTGTAAGAGGAATACATCCTTATTCTTAGCAGGTGTTCAGACCCAAAAGCACATAAACAATGCATGGGGCACTGGGGAACAGATCCCTGAATTTAAGGCTTATCAGACACATAGATACTGTACAGTGGCTTTTACAGTTCTGGAATGTTGTTGGGGCAGCATTTTTTTATGTTTTGTGACAACAATCCCAAGGTTCACAGCGCAAATATGCAGTTCATGTTTCAAAGTAAACCTCCAGGAATGTAAGCTTGCTCATCATACCGCATTAGGCAAAACTTGAACCATGACCAGGGCCCCTTTGGGGGAGTCGCGTTCTGAGCCTGGCATAGTCCAACCCATAAAGCTCTAATCGGCTCAATTGTTTCTCCAACTGAGAAAAAAGTGACATGTAACCAGGCTATTCCATTCATGGTTCAATCCGGGGGGAAAAAACACCACAAATAAAGAAATTGATGCCAAAAGCTGCCTTCAGATGATAATAAATCTGCTCTTGGCTCGCTGCTATTTAGGGCACTGAAGACGTGATGAAAAAGTGCCCTTAAGCATTAGACTTAGCCAAGTTTGTAAACTATACGCCTATTCACAAACCTTAAAGCATCATCTGACTGCTGTCATTTCGTCATGCATTACTTTCCCTCGCAAGATCACTTACAGCTGTTGTCATGAAAGGTCAGCAGAAATTGAGGTCAAAGCTGAAATAATTTGACCTTTGAGTCACGCCAAGGGTAGCAAAGTCCACCTCACTGGGCGCCATAGGAAAACAACGACACAGCCAGTGCAGAGCAGTTTTACAGCTAATCATGTGTGGGCACCATTACAACTCATTTAAATAGCAGTTCAACACAAGTGGTGATCATTTTTTCAGGAAACTGAAAGAGTCTCAATGCTTCATTTAAAACTATTCAGAGGCTGAACTGGGCACTGAAACACTTGTTTTGTTGTAAGTGATTGGCCCAAGGACTCCCTTTGTCATTCATAAAGAATGTTATGCTTACTGTAGTCTTGTTTCATAATGTTCAAAGGAGATAAAGACTGCTAGAGCATCACTGTCCGTATAGAAATGTGATCAGAGACATTTTTCTGTCAGACTCTTTGTTTGTCTCCATCTCTTGCAATGCCCATTTCTTTGATGGAGGCCAGTGTTTTATGATGATGGCAAAGTTCACAGAAAAGGAGATTCATATAATAGTCAGGCAGAGTGAGAGAGTCTCCCCCGGGGACATGTAAGTGCATAGTGTGTGTGTGTGTGTGTGTGTGTGTGTGTGTGTGTGTGTGTGTGTGTGTGTGTGTGTGTGTGTGTGTGTGTGTGTGCAGCAGGTCAGAGGGGCTGACGAGTGTGTACACCACACTTATTAGAGAAGACTATCATCTGTGAGAGCACATCTTGTTTTTGTTTGTTCTGCCAAGTGCCCATCACAGAATGGCTCATTACACCACTTGTGATTGTGTGGTCGTGTGTGTGTGTGTTTGGCGTGTGTGTGTGCGTGTATGTGTGCGTGTGTGTCTGTGTGTGTGTGTGTGTGTGTGTGTGTGTGTGTGTGTGTGTGTGTGTGTGTGTGTGTGTGTGTGTGTGTGTGTGTGTGCATTAGAACCCACTCATATTGATGGACCAACAAGATCGATCAGCTGGGTTGAAGTGTGAAGCCAAACCGCACCCTAGGGAGATGGGAGAGAGCAAGCGTACGGGAGACTTGGCTGTCTTCAATACACGCAGCGCTAATGTCAGAAGGTCGAGCTCACTTTACCTAACAAGGATCTTATTCATGTCAAATAGTGTAGAATTCACTTCTTCTTCTTCACTCCTTTTTCTTAAGCATATCCTACCTTAACTGATTGCCATCTCACAGTAACCCATTAAGTACAGTGGGATTTAAGACTAAAGCACTGTTTGGCTATGGAGGCTTTTCTGCTCCACTGATGGATTTATTTCCAGCCGTCTTTACTCTTTTTTTACCTTGTTGGGTGCTGAAAATACTGACTTGAGGGATCAATTTACTCCTGCTGGATGGGAGCCAGGCAGAACTCCAGTCACCCCCCACCAATGTTTATTTTACAGTAGGAGTGCATTTGCTAAGACCAGGCTCAACTCCAAATCGTTCTCTTACCATAGTGGTGTTTAAAGTGATTTTGAAAGTATTGGCCTGCTTGCAATTGCCTCTGCTGGCAACACTTTACCAAACTCAAAAGAGCTTTTGTAGGAAGGAGGGCTCTTGGACCAGTCATAATAAGGATCAGACTGACAAACGCGATGCTCGACATGCACTACATGGAATGCTAGCCATGGTTTGGATTGGCAGCAACAGAAACAGGCACGCAAGATGAATGTTTTTCTGTGGCTTTAAAATGATTACAGTCCAAAATCACACTTCTCTTGTGAAAGCACATTTTTTGCCACAACTCAACTGTGGATAATTAATAAGACATACAGGTACACACTTGCTAAATAAACCAGCTTTCAGCAGTTATTTTCCTCAGTCACAGGAAATGGATTTTGGCGAGAGATCCTTGTAAATACTGGGATCTCAATTCCTGGGTTCCCGCTCTAATAGGCACTACACAGCAGGCAACTTGAACAGCGAAAGGTGAGAGCATCATAAGCTTAAGTTGTACTCGTCTCCTGCCAGCTCTTCTCTTTCCCGTGTATCCCGTCAACATTCAATCAGTTTACTTTAAAAAGTAAAAAAGCTCAATCTGTAAGTTTCTTATCACAAACAGTTTTACAATCACATAGAGCTGCAACTCAGAGGCTATGAAAGCCATTGAGTTGTTCTGGAATGACTTTGACTTCGCATCCCGGCTCTGAAATGAATGACAAGTATAGTCTCCGAGCGTTCACAGCCGGTCAGAGTGAGAATGAAGAGAGAGAGAAGCAGAGGTGCTTCACTCCCTGGTGTCTTCCCTGCTGCTCTGTGTTCATAAGCCTTAAATCAGGATTTAGCACTGCAGTGTTAAGTCCGTCCACGTCCAACTGACAAGACTAATCTCGTGCTAATTACAGTGAAAAGAACTCCAATTAGCACCGACACATGGGATTACACGGAAAATGAGGAGAAATTTTTGTCACCTGTGATCCTGTCACCACGTCCCCTGTTGCACTTGTGAATATGATGATAGTAGCAGCTCGTGAGTAGCCCACAGTGTGCCGCCCCAATATGTGATAATTTTCTTCATATCTCTGTATTTTGGTTTTATTGATGTGAAACTGGAGGCGTGGGGAATGTTGAAGTGGTGTGAATGTGAGACAAAATTATAATGAGTCTGCGGTGCACTGTGAATTTCAGACGCTCTATCATCTTTAAGTTTGCCTAAGTGCATGTGTGACTGAATACAGAATGTGTTCCTCTACAGCTGTGCGCTCATATTAAGTGCTAAATGTTTTTTTGTATTTTTTTCCCTTTTTCTCCATGTGCAGCCAAAAAATGGATTTTTCATACCTGTGGAGCTGTGGGACCTGAAGGCCCAACTCCCACTCAGTGCCTCAACTCCTACAGGAACAGCAACGTCAACGTGACAGTAGGCACCCGAGGGCCCTTCAAAGGCATTCAAACGTGGCGGGTCCAGGAAACTGGCACCTACAGGTACGGCTGTTGCCAGAGTATAAAGCCTCAGAGCACACATCAAACCGTACCATTATTCATACAACACCCACTCTGTAACAGTTGGGTCTCTTTTTTAAGGGTCTGAGTAGATTGTGGGGCCAATCATTAGGTATATTCACTTGGCACCATAAGCACTCAGCATAGGAACATAAAAATACACACTTAACCTTTCTTTCCCAGACATCAGCACACTCACAATTTTTGCTATTATAACAGACTCTTCTTCACGCCCACCTCCAGTCCTCTGTGCATCAGCAGTGCATCAATCTTCCACAAGCAAACAGAGAAATATCACTATCAGATTCGTGCAGGAGGGAGCAGATGCTAGAGTAATGGCAACTAAATAGCATGATTCACTGACTCCAAAATCCCCAAAACCACCCGCCTCCATGGCTATGTTGGTGGCCTTCGAAATACCTCAACAATCAGCCTCGGCACCTTGACCTCACACTGTGTTCTGCTCTAGGATTAATGCTGTAAGATCCACCACCTTGTGCGGGGATCAATATTCCTCCTGTGGGCATTCATGACAACATGAGGCGTTTAACTTGGATCGGACTTGGATGGTTCAAACAAAAACGTCTCTGAAAGCTGCAGGCCTCCCACATCAACACGAAAACAAACAGACACACACACAGACACGCACACACTTGTACACACACACAACCAGCTACACTCAGCCAAAACCCTTGAGTCTTAAAATACCTAACTAACAAACAGCGTGGACTGTCTTAACACATGTCCTGGAGTTTTGGAAAAACACCTTCTGTCTCCACACAAACTCCAGACTTGTGGTCTTGATGCAGGCCTGGTTAAGCTGGCAGAGTCTGTAAATGAAGCTGACAGACGGCCACAGAGATGAATATGCGCTCTGCATCTCCCAAAAGTCATTAGGCAAACAGCTGAGGTAGCTACTGAGCACCGGGCAGCGTTCTCTCTCCCCCCAACCAAGCACAACCACCAGGGAAGAGAAATATCGAAGCGCTCCCAAAAACCAATCAAGTTGTTTATTTTTTTTCGGCCTGGCAAGAAAACTGGAGCATTTGAAATTAGTGTCTGCTGCTACAAAGGTGTGTGTATTTGTATGTCTGTTTCTGTGTGACTGTGTGCACACACTCTGTATTCTGTGCCTGGTTTTGTGTGTGTGTGTTTTCAGAATAGTGAACCATGCTAGGTCAAAATATTTTCTTTATTAAAATCGCCCGGGGTGAAAGTGTTTCCAAATTAATTTTGGTTTTATTTAATGTTGTGCACCACATCACAGGAGTAATACACAAGGACTGTTTATCAGCCTTGAGGTACCTCTCATAATCAATACTGTACAGCTTAGAATATACAATAAATACATTTTCCCCTTCGCCCATAAAAAACTCTCAAACCTAAATGCAAACAGTGAAAAATGTAACCAACATCTCATTTCCTTTATCATTAGGATAATTATCCTGCTGATGAGATTTTTTAATGCGTGTGTTGTTTGTGTCTGTGTGTGTCTCTACACATTACACCCCCAGAATAACAGCCTATGGTGCAGCTGGCGGTCGAAGCGTATTGGCCATGAGCCGGTCCCATGGTGTCTACATCACAGGAGACTTCCTGCTGAGGAAGGGCGAGCAGCTTTACATCCTGGTGGGGCAGCAGGGAGAGGACGCATGTCCCAATGTAAGTATTTTTTAATTCCCTATAGTTCTGCTATCATGCTGTAAAAAGATCTTCAGGAATATAAGAGGGCCTGTAGTCTACAGTATGTCAAAAGTAAGAAAGAAAGTAGAAAAAAGTGTTGCACACTCTGGCCCTCAGGCCTTCCTCAAGATCATGATTGTTGATCTATTATAATGCAGATTCAATTCATGCATCTACTTAAAATAGCTGTAAATATGCTGTGTTGTTCCACTTTCTGAATTATTTTTCCTTATGCATGTTTGTTTTCTCAAAATGATGGCAATTTAGGAAGATTGAAGTTGCTTTTATATGAATAGCTCTGGGGAAATATCAGAAACACTCCTTTTTCTCTCAGTTGCCTGGAGATGCTCGTCCCTGTCTGTCTTTGATTGACAGCAGCTGACAGAGCAAATATACATGGGGACAGAAAAAAAGCTATTTTATTTCAGTTGGACTTAAATAGGATAATGTCCTGAAAGAATTCTCTCTGAAATAAAAGGTTGCATCCAGCGATTCACCACTTGGACCCTGAGGGGGTCCCTGAACCTCACTTTGGATACCCATGCTCTAAATCGTCACATTTTACAGCCACCAACAACTGTTTAAATCTGCGATCGAAGCTCACAGTGATCTCCCCGTTGTCTCTCTTAAGTTTACTTCTGTTCCTTTGCCAGGGGTGGCTGTCATCCATTATGCTCTGGAGTTTCTTCACTGGCAGTATAGCAGCTTGCTTCCCCTCACAGTTCACAACACTGAGACTAAACCCCCACACAATCCCTCTAGTCGTCAGTGAAACCATCCATCATCCGCTACTTAAACGCTTGAAAACTAAGGCCTGTCCTGCCACTGAAAATCGGGGGAAAGGGGTTAGGTGCCAAAATTGGCACTTATCATTTTATGTTTTTTTACAGGAGGAAAATAATAATAGATCCTTAACATTTTTTGACAAAACACAGAAGTAGACTATAGAGCTGTTGATCAGAGCTTAAAATACAAGTTGTAGGAAGTGAATTATTAAAAGCTGCTGATCTAGCAGCCCTCCTGTATTACAGCAGTTATTCCAGGACGTGAAGCACCTGAAGTGTTTGTTGTGCTTTGTGGCTTTGTTTTCAAGAGGCAGAACGTCCTTACCACTGTTATCCAGTCATTAGTTTTTAACGGTATGTCTTGAAGTGCTCAGTAAAGACAGCAGAGAGGGACTGGGCTGTTCCAAAATGAGACTGAAAGTCATTTAAGGCTCCTCTTTTTTACCCCCAGTTCTGACAGCGAGGAGCGGCAACTCTCTCCAAGGGTCACTCTGAAAGTGATTTGTGCTGTGGAACAGTGTTTTCTCACACCTATCCTTCCCTCTAGTGAGGGAAATGATACCCCCCTTGTCCTGACAAATACTCCCTCTCTGTGGGCGTCTTTCTCTTTCTACCATGCACACACACACACACACACACACACACACACACACACACACACACACACACACACACACACACACACACACACACACACCTCCTTTCTGTCTTCTTTTTCCTGCAGACTCAAACTCAAATTCAAAGAGCGGAGTTGCAATGACAGAACAGGGCGAGTGAGGAAAACTCTCCCAGAACATTTGAATGCACTGCCTTATCCCCCCTCTGGCTGTCACTCACAGTCACTTAAGTCCCGCCCCTCAGAGCTCAGGTTCAGACAGATGAGGCAGTCGAGGGAGCGATGAGCGACTGTGAGAGTTAGTGTGTGTCTGTCTGTGTGTGTGTATGTGTGTGTGAGCGAGGGGAGGAAACTTCTGCCCTCTCACTCACAGAGTAGACTGGCTCCAGGCAGTTCAGCATGATAGCACACACAAGGCAGACACATCAATTCACAAAACCTCAGCTGTGGCAAAGCCCCCGCATCCAGCATCATTTGCCAACAAAACATCCAGTTTCATTTTTACAAAGAGGCTGTATTTCTGGGAAACAGAGTGGAACAACGACAAGCTGACTGAAAAATGAAATGCGCAGCTTTTGACTGTTTAAACAATCAGTTAAAATGACAAAGATGACATTGTGTTATTGGTAAGCAGCAAAAAAATGTGGAATGTGAAAATAAATCAAATATTCTAATAGAGATACAGCTTGACAAACCTTAACCTCTTTGGTGAATTAATTCGATATAATATTAATCTTATTTAATTAATTTAATTGTGTAAACATACTAACTCTGCCAAATCTGTCTCTATTAACACATCTGCTACATACTGTAATTAACTATTCAGTATAGAGGTGGTCAATCTTAAAGAGTGATCAAGATCTAAAATTGTCAAAACGTCCACCCCTAATTCAGTATAGATGTAGTGTACGTACATCAACCTCCTTTACTCCACTTAAGTTGCAAACAGCATATAAATAAACTCTTCCTCTTATTGTGTCACTGACATTATGCCATCACTGTGAATAGGACGCTGCCATGTAAAAAAAAAAGGGTCAACGAAAAAAACTGTAAAAACTGAAATGTCACTGGAATTGTATTTCTAAGGGCAACATTGAGCCCCGCTTCTCAGTTCCTGCCTGCATGTCCATTTTTTCAGCTGGCCATTTGCTGGCAATTCTAATGCTAAAACCTCAGACTCACAGCAGCTGGGGCTTGGCAACTGCTCAGCCTTCTCATACACATCTGACATCCATGAAAACAATTCCTCTGTGAGCTGACATCTCTCTTCCTACCTGCAGTCCAACGGCATACTGAACAAGATCTGCCTGGAACAAAGCGGCCCAATGGTGAACAAAACTCAAGTGAAAGGGGGCGGAGGAGGAGGCGGTGGAGCTACGTATGTGTTCAAGGTAAGGAGCTGGTGAGGGGATGACAAACTCAGGGGCAGGGAGATATTTTATATGACATATTTAGGAAATGCACATAATGTATAGTGATTTTGATTTGTAGGATATTCCAGTAATGAATATGTGTCCCGTATATCAAATCGGCCTAGTTTCTCTGTTGCTAAAAGTAGAATACAAATTACACTGCAAGTTTGGGAATACTGACATGTTGTCAGTTCACTGTATCATTCAAGCATTTCATATTATTGAGATAACAGTAGTGGTCTGCTGTCAATCATTATATCAATGATCCTGAAACACGAGTCAAGAATCCACCAGAGACACAAGCTATTTTGGGTCTCTACTCTCATCACTGAACAGATAAGCTGACCGACAGGCTGAGCTTTCACAAGTCAAAGTATTCCTTTAAAGGAAGTTTGATAAATATGTGGATTTGCTTTCTTGCCGAGAGTTAGATGGGAAGAGTGATACCACCATGTTCATTCCATGTCTGTCTATTAAATATGAAGCTACAACCAGCAGCCGATTAGCCTTTCCTTATGTGGAGTACAATTTCTTTGCCTAGGGACTTGGCCAGGCCAAGAAACAGTCCAGCATAATAACCCTCCTGTGAAGTGGGTAATTGTTCTTTGTACGCCTAGGTGTTTGAATGAATTAAACAATGGAGACATAATATGTTAATTGGGGAGCTTTGGAGGTGCTCGTAGGGAGAATTAGCTGAATGTAAACAATTGACTATGAAATAGTGGATGTAGCTTCTGGGTCTGAAAAGTGAAGCCAATGCAGATTGGATTCTTTCTAATGACCAGCAGGAGGCAACTCTACTGGTTGCAAATAGAATTCTGATTGCATGTAAGCTTATGAGAAAGTGGCCCTACTTCTCATTTAATTGATTACCTCAGTAAACAGCTTCATTAGAGTTTATTGTTTTAATTGCTAGTTTGGAGTCTTCTTCAGCACAGCATGATGTTAATTTTGTGACTTGTGGTCAAATAGATGAAGAAGTAGGGTATGTTTTAGAGCTTGGCTACTTTGTGATTGACAAGTCACTACCTTGAGTATCCTTGAGTTCTCAGGCAGATCCAATCAGGATATCTTCCCAATCTCTAGCCTCTTGTCTGAATATGATCACTTCTGATGGTGATGGCCATAATGCCAAACTTGAGGCTGCAAAAAATGAGTTAATTCACAAACCAATGGTTGAGGTCACAGTTGCTTTACACAGGACGCCTTTAATCTTCCCAAAGCAAAGAAGCAAATAAGCGTGTTTTTCAAAATGTACAACTACTCTTTTGAAGAGCAGATACCGCTACGTAACTCTAACTGTAAACAACAATGACCCAGGTGGACAAGGGAGTGTATATCCCCCTCATCATCGCTGCTGGGGGAGGTGGCCGGGGTTACAGCAGCCAATCACAGACCCAGCTGGAGCAGATGGACTATGACCCCAACCAACCGGGACGCAATGGGAAGTCACACGCTGCAGGTACACTATACACAGCTTTGATGTGTGTGTTGGTACCATTTGTATGTGTGTGCAGCAGATTGTGTGTGGGCTATGTGCACGTTACTGGAAATGAACAATCATTCTTAGTGACTGCATTTGAGCATTAGTGAGAGAGCTTGATGCAGCGAGAAAGACACTGTGTGGTGTGTATAAGATTTTGAGACTTTGGTGCAAAATGATTGAATAGAAGAGAGTAGATGACTTATATCCCATTACACTTCTGTAGTGTATATGGCTCATCTTTCCCCACTTTAAAATGAGGAAGGCTTTGTCTATCCTGTTCCCCTCTGCATGCACACAAAGTAATAAGCTGAGTTTACAGGTAGCCTGAGGTGGAAGTGTTTATTTGCATGTCTACCTGTACTTGTAAACACATCCATTTTTCCTGAAGGTGTTTACTCCTGTCTTAATGCAGGACTTTCATAGACATTCCACCTCTGTGTGCCAGTGTTTGTATTTTGGCGAAAAACAAAACACAGTGTGGCCCTTCTCATGATTATTCATACCGAGCACTTTGTCCCCCGTCAGTGCCGGGCAGAGCTACATGCTCCGTTCTACCAGTGCAGTGCTACATTAATGCTCACTTCAGGTTCTATTATTCATGTGCTCTGAGTTGACGAACAGCCCAGAAAACATAAGATATTGATTTTACATCTTCACAAAGCCAGGGGTTTACTTTTGAGGAAACCTGGTGAATGATAAATGAAATATTCAGCATGTCTGGGGGGGTTTATTGCTAGTGTGGTGAGATGTGTTTTTTTTTTTTTGTTTGTTTGTATCTCTCAGGCTTCACAGGAGGAGGAAAATGAAGAGGGGAAATTAAATTGGCTAGTGTTTGGGAATATGGGAGGGATTAGTTTTAACTTTATTAGCTATAACTTTAATCTCCTGTTACCAGGGCTCTTTTAAGGGATTTTTATGTTTTTGTAGTTTCTTGTTATCACTAATAGGGGATTGTCGTGTGTGTGTGTGTGTGTGTGTGTGTGTGTGTGTGTGTGTGTGTGAGAGAGAGAGAGAGAGAGAGAGAGAGTGTGAGAGAGAGAGAGAGAGAGAGAGAGAGAGAGAGAGAGAGAGAGAGAGAGTGCGTGTGGGTGTGTGCCTATAGACATACAATAGAACATCCACTCAGTTTAGCATCATTTTTCCACAAGTTTGATATACGTAAGAACTCACTGGCCCAATCCCAATGTCTATGGCATTAAGCCCTGAACCCTCACCTAATTAGCTGATGTCAACTGGTAAGTGATTGAGTGAGAGAGGCAGCAAGAGGTTGAAATAGTAGAAATAGGAATTGGACCACACTTTGTGACTTTTCACCTTACCTTGTGGGTTTGGGACTTTTTATTTTACGTTTTAAAATATAAAAAATTAATCATTAAATTAATCAGATATTCAAGAGAACCATCATCGGCATTATCATTGTTTTATTATCTATTGTTGTAACGATTCTGGGCTTCCCTGGGTGACCAATGGTAACCCTATGTTTAACGTTACAAAGCTATGAACTGTGGGACTTAGAGCCCTCATGCACATGAAGATTTGACAGGGGGACAGCCCTAAGCCTTTACCAGGAACGTGCCTCTAAGTCAGTGAGTGTGGACATTGGGATTGAGCCACCCTCTCTGTCTGTTCCTCTGTCATACACTCTGATTCCCCACACAGCACATAACTCCACATCATATCAAAGGTGTGTTGTGTCTGTTGACAGGTGGAGGCGGAGGTTGGAATGACAGTGCTCCTGTCAGTCAGGGTGGCAGACCGCTGGTGCTGGGAGGCCAAGGAGGGCAGGCCTGTCAAAAGTTCTGGCAGACCCATGGTGGCTTTGGGGGCGGCGGGGGTGGCTGCATGTCCGGCGGTGGTGGTGGAGGCTACAGAGGTTATTACTGAGTTTTTTCTTTCCTGAAAATTTCAAAAATAAATTGTCTTGAACTGTAAGGTATGACCCAAATGCATGTCCTGTAGTGCCGTGTGTGTTTTATACTGGATGTGACAGAGTTAATAGATCAGGGATCAGGCTGAATAACAGACAGCTGCATGTCCAGTTATTCTCTGTTCAATCAGCTGTAAGTCGCTATGGATTAGACCATGTATCGTTCATAACTGTCAGTGGAAAGTACACAGCATAAGGCATGAAAAGAAAAAAACATAATAAAGCAAATTGGCAGGTAAGCATATAACTACTGCATGACTCATTGGGACACACAAAATGAAAAGTGTGAAATATTTCAATACAAATATGTATATGGGAAGAAAGGGAGAAAAATCTGCATATGATGTGACGTTTACACACGTCCTTGTGTTTCTGTCGAGATGATACATATTTAAAATGTTATTCCTATAGAATCTACCATGTGTGTTCTACCTAAAGTGTGATCACTGTGTCTGCCCTCCTGCCTTCTAGGTGGAAATACCTCGCTAGACGACAACCCCAAACATGATGGCGATGACGGAACATCCTTCCTCGGCCCAGAGGGAGAGCCCTTCCTTTATCCTCTAAAAGGTAATGAGTTTAAAACACAGATGAACTAGTCAGCAGTCAACATCTGGGCCAGATGGATATAACTTCGAGTAGGCTCACGATTAAAACTGTGTGTACACAGAAAGACAGAAATATGCACATGCATTCTTTTCTTCAGATTCATAAATCTGTGTTTATATGGAGTGCTGTTTTATAAATCTCAGCTGTGGACCGAGGTGCACACGCACAGGCTTCATTTGTGCACCACAATTTGCCTCAAACATCCGTTTACATATCGATACTTGTGCTCATTCGACCTGTCAATGACAAGAACTGCAAAGAAAAATTGCAATTTAACCCTTTGAGTTGAATTGACGAGGTTCACTATTAGAACAGCTGTTATTTCCCACGCCTGTGACTATCTATAGCACCTGTGCCACCACTTCATAACATGTATTATTAAATCATAATCACAGTAATATCACAGTCATCATTATTTAATGTCAGGAGGCTGACCAATGATACACTTATAGAGCTCATATTGAAACAGACTTTACAAAGCACTTTATTCTGGTTCACATAAGAAGATCATTAACAGGGCAATAGCTGCTCCAGTGTGAATAAAGAGAATGATACCATTCATCACTCAGACAATTTAAAATGAAGTTTGTTAATCTAAATACCATTCTACCTAATGCTGTGTAGACTGCAAAATAATAACACAGTCAGTAGTACTTGGCAATCAACCTAAACAAACAATGAATGAATGAAATATAAGGTGAGAGATGTAACCTTATAATGTTGTAGCTCTCACCTAATGTTCATTTCCCCTGCTGCTATCTCTATAAAACCATGTATGCACATGCTCTGAAGCATGTGTGAGGTATGCACATTCCCGGTTTATGTGTGGTTAAAGGCGAACACGTGTTTTTAGCCTACACATCGTTGATACATCCAGCCCCTGCAGTCAGGACATTTGTATTCTGCATTTGATAGGTTTGTAGTATTTGTAGGTGAGAGTTAATGTGTTTGTACTTCACAGGATGATGAGAAAAAAATGTTTTTGCTATTGACATTTTAAATTAGTTTTTGTTGTGGTACATCTGGTTTGCAGGTTTTCTACACTACAAGCTTTCAAAGCACGTAACTAATATAGATTTGTGCTGCAGGATGAGAATGAGACATCAGAAAAGGATATTGTCAAAATGTACAGCAGATATTGGCTGCCATGGAGGGATGAGAGTCGTGGAGTTTTCCGCTCTGACAGAAGACACAACCAGATCATTTAATTGATTAAAGCAGCTCCACATAGAGAGAAGGAACCGCTCAATAAATCCATCTAGTGTTGAGCAATCCCTGCCCTATTCTTCTTGTACTTTTGAACATAAACATAAACACATTTCAGACTGAAAATTTTTAGCTGTACCGATAAGCTTGTTGACAATCAATCCATCACCGAGGACTCTCTCTTCACTCAGCTCTGTAGAGAAATAGGAAAAAAGGAGAAAAAGGGAGGAGTGAAGTGCTTTTTTTAAATGGTCTTCCACTGGGCTGTGGTAAAGTGCACACTGATATCTCTCTCCCCATTGAGCTTTAATATGGGTGATGCTTTCTGGTGAGCCAGCACTGTTTGCAACAGCCACACTCCTCAATTTGTCATCAACCTCACTTCATTTCCTCTGGAGGAAAAAGACTTCAGAATGGATTTCAGCTGTAAATAAGACGGAAATGTGGTTTTTCAAACTGCACTGATTTTTTCATTTATTAAACTGCAAATCATCCTTTGGCAGCAGCTGGTTGACAAACTGAGATATTCTAGCTTCACCCATCTATGTCCTTAATAACAGGATTAATTTCTATCAAAATTCTGATGTTCATCCATTATTTTAGCTATTTTCAAAGCAGAAGTTAATGAATCCTTAATCTGAGGATACAAGTGTAGCTGGTCCAGCACCTTCCAAATGTCCCCACGTTTGAAAGATAATCAGTTATTATATGACAGATAATAAAGATAACATCAGAAATTTACAGGCCACATCTATCTATAAATCTGCTTAAGGTTTTATAATCTTTAAAAAGAAACTGTTCACTTCCTGAAACCCAGAGAGAAAGATGTGACATCAGATGATTGATAATCAGTGAATCACCAGGAAACCTAAATCATTATCACAACACGCAGCATGGACTATCAGCTTGTAATATGTATCATTTGATAACTTGAAAGAATATCTTGTGTGTAAAGGTCAGGTTTAAGGGCGTTTGTGGTTTGAAGTTGTAATCACAAATCGCTCCACCGGTAATTTTCTTCTCAGCTTGAACTGCACAGGCAGGTTCTGGGGCTCGAATGAAAACAGCGAGTGACGCTGGACAACCCTGCTGTGTGAATTGAAAACCTAAAAAAGGATAAAAAATTTGTTCTATAATGGCTGACATAGGCAACCGCTTTGAAATAAAGTGCCCCGACCACTGAATACAGGCTGCTTCAAAACCAGTGTGGGGAGGAAGAATAATTCGGACAGGACCACACAGTCATCCAATCATATCGCCATCGCTAATGCTGGTGGGCACTGAGGAAAACATGCATGTAATTAGAGGCCAGCAGAGATTCAATGACTCTCACTTTACTCACCTTTATGAAAGAGGAAATAAATGTTTTCCTCTGCAGGGCATCTTAGATAATCATTACTAAAAAATCAATCCTAAGCTCGAGGGGAGGAATATTACTTATCACTATAGGGTACTTGTCTGACCTTGATAGTGTAGAAATTGTTGCATGGTACAAATAGATACATCATTAGACAAAGGAAAGCCACGCAGAAATAAATTCCCAGGAGTATTTTTGTAAAACTCAGTTGAGAAGGCATCATCGCCCACATCTATTCAAAGTAGAAAAATAACATGAGTATTTAATACCACTGTGTGTAAAAATCTGCAACACAGAGGATTACAGCTAGTACGTCGTCAACATCTGCATTTGCGTCATTTGTATTCTGCATTTGAAACCTTTCTACTGTTTCTGGGTAAGATTTATGTGTTAGTACTTACACAGCTGATAACAAAATGATGAGAGAAAACAAATCCTGCAGATGAGAGCGTTGCTTTGCGTACTAAACAGAACGCTATAACAAACAGCCGTTACTAATGCATGTCAGACAGGTTTGTTCCTGCGTGCTTAAGTTTACAATTCAGAGAAATGGTTTCTTTAAATCTAAATAAGGTAATGGATGTTGTACAAATCTTTTAACAACAATTTATTGTAGTGAGAGCAGTGTGCAGGTTTTCTTCCTGCTTGGACCACAGCAGATCATTTAACTAATTAATTCAATAGTTTAAGGTAAGAGTCAGCTGAAATGAAAATCTGCAAGCTTTCTCTGTACAATATGATGAATAACACCAGATCGATTCATTTTGTGTGTGAAATTTAATCACAATTACTTGTGAAAGTGATGTGTCATTGAAGTTACACTGAAGTTTTAAACATTCAAAAAATGAACCAACATAATCAACAGAGTGTGAAGAAAGAGCAGCGCTGACGTTATGTCAAAGACGTCTACGTAGTGCTCAGTGTCTCTCTCTTCTCTCCCGCTGCATACCTGTCCAGTCCCAGCCAGCCATGTCCTCTCGCCCCCGGAGTCAGAGTCCTGGTCAGATCTGAGATTGCAATTCCAGGCGGACTCCAGTCAGCTAATAGGGCAACTATGTTCACTGAGCCACTTTGCTAACGGCAGCTAGCTCCAGCCAAAGATAGCTAGAAAAGAGTATATGAACAGCAGTTGTTGGTTACTGGTCATGTGCTGCCCCCTATTTTTTTGGAGCGACCTTCAAATTCTTACATATCTTACATGTGGAACCTTTAAAGCATTGATGAAGACTTTCATGCTCACATACTGGGTGACTCCATACACATCCAACCACAACAGTAACACATACACAGATAAATAGTTTGGGTGGCATTTCATCTGATTTACCAGTTCACTGAAGTTCAGTCATTACATCTACAACAATCACCACCTTTTCCATAGATAACTATAAAGCTCAGTGACTGCACTGTAAACCTAACACAAACCTTTCTTCAAGACACACGCCTGGTAATCAGAGTGAAATGCCATTTGGTTTTCACTGTTTAATTCACTGAAGAAATATCAGAGAAGGGGGAGGATGTGAGATCTTGAAAGGATGTTTGTTGTTGATTCAATTGTTACTACTGACACTATGATCTAGCACTGTATATGCTTCATGCAACTGGTGAGAGTGTATGCAGGGTGATGATGGTGGTGAGAATAAAACGTAGAAAAATCATCCTCATACATTCTTAATTAGGATCATTTCTCGTAAATTACACTGCAGTGTTATTGAACTTTTGCTCATTTTACTGGGGGACATCCTGCGATGTCTAATTAAACCCTACTCATTTTGGAAACCTCTGCTCTGCACCCTGTGTGTGTGTGTGTGTGTGTGTGTGTGTGTGTGTGTGTGTGTGTGTGTATGCCTGAAGCTATGGAGGGCGACGGTGAGGTAATCATCAGTCCGGTGCAGAACTGCAGCCATTGTGAGAGCGGTGAATGCCACGAAATCAAGGACAGCGTTGTGTGCTACTGTGATGATGACCTCATCCTGGCATTGGACGGGGTGTCCTGCATTAACACTACAGGTCTGACATGTAGTGCTTCACATATTCACACACACACACACTGCAATTTGTAATGATGAAACATGATCTATGTCTCTCTCTTCCACACAAATATGTGAAATTAATCCAAATGAAGAAATTAAGCCGAAGTTAAGCCGAACGTAATTGTACCTGTAATAGACTGTGACTCAGTGAATAGATAACAAATTAATCTACTAAAGTAATTAAGCCTGGGAGGCTCTGTGCTTTATTGAATCTTTATCTGAGGAAGGGTTTTTTAATAGTGCCTTAATCATTCATAGTAATTATCAATCTGTGGGATAAGCTAACCTGTTAATGACAATGGATGCACCTATAGCAGTATTAGCTGGTCTTTTCTAAGTCAGGATTTGTAATTTATCTCTATGCTACAGTCAGATAAAAGCTTTTTATCTTATCAAGTCAAGGCTGTGGGATTAAAGGCCTCCCCTGGATACTCATGTAGTGACATGTACAGTCAACTTGTGGATTAATTGGTCTAAGGCCAGGCATCTGACTCTGCCCATTAGACCGTGTTAACCTTGACTTGGTGTCTTCTTCTTGGGTTAAACTGTGACAGTGGAATGTAGACAAACCCCCGTGGACCTAGAATCGCTCAATATTTGTCATTTCAGACAAATATTGAGCATATGAATGTAGATCTGGAATGAATGTATATGGCGGAATGCCACTGTATAGTTTGAGGCAAAATAACAGGCCTATTACCATCTCAATAATATCTTAATGACCTAGAGTGTCTCATTGCCCTATGATTTGCAAATCTGTTCTCTGTAATGATAAGCAGTAGATAATTCTATGATGCTAGGTCGTAAAAGGTCACAATCTCAATATGGTCTCTCTCGGTGTGCAGATTCGTTCCTCAGCTTAGACAAGTGAAATGAGAAAAGGAATTGACATGCACCGTCCATCGCTGCTATCCTAAGCTCTGTTGTGTCATCGCTTTCACATCATTAATTAAGTTGGGGATCAGAGCGGCGAAGTGAATGTTAATACTCCTCTGGGGAAGATAACAACTGTGGAACGCTGTTGTTTCCCCTTGTCTTGCAGAGCCGTCCATGCTGCCTCCACCTCCGTCTCTCTCCCACCTGGCGCTGGGTCTGTCCGTGGGCACCTCGGCACTCATCGCCGCCCTGCTGCTGGCTGTGTCTGGAGTCATGATAAGTAAGTATACCCACGTGTCAGTCGGTAAGGATTACTGATCTCGATCTGTTGCATTGCATGAGATGTTGACAACATATAGAACTGAAACCAATGTAGGCTATCAATCTTTAATTTTAAAAAGTCTAGTATCAGCAACTGCAAATAGGATTCTAGAGGTTGAGTGATTTTGTGATTTAATATTTTTGGAATAAAATGCTTCATCATTGTATGTGTAATCGTATTTTGTTTCATAATTGACCCTCGAAGATCTGTCTAATAGTTCACTATACACAAACTAAGGACCTGAAGGGGTCATGTTATGCTTTTACAGTATTTCAGCTATTTCACTAAAAGCACTGTAAAGTTAAAGTGGATACTTCGATTTAAGCAGTGTTGTAACAAGTACCTAAAAGCCATACTTGTGTAAAAGTGAAAGTCACCCATATGTACTGTATAGTACTTGACTTAAAGTCTTAAAGTATCTTATTATAAATGTACATAAGTATCAAAAGTACAAGTGAATTATACTTACATTTACACGTGTTTACACTTTACATTTACCATGGGTTAAGCAAATATCTGATCCAATATTCAGCATTTTTCTGATTATTTGACCAGTTTGTTTGTTTGCAGTAAATGAAAATACTCAAGTAAAGTACAAGTATCTCAAATTTGTGCTTAAGCACAGTACTTGTATGTTACATTCATCACTGGATTTAAGTACTTCTTCACCCAGATATGTCATTGAATGTCAGCTAGTATTGTGAGCAACAGTTGAATATGCTGGATAAGTCTATTTGTTGCTGGCACAGTTATTGCAAGGTAATATCTCCACAGTGACAGTCCTCAACAGCTGAGAATTATATCAGATAAAAGAATATCTATAATCTGAATCCAGATGGATGAAATACTTTGTCTGTTGGGGGCTACAGTTTATTAAGCAGACCAACAGGGTGTTTTAAGGAAGTTTGCTGAAGAACACAAAATGTATTCAACTCTTCTCACCCTTCGATGTGGATGGTGGAGCTTACCAGTCTGCTGTGTAAAGCTATTTTCTCAGTTTCTGAACTTTTAGAACTTCTACAGTTTCAGCTCACTGACAGTCATGCTGATTTAATAGCTTGACATGGGAGGGGATATACTTGTTGGTGAAATTTTTACAACTCAAATGCATGTGCAACTTGTGGCTAATGGCCCTAGGCAGCCACCGGTAACCACTGGTTTAGGAGACCAAACAATTCAAGTGAAATCCAGTGACTTAACACTGTGACATTGATAATAACCAAAATGAACAAGGAGAAAGTGGGAAAGCTGAAGTAGTTAAACTGAGCATAAAGAGGTGCACATTACATGAGTATCCTTGTCCTCTGCACACAGACACATGTCCCTCTCTCTCTCTCTCCCTCACACACACACACACACACACACACACACACACACACACACACACACACACACACACAGACAAAGTTCTTCAGTGTCTGGCCTGGTCCCTCTCAGACGGCCCTTGGCAGCTTCTTGTCAGAATGGGAAGTGAGCCTCGTGGCCATCGCAGACATCCGTCTGCCCGCCTGCTTTCAGGCTATTACAGCCAGACATATGCACTCATTGAGCCATCATCTTCTCCTCACACACCCACGCTCACTCACACACTTGCAGACCGACGTACACGTCCAGACTCCCACCTACACTCTTGCACACACATCAGTAGACGAGGCAGGAGCAGAGGAGGTATGGGACTACCACTGTGATGAATGAAATACGCTAATGATGGATGGCTGCTTAGCCGGCGGCTGGCAGCACTCGTACATTAGACGGCACTTGGTAAATAAATAACTCTCTGCACACACATAAGCATACACACATAAATGCACACACAAACATTTCTCCCTGCGACTAATGTGTTTCCAGCCCAGGTCGAGGCTTCTAGCACTATAAGGTGGGGTGTGGGTGTGTGCGGGTGTGTGTGGGGGAGAAGGACAGAGAAAAAGCAGTGTCTTCATACAGCGGGCTGTTCTACATAAAGTGCATTTGTTTGCGATGCTTGATATTACAAAGGAGGCGTGAAGGAGGAGTACATTTTTGCCATCTTTGCTTATACAATATACACATGATTGTGTCTTTTACCAATACAACTTTACAAAACATATTTATATGCCCAGGGTTAAATTCAGAAACATTATGTATCTGAATATTTTAGAAAGGCAATCTGGCATCAGATAGGGAGGAATCAATATTTCACAGACACAGGTCTTTAGAGAAATAATAACTGTAAAATCTTTGTGTGCTTTGGCTGCCAACATTCATTTTCTACAAGAAGATTGGTTCAAGGTTTTGTTTTCTAAGGTTTTCTAAATTGTTGATTGTTGGAATGAAATTTCTCTTTCATTTTCATCCCAATAGTGTACAGGCGTAAACACACAGAGCTGCAGTCTATTCAGCTGGAGCTGCAGAGTCCAGACTGCAAGCTCAGTAAGCTGCGGGCCTCCACCATCATGACCGACTACAACCCCAACTACTGCTTTGCCGGCAAGACGGCATCGGTCAACGACCTGAAGGAAGTGCCACGACGTAATATCTCCCTCACCAGGTGAAATATTAAAGTTCCACAGCCAACATCCTTGTTACTAATGCAATAATTAACTCTTGGGACATTGTAGTCATTGTGTGAAATTCAGTATTATTTGAACACCAAATTACTGACTCAAGGATAACAGTATCTGCAAAGAAAAAAAACAAGATAAATTGCAGAGTTCACTGTAATTGTAATGCAGATCCATTAGTGCAAACTATTTAAATAGGGTGAACTCATAAATACAGCATGGTCTGAGAAGCAGCAGCTTAAATAAAGCCTAAAATATTAAAGTGTAAAGTCTCAGTGAATGGGTCTATTGCAGTGATCCCAGCGGCTGAGAAATGATTTTTGCAGGGCTCTGTTCAATTTTTAATGCATCTTTCATGTGTTTATAGTTCACCAGTTTATCATTCTGGCTCTTAATCTTCGTGAGAAATTCTTCTTGTGGACCCATGAATATTTTCCAGCATCCAGATTTATGCAAGTTATGAATCAAGTGAAATAGCTGCAAAGGGGGAAAATCAAGACTATAATTTGGTGTCAAAGTTCACCATTCTACACTCTGACATCTGCCACAGGATGTCACACGGAGGCAGTTATTTTGCCTCCGTGGGCTGAAAAGTTGGAGAACTACTAATTTAGAATTCTGACTGGCATCCCTACCGAGCTGTTTCACAGAAAATCACTTAAAGGTTGTTTTTTTTTCACAGCTCTCATTTCTTTACCGAGTGCACAGCTCCATCAGTGATCATGCTTTGGACACTGGTATATTAAGGACATATCTTTCTGCTTCAATCCAGAAATCCCAGCTTTAACATTGCCCTTGTATGCCGTGTGAAAGCTTCAGCCTCATGTCTAAAAAATGAATGTAATTGTAAATAATAAATGTGTTTATGTGTAACCAGGGGTCTGGGTCACGGTGCTTTCGGTGAAGTCTATGAAGGGCTGGCAGTGGGGATACCAGGTGAACCGAGTCCACTGCAAGTGGCAGTCAAGGTGAGCTCTCACACAGTTTTTCAATTCAAGTTTAATTGACTGAATCAAATCAGGGGTCTCTAAGATGATTACACATCATCCACTTTTGTAATCTGATTTCTTATTCTCAGGATAGGAGATCATGAAGCTGAACACAAGCAGTTTTTCTCAGTTATATTTTGCTATGCTTTGTTGCGGATGAAGGCTTTGCAGCAAAAAAACTGTATAACCTCTTCTTGAATACCTTGTGTTCAGTGTCATGGAAAAATCAGGCGCTAGACATTAAACATAACAACTACTGTACAGTATATAAATCTTCAAACTATTCATTTTCTATTCACAACAGACGCTTCCTGAGGTTTGCTCTGAGCAAGATGAACTGGACTTCCTCATGGAGGCTCTAATCATCAGGTAAGAGCTACTTAGACAATGAATGCATCTTGACTGGTAAAATTACAAACTGGCATGGGATGTGCATGTGCCAGGACACGAAGGCTCTGCAGCGGGTGATTATTAAAACCGCCCAGAACATCATTGGTTTTCATCTAAAGAGCATCAGTGATCTCGGTGAGACGTCTGCACAGAGCCCAAAAGATACAAAAAGACAAAGCACAACGCAGCCACAATCTGTTCACCCTTCTGCCGTCTGGCAAGTAATACACCGCACCAGACTACAGCTTCTTTCCTCAGTCTGTCAGTCCCCTCAACTCATCCTCAGCACTCCACCATAAAAAGTAGTTTTCTTTTCATTAAAGGACTACAACTTGCATTTCATTGTTTAACCCAGTCTTGTAGAATGACAAATAAAGAACCTTTGACTGGTGAACAAAATTTTGTCCGTCAAACCAAGCCAACAAAGACATTTCTGATTTCTTTTCCCTGTTGTGTTTCTGCCCCTGCAGTAAGTTCAGCCACCAGAACATTGTGCGTTGTATAGGAGTGAGTCTGCAGGCCATGCCCAGGTTCATTCTGCTGGAACTGATGACCGGAGGAGACCTCAAGACTTTCCTAAGGGAGACCAGACCCCGGCTGGTGAGACACACCGCTGTATCATGCTCAAGTGCACATTGTCATCGAAAAGTGCTTTTTTTTTAACCACCTAAAACCCACACTGTCCTTCTCATTGAGCAGACAAGTTGATGATCCAAGTTAGATCAGTCAGATGTGTACTGGGTCTGTTTGTCCAAATGTGTCTCTGATATATTCACTAATATTACATTCTGTCTCTTCTCTGTGTGATCAGGAACACCCGTCCAGCTTGACCATGGTGGACCTTCTAAACGTGGCCAGAGACATCGCTAAGGGTTGCCAGTATCTGGAGGAGAACCAATTTATACACAGGTACTTGGTCACCAGATGACCACACATTTTGCATATGAATATGCATAAACAACAGTGGTTTGGCATAAACAAATACAGTGCATGGATATGAAAGGACGGATTGTTTTCTGTGGCCCTATTTTCCTCCTACCTAAAGTGATTAGAGACAGAGGAAAAACAGACTGTAAACAGTATGCAGTAAAAATGGGTACACATATACACATGGAATACAAATGTGTAAGGTGAAATATAGAAACTCAACACACACAGACTTCCTCACGTTCATTTGCTGACTCTTTCTCAGAGTTCTGAGCCGACTGCATCCATCCGAGCATAACATATGGACTATGCATGCCTTCTGCCTTGCGTGTGATAGCAGAAAGGACAAGTGATGAGTTCAGCATCGAAGCAGGCAGATGGGGTTGCCGGCTTGCCTTTTTATGGTCTGTGTCCACGGCACAAGTCAACAGAATGCCCCTTCCATTCGCATATTCACGGTGACTGGTGAACCGGAGGATGTGACCAAAGAATTCTAAAATCATTTTGTTGGATCTGACTTGCAAAGAGAGTCCACGAGGAAGGTCAAGTACATGTCAAAATGGGAAAAAAATGGTGAAAAAAAAAATGCTCGTACCATCACATCAACGCAATTAAAGTGCATCCCTCTTTTTTCATGTCTCTGACTTCCTAGGAATTGGCCAATGACAAACGAGGCCTATTAAACCTTGTTTGCCCCAACGTGGCACTGTAAAGCCCCATCAATCCACCTAATGGCTGACTCCTCTCTGGATGCTCGTGGGCTCCTATACAGCCCACTTTCCTGCCTTCAAACCTGCATTAAAATTCACCCTAACACTGTCCTTGAGGCTAATTTCAATTTTTATAGAGGTGTGTTTACTCAGGGTTGAATAAAGGGCAGATGAATGAGCGAGGGTGGAGGAGTAGCTGCTAGTCAGAAAATGCAGCTTTTTTTCAAGGATTACAGGGATGGAAGATGAGCTGTGCTGTGCTCCAACAGGTTAAATCACAGGGTTAATGCTGCCTGAGATCAACTTACTCGAGCTATATACCTTCACAATGGAGGTATTTTTCTGTTTCTTTGGCCACTGTTATTTTTCTCTCAAGCTACGTTTTTTTTGCAAAAGGCTTGGTGCCCACGTAGGAAATTGTAACCGCCTGAAAAGCAGCAGAGTGCTGAGGAGAGTCAGGTAGTTTTAATGCAACCTCAGGTGTTAAAATAGACTAATAACACAGATTGCTCTCCAGGTGCTGCAGTGAAATGGGTATTTAAGCCGCAGTTAAAATTGACTGTAAATAAGGTCAACAGTATGAGGCCAGTTAACATTGTTTTAATAACAGCCTGCTCTCACATCACTGTGATGCATGTGCAATAGCACTGTGTCCTTCTCTGAAGCCCTCAGCAAGAAGTCAGTGAAAGCTACTGCTGCATTTCAAGGCTTGTCCTTGCCTACAAGCAAAAGCAGATCATTTGCATGAATTCTTCCAAGCCATTAAACAAGGACTATTTGAAATTAACTACAGCACCTCATCAGAAAGGATCTTGTGAAGAGCGTGTGTGTGTGTGTGTGTGTGTGTGTTCTCACATGCTGATTGTAGTACTGCTATGATAGAAATCCTTCAGACCTCCTGTAGTAGCTCAGATGCATCTTAATGGATTCAATGTTTTGTTGAAATCTTTGTGCTGTGATGCCACAATTTAAGAAATTTCCTGTTGCTGGTTTGGTAACTCAGTTTACTGACACTCATCAAGCAGCTTCAGTCTAAACTGGACTCAAGCAAAGCAAAAAATGAATCTTTTTAGAGATAAACTGAAAAGCCCTCAACACAATGTTGTTCTTATTTCATACTAAATTATTTAATATCAAACTTGAAGTAGTACCATAATATAAATTGAATAGTTCAGAACACTTCTGGCACACTGAAGTGGGCCAACCATGCATACTGTAGTCCCTGTCTTAAAAAGCCCTCTCTTTAAATCAGCTTGAACTACTACTTTATCCTCATTGTGTCATTTCACATCTAAGTTAATCAGAGTGTGGAGGCCAAACATCAACACAATGTGTTGCTGTCTACACACTGGCAGAGCTTAGTGCTGCGGTTTGTATCACTGCTACTTTTTCATTTCCAGCTCTTCCTGATCTCATGATCTAGTTTGAACACAGTGTCACATGATGTTATTTTGATGTTAAATTCTGGGTATTTGTTGGCCCGGGTGCACACTTGTCTAGAGTCTGATGAGGAGCAGTGTGCTCACAACGTCACTTCTTAAGATGTTAAGAAAGTCAGACACCTCGGGAGCAGAATAAAGTGTGTAGGCTCTATTTCCTTTTCCCCAGACGGGAGTGGAGCATGCTGTGTGAACTACTGTATATCCTCAAAGAATAACCAAGCCCATACAGTGCAAATATGAATTTATAAAGTTTCTCTTCTAACCCTCTCTGCCTGCATACACTGTGGAACATTTCAATCTTTTCTGTGGATGCACCATGTGGGCAGAGCTATAAAGGCATTGTAGGAAACTACACACTCTACCAGCTTGCCCTGGGCAACTTGGTAGCTGAACTGCACTTTCAGATCCAACAGGGAAGCATCTGTAGGTGTTTCATACATGGAGCTCTCTTATACTTGCAAATATATGAAAAACTTGTGAAACTACTTGTAAACTAGTGAAGAGATGAGGCCTGAGCTAAGCTGTGTGAATGTCAGGTGTTCAGTATGCCTTACTCTTCTGTACCAAATACCCCCGTATATCAAATATCACATCATTTATCAAATAAATTCTCCAAAGGTACATGCAGTGACCTGACAGTCTGTACATTTTTCTCATCTTTCAGGGACATTGCAGCTCGCAATTGCCTACTGACCTGCAAAGGACCGGGCCGCATGGCCAAGATTGGAGATTTTGGGATGGCTCGAGACATTTACAGGTGAGATTTCAGCACAGTTCACTGACTGATGTAAGACAGCAGGCCAGACATGTTGAGTTGAATATGAGTCTCGATCAGGTCTAAAGGGGGTTGAGACTGAGTGTGTTCACACAGGGTGGGGAAGAGAGACATATTTATTCCCAGCCCTCTTAATCAATAGTTCTTTATCACTGCATACAAAAAACACCCATATAAACATTTCAAAAACAGCTCATTTGAACATTATCTAATCTGTTAAGTTCATGGTTAAACTTAATACCCAGCTTTCACTGCCTACCCTGTTCAAGTCTGCACCTCTAAGAGCCATCAAAACTAGATGTAGTGTGGGTGAGGTTAGGGTTAGGCTGACAGTTGTTGTGAGAGTCTCCATTAACAGTCAAATGCTTTCTACACACATTCATCCCCTTCTCACTTCTTCTTCAACTTTTTGCTGCTCTGACCATCAACAAAGGCTGTCTTTAGATTATGTTGGGGAAGGGGCTTTTTTTGCCTTTATTGGATAGAGACGGAGGCAAACAAACAGAGGGGTATGACGTGAAACAGCCAGCCACGGTTGCACCGTGTGGCCATGCGGCCTGCGCTGTTAGCATTCGGGTACCAAGGTGCTTAACCATTGCTATCATATTCTCAAGTCTCAATTTAAAGGGTAAGTTCACCCAATAATGGAAATTCAGTCATTATATTCCCCTCCCCATGTCGATAAAAAATCAAATTTGTCAATTTCTGGAGCTACACATGTAAAAACCCCATATATGGCTTCATACACACGCAATCCAAGTCTCTGTAAGCCCCAAAATCACAAATTGATTTAAAAAGATTTTATTTAAACTCTCCACACTCCTAAGCTAACACTTTCAGCTTTAAAAAGGGTGTAAATAATGTCTGTTCAAATCAGTTTGTCATCTCAGGGCTTCTGGGGACTTGGATCATGCCAGCCGACATGTGTGGAGCCATCCTACGTTGTTTTTGGTTGGGGTTTTTTTGTCTACTTGAGCTGTTTAGGAGAATGCTGTAACCCTGACATGGGGGTGAGTAGATAAAGACTAGAGTTTCATTTTTGGCTAAACTTATCCTTTAACTAAGACTAACTCCATTTATTTATTCACGGTGTAAGGGTATGGACAGTTCTTCAAAGACAGGACGGGAAAAATCAAAATACAAGCAAAAACTCAAACTGTTTCCTGAGCAGCAGTGAGTGAACACAGTTCAGAGAAAGCTGGATGCAGTGACATAGACCATGTTAGATCTGTTTCCTTTTATTCCCTTTAGTATCATTTGGTATAAAGAACTGGCCAGCCTGATAAGCATGAACATGCTGAGTGCAGTTTTCTGCGAGTTATTTTTTCCTTTAATATAACATACAATATACATGCATACAAGGTACAGCTGTGAAAGTGTTTTTATTCTCATTCACGCTGTCGTACTGATGCTTTCTTTTAATCTACATCAGCTCATCTGGAGCCCCAACGGCATTTTATTATTCTTAGCTCCAACTTTTTTATATAGCTACCACAGTTTCACGTGACACCATTTAAATGAATGCACAATCCAGCTGGGAAATCTCCAAAGTCTTTCATCTGGTAAGAAATTAGAGCAGGGGACACATGTCACAGCACTCAGCTACATCAACGCAGCACTTTCGAATCATCCGATGGAAAGTCACACGAGAGCACAAGAGCATCCGGCAAAGGCTGTTGCACAATACCCATGGGGAGCCACATTAGGAGCGCTTGATTTAATTGCTGATGTCAGTTTTTCAGGTGCCTTGATGTGATTTTGTTTTTATCTCTCAGCCTGGAGCCGTGGTGCTGGTGCCAGGATTTTTTTTTATCATCATTGTTATTATTTTCACAGGGAGTGAGGGTTGTTTAGCACACAACGCAGCAAAGCCGTCGGTGTGTTATTTTTGCTGTTTCATGATGTGGCCCTCCTGCTATCTGATGAGGGACATGGGAGTCCTTCTGAGGGCCGGCGCAGGGGACGGGTGTCACAGTGAGGGACCAGGACGAGGCTTAATGTCAACTTTTTATATTTTGGGAGGGGAGCCACAGGCGTACTGGCACGTGACATTTCACACACTTCCTCTCTCACACAGAAATTCACTCTCACACAGTCTCACACGTGCACTTGCACACCAGTGATGCGGTGGTAAATAAAAAGCTGGGTAAACAATAGCTGCCAGTCAGTCATCCTGAGGTAAAATGCTGCCAGTATGAAGAGAAATTCATGGTGCTTTCAGAAGAGATTTGGTATTTTGCCTTAAATTACCAAATTCTCATAGGAACTATTAACAATGGTGTACAGTGTGACTTTAGGTTGTCTGCCTGGTGCACACACATGCGCACACACACACACAGTAGAGGCAGAACAAAGACATTTAACTCAGCGAACAGACGCAAGTATTCGGCTCCTCATTGTGTTCTTCTATCTTGCTCTCCATTCAACACAGTCTGCCTGATGCCTCTGTCCCTTAGACTTACGTTTTGCCTCTAATACTTCTCTGTCTTCCAGCTCTCATTCTGCACACTGAATTGCCCACACAAGAAAAAAGCTCACACAACACATACACGCATAAAACACCTCTATTTGTACTATAGATTTCCTGGGACTGTATTTAAGCCTCCCTAATCTGCAGCTCAGCTTTTAGTCTGTGTTGGTGGTGTTAGCAGTAGTAATAAATATGTCCATAAACCCCTGCTAAGAAAAAAAGAGGTCGATCCACTGATAGGGGGATTATCGGTCTTATGCTCTACACTTTACAATCCCCCAATCTTTTCAAAACATTTCAGCATTTTCTAATGGGAAGATAAGGGACTGAATGTTTCATGTGTTCACGTCATCTTTTGTTAGAGATGTGTTTCACCAGCTGAGGTCAGAAAAGGCACTGCCTGTAAATATATTCTAACAAAAAATATGTGAGACTGTGGCAGCCTGGTTTGTGAACTCCTTATCACTGATATCAGCCTTTTGAGGACAACAAACGCAGGATTCACCGAGCCCCCGCTGCCACAGCTGTTTGATCTAATTGCCTCTTTTGATGCCAGTCTGCTTCCCTCAATATTTGCTTTATTGGGACAGACAGGAAAATTAGAGGGATACCGAGAAAGGGGGGCACAGTAGACAACTGCAGCAGGTTTCAGTCCTCTAATTGTAGGCTTAAAAATGGGGGGAGGTAACTGATTCCCAACAGTGAACTGATGGTGTTATTCTAAGTGATAGATTAAGGCATTGAGCGTAGATGTGTGTGACTGCCCTGCAGTGGTTCTTAGCCAATCTGTCAAGCAAACAGACTCAACTAGTGATTGTTTTCTCTGCTTTATTGATTAAGTGTAATTTTCTTAAGGGCTAACTTCGTATGCCAATAGTTTGCTAAGTATATATTTTCCTTTGAGCCATGTTATCTGACAGCATATCATCTATATTCATCTCTGTTTACTGCTCCCCTGAAGACGCACAGCTGTAGCTCTGAGCTTGACCAAATAATGAGCCCCGGCTCCAGTTATTTGCCTCAAGTCGATACTGTAGAAAACGCAGTTGTCTGTTATTCTTTCAACCTTAAAGTATGAATTTCCAGTATAGTAAATATTAAACCAACAACACTGTTTAATCAAGTAACAAATACTGCAAAATCTTTGTGTTGTTCACCTGGTTCAGTTAAGAAGGTGAGGCTCAGCTCAGACTATGCATTTTATACCCGGTGGTGGAAAGCAACCAAGTACATTTACTCAGTACTGTACATAAGGTAATTATATTGTACTTTATTTGAGTATTTCTATTTTCTGACACTTTATACTTCTTCTGCAGTACAATTCAGAGGCTCCCACATTTATCTGACAACTTTAGTTACTAGTTACTTGGCAGTTTTATTGTAATAATACAAAATCTAATTGACAAATAAATGATGTTCCTGACACCAGCTGCATGATACAGTGGATTTTACTTTGCCCCTGGTGAGGAAAGAGCACGGCTTGAAATCAGCCTGAAATCCTCCTTCAACTAAAGACAAGCCCAAAGGCTTTGGATGCTCTATCTGAGGAGTTCAGGCTGCCAAAACCACTAGTTTGTTTTTTTGTGTGTGTTGTCATTGTTGTTGTTGTTGTCGTCATCCCATATGTGATCCAAGCTGCAACTGTCTGTTTTATTCTTTGACACCCTTTTTTGATGTTTGCCATTCTGTTCGTTTCTCTGTATTTTTTAGATTTTATTTGTCCAGGGAACACCGACTGAGCACAATGCTCTTTTCTCATCTTGCTTCACATTCACACCTGGGAGCTGCCCACTGTAATTACAGTCCTTTCCTGCGCAGCCATGTGCAGCTCCAGCAGAGAAGTTGGTGTTTCACTTACTTGTCTAGATTCCAAAGGCAAAGAGAAAGAAAGTGTTACTGCTACTCCTTCACTTTCCCAAAAGGCCCAGGAATTTGAACTGGCAACCTTCCAGTAACTAATGTGTCTGCAGGCTATTGCAGTCCTATTTATCATGAAACACATGCTGTGTTTACAGCTAGAGAGAAAAAGTGTCATATTTATGACAAAATCACTTGGGGCAAACAGATTTACTCTGCAACAGTAAACGATGCCAAAGAGATGTTTTTCCCAGCCGAACACAGCTGACACCACTTAACTCAGATCTTGACGTGTGTCCATTTTTCCATGCCGACACCATGACGGGCGGGGGAGGCGAGCAGAAACCAGTTCACGTCCGTCCCTCGCCATGTGCCTCGAGCAGGGTGAGAAGAACCAGGCAGTGACCTCTATCAGCACCAACAATCAGATCTTTTCTCTACCAGACAGCATTAAAAATGGCTCAGACGAGGCTCGACCTGGCAAAACATCTCCCTCGTTCCTCTCCTAAGATAAGGAGTTCTTAGAGGGTCTCTCACACCAACGTGTTAGGATGCTGAAAATGCGATTGGATCAGAGTGCTGATACAGCCACTGCCAAACAGTGAATTAATTGCCAAATGTTCAAATGTATTTTCTTTTTTTCCTTCCTCTGCTTTCAGGTGCAGTGGTGTTGCCATGGTGACTAAAATGCTGGTGTTCATTTTACAACTCTTCCTGTTTTATTATTAGTAGTTGAACAAAAACCAGTATTACTATTATTAGATGCAGTAATACATGCTACTACTGAGCAGGCAAGCAGTCTGTGACAGCTACTACTGCTTTTTAAAGGCTTGTTCTCGCCTACAAGCAAAAGCAAATCATTTGCATGAATTCTTCCAAGCCATTAAACAAGGAGTACTCGGATTTAGCTACAACACCTAATGAGAAAGGATCTTGTTAATGTGTTTTGTGTGTGTGTGTGTGTGTGTGTGTGTGTGTGTGTGTGTGTGTGTGTGTGTGTGTGTGTGTGTGTGTGTGTGTGTGTGTAGGGCAAGTTATTACAGGAAGGGTGGGCGTGCCATGCTACCGGTGAAGTGGATGCCACCTGAAGCCTTCATGGAGGGCATCTTCACATCTAAAACAGACACGTGGTGAGAATCCGTCACCGCGTCTTTAACCAGCCTCAGCTCGCTCCCTCTTTGACTTCACCTCCTATATTTCAAACTCGGATGCCTGCTGTCACAACCTGCCCGCTGTCTCCCTCTCTGTTCATCACTTCCCTCTGTCCTTCAGCCACTCTGATCCCCAGCAATGTGTTTTCTATTCCTGGTCTCGTCTCGTTCTTTGTCCTTTGCAGCCTCAGCACTGATGATGCTTATAATTTGTGACTTGATTGTCCTCATCTTTGTCCTCGTCTTTCTGTCTCTACCCTGGAACTAATCTGCCCTCTCATCATCTGCCTTTCTCAGGTCGTTTGGGGTTCTGCTGTGGGAGATCTTCTCACTGGGCTACATGCCGTATCCAAGTCGCAGTAACCAGGAGGTACTGGAGTTTGTAACCAACGGTGGAAGGATGGACCCACCTAAAAACTGCCCTGGGCCTGTGTAAGCGCAGATCCGCATCCATGCACATCACATGACCAGAAGAACTATGTGATCCCATGAGGTCTAATTAAGCTTCTCTAGAACATAAAGAAGACAGAGGGATGCTCAGTTCAGATGATGCATATATTGTATACATGTAGGCAGTAAAAATAAACACAGACACAGAGACGCACGTGAAAGGCTCTGATGATATTGACATGAAAGTGAGTTGTGACCCAAGAGGCGTCAGACATTATGAGACACTTCTCTCAGTGTTTTCAGTATGGAAACCACATCAACAGTTTTCTTTCATGTTTGCCTCCCAATTTGGAAGAAGTCATGGGGAGCTGATAGAGAGCTTAAAAATCATTTCCATATCACTCCAGATTTTTCACTCACTTTTCTGGCCACCTCTCAATATCATAATAAAACATATATTGGCAGACACACACACTCACACATTTTCCCTCTCCAACACACACTGGAGCCACACTCTGGCCTCTCTCTGATTCCACAGTTTTATCCTTCACTCTGCCATTGCGTTGCAGATTACTCTTTGTTTGCATCTATCTTTAGCAAGCGACCTTACCTACTCCTTGTGAAAAGAAATACACAAGGCCCCGCGGTGTTCTTTGTGCATCAGTCTCACAATAGGACTCACTGATTAATGAAAGCAGCAGCTGCATTCGGAATCAGTTCAGCAATTAAAACCACATCTCAAGATTGAACTTACTGTTAGTTTCTCCTGTTGTCTGCCTCAGCCATTTAAGACAATCACTCAAACTGGTGGGAGATTACACTTTCATTCTGCCCGAAGCAATCAAAACAAATATGAACAATGTTTTGTCAAAAGAGATCAGTCCAGCTTTTGTTAAATCAGCGGGGTCGAGGTCGCGCTGGTCAGCCACTGTTTCCTGTTTGTTTTCTCTGCATGGCGTGCCAAGAAATTTTTTCATTAGCCTCAGGGTTTTCTGCTTTTGTCTGTCTCCCCATTCATTTGTATCTCTAGGTACCGTATAATGACTCAGAGTTGGCAGCATCAACCTGAAGACAGGCCTAACTTCTCAACTATCCTGGAGAGAATTGACTACTGCTTACAGGTAACTAACACAGCACACTGCGGGACTGTGACTGTGATGTAAACATGAATCAGGGCTGGTTGATACAAAAAAAAGAAAACTGTACTAACATGAATTAATATACTGCTAACAGTGAAAAATATATCTGATCTCTTGACCCCATTGCAGGACCCTGATGTGGTGACCGTGCCCCTGCCTATAGAGTATGGACCCATCCCTGAAGAGGAGGAGCGTGTGCCCATGCGCCCTGACGACCCCTCTGCTCCAACCGTGCTGGTGAATGCCCAGGTGCCTGATGGGGAGGCTCCACAGCCGCCTCCATCCTATCCTTCAGAAGAGATCCGGAGAGGTGGGGAGCATACTGTCGTGACCAGCACAGCGTCGGAGGCCAAAGCACAGATGCCAGCTCAGCCCCAGCCATACCTCCACCAGCACCAGCAGCCTCACACGCAGACCTCCATCGCCATGACAACAACTAACACAGCCACCTCCACGGCCACCTCCACACTCACTGCCAAGGGACCTCATGTCACCACCCAGCCCAATCCTGAGGGGGGCCACATCAACCTGGCGTTCACCCAGGGCCATCCGCCAGAGAAGGAGGGCCACAACGGGAAGAGCACCAGTCTCTGGAACCCGACGTACGGCTCGTGGTTCCTACAGCAGAGGAAGCAGCAGCAGCAACAGCAGCAGCAGCAGCAACAGAGGCAGGTGGGGGTGGGGGGTGCAGGAGGTAGCACTGGCAGGGTGCCTGGGGAGGGGCAGGAGCACGTGGGCCGGACTGTGGCTGAGGTGGCAGGAGCGCTGGGCCTCCAGCACCAGCACCAGCACCAGCACAAGCAGTTCCAGCATCAGCTCCAGCAGCAGCACCAACTGCAGCTGCTGCACCATCAGCAGCAGCAGCAGGGTCTTTGCAGACCGCTGTTACCCCCACCACCACCTCCTGCTGCTCAGTCACCTCTGCTTTTAGATTCAGCCGCACTGCCCCCAGTTCCCCTCTACAGACTGAGACGATTCCCCTGTGGGAACATCGGCTACGGCTACCAGGAGCAAGGCATGTCGCTGGAGGCTGCCCACGGTAACCCCAACCCTCCTCCCCCACCCCCTCTACCCCAGCAGGGCACCTCCATTCCCTCCTCAGCAGCCCACCAGAGAGGGCCCCCTATTCCCACCTCAGTGTCCCTGGGTCGGTCGGCTCTGTCCGAGGACAGCCGTCCACTGCTGGTCACCATGGGAACAGTACAGGACCCCAGGCTGCCCAGGATGGAGGGCCACAACGCCACCGTGCTTTAGCCCAAATGCCTGCACCGCTGGTCTTTATTTCCGGCCCCGTCTTTGGTGACTGTGTGTTCAGGACACATAGCAGGAAACACTGTGTCAGGACAGAGACCGTTTTACACCACCCCCACCGTCCCACCATTTTGGTTTGTTCCTCCAGTTCGGAAAGAACCCATCTCACCGAAACACAGCTGGATGAGTCCGTCAGGCTTTTCCCATGAGAACCCTGGAGGTGTGTTAAAATCCCCAATGGATGCTGAAGCACATCAGAGAACTAAAAAAGCTTTGGGAGGCAAAATGTAGAGTAAAGGCTAGTTTTAAGAGTTTAAAAAATGTATTTTTTCAACGCTGGAGGGATCATGACTGAGTGAGAATACTGAGAAATAATCAGATGGAGAGATAATGGCACAGTAGTGACGAGGTGAGACCACATATTCCATGTGTTCATTGACAGCTGATGACGTCTCTTGTCTATGAGAAGGGACTATGGGGAGGATTCAAATCTCTATATTTTGCCAGACTTTCAGTCACAAACTTTGGTGACCCGTTTGACTGCAACAACTGCACAGTTGTCTTCAGCTGCCAGCTACATGCGTCAGTTCTACTGCAGAATCCACACACTGTTCCTGATCCACATCCTTTTGGAAAACAACAGTGTGGTAAATAACTTGTATCAGACTATTTTTCAAGAGTATCACAGAATTGGACACTGGATTACCAGAGACATTTATACAAAAAAATACTGGGAAAATGTGTTTGTTGGTGTTTGCTTGCCTGCTTGTTTATTTATTCATTTGTTTATTTATTATTTGGAAGTGGCTCTATAAATTATTCACCAACATGCTTCAAATCCAAACAAATTCATTTTGCATCAGCTGAGGTTTTTGGTAAACTGCAGGAATTTATTTAGGTAATATGGTAAGAGCAAAAGAAGGAGAGATTGACAATCGCCCCAAAATAGTCAACTTTAAATATCCTCAGTGGTTTAAAAACACTGATACAGGAAATCAACTGTATCCTTCACAATGGCCTTTAAGGTGGAGAAAAATAGAGCACTTGCAGCAGGTTTGACAAAAGAATGGAAGAGATTAAAGACAAGCCACCCTCAGCAACATTTCAGAGTTCAGCTTTTTAGTATTGCTGAAGATTTGTCGTTGCCTCTGGTACTATTGAAATCGCTGCTCTCCTTTTGTTCACAACTTTATTCTGTTGAAAGAGTGCTTTGAGACAGTGGAGCTGAGGCTTTTCTTTACTTACAGCTTTTTCAGTAACCCATTATTAATTCATTTCTTGTTAAAAAATGTTTCTTTTCCTTTTTTATCTGGATATAGAAACATAGTGGATATTGCTGAATCAATCTTAACCTTCAAATTGCTATCTCCAAGCACTCTCGTTCCTAAATTTGCATATTTTATCTTTTCTATTATAGGATGAGTGTTGCAGAATACAAATGAGTCTGAGTGAAAAGTTTGAATACAAACAGCTTTTGCTCTACATGTGAACGAACGACCAGTTTGAGTCTTACTCTGCTCATTTACACACACATTGTGTTAACACGCGTCTGTGTTCAAAGTCTGCTTTTTTTAAGTTTAAGGACAGTTACATACAGTATATCTATCAGATGATGCCATTCGCGTGGCGGTGTTGATATTTAGGTGAATGACAATATGTGTCAGTTTTTTGATGCTTTTGCTTGACTGTATTTGGCAATCCTGTCAGTCCTTCTGCTCTACAGCAATGATGAGCTGTCATGTGTGTCATGACGCTCAGTGACTGATGAAGACAAATGCATTCCTATAGGCCAAGTCAATGAGCAAGTTAAATATTGACCAATGAAAAGTATTTTGCTTTGTCTCCAGTACCTGTGTTCAATGCATTCATTCTGTGTTCCCTTCACAGCTCATCGCCATCGTTTGATGTAAAAAGACAAACTGAACTGCACCTGTAAATGTTGTAATTACAAAGTATTGTTCTATGGCTCTGGTAAAAGCTGTAAATTGCCCTTCAAAAGACATTCGCCGAAATTAATAAATTACTATATAATAACTGTTTTGTATTTGTCTGTCTTCTGCACTCGTTGATGGGGGCCAGGTTAATGAGATTAACTCAAATTGGTCTGCTTATTACATTATATTTGGGTGATTGCTTTTATATTTTCCATTCTCTGTCACCGTGTGTTGAGAGAAGGGGATAGGATTTCCATAATTTATGATGATTATTAGCAGAAACTCACCCCTCTGGACCTAAGGTCTGCTCCGAAGGCTCTGACATGACTTCACACCAAGCATACAGCAACGGCTTCCACAATTCCACCCGATACTCTCAAATAGCAAGTACGTTAAGTCTGTTTCACTCTGCAGTTGTTTTTCCAACATTGCCCAAGGGACGGTTAACTTTTTACTGACGTCATGCTGGTCTGGCAGACGTCTGCTGGATTAAGCACTAACCTTGGCCAATGTTAGATGTCAAAGATAACGTTAGATTCTGTGAGAAACAACAGCAGAGGGAAACAGAGTTACTTGAGGTTGATGAAGAAACTGAAAGCACAAAAAAAGTCACTGAAACTAAAAGGAGAAAAAAAACGCCAGAAGATTGCCACTAAAAGACATTTCAGAACACAGATCAGGTTTTCTTTTTCAATTTTGTTTCCAATTTCCAAAAATCAAAGTCACCAAAACTAGCAAGCTAACATTGGTGATGTTCTTCATTCTAAAGCTGTAGATCACTGAAACTGTTAAAGCAAGATCCAATCTGTATTTTAGGACATACACTCTGACAGCAATGGCTTCACATGTTATTGGCAGCTTAATTGTTGACACAAAGTGGTACTGGTAAAAGCTGGCAGTAAAGGACTTGAGAGGTGAGGCTCATTAAAACACCAAGCACCAGCAAACTTCACACTTTACCATGATGTTACTTCAGATCAGTCAAGTTTCAGCTATCATTTAGATCCATCAGCCTCCACACAAAATCCAATCAGCAGACAGCTGCTGGATAATTGAAAAGGAAACAATGGTCCGAGTCTCCCTGACATCCTCAAATTGGCTATTTGCACTATTACATTTCTAATGGACTAATGACTAATTCATTCATAGAAAAAAAATAAGGGCACATTTTACAGACTCTATCTGTGTTACAAATGAAACACAAGCAGGAAGTGTGTTTGATTCTACAGCAGGACTGCATGAAAAACAGCTTTACTCATCATTAGTGACCTGGACCTCTGCTATCTATTCTTTTGGGGCGGAAAATTCATCCATGATATAAAGAGGTTCTCAGAAAAAAAAAAAACGAGTAAGAAGAAGGACGTAAGAACACCTGATAAATAGACTAATCCTGCTGATTTAGCTTGTCAGAAATTCTATTATCATGCTGATAACACTGAAAAGAGCAATTTTCCACCAAGCTACAGACACGTAGTCCATCATGTCAAACCCTGTACAGGCATAATCTCCAGTACTCTTAACTCATGACATTTGTCATTCAGTATTTTCTTTATATATCCTCAGACCTTATCTAACTCTAGTACCTATATTTACTTTTTTTATACAAGATGCTGCAGCTTCTCAAACGTGGGTAGGTTCTGTTTCCTGTTAGTAGTAGTAGCATATTTTGCTCTTAGCTTCTATAAGCAGATATTTTTGCACCAGTCAGCTGACACAGGTCATTGTCACAAATCAATATGACTAGTCAAAAAGGAACATTGTCAATAGATGATTCATAACAAATCCATATTAGGAATGCCAGCCCCAAAATTAAAAAGGTAATGTACGGAGCAAGCATAATGTCTTGGTCTACAATGTACTATTACATTAAGGACAATGAGGTGCTGTTTACTGACGTCAAACAGGTCCAGATGTTTTATCTGATTGCACAGACTTGGCTCTGTCAAAGCAGGCCGCTGTGTTTGATCGTTTCTGATCATCAACACCTGCAGCACCATTCACTTACTGAGCCTTTCATATTTGTTTCTTAATTTTTCTCCTATCTTCTGGTCCCAAAGAGTTAAGACTAGTTTCGGTCTCTCAATAAAAAGTTGATTTGAATGTATTGCCTTGCCACTGTAGGTGATAGATGAGACTTTTATGTTAGCTACCATGCCATGTTCTACAGCAGGTTTCATTCGGTTTGTGTCTTAATACTCTTGAGATTATTGTTTACTACTGAGTTTGATCAATTTATTATGTGCCGTCATCAATTCTCTTTACAAAAACAGTTTGTGTCACAGCTCAGTGAGTGCCCTGACTTCTTTAAGAGAGTGTAGGAGAGCTGAAAATGGGGAACAAAAGGTCAAGAAGAGTACAACTCTCTACAGACCCCGCTGAGAAAGTCAAGCGGTGCTTATAAAGATGCCAGACTGGTTTTCACTCACACTCAGTCGGACATAAGTTCCAAGAAGCGTTGCAATCCAAGAATTATGTTTCCAGATAACAGACTCAGTCCATTTTCACTGCTGCCACAAACCCTTACACCGGACGTCACACCCAAACCTGCACGGACGCTGAAACCTGTCACTCTGCCCGAGCTCCGCTGTTAATAGTAGAATTTCTGTTGGTGTCATGCCAACAGTAAGTGTATAGTTCTTAAAAACTAGCTTCTCTTAGTTTACCTCTGCTTGTTAAAGCAACAGCGAACCACCTAACAGAGGAGCCAAACTCAACAATGTATTTAACAAAACAAACACAAGTCCTGAATACCAACTCTGCAGGTGGGAGCAGGAAGACATACAAGGTTTCTCTTTACTTTGTGCATGCTCGCTCACTACATCATCACAGATAGGTGAAATACTAGTACTAATATATTTATTCTTTAAGCTCAGATGTGTGATTACTAGATAAGAGCAGGGTCTCAAACTAATAGACAATTAGGCCCCCCACCCTTTAGAATGTATTGTTACATCTGACTCACAAATACATTATAGATTTTTCCCCAGTCTTTTATTTTAGACTAATCATTTCATTTTCTAGCATGATTGCAGCAACTGAGCATAAAATGATTCTTTAATTCACATTTAAAGGGAAATGTGAGTATTTTTCAACCTGGTCTCATAATTGTGGCTGTTCTATGGGTCATTATCACTTTGCACCTCGGTTGATGAGATTCGAGAGAAACCTATCCTCGCTTCACTCTGCAGTTTGCAAAAATGGCTAATCAACAGGGCTTATTTCTGTGAACTCAGGAGAGAAGTGTTGTAAGTGATTTTTGCAAAAATCATGTTTGTGGAAATGTAGGAGGCTTTGGCCTGACATATGATGTTCTGCCAAAGTTTCTTTTTCCTGAATCTCTAAAGTGGAGATAGTGAGTACATAGTTACTGTGACTCATTGCCTAAATGGCTACAGTTATGAGAATACAACCCTGTGTGAAAAATACCAGGATTTTCCTTTGCAAGCTGCACCAAACTGTGCAACATAAAATAGCTAAGCTAAGACTAACAGCACTCTGATTTAGTGCAGCGCACCTGACACCAAAATGCCTCCCTAACCTAAAATAAATGCTGACCTGGTGGACGACGATTACATTTTTACTCTCTTTTATGTGACAGTCGACAGTGTAGAGAGACAGGAAACATGTGGAGAGAGAGGGACATGAACAAAGGGAACAAAGGCTGTGATGGAACCAAAGACATTTCCATTTATGTGATATGTGCTTTAACTATAAGGCTGCTGGGGCACTGAAAAGGGAACTCCTCATATTAGTGTGTTAACATGTCTTGAGGAGTACTACTGCATGTGAATAAAGTAGTCTAAAGCTTTTTGTGGCTCCAGAGCAAGCTGAATGTAATCAGATAAATTGCTTCCAGTGATGTCACTCACTGGCTGAGTTGCATTGTGGGTAATGTAGGCATCGGATTTTGAAAAGTAGTCTACAAATCTATTATGGACAGTTTAAAAACAAATTATGAAAATCAGAGCAGAGCCAGTGATGATGCCTTTTTTACTCTACACATTCTTCTTCCTACGTTACCCACAATGCAACTTAGCCACAGAGTGACATAACTGGAAACAATTTATCTGATTACATTCAGCTTCCTCTGGAGCCACAAAACACTTTACACCGCTGTGCCAAACAGATTAAGCCTCAAGCCACATTACTCTGCTAAACAGTCAGAGCAGTACACTGGAGGATGGATGGAGGAGAGGAGAGGGGAAGATGGAACACTGCAGTTCATTCTTCTCACAGTAGGATAGAACAACCTGGTCAGTGGACCCCTGGTAGTTTGAGGTGAAGACTCCTGGATTAGAGGCCACTGGCATTTTAACATAAGATAAGAGTTCCAATTTTAGTGATTCTGTTAATAATTAATATAATAATAATAATTTCAAGTCAATAATCTTTGTCAAATCATTACAGTCCACTTTGGTACAGTAGTGGTGTAATAAGCAGGATTTTGTACAGTGAGCTGGTCATTATTGCACATAAGCCGTGACAGGGTGAATGGGGACCCCAGCAGGATTATCCCTGTATTGTAAACATGTCTAAATGTAGAAGGCTTGTGCAGCTGCCAGCACATATTTGCTGGCGATAGCAAACTGTATTCCTTGGGTGCCAGCTGTGCCAGCACTGCTCTCCATCATGTTAAAAAGCAGACTGGAGTCTGACTTCATAGACTCACGGAGATCATTCGTCTCCCATCAGGGATCAGCTCCAAAGTGCTGATGGTGCAACTAAGCACTTACCACACTGTGATACAGTATGTCTGAGCTGTGTTTCAGGTTTAGCCTTTATCTTACTTTGTACTACTGATAAAAAATCAATTTAAATACAGGGTACTGAGGTTTAGGAGTCAAACAGCAGAATGGTGTCACAGTGAGGTTGATTAATTATTTCAAAAGCTATTTCAAATTGAAGAGATTATAGCATTTGTCCTGCTATGATTTTCAAAAACAACAGCATTGCCATGCAGAGCGTCTGAGTTCAGGAGCATCACTGTGTTCCACCAGAGCCTCTGCTAGCTGCTCTCACTGTCTCCATTTACATGTACAAGTCATTTACAGTAGCGCTCACACTATATACAGTATATATACACCATGATTTCAGAACTGCTTTATCAAAGAATCAAATACAAGGATTCACAATGTAAAGGGTCACTATCATAACCAATAAAATAGCATTAAGTGTGCCCTTTGTGTCATGTATTCAGTGGCCACTTTATTAGGTACACATGTACAGTCCAATGCAATCCAATACAACTGTTCTGGTTTAAAGTCTACATTAATGATGCCTGTAATGTTTGAGACTGTTACAGAGACATTCATTGATTTATATGTTTCAGCACTGAGGTCATAGTTAGTGATGGTGCTAAACTGGACTGCATTATATTCAAAGGCCTTTCTATTACAACCCTCAAGTATGTAAACAAGAAGGTCAAAAATTAGAGACACCTCTCATCTTAACGTAGAACAGTACAACACCAGCTTTAAAAGGTCCTATTTGTAAGAAAAGTTTATTTTTGAGTCTAATTCCCAACTCAAGTAGTGACGCTCTGGGGATTGCAGGTCATGTCGGCCGCCATCCTAAAGCGTAGAGTTGGGAATGCGATCAAAAACCAACTTTTCTTAGAAATGGGACCTTTACTATAACCTCAATGATAAACATATCTGAATTTAACCACACAAAAAGAACATAATAGACTGGACATACAGATGACTTATAATCTACCTGCTTTGCTGGACTTGAGTAGGTTCACTGAGGACTTTGACTCAGTCATGACTTCAGGGATTCAGACTGCTGACTATCATTGGCAGCTAGATGTGCACACGTACAAGAACCTTGCTGTTGGTCTCTCTGTGTTGGGACTTTTCAAATTTTCCTATTAAAAGAAGCAGTTAGAATGTTCCTGTTTATCATAGGTCTTTTATGCCACAGAGTTAAAACTGTCTGGCTGTCTTCAGCTACCATCTGTCACTGCAACATGCTACCTAAACTACAAGAGAGAACCGATGAGACCAAAACTCAACTCAAAAATATGTCTTATAACTCATGAGCATGAGCCAGAGATAAAACTGTTTCTCTTTTAGCAACAAATGGCTCCCTGCATGGGGCAATCCATCACTTTCTCTGGACTACGTGGCCTCAGACTTTAAATTGAGGGTCAGCACCTCAAACACTTAACACTAAGATGTGCACAGTGGATTGCAGAAGAAACACATAGGGACCCTCTCTACTCCTGAGCTGCAAGTTGAGATCCTGTCCGTGACAATGACAGAGTCAGTGATAACACACCTTGAGGCCGTCTCCAACTCCAATACTGTAAGATGTAAGCTGCATTTGCGAACAACCCCTGACCCTCAGCATCCCTGCAAGTGTTGGCCCACTGTTCCACAAGCATGATGAGATCTGCACTGCTCGTCCTGAATGTGGACTTTGATAATTGACTGAAGCCTCCTTTCAAGCACCCTGGAGGCCACCCTTCAGTCCGCTGTTGCTGATCTAAACACACCACTGAAAAGGCTGCAGCACCCAAAGGCATCAGAGGTCTTCAGCATCTCATCGAACGCCCAGCCTCATCACTTCAGTCTGTTTAGACTACCTCTGCCAGAGAAGCCTTCTCCTGAGTCCTTAGGCCTGTCTCTTCAACAGGAGGCATGTTGGTTGGGTTCAGTAGTGAGAGGTCAGCAGTTCACGTTCTCTGTAGCGATTAAACTTGGAATCAGCCACGTTCAAGTCATATAGACTGGATGGTACTCGGCAATCATACATGGAGATATAAGAAATGAAATACTCTACATCAACGACATTAAACTACATCCAATAAATTTGGGTTTTATTACAATGGTTGATGGCTGATGAGGCATCCATATTTGTTTGGTTTTCAGGCATGTTCGTATTATTTTGTGCCAAGTTGGATATATTGAAGCTTTCAGAAACACTCCTTAAAAGTTGGAACTCCCAATAACAGCTCTGACGTGACATAAAGATGGCAAATGCCCGCCTGTCATTTATAGTTAGTCTCTTTATTCTCCAGTTTAACAATCCAAAGTTGGACAAATTGGAGACACAGTGCTGGCAAACTTCGCTGAATTTTGGAGAAAGTTCTACAATAGACCTTGCTCTGTCCACCCTGTCCATCAGCAATTTTATGTGATGTAAAGTGAAAGCTCAGCTTTCAAATCAGACAGGACAGTTACATTCAAGTTAGAAAACAGTAGAAGTGAAATATAAGAATCAGGGGTGAGTTTAGGTAAAAACTTTAATCATCTGGCTCATGAGTTGTTTTTAATGACAGGGTGTGCTACGCAAAACGTTCCCATGCATCAATCACAGATGACTTCTGTTTCGATGCTATTCCGTTTTCATAAATGAGGCTTGTGGTGCTCAGTTTATAATTCTTGTAATAATAATGTTTTTCAGGTTAGTGATGGTATGATGATCAGCATTATGAATGGTCTGGTGCTGCTCCAACAGCTCTTTTGTTATAATGTCTGATATTCTCGCTCAAACTTGCTAAAATTATTTTTTTATTTTAAAGACAGCAGTTTTCATGCTCACCTCTGAATCAATGTCTCAGTCAGTAGTGTGGACAGGCAAACACTGCTGTCCTGGATCCTTTCCCTTGGTTTTGTTTCTCCTGTTCGTACTACAAAAATAAGTAAGAATAAGCTTTAAAAAAGAATTTAAAGCAACCAGTCAAACATCTATTTATTCTAAAATCATGGCACAACAGAGTATGTCAGCCACAGTCAAATTTGATTTTGTGTGCCCAGCCTGGCAGTGAGCAAACAATGCCACTTCAGCAGCAGGCTTTTTCAGCTTTGGCTGAGACGAGCCCCAGTGGAATCAGATGGTAAGTGAACAGACGTGTAACCATTTCAAAGTGCTTGTGCGATTTCATTTTCAGTCCCCAAAGACAACTCTCTTCTGCACTTTGTGAACAGTCCAAGAAAGTCAAGTAAACCTCTTTTTCAGTCGTGTAACCACACTTTATAAAAGGTACACAGCCAAAGAAAAAACACAAAAGAGACATCAAATTAGAATAGAATACTTTATTTTATTTTTTTTTACAAATGCGGTTATTTTTTGCACAACATGTAAATGCATCGGACCAAATCCTTCTCTCACACACATACACTTCAAATATTCAATCTCGGGAACACCATGAAAAAAACGACCATTTATTTCCCACAAGAACACGCGCCGTAAGACTTTCATATCGATCAGTGGAATTCAAACCATTCCTGCTGTAATACAACTGGGACTGCAGATACACCAAAATATAGGAGTTTATCTAAAGAGAAGATTTGAAATGTGGGACACTTACAAATGCCACAGAAATGATCACAGAGATGGCCTTAAAGCAAATGAGAAGCTATTTTTAAGGAAGAAAGTGTTGATTCAAAGGTTAATAAGAATGTGCAAAGCTTTTAAAAACCCTCCCTCGTTTAATCTGTTAGCTGGGTGGATATTTTGGACAACCTTGGGCTCTGACCACCACTGCTTTTCAATCACAGGGGGCCTGACCAGACAGATCAATGAGAGAAGGCCATTCGAGATTCTACGGCTACTGTTGTGGCCTACACGCCCTAATTGGTTGGTACATGAGTGTTTTACTGAATAGCGGGCCTGTTTTCCGCATGCACAATCGATGGCTTGTTCTCTGCTGAGTTGGCCAGACGACTTTAATCAAATAGCAACTATCTCTGAAACTTCTAGTAGATTGCATATTTCCTGTGTCAAGCTGCTTTAATTAAGAGTCAAGCCACATCCAATGCTCTGAAATGTGGTCTTCAATATCCATGTAATGATAACATACAGTAATGAAAAGCTGTCAGGTCTGATACTACAGTTGCCATTTCAAACTACAGGATCAAATTCAGATTTTTTCAAAATCAGGTTGTAAAAATTGAAAATGTTAAATTATAGAGACCGCTCTGATCAGAATCCTCGAACCCGACCCAGTCATCTTAACTTCATGGATTTATCAAGGGAACCTGCCATGTGTTATTTCATAGACTGTGTACTTAGTACAAGCATACTGCTGCTAACCATGACAGAGTTTAGGTAGGATTTCTACTGCATAAAATAAACATCATTAACCATGTAGGTTTAATACAATGTATGTGGCAGACACTGATGTGGGTCAGAAGAAACAACCTCTGTTGATGCCGTTGTATTCTGATGGAGGTTGATACAGATCTACGCTCGATTAAATCCTTTTTCATTCACATTGATTCAGAAAGTTTTGACTCAACTTCCATCAATTGTCTGTAAGCCCTGTGATGACCCTGGAAGAATCAATCAATCAATCTCTCTTATTTCAAAGTGCTCTTAATTAATACACACATGCACACGCGCATAGAATCACAGACACATGCACACTTTTGGTTGGAGAGTCGCCTACATTACTTTCTAAATTATCTGATAAAAATCTATTTGACTTGATCAAAATTAGCCTCGGGTATAGAAATTTTCATGTGTGCACATCCATACCCTCCAGTTTATCTTGTCTCATCTATCATATTGTTTGTCAGTGCAATCAGATTAAAAGTAGTGCAGTGTTTTATGTCCTTTTAAGACTTTTCCCCCTTGAAGACAATTTCTGAAAGAACTTAAAGTTACTTCCATAAAGTGCTTTCTTTGCCTCCTACATTTTTCCAAAAACTAAATCTAGTAGTTTAAATCCGAGTTATTAATAAATGGTTTTATTAGGGTATCTCACCCCAGAGCACAAGGGACCAACTACATGAACGAGGAAATAATATGCAATGCAAAAAAGAACAAGAAGTTTAAACTCAAAACTTTTGCTTTGAATAGATCACAACCCAATAAAAACATCTCCCCGCTCTGGATCCCACAGTTCTCAGCTGTTTTCATTCACCAGGCGAGAACCGTTGATGCCACGGTAGGTGACACGGCTGGGACGGACCAGCACGCCATGGCCGGGTCGACAGGTGAAGTAACGGCGGCCGCCCACCGAGCCGTCATTCTTGCCCTTAGGGCTTCGGAGCTCCAGACCCAGCCAAAGGCCTGGGGCAAAGTCTGCTGTGCCCAGGTAACGGATGAACGCCATCTCGTTGGCACTGCTGAGCAGAACCTGCATGCCAACGTGGAGGCAGACCTGTCCGTCAGAGCTGGGCAAGGGGCCAGACCCTGCTGTGCTCCCTGGGGCACCGATACCACCGCTGAGGGTGCTCCAGCGCCGACGGTGAGGGTTGGAACGACTTCTGTTTTTTGTTTTTTTCCAATGTATTGTGGGAGCAGAGGGAAAAATGCAGCAAAGAAATATTTATGAGAAAAGGTATGCAGTGTGAGAGAATATCTCAAATCTAAGAGATTTATGGCAGCTTGGTGTTTGAGGGATTGATCTTCAATTCCTTGTTCTCTCTCATTATAACCACAATCATGCAATAGCCATTAAATAAAAGGAAACTTTGCTGACTAATACCTCTGCTTCTTATTAGTATTGATTCTGCCACGGCTATGGGGGATTCGGATGAAGCTGAAAAGCTTTGGGAGGGTGAAATGTGAAGCTGTGTGGAAAAGAGAGGCACACCTGGTAACAGGACTTCTTCTGCTCGTCTCTTTTGGGGTGGCGATGGACGACGTTGTGCTGAAACTTCGACGGATAGTCCCTGAACGGCAATAACAAGAGTCAAGTAATCCCACACAGATTCTTGCATAATAATGAATTCAAAGCACTCACAGCATAATAAATGCAAAGACACATTTCAAATAAATCTCAGTCAAAGGTTGCAATCAAGGCAGAAATCTCACCATTCAAAGGATGACTGAGGCGTGAGGAAGAGAGCTCTGAAAGGCAATCGACAGACCCATGGATCCTGTGAGGAAAGAAGAAAGAGACATATAAGTGACATCACTGAGCTTTATGAACACCGGGTATCCTCAACTCTGACCCAGTGTTTATCTGAACCATACTTCAGCTCATACCATCCACAGAGAATTATTAAGTGAATGTCCATTTTAAATATTCATTAAAATACCAGCACATATCTGTAACATTTTCAAAGAGACTTGGCCCCCTCTGACAAGTCAAAAAGAGCATGTCTTTTTTCTGTCCCGCTTCTTATGCGACTATAATAACGTTAGAGCTCTGAAAGCCATTAGTGAGTGAGACTGCCAAATGTCGAGAAATAAGTAAAAGACGAAAAAGGTGATACCTCATCGTCTAAGGGCTGTGAGTGGAGGGGTAGAGAAACAAAAATGAAGGTGGGGAATTAGAAAAGCCGTTTGTTTTCCTCCATTAGAGAGAAACAAACCGTGTGCTTGCTTGAGCACACTATGTGCCCCAGGGTTAATTAGGAAAAAAACAGAAGAGAGGCAAAGGACGTGAATAGGGGATAGCAAGAAAACACGGATTTTCCAAAAAGCAGCTTTTATTGAATGGAAGACATAAACAGTGGGTTAAAAAAAATTAAGCAATGGTGAGAGAAGAGGAAAAGTCTCCCTGGCAGGTGGATCTGCATAGAGATGAAGCAGAAGCAGCAGAGGAAGGTGAAGAAACTAATTATACCTCGGTAGAAAGTTGAGATGTGTTAATTTGACCAGCAATCCCTCAAATCTGGAGAGACTCCCTCTACTTAAAAATAAAGACATTGACTACTTTAGATGTCAACTGCTTTTTGAACTTTAATGGATTTCACTCAGTTATGACACACATCATACACTTGAGGTGTTGATGTGCCATCCAATAAAAAGGTCAATAGTTTTTATCCACTTGCAGTGAATGTGAGGGAAAACGAAACAATGCCTGGCAGTGAATTACTCAGTGGCTTGTGAATATGTATGTCAGACAACAGTTTCCATATCCCCGGAATAAAATGATCTCAATAAAAAGCCACCTTGGCACTTGATCCATCTGTTGAGTCAACTCTTTTTTGTGTGTGCAAGCCGAATCTGATGTGCAGAAATAATAAGGCCTCCAGCAGAATTTCCCTTTCTTCATGTACCTTTTAAACAGGTCAACATGGGTGCCGTATGGGAGTGGTTGCTCAGCACATCAGTGAGAGCAGAGCAAATAGTTTAAAAACAGAAATATGAAGTGAAAAAGAGGCTCAGCTGTGTACTTCATCCAAAGGCCACCAGTGAGGCCATCCACATTTAAAAATATGTTAAGTACATCATTTTGGGATGTTGAATTACAGATACAATGCATATTTGGCACCAAAGAAGCAATTAATACTTAACATGCAATGCTAAAACATGGCCACGTTAATTCAGCTATCCACATGGATCCACTATTTTTGGTTTGGATTCATTTGTTATTTTGTCCTGTACACCGCCTCTTCACAGTAGACATTATAGTGCATCTTGCACGTTGAAATGCATGTTGTTGTTTCTATAATTCTGCATGTTTTGGATAAGCACAAAAGACTGTACTACAATAGGAAACGCGTGTGTATAGGGCAACTTCAATTATGCAAGGTCATATTTTCTATTGGTGTTTTAGAGTAACAAACTGTCAACTGGGCTCTCGAGTTGGTCTTTCTTATGAAAGATCTGGAGAAATGTACAGACAGGGACCAAATCAAATGATGTGAATCACCATGTCTTTCACAGTCACCACATCTCAACCCAGATGAACACTGATGGAGATTTTGGAGCGGTGATTACCGGGCATTCTGCACCAACATCATCACAACATCAAATTTGTTTATCACTTTAATAGAGTTCTAGAGACTTGGAGAATGTATACCGAGGTATGCAGAAGCTGATCTGGATGTGTTTCCCTTACCAAACTGGCTCTACCCTCAGTGTGCAACCCATCTGTATTTCAGTCACAAACAGTCCAGCTGAAGACGGCTAATGGTGTGTAAAATCTCTGCAACAGTATGATTAATAGGAAAGGAAAGCAGGCAAAGTGCCAACTGTAGATTTATTTAATTGACATTTACATTTCTAAAATAGGTTTCCAATATTGCCCACTGCAGCATTGTTCTTTTTTATGAATGGACAGCACAATATACACAAACACTGAAGCAAGAGTTGATTCACAAACACAAAATAATGATGGTGGTTTGTGTGGTTTGTGAATATAGATACATCTACAGTTCTGCAACTTCTACTGTTATTAAGCCAAGTAAATCTCCAACAGTTTCAAAAGGACATTGTTTCAACAGTGAATACAGGAAATGTCTTCACAAATCCATAAACATTTTGAGCTAAATTCAAGTCATGGCTGGCACAGATTATAATTTGCTGGCAACATTATTATTACAGGCATCACGGCTGAATTCAAAAACACATCCACGTGAAATGTGTATAATTTAAATTGTTCTGCTTTTTGGTTTTGCGTGCTGATTGGTTTACTGTAATTATATGTCTAGTTAGGAAATAAATAGGTGAAGTGCAGGACCAGAACAGACTGCACACATCAGAGTCTCACAACTACTATTACAGCATCTAGTACAAAATCTTACAAGTGAGGCTTCACATTTACAGTTGACTGAAACGAGGCTTGACAAGCCTTCAACAGGAGTATCAACAATTGTCATACCTTGTTCACCACTGTTGTGAAGCTAACTGATACCCCAACATGTTAAACCCCTGATATCCTGTCTCTCAAAAAGAGTAATGAGTTTGCATCTATTTGTGAAAAAAATTTGAATATAGAGTGGCCAAAATATTCCTCCATGACAAACAATGTAACCAGACCACTGCTGCAACATCACACAAGTAATTTGGTTAGACTGAAAGCTTTAATGCTATAGAAATAAAACTATAAAAAAAATTATGAAACTCTTGAGGATATAGTGAGGCTTTGTAATTAGTCCACCTGCTGTTTTGAAACCCTTCAACCATGTTTTTTCAGGAATGTTTTTAGTTGCATACAAATGGATGTGCTGAAAACTGTCAATGGCTCACTTGAATAAGGCATTTTTCCAAAAATCACTGAAAACAGCAACCTGGATCCTTCAATGTGGAATAATTATAAACTGGTCTCTTATCCTAAAAATGCTGATAAAAATGCTTTGATTCAACTTTTTAAATGTAAATGAGCTTAAGGACAGTTTTCAATCCAGTTTCAATCTTCAGACAACATCAAGTACTGAGACCACATTGATAAATGGCGTTCCTCTGAATACAAATTCAGGTAAAAGTTATTAAAACTGCTCCAAAAACCATGGATAGTTAATGTTAAGAATGTTTACATTAAGAAACATATGAATTTGCATTGAGGAGAATCTTCTTAAACTATTCATTGCAAGTATACAACATCAACTTTTCATATTGTCTCATATTTTAAAACCAACACTTCAGTAATGCATGAACAAACCACTCCAAAACCTATAAAACTATTAAAATAAAACAAACTGTCACAAAGCCAGAGGCTTCAAGTGAAAATAAAATATAAACTGCTGAACTATGCCATATTTCTTTGCCTAGAAACAGAAATGTGACACAAGAAGAGAAATTAAATCAGCTGACAGCCACAGTGACGGAGACAGCACATTCCACAACACAAGTGACTATATTTTGACCAAATGAAACATTATGAATACATTAACATCAGATCTGTGAGCTGATGCTTTACTGCTGTGGCCTTACGCAAACATACACAACGTCAACACGAGCTGCATAGTAAAAGCACATTAGCAGAACAGCATTTCAGAGCAAATTTAAAAAATGACTTTAATCTGTTTTATTATCCTTTTTTTCCATGCCATAGTCTTACAATTCTCTTCATATTTCTCACCTAGGATAATGCAAAATTTATTGATCTATAATATATATTCAAAGGCAGGGATGATAGTGTCTGGCTCATAACTAGGTGCCATGTTTTATAATGCAAAACCAATTGCCCTACTGGGGACAAATAAAGTTATTGACTGATTGATTGAACTGAGGTGTCTTGGTGGGCAAGAGCCACAGGCTTAACGTTTGACAACTCTGACCCTCTTTAATCACAAGTACGGAGGAGGACTGTTTTACTGAGGGCAAAATCAAACGTGTCAACACTTGCACAAATTATGCTGTCAAAGGAGCTCATTAGTGCCATCAGGTGTATTGATGAGGGCAATGAAATACAGCCTCAGGGTTTTCAGGGCATACTGTCAAATTCTTCAAACATCTGCTCTGAACTTAGAATTTATCAAAGACACTTGTTTGACAAATCTGCTTTTGCTTCTGTGGCTGACCACTGGCAAAACCCAAAAGGGAACATTAGTCGTTCATGAAAACATAAGGAAAGGGCCTGCACTCACCTTTGAACACGAGACGGAGGAGCAAAGACGCCATGTTTTGGTGGGCAGCTGAAGTACCTCACTCCTCCCACTGATCCATCATTCTTACCACTCGGCTTGTCCAGTTTAATGCCCAACCAGAGCCCTGCACAGACAAAAAGAACAGTCCTGAAAACTAGAGGGATTATGACCTAAAAGAAGAGATCTACCTTTAAACAAATTAATTAAGTTGCTTGTAAAGAAAATAATGTTGTTTAATGTTGGCAACGGCAAACATCTGATGTGTTAGCATTAGCGAGACAATTATGTTTGCTGTATAGATGAGCCAAACTGTACTCGATAGAGCAATCAGCTGCTGACTGAAAATATAGCTTCCAAAAAGCTGTTTGCATTACTAGAAAGCTCTCTCAGATGTCCCTTCAAAGATGATCCTCAGTGCTGTGAGATACGTTAGTACTCATTCATACATGAAGGTCAAGGTTTGCCATCACAATGACTTTATGAATGAGTTTATAATGCAGCTCAGGCAAGTTGAATAAAAGGAGCTTAATAGAGCTATTACTTTCTCTACATGTGACTCAATTTACAATTAAGATACTGCACAGAGGTTTTTAACAAAGGTATTTCTTACTATAAAAAGTTGACTTTGTGTACCAACCAGAGGCAACCAAAGTTCTACATTTAAAGACAGAGCTGTCTACCCTTTATCCTGATCATTCCTTCATTTATATAATTTCTCTGGATAGAATTTATTCAGAATTTGTCAAAATAAAAAACTCACTTAAATATTAACCATATGTTAAAGTTGTTTTTGCTAACTGTTTAGTTAATGGTCAACCATTGTGTTATAATATCCATTTCAGTGTGATTTCAACTGTAAAATCTTTGCAGGGAGTACATCAATTTTTAACAACTGACCTGGAGCAAAGCTGGTTTTTCCATAGAATTGGACTACACCAGTTCTCTGGCCTACCACCAGCACTCTCTCCCCCAGGCGCACCTCAGGGCCACCACACACAGAGCTACTAGCTGAGGGGGTCCGGCTTCGAACACCTGGGACAGATGAACAACGAGCGTTTTACTAATGAGAACATTTTGAAACAATAGTGATCTTCATTAAGTCAGTGTTTAGACAATACAGGTTATAATATATTACAATAGAGACCTGCAGTGCTAAGTGCAGTGGTATCAGGAGAAGAGCGGAGGGCCGGTGAGGGCGTGGTCCTGGGACTCAGGGAAGGACGTTGTCTCCGTGGCCTGGCAGATAGACGTTGCCTTGGCAGTGGGCGAGGTCGAGCACCTGGCCCCTGCCGAGAGTCCAGTGAAGAGGACGAAGAGGAGAGAGAGCGGGAGAGAACACCTGTGGTGAAAAGGACAGAAAGGAATGAGACAACACAGGGGGCAGGTTATTTTAGGGTCGAAAGTTAATTAATGATATCCCTTTCTGTGAAGACTATACTCTTCACGCTACACACACTTCTTTGCCAGCTGTATACTACACATCATTCAAGAAAGGTGCATTGACTGTTGCATCTAGGCTCCACTGGGACATGTTGTTATCCATTCTGCTGTGTAAAATCACACGACACAAACTGTGTGCCTTCTCTCTTAATACTGAACCCACCATCCATCCATTCAGGCTTATAACACAGACTAATTCCACTACTCAGACTTTTATTCATTTTTCCATTATACTCCTTCGAATGAGATAGTGCCTACAGCACTTGGAGCCAGACAGTTACCACTGTAGTCTTTCAGAAATCAGAGCAGCTTTGTCACATGATTCTAAGGCAGCACAAAACAAGTGAGCTCAATCTTTAACAGTTTGTTCTCTTACTGAGGTCCAACTAAAGGCTGACATGCCAGTCCCCTCCCAACTTGAGAGAATCAGAAGGGAAACCAACTTTACTCTTAAGAAGCCATTTAGATTCAGGAGCTCATTAAGCTTTTTAACTTTCATAGACCTTCATGGGCCATAAGTTCATTAAGTGCTTAACTCTTAGAGGGTATTGATTAAATCTGTGCCAAAGTGCTTTAAGACGAAGGCAAGATTCAGCTACAAACAAATTGGAACCCACACAGTGATGAGCAAAAAAACTTTTGCCAAAAGTTGTTTTCAAAAGTAAGCCATAGCTAATGAGCCCCGAAGAGTGGACGGCAATGCACAGAAATAACTGTTAAAAAGAAAATGACAGAATCAGCAGCTTTGAGCTGATCAATCCCTCACTGCCTTAATTGATCTCTGGACTTGGTGGTTTTGGCTTCATGCATAACGATCACAACCGCAAGCATATTGTATTTTCAGGCTGAGGAAAATATATGGAACTCAGATTACGCTCAATATTAGGCTGCTCCTGAAACATATTCTGTGCTTTCTCCATCTCAATTATGCTTTGACTGCAAATGCAGCACTAATGGATACACACGGTTAATGAAAGTATTTAAGTGACATTTATGAAATACAGCACTGTTTCTGGAAGCACCGATGCTGCTATTGAACTTCAACAGATGGATTACGATGTTGGATTCAAGTATTAAGGTGCACTAACTATCAGGGACAGGTGATGATTAGGAGTGTGTGGAACTAAGATTTGATCAATTTTAGCAGTTTTAACCAAAGACAGATTAAAACAAATACTCCAAACTCACTCTCACACCCTGTGCCCTGATACACAGTGCATTAAAGCTCACACGGCTGTGACTGCAGTACCTGTCCTTGTCACTGAGGCATCTCCCTCTGTGCCCTGATTGGGACCAGGTGGACTTTTTTGATTATCAGGGGTTTTTTTGACAGATGGCGATAAACCTTCATACACACACACACACACAAGAGACACAGTGACTATTTCTTCAACACAGGGATCAACAACATCTTAGTAATGTGAGAGGAGTGCTTGGATCAAAAGATGACAACTGAAATTAGTCAAATTTGGTAATTCATATAAGATAAACTAAAAAATGTGTCAAGTGTAATTTATAGTTATCTATAGTTGTATAGTTGTATCTGTTGAAGGACTGCTAGATATTAAGAACAGAGATGGAGCTCTTATGAATATACAACATTCCTACAGGCAGTTTATAAAGTAAACTAAGAAGGAAACTGAGAAGACACAGTGGAGGACTCCAAGAGTGACAAAATCAGAGACAAGAAAAGATAAAACACAAGAACAGGAGAGTGAAGAAATGCAAATACAGGGCAGCATGACATTGTCGGGTAGCAATGAAACAAAAATTACTGAAAGGCAATTTTTCTTGATTGAACAAAGACCATCTCTCTTACTCCAACACACAATAAAAACACTTATATATGCTGAGACAAGCAGTTACAGCCCCACAAAAGCCCCAATGACGGTGAATACAAAAGAAGAAAAAAAAACTTCAAAAGGATTCTTATACCGACTCAAATAGCACAGACTGAGAAATAACATTTCTTGCAGAAGTCAACATAATAAACTGGTTCAGAGCACCAAATCTTCACAGTGTCCTTAAGCTTATTATGTAGTCTGTTGTCTTGATTTAAATCTACCATTAAACTGACAAACCCCCTCTATAGTCAGTTCTTTAACAGGCAATAAAATCAGCTTGTATCTAAACAGATTCGAAGAAAAATGAGCGATCTTTCTCAATTCATACATGAATGTGCCGCATAAACTCTAAACTCATTAAAATGTCACCGAAGTTTAAACTTTATATTATGCTTTGAAAGAGGCATTGGATAAATCTCAAATCAGCCTGGTACTTATTGATTGCCATTTCAGTTCACATTTAGAGAGCCAGGAATCGTCCCCCTAAGAGGCAGAGTTGTGTCTTTCCCTTGAACTCCAAAGAGGAGACTACATTTCAACTCAGAATACCAAACATTTCTTGTCATTTGACCTTTAGCTTGCAGGGACCTCCTGGCTCTATCTATCCCTTCCACATACTGACGTTTGCTTTAAGTGACAGAGTGCAGCACAGACTGTGGCTTTCTGAATAAAGCGATGGTGCTTTGTGAACGCTGTCTATGTTCCTACCGCCCTTTGAGGCCTGAGCTCCAGTTGACACACTCTAATAGGGGCCAGCCTGGCATTCTGCTGTGTCTGTCTCCCCTGGTTAGCGAGAGGAGACAGTTCCACATTGACTCATCTAATCTATGGATACGCAGGGGCGAGTGGTATGCACTGCCAATCCAATGGGACGCTAAAACACAGGTGGTGCCCACAGGTTGGCCTATAAATGGCTTACAAAGGCCCTGAAAAGTGGTTGATCATAAATTAGTCTAGTTCCTAGGCTGTACAGAGGTGCTGACACACACACCCTCACATGCATTGCATGCCACAGAACACACTCGCATACACCTTGTGATGAATGGCTGCCAGGCTATTCAGCCTGTCTATGCCCGAGTTATTAAACCCCGCTTAATTGGACTATCAATCACCAAATTCCACAGGCCAGTCTGCGGTCCACTATTCCAGTCACGTCCAGATCAATCAGCCTTCAAAACCTTTGAATATTGCACAACCACAAAACAGCTGTAAACCCTAGAGGGCGCAAGAATCACACAAACCAACCATGACGAGGTTTCTGTGGTCTGGGGTGACAAGACTGTATTATGATTCAACATTCGTCAGGAGCAGAGGATATGGGCATCCAAGGACTGTGAGAGCAAGGTCTTGTCAGCAGTCTAATTTATGCATTGTCCTTTGGCACTGGTTCAGAATCCACTTTTCAAAGCATTCGAGGAAGATTAATATGAAAGCCCAGATGCAATAAATCCTGCAATGCAGTGACATGGCTCATACAAGTGAGGAAAGTTGAGAAAGCCTCTTCTTGGCACAAAAAAGTCCGCCACAGTCGGGATTCAGCCGATGGCATCATCTAGACACTGACGAGTACCTCCATAATAGGCTAAAAGCCCAGTGTGTCAGCAGGAAAAATGTCTGTACAGGCATTTATTTGGCAATTGCGGTCCCACAAGAACTTCTACTATCATGACAACACAGACTTTTTCAATGACATTAAGACATACATCCTTTGAATATACTTAGTATGCCTCCTGTTTATATATTTCATTAAAAATTGATATTTAATCACATTTCTTTGCTTAGTGATGTGCCTACTGTGATATTGTATATGATTACCCACTACGAGATGAAGACCGGACATGATGTTCTTATAAATGTAACCGACTAATTAGGAGATGATAATGTAAGGTCAAAATAATGTGACATGCAAATGAAATACAGACAACAAAGACATTAGTCAATATGTGAAGACTATGACGTCTCTCTATTAAATAAAGAGTCAGCTCTTTGGCTTGGTGAAGCAGCAGTAACCTGCATTAATCTGGTTTTACAAGCAGGGCTGACCTTCTGTCGACATAAACTGGACACCAAAAACACCTTTAGTTTGAGCAATCAGAGTACAAATTAGGTTAAGAGATATTTAGAGAATTGGATTGCAATTTCGGAGAGTCCCCTTGATTGTGTACCTTAATTGTTTTCAGGGCAGTTCATCTCCCCCAGGATCCTCCATACCTAAAACTGTGCCACTAAATGTTTACAATCATTCCAAGGTATATTCTAATGACTATTCACACACAGCTCCAAGGCTTGTGGAAAGGAATTAAACAGCTTTATAACTCATTTTACTGACAACACCTTTTTCAGCTTTGCTCCTCCATAGCGTTTCCCTGTCATACTACTTTTGGCACTGCTGTTGCAAAGACAGCATTAGCAACATGGCCACTGATAGCTGCCTGGCAACTTTTCAAAGCAAAAAACATCTGTAAGAAACCCAATTTGACCTAGAAAGAGTAAAACAACCAGTTCTATTGATATGTAGGCAGATTTTATTACAATAGTAGGAATGCCAGTAGTGAACTGTTAAGTTCTGGTGGGAAGAGGAAACACATAAACCCCTTCTATCCTCCATCTGCAGTTTAGAGCCTATTCAGTTAGTCCAGTTGTTCCACTGTTACCTGGGGATAGCAACCAGGAAAAACAATGCCTCTTCCCATATCAGTTGCACAATGGCAGACGTGCTTCCTTTGTTTCTTAATTCAACCTTCATTTTTCTGAGAAAAATCCAGCCCTGTGGCATGCTGAATAGCTTAGTTAAAATGAGGCTTATAGGGAACCAATTTATACACAGTTAGTATAATTTTTCTACAGCCGTTACACTGTGCAATCAGTATTTACTTTAGAATGATGAGTTGAAGCAAAAAATAAAAAATAAATAAGAAAGGGAGAGGGTGGTTGAGGATCTCCAAAATATCGCACAGAATGTGAACACTATAATCCAGTTAGTGAAGAATAGGGGGCTATTACCACCAACACTTCTCCTAAGGTAATAAAGAAATGGACAGGCCACTGTTTCTACTGATGCTAGTACTTTAAGCTTATGACCCAAACCACTAAAGTGAGTGCACTTGAAGAATGACTTCTTCAACGAACAGCCAATATTAGGAAGCCATTCATCAGACTAATGTTGTTTCTCCAACAGGTTTGTGTTTCTATGAGGTTGGGGCAGTTCTTTTGTTATTTCTTATATGATATATGGTCTCTAATAATGTATCCATTGGTCTCCTCCAGGGGACTGTACATGAGATTATCTGTGACATAAACTGTGTCACCTGTTCAAAACAGTTCCCACATTTCTTCAACCTTCAGTTTCACTGCCTTTGTAGTGTGTTGCGAAATTGACAATTTTTTTTTACTTTTTTTATTTACAGTACCTTGTGCCAGAACATCTCAGGCAGACTAATTTTTCCAAGTTCTTCCAAAAACCTCATGCTGCATGTTTAGTTAACCTGATAGCACCTGAACAAATCTTAAATCATATGAAAAGGGTCAGATGCAGCAGTGCTAAACATTCAGGCTGTCAAACAAACAGTTTGTATTATTTTTGTTTGATGCAACATATGTGTCCTTTTTACGTCTTGACTTAATAACAAAGACGTCAGAGGCAGATATTGAATGAGCAGCAGTGTTTTGACGGTTTTCAACTTCTTCTTTACCTGTGTTTATCTTGGAGGTGATGCGGGACAGGTCAATACGACGAGGGGGGCGTATGGGTGTAGATGTCTTTATGGTGCTGGTTTTATGTCTTTCCAAAGGTTTGCTTATCTTAGAAAGGGGAGCAAAGATTCCTGAGAAGAAAAAAAGCAAAAGGTTTTAAGTGTACAAAAGTCAGAAGATTGTAAGCGTGTCAAGATATACAGAGTAATGAGTGATAATTTCCTGGGGTTAGATAAGATACCATTGAAACCCGATTAGACCATTTAAGTCTTATCACTCAATAATGGTCAAAAAAGAATAAGAATAAGAATAATAGGAATAATAAGAATTATAAGAAGACTAAGACGAAGACGAAGACGAAGGAATCTATGCTACTGATCTTTAAGTACTGGACCGTGGCATGACGTACCATGTTTCATTCGACATGTGAAATACTGAACCCCTGCTACTGAGCCATCATTCTTCCCCTCTGGTTTATCCAGCTCCACTCCGGCCCAGAGGCCTCCAGAGAACTCCGTGCTGCCACAGAATCGCAGGGTTCCAACCTGTGCAGGGCACAATCAAATACCACAGAAAGTCAAAAACAAATACTAACGCAATGTGCAGAATAAATTAAAACAACATATCAAGACATGCAGCAAAAGGACTGCCCAATGCACTGAGCAGTGTGTGAAATCATCACATCTTTGTGCCATGCATTATGTCAAGGGCAGAACGCCAACCAGAAACTCAATAACATTTTGATGCGTTCAGGAGAAAAACAATTAAAAGGGGAAATGGAGAACAAAGCATTAGACTGTGCCAGAGAGAGCACAACAGATAAGAGTTTTGATTAGCCAAGTGTGGCACAAATATCTGTTAATGGCACACTTTTTCAGAGCAAATGCCTGACTGGGCTACAATTGGCATTTTCTTTTCTTCTACTCATCTTTGTTTGTATCTACATGTGTGCAGTTTGCATGGCCATACAGAAAGGCACATCGCAGACCACAGCAACAAAAAACTCAACAATTACCAAGGTATATAGGGATTTGAGAGGGATTTCCTAGTAAGAACAGGGACTGGTATTGGTGTCGGTTTCTCTATGAGAGAGCCATATTGATTATAGACAGTATTATGGTCAACAGATGTGAAACTACTTTACTACTGAGAGCTTACAATATGAAGGGCAGAGGGCAAGGTCAAGAGTGTCAAGATTCTTACAGCTTTAATGTCTCTGCCCTCACTTTGTCCTTTAATATTTCCACCGTGAAGCACCTCCTTCAAAGTGTTTGCATTAAACTCCTCTGTAGGTCTTAGCAGTTAGGCTAATGCATACTAATGGGCCACAGGCCACCTCTACACTATGCACCAACAACAGCAACATCATATATGTAAACAGCTCCCTGTCTGCCCACACTTGACTGCATTTGATTTGTCTGCAAGCAACACAAACAGTCTTTGCACGGTGAATGTGAAAAAACCTTAAAGTCAGTGTTTACTTTAGTGACAGTCAGGGAAGACTCACTTGATTAGTTGTTTTCAAGGTCCTCAACATTCACACTTCCTTAAACGCTTACACCAACCAGTCCACCATGTTATCTCTTATGGCCTTAAATTCAATAAAACGTTGCAATTTTAAGGCTCCATTCAAATTTAATGAACTCCTCAGCCCTGAGAGTAGAAAAAGGCACTCCCTGATCTAATAAGAGTCATTTGTCAGAATCTCTGTCATAAAAATGGAATTATTTTAGAGCGATAAAACATGTTTTTTTTTAAAGCCGCAGGGGTCAAGAAAATCAAAACACTGTGTTCTATGGTACCACTGCTCAGTAACTGTACCCAATTTTTTGGGGGGTAAGCTGGTGGTAATAAGAGCACACTCATGAAACGGCATAAAGATTACTCGTAAAATAGTCAAAATGTCAGTGAAAAACACTCACTTAACTTTTGCTTTTCTTCAGTGGCATCACTGGGGTAATATTTTTGAAAAAAGACAGCTTGAATGGGGTGCACTAAGAAGCAGTCCCAAATGACTGCAAGAGGGAACTTTTTTTTCTTTCTTTTTGTGCATGAGTTAACTTTAGACACAGAAATCAACTACAAGCTCCTGTTCTACAGCATGGACGATTTGTGATAACTGTATAATAGTAGTCTCCTGTCAGTCCAAGGGATGACATTAAGTGCAAGGAAGCTCAACTGAATTTTCTTTTGTTTTTTTAGTTTCTCTGGTAATTATAATGCAGCACATTTAAGAACGGTCAAAGAGGAATTTGGCGAATATGCTATACCAATGTATTAAAACCGGTACCAGTACTAGAACCAAAAGTTAGGAACATAGACTTAATTGGGGCAAACTTAAATTTGTTTGTTTGTTGTGTTGGACGAATTAATGTGGAGAAAGCTGTTTCCAAGAATAAAACTTAAAAAAAAAAATGTCATGAAAAATACAATGTACCAAAAACAGAGATGGTTGCTGGTGACAAACAGAGGTTAGTATCTAGTATGAGACATATTCATTTCATGTATTTGGAGTTCTCAGTAGAAACTGGAAATGTCAGCATTAAGTGCAGAGTCAGCTGCAAGTTATAGGAAAGATTGCTCAAAGGAGCCACTGAGCAGGTATTCATGATGCTGAAACATCAATAAGTGCAACAGAGGAGTCTGGTGATTTGGTGCCAATGGCACAACAGTGAATGTCTCTTTCAACTGCTTCATTGGACCACAAAGTAAAGTCAGGGTGGACTGGGCCCATGCTGTGAGCCTGATGAACAAAGGCACACATCAGTCATTGGAAACAGGCCCAGTTGCGTAATTTAAACACAAGTATGAAGTATGGAGAGAAAGCACACATTTCTGAGGTTTTCTTTTCATTAGGGAGCAGGAGCACTGTGTAGCAAATTGTCAAAGTTGAACTGTGTCATGAACATAGTGAAAACTGAAAATCTTATTTGACCTATGGGGCTAAATCTCCTTGCTTTCACAGTGTGCTTCTTGTCAAAGGATTACACATGGCTTACACCACCTACTGCAGATGGGTGGTAAGGTCAAGAAGCCATACTAAAGTATTTCTTTGCATTACATGAAGGAATAAAGGCAAAAAGAAATCTGTTTGTGGATGAATTTCTTTGCTGGTTTAAGGTACTGAAAGGAAGATTGCTGCGATGAATAAAAAAAAAAAACTGTATTCTCTGCAATCAGGCACACACAAACATGTAACGCAGCTACATTAGTGTGAGTAAACTGCATGCTTTAAAGGGAATTTTTAAAACATACGCTGTAAATACACTGTAACTGGTGCTTATAATTACAGTGTTGGTATGTCACTATGTCCGTATATCACTTTGTTTACACTTCATCTGTCAATTTGCTGTCACACTGCCACAAACAACACTGTTTTGTTAACATAGCCAGCTGTGCACACCACAGACCGTGTGAGGGCCGATGAAGAATAGATAAGCCTAAAAAAATCTTTCAACATTGTTACCAGACATTTAGAAGAATCACAGCTGGATGTGGATAAACTTGAACATGCATGTTGATTATATGACTAAATGAAGTGTCAGACATAACCCTGAATGCTGGATGGATGCCAAAAGGGTGTTGCTTAGCAACAGGAAACTATTTTTCTCAGTTGAGGGCTGAAATAATTGTAAAGAAAAAATTAACCAAAGCTTCTGTCTTTGTTTAGCAAAAACCACGGCACAGCTGCGCTGCACTGATGTGATGTGGCTACAGGCGTGAAGTTGGTGCTCCAATCCATTTGGCCCTGGCTGTGCACTAATTTTATGTGCTATTGTCATTGTAGTACAGTAGGAGTTTGAAAACTACATCAATGCAATCAACAGTTTCAAGGAAAAAAGCTGTGCAGCTGGTAATGGATCATGTCTTAGTCATTTACTAGGGGCTCATGCTGGCCGGTCTGGCCAAGGGGGGTGGATTGCAATAGTATATAAACATCTCCACACTTAACATTCATTATTAGCTCTGTTGATTAGGCCCATTTGAAAAAGCAGCCAATTTTTCTTTGACTTCTGGTTTTTAATTGTGAATACTTTTAATTCAGTGTGGTGTAAAATACATTAAAAGTAAATAAGAAGGTAGGAAGTTAACAATTAATGAGTCAAATCTAGCGCTACCTGCTTGATATGCAGATATGCTATAGTTTTAAAGCTGGGATTAGAGAGGACTTTTCTATATGTAAAAACAGAGAATGTTAGTTATTAACAGAATGAGTGAAAGTAATTTGGAGAAGAACTGGAAACCTCTAGTCTATTCTTGTTTATTAGATGAATTTTTCCCAGTCTTTCTATCAAGTGCACACACAACAATGAAATGTCCCTTTTACAGGACTTTTTGGGCATCTACTGACTGACTTAATGTTTTCATGTAGGTTTGTCTTAAACCGCAAGTCCAGTAAAAGCTTTTCCCAGACCTGACCTGTCATTTTACATCTTCATTTTTAAAAAAAAAGATTTGCAAAATTGCAGTCAAGAATTTGTCATTATTTTTTCCATTTTCATTAATTACAAAAATTACTGTGATAGTGGTCATTAACTTGCATTCATATTTTAAATTGAAAAACATGAATTTTCAAAATCTACCAACATCATTGTGATGAAAATTTACAAAAGTTAACTGTTCACCTCCTATTCAAAGTGAAAGATTGCCATCACTGACACTTTGGGGATGCAAAAGATTTTTTAGGATTTGTTGTCTGGGCCGTTTCAAATTTAATTGGAGCAGAGGAGCTTAAGGTGCGCAGCACAGCTGTTTTCAAAACAGTGAAATTGTCAAAAACAAAATCAAATTGATTTTTTAGTGAAGAATTACAAGCCATCAAAATGTAAGTACTGATACATGGGCTAATTATTTTAGTGTTTTATACTATATACAAAAATGTATAAGGAAAAGGGAGTCATCATTTATTTTGTCTGTAGTTATAAAGCCAACCCCATGTGAGTTGGAGATGGGTTGAATGCAGCCCTTGACCAATAGTTAGTTTGATGTCCTTGTTACATCAAAGCTATAGCCACATGTTCTTGATTGCTGCTTTCTTTAACTGCAGCACTCACTCTCTGTTGCTTGGAGTCAGTGTACACTCATTTGAATTCAGCTAATCATCAGGTCCTAATTAGAGGGTTGGGAAACATCTCTGTATTGTACCAGTTTGAGATATGATAAAATTAACATTTAATTGTTCTTTCCTTTTGTTAGTGACCTACCACACACCTTCTGTCCAGCAATCACCACGCAGTCACCTAGCCGGATTCCCATGGTGGCCAGCTGTATCCGGGCCTTATCGGAGAGAGCAGGAGGGGACAGGGCTTGCAGTGTGAGGGGCAGAGGGGAGCTGGGTCTGGGTAAAGCCTGTCTCAGCAACGTGCGGAGCTCTTTTGCCACGGCGGCTGCATCTGCCATCTCCAAGGGCATGTCGAGGGGATCAGGCACCACGTCTGCTGGGCACTGCCCTTTTTCATTCTGTAGGAAGAGACAAGCACGAAAGAGTTATAATACAATGAATGAATCAGAAGTGAATTTCATCCAACAAGTTGTTTTTTAATTTGCCAGCATTCCATGCCAATGTAATATAAATGATCAATACTGATAACTATTAAGTTCAGTATCAACCTCCCTGATGACAGACTCTTAGATCCTCAAATAGTACAAACTTGTATTTTTGCTTCCACTACCAAAACTTTCCTCATTATAAGTTGTAAAACTTGGATGCTGGGCCTCACAGAATCTCTCATCTTATCTCTACTCCCAAAACAACATCCCCCCCGCAGGGCCATAGCGAAGATTTTAGAAACAGTAAGGTCATTTGTCCTAGACCTGCTAGGGGGTTTCAGGTACCTGCCTAAAATTATACTTTTCATTTCAGATTCTTACTGCATTGAAATCACCTTCACTATTAAACACACTGAGCTGAGAAGCACAACTACAGGGACGAGCAATACTGCTCTGTAGCTTATTGGTGGAAGCAGCCTGGTTAATTTTGAATTTAGTGGTTGCTACACCTAGAGAAGTAAGAGGAGCTGGAAATTGTTTGATTTAGTTATTTTTTTTGTTTTGTTTGTTGCAATAAATCAAACTATGATTTTCAAACATTTTCCAGTGACTCAATGAAGTTGCATACAATTGTTGAAAAGATATATTTGCCTCGTAAGTCTTTAAAGTTACACTGTAGTTTTGGGGAAGAACTTTTAATGATCTTCATGGACTGATTTTTCTGCCTTAACAAACTATTAAAAACTCTCTTTGCTTTCATGACTGAATAAACAAACTGACCTTTAAAGACAACACAATTTCATACTGTTTAACTTTGTTTATATTTGCCAGACCATTCTGCCTTTCTACCTTAAACACTGTTCTGGGGACCTTTTTTTCCTCTGAGAACATTGTATTATTACATCATTAATATTGTAAATATCAAAATTCCGAGTTTGAATTTCTTCTCCAAAACTACATAGTGCTCCTTTAAATTAAATATTTAACAATCTATTATATTCCTTTTAAGATAAGAAATATAATACTAAAAATGTCATTCTTATTTGAAACAAAATATGAAGAAGAGATATTTCTCATAAGTGATCAATGAAGTAGTGATAAATGAGGTGTCATTGAAACATTTTGCATACAACTCTCTATCTGTGCCTCATTTCCTGTGTGCAAAGACCCTGATACACGAAGGCGCAGCACAGAGGGCAAAAGGAATTAGAAAAACTTGTCATTACAAAATCTTTATGAGCACAATAACCCAGAAGAGACAGGACATGACCTTGGTGTCCTCAATGGTAGCTACAGGCCAGCCCTCCTGCCTGATTCAACCAGTAAGCGCACAAGTTAAGTAGTTCAGAGAGACTAGACTCAGTAAGAGTTGAGATAGAAGCCCCTTTTACACACCTTCTACCCTGAAATTGTCCAGACATTAGCTGTATGTGAGAATGCAAATGTCCGAATCAATTGTCCTGGACATTAAACAGACTTTACACTGCCAGTTCCCTTATACAAAGTCCATGTAGGTTCCGATTAAGCCCATGTGTGGATAGAGCAGGTCATCATTAGCTACTTATACTCTTTTCTGCTTTTCCAGTTTTTCGTTGATACTGCGGATATGTCCAAATACATGTAGTATTTATATCAACACAGAAACAACACCACGGAGAATGTGTCTGATATGAACCATCTCCCACTGTGTGCTGGATGAGTGAAAGGACAATGTCCGCAGCTCATATGTGTGAACGAGTCGGCAAACAAGTGTAAGTGGAGGCAGGAGAAGAGGGCTGTGGAGGTGTGACAGATGAGGGGAGCTCGTTAATTCATCACCAAGGCCTGACACTCACATTTTGGAACACTGAGGTAATATACGTGTCACCTAATGCACAACAGTGGCTTGAATGACTGTGTGCGTGCAGCTGTTCTGATCCAACCTTTTGAAACAGCATTACACGAGACTGATTCAAGGAAAGAAATGGTCAGTTCAATGTGAATCTTCTATATTTTGTGTTTTGAATTGTGTTTTTTTTCCCCTTTTACAATCTTAAACCTACTCATCTCTACCTTTGTGCTTTAAATAGATAGAATAATAAGACCAATGATCACTTCTAGGTATTTTCCGTGCATTTCACCAAAGTGCCTTGAGGGAACACAATGAGAAGCTCTCACAGTGAACCATCATACTGTTTCAAAACTGTCACACACTCAGCCACACACATAGTGAATGTTTTTACCAACTCCATAGCATCCATACACTGTGTCTACAGCAGCAGTTAATTTATTTTTATAAATGTATCCTAATAAATTACTCATAAGCCTACAACTCTCTCAATATACATATGTCACGTCGCCAAACAGATTCAACTATGTGGTCTATCTTAGTGCTCTACTGTCGTACTCAACTGCACATGTTTTGTTCACTCCAATTACAGTACATACACGATGAGGACTGAATATTTTAAACATCTGTCAATATAGTGTAATCCAAAACAATACCAGTGGGTGTACAGAGGTAAGAACTGTAATAAACTAGTAAATCAGTGCATTCTAAACACAATCATGTAATGCACGTGATGTGGCAGTTGCAAACTTTAAAATGTCGTACAAACTCAAACTAGACTTTTCCCTCTGTGTGATGATAAAATGTATGCCACATTGAGCACTTTGGCTGATAGATCCAAACTGTGTAGCTTAAACCAAATAGATAAAACAAAGTTATAACATCTTGTGTTTTCAACAAGGGTTGTAACATTAGCATACAGCTCATGGGAGATGTATGTGCCAGCAAAATGTAAAGATGGGATGACTTCACAATCCAGCACATACCAAACAGACCTGCAACAGTGGCTAACTCAAAATCTTGAACAATCAAGCAATCCACTACAGCAACATGCTCCTAATGGAAAGTATGATGAGTTGCCATTGTTATTAAGTCATAAAATATGTGGTGATGGAAGCATGAAATGCAAAGCACATTTTTTTTATTTTTCCAGCCTTATAAAACTTTCCATTGCTCAAATCCAAGGTTTGTTTAGCCGAATCTCTACAGGGCCAGAGAGGAGAAAAATCAAATTAAACCTCTTCCAAGTCTGACCTTTACTCAAAAGGAGAAGGGAGATTTTAAACTGAGTTTCTTGGCTATGATATCATGCCTAATACTCCACTGCCAGCCACCAATGACATCTTTCAAATTCAACCGACACAGTTTGGTGGGTAAAGCATCGCAGTACATCACAAATCAGGGCACGTGCCTATACGAATTGAATATGGTGCTGCCAAAGATGGCTGATAGTGATGTTATACAAACTATTTTTCACAAAAATACATTTTCTACTGAAAGAAAAGACATGTTACATGTTCCAGGAGACACAAGGCTAGTGTTGCATTTCTTTAAGTAATAATCAAATAGTATAGGCTAACACTATCAGAACATGTAGACACAGATGCAACATATCTCTAGGGCTGAGAGCAGCAGAGACTCGATAAACCTTAAATAATGAAGTTGAGAGAAAATAATCTCCCTTCAATGGTGTGAAGGACAAGGAACAAACATCCATGTCTCTAAACCCCCAAATCTCTAAATAAAGGGTTAAAAATAAAAGCTGGTTCACATCAGCCATCTTTTACATGCTCTCCAAGCTTTTCTTTCAGATACTAAAACATAAAGAGCCTCTGCACTCATCTTTGAGCAGGGGATTATGGTATGTAGTGCTTTGCTGACCTCCAGTGGGAAAATTAGTGCTTACAAATAAAAGGCACCAGCCTCAATGAATCTCAAAAATCTAAAAGGATGCTAATGGCATGAGACAATAAGACATAAAACGTCTAGTATGGATAAACACGTTATAATAACTTTATAATTAATACTTTATTCAAATGTATAGGTCATGACAGACTGCATGGTCTTTCGCCACATCCCCATCCACTGGAAATCTGCTATGCATCCTTTAATTCAAGATAACAGTTAATCAAGGCTGTTCAGCAAACCCCTCAGCCAAGGCTTTAAATGACTGGAACTGAGGGGCACAAGGCAGACACACACATACACACACACAAAACACACTGAATATCCAAAATGAAATAAATGTAAGGTCTGAGAGAGTACTCACAAGAATGCAATATGTTATATTTAACTGCATGACTACTGAACATGAATAACTGCAACATAAACACTTATTTTCAACTCAAAGGTCTCCATCGAACCAGCCTAATGCAGTAAATAAAGAAGTGACGATTACATCACTAAAAAAGGCTTTGTAATTTTGACGGTGGGAAAAATGTGGGAGTGATTTTCTTTTGATTGATGACGTCTGCGAGCGAATGCAGGGGGTGGAAGCAGTATTATCGACACCCACAACCTGATGAAATCCAATACAACAGCCTTCACACAAACAACTTTTGTTAGGTTTATGATGGTTCGTTTTTGTTAAGACTGTATCTGAGAAGTAAAAATTCAACAATATGGTAGTATTTTTATTTTTCAGACTGCAGTTTGTGGTGGTGCTGTATTGAATGAGATGTATTATGTGAGGTTATTTAGTAGTGCTGAAATGATAAAATCCACTAATTGATTTATTTAAAAATTTAAGATGCCATTTTCTGGTTTAGCACCTCAAATGTGAGGAGAAATTGTAATGGGCATTTACTGTATAAATGACTTTTAAACAAAAAAAAAAAAAAAAAAAAGCTTCAAAGGTTAGATTAATAGTCATTTTTCAACATCAGGGTTGTAGAACAAAATATAAGTTGTAGTTCCTGTCTGCTGCACAAGAAGAAAAAAAAATCTGATGGTAGATGGTTGAGAATAAGTTCAGGAATCTCACAGCCTGAAGCTGCTTTGTAGTCTGGTGGTATGGTAGCAGATACTTCTGTATCTTTTCCGAGATGGCAACAGGGTGTACAGACTGTGGCCTGGGTGGGTGTTGTCTTTTAATATCCTTTGGGCTCTGTGCAGACATCTCACACTAATACAAATAATGGTTAGAGGCTTGAGGTCTTTGCCCTGTATTTTGTTATCATTAATAGATATACGTAGGTAGGGGACAGAGAAATATCATTCCCTTATCACACTGAAACATATTTCTGATAAAGAAGGAATGATCAAGCGATTTGTTAGACAGGATCCTGTGTCATGAGTTCAAAATAAACCAAAGCATCCCAAATGCATTTCAACTGAAGTGCAAGATAGTTCTGCTCAAGAAAAAAACTATTTCATTTTTATATTTGAGAAGGTTGCAATAACGTTTTTGAATCATTAAGTGTGACTGTGTGTCAAAATATTCTCTGAATTTTTGCTTGTCTTTTTAAATTTATGAGAATTCTAATCTGTAGTACAGATATCAGAGCCTTTTACACAAGTTAAATGAGCCCTCAGTGCAGCAGCACAGGGCTCATAATGTGAGGGTTGTCAGGAGAAAGGCTCCCTGCTCTTGTGAAGGTTTGATTCAGATCGCAAAATGATAGGAAAAAAGAAGAAAAAAATATAACTTACTCTGAAAGCAGGGTTGGCTCCCAGCTCCAAGAGACATTTGACAGCAGATGTGCACAGGTTGGATGCAGCGATGTGTAGGGCGGTGCCAAAGTCAAAGTCACTACAGGTGGCATCCACCGCTACAAAAGACAGGAGAGATTAGTATTCAACATTTGTATACATTTTATGGGATTTGGGGGCATTTCTGACACTTCATAATGTTGTCTGAGATGATTTTCTAATAGTACCTTCAAATTAAGACACAGACCTTTGGTTTGTGTAAATATTGCTGGATTAACACCAACTCCATCAGATTTTGTGTTTGAATGGATTACTCAAGACAGACTTCAAGCAAGATTTGCCAGATATGACATATGTCTTGATATAATCATGAGTGCTGGGAGGTGCAAGCACCACCATGATAGTTGCTGGGCTTTGCAGCTGCAACCAGCAGTTCTAAAGGTCTCTCTGTCGGTTGGTCAACAAAAACATTTCCCAACTTTTTGGTGGCCACAGTTTTTGCCCCAGGAGGCTGAAATTTTGCATCAATTAGCTAAAGGGGGTTGGCAGTGGGAGTGGCCCACAACAAAAAGGCATTTCTAAAAGGATTCACGTAACATGACCAAACCTTCTAAAAAAAAGACCGACACATACACCATTTTGTCACATCCCCTTTCATAACATCATGAACCAGTTGTTTTAGACTAGACACTTTCCTTTTGTTGCACCATCAGTTCATTGGTCCACAAAGCTGCATCTTTGCCAAATATATGCAAATTCATGCTTGTTAAAGAATAAAAGGTGAATAATGAATGAGTCAGAGTAGGGGAGATCCTGGTAAATAATGTGAAAGTTGGGACAATACAGGAAGCTGGTCCATGAATCAGGTGTAGCGAACATCCCCAAAACTGGAACATAGATTGATGTAAAAAAAAGACATCAGTTATACAGATAACCCAGCAAACCACCATCTGGGAACAGGCCCCCCATCCATTGTTGAGTCATTGCTACAGCGTTTGGCAGCTGTTATCAGGGACAAATGTGATCTACAACTGTAGTGAACAGGAACCATCATTTTCCTCGTCTCTCAGGGTATTGATATTGCACACACATGCTGTGTCCACTCAGAATCTGCGATGTTGCCCTATTTCATTAGTTTACTAAATACTCATTCACAACTTAATCAGCCCCTGTTGTACAGTAGCCAGACTCATTTTCTGTATTTATGGCACAGATTTCAGTTTTCAGAGTCAATAACCAGAAACAATAACTGCTGGCATATAACCACGAGAGAATCATTTGATCTCACTTAGAACACATTATACTGTTAAAAAAGGCGGGATGCTGTTATTCAAAGCAAAATTGTTAAAATGTGTTTCTGTAATCATTAATAAAGTCAGCATTTGCCTATCTAGTGTAACTATGATTGTCATTTATAAATGTGTATACAAAATAACTTGTTCAGTAATTTCTGTAGTAGCTTTTCTCTCTACTGACTGCAGTCAGCATAGACGCAACATAGCTTGTGTGCTGTATGGCAAGCACAGTAAGGCTCACAGACTTACTAATTCTCACCAGACCTGGATTGGAGACAGCATTAGATCTTCATTTTTATGCAAACTAGCTAAATAAAAAACTGGATTTAACACCAACTCGGTGCATCACAGTATCCAAAAAATTACCCAAGCTTTATAAACTGCAGTAATTTGTCCATACGAGTGTGTCATATCTGAGCAATATTCCTTTAGTGAGGCATGCTTTCAGTCAGGGACCTCCTTCAAGACACACTGCAGTCAACAACGCTTTTCCCATAGTGGTTTGCCCATCTTGGCTCCAGAACGAGGCTTTATTTGCTGAGCAGTGATCTTTATAAACTCCATACTCATTGCCACTTGCTGCCACTGCCCAAGTCTATCCATGCCGCAACATCTTTGTCTGTGTACAATGAGTTGCCAGACCACCTATCCAAATAAATCCACTGACATGCGCAGAAGTAGATGGTCAAAATGTAGAAGAAATCTTACCACATAATGCAACAGCACCATAAACTACAGCCTCAGTAAAGAAAAACATGTGTCTGACTGAATATGATAAGCTGCAAAAGTTAGGCTGCATTGCGTGGAAGTTGTATTGGATTGGATTAAAAGTAGCAACTCTGGGTGCACCTAATAAACAGGCTACACAGTCTGTTTATCAGGAAAAATATAAATTACTGTGGCCTTAATCCCCACTGCAGTTGAATTTGAAAATAGAAATGTTTGCCCTGTACAGACTGTGGCTTGACCTTCCCTCTCTCTCCGGGCTGCAGCTGTGCTCTCACCTCCAGGCTGGGAGGCCTGCAACACCACCCGGATAAGCTGTGGCACATCAAAGTATGCAGCGTAGTGCAGAGCTCTCATGTTAGTCCAGCGTGAGCGAAGGTTGGGATCAGCACCCAGGGCAAGGAGCTGACGAGCAAAGCTGGCCGCTGTCTCTGCATCACCTGATGAACAGAGAAGGGATACAGGTATAAGTGTGTTGGGAGTCAGTTCTAGGGACTGTGTTTAAGCAGTAGTGCTGATGACTAGCAGTGCTTATCGGGTCAAACAGGATTATGTTCAGTGGTCTGAGCAGGAAGATAAACTAACACACAAACAAGACAGTACGTGTGTATAGACGTTTACAGTCCAGCTGAGAGTGTTTATTCAACACCCCTGTCAATACTAACCGATGCCCGGGGCTCCGGCCTTGCAGCAGTAGTGCAGGAGGCTCATATCTGTCAGACCATCTCGATCATTCACACCGCAGCCTCTTTTAAGGATCTGTGCAAAGACAAGATGTGCAGGGTGTCACTGAGGACTGCTGGTATCTGTGCAGAAACATTACATAATAGGCTATAAAGTTAAACTTGCGGGCACTCATCTGATGAATGACAAGTAAGTTGGGCCTCTCATAACTCTACTCATCTTTAAATTTCAGAATCATTGTGCAATATGACATCGAAATCAGGCATTTATTTCTCAAGGGTAGTTGTTATTAAGTGAGAGGAAAGATAATTGCCTGCTTTTACCCTTGAGACAAGAGCTTTACTGCACAATTAACTGCATTGCAGCTACTTTGTGTAACTCTCTGTGGAGGTGGTTCGGGGGCAGGTTGGCACCAACAACCAAAAAAAGAGGTATTATAGTGTTTTCAGTTATCATATTTTGCTGGATGGCGTCACCTCATTGCCGATATAGTCTATGTTCTTCTGAACCTGGGGCACCCACTGCCTGAGGACTGCAAACAGCTCTGGTATGGTGGTACTGGGATCAAGAAGAACTTCTCTGCACTGCGGCTCACTGGGGTCAAAGAAGGAGAACTCTGGAGGTGGTGAGAGAGACGAAACACAACAGAGATGCATTTTAACTGTGATGTAATTCTCATTGATCAGCAGAGCTGGGAATTCAAAGCTTTATGTTTCTTTATGTTCACTTGTATATGCAAGTGAAAAGAGTATATGTGAAACTCTGCAGTTCAGACATACAATAACTTTCTGCAACAGACAGTTCAGTCGATTCAATCAAAATACTAATCTTGGGAAATGCCCTTGCTGTGTTAGCAGATGCAAATTAAATCAGATCAGCGATAGTGGATGGCATGCTGTGAACTAAATGACGCATTAGAGAACCCGACTGAGGCTGAAAACAAATAAGCACGGCCTGTCACAGTCAGTGCCAACACTTATAATTTAGCCAGCATCAAAACCTTTGCATTTGCTTTACTGACTGTATTACATATAAAGGGAACTCAATTCAAGAGCCCTTTACACTGATTAAAGACCATGATTTCATTCCTGATATTCTGGGATGAAAACGATCAACACTCCACTCCATTTAAAAAATCAACTGATATCATATTACCTGTGCAGGCAATGATGTATCATTTACTGAGTAGTATACTTTCTGGACTACATGAGATAAGACAAAGTAAAACTGGAACTGAGGAATTCACTCACTATGTAAAAATCTGATATTTCTGAAATCATTCTGTAAGAAATGTGATGGTCATCACTTGTGTTAGCTTTGTGTTGGTGACAAAATTGTGTTTAACTATTCACAATATAAAAAATAATGCCACGATATGCTAACAATAATAAATGATGATGATTAATAATTATCGATGGAATTATCATCAGCGCACTTACTGGGTGCAGGTTAAGGACCTCAATCTCTCATCCCGTCAAGATCATCAACATTATTTCAGAAGCTGGAGACTACCTTGCGATGGGATCAGAGCAGCCTAGATGCCCCTAGACATGTTCACGTTCTGAGTAGGGGTGTCACGATTTCGATTTTTTATCGAAATCGATCGAAATTACGTCACGATCTCGAGCATCGAAGTCAAAGAGAGGATCGACGATCCCCCCCCCCCTCCCCATGTACAAAGCTACGCACACTACGCAAAGTTACGCAAATGACGCAGCACATTGTAGCCGACGCCGCTAGTTACCTATCCTGCAGGTTATGACACGATGGCGAGTGCAGATAAAGGAGGAGACGCGGCACCGGAGCTTGAAGCAGCTCCTGCTTCTCTTAAATCACATGTATGGAAATACTTTGCGTTCCCGGTGAGTTATGTCGACGACGTTCGCGTTGTTGACAAGAAGACCACAGTGTGTAAGATATGCTATGCGCGTGTACCATACCCGGCCACGGGAAACACTACGAACATGGCAGGACACATTCGCCGGCATCACAAAGATGTAGATTTGACAGCTGGGAAAGCACCATCACTGGTCCAGCCAACTATTCAATCCTCGTTTGCAATAAAACTTCCACAGACCTCAGCTCGCGCAAAAGCTATAACTAGCGCTATAGGGTTATTTATAGCAGCAGACCTGCAGCCTTACTCGGTGGTGGAAAACACGGGATTTAAACATTTAATTAGCGTACTTGAGCCACGCTACAGTATGCCCAGCAGGTCGCATCTTACAACAAAAGTGGTTCCCTCCATGTATGAAGACGTTAAAGAAAAAGTTGTGAGGGGTCTGAGCAATGCAGAGTTAGTTGCCTTAACAACAGATGGCTGGACCTCAAGAGCAACTGAGAGTTACATCACCGTCACAGCGCACTACGTCAATAAAGATTGGGAGATTGAAAGTCCAGTCCTTCAAACTCGCCCCATCTATGAAGCACACACAAGTGATAATCTGGCAGAAGTGCTAAAGGAAGATTATTAGATTGTTACCTTTATATTGCAAATAAATAATTTAAATTTGACCATTAGTGCCTAATGTGATACATTATGGAAATTGCATCACTTACATGTAGCCCAACTTTTGAAATAAGATTTACTGTACAAAATTTGATGAATAAAACCAATGATCGTAGACTAGACTAGTCTGAAAATAGCATAGGCGTCTGTGCTGTAAGAAAAAGAAAAAAATCGAGAATCGAATCGAATCATGACCCTAAAATCGAAAATCAAATCGAATCGAGGATTTGGAGAATCGTGACACCCCTAGTTCTGAGCCATGACTACTCAGTAATCATTACTACATTATTACATGAAACAACAGCCATCTACACTCCTGTAAAGTTTTGTGACAGTGACAGCTGTGACTCTATTGTGTTGACAAAATCTCTCCACAGCAGACAGACATATAAACACCTGGCTAAGAACTCAAAATCCCTTCCTAGGTAGTTCCTACCACAATAGATTGTGGCGTATTTATTGTGGCGTAACAAAATGGGACGACACCCCTATTTCCACCCCACTTGTATGGACTATGCCCACTTTCTATCTTAACCTTCATTTTGATCTCATCTGCACCCCTGTGAATTTTCGTTAAATCTGTTCAGACACAGACAGGCTACAAAAGGTGTCTCTAAAGCCCTATTCGCATGGGACAGATTATTACCAGGGGACCTCGTATGTTTTAGAAATTACCACCCCACGTTTGTGTACCTTGTAGGGCATTTGGACCGGATAAGTGAAGTCTGCATCCTACTCGAATTTACTAACAGTATCTCCTGGATATGATGTCATGGTTTCATGTAACATCAACTTTCAGAAGCGAAGTGTCTCTTCTTCAGCAGCCACATTATTAATATGGTTTTGAGTTGATCTGCCCACTTTCTGCATTTGAACAAGCATAAATACACAGCTGAAGCTAATTTAGACCATATTATTTCATGAGCCGAGAAGGATTTTTCTACTTGTTCAGATGTTTGACAACAGAAAAGAAATGTTTGTAAAAGAAATACAACCCCAAATCAGAAACATGCCATTTCACACGGGACTACCGAGGTCATGTGTCTATTACCACATGACCTGTGTTTGGCGAAATATGGAAGGTAATATGCTGAACTTTTCTCTCCTGGTAATACTCATCCTAAAACCACATTTTGACATGATGAAACATACACAATGAACATTACCAGTTGACACTGTCGCAGCTTGTAATAATTATTTCTGTTTTGTTCTTGATTAGTCTCACCTTCTGGTGCACTGATCAAATGATCAATAATCATAACTCATTGATGAAGTTTTTAATATGTCATAAGTCTGCTCAATACTGCCCTGAGGGTGTTAATTAGCATGAAATGTCACTCAGCTCCACTGTGTGTATGCATCAAATGTGTGCAAGTGTGTGGATCCTCACCACAGTCACTGGGCATGGGTGCAGAAGCCACCTGGTGGATAACCGGCCGCTGATGGGAAGAGGCCCAGCCCAGCACAGTGTCTCCCTCGACCAGCTCTGAAACATCCTCCTTTGTCATCTCCCCCTCAGGGCCTATGGCAAGAACAATATTAGAAGTCCTATTCTGAGAACACAAGTAGGTCTAACCTCAACAAAGCAGTGAGAACTCCACTTCTTTTATGAGGAGACATGATTTTAATTGAGCTTTCTCAAACATATGCAAGCGGTAAAATAGATTTAGAGTATCAACATCCTCAGCAAGTGTAACACAAAAAGTTGCAACTAAAGCATCCGTACAAGACAATCGGTATTGTCAATATTATTATATTGTATATGACATTGTGTGCTATCAAGGTATAAGGTGTAATTTGATAATGTGCAGTGTGGTAATAAGGATTATAGGAACAGACAAACCAACAAGAAGGGAATCTAGTATAGTATAGTATAGTATAGTATAGTATAGTATAGTATAGTATAGTATAGTAGCAAGGATTAGGTAAGGAGAATTTCATATGCCAAAAAAACAAATATTGAACAATGTTTTAAGCTTTCCTAAAGACTATAAAACCAGGATAGGTTCATGGCTTAACTACAAGCCTAATATTGAAACACTGAAATTATAAATAGGAAGGAGGAATGCTGGGGAAAAGGACAGAAATCTGAAATTGTTGAACTACAAGAACACACACAGGCCTACGCTTGGACAGGCAACACTAAGCCTAGAAGCTTCCACACTAGCCAACACTCACTGTCATCTTCTCCTTGATCCTTTTTCTTGTTGATCTCCATAAGAGCCTCTCAGTTCAGCTTCCAGTTCAGCTAAGCTAAAATCAAGAGACACAGACTGGGTCCAGCTGAAGATCTAACCAAGCTGCTTCCAAAAATAACTCCCGGCACATAGACAGTCCAGTCCTCAATCTCCAATTAAACTGCCCCTCTATGCTTACCCTGTTGATCCCCAACTCCCAAGTCCAGGGGCTATTTACAGCTGCTGGCATGGTCTCCTCACTCCTGACTTTCCCCGGCTGGAATGTCACTCTCACTTTCCAGTTGTGTGCACTGCTGACCCCGCTGCCACCTCATCTGACTAGTCAACCGTAAGACCCACAATGCAGAGAATGGGCCATGTGGTAACAGTGCAAACAAACACAGTGTAGAAGGGCAGTAAAGTGATGGTTGCATTTAGGACAACTGTCCTTCACTGTGAGTCCAATTACCCTTGACAGCAAGCATCCACCCTGATAAAGCACCCATTGGTTAAAGACTACAAGAGTCCCTACAAGAAGAGGTGAAAGTGAATCGCTCCGTAAAAACACACTTTGCTCCGTTCGGGGAGACAGCATAATGGAGCTTCAAATAGTGATACACGATAAAGTACTGGCCCAATATTGCAAAATTTACATTATCAGCTATGTATTGGTATTGGTAAAATTATTGCTGAAAAAATTGCTAAAATTATGAAGCCAAACTGCTTTTCTTGACGTAAAAAGTAAAGCATCTACACATTTTGATACAGTAGGTAGCACCATGCTGCTCTAAAGTTGGTTTGCAATCCGTCAATAAATACAAAGAAGAAGAAGTGCAGCCTGTTGTGCTCATGACACCAACTGCTGAAGCTGGATAGAGCCTCAAATTGTAGACTAGAGAGCCAAGTGTCTGTTCACTGCTGTGGGCATTTTAAGTGGAAGACAATACCATTGTAATTTGCAATACTTGTGCTGCAAGGGCTCCAAGAGGACAGAAAAAAGTATTTTAAGTTTTAACACGGCAAATCTTATTAGAGCTATGGAATGTGAAATCATCCATTTTTGCCCATAACATTTTCTCAGGTGCGCATAGCTAATAGTTAGGAACTTTTCTTAGAATACAAAAATGTGAAATCATTGGTTATCTCAACAGCATCGGTTATTATCATATCGTCTGAAAAATACAACTAAATCATTCATCCCTGGTTTCAATCAAACAAAACATTTTTTTAAGCTAAAAAGTACGATGCAGCTATCAACAGAATTATGCACCACATTTGTAGAGAAAAGTAGGGGTTGATATCATTGCTAAACAGAAAAAATGATATCATGAGAAAGACAGTAAAATCTGTCAGATTTTTATGAGTAGATCATTTACACATATATACAGTAGATATAACACAGATTATATCATACATAGTACATTTATGCGCTGTGAGAACCCCTATGTGAAAATGTTCACTCAGCCTTATAGTCCAGTGTATATTACCAGACAGTTGCCTTTGTGAGTAATGCAAAATAATCTATTTTAAAATAAAACTGCTGTATGGAGGCTAGCTTCAGTGTTACACAGTATATATAATAACAGCAGAACTGTTCCTGATTACCAATTAAACTAATATGAAGAGTTTATCTAAAACCTTTCCAGTGGAAAAACAGGGCCATTTCAGGTTTTCATGGTTCCCTGTGTCTGCACATGACAGCAAAAAAGTTTGTGAGACAAAAATGTCACACTGATGTTACACCAATCAGGAGCTAAAAGCTGTTGTCATAACCCAGCTGATAGTCCCAAGTGGAAAGAATTCACTGAACGCCACATGGAGAAGCACATGCACTGACATGTTTTCCAGTTATAGTCTTGTTATAGAACAAAGGACTGTGGTAAGGCAGAAGAGACAGTGTTTTGTTTTGGACATAAATTGCGATTTTAGTCAGTTGTTTAGCATCAACTTCCCTGCTGCCAACGAGATGAGAAATGCCTCTCTGAGGTCACTGACTGGCTGTCTAGAGATTAGTGTGACTTGGGACAATGGCCTACATTCGCAATAAGCGTCTCCTTGTTTGTCTGACCCATGATGTCACCCTGCTCCCATCCTCACAGCTAATGAAGATACAACACTGTGACATATTTCAAACTGATACCCTACTTTATGACTATTTCATGATGACGTGCACACTAGCCGCTTTGTTTGAATGCAGTGCTTATGAATGTTTTGAATGCCCAGCTGAACAAAACATCAAGATTTTGGCATTCCACACACCACAGTTTGTTATCAGGATAAAATACTAAATTAAAAAGTTAAGTCAAGCATATGGGTATGTTACTGTTACTTATTAAAAATACAATAAACTGTGTTTATTACTATAAAGACTTGGTTTTGTTTCAGCATTGTGGAGCTGTTCAGGTTTACTAAATTAATATCACAACTTCAGAGAAAAATGGGCCACCAACACTGTTTTCACTTGGCCGAACTGGATACAGCATTTATATTAGTGTATGTACTTAGTGAAGGCAGCTGGCGCTATAATAAAAGTCCTACCACTCATTTACTTGACAGTCTGCATGTGAACGCATCTGTTATTTACGTTAACCTGACATTAGATAGCTGACAGTAAACTGTTAGCAGGCTAGCATATGTTAAAAAGCCGGGCTAGTGCTTTGAGGCTACTACACCATATTGTATTTATTTTGGTCCATGTGTGCTATATATATATACATATAAGCAGCCACACATTTAATATTTATGCATTGTGGAAAAGTTGTCATGAGAGATAAAGTGCCTTCCCTGTAATGTTCACTCACGTTAGCTCCTCAGAGGTAATGTTATCTAGCACAGATACTGGGCCAGGCATTCTTCCGGCTTAAAATGCACTTTACGACTCGATACAGAAATAAATGTCCAGTCAAGCAAAAGGGACATCAAAAAAACATTTGTGTTACCTTGACCTTGTTCGTTTCGATACGCTCATGGGGAAAATGACTAGAAAGCCAGTAGTGGATTTAATTTCCGTCCATCCTCAGTGTACACTACATTGTAGAGGTGTATCCGGTTTCAGAATAAAGGTGTCTATTGTACTTTTCCGGTTTTCAAAATAAAGGTAATGAAACTACAATACACGAACCCTGTGTACATGTAGTGTACTAAAAATAAGGATGACAGTTTGAATAGCATGGTATGGCTCTGATTAGAATAATATTTCCAAATTAGGCCAAAATGTAATTTTAAATATTTGCAAATATTTCTTCCTTCTTTTCAAATGCATTTCTTATTTTATTACACAATTAATATACTCCTCTCAGACAAGGTTTGATTGATTTAACACAGACCTCTTCTGGTGCATGTAATAATAATAATAATAATAATAATAATAATAATAATAATAATAATAACGACAACAACAACAACAACAACACACACTCACCAAGATAATATATCAGGATGCATAAAAGTCAAGCCGGACTAGCTGAAGTTAAAACAGGAAGCCAAAGAAAACGACAGCACAAATTCACACATACATGCATACATACGCCAATCAGCCACAGCATCAAAACCACCATGCCACAGTGCTGGGAAACACTGGGCCCCCGGCACCCAAGGGGGCATATGGACCCAAATAACCAGGAGAAACCTCTGAAACAGAAACAGCAATGCTTGCAATTACAGTATAGCAAGGTCGCACAGAGGTAGACAGTACTTGGGGATCATTTAAAGTCCAATATCTCAGTCTCACCTATGATTTGCTGACAGTCTGGGGTGATTAGTCCATACACAGGGACATTACCCATCTTCCTATTCAGCAGATGTTAAAATTGAATGTCACCTGAATGTCCATTCAGGAAGGGCACATTCAGTGCTGTTTCACTAAATGCCTATTTTTACTTAACCCAAAGAGCCCTCAGCATCTGTAGCTGCCCCTGTCAAAGACCCCAACCTTTGCTGGTTGACATAGGTCTCGCTGATTCAAGTTTGTGTCAGCTCAGAGCCATCCATCATCGCCCAAACACCTGTTGCTTCCTTGTGATCCTCTGCAGTAATGAGTGTTTCAAAATGAGTGATGAGGAAAAAGTTGTTCATTGTTTTATAAATGGCTGTAGGTGGTGACATGGCTGTTAAATGATGAAATTAAGAAACTCTGGACATTAACAAAAAAATAACTGAAAGTTAGACCAATATGCAACCAATTAAGCAAATAATATTGCATGTTAATCTTAATGCATGTAATATTGGTCTACACTTGTAGTGCAGCTATACTATATGTAGTTTTTAATTCTTAATTTTTAGCTTATATTAATGTTGCAGCAGCTGATGGTGCTTTAAAAACAAAAAAACTTTCCCTTGCTGTAAAGTCCCTGTGGATCTCCTGTTTACACGACATTTACCTTCAGAACACCATTCCCATGGAAACGTAAACAAAAGCGGTGGCAGTGATTTCTCTGCACGCACACGGTTCACTTGCGCCTGAACCACGATCTGGTTGTTTTTTATTCGCCTTAAAAAGCCAGTGCTCAACTTTACTAGTTGAAAACCTGCATTTCATTGGTATCTAACTTTCAAAAAATGGACTTGAGCAGCGTTCGGCGTGTGTCTTCTGCGGGCTACCGGTTACCAGAGCGAAACAATGGGACCAGGCCGATAACAACCCAGCCACCGGCGGAGAGGACGCGCCGGGCGCAGGGAGAGGCTCCGTCCCAGGAGCAGGACAAGAGCGATCCTGTTAAAAGGGACCAGTTGTGGAAAGAGTTGGTGTGGACTGAGAAGAGAGGAGTGCGGGACTGGTGAGCATGACATTAGTAGTTTAGATCAAGACCACTACAGCCACCAAACCATGACAAGGCTTGTTCTGCGATGCTGATCACAAACTCTGCAGTCAGTTGAGTTGTGGCTGTTAGTTAGTTTACTGATGAGCACAGTGAAGCTGTACAAACTGAACCAACATATTTGTGATCCACAGGGAGAAGAACTGGGGCTTTCTGCAGCACTATGATCAGATGGTAAGATTAAATGTGTGTGTTATTTCACAGATGTTGATATTCTTCTTGTGAAGTGAAGAACTGTGCCTCATATCTAAACACCTTTTTGTGCTAAACCTCTGAATATATTAAAATGAATGTCTTCATATTTTTCATATTGCTTCACCAAGTCTGACACTCAGTTATTATTTATATTACATGCTCAGCACTGAGCATTGAACTGTTTGACTTTACATGTACAATCGATACCAGTGGTGAAAAGTAACTAAGTAAGTAAGTGCATTTACTCTGGTACTGTACTTAAGTTTTAAGGTACATGTACTTTACTTGAGTTTTTCCATTTTTTGCTACTTAGTGCTTCTACTCCACTACAATTCTTAGGCAAAAATTGTACTTTTTACTCCACTACATTTATTTAATAACTGTCCTTAATAGTTACTTTTTGCATTCAGGTTAACGTCACATACTGTGCTAATCCCTGGGAGTGGGGAATTCAGGAGCTACCTAGCAGATATACTGCATAGTTCAACCTCTTTTACCAGCTGCAACCTTAAGTGATGTACACATTATTGCATCAACATCCAATAATACGATATACATGATTCTGAAATGGACAACTCTGAATAATGAGTACTGTTACTTTTGGTACTTTGAGCATATTTTGATGCATATTTTCACACATATAAACTGACTCACTGATGAGAACTTATTTAAATGTCAACACTAAGTTTGGTGTGAGGCTTTCATCTAAAATACTATCACTTGTTGTAAAATTATACATCAACCTGAAGTAATGCCTAATGCTCTGTAGAATTATCATTATTATTATTATTATTATTATATTATTGATGATGTTGTAAAAGCATCCTGTGTGGTAACCGATTACAGGATAATTAGGCCTCATTTGTCCCTGATAATTATAATATCAGCTTCATCTGCGAGCCATTACGCAGCTGACTGGTGCCAACGAACATCTGACTGTTACATCACCCCTGTGTGTTTTTAGGGACAGCTGAAGCCACAGGAGCCTTTACCCAGCTACGTGACGCTCTTCTCTGATCACATCCCCAACACCACCAACCAGATGTTTGGCAGCAGACTGTCGACTCCACTGGGGAGTGAACTGGTCAAACTGGACAGGCTGGGACTCTTGTCTGGACGCCATCATAAGAGCAAGCTGGATCCAGAGATGCTCCCCTGCTAGAGCGCTCTGGAGATGAGTCACAAGGTCCTTTTTTTACCCTGGACTCTACAACACTGAGACCTTACTGTCCTTTTGTGGGAATTAAATGGCATAATGTGTCACTCGCCATAGCAGTCCGTTTGGATTTGATGATTTGGGGTGTTTTTGTCATTTTAGTGAATATGAGTGAATATTAAATAACTGCTTACAAGCCATATCAAGGTAGGAGTCATGGAGTATTAAAATGATGTTTGCTGTCTTTCATCTGCTAATTTAGATAGCTATATATAGATAGATATGAAGTCATTCATTGATATTGTACTTTATGTCCTGAAATTGTGTTTATTCATTCATTTATATGTTACATGCAAGGACTACTAAAACTAAGACTAAAGGCATTTGCTCACCGATAGACAGGTGAGAAGGGAAGAAACTGGCAGATCAGATTCATGTCATCTGAGCTCCATCAGGTATTTAATCAGATACTTGATAATCTAACAAGACACCTAATCAAATTTGGATGAGTGAAAGGTTTCACTACTATTGCACATTTCTCCAAGGACAGACAACAGAGCAAAAAATAGACGTTAAAATAGTTTCAAAACAGCTCTACCATAGTAATATTCCATATGAGAATTGTATTTCCTAAGGTTATTAAAATACATCTTATTTTGGTTTTACATTTGTTTTTTGATTGAAAATGGCTTAAGTAGCTGTTACATATTATTATGTTTGCCAGGACTTCAAAGCCATTGTTCCATGGTGGAGCTATTGAATTAAATTCATTTTATTTGTGTGGTTTACATGATGATGTAGCTTACACCCATGCACTTGATGCATTTAATGTGAACAGCAACATATCTCAGGTTTGTTGTACTGTCGTCCCTGCCTCCAAATGCCACTCTGTATATTGTTATTTTGTCAATCAAGATAATGCAAACTATTTAATCAGTACAGCAGATGATACAATAAAGTGCAATTTCAAAGGCTGAATTTTTTTAATAATTCCAGGTGGAGTTTTCTTATATCCTGTGTTTCCCCTGTGTTTGTGGTAAACTCAGGAGCATGTTGGCTTATTTGGGGTCCTCCCCCAAGAACATTTTAAGTTTTAAAATAAAAAATAAGCAATTTCACATCATTGTCGACCATTATTATATCTGTGTACAAAAAGTTGGGATAGCTTGAGTAGACAGTAAATAAACAGCACACACTTGCTAAAGTGGGACTGGGACTGGGAACCATTAGATCTGGGAAAAGTTATTTGATTGGTTTACATGTTCTCCACATTGATTTTACAATTACTTGGCTCTGGTGATGCCCAGAATGGCTTGGGTAAGGCCATATAATGTTAGGAATAACCTGGCAGGATATTTGAGGAATAGGACACTTAGATGCTTTCTATCATGTGACTGCAGACTGAGGACTTTGCCCTCATAGTGTTGCTACAAGACTGCTGAAACGCACACTCATTTAAATGAGGAAGCAGGAAGAGAGGAACCTCACAAGTTGTGGATGGAGTGCTTCGCTCTAACTTGTGAACAGAACAAGCCAATCAGCTTTCAGTAGATGTATGCGGAAGTGAAAAAGACGCCGGCTGACAGGAAACATGGATCTACATCCATGGACAGGAAACTGCCAAACTCACAGAAAAATAAAGGAAATAAAATAAGCTTGCCTTCAAAATAAAGGTCTGTCTATCTATCTATCTATCTATCTATCTATCTATCTATCTATCTATCTATCTATCTATCTATCTATCTATCTATCCATCTATCTATCTATCTATCTATCTGTGGGAATAGGTAGGAAAATTAGGTGTTTTTAGGCTTGCAAAATGTTCACAAGATAAACATCTTGGCACAATTGCCATACGCGTTTAATCTCTTTTATTTTGAAAGTTTAGTGCGGAAGTCTTCTCTAAATACACCTTCCTTGACAGTGGTGATATCGCAGCAGCTGCAGCAGCAAAAACAGTGGCAATTTTTCAGTTGCTTTTTGTATCCATCCTCCAGACAATGCAGTCCGACACTTTATTGCATGTGGCCAATTTCAGCACACTGTTTGTGTGCATGGTGCTCAAGTTCCCGCAGATCTTTGTACTGATGCGGGCGAAGTCAGCGGCTGGAGTGAGCCTGAACAGCCTGCTGCTCGAGCTGGTCGGGTATGAAAGTTTTAGTTGAACTTCTTTGAGTTTTTCTGGGGTAAATCGTTGAGCTAATACCGTTATTCGATCTGTAAAGTGTGCAGTTTAGGGGGGAGAGGGGAATTCATTGTGATAAGGTATGTAGTGCATTACTTACTGTCATTCAGTGCTGATGTAATGCTGATGTGTGACGTCTTTTTGTTCTCCACCCGGTGCAGCTCTTGTGGAGAGTGTGGAGAGAACCCCATCTCCAAACTCCATTTAAAGTGTTTTTAATTAATTGTGGTCCCGGTTATACAAGAATGCACACATTATGTAAATAAATATAAATCCATCCATTGAATCCCTAATGTATAGGAGTGATTTCGGCATTAACATGAACCTCCACCTCCTTTTTATTTGAATGAAAAGCTGTTAAACCTGTATTATCAGACCACCATTCTGTCCACGCCATCGTTTGCCTCTGGCGGGGTAAATGAAGGAAATGCACGTGCACATCCTCCCTCAGAGTGATTATTTAGTGCGAGCACGAGGATGCAGAGCCAGTTTAGATTAAGTGTAAAATAGGACATGAGGAGAGGAGGAGGCACCCTGGCTGAGATTTGAGGCAAACAAGTGAAAAGCTGCTTTATATCAAAAACTAATCCCACTGTGAGGGCTTAGCATGAAACAAACGTGCTCCATCTGCAGAGCTGAGGGCTTTTAGGAAAAGGAAATCTGGCCTGTCAGTTAGTGTGATGTGTTAGATCAGTGCAGTAGACTGGTACTAACTAAAAAGATAGGAATAAACTTGTCTTCCAGATGTGTTGTGTTTTTGGGTTAGTGTTCCACTAGGACCATATTTAGTTTGGGTCTGAGCAGCTTTGTGTCTGTGCAGCTGTGTAATTTCTCAGTGTCCCGTCTCTCCCGGTGCCTGGCAGTAGCTGCACTGTCCTAAATGTCTCTACTGTGTTGGTGAGCGATAGCCTTCTGTCACTGGGCATGCTACAGTGAAACAGTCGAGCATTAAAGCTGCACTGGGTATGATGTTCATGTAAAAATAAGTCATTTTATAAATATATATTACATGGGCATAGATTCACACTAACATCCCTCGTGGCAGTGGGTCTCTGGTGTTGCCAGTGTCAACGGTGGGCAAATATCTCCATCCATACACACGACCACATCTCAAAGGTGCTACAAGTAGTATTTTATTGTAAAATCTGATATCAGGATATGTGAAAATGCCTTGTGCAGCTTTAACTTGAATGTGGTTTGGATTGTTTATCATTGCAACATCTTCACCTTGCATCATTTTATCAGCCATCGCCTTGCCTGCACATAGAAACTTGTACACACCAACATCCTGTAAACACATATATCCATCTGCATGTTAGCCTGGCAAGAGAAAACCCTTCTCACTCCATCGGGCTTTGAGAGTCCACAGCGCCACATTGTTTGCCACATGTGCTCCTGATGATTGCTTCTAGGATTCCGTACCAAACATTACAACACAGTGCAGTAACCTGATACCATCTGTTTTCCAGGTTCATTGTTTTTGTTACCTACCAGATGTACTATGACTACCCACCTCCAACATACCTGGAGTATCCAATTCTCATTGCTCAAGGTGAGTTGTCTTTATTTCAGACTCGGACTTGTTTGAGGACAAACCAGAATCCAAGAGTCTGAATCCAAGGTGTCCTTTCTAATATTTTGTAAAATTCTTATTTGGTTAATCAATATTCCCCATCTATTGAGTACAATGAAAGAAGAGCTCAAACACAGTAACTTACCATGATGGAGCAAAGCAGAACTTAAAGTTGATAACTGCATGCCATCATGGTTTAATATTATACACAAGGGTTGGACATAAAATCAATAGATCATCTGTATGGTTGATGTGGGTGATAAATGACGTCATGTGAGAATGTTCCAGGATCAAAGTACTAGCCACAATAACAGACCACTCTTCCTACTTATCTTAAACGTCTAGATCAGGAGAGGTTGAATGCAACACCCGAACAGAAATAATTCTGACATCTTAACAATACAGGACTCAGATATGTGTGGATATGTGTCTTCAAAAGAAAGTTTGATCAGAAATAATAGTTTCTGGGTGAGTTAATGAGACAGTAAAAGCTTATGTCAGTGCCCCTTAGAATGAAAGTCAAACTCAGCCCTGTGAAACACGCAGCCCCATTGATTATGTGGCCTAAAGTGATGTGTGTTTTAACTTGCCCTGTGTCCTCCTCAGATGTCATGCTCCTGCTCCTGATTCTTCATTACAACGGCAGCCTGCGGCAGAGCCTCATCTATACCGTGGTGTATCCTTTCATCTGTTTCAGACAGCCCTGGATGTGAAAGTGTTCATTCAGTGTTGAAGAGAATCAATGAACCATTGGCCTTTTGTTGATACCCTTTTTAGTATGTCACGTGTTATTGCCTTAATATAATGTGTTCAGGTTCGTCGGGGGTTGGAGGCTCCTCACTGTGGAGAAGTGGATCATCGATTCGGCAATGGTAATAAATCAGTTCTACAATCAAATGTCAGAGAGAAAGGAAAGAGATGACATGTCATCAGTCAGGTGTAATGAGGTGCAGATTTGAACAGAAAGTTATCCAGACCTCATTGCACCTGGTGCATCTCATGAAGACACCCAGACCTTATAAATGCCAAATAGTCTTGTTGGTTAATATGATGAATGTGTCTGATGGCATTTTTGCATATAAAAAGGTGAGAGCAGTTATCCCCATTTACTTTCCCCGAAAAGTTTACCTTTTTGTTTAGTTTTTTTACGGTTACAGAAATTGTTTCAAACTTGTGGCTCTTTTGAAATGAAGCTGAATTGTAGAGTTAAACTGGTCATGAAGTCGTGTGAATGTGCAGAAACTCTGGAGACCAGATCTGTATCCTTTCTAACCTCAACTCTCTTCTCAGAGCTTGTGCACATTCATCAGTGCAGCCAGTAAATTTGCCCAACTGCAATGCCTGTGGAGGTCTAAGGATGCTGGACAGGTTAGCGCCCTCTCCTGGGGTATGGCTACCTACACCTGTATGGGTGAGTATCATGTCATGTACATACAAGGACAGTTACTGTATATGGTATGTTTATCTTTATTCTTATAGTTTTTATTATATTTTTTATTCAAATTGTTATTGTAATATCTCCTTATTATTGTCTCTATTTGTTGAGACTTACTCTTGTGCTGCTACTTATTTCCCTCTGTACTGCTGTTACCTGCAAATTTCTTCCAAGGGGGATCAATAAAGGAACATCTTATCTTATCTTATCGTATGTACTGGACATGAAGACACAGTAGTCCTCTGTGTGTTGTACAATTAAGCTTTCCCAGTTTCTTTAAATTGCTGAATTTCTTCAAGTGATCAAGCTAATCTGAAAGAATTATCTTGCTAGCTAATGTTGCTGTGTAGTATTTCTCAACCGTTGTTGTGAAAGCCCAATACTGATCCCTCACAACAGGAGCAACTTCTCTTTTCTATCTAATGTCCAAATTGCAATATTTACTCTCATTTTATTTCTGTCTTTCTCTCCGTCCAGTGGGTTTCTGGAGCTTAAACACTGCAACAACTGAAAATGACGCTAAAACAAGCAGTGACAGTGAACCAAAACAGTTGTTGCTGGCTTGAAAACCCAAAACAATGGGCTAAAAGATGCTAAAAAGCTGCTTAAACCAGAGGAACTACAGAATAGTTATAATTCTCTATGGGCTCAGACTTCTTTTCACTTGTACACATCCTTATTTTATACATTATTTTTGATCGTAGCAGCTTTAAATTTGACTACTTAATGCCACCTCACCTGAATTTTGGCAGGTTCTGAAAGCTTGTAATCACTGTCTGATCTCTATATATAATTGAGTTAAATCTTTGGAAAATTTCTCATTGGAATCAATTAGTTCAGATTAATGAAGTCTTATAAATACCCAGAGTAGTCTTGAACTGTGATACGTTAATTATACATCAAAAAGGTTAGATCTCCACACTTCATACAAAGGCCAATATAATTCGTCTTATCTGTCACACTTTCATGTTTACTATAATAAATTCAGAAATGCTTCACAAATTAACGAGCCTTTTTCTCCTCCCTAAAGAACTGTTACTGTAATGTTTCAATTCATGAATATGTGTAACACTATTTAGTCTGCTCCTTATTTAATGAATTAGCAATTCCACACTTCATCAATTAAATATTAGATGCTCTGTTGGATAATGAGGATGTCATTAACTCTGCTTCCTCTTTGTTTCAGCACGGATTTACACCACCACAGTGACAACTGGAGACACACAGGGTAAGTCAGAATCACAAATGACTGCGGTATTGGTAGTAGGCCAGATAGGATTATTTTATTAGCCCTATAAACATTTCAGAAGGAACTCTTTATAAAGATTTGTTTTCTAAAAAACTAACATCATAGTTTTACATAAGGATTTTTTGTGGTCTGGTGCTTTGTTATGAGGAAACATGGTGATTACCAAGAGCGAAGCCTTTGGGTGCTCAGTCAGTTGTACCCACTATGTGAATTGTCAAAATTGATGCCTGTGTTCCCCTGAGGCAAATTTTGTTTCGGAAAATAAGCTTTTAAAACCCTTATTTGGAATCAGATCCGCAGCTTTTACATCCTTTCAAGGGAGAAAATGTTGAGATGAGAAAAGTTTCTATCAAAGCATGGATGGACTATGCACTAACAGGCTCCTGAGCACATACATATAAAAGGCACCCACACCTCTCCTACATAGGAGCAGGACCCCTGGATCTCTTTGTGGTCATTTTGTGTCTCTTTGTAGTGGTGTTTGTCTCTGTAGTTTGTTGCTTCTCTTTGCAGTTGTTTTGCGTCTCTTTGTAGTTGTATTGCATCTAATTATAATCGTTTTATTGTCTTTGAAGTCATTTTGTGGTTGTTTTGCATATCTTTAAACTTGCTGAGTCTTAACAGTTGTTTTGCATCTGTGTGGTTATTCTGTCTTTAAAATTGTTTCAAGTCAATTTTGTCTCTTTTAAGTCATTTTAGAGTTGTTTTACATCTCTTTAAAGATGTTTTGTGTGTCTTTGTAGTTGTTTTGAGTCACTGTGGTTGTTCTGCACCTCATTGTAGTTGTTTTGTATCTCTTTGAAGTCATTCTGATTCATGTGTGGCTGTTTTGCATCTTATGTATTCGATCAGGATCTACCTGCTTTTAACATAAAATGTAAACAGTCACTTCAAACAGGCTCTGGCCCGGGGCCCCCCTGACCCCTTGGGCACCTCCACTTGTGCAGGTATCCATCCATGCATCCAAAGGCAAAATATTTTTAGACAACTATTAAGAAACTAGACACAAATATTTAATCAGTATTGTTAAGCCAATCTTGTCAGAATAAAAGGGGAAGTAAGTCAGGCTGTTGAAAGTGAATTGATAATAGCCAATAGTCAGGTGAAATAAGTAGTGCAATAGACCTTTAATGGGGTGAACATGTCAAAATAAGTGATTTTCAACTGTTTGAAAATAAGTAGATTTTCTGCAGAAGAGTGGGTGTCTCATAATTTCATATAGAGAATATAACGGTACCAATATAAGGTATTGACAAGAGAGGCAGGTATAACTATATTGATCGTGTGTCTGAATCATTACTAAGTTAACATGTATTAATTATGCATCTATCTTAAAACTAATAAAAATCTCTCTTTGTCACAGTTTTAGTGAGGTTCATCGTCATGACTTCGCTCAACATGTGGGTGCTGCTCACTGTGCTCTACTACCAGAGACAAAGCAGCAGGTCCAAGAAAGAAGAATAGTTTTCAGAGTTGGATCCTGGCTGAGGCCGACTGGCTGTTCTGAAAACCTGCAGTTAATTCCAGTGACTTCCAGCTCTGTTTACTGTAGTGTTTACTGGGTAACTCTGGACACAGCTAGGACTGAAAAACAAAACTGACAGGTAGCAGCGGTTCTGTAAGCACCTTTTTGTAATACTGACCCATAAAATGTGCTTTTTGTATTTTCTTTACCTCAGTACCAAACACACACATTTCTTTTATAACATTCCGGTGACTAAATAATTGCTACAACTTGTAGTTTGAGCAGAGACCAATGTTTTCATACTGTACGTGGGGAAAAAAAGTGTTATTATATAGGACAACACAAGCTATGCATATCTGAGATCTTCCTACTCAGGATAAGAAATACTGTATTTTGGAAAGCTTTTATAAAAGTGTTAAGTTCTTTTCTGAATTTTTAAATAAAACATTCTATCTTCTTTTAGTGTGGTCATTTCAGTCTCATGCATTAAAACAACCTCACCCAAAAAATGAGAAATATTATGCACTTTTTAGAGAATTATAGATAAATATATATATATATATTTTCAAGACAGAAAAGTAATCGAAAACAAAAAGGCACATCCATGTCTTTATTGTTGAAGTTGTTATTATTATAGAGCTGTTTGGTAGCAAACATGCAGTCTGGATGTAGAGCCCTTAAATACAAAGTGGACAAGGCTGTATAAATAATATAATGTGCACTGTATGGCATGTAAAATATATACTGTGTATATTTATATGTATAAAACATGCTTGTTGGTTAAAGGAGAGCACTCAGTACACACACTGACACACACGCACACACACACACACACACAGTTACTCTCCAACTGCTATATATGCCACATACACGCAACAATGTGGCCAAACTCAGAGTTTGGTTACTTTTAATACAAAAATATCAGGACAAACATTTTTAGAAAAACTTTCAATGGAATAGTGCTGCTCAGTAATTGACTCATGGGATATGATTGCATACCTTCATTGTTTCTGCTTCTTATTGGTAAATTCCCCTCAGTCATTGTCAGGAAATGACTAAAAACTACATTTCTAATAGGTGGAGGCCTGTGGGTGACAGCACGTAAGTGTGAGGCCTGAAAAGGCAAACACATGCAAGTTCACTCAGAGTAGTTGGTGATGAAAGGGGGCTTCAGTCAAGTATATTTGGATAGAAATAATACAATGCCTGCGTGTCATCTCTGGTAAAGACCAGATGTACATTCAAACAAGAAAAGGAGCCAAGCTCGGATCAGAAAAGCATTAACGGTGCACCCCTTGAATTCAGTAAACATTAACCCTCATAACATGACAGTGCAGGTTTGAAAGATTATGGGATTGTGAGGATTTCATGTCTGGCCCACCATCTAATGCCATTCAGAGCAGGATCCTGTTCACTTAGAACCGAAACTGTAGTCATACAACGACAAACCGGTGATTCAGAGCGTGCCTGAGTCAGAAATTTGAATAAAAGGTGCTCAAGGAATTATTTGCTCAAATCTGACACTCCTTTCCCGCCTTGCTGACTTTCCTTGAAGTCATAGCTTTTTTGGTTGAGTACCTCATTCAAGTTTCTGTGACCCGTGTGGACGCGCACCTGAAAGCAGAATCGTGGGAAGCAAGAAGCTACAATCAATATGCTAAAGAGTATGAATAAGCCAAAGTCCAGATGCTGTATCTGGGATCAAGTTCAACAACCTCAGTTGCATTCAGCCAACAAATTACAGAACTGACTTTCTTCTGAGTGTAGTGTTCCCCATTAAACCCTTCATATTGTTCACAATCATTTAACACAAGAATGTCTTTTTTCATTTGGCCACAAGAATCCCCAAAGGTGGTGAGGAAGAGTTTTCCTGTTAGGTCCTTCAATCAGACAGTGTGTCCTGGTGAGAAGTGTTGAGGTAAGTGTATCTCCTTCTTGCCAGCCCTGATCGGGCTTATAAGAGCTCTCTTCTTCTCTGCAGGAGCTGAACAAGCTACTCCAGCTCCCAAGAGATACGTAATTGCTCTCGTCAAGGGCCCGAGAGAAGACCTCTGCTAATATGCTTACAAGCCTTCCAGCTGGGTGAAAAGATCACACAGGGGTTGGGTTTGATCGTCGTTACCGCTTCAATTGGCTGGGAAAAAAGTTCAACAAAAGGTAAAGACAGACTTTGTAACTCTCACAGGCTGAAGCACGGCAGGGTGGGATGTGGAGAAGTGATGTGGAGTTCAGTGTGCTGATCTGCAAACGGAGCTTTGTATACAGTCTTCGATTTTGGAGGAAACACACCCCACCACCTTGACAACGCACCACACTCCCAAGGCAAGGTTAACTGGAGGAAGAGAGAGAAACAGATGTAAGATTAGTCTCAGCAAAAAACAATGCTATCTCCAGAGGTCATGCCCTTGTAGGATTTAAATAATAATGATGGAGGAATCCTGCATAAATCACTCGTACTCACTTATTTCATAATATATCAGTCTCAGACCTTCACCAAGAAAAGCTTCTTTGGTTTCTTCAGTCAATATCCTATCTACACACCTGTCAAAATGACCTTATGGTGTGCAAGAACTTTGTTGTAGTGACACTATTACAGTCATCTTCAAACATAAAAACATAACATAAAAAAAAACAATCTCTTAAATATAGTTTTTAAGAATTGTGGAGGAGATATATACTGAGACGGGCATTTTAGTTGAAAATAAACTATTATCAAATTACTGCAAACATATCTTTGCAACTTCAACTTTTTTCAATCTTATCAACCAATATATACGCCGATATCAATATATGTATGATAAGCCCAAATTACAGATGCATTGGGCTCTAGTGTCAAAATGGAAAAGGATATTTACCAACATTAAGTCATTTTATTGCAAACAACAGAATTTTAAAAGCAGATATTTTCACTTGCACAAGAAAAATGTGATGTAATCTGACATCTTGACTTCAGAATAATAACATGAAGTTCCTACACAAATTATGAAAAAACACAAAAGTTTCTATTTTAACCCTGCTTTCATCTAAAACACCCAGTGGCAAGATGGTCCAAGCTGTCAAGTGAGCAGCCAGATGTTTCCTGCACATTTAAAGAACCCAAACAAGAACGTGCACTGGGACCAACATATGTGGACATAGCCCTTCACCACCACCACCACCACCACCACCACAGACTCACAACCAGGGCTGTGTCTGAACGTTTAGTGTACTACTTGGTTGTAAACAAACATACACACATTTACGAATAGAGCGGTTTACAGGGAAACGTCTGGGTAAAGGAAGATCCAGGTGGGAGAAGTCATCAATTGTACCAGTGTCCACTGTGGGACTCTTCTCGCCTCATTTTGAAGCCATTTGACCTGTGAGGGCTCAGGTCAGAGGACATGAGGTCAAGATGGGTGAGAAATGTTTTAGCCAAGATAAGGTGACTAGAGAAGAGCACCTTTACCCTTAGCAGCTTTGGAAATGTTAAAGTTTAGCCCGCTATCAACCTAAATACAAATTAATGGGTCTCACATTTTTCAAGGTAGCAGAGGTAAAACAGCAGGTCTTAAAACACTGAACTTTCATCAGTATTAAGATTTGGTTCCTTCCCATTTTAAAAACAGCAATTTGGGACTGTAGATGTAAACTGAAGCCTCGTGGAAACAGTGTTCCACTGCCAATGAAATCACTGCACTGCACAGCACACACTGCACACACTATTACCATGCAGTCATCAGAAATGAATAGAGGTACAATCATCATCGATATCATCCAATGCCCAGTGCCAGTCCTGCAGACCAAAGTCCTCCAATCTGAAAGGGGAGATTAGTTTTGATGGCCAGGTAACACATTCACATCCAATCTGGTGTCCATACATTAAGCCTAATGTTGTTATGTGTAGGATCAGCTGCTGTACTGTTATAATATACTGTGATACAAGAGGAGATTCTGAGATGAACAACTAGACTGACCAGAGGGAAACTGAAAACAGGCTCTTCTGTAAGCTAATCACGTAAACAGGGAATGCAGCTCCACAGCTGCTCACACTTCAAAAACATTTCTAATAGATGCTGTGGAGGATTCTAGATATAAGAGCACCTTATATTCTCATCTACAGGGAGAAATACAGCATTGAGTATAGAAATATCAACATGGTTAGATTTGGCAACTCTGGATGCACTGCAGATGAGACTGAAAGCAGCGTTATTGGACTGAACTGGCTAGGAGCTAAAAGTGGCTCCAACACACAGTTTGCCAATTCTCAAAATATTGCAATTTGGCATTTTTTAGCCCAAAAGATTCTGAACATAAAATAATTAACTATTAGATTCAAATTTTGAAACAACAGCTAGACCATGAGACATGAGTCATGGTGGGAAGATTTCTGGGACTACTTTTGTGTTCCCTGAAAATATTTTTCTTTCTCCCTGATCCATAGGAACAGTTAGAGTGTTGGTCCAGTTAAGTGATAACACACTGCCAGACTAGGGTTGAAGGGGTTTACTGTTTTTAAGGTAAACTGTAGTATGAAAATGAACAGTTATCATACCGTGTACATTTGCTTATCTACAGTATTGAATTAATTTGTATCAGTGTTATATATATATACATTTAAGGGTTTATATGAAGTTTTATGTCTGTCAAGACAAAATATTTTGTAAAAATCTAATGAAGCATTTGTTCAACCAAGCTTCTGTTTTGATTCCTTTAAGGGTCATTGAAGTGCCAGCTATTTTGATAATCGATTCAGTTTTCACTTATTGGTTTTCCAGTCATTCCGTCACTCAGTTTTTCAAGCAAAAATGTCACAACACTTGCTGGTTCCAGCTTCTTACATGTATGTTGGTTGGACAGAATTTGAGGACGTCCCTTTGGGCACTGGGAAATTGTGATGAGCATTTTTCACAATTGAAATTTTATGGACGAAACGATAATTCGATTTATTGTCAAAATTATCTGCAGATAAATCAATAAAATATTGATTATGAAAATAATCATTAGTTGCAGCCCCACTACTGAACGGAGAGATGATGCATTTATGATGCTATGGATAAGGCTACGGAGCTGTACTAATCTTTATTCCTCCTAAGAGTTTAATAAGGAAGCATTGTTCAGCCACATTTGGATTTGAACCATCAGGTATGAAACATTACAATGCACCAGAGGTTCATACAGGAACTTCAATTCAACGCTCAGCCAGCACAACATGTCAATTCAATGCACATACACAGTCCCTGCATGTGGTTAGTGCTATACCTATTATAAACTAATTTGCCACAGCCTTGTGCCTGAGGCAGCCACAGCTGAGGATGTTCCAACTCGAGCTGTGGTCACAACCACATAATACATAATACTGTATCATACTAAAGCTCTGACCCCATATGATTGACCCCATATGCTATTCCAGCTCTAGCCTGTATTCAGATGGTCCATTGAAAAACATGTTGTTCTCATTAATTTGTATTAAAACCCACAACAGAAAAATCAATGAATGAAATGAGCGTCTATTAGTGAAAATTAAGTGTTAGTGACTTAGACTTGTCCAAAAACAAAAAAACACTCAGACACAATCTCTGGTCTGCTTTGCTACCTGCTCTTGCTGGTGGGGAGCTGTCGACTGGGCCTCCTCATGGACTGGCTGGGCTGGACCTTCATGGAGGCGCGTGGCGAGGAGCGTGCAAAGTGCTCTGGGGGTGGAGGCTTCTTGGGGATCTTCTTGACCAGTCGACTCACCCACTTCTGCTGCTCCTCCTGGGATATGGCCAGCAGCAGCAGGTTCTTGGCCGTAGACACGTCATAGTTCACTGGTGGAGAGAGAGAGACAGTTATAGTCTTCAGTTGTCTTCATTAGAAACATTGGTATGTCTGAAAATTCTATTTGCTCACATCGTAAAGCTGCATCGATAACCTGTTCATTTGTGAATGGAGCCTCCTACCTTTGCATGGAGCAATGATCTCCTCCTTCTTGTCCATGTGGTCCTTGTGGCACTTGATGTGGCAGCGCCGGCACTCCAGAGCAGGCGGTGGCTTGAACATGTTCCACAGCGGCTTGGTGCACGCCTCACAGTTGGTGGGGAAGTGGTAGAGCGTGGGGATGAACTCATGGCCCTTGTGGCAGATGTAGCTCGACTTCTCTCCAATGGCCAGAGGCCCTTCTGGAAACTCTGGCTCCTTTTTGCTCTCGCCCTCGTTGGCATAAAGGATCTGGAAAGAGCAACAACAACAACAATCATCATCCAGAATTTCAGATATTTAACAATAAAACAACAGAAGCAGTGCTGAGACAGACCTGAAATATCCTGGGAATCTCTTTGGCATCAGCACGATACACATCCGTTTGAGTGACAGGCCTCACATGGAAGAGTTTGCTGTGTGAAGAAAATGGGTTGATTTCCCTCATAACAACAAGACCTCAACAGGACATAATGTACTCATAACCAAACTAAAACTGACATGAGTCCTGCGTTGTCATCTCAGCGAAGGTGGATTATTTGTTATACTCACTCAATATCAAGCACCATGTAGGGAATGGACTGCTCTTTGTCTTGCTCGTTGTTGTAGAAGAGAATCTTCTTGCTGCTCACTACAACATACTACAACAGAACAGAAACAGTAAGGCCTTGTTGATCGAGGAGGGACTGTTAGGGCGCACTCACACTTGGCCCAGTTGCTCCGTAAACAAACTGGACTTTGGGGAATAAATATGCTTGTGCACAGTATGGATTGCGTAGTGTGAGTGGACCCTTATTCATATTTGAAGCGGCTTCATTCTCTTTACCTTTTTCTCCCATCCAAACTTCTTGGTGTTGTTTCTGACAGGGAGAGAGAGCCAGCCCTCCAGCCTCATTTCTGAGTGAGAGAAAGAGACATGGATGTAATGATATATATTTTTTACACAATTCACATAAACACTTATGTATGTATTTAAACATTTTGAGCAAGTTGCACTACTTTTGGAATGCCTCACTAGGTTTAGATATTCAAAAGTATAATGGCAATAAACATGAAGTTGCATAAGAGTTACATCTACATCTATGGGGAGGGTTTACCATGTAGTTGAGCTCTTACCTGTGAGCGGATCATCAGTATCAAACTCTGGCCCACTGTTGACGCTGGCAGAGTCCAGTGACTGAACGCTGAGCGTTTGCAGGAGGTTCCTCAGCTGCTCGATGTCGCTGTCCTTACTGTCCAGAGCCATCTGCAGCTCGATACGCATCTGGCTCTCCTCTGACAGTTGCTGCAAATAAAAAACAAACAATTCTTAGTCTAAGATGCAGAGAGAGAAAATACTGCTGCACATGCTGGCCCAGCCTTCTAACTGGTAAGGAATGATTATAGATGACATGTGTGCTCATTCTACTCACTGCCTGCATTTCATTGATCTCTCTCTGGTATTTGATGATGGAGCTGTTGAGTTTCTCCTTCTCTGACCTCAGCTCCAACTGCAGCTTCCTGTTCTCCTTCTCCTTCCGCCGCATGTCTGTGTCATTACCTCGACGACTTCCTCCACCGCGAACCTCCTTCCTGTTCATGATCTCAGCCAGCTTATTGACGGCCTGTTGACAGACAGTTCATGATTTAGTAATTGTCTGGATGTAAGAAAGCTTCTGACTGGAGATTGGTCTGATGGGAGGTGCTTCTTGAAGGCCTTCTCTTAAATGTCGCTCTTTCATTTTCAAACAACACCTCTCACATTATTGTCACGTTGCTGATGACAAACCTGAGTTTTCAGCGTCCTCTCTGACTGCAGCTGCTTCTCAAATGCCAGCTTCATCTGGCTGATCTGCTGCTCCCAATCCTTTGATTTGTCTGATTCTGGGGGGGAGGGGAATGAAAAATATCAAACTGGGCAATATTTGACTTATGATAATATTTCAAACTGTATCTTAAACATTTTAATTACCCTCTACCGCCTCCTTCAATTTGTTGTTCAGCTCCTCCTTCTCATTTGCCAGGTTGGCGACATCACTGGTCAGGGTCCTATTGGCTTCCTCCAGCTGCATAGGGCAGGAAATACTGTGATTATTCACATGTTATGGCTGATTATGAGCACTGTCTAAGCAGTCTGCCCCTGCCACCTGTTGTTCAACATCAACTGTTTGAGTCTGTTTTAATGACATCTGGATTTACATTTTGTTTGTTGTGCATCATATTGTTCTACATGAGGCAAAATATCCTCATCCTCAATATCCTCATTTTCTGGTGTGATGAACAGTTGTTTTGTTCGCATCATAAAAAAGTTGCCTACGATACAAAACCCTTTCAGATCATCTGGATTAGAAAGATAAACACAGTCAATGCCACTCACCGAACTGATGGTGATGTCCTTCTCAGATAGCTCCTGGCGATGGCGGGCCATCATCTCCTTCAGTTCCAGCTCCTTCATTATCTTCTCTTTCTCCAAGTCTGAATACTGCTCCTCAGCGATGGATCGCGCCAGCTGCTCTGAGTCAGCCTTTGTCAGTGTGATCTCGAGCTGAGCTGCCAATGAATCTCTGAAAGACGTTAAATGAAAACAAATGAAAGGCTGAACAACTATTAATCACAAGGATTATACAGAGATGTAATTGAACTGACAACTTCCTTATTTTGTCTTGGTTTTGATCAGGTTTCAGGAAAAAGGGCTTAACATTTCTCATCGATGTTTAAAGCAGATTAAAAATCTATAGATGATATTTTCAAACAACCAAACCACCTCTCCTCCTGTAGGTCCTGCATTGATTGCTGCGTGTCTTTGTAGAGTTTGTTCCTCTCCTCACACTCCTCCTTTAGTTCACGAACCTGGGTCTTATACAGCGTCTGCAAAACACAGCAAACAGGTCAAACACACCTCACACTTAGAGGTAACACATTAACATGCAACTCTTTGCCTCCATGACTAGAGAAGGAGAGAAGTCAGAAACGAGAATACTTTTCACAAGTAATAATGAATATGCACAGTGTATAATAAGCCAATAAAGTAAAAAGGAAGCCATTGTCAATACACATTAGATTACACACATCATGTAATGTTTATGTTGTTATAAAAATACATAAAAATCAACTGATGGGTTTCTACTGAACGGTTAATACTGAATCCTGTATAAGCTTTTCCAAAAAAGGCATGCATACATCAGCTACTGAAATCAAAAGGACGTTGTCCTGGTGAGACATAACCGCCCACACACTCAGCAAGCAGGATGCAGAACCATGCTGCTTAGTCATTTTAACAGCCACATTTTCAATCTCAGAGCAGACGAAAGACTCACAGAGAAATACTGTTCAGCTTCTAACTGGTCCTGTAATTCCTTCATTTGGCCATCGGTGTCCTGTCTTTCTCTGCAGTCAGAATAAAAACAAGTTCATCATCCTCTTTATATTAAATATAGATCCTTGAGTATAAATGCTAGAAAAGACTTAAAGCCAAATGTAAACTGACTTGCGCAGCTCTTGGTTCTGTTTCTCCAGGCTGCGTTTAATATCCAGCAAGTGATTGGTTTCCTGTTTGAGCTGCTTCTCGGAGGTTCGCAGAGAACTGAGCTGCTGGTTCTGGGCCTTCAGGTCATTCTGAGTCAGGCTACGCTTCTGGGTCTCCTGCTCAATCTTCAGCGTCAGGTTCTTCACCTGAAAGGTGCAACAAAATACAGAGGAATGAGGAGGGGTGGTGTTTGTATTGTATTAATCTGCTTTTGTTAGTGTTATGTCTGTACTTCCTGTTTTTGTAAATTGCTACTGAATTACAGTTAAAAGCTAACAAGTGTCATTTTGTTACATAAGCACAGGATGCGTTTCTGTAGGTGGCATTTAATATCTAAACACACTGCACAGACTATAAACACTCACCTCCTCAGTCAGTCGGTCCTTGTGTCTGCGCAGCTCGTCTAGTTTCTGCAGAGCCTGTTTATAATCACAGTCCATCATGCTGCTGTGCTTCTCCAGCTCCAGGATTCGGTTTTCTAACCGAAGTTTGGCTGATCGCTCCTCCGCCAGCTTCTGCTCAATCTCTGCATGGGAGTTATTTTATCATATTAAGCTATGCTAATCAATTGTGGAGTATGCAAAGCTGTAATAATAAATGCACTTTCTTTATGATTTGTAGTGGTGCAACAATTGCTGGCTGGTGAAAGTCTCTTGGAGCTGAATTATTTCACAAATCTTCTCCCTCACAGCATCTAATGCTACAAACCAGCATGAGCAGACAGTTGAAGCAAACAAGGAGAGAAAGGATTGGTGACCTTTACCCTTCATGGACTCTGACTTGGCGCCCTCGATGGTTACTTTGATCTTGCTCTTGTCTGCCAGCATCGCCCTGGTGGCCTTATGAGAGGCCTCCTCCTGCTCCAGCTCCTGCTGCAGCACCTTCAGCTTGTAGGTCAGATCAATCTCCTTGTTGCTCATCTCCTGCACAAAGAAAACAAACCCAGTGAAAAACTCAGCCAGCCATCGCACATTCACTAACAGGATGATAAACACTTCATTCAAATTAATATAATTTGAAATTAGTATCAAAGACGGAATGATTATAATGCATCATTAACTACCCATCAGTGTCCTTTCTTAAGTCCGTCAAACGGAAGATCAATCTGCACTTTGAATTATTCAGTAAACCAAATGGACATTACCAGCTGATTCATGGAAGTACTTAAAATATTACAATGCTATGAAGATGGTGGCCATTAACTAAAGTGTAATCAGCACCTTGTTAGTAATTGGCAGTTGTACAATGGTCTCTAAAGAACAAGGCTTTAAAGAGCCTGTCTCTTACATCACTCTGTGATGCTCCCACTGCAGCTAACCATATTATAAGGAAAACACTAGATAGAATATCTTAATTAATGATTAATGTTTCAAACTGGTGCCAAATAACCCAAGGCAAAATAATCTGGGGGAGAATCATCATGTTTATTTTATCTTTATAGTTCAAGGTGTCTAATTTATCCCCCAGGTATTTATATGATTAGACAACCTGTTGGTCTTGGAGACATTAAGAAGGAGATTGTGATGAGCTACTTCCCGAGCAGCACAATATACCTGTTTGATACGGCTTATTTGAATGCTTTCTGTCATCTTTGTATTTATTTGCCTCATATATTTCGCAGAGGAAAAAAGAAAGAAAAAATCTAAAGGCCACTAAATAAAGAAGGTTGTAGATATTATGAAAGTTGAGATATACAAACCAATAAAGAATATATAGTCCATAAGAGGTGTACAATTAGTTATCTTCACTCTGATTTTTCAGGTTTACCTTCTCCATATCGGTGTGTTTCTCCTGAAGCTGTCTCTTCTCAGTCTCTGCTTTAGACAGAGTCTGTCTCTGTTGACGTGCCTCCTCCTCCAGGCCAGCAATGCGTCCTGCAAGACAAAGCCAAGAGAGTCCTCAGAGGAGCGAGTTTAAAAAATAAAACAAAAATGCCTCCAAAACATGCAAAAACACTTTCACTTTAATTGTCAGTGTAAGCTAACACATGATCCCAGATTCAGACTTACGAACATATACACTGATCTTGGCCACCACTAGATAGCCTGAAAGTGTGAATGTGTTGGGGTTTTTTCAGTAATGCCATATTTATATATACAAACAATACCCTGATTATTTATTATCTTTTATATCTTCATTCTGAATATTTATATGGTTCAAATAATTGCTGCTTCTCAAATTTCCCAGTTCATTGGAGAAAGCGGTGCATTGTGCTAGCTTGTTTGGTTTGTAAATGCAACATCTGATAACCAACAACTGGAGTTTGACAAAAGCCAAAAACAAAGTGAACTGAGGCGCTGACTGGGCAGATCTCTAGGTGTGATAACGGACCCGTGTGACCTCACCTCAATTAAGCCAAATAAGATAAGAGCTTTTACATGACAGTTTAAATAGCCTGAGTGCTGTCTTAATCAGATAGAGGTTGAATTATTAGTCTTGATAATGACATACTCCCTCATACATTAAGACAAATACATGCTGGGGCAGTACAATCACAGTCTCCTACAGCTATATGCTGACCAGCTGAAAAATGCAGCAGCTGGCTGTTGTTTTACTTTACAGGAGAGAGAGAATTTCATTTTTTTCATTTTTTACTCTCTACACTCAGATTTGTTAAATCAGTGTGACAAAGGGGGCTTAAGCCTTATATCTCTAAATATCAGATGTATTTGTTCTTGTTTGTATTGTGGCCTTTGCGGCTCCGTAAAGCACCTCCAGACAAACTTGTTTAGATAAAAGCTCTTACAAAGAAATTCAAATGGTACACACACAAACACAGATAGTGAAAATGTTGTTTGCTGAATGGATTCTGCAGAGCAAACTCCTTATTAAGGCAGGAAAAGCCTCTTAGGTGCCCTCTGTATTTGTACGGCACATCACTCTTGCCCACCTAGCTGCCCCCGTAAATCTGCCCTGCAAGCTGCTGGGCAGACAGAATGTGGCTGAGACACCACATTTTCTGCCAGTAATAGAATTTCCACTGCACAAAAATACAGGTAACCATCAGCAAATCCTTACAGCAGGATTTCCAATGCTATATTGCATTCCTCTCACAACAATCATGCAGACCACTCTGCACTAAATTTGTATAAATAAATAGATGGACACAAAATCAAACTAAGGTATCGTATGTAATCTTTAAACCAGACTAAATATGATGAGGCGCCTTTGTGCTTACTGATGCATATAAATGATTATTGTTTATAAACTAGAAGTCTTTCCAGATCCTGTTTTAAATGCTGGGCGTGTGTGTGTGTGTGTGTGTGTGTGTGTGTGTGTGAGTCAGTCACCCACCCATCAGGTCACTGATGGTCTCGGAGCCCTGGCTGTGCTCCCTCCTCTCCGTCTCCAGTGCGGCCTGCAGGCTGATGCATTCCTTCTCCAGGCTCAGCTTGCTGCGCTCCAACAGGCAGCATTTATCCTGCAGCTCACGCACGTTGGCCTCCAGCTGCTGCAGCTGCTTGCTGCTCTCCGTCTGGGTTTTACGGAGACGTGTCGCCGCTTCAGACTCAGCCCGCAGCAACGTGTTGGCTTCTTCCAGCTGATTGAGACAAAATGACAAAAATGTTTAAAAATCAGTCAGCAGTTTTATCTGGGTTCTTGCTATTAACACTTACATACATGTTTCCATTTGTTTCTGCGTTTTTCTATGGACAACATTGCACACTGAACACTGCTTTTACTTTCCTTTTTTGTAATTTGTGTATTTTTACAATATCAGGTGACTTTTTACACATTAACCTTAATTGCCCACAGACAAAACATAACACTCAGTGACTGGCCTGTTTCTGCAGGTGAATGTTCTTCTCATTGGAAATGTGTGAGTTCTGGTTTCTTCTCTTCATGTCATCCAGCTGGTCTCGAAGGCTGTTGACTGCACAACACAGAAGAACAAAGGCCAATATCAGTAAATGTCTAATTCTTCAGAATTACAAAATAGTTGTTCAAGCTTGTTATATATGCTGTATTACAACAATATTCAAGTATTAATCCTTCACTACTGAGTGTTAATCATTGAGGAGTTTCACAGGGGTATCACAGAACAAAGCAACAGAGATGAGTACCATTATGCAAATAATACAATATCCACAAAGAAAAACATATTTATTGTAGGCCTACAGACGTGTGTTCCTCTGACTGAACATGTTTTCCACACAGTTTAAGGAGTGCACTTGACCAGTTGATGGCAGTATCATCCACATTATATCAGTCTGTAAACTTCTTACAAAACTTTTCTACTTCAAATTTAAACCCAAATTAGTCAATTCGAACACAAAGCTGTCGACCTGAAGGTCACATTTCACTGGATTCCAATATCAACTGAATTAAAAAGAACTATGATCCTCTGCACTCAAAAGAAAAGTCTGCCACTGCATGTGTTCACTTGATGGCCTTTGAAAAATGTCTTATCAAAACACAGCTGCCACGCTTAAACTTTGTTTATCAATGTCTCACTTTGAAAGTAAAGGAAAACCATGTTATTGGGCAGCAGGATCATGAAGTTATACATATATATTCATAGATCTTGAATAAGTGTGTGATAAAATGCGTGTCTCGTGTCACCTTCGTTCTCCAGGCAGCGCTTCCTGTCCGCTTCACTCTCGGCCTTGCGGTGGCTCTCCAGGCTCTTGTGCTGCAGCAGGGCTTTCTCTCTCTCCAGCTGCCTCAGTGTCGACTCCAGATTCTTCCTGCCGCTCACCTTAAAATCAATCATTAAATACTTTGTTCAACATGTCCTATAGGGCTGGTTTCACGGTGCTCTGATTCCATAACTCACTTTATAAGAAGGGGTTCATGAGAATCCAATCTGGGCTCAACACAAATCCAATCCCCATATACATTTTAATGTGGCTATTAGAATTCAAAGAGCGCTGCAGCTGCACCTCACTGGATATAACACATTGGCATTCAAGTGAAACATGGTCAGTGAGAAATCTTTAGTCTGATTCAAATACAGTTTTTAGGAAAATGTGAGAAAAGGTGGAACTCATACGATCCCAGAGAGGAAACTGGGTCATTGCACCAGCAAATATTAAAAGTAGGACAGAGCCAAAAATATGCAAGTGATCTCCAACACTAACAGGTGTCTGTGCTGTGGATTCAAGAGTTCACTGCTGTCTCAGTGTGATTAGCTTACCTCTTCCTCGAGTTCTTTGGAGATTTTGTCTAGACGGCTAGTGGCAGCCCTGCAGAAAGAAAACAGGTCAATATTTACAAGAGTTTTGACAGTGATGGTCAATGTGCTCAGGTGGTGCAACATGAAGAAAAGCCTCCACTACGAAGAAATGTTGCTGCGGCTCTTGTACCTGTGTTTGTGCTCTATATCATCTTTGATCTGCTTCTCGTTTTTCAGCTGCACCTCCAGGTGGCGCAGTTTCTTCTGCAGTGCTGCTGCCTGTTGACAGAAAACAACCAACCAATCACAAATCCTGTTGACTTAAAGGACAAGTTCAAAAGTTCAAAAACTGTTTGCAACCTTTACTGCATGTCATCCATCTTTCCTGTGGCTTGACTGTGTGTTATGTAATGAAGTAACATACCTGACCCTTTTGGTAACACTGTATAATAACCACCATTAAATTAATTAAATGTATAGGTAAATAAACTTAAGTTACTAGTATTTCACTTGTCAACAAACCATTTCTTAAGCAATTGTTTATTGTAAAGTTGCAACTGATGTTAATAATACTTTGTAAATGGTTGATAAATAATGTGTAATTCATCTGTAAATGTTATTTCGATGGTCACTGCAACTGATTTGATTTTTAGTTTATAAACCTTTATAATTTACCATTTATTATTATAAAGTGTTACCAAACATTCTCTATGGGTTTCTCACTATGAGCGATGCTTTAATACATAATCAGACATTTTAACCATTGTTTAATTTTTTTATTATTTTAATTTCACCTTTTACCAGGAATATTCCTACTGAGGTTAAAATCTCCTTTAAAAGTGAGTCCTGGCCAAGACAGCAGCATTAAAAGACCAAGAGATTAAAAACAAGACAACATTACATTTACCAGTGTTCAATAACAGGAGATGTACACTCAGTGGTCAAATAGTCCTTAATCCTACTTTTATCATCTTCCATATATATCTATAATAATCTAGTTTAGGGTGATTCTGTAGCTCACACCAGGATTAAGGTGCAAAAACTTTAAAGGACTCCACTAAAGATTCAGTCAAGAACAAAATAAGGAGATAGTTTAAGTAAAAAAAAAAAAAATCGCTTGGATTAATTTTATCTTGCACCACAATAAAAAAGAATTTGTTTAAGTTGATTTAAAAATCTTGATTATAGGTAGCTGTAAGTGTTGACTTGAACATGGAGGATAAGCTCTTTCAAACTTCTCATGATTAAATGTTTCTAGACGTTACGGAAGAAACAATTAGCCCTGAAAATAAATATTATACTCCTGATTTGCGCTCACACATTGCCAATTTTGTAGAGCTGATAACTTTAGGAATTAAAGCCAGTTTTGCAGTGATGCAACTTGAAAACCTGAGCCTTTGTTGTCTTCCTCCCAAGTCATAGACTGTTCAGTTCAGACTGAATCAATGAGAGATTAGCTTTTAGCTCAGCCACTTAGACTGAAAGCTGCTTAAGTCTCTCTGTGTGACTAAGAACACTGAAATTCTAACAAAGTACAAATAAATCATGGGATCAGATACATAAATCCCTTTCTGAGTCATTTCCATCATAATCCTGAACGTCTTAGAGCATGAAGCTGGACTGATCGCAATGTCAACAGGCCCGTTCTGTGTGGGCATGTAAACTGACGCCTGGCTTATTTATTTCCTGAGAAGTTTTGGACAGACGTAGTTAGTGAAGTTGCTCAAAGTGCACCCAGCAGCTGTTGTGTGTGTGCAAGTGAAAGCACCTACCTCTCCTTTCGAATTTTCATGAGTCACCGAGATATTGTTGGAAGCATTCAGTAACCTGAAGAAGGAAATGAGCAAAGTCAACACAAAGTCAAGATCACAGCCAAGAACTCATCTAAGTCTTTTATGCATGTAGAAGTGTTGAGGTCCCTAAACAGATGGCTTACTGGTCTTCTTTGAAGTAAGTGAATCCAACAAAGGGCAACTGATTTCCAACAAAGGCCTTAGGTGTGGGGAAAGTTTCTACGTCGCCTTTGTCTTCTTCAATCTCATCAAAATTGCTGGTGTCTATGTCACTGCTGAGCTCTGGAACGACAGGGGCAACCGCTGAGGAAGGAGCGAGAGAGAGAAAGAAAGGAAAAAGTGTAAATTGCTGGGAAAAAAAAGGAAGCGCTGTGTAAAACAAACTTTTACTCTAACTCTAACTCTGTTAAGTGTTTGAGTCACATAGAAAGGCTTGTTTTATTGAAGTGATACTAACTGTCTCTGATGGTATCAAAGGTCCACTGGTCGTTCTTGAAGAAAGGGTGTCGCTTAATTTCCTCCACGCCATTTCTGCCCAATCGCACCTCCCTCAAAACAAAGAGAGCGAGTGAGTTGGAGAGCAATGACCTAATTTACTCTTTGTGCTCAGTTCAGCAGTTTCAGCAGCAACAGGCAAACATGACCTATTGAAAAATATTCTTGTCTAAAAGTAATTAGGAGTTAATCAAAACCAGAGCAAACCTTAAAGACTTTGATTTCCTTTCACAAACAGCCAGTTGTAAACATACAGTATGTGTGCTGTGTGCAGCTCATGTTGTGTTACGTCTGAGTACTGCCGTACAAGACCGTAACTCTTTCTACCTGTCAGTCAGGAAGGCGCAGATGATATTCTTGGCATCTTTGGAGATCTCCACATCATCCGGGAAGTTGAGGGAGTTTTTATGGTCCATGATCTTACTGTAGGTTCCCACCAGAGAGTCGGCGTAAAACGGCGTGTCACCTAACAGCAGTTACAGCAAGTTAGCTATATTAAACTGCACTGAGATAAATCCAATATGCTATATACAGTACAAGACTAAGAATACCATCCCTTATAATGCAAATATATTATCAGAAAAACACCTCATTGCATTTGCTTATAAAATAACTTCTCTAAATTTTCACTGACCAACAAGCATCTCGAAGATGAAGACCCCAACAGACCACCAGTCACACTCTCTCCCATAAAACCCATCTCCTCCCTGGGATTTCAGCACCTCAGGAGAGATGTAGTCTGGGTCCCAACAGCTGTATCACAGTGCACCATGCCGGTCTGTAACACAAATCCAGGAATCAAAGTCTTATTAAGTATGTTTTGACATTATAGCCGAAGATCATATTTTTTGTCTTGTTTGAGACAATAGAAAATGATTCATCTAAACATAACATTTCATTAGACATGTCTGCAGGAACCAAAACTTGTTCTCTGACTGAGTTATCTTCCACTGCTAAATCTCAACCTGCAACTGACTGCTAGAAGGACTGATTTAAGTTCTTAAATCTTAAGTTAAAGTAAATCTTAAGTTATCTTAAATTAAAGCTCCAAGTCTTTCATCGTTACCCAAGCCTAAATATAAAGATGTCTTCATACACATTATGTAGCTTCAACAAGCTGATCAGCATTCAAAACTCTGCAGGAGAAAACCTTTATTCATTACAGTCTGCTTCGACATCGAGCAGCTCAGAGTCTTTACAGCATTAGCCGTAGAATTTTCTTCTAATATAAAGAAAAAAGATTCCATTTTGTGCAGCTTTGTTAAAATAAAAAGAAAAAAATGATGTAAAAGAAAAACAGGGCCTTCTAATTTTGCAGTAAAAGAGACAAGCTGGAAGCAGAAGAAATTAGCAGTTTTTCAGAAACACAGCGTGCTGCCAAACTGAAGTTTCGGTGACTCACAGAATCCATCTTCATGCACGTGCCAAAGTCTGCCAGCTTGAGGTGTCCGAGTCTGTCCAGCAGCATGTTGTCAGGCTTGACGTCCCGATGGATGAAGCCCATGGAGTGAATGGCATCCAGGGCCATCACCACCTCCGCCGTGTAGAACTTTGCCCATTTCTCCGGCACGTCATAGGTGCTGGTGAGGTTGACCAGGTCACCTCCTGGCATGTACTCCATCACCATGTAGAGGTAGTGCTCATCTTGGAAGGCACAGCACAACTGAACAACACAGACACAAGCTCTCATTATAGCTATTATTGGTCACTAGAAAGAACAGTTAGCACCAATCTATTTGCCATTGCTGAATTTATTTGTGTTGAATAGCTAGAGTTATTTGAACAATTCAAAAATGAATATAAAGGATGTCTTGTAATGTATTATATGATAATTATCAACAAAAGACACTTCCCACAGTCTCCCAGCAATAATATACTATCTGCTATCTTTTAACTTTAAGTGTATAACTGCAGAAGCACCAGAAAAAGTCACAGAACAGCTGAGCCATTAAATGTCATACCTGCACGACCCAGGGGCTGTTAGCAAAAGCCATTATGTCCCTCTCTTCCCAGAAGAAAGCCGAGTCTGAGCGCTTGATCATCTCAAACTTGCTCAGCAGCTTCATGGCGTAGACCTTCTGAGACGCTTTATGCCGCACCTGATTGGAGTTGAAAAAGTCATGGAGTGAAACTGCAAACTACACAAACAAGGGACATCAGATCACTGACTGCACTACAATGACTGTTAGTTCCATTACAACAGATCATGTCATGTTTTAAATCCAATGCTGGACAGTAAAAGTACATTTGAGTGCAGAATTCAAAGTAAAATTGGATTTTTTATGAATATTCACATAGACATTATGAAGGGCTCGACTAGAAAAAAAAGCAGTTCATCATTTATTTAGTGTTATAATTACAATGCATTTATATGTGGAGTTCATACTGCTTCCCAAAATTCAAGCACTATTTATCACTTTTAGGTACCTAAACCAATAATTTCCACACTCTTAAAGCCTCTATCATCACATCTAAATTGTTACAATAAATGCAATAGCAAAAAAATAAGTTTACAGAATTCCTTCATGGCCACATCAATCAATGTGTATTGTCACTTTGTTTTTTAAAGTTGACCAACTGATCATATTAACTTTTTTTTTATGTGCTGATCATGATTATTTAAGTCTTGCAAATTTCAAGGAACCAGGAGGAGACAACAAAAAAGTATGATAATGGACTGTGTCATTACAAATATTAAAAGCATTTGGTTTACATGAGCGATTATGTGGATGAAACACCAGAATATGTTGAAGATAAAGCATTTTTTAAGGATATTACTAACCTTCAAAAATAAAAAAAAATCCAAAACTTTCATAACTTTCTACAAACCCTCTATGTGTAGTCTTCCAGAAAACAAAGATTCAATCACTTCCTGAAACAGAATCCTCATTAGTGACAGCTGAAAATTAAAACCAATACTCACCAGTTGGACTTCACCAAACGCCCCTCGACCAATGACTTTAACTCTGTCAAAGTCTTCCGACTTCATCTGGAGGTCTCGAGTCTGTCCAATGACTTTCTCATCTGAATACAGAGACAGTAAAAAAATCAATGAATGATGGTGTGAACTGACAACAACAACAATTCTCAGCTTTGAACGAAGGCCTATGTCCTCTCTCTCACATAAAAACTTACATCTGTTTAGGAAGGTTTCGATGTTTTTGTTCTTGCGTAGTGCAGGGTAGTCCAAGTCTAAGACCAGGGCGTTGATGGAGTCCTACACAGAAAGAAAAAACGATCAATCAACAATCATGAACAGCATAAAAAAATGAAACAAAGTGCAGCTTGACAACTTCAGCAGACTCTGGGGCATCTCATTAAAACCATGAAAGACGGTGAGAATCTCCATGATCTAGAAATAATATGACTTGAAGGGAAGGGAAGATATTTCTATTGTCAGATTACAGCAAAGTTGGAGTATAAATAATTACATTGAAATGGAGCAATAATGTATTTCAAGCAACACTTGTTTTTTGAAGGAAGGTGTAATGAAGTCATAGTGCATATTTGTTTGTTTGAACCTACATATATAACTGCAGTATCACTGATAAGGCAGTAATGTACTCTTTAAGTATCTGTTCAGAACAAATACAGTATATGACGTAGGTAAATTAGCAGAATGTGTGGCATCACTATCAGGGACGTATGAGAATCAACAGTAGGAACCAGAACTCTGTATTTTCCTGTGTCTCCATCTTGACACCCATGCAGCATGAAACTATGTAGTGCAGCGCTAAGAGACTAAAATGATTACACATTGTGTACAATCACACAGCATTTAACAGACATTAAATTGCTCTTGTCACTTCTTTCAAGTACACAATGTTAGTGACTGATGTGTTACTAGCACAAGTTGTAACAAATTCTTTACATAGAAGAGTGTGTGCTGTTGATCGTAAAAGATAACGTCATAGTGCATGTCATTGTGTTGCAAAAGAAAACATGACTAATCAATGACAAACTGAGAACTGTGTTCTCCACTTACCAGCATTTGCACACAAGAATGGGATCATGAGGCTTATATGAAAAGTCACAGACTAAGTTTCTAAATATTTACTGTAATAACCACATTAAACTGGACCTAATGTATTAATGATTTAGCATATTGTGAACAAACTTTAGAGGAAATGTGTCACTGCTGAGCTGACTGACTAAAACCACAATCTCTCGCAACAATACCACTGAAAATGTTCTTTAATAGAGTCTAATTTACAAAACATTATGCAAAACCAACTGGCAAACGCATTCTACCGAATAAAGGCAGAGGAGAGCTGGATGGACAGCAGCAGGCCTACAGTCCAACTGAACATTACTGACCACTGACTGCATTTCTAAGGAGAGTTTATTTTCTGTATATTTTCTCAGCACCGCACAGAACAAAAACAGTTACACATCACTGCCCAGCAAGACCGAATGAAAACTAACAGCTTCGCCCCAGCGTTTCATTCAGCAGCGCTAAACCTGATGGACTAGATACATAAACAGCAACTACATGTAATGAAAATTGAGAGAGAGACAGAGAAAGATATGGGGGGGGGGGGGGGGGGGGGGGCAGAATGAGTCATTTCTCCATCAGCAGCAGCCCACTTGATTTTATCAATGACATATATCTATAAATGAGTTCCTCACACACATGCACTAGAACCCTGAACTCGTCGAGACATTACCCAGAGGAGCTGTATGTGAAAATGCAAATGTCTGAATCAGTTGAGCTGGACATTAAATAGTTCCCTGCCAGCTACCTTGTACAAAGTCTGTGTGGTGTCCAATTGAGCCGATGTATGAATAGAGCCGGTCAGGTTTATGGTGTTTCTATCATCAAGACAGCTCCAGAAATCATCCAGAGGCTAATGTGAGAAAACTGCTTCAGAGAGTTGAAGTCATCTCCACACAGTGTGAAGTAACTGGTTAAGAACTGCATTCTTGTGATAGTTTGGTGATTTCAACATATTTCTGAAAATGTTCTTCTTGTGGACCAGCTAACAGGAAATAAGATGACAGCTGATATTATTAGTCAACACATCAATGACTCAAGATTCTAGTTGCAGTCATGGTGACTGTCATGCATAACTTTATGTTGCCAAGAGTGCAAGAGTGGTTTTAATGGAAAACATGTTTGTTCACACATAATCTGTTCACTTTAAGATAGTTAGCTCCAGCTAGGTAGCTAGGTGCTAAGTGTGTTTAGCCATCAGTGTTTTCACTTAAGCTAGTTAAACACATCAACTCTCCACTGATGTTACAGACACACACACAGAAATATGGATAAATAATGTATTGAGAAAAAAAGATAAATTATTAAATACTTGCCAAGATTATAAAAAAGTTAGAATAAAGGACTTTAAAAATAAAATGGAGTGAGTGAAAGAGTAAGATAAATTCTTTTTTAATTTATTTTATCAATTATTTGGAGGTTAAAGCTTCATATTTCTATTTAAACTATGTTCTACTCATTTAACTAACAGAATTATTCACTGATAGATTCAGTCTTGTCTGACAAACCTTTCTACATTTTGTCAGTTTTGGGTCTTTTAAGTGGTGTTACAGGTGGTTTTATACTCTGTGTACAGTGTGTCTCGCAGCAGCCTGAACAGGAACAGAGGCTGGGAATTGTACTACAGTACTGCAACAGAATGTTCAGTCGACTGAACACAAGTTGACTCTTTGTAGCAGTCAGTCATAATGGACACAGTTTGACCCAGGGCGATGTAGGAAAACCATTAAATAAGCAAACGACAGACTGAGACAAACCCCTAATCGTTACAGTGTGTAACAATAAGGAAGTCATCTATCAACTTATGTCAGCTACACATTCCTGAACGGTCAATGAGGAGCTGTTTGAAACAGTGGACCAAGCCAGCAGAGGACACAGGAACCTCACTTTGACCCAGTGGTCTAGACTGGTTTCTTTCTAACTTGTCTTTTGCCTCTCTCCTCTCATTCTCCCCTCATTACAGTGCTAGACAGGATGGCAATATCTGTTTCATGTTTCGCTCACTTCCTTTGTAATCATTTCTCCTTCACTTTTTCTTTTGCCATTTATTGCTGCTCTCCCTCTGCCTTATCCGCCTCTCCTCCTGCTCTCTCCATCGCTCTCCGCTCGGCTGAAGTCTGTCTGCAGTGAGCTGCACACTCTGTTTCATCATATCAACTTCACTTCCCCATTAAAGGACTGACCTCACACAAAACTACTATTTAAGGGAAAAAAATACACACGCCAGGGGTGGAGAGGGGTTGCCGGGTGCGTGTGCACGTAGACACGCACGAGGATCTCCCCACGAGCACGGCAATACAGGAAATGATCCACCCCACCCCAGGGCTGGCAGATAATTTCACTGTGTCATGAAGCCAGTCCCTGTGTGCAAGTCATTTCCTCTGAGGCAGCATTCTCTGCTACCGCTGCTCCTCTGCAACCAAAAAAAAAAAATTACAGATGCATGCCAGCTACAGTTCTGATCATGTGTACAATGCATCCATTGCATTGTATTTTGTATGTGTTCAGTCACAAAGAGCTCAAATTAGCACCTGCCACCACTCAATAATGGTAAAATGTGCAAGAGGTTGGTAGATTTGCTTCACTCACCAGCAGACAAAAAAAAAACAAAAAACCATGACACTCTTCCGAGTGTCCGGTATAATTTGTACATTTACTATCCATTTGGCTGGTGGAGAAAAGTATATTTTGCTCCCTCGCCAAAACATCTTCAATGCAACAGTTAGTTCGATTAACCACAGTTGAAATCAACGCCCTATCATTTCCTGAACGTTAACCACTGATTTATGTACAGACACACTGCAGGTTTATGACGCCTTTTATGTTTCACTGAGGTACTTTTAAATGGTGAAGCTGCTGTGGTAAGTACATAATTTGTGACAATGTGGTTCTGTCACGCTACAGGGGAAACAAGACAAATATCTGCTCGAACCACAGGTGATATATTTCTTATATTCTTACAGTTTTAAAGTTTTTTTTTAAAGTTTCCTTTCCAAAACACATTTTCAGTCAGTAACAAGGAAGAAGACTGACTGGGTGTTATGTAGCTCTATGACTTTATACTTGTATCTCCTAATAACTACAGACTATGTACAGCATCTTTCGTCACTTCCATTTAGTCACAGTGTGTGATGCCAAGAGTACATCTGTTAGGAGCAGGAGGGTAAACAGTCACTGTGCATCAAGCTGCCATGACAAAGCTCAGATATCATTTTCATAATGCTCCAGGCCTTAAATAAATCATGAATTTAGTTTCAGATGCTGTTTAAAATTCAAACTATAAACATTCAATTTTCATGTGGCTCTTTGCTTTTAAGAGAGGTAATGCTTGTTTATTGCTGTTATCATTTAAACACATTCTTCATCTAGCAGCCTGAGGTTGCAGGCAGACATTATTAGATGCCGGAGAAAATCAATTGATGTTAGTTTGGCAAATTACAATCTCTAAAAATGAAAAGTTTCATAACCATCTGCATGTCGAAGCTGCTTTCTCAGAAGCAAATAAGTGAACTATGAAACCACAACAACGTTCTCTTGAAGTGAACTGACACACAGCTGGACACAGCTCAGACAGGTCATATGTGGAGTTTGTACTGAGGTGTACGCCCTTCAGTCCAATGTAATGGATGGAAACGATGCACTTTCAAGCAAACAGAGATCAAGTGTCACTAAATAGTTCAGAAGTCTTCAGTGTTTTTTGAGGGAAGGGTCAATGTGCATCACAAAGATCAATTAGTAATTATTCATGTTCATATTGTCACACGGTAAGGTTGGAGGCGTCACAAACCAAAAAAGAACAACAAAGCAGCATGGCAGGTAGAGGAAGTTGGTGATCTGAACCAAAGCAGAAAGAGTCTGAGCCAGAGGAGATTCACTTTCACAGATTTCCTACTTTGGACATGAAAAAGATGACAAAAGTTGTTCGTCGACAGTTGCCACGAGAAATACAAAGTAAACACTCTGTTGCAATGCTTGGATTCGCTACAGGCATGTAGCAAACATTCCCTATCTGCAAGCTTAGTGACATATTATTATTATTCCTTTCTCTGTCATGTCCACATCTCTCCATTAAACAAGATGAATCAAGTGTGGAGGAAGGAGAAATAAATAAATACATGTTGCCCTGGTGACGGCTCTGCAGTGAACTAGTGAAATAATGTTGGTGGATCTATGACACATGATTGTTTTTTTTTTCTTCGGCAAATCAAACAGCACTTTGTAGATATGATATGTGACATTTCTGCATATAAATGTCTAGAAACAACTAGACCTTTGTTGTATATTTTGTTGAGTTGTGCACTTACATTATCCTAAATGTTTCCAACCATGTTTAAACCCAGAGAAATCTTAATATCATTTAAGGTAATGGTGTGTTTCATTTGGTTGCCTGTTGCTTTAACTTCCAGGACAGAGTCAGAGCGAGGAGGCAAGTTTGCAAATGAGACTAAACATAACAAGAATAGAACTTTAAAACATGACCCTGTCCTTGAACATTTCTGACTGAGTCACATAGATATTCATCAACAATGGTGGTGATTTAACATAGAAGACAACAACTCCCATAATTCCACACTACTTACAGTACGTCTTGTGTTTTGATTGAGAGACCCCTGAGAGTGGCAGAAATAACATACTGTAGGTTTAACACTGCTTACTTGGATGAAGACATACAAAAGGAAGTAGCACCTCGAGAGGTGTGAGCCAAGCCTCTATGTTGCTTGTGAAAATGACATTCTCCTTTAAAATATTTTTGCTGACCACATTAGCAGACATGTAAAGACATTACGATTTGCAGAGACCTCGTGGGTCATACATAAGAAGATATTCAGTGCATTCGAGTTAGACAAGAGAAATGGCTGCACACAGCTCTCTCATTTGATTCTATTAGCATTACTGTAAAAAATGCCAACAAGACTCTGGAGGACATTTCTCGGCTACTTAGTCGAAGCAGCCATTTATAAATATTAAATAACTGACAAGTGTCTGGGGAAGTGTAAAGCTGGATCGACAATTTAAACTTTAATGCATCTGACATAACTGGACCTGTTCCAGACAACCAGCCATCCTCCCTTCCTCGTCCGCAGTAATGCTTCACTTACATCAAAGGGAGCAGGGTCTTTTAGTAACAATGGATCTAAATAATTACAAACCATGATGTCAGGTGCAATACCTGAGCCTGATATACAGGACACTTCCTTGTACAACTTACAGTGAGCCAATCGCAGTATTTGTCCAGTTAGGCTTATCAGTATGAGTTGTTATGTATCTATTAGATAGCACTTCAGCATTTTATCTCCGCTATACTGTACTCCAGCCAGGGGGTTATGGCTGGTTGCTTAGCAACTCCTGCAAAATACAAAGAGTCGAAACCAGTCGACGCTACAGAGGAACAGCAGGCAGGAGTTTTATAAGCGTTCTGTTTCTGCAGTCTATTCTTTTCTATTTTATTTACCCAAACTGCTGTTGACATTACGGAGCTGCCAATCTCTGATCCCTGCTTCCATTCTTTATCACCCTATAAAAAGCCACGTGGATACACCAGTCAGGAATGTGATGATGTTAACCTGAAAGGAGCTAAACACAGAGAGGAATAACCCAGCTTTTCAAAGCCTTTCACATCACAAACTCTCCCTGCTTTGTGTGCAGTTATTTCCCCCTGAAAAACCCCTCTTCCTCCCCTCATACCCGTCTCATCACTAGGCATGTGGAACAGAAAACAAGCAGCACTGCTCTGGACTTTAAAAGGATTGAGCAGAAAGTTAATGTTTTGATTGAATTCCAGCCGTTTTAAAAATAGTTGTGGGGATAAACGGTGGGCCGGGCAGAGTGAGGGGGACTGTGCCAGGCAGGGCCCGTAAACTCTCCAAGAAAGACACAACGGCAGGAATCCTGCAGAGGCTCACAAATAGCACAGCTAATGTCCCCGCGGGGAATAACAAGGGTATGTCTTAATCTTGTTTTTGACAGATTTCTGTCCCATGCTCCTGTGCCCTGTGCATTTTTGGCACTCTTGCATTATTATAAAGTACACTGAGGAGTGTGCCAGAAAAAATACATAGCAAAGATAGGACTGCATGTACATAATGTCCTGTTATATTTTAACCTTAAACTCAGCTGTCTAGATGCTCATAATGTTCCTAATGTTCTATTATATTGGCACTGGTCACTACTGGGATATGTTTCAAATCATGTCCTATATTTATGTCCATGTTCTATCAAATGAAGATAATAAAACCTATCACTTGTCAACATTTGTCTTTGACATGATGAACAGTTGATTATGGCTGCAACTAAAGATGTACTTTTACTGGTTCCCAAGTAGTCAGGAACTAAACGATATTTGATTTTGTCCTGTAAAATACTGGATAGACCCCTTCCAGCCTCTGAAAAATCCCTCAAGGGAGAATCTATGAAAGGAAAAAAATTTACCTTTTTTTTTTCCTTGACTCTTGAACTTGAATGATCTACTGATTCCTTTCTTCATTGTATGATCTATAAATGGTCAACAAATAGTAAAAACTAACCATCATAAGTGCTGCAACTAACGGTTATTTTCATGATTAATCGACTAATAGTTTAGTCTATAACATGCCAAAACATTGTGAAAAATGCTGATCACAATTGCCCAGAGCCCTAAGTGACATCTTCAGTTTGAGTGGCTTCAACAGTTTTCTAATGGAAAAAAGTCCAACATATTGGACACAACTGATGATCAATTGTTAAGGAAGCTGACCATCAATTAAAGAAATTGTTTAAAATTGTACTTTCTCATTTTTTCTGACCAACAGTCTAAAACTCGAAGAAATTCTAATTGTCATTATCAAGTATGAAAACCAAAAAATATTCACATTTGAGAAACTAGAACTTCACATAAATTTATGTGACTTTGTCACATAAATCCTTAACTAAGGCACGAATATCCACAGTTTCCCTGCCACTGAATAGATATACTGGGCCAACGTGCAATAAAAAGCCGGTAATGCTTGAATGACATCATTAGGCTGAGTTTCAAATGGGGTTTCAGTTTCAACCCTTTTGCATGAACATGGTTCAGTTTGGATATAAATATTTTTTACTGGAACAAATCATTTCAATTATAACTGACAGCCTCAACACTAAAACACTACCACACATATATAAACACACTTGTTTGGCTTTGTTAAAGGAAATGAAGGCTGTATGAACTCACTGACAATCCATAGCTGTTTGTGTTGTATTGTTCGACCGTTGCTGCTGGTTGCACACAATGCAGCTTGTGTGTTGCTAAGATCAAGTGAATAACGTGCTTGTGAAAATTGAACACAAATGTGTGTCCATGAGTACCAGAGCCTGTGCATGCATATGTATGTGTGTGCGCAAAAGAAAGTGTGTGTTTGTGTGTAGGAGGCTGTGTTTCACCAGCAGGTTGTGATGGAATGATAACGCTGAGGCCAGATGGATGGTTTATGCGTGGGAGACTCCTGTTCTCTTCTATGCTGCACACTCACACCCTCATTTCAAACTAAAAATAAACTGAAGACTCAGGTATCAAACTCTTTAACACTCACAAATCAGGGTGAAGAATCTGCAGCAGGATTTAACAACACGATTTGTGCATTTGGCCATTGTTCACATGCCCGTGAGTGTGATCAATGTGGAAAGTGAAAGCTCTTCAAAAGTCAGATCTTCAAAAGAAGCTGTGATATCCAAAATTACACACAGAGATTAGTGACTGAGGACTGTTGCTTTAGCCAAGACACAAGTTTGTGTTCACAACTTTAAATGATTTAAATTAAACCAGGCTACATTGTTCTTGAAGGGTAAATGCACAGCCACATTATCTCAGCCACAGTCTTTATGTCTAGACAAGCAGATCCACCAGATTAAGACAAATCTTAGGGTGTATACATTTCCTTTCACATGAGAACCACATATACCACTGTGAACACATCGAAGCATCCCATTCCAGTTTTGCTTTTCATCCAAATGTCATATTAAGAGAATGGATGAGCAGTTGTTCACACGACCAGATGGGCAGCTATATTTTTGTGTTTTCTGGCATACAGAGTATCCATTAATTTCTGGAGATTAAGTTCTTCCTCATTTTTCACATTCCTTCTTACATCCCTTTAAGGTGGATCTTGGACCGGCTCATGTCTTGTTCCATTTGTCCAAGGTATTATATAATGTGTAATTACAGTGCTGGGAGGTATGTGTATATTTATGTGTGTGTGTGTACTGGACTTTGATTTTTGCTCAGTTTGTAATGAATGTTTTACAGCAGCCGGGGGGGAATCCTTTTACCTTTTAAAGCAAAATAACTACACTCAAGAGTTATGAATCACTGTAACGTTTTGTTCCCCAGACATTACTACTTTGATAATTTTGACATAATGCACCTGCCAGGAAGTAGTTAGTTTTAGGTAAACAGTAAACAGCTGCCTGATGTATCACAGCAGCTGGGAAATCAACAACAATCACTTAAGTGTGGCCAGTTCAACATAGATTTTGTCTTGAGAAAACATGTTAATGCAGAGATGTTCAGAAACCAATTAAGGGTCCCAAATCAAAATCTTAATGTACTTAGACAAAAATACAAGACCTTGGGCAATATGCCATACATAGCATCCCATAAAACCACAGGGGGCTCCAACCTCATGTTCCACATGACGGGGTGGCAAAAAGCAGACAGAATTAGCCTTTTACCCACTGCTAAACAGATCCATCCATAAGGAATCCATCCATAAGGAAATGCATTTCCTTGCGTTGGACACTAGGGGCATTATCCATATACTTAAGGATCTCACACACCAGTCACATACATATGTGGAAACGGGGCATAACACTAACCTGGTCGCTAATGATACGAACCTAAACAAGCTAGCAGATATTACCTTTTTATTTGAAGCCACTTTAATGTAGGGACTCATCTCCCTACATGTGCAAAACCCAACCAAGATGATTGTGACTGGTTAAAAGAACTACAAACAAGCCAGAGTGTTTTATTCCCTCTACCAGAATGATTCAGGGTGCAGCCAGACATTTCTCCAGCACTGACGCAGAGCTGTGGAGATACTGCAGGTGAGGCTATGCAAGACGATGGGAGAGGATGCATCAGACTATTTCTTGCCAGGTCCAGTAAATCCTTGAAATCTTGTGTCATATGGTCACAAAATATTTACACATAAGGTAACCGCACATAAAACACTTCTGTGTTTTATATCGATTAAACAAATAAGACATATGATGTTAATTAGTGAGTTTTAGAGCTGCTAGTATGTGTATTTTCCCCTTGTTGCCAGTCTTTATGCTATGCTAAGCTAAGCGAAGCTAACCGGCTGCTGGGTGTAGCTACATATTCACTATACTGACATGAGGTGGCATCAAGCTCCTTATCTAACTGTCGGGCTTTGTCCAGAGACAGCACAAGTAAGTGAAATAGGGATACTTGTGGTTCAAAATAAAGCCTTGACAAAAAAATGATCATAGATATTTAGGAATACCCCAAGCGGGCCATCTATGGCTTTAGTAAACAGGGAGAACCCTGATAAAATCTATTAGTTCTGACCGTTAAAGTGGATCAGATGATACATAGCTGAAGTGAAGTGTGACATTTTAAGGCAGTTGAGGGCTTGCACACCCGGAAGTCGCCGGGTCTTCTTCACTGGACTGGAGCAAAAACCAAAAAAAGACTGCGGAGAGAGGCCCGAGCGTCTCACCAGAGGAGGTGTGGAGCAGAGAGACTGGCTTGTTTTGCAGCAAAAAAAAATTGGCTGGGGCCACCGTCCCCAGTGCCTTATAAGGCAGTGTTTCTATCCAGCTAGCACATTGAAGCTGGGACTGCTACTGCTGCTTGGCTGAGAACAACTCAACTGCACTCCAGAGACGAAGCGGACACTCACGTTGGATGTCAGGGCACAGACAGAGAACACGACACACAGGGGTTACCCCCACCTCCCTGAGGAGCTACACATTAATGGAAGGAGTTCCAGTATGGGCAGGGGGGGTAGTGGGGCAATAAAATAAGAGGAATGGACAGGAACAGAGAAGATTTAGTAAAAGGGGGAGACAGGAGATGCTCAGTGAGAAGAAGAGTGATTAACATTAGGTGGGAGATGAGACAAACAAAGAGAGGAATAGCATGTACTTTAAATGGCTTTGGCACCTAATGCTGAGTGAGAAGAGGGTCAGTACTGAATGAAAAGAAAAGAGACAGCCAGTGACCGCCCACAAGAGATGATCTGGAAGACATCAGACCAACTCATGAGCTCTCCACATCTCATATCGTTCACTCTTAAGTGCCGTGCATTAAGTTATCTGGCAGTACCAGGTCTGCAGCTCAATCAAAAGGCTTTGGGCTGGAGCTACAGTTAAAATACCTGCAGTGTGTTTAACGAGCCCGAGAGGAGGGGCCGAGCTGCAGGCTGAGAGAGAAGCAGAGCCAGAGAAAGAGATAAGGCTGAGAAGTGAAAGGGGAAAGTGCAGTCATTCGCAGGGACTTTGAGCCCCATATATAGCTGCCAACTATTTACTCAGTGAGGTCATTTCCTTTAGGACGGCAGAAAGGCAACTTATGCGACTTGCAATCAAGTGTCCATATTTTTCTTTATCTTGAAAAATGCCCTTTCTTTTTGCTTGCCCTCAACAATCGCTCGCTGTGCTGGGAGCTGCCAAGTTAAGTCCAGTACTTCGGTCAGTCAGCAGTAATGTGCTGCCAAATAATGATCACTGCAGTTTGCACTGGGGGAAGGTTGCTGAGACTTCAGGTTAAATTCGATTGAATGCTGATAGAGGCAGTATAGTTATTTAGAGTTTATATGACCAGAGTGCACGGCATCATTAAAGCACCATTTGTGTGATTTTTGAAGGATATTTTGTCCTTTTTAGAAGCAGGAAGGGCTGGGCAATATAACGATAATATATTGTTATGATGATATGAGACTGTACAGTATATCCTCTTTTGGATGTCGTTATATCCTGCTATGGCACAAGTGTTGTCTTTTCCTGGCTTTAACACTGCATCACAGTAAAGTGATGTAATGTTCTGAACTCACCAGACTGTTCTACTTGTTCTAATACTTGCCTTTACCCACAAATGGCCCAGACACACCAAGCTCGACTGTTGCACTGCCTCATGTTGCCACAGCAGAGAGCCAACTAGCTCATATGTTCTGGACCTGTGTAAGGGAGTAACTCTCCATATCACCAGGTAGCGGTAGTCTGTATTGTCATTGAAAAAGGGAAACCGGAATACCTGGGACTGCGGATTTACAAACCATTGTTTTGATAAAGCAGCGTTTTTTGATAACACTCTGGCTAATATAGCCACATCTGATCGGAAATATGTCTGACAAAAAGATACCACACTAAATGAGTGAAATCAGACACTAACTACAGCAACAGGCTCAAAGGGATTTCCCTTTTTTCTCCCCGTTTCTCTTCTCGCGCACTGATTTCCTTAGTTGAACAGCCAATCAGAGTGATTTCTCTTGCCAACGGCCTCCGCTGCTGATACAACATGCTCAATTGTCAAAAGCTGCCAACAAAGGCCAACTAGCATCAATGGGGTGGGACACGCCACAACAACTAGAGCCACAGACGCTCACCAATGGCCCTTAAATTGGCTGACAGCTGACCATCGACCTTTGTCATTACCTCCACATTACTGATGGTGACTTATCAAAAATCACTTTGTTAATATTTGATGACAAAAGTAATCCTCACATTAAATTAATCAAGGAGTATGGTTTAGACCTGCTCAATTTGGAAAGTGGCATGAGATGACTTTTGTTGTGATTTGGCGCTATACAAATAAAGATTGATTGATTGATTACATTATTGTTGCAATATCAATATCTAGATACCTGATCAAAAATATGTGATATTTGATTTTGTCACCCAGTCCTAGCATTTATGAAGTGCTTTAGAGCAGAGTTGAAAATATCAAGCTAAATATTGTGTCTCATGATGTTGCCAAAAAATATCGCAATATTATTTTAACAGAGGAATCTCTGTCTCCTAATAATAGTGTCAAGAGTACAACACTGTCCATCCCAGCTTGCAGCCAAATGGTCAGCTTTCTTTACAGGAAGGTCACTGAGTTTACTTGACAGATGCTGCAGATTCCTCCCTGTCAGCTCTCCGTATCCTCAGGGTAATCAGCCCACTCAAGTCCTGAACACATCTAACTGCAAGTCGAACGAAAAGTACAGAGCTGACATTAATTACAGAGTTTTTTCTACTCAGCTGTTATGTAGGAGACTAAATAATAGTCAACAAAGCAGCTTCTTCTGGTGTTTAATAACGCTGTTGCTATGCTACAATAGCAGGGGCCTTGTGATTCACTGTTTACCGAATATGAGCCTGTGAGCAATTATTAAGGCACTTAAAGTATGCATGTTTTTATTCCACCTGCAAAAAAGGACATTTCTGAGCCCTCAAATGTTTGTGCGTGCGTGCACATTTGAATCCAACCCTGAGCAGCAAAACTTCTTGATCCCATCGACACCACTGAGGCAGCTAAAAATGGAAAACTGCAGCCTGTTCTCTCCTACGCATGCTTCCCACTCAACTTTTGTCTCCAACACTCAACACCTCTATCTCTCCGGCTCGCGTGCAGGATGTAAACACCACCGGTGTTCAAGCAAGTATTCTGCCTAATGTTTTAAGAGAAGAGGGAATAGACCGGGAGTGCCTCAAGTAGTGTGGAGTGGAGGGGGGGGGGCGCAGTGGAGGGAATGTACAGGGGGCCCCAAGCTAGATGGGGCCCATTAAAAGGGGTGAGGTGATGCTTTTTAAGATAGACCCGACAGTGTGTTTGTCCTCTGTCAGGTCCAGTAAGGGGGCCCAGAAATTTAAACACCACCTCTACGACAGATGTAACGTTACAGCTAAAGTCGGTACTGTGGCACAGTGCCACCTCTGACTTACAGTTAAAGGTGATGGTTTGTGTCCAGACACTGGAGCCATCTCTGATCAGAGCTTTCAAGTGCTCATCCCTCAAATTCAGATTTGCTAGTTCCTGGGGAGAAATGTCCATAACAGACATCAGAATCTATTTTAGGAAAACAGTGTTAATCTAAAGTGTCCTTAGACCTTCTTTCCTATTTCAGCCTGATGGCACAATGTACACTGGTACAACGGGAGGATTTTTCCACTGCCGTATGCAACTTTAAGACATCATGAAACTTGCCAAAAGCATCTGTCAAGAGGTACAGTATACCCCTTGTTCAGATTAGTCTCCACTGAAAAGTAACAACTCTTTGCAGAATAATATATCTTTATCATGTAAAAGACAGCTCAGATTTCTGCTATTTGTAAAAGAGTTAGTAAGCAATGATTTCCCTTTGATTCCCCCTCAGTATCTGACACAATACATGGTGGCATTAGATTGTATCAGTAGAGGGAATTTTAAATACTGATACCCTATTTTGACTTTGTATAATCCTCAACAACCTTTAACAACACTGGTCCATCCACAGCCCGGTGATCTGACTAGATCAGACTAATCAATCTTCTGATGGTCAAAAAAGTGTAAAAAAGGAGAAAGACATGATATTTTGCTGCTTACTAACTAAAGAATCTGTGAAAATCTCACTACTTCTGACAACTTCACCTCAGAGGAAACAGCATTGGAAAGGCATTAGCTCGCTTCCCAGAAATGTATGTGGGAAAGCAAGACAGAAACATCTTAAATTGGAATCACTATGACGCACTTGCTGTATGCAAAAGTATGCATTACTGGAATACATGGTTTTCAGGTCAACATTTAGACAGAGACTGGTTTAGGGTATTGTTCTACATGCTATCACATACATATCAAAATGAATTATGATTCAGCAGTTTTCCATCTTATCAGCGATTCATGCCAAAGATAGCGTGTCCTGTAGTTTTGTTTTTTGGATGATTAAACAGTTCTTATTTCACCAGGAATAAAGCTGTAGCTTCAGTTGTATCATACTGGTATCATACTTTTGTTGTTTAACAGCAAGTATACATATTGTATATTTTATTATACTTGTTTCCCTTATCTGTATATACATATTACATGGAACAGTTCTTCTGTTTATGTACTTTTTTGTTGATTTTATTTCACTCCACTGCATTGGCAATGACAAGTCTGGTCTGTTTCCTATGCCAATAAAGCCCCTTTGAGCTGAACTAAATATATAAATACATCTATCTTAAGGTTTGTGAGTATTGTTGCAGTTAAAAGTTGAATTAAAAAAAACAACAACAAAGAAAGTTTGTTACTGGGTGGACAACATCTTCCTCAGGAAGTCCTAAGTGTATCAATATAGTGGGTGGTGGGACTATCCTGGTCTGGTGGGCCCAAATGTCACACAGGAGGGAGTTTCAGCTGGAAATATTGGTCTCCATAAAAACACCAAGAGGGACATTCTCCACTAGTTAATCCTAATCTGTAGACACGCTTCACAGAGCCCCAAACTGCACTGTCTGCACTCAGTCTTAACTATTAATCAGGCCTGCCTACAGTACATCAACCATCAGCCTCTTATTTAGGCTGCTTTTTCTAGAAATGGGGTATTATGGCCAAGTATCTGATTTCAGGACAGAATAAAAACTGTGCAGTTTGGTGTGCATGACAAAAATAATAAAGAATATTCATGTGCAGCATCACAGTTTGCCTAATTCAGAACAATGCTAACAGTAGCAGGTAAAGAAGAAGAAGGAAGATGTATAGCTGAATGTCAACAGCCTAACGTTACCTAAAGGTGTGCATGCGTGTCTAGCGTTTCAGCGAACAGACAACATGAATAATCTATGATGTGTATCCCACTTGACTCACCAGCAAACTTTCCAGGTTTATGGCAGACTTGGGATCTCTGATCATGTCCTCCAGCTTCTTCAGCCGGGTTTCCATCCGCCTCTCGGCGCCGAGCGACATGACTGCAGCGTCGGTGGGTCAAAGTAGAGTAAAATATGCGGAGGTTTGTCCAAAACTGTGTGAGTTTACATGTGAAACCTCCTCTTTGTTCCTGGCTAATGGCCGTGGGCCTAGCGGAGCAGCCCTGGGCTCTCAGCCCACCCAACTCGCCTCCAACAGGAATAGTGTGCACAATGAGGAGAAAAATATTCCCAAAGCAGAGAGACTCCCCGCTTCCCAAAAACTTGCCAAGTGAGCTCGTCCTCGGTTAACTTGCACTTTGAGCTTCGAGCGAATAAAGATAACGTCACACTTGAGTTATTATTATTATTATCACCTCCTGGTAAGTGAAAGATGCATTTTCCAACTCGGCGATAAAGTTTGAATGTGGAGATAGCAGCAACAGGCAGCAGGGCGTTTTCTTTGCCCCCCTCTCCTCCCCTTCCCTTTGGTTTTTTGGCCGCTTGGAAAAGCTTTGGACTCGCCTTTAACAGAGAATTCCGCTTCGTTTCACCCCATTCAACAACGTTCGGAGCCCGTTAGTGCTGTAGTTTCTCCTCAGTGCTGCCACAAGTCATCTGAAGAAGGGGCGATAATGTCTGTTCTCCCGCGCTGAATTTTTAATAAGCACACACTCTCTTCCTGGACTTCTTCTCGCATTTTCGCGTTCGTCCTCCTCGTCTCGGCCCTGGTGTCGGCTTATTTCACAACAACAAGTAGTTTTTATTCGTAGAGAAAAGTCCTCCAGCGGATGAATTCCTCGCCGCACACTCACATCTACACACACCGACAGACACTGAGTCAGTCTGGAAGTCTCTCTCCTCCCCCTGACATCAACACACCGAGGACTCAGTTACCCATAAGCCACCTGTCCCGTCCTCCTGCACCTCTACCTCCCTGTCTGCAACGAATAATTAGCTGCTAAACACAATAGCACTTATCATACTACCACTAACTAGTAGCTGCTCTTACAACATTCCTACAAACATAAAGTTAATTTCTACAGTATATCAAGTGTAACTTTCATTCAGAAAAAGGGTTCCAGCTTTTCAGTACCGTAACACCTCCAGTAATACAGCCAAGTTAGATTTTCCAGGCAACAGTCAACCTGTCCACCAAACTCGTGAAAATCCATCAGTGGGTTTCTGCAATACTCAACAGGCTGGTCATTTAAACTACTCAACATTGAACCTGCTCCTTGTGACTGAGACATTGTGGTTTATATAAGTTATCAAATGCAGTGGCTGGCAAACTTTTTCACATCAAGGACCCCTAAACTGACAAGATTTTGTCCCAGGATCTCCCATGTGATCTTTTTTTTTTCTCTTAGATGTGTTATTTCAGAATGGTATGAAACACGTGGCCAAAATAGTCATACATTCTGTCTTTTTGTTATTTATGGATGTATTAAAGTGAAAAAAATGATTCCCCTTTATTGCTGGGGAGCCCCTGGAACCTCCTCTGGGACCTTTGGGGGTCCCTAGACTCCACTTTGAGAACCACAGATTAAATTAAATAGTAAGAACAATTTCAACGTTAGGGTCGCTCTGAAAAAATCAGGAATAGTTTGAGTTCGTAAGTAATCAGGAGATGATTGAAATGAACCCCAATGATCTCAGTTACAGAGATCAATTGAATAGTAGGACAAATTCTTCTTTGTAATAACTGTGTTAAAGAAAGAAAGAAAGAAAGAAAGAAAGAAAGAAAGAAAGAAAGAAAGAAAGAAAGAAAGAAAGAAAGGAAGGAAGAGTGGGTGTTGTAGTCAGAAGATGTGATGTATTCTGTTTCACACAACAGAGGGAGCACTTGGACCACAGTTGCATCCCTTCACCTCGCTCCAACTTGATAGTCGCTGCTCCATTATAATGAACTGTTGTTTTATATTCCTACAGATAAACTGTCCCTTTCATTGATGTAGCACACCAGTCTTTCGATTTGAATCCATTTACATTCGCTGTACAGCACACAGCTGCTGTGTGTGCATGCTCTTTCCTGGGAAAAATTCTGTGTCACGAACAGGAAATGATGCATTTTACATTTTCTTTATTTGGAACAGTTAGTTTGCATCAGGAGCAACAGCCACGGCGGTGGAACAGATAAACACACAAGCACCACCTGTAGAGACATAAACTTTAGTTATGGAAAATCCAAGGAAAAGCCCTCATAGCGCTTTGTTCGACAGGTGATATCTTGGAAATGTAGTGTGAAACACTCAGTAATGAACTGCAGTGTTACCTCACACATCATCTTTGCACCAAAACAGGATCAGGATGTTCTGGCTAATTCAATACCACATCGGCCTCCATTCTGCACGGAATATCATTTTTATGTAATCAATCATTTTGTGTGGTATTTAGCCATTCTTTTTTTAGTATTTTGTTTAAAACATGTAGCTGCTGGGATGTTATTATTTCACTGCTTTTCAGCTGAGATTGTTGATGAAGTTTAATTGAGCCTTTGATTTCCAAAGCAGCAATCAGAGGTGAGAGAAAGAAACTGCACCCCTGCTGACAGTGACATTCTCATTATTTTTCACACTGGCAAATTATCTTGACAACATTTGCTTCTTCGTCAGATCAGTTTAGTTAATATCTCTTATCAACAATTTTAATTTAATAGGTTTAAATTTATGGGTTTAAATTGCTCAGTTCCCATTATCTGTGCATAAAAGATATTGATCCTACACAAATGTATCTGTTTGATTTCTAGGTCTTTGTAGAAGAAAGGCACAAGTGTTACAAACAACGTTAACGATGGCCCTGTTCAGTTCAAGTGTCCCATTAAGTCAAGACAGTGAACAAGCATTCACAACACCAGACAACTGATGCAGCTAGATGGAATTCAGACATCATTAAGTGTTTTTCCTATAGTCAGTGTGATTTGTCAAAATATTCTATGTGTAAGACATAATGTATTATTTTGATTAATATAATCCTAGGATAATGAAAAATAATGCAGTAATGACAAAGATACATACTACGGAAGCCCTAAAGGGCCATGCATTCATACATTTTATTTCCTCCGTTTTCCCGTGATAACGAGTTAATTTCATTTGTTTTCTCGAGATCTCGAGTTATTATCTCGAAATAATAACTGCCGTTTTCCCGAGATAACAGGATAATTTTCTCGAGATAATGAAACTTTGTTTTCCCGAGATAACGATATAATTAATTTGAGATCTCGAGAAAATGACTGTGATATGATAGGCCTGAGATTATGGAGATGCCCGGGACCTCGTAACTGGTCAGCTATGTAGTTAACGACGACATCAGGCTCACTTAGATTGCGCCGCCGATATAGCTGAAGCCTTGCTAACCATCTTCTTAGATTACACACACTAATGTGTATATTTACGGAAGCCCTAAAGGGCCATGCATTCATACATTTTATTTCCTCCGTTTTCCTGTGATAACAAGTTAATTTCATTTGTTTTCTCGAGATCTCGAGTTATTATCTCGAAATAACAACTGCTGTTTTCCCGAGATAACAGGATAATTTTCTCGAGATCTCGAGATAACAAAACTTTGTTTTCCCGAGATAACGATATAATTAATTTGCGATCTCGAGATAATGACTGTGATATGATAGGCCTGAGATTATGGAGATGCCCAGGACCTCGTAGCTGGTCAGCTATGTAGTTAATGATGACATCAGGCTCACTTAGATTGCGCTGCCGATATAGCTGAAGCCTTGCTAACTGTCTTTTTAGATTATGCACACTAATGTGTATATTATCTGTAATAGCAAGGCATAATGCTATTTCAGCTTATGTCAGATTGAAAAGATATGTGACGCGGTGATCGATATGCTGCTGCTCCTCTGACATTGCTACACTGAATGATGTTTACTGCAATGATTTAATATACCACACTATCGTTTTGTTTTCTCAAGATCTCAAATTAATTATCCCGTTATCTCGGGAAAACGGCAGTTGTTATTTCGAGATAATAACTCGAGATCTCGAGAAGACAAATGAAATTAACTCGTTATTACGGGAAAACGGAGGAAATAAAATGTATGAATGCATGGCCCTTTAGGGCTTCCGTATATATTATCTGTAATAGCAAGGCATAATGCTATTTCAGCCTGTGTCAGGCCTTGATTGAAAAGATATGTGACGCGGTGATCGATATGCTGCTGCTCCTCTGACATTGCTACACTGAATGATGTTTCCTGCAATGATTTAATATACCACACTATCGTTTTGTTTTATCAAGATCTCGAGAAAATTATCCCGTTATCTCGGGAAAACGGCAGTTGTTATTTCGAGATAATAACTTGAGATCTCGAGAAAACAAATGAAATTAACTCGTTATAAGGGGAAAACGGAGGAAATAAAATGTATGAATGCGTGGCCCTTTAGGGATTCCATAACATACACTGTAAATTTTAAAAGTTGACTTTACTAAAAATTCAGGAAACCGATTACCTCAGAATATTCAGACTATTGAATTTAAGTTTTAACAACTTATAATTATTAGTCTACTTTATATATTTAATCAGTTTCCTTGATTTTCTCAAGTACTTTGTCAGATTTTACAGTGTATTATTAATGCTTATATGTATGATTCATATTTATATTATTTTAATAAAATAATAAGCTGATGTTACTGATGGTGATTGTTTTTACCTGAGTTACAATATTCAGTGAAAACACCAGCAACCATGATTGAAAGTGGGATGGAACAATGTTGGGGTTTTTTTAGAAACATGGTATATTGTAATCACGTATTGTAATACATGATTAATATAATACCTCATATTTTGGCCAGTGAATAGCCAATAAAAAAATAAATAAGGGACACTTTACAGTATTATACAGTCCAATAATCTTCATCTTTACAAAACATTCTGTTTATTACCTCCTATATTGAACATTCTCCTCATTGTAATGTGTTCATGTTATTTTGTCCCTCACATATATATATTCAAGGTGGTAGAATATTAATAGTTGAATAAACTCAACACAGTCTCTGATATGACTGACAGTCTCAATGAAGTCTCTCACAGCTGTTCTTTCAGTCTGTTCTCATTAAAGACACAACTTTAAAATCACCTGCTTAATATTGTGCAGGTTCCAGTTGTGCAGCCAAACAGCTCTGACCTGTCAAGACATGATAATAAGACCTCTGGGGGCGTCTTGTGGTGTCTGGCTCATTGTGGAGTGCTGTCACCACAAGGGGGTGTACTTGGTCCACAACTGTGTTTGGATGGGTGGTGGTGTGTGTCAAGTGGCATTCACATAGATGCCCGGACTATAGGATTCTAGGCAGAACATTGCATTGTAACGAAATGATCAATGTTATTCATATCACCTATCAGCGGTTTTAATGTTGTGGCTGATTGGTTTATATCTCCCCATGAGGAGGTTAAGCCTTGGGAGGTTCCCATTACCTCAACACTCAGGAGTAAGTCAATGCTTTCAGAAGCCATAAGATGGAGCTAGAGACCATTAAATCCACATGTCTCATCTGCAGCGCTGTGGCCTAAAAGTCAGATTTCTCTTCCACTTCCACACAAACAAATGAGATTCAAGCAACTGGATTTGTTGAAAATGGTTTGCTGCTTCACTGAGAGTGGGTACATGTCATTCTCCAGTGGTGATGAAATGAAATTACTTTAAAAAATGTTTGACATTTTATTTGTCTGTATCAACCAATTTATAAATCATTACTTAATCACTGACTAGCATCACTAGTGGGCTAATCATCAGCAACAATACTGTAAGTAACAATACTGTATGTTGTATTTACTGATCTAACGATATAGAGCTGTTTTTATCTTTAATCCATTCCATCTTAGTCATCAATATTAAAATGGTCGAACCAAAGCCTAACTAGCTATGAATGATTCAATATTCTAAAATGTGTTTAAACACGTAATCACATGTATTATTTATCACATTTCAGAGTGGTTAGCATGACTGTGGGTGCTATATCAGTCTTGTTCTTCAGGAGCTGGTTTTGGTCGGCATCTTAAACTTTATTTAGAATTGTCTCATTGCCATGTGTTCCTAAGGGAAGGTCAGATGAGATGCCTGAAGGGGAATACTGAAGATCCTCTGTAACTGAATGTTTTCGTACAAGGTAAATGATTCTGTAATGCTGCCGTTCATATACAGTAAACAAATATGGACTAATGTAAACTGCCATGTATGAGCCTTATTAAAATATGTGCCATTTGCCAGAAATGGTCACATTTGTCACACAGCACAGCTTTATCGCAGTGTTTTTATCAAAGGTTTTATTATAGGAAATTTTGACTTAACAATGTGATACCTCCGATATTCACATGCCAGCTATTAATTGTGATTTTCATGGGTTTCTTCTGATTCTGGCTTGTCCTCTGACAGGTTGTAAATTCAGCGATAAAGTGATGAATCAATTCAAAATCTTCCAATATATATTAAAAGAAAGATGTAAGGTTTTACAGTTTAATGTGATCTCTTTTAAAGTTAATGACCTTTATGTGTGCAGGTTCCTCATCCATGTCGTCCATAGAATGAGCAGATATGACCCATCTGAAACAAGGTTGTGTGTGCCTCTTATTTATTTGTCTTCATGAGCAATTCACTTGATAAAACAAATACTGTTACAACACAAAAAATGATTATTTTTCCAAAGCAATTTTGGCCACATGTTATGTACATGTTACAACGTCATAATAAAAAGACAGAAGATCATCTCCTCATATCACTGTTTTCTCCATTTTTAATAATTAAAAAAAGCTTTTCACTGTTCACCAGGCATTTACATTGGAATAGAATGCTCAGGTCAAACCACCTTCACTTTTTTTGTATTATTTGCAAATGCAAATCTTGTCAACAATAAATAATACTATAAAATGTACACAAAAAGATTGACAGTCCACCACAAGTTAAAACGTTGAACAGATTGGATGTTTGGGAACAAGGAATTTGGGAGGAGGGTTTTCTTCTTAGCAAAAATGTGAGGGTTCATACAAGTTACAGAAAAAAGCAGATCATCTATACATTGACACTAGCAAGATAACAAAGTTGTTGTTTCTGGTATATTTCATTTTGTACAAAGAAGGGATAGTCTTCTTTACAAGCGAGCATCATTGTCTTAACTGTAGAGATTATACAAGCAAGAGTTAAGGCAACTTCTCTGTTGTTTTGAACAGTAACATGAAGTCATGTCATGTTTCATTTTGTCTGTGGACCACTCGTCTATATTAGGGTTGGAGTTAGTTGTCATTGCATAATTCAGGCTGTTGACCAGGCCTGTAGTCCATCATCAAAAAAGGAATGCTGGAGATTTGTCACAAGTCTGTTTGCCATCACAAAGACTGATTCAGTGGTCCAGGGTTCCACTTGAGAGTTAGAGCTCATATCTTCAATTTCTGTCTCAGACGTGGGCAGTATACCGTTTGCAACGGCAACACAACATGGTGCCGATTAGGATTAAGGACAAAACGTGCGTGTTGTTGTGTCTCTGTGTATCTGAATGTTTATGTGAAGGTGTCAAGCAGGAGGAAAAGCAGACAAAACAGAAGATTTTAGTCCAAATTAAGTTCCTATTACCTTTTTAAATAAGAATGAAATTTCTTGCAAAGATAATGACTTAATTGTGGGAGATCAGTTAGTAGTCAAGCTAAAATTGTAGGGTGGCACAAGATAATATAATCAACATTTTGGGAAAAATACAAGCTTAGCATAAAGACTTGAAATACACAAGATGTAATGTGTTAATTGGTGACCTCTAAAGGGGCTGATAGGTACATTTTTACCTATGGACAGAGCCAGGCTAAGCTAACCAACAGCTAGGTGTAGCTTAACATTTAACTCAAAGTCATAACAATCTATTTAATCTATTTAACTTTGAGCACATTTCCCAAAGTGCTGAACAATTTGGCTTTCGATGTTTCATGTCGATGTTTTGTCCTGAGGGTGGCGGTAGAGGAAAGCTCATGGAGAGTCCAAATTGGAACGGGTTCATCCTCTGATTAACATCAGTGTGTTCAGTGCATTTTATGGCAAGCTGCCTACATGGCCATCATTCGTCTCCACTGCTGGCAGGACAAATGTATCAGCCTACATGTCATGTAATAACAACACGGACACCTTTCTTCTCCTTTTCAACGTCAGTCTTCATGTTTTTCAAAATGCTAGCAGCCTGTCAGCTCAGTGCAGTGTATGCTAAAGTGTTAGCTTGGAGCAATAAAGACAGGAGTAAACCAGGACATATGGACATATACTAACAAATAGGTAACTATAACCTGTCCTGCTTCACACAAAGATTGGGGCTATATTGATGGTTTTCCCTACCACTATAAGGTTTGGGTGCTACCTGACTTTTCCCAGATCTAATAGTTGTCATTAATCCTTAGTGGACTTCTTTAGTAAGCTTTGTCATTAAGCTTTGTGGGTGTTGTTTTTTAGTATCTGCTTTTCTAAATTTCTGCACACAGATATGGTAATATTATCAGTCCAAAATTACATGAAATTCATTATTTTAAATTGAAAAACAGTTTTGGGGGAGGGCCCTCAAATCCAAAGTACATGCACCTCAGTCTTCCACAAACCTCAGGAAAACACTGGTACCAGTGGCTCGGTTTTGTACAGGGTTGTAGCTACCACTGAGGATACTGATGTCCTCTGTATGTTTTGGGGGCTTTACATTCTATAAATTATAATAAATACATGATATAAAAAGTTTCATAAGAAACAACATTTACATAGAGCATTATTGAATAAATAAAATATTTAAAAAGTGAAGTAATTGAGAAATTGATTTTTTTGTTTTCTGGTCAAAATTTTGAGGAGTGTATTGGGGGCTCCTGACCTCTAAAATCCTGGCTATGGCCCTGGTTTCATGACTCCCACATTTGTTAGACAGCACAGAAACAACAGTGTCCAGTTTCTCTGTTACATCAACCTGGTTTCTGTTCTTTCACTTGCAAGATTCAAGATAAGACAACTTACAGGGAAATCTCAGTTTTCTGACTAAATTGCTCAATTTCTATTATTCCTATATAAAGTGTAATTTTAGAAATGTGCTTATGATACGCATCTGTGAAACAATTACATAAAGGAATATCTCTACTTATGGACAAATGCGATTCAGCAACAGGCAGACAAGACAGCTTAAAAAGAACATTTTCACTACCTTTGCTTAGAGAGAAATGAAGCAGGGGCAAGGAAATGCTTAAAGTGACACCAAAGCTGGGCCTTGGCAAGCGGCAAGCTAAGCCTAAATGCCTGACTAACAGGCGACAGATAGAGTTGCACACTGCTTACTCTGAGTCAACACTCTGCAATCTCAACTGGGCTCTCTGCTTGCACCTGCCTCATATAAACACACACCTACACACAGTCAAATTTACTATGTGCATTGTGTGTGTGACATGAGTATGAGTGCTGTAGGTTACGATGTGTGAGTGTGTGTGAGTAAATGCTGGGCCTCATTTGGACACAGAATGAATCACATAATGTCTCACCATGACAGAACTAAAACAAAGACTGCAGGCAAAACAGTGAGATAAGATGACTGCAAAGCAATCTCCACATCTAACTCATGATTAGGGGTCACTCATGTCCTGCTTAATCTTTATACTCCAGATTTGTATTTCACCTTACTCTCAGTGTGACATATCGTAGGCCTTTATGGATTGAGTAAACCATAAAGAGAGACAACGGGGTAATACTGCGTCTGACATCCACTTCTGTTCTCCTGCGTCTTCCTTTCGTTTTTCAAAATAAGTGCTTGTTATTTTGGCAACTATAAATTATCTGGTCAAATCTTCAGCTTGGAATCCCATTTCCACTGAAAACTAGGTGACATGTTTTGCTTCAACACACCAGAGGCCTTTGGCATATGATAATACCTTGTCTCGCACTGGTACAATGTACCTCCTCCATAGGAGTGTAAACTAAATGCTGGCTTTGTCTGATGGCGTCCCAGCTCACAGGCTTAAGCTGCGGTGTAACTGGATCAGATCAAACAGGGAGGGTGACAGTTGTGTTGCATTTACCCAAACTGCCCAAAAAGAGACAGAATCAAGGAAAACACTGGCTTTAAATTTTGCTTGGAAAGGAAGAATAATTGGCAAAAAATAAGCAATTTGGCAGGATTGGAGGCAGCTTTTTAAATGTTTCTCAAATTATTTTCAAAATGAGTCCTCAGTGTATTTATTGTAGAAATATTTCTGCCGTGTTACTTCAGCAGTCTTCCTCCAGGTCCCAGAAGAATTATTTATGAAAGCGCTGGCTTCCCTCTGCCCCCTCTAAATTCAGTGCAGTCAGTCTCAAACTAACCCATAACAGGAACATCACTGGTAATGTATTATAGAAAAGATTAAGAACTAGCCTGCGGTAGCGAGTACCCACTGCAGGTTGGCAGAGTTTCTACATTGCCATGCCTGCCCGGTTCTGTTGGAGGTGCAGTAAGCCTTGAAAACAGCAGGGGCCCCTATTACTGTTGCTAGCACGGCTTAATGTTTAAGCACACAGACGGCATTCCCGAGGGAGTGAACCTGTCAATAGTAGGAATGATTATCGTGACAACTCTGCCTCCTTCTTGTGTGACAATGTATATCTAAATTCAGTGAAGTTTAAGAGCAAACAAAATGATGAGGAAAATGGCAGAGATTGCACCCAAACAACATTACTTGCTGGTGAAGGTTAACATTTTATCCTCTTTTGCTGTTTCAGTATGAACAATTCTAAACACAACTGGTGATTTTATTTCCAAGGACTGTTTTCTAGCCTCTGATTGAAATATCTTTTTAAATGACCTTCAGTCATATTATATTAACTGTATTCATCTATGTGCTTCTCTTTTAGGTACCATTCATTCAATCGCCTGGAACAGTTCGTTTCAGGTTGGCAGCAAGTGCACTTTTGCCGGTTGTGCACAAGCAAAGACTAAGAAGAAAGAGCAGAATTTTTGCCAATTTTTGCCAGCTCTGTGTCTGTCTTTACCTCAGTGACAAAGCTGTGTGACAAAAAATAACACTTACCGGAGCAGATATTTGTACCTGTTGGTATGGAGGAGCACTTCATCAAAATCTCTCTATGTGGCTCCTTCACTAATGTCCCAGCAGCAGCTTTGAACACAGGACACAATATATTGCGTTCATAGTAACAGACAATACAGGGAGCACTTGCTTTGATAGGGGAGGATGGATAAGCTATAAGAGCCAGTGTGAGCTGAGAGTCTTTAAACGAGGAAAGAAGCAGCGGGGTAAAGTCCTGCTGTAACAGGGATACTGTCTGCAGTTCAAAGGTCAAGCAATCTTGCTGGCCATGACATCAAGTCTGTGGAAGTTCTGTCACACGATCCTGTCAGCTCTACTATGATACACATCAACGTGTTTGGTTGGACTCTCATCAGTCGTCGAAGGCGATTTGTGGTGCTGGTAGACTGGACGATGAGTGAGGACAGGAGAAATGTTTGTGTGTGTACATGTGCGGTGGTGTAGTTGGGAGAGGTGGGAATTGGAGGTGGGGGGTGGACAAGTGAGTGTCGTTGATGGCACTGTGGTCCTCAGAGCGTCCATCTGTGAAACAGAGTGGGAGGAGAATTAGACTGTGTCGCTGGGCGAGCAACCCCACGAGCAGGCAGCCCCAACTTTAATTTTAAGGGAGGTGGGAGAACAGGGGGTGTTGAGTTCAGAGCTCATACAAGGACCACACAAGAACAATTTTAGTGTTAAAAACACTGAGGATGAAAATGAAAAATATGCAGATTTTCAGCAGTGCTTCCTAATTTTTGGTTTACTCTCTTTGGTATATGTAATTAGTATCAGCTTGAGGACACCTCTTGGCAAATAAAGAATGAAATATTCAGCGTCTGCTTCTCTGGCAACATAAATCTTACATGATGTTTTAGATATTTCATCATGAATACCTTGTGATATTGCAGACAAGTGCAGAAGGTGAGATACAACAAGATACAGTTAACGGAACACTCTTCCTTATCAGTAATCAAAACCTGGGTTTCTTTAGATATCTGAAGGTTACAGTACATTTTCTCCATCACATCTATGATTCATTTCAGCTCCTTTTAGCAGTACTAACGGTGCATGGGGCTTGATTTCCATCTTTTGTCGTTATTAATTACTCTAATTCAGAGCACTCGCCTCATGTTACCACAACTTGAATTGGCCTTCAATTGCTCTTGAATAGAATTTCATTTAATTAACACCTCGAGGAGTGCATCATTAAATTTGTATTAATGTGCTGAATAAATCCCTTGTCAAGAACGACTTCCCATTTCTATTCTGAAGCTCGTGGAGGTAATCTGTCAGTCAAATTAAAGCAACAAGTAATCTTTCATGTTGCTGCACATTCTGAAGCGATGCGCCGGCTCATGGGGAAATATACATGTGTAAATTTTAGAAAATGTATGTGTTGACTACACGGCAAGAAATGTATTAAAACAAACAAACAAATGCACATGCATGATATCAATTATGCTGTCATTCATATTAATTTATTTGATAACCTAAAAACGTATAAACATTATAAAATATTTTAATGTAATAAACAAGTTGAGTTATGGTGTGTGTGTGCAGGACACTTTGAGAAATCCTGGCATATCCCCCTCCATACCCAGATGTATTAACGCCTCCTTTAAAGGTGTGCTTGATCACTTCATCTTTTTAAAAATGGGCTTCAAATCATGTCTTTTCCTGGTTCATTAACCCCTTCAAGAAGGAATCTATGCTCCAGGTGACATTCAAACACATCACTTGCACACCCTCTGTCATGGTGGATTTAAGGCTTGGGAACATGCATCCATGTTCTGTTTGGGTTATAGAAATTAAGCTGCTGCTTGTTTGACCTCTTCAATACTGTCTGTGGGAGGACACACTGCGTCTACCCTTGAATCAAGCATCCAATCGTGAAATTCTGATGAAGTGACCAGCCATATTGTGCGATTTAAAAATGATTATGCCACACTGGTCAGAACATAAATAAATGCCAGAATTTTTCAAATTTAAGAAATATTAAGATTCAGTAAGAATAGTAAACTACTCATTAAAGAACCCCTGTGGAAGTAAAGTAGATGAATTCAAAGAGTTTATAGATATACACTGGGGACTGAGAGACATTTGAGACATCAAAACTGACTGATTATTTGATGGGTATCCTACAGTGAATTACAAAATGTCACTGAATAAATCTATGTAAATCTGTACTAAAATACAGAGTGCACACAACTGCATGTAAGTGTTACTGAGAGCACAGTGGGGTGAACTCACCTCATTTGTTTTGATTGCGGATTCGCAGACACCTCCTCTTCAGTGGCGGCTCCAGCTCAGGGCTCCCAGCTGCTGATAAAGGTGCACTGATGGAGCAGGACAGGATGGCCGTCTTGTCAGCGCCGGGCTTTGGCACAGGCTGGATGACCACACAGCCTCCGGTAGACAGCAGCGGCAGGGCATAGGCGTGCTCACCATCCTCCAAGTTGGAGTCAGGGTCTGGCTTACCCTCCACTGTGTCTGCCATCTCATCTTGCACTGGGCCCCGCTTCCCTGCCTCCCAATCTCGAACCGAGCAATTGTTCTCTTTCAGTGCCTCACGCTCCAGCTCACCATTGGCTGGCTGCTCCTCTGCCTCTCCTCCTTCAACACTGTCTCCTCTTCGGTCAGGACAAGACTCAAAGGCAGAGGTGAGAAGCGAATGCCATCCTGTACCATTGACTATGACGTTACATGGGGCAGCAGGGTTAGTTTGGAGCTGGGGTAGGGGTTGGGGCTGGGTCTGTGCTGTGCTGGGTAAGGGCGGCGGGGTAACAGCGGAGATACAGGGATGTAGCTGGTTCACTGGAGGATCAGCATTGCGAGAAGGGCTGCTGTTGCTGGAGGGTGGGCCTGATGATTCCAGTGTGTTTAGGAGTGTGGCCCCTTCCAGCTCTGTAGCACTGAGGAGGCCTTGTGAGTGTGCCCCTTCCCCCCCATTATGACTACCTTTCCCTTCTCTCCCCAACCCAGCAACTGGTGGAGATCTTGGTTCAGCCTCTGCCTCTACTTTGACCTGGACCCCAGGTAGCATTCTCTGAATTACCTGCTGTTGGCATGGCCTCTGGCCCACAGTTAGATCAATCACCCCATCCATCAGTCCAGGGCCGCTGGTTAGACACAAGCTGCCCGAATTGTCCTCTGCCTTTACAGTCAAGTCCACCAGCCCTGTCCTGCGCACAGGAGAAAGATGCTCTCTACCAGGCTCGACTTTCTGCTCACCTCTGTCACCTCCAGATGACCCTGGAGAGTGGGGCCCAGAACCTGAAGCTTCAGAGGACTCTGGAGCACCATTGATGGAGCCACTTTTCTCCGTCTGGTCCCTAGAAGCTTTGGGGCTGAGGGGAATCGGGATTGGAATAGGGATTGGGACTGGGAGGGGCACAATGACAGGGTAAGGGACCAAGAGAGTTGGTGGGGGTACCAATGGAGCCAAGGATGGCATGCCGAAGTTCATCATTGGGGGTAGAGGAATGCGTCCATTGGGCATCATGTTGACTGGGGGGAAAGGGGGCAGGCCTGGCATGGGGATACCAGGGTGGGGGGGCATCATGCCAGGGTTGGGATTGGATGAGGGGTGGAGATGTGGGGACATCATTGGCCTGTGCATTGGGCTTGATGCCTGACCAATGGTCCTAGGAGGAGGTGGTGGACCAATACCAGGGATAATAGGGTTTGACAGGGGGCTATTTGGCCCCGCAGGGTGGCCAGAGGGGCGAAGAAATGGTGGACGCATCTGCTGCATCATTTGATGCTCCATGAACAGTGGCAGGGGCATGGGTCCTCGGGGTGTCATCACCATGGGGGGGCTGCCAGAGGGAATCCCAACAGGTGGGTGCAAAGAGGGAACAGGCGGAGGAGGAAGTGTGGGGCTCTCGTGGGGTCTGGGTGTGGGGATCTTGGCTGAGGAGGAGGAAGGGGAGCAGACAGCAGGAGTGTCTGAGGGTGAGTTTGCAGAAGAACTTGAAGGGGCCAATGCAGAAGTAGTGGAAGGCCCCCCTGGTGAGGGAGCTTTACGCCGGAGGTCCGTTAACGGCGATCCCCATGATTCAGGAGTGAGCAGCTGAACCCCTCCACCGCACTCCAGTTTACCCTCCCCACCAGCCCCATGTCCTGGGTTACACAGTGCTCCAGGAAGCGCAGCCTGGGTCTCCTTGTAAAAAATGTCCATCTTATATTGGTTCAGGCATTTGGCACTGCAGAACTGCAGCCTCCGCTCACCAGCACCAAAGTCCAGGTACTCCTTAGTGTGGCGAATATGTTTGCACCAGTCACACACCTGCAACAGAAAACAAACAGTACACATGCTGTATCAGCACCTGTCACCCTGCATACAAAAGTCTTCTAATTTGTTCTTGATGAAATACAACACAATCTTCTCTAAAGTGCCCTGAAAGCAGAAGCTCAGCCTCCATACCATCTGGAGATACACATTTAAAAAAGATTATTTCTAAGGAAACTGATTCTGTCTCTAAATACTTCAACAGACACTTAACTTTGAAGCTTGTATAACTGGACTTGCCTGTATTTGATTTATTAAATGTAGGTGTATGTTTGTGCACATCTTAATTGATGTGTTTTCTTCACTAAGAGGTAAACGTGCACCTGATTGCATTCTGCTGCTAAATGCTATTGAAGTGACTTTGTCTTTTCTGTCCTAACAAGGAATTCCCATTTACACCTTCTGTTGGCAATAAAGACACTCTCAGTCTCATTTAAGCACAGATCCCTGGGAGACTGATGAGACTGGCGCCCCAAGCAAAAGAAGACAAAAAGATTATTTCACAAAAAATGGGCCTCCACACTTGGTTTTGAAGCGTGTGCCAACTAGGACACATAGTTAAGCCAGTTAAAATGCTAGAAAGACACAGTATAATGTTATCCTAAAGAAATGATCAATACTGAATTACATGGAAAGTTTCAGCTTTCAAGCAATTTTGCTCCCATTTTGCTGCTCACCAGATCAGTAATGATCTGAGAAGGCTTTTTGACTGGTGTATTGATTTACTTTAAATCTATATCAGGTTTCAATCAGGATTGTCGCAACAGTTATTGCAGAAGTCTGTAATTTTGCCATTTAAGCTCTGAAGTTCACAAAAAAGTATAACCTTTGCTGAAATTTTCTAATTTCTATGGATGACTGGCTGAGCATACATGATATGACTATTTTGGTGACCACTCCAGTGCTGTAGGGCCTGCATATCATCAGATTACCTCTAACTGCTGCTTACTGTAGTTGCTGTTAGCGATTTAGCTTAGTTAGCTGTGCAGCTAGTGGTTCGGACAGGGAGCTTGGGACCAGGGTAGTGTTAGTGTTTGGACTGAGACAGGCCAGGGATAGCTGGTTAGCATGCTAACTTCAGTAGATATCTCTATAACACAAAATATAGACAATATACTCTCAAAATGGCTAATTCCTCACATTCTGTTGATAATTTTAGTTAACTTCTGTATGTTTTTAACTAAAAATCTTACATGTTGCCCCTTTAGGTTTCCATGTCTGTTTGATTATAAAGCAGGTCTAGATGCTAGATCAATACTCCAGAATATTAAAATGCTCAAGAAATGCAGACAGCCTATACTCGAAACTGCAACTTTAAACAAGCTGTCAGGACTTCTGTTATGTTGTGATAGCATAACTATACAGTCACCGCCCTCAGCCATGACCCCAGCATGGCCATAGTTGCAAAAACACCTGTGTAAACACGGTGGCGTTACCTGCTCAGGATTGTGAGAGCTGACTAATCAGCACAGACTGGGCTTTTTGGGTAGGAGTGCCTTAAAGAGACAGGCACTTAAACAATTTGTTCAGACAGAGGCCGAATAGAGGTGCTGCAGCAATGGTCTGGTATGAGAAGATACTGATTTTTTTAAAATACAAAAGCATGTAAAAATTTTCTTGTAGACACCCAAAACCTTAATGATAAATGTGATGTTTCAGTGTCAATTAAAATCAAAATGTGTTTCTCTCAGACTTTTTAACCAAGGATCTCTGTCAGTACTGCCATTTATGCAGTAATGGAACATGTATGGTACACATGCATATTGTCTAAGAGGACGGTCTACATACTATATTATGTTGAAAACAGCAATGTTTGTCAAACATAAAGCTGCCATTTTAGACCAGTGTTCAACAATGTTAAAAGTCTATTCATCCACTAGCAGTAGCTTCAAAAGACCAAAATACAATGCAGCCATGGCTTCCATCTTTCTGTGAAAAACAACTACCTTGGCACTACCTGGCACACCAACATAGTATTGCTCTCTTTCTCCCAAAAAATAGAGACTATGAATAAAGTGCTAGTATAAGGTCTGGACAATATGAACATCTAACAATATAACACCCCCAAATTCTTCTTGAAAAACTGCAATAGAACTGTGAACACTTCTCAAACCAAACTTGGGTGTGTATATGATAGTATAGTGTGTAAACTGACATCCAATCATTTTACGATAAATTGTCATTGCTCGTTTGTTTGATGGCTAGAGACAGCAGTAGACGTTTTCTTCACACTTCCAATGTCATTCTCTAATTCTGAAGTAATATGTTTTTTTGAAACTAATCCAAATCAATTATTGTGCTTTATGTATTACTTTAGCTATTAGGATCACATTTAGATGAACTTTTTTATTCATAACATTTCTAATCATATGTTGTGCATTGAGGCAGGATCCCCTCTGTATGCAGAGAGTCAACCAGAACTAGATCCACACATGAGGAGGCTAAACTGAAAACTTGTCCTTCTTACTCACTGCAGTGGCAACGATCCCAAAACACCCTGCCGCACTGTTTCATCACCGTTGTACACCTTTCCAGCACAAAAAGTGCAAATTTTCCTTTGGGAAGAAAATGAATGTGACCCTGGTAGAGCAGATAGCAGTGGGCGAGCCCTGAACACGGCGTTACTCGTCAGGCCACACACAGCTCACTCTGTCAGCTCTGGGAGGAGTGGCAGGTCCTCGCTGGAGATAATTAAGGCATTAATCAGTTGTCAGACCCCTCAACGACATCCATCCATCACACAGACCCTTAAGCCCCCCAGCTGAATGTTAATAAGTTGAGGGATGCGAACCGGAAGGTGGATAAACTCCTTTTGCACGCTGCATAGCAACATTAGTTTATTTGGCAGGATCCTGTCTGGCAGCAGCTGAAAGACAGCGGACTCACATGGGCTGTTTGGGCAGATGCACTGTAGCACTGGCCAGGATTTCAAAAGAATGCATTGCATGCTGTCCTGCAGCTGCTACACATGTAAAACATCAGGTTCTCTGCATAGATCATGTGTTTTACATCAGAGCGTCCGCTGCAAGGTGGAATGAATCAAGAAGAAGCATCTTTCAAAAGGTATAAAAGTTTTAAAAGGTGGATTGTGGTTCTGCATTTGTAATAAGTCCAAAGTCATTATGCAGTGAACTCAGGAGGAATGACATGCCGAAATGTAATGCAGGTGGAAATTCTGAAACAAGCATACGAATATAGCTCGGGACAAGCAGCTAGAGAACATGAGGATCCACAGCAAAAACAGATCAGAGGCTACTATGCTTAACCAGTACGCTGGTGGTGCTCAGATGTCAGTCCCTTGAATTCTACACGTTTTAACTGCCCATTTAGTCCTGGCTAATTCAATGAGCCATGACTGAGTAAAAGTCAAAAAGGTGCTCTGGCAAGTTGAGCTTGATAATGGTAGGCCCAGGATATTCTAAATAATAAATGTGCTGAAATTTTCCTCGACTCAGAAAGACAGATGGAGAGCACTTAACGACTTTCTGCACTGTGAGTGAAATTTCACTGCGCATTACGCTAATGGAGTTGTGCTTTTTTTTCCCCCGCTCTCCCTCTCGCTCTATCCCCACTCTGTACACAGATGTTTGCAGTTGAATGTAATTATGGTCATTTATTTCCATCGTGGCCAACGAACCAGTCCTGGTGGTGCAGTTTAACCATTTGCATTACAACAATTATCATGCTTCCAAACAAGTGCAATCACCTCAGCAGTCATCGTTTTCATCCCCCTCTCGCCCTCTGACCCAGCGACAAGGCCAGTGACATTTAAAAATCCCAAGATCAGGCAACAGCTCGTCTTAGTGTATAATTCGTTTACATTAACAAGTTAGGTGAGGTGTCTCTTCATTCTCAGGGGTTAAGGGTTTGGATGAAGAGTATAAAATTGCTGCAGCCACAGAGGTGAAGGAGTAGGTTGTGGACCAACAGGTTGCAGAGGAAGATGAGGAAGTTTCAGGCAGTGAAGAAGACGAAAGAGATTGCAGAGGATTTAGATAATGAAGAGGAGGAAGAGAAGGAGGCTGCAGAAGGTTAAGAGGCTGGAGGGATTGAGATGTTGCAGAGATTGTAAGGTTTCATTAGAGGCTGAAGTGGTTTTATATGGAGGAAGAAGAGGTTTCTAAGAATGAAGAGGGTTAAGCAGTTAAAGTGCATAAAGGGACAGGCTTGTATATCCCCCTGTTAAGGTCGATATGTGATGCTTTTGACACTTCTCAGATTGCCAGTATAATCACGCAGTGCAAAACACAAGGATTAAACCCACCAAAATGAACCAGGTGCTCGAAGCGAGCCACTCTCTTCGTTTTCGGTTAAGTCGTCTCTCACTCCAAACAATCTGCAGTAAAGTATCCACTCCCGACGATTTAAGTCAGTGATGTGAAGAAAGCAAACAGAAACACAGTGCTTGTTGCATTGTGGATTCAGTCCAAAAACTAGATTATGTAGCGAGAGACTGCTAGCGTAAAGCACCTGGTCCACTGGAGAAAGAAAACAGAATAAAGCTTCCACTAAAGTTTACACAAGAAAATTAAATTGTGGCATTGCTTAACAGACCATCTGCAACATGTGGACTCGTTACTATGATTGGCCAAAATATTAGCTTACACTGGCCTCATTTATTGAAATATCTATCATGATGGTTATAATTACCTGGCTTGTAAAAGGGGACTCATATCTGGCTCATATTATTTTCCACTGTTATACAGTATACTGCCTACACTGTGTGCTTGACTTCTTGATTCAGCCCAGTCACCAGGATAAAATGTTGTTACTTAACGTTTCTGCAAACCACTGATATGTTCACATTTGTGTGGTTCATAGGCTACATAACATACTGACATTTCAACAGATGTGTCATATCATCATCACATTACACGTCTGACTGTCATGTCTGGAGTTGGATGGATGGTGGTGGAGTTAGAGCTGACAAGGCTACGAAGCCAGTGACCTCAGGTCAAGACTGTGTTTCCACATTGGTAAGTGTCACACCACGTTTGTACCTACAAAAACTGATATTTTTAATCAGAAGTCAGGACATGTCCAGCCATGTTTGTCGCATCCAAAACAGGTATTTTACGACAAATCACGATGTTTTCCTAACCCTAACCAAGTGTTTTTGTGCCACAACCTAACCAGAGAACAAGCACAGCATTTCCACAACAGAAAATTGAAAACTGAACCTAAAGAAATGTAAAGTTTCAACATGGAGAAATTGAAAAAATTCAACATATCTGTGGTTTTGCAGAAACATACATTGAGAACATTTATTCTGCCGATTGGGTTGCTTCATTAAAACCTGAATGGAGCATGAAGAGTTTAAGCAGTAGCTCAAAGCCAAAGAAGACTAGCAGTACTCTCACTGTGAGGCCTGCCTCATCACAGCCAGCCATCACTATCAGTCATTATAGATGTGACATACAAAGGCCATTCACACTTGGCCAGGTGAAGCTCAATTGCGCTATATTTCACAGCACACACTCATGCACGCACAGTAAGTGAAATATATCCAGCTGTAAGAATGATGAGACAGACCTGGTGGATTGTGTTTGAATGTCACTGCAGCAGACTGGACCTCTCTGAGACCAAACATTCTGAAGGCCTATCTGTAGACATTTGGCTGTGTGGTGCATGTTTCCTTTGACATATTTTGTAAAATATGTTTTTCTTTCTTGCAGAGAGATAGATAAGTAGATCATTACCATTTTAACAGCTGTGAAGCTACAGTATGCAGCTGATTGGCATATTTCAGCATAAAGACCCGAAATGAGGAAGCAGCTAGCCTGTTCAAACAGAACAAAATCTGCTTATCTGCACTTTTAAGGTCAGCAATGAATGTTTTGGCCAATATTTCTTTATTATTATTATTATTATTATTATTATTATTATTATTATATAGTTTATTTCTTAATTTTTGTTCGTACAACTTTTAACAATTTAATGTATAAATATGTTTGAACTATGAACTATGTATATCCCCGTCCCCCCACCCATGATTACAGTCAGAGGGTACACAACTTAAACTATGCAAGGAAAGGCCACGACGTTGGACATGTGGAATAAGGCTGCCTCTGTTATAACAGACCTACTTGAGACAGAACATAAAATTGTACTGGTAATGTAAATCTAAAGTGAGATGGAAGGAGGGAAGGGGAAGATTAGGACGCCAGAGGTGAGTGGGGAAGGGGGGGAGGGTAGAAATGGGGTGAAAATGTAAGTGTATTGTAATTTGTTCTGTGAATTTGTAATAAAAAAACAACTGTTCACAAAAACGTAAGTAAATAAATAAATAAATAAGCTGTTTGGGGACTAGAACAGTACACCCTACAGGGTGCTAACATGCATAGAAACAAGCACAAGAGGAAAGCAGAAAAATGTGAACACTGAGACATATCAGGGATATTAAATGCTTCTTTTCCACAGCTACCAGTTGTCAACACTAATAAATAGTCTTTGTGAAAAATATACAATGCTAAAAAAAATATATAAATCCATACTATTCACCTTATGTTTACTATAAATGTGTTGTAATTACAATAATATAACAATTTTGATTTGTTTTTTGTACAAATCCCCAACAGATTTCATGTACAAGGAAAATGAGCAAAGCAAATGATAATGCATGAAAACAGTTTTGAAAAGCTTAACTTAAATGTTTGCAAAATTTATGAAAAACATGAGAGCTGCTGATGCACTGTCTTTTAATTTTAGGCTGACCTGATTCTGATGGTTGTTGTCTATCTTTACAGTAATGCCCCAAACAGAACCAGTCCACTGACATGTTAGTAAGAGTAAGAGTAAAATGACTTGAAAATTACACACTTATAACAAAAAACAACATCAAAACATATTTGTGCAGTATCCATCAAGCTTAAACTCTATCTGGTGTTAAATGGTTATGGTCCTTACAAGCACATCGCTGTTTGTCTTGAAGACAAGCCTGGGCGTGTCCTGAGTAAAGCTGTGCTGGGGTAATTTCCCACCGAGGCCATCGTCGTCTCTCGCCTGGGGGGAGAAATAATGGCTGCTTTTTACGAATGGACAAAATAAACAGGTGAACAGAGGCAACAAGGAAACTCAGAAATGGAAAACAACACTGAGAAAGATGAACAGAAATGGTGACTATAAAATGGGTGAACAGTCATTGGTTTGCGGACAAACCAATCAACAGGATTCTCTGCAACAAAACTGTGTGTGTGAATGTGTGTGCATGCATGTGTGTGGTTGAGGAGTCTGCAAGACATTTAGTTCAAACATTCAAAGTGCTGCCTACTAATACAGCAGTGCACGTTCAATCAGACGACCATTTATTTAAGATAAAAAGGGGAAATTTAACACATTTGAATAAAAGACTAATTAAGTAATATCATTCTACAGCAACACGAATGAGTGAAAATATCTGGAGGCTCCGAAATCTGTAAAAGGCCTCTTTTACAGATATTACACTGCCCTGTTAAAGTGCAGCGTTCAAAGCAGGAGCCAAAGCAAAACCTCTTCAGTCATAATTGTGTACAAGACAAGTAAACAAGTCATGTCAATGGCAACTCAATGGGAGGTTTAATACCTTATCTAAAGGGCCAGCACACCCACATTTTCCTGATTCTTGCTGATAAAACTTCTGGTCATGTTGAAGCAAGGTGTAAGAAACTACACGATTTCATCAACTCTTCTTTACACTTTCATGTAGGAAAAGCACAGGTGTTACTGATGACATTAATGATGGCTTATTTATACTGCATTCAATCTCAGCAGAATGAGAAGAACAGAAAAAAAACAGCAGTTATTCTGGCATGACTCCACTGCTAAGGTTGTAACCACACCAGACAATGTTAAACAGCCTAATTAGCTATAGCAGCGATTCATTATCACGTGAAACCATTTACAATCAAACAGTGTACTCTGTACCCTGTATAAAGTGACTGTGTCGACTACTGCTGAAACTGCCATCGTTGGTACACTGCAGCCATTTTGCCAACAGTTTATTGACAATTATTGCTATTCTAACCTGAGCACTTTGTTCGCAGTTCGTTCACAATTAAAACCAGACATAATAAAATTATGTATTGCTTGTTTTTAATTGGTTAAATCAATTGAATTAGACCATTTTGGCCCCGGTTTGCTTATACTTCTGTAGTTATATTCACTAATATCTTAGCTGTCAGAAGTTTCTGATATCTCCGGCTTGGAATAACAACTAAAAGTGACTTGGATGGCTCACTGACTCACAGTCTGAATGACAAGATCAAATCAATCAAATTAAGTGAAATTCCTGCATGGGTGAAAACTGAGTGTGGCCGCACGGTACAAATGGAGAAATTCATAGGCTATTTCAGGTCTGGCTTTAATTGGCAGGGCATTTCAAAATTGAATGAACTAAATTGAATTTTAGATTGTGGATCATGTTTGCGATTCAAAAGATTGTGATGTTATTTTTTTTTAGCCAGACAGCCCACAGTTAAAACAGGGTGGATAAAACCTCAACACAAAGAACAGAGTTATTTCCTGGGTACTTCCTGGACAATGTGATAGGTACTTTTTCTGAGAAACAGTTTCTGTTTCAGCAAACCCACAGCAAAACTACTGCTCCGCATCTACCAACACAAATCATGCAGACTATAACATCATGCTGCTGGTTTATGCTCTGACTTAGTTCAATACTCTGTATAATACATGGAGATTAATCTAACTATTATAGCTGTAAAAACATGAGGTGCTGGTTGACTGCTAATGTGACTTAATACTATTCTAAAAATGTGCTGCTTGTTAACGGTCAATATTTGAGAGAATTTGACAGTTACATAATGTGTTCTTGGATAAATAACAATTACATTAGGTAAACTAAGCATATATGTAATTTGCTCAAATAGTAGCTGTTGTGAATTGAATCCCCCATGCCTTAATATTACAATACAAAACTCCTTTAAGTGTTTCTACCAGCTGGAAAAGGAGCCACCTTCTCCTGCACTCTGTGAGTCATTCATTATGCGCAGTGTGAAAACTGAGGCAGTTGACGCTGTTATGCCAGGTGTGGACAATTTTGTTACAAAGAAGTTATTGGAAGAGCTTTGCCTGGCGCGATGCCAAATTGCTCCATTGTGTTTCATTAAATAAAATGCACTTTTATATAATACAGATTTCCGTGCGTAGAAAGTGGTTCATATCTGTTATCAGAAACGGAGCTTCAACCTCAATTAAGCATGTTCATCATGCCGTTTGCAGCCCCTCAAGATGACATTTCATACTGAGCCTATGCCACTGACAGGTGAGCCATTGGCCTGAGCAGCTCGCTTTCATATCATGTTCCCTTTAAATTGCTTGCTGCAACCTTTGATTTGTCATGGGTAATTTGGCCTCCAGCTCTGTTCATCTCTCGATGATACCAAAGGGCAATTCTGGTGTATATTTTACATTTTTTTGTCCAAAGACTGATTGACTTTGCCTCTCCTTCCATCTGCTTCCCTCACCTCCAGGTAGGGTTTCCCATTCCAAGCACGACATAAATCAAATACTGCTGTCTTGTGAAGAGCACTGTTATTTCTACAGAAGAGGATACAGTTAAGAATCTGACAAGAAACATTGTTCAGCACTGACATTTTACTACATAGATTTTTTGTTTTTATCTTTGTTATAAGGTTGCAGGAAACAAAACCAGAGATTATTGGGTCATGGTTATTTAGAAGCTGTCAGCGCACTAAATGAACAGTAGGTGCGGGCTGATCCATTTCAACTATGTTATGTCCCTCACACGCACAAACACACACATGTGTGCCATGTCAGACACACTGGAAGACAGGTAGACACACATGAACACACACGAATCTGGGCAGGCATTTGAGGACACACACACTCTCTCACACACACACACACACACACACAAAGATGCACCATTGTGCTATTATTCTGTCTCCAGTTTGTGCTCTGACCCTCTGGCCCTGCGCCAGTTCATTTGCATATTGTACTAATGAGGTGTTGGCACTGTGAACGAGGCGTGAGGCGCACACAGGGAGCCACACACAGATAAAGGAGATGGGATTAAGAGATAGATAGATAGATAGATAGATAGATAGATAGATAGACAGACAGACAGATAGATAGATAGATAGATAGATAGACTTTGTCATTGCATCTTAAACACAACCAAATTTTACGAATTAAATACTAAATATTACAAAAATAAATATATCAAAATCATCACTTTGCCTTAGCACACTGGGGAATTGCAGCTTTAGTGCCAGTTGTGTTACTTTGTTTAAAGGTGTTTTTTTTTTCTTATTGCCACTCCATCATGCCAGCAAACTGCATCTGCCACCCAGCTGAAGTTCCTTATAAGAACGACAGAGCAGGACATCGGCCGCCGAGCTCCCCTTTGGCGGCTCCACCGTCCTGAGGGGACGTCACACCAGCTGCCACCGCGCTAGCTTCCATCTGGGCACGGATACGTGTCCAGGTGTGTGTGCCCGTCACCTGCCAAAAGAGCTGCATCTTCTCAAAGAAAGACGCTCGCAGGCAGGCTTTCCAAATCCAAAGACAAACACAGACGAGCGCGGCAGAGCTCAACCCAAATCCTGAAATAAAGGTGCAGGCCTGGCACTATGCATACAACAGGCAAGAAAAACCTACTTTTCCAAAATAAAAGACAAGTCTGTCTCTATTTTTCCTGTTTTGAAAAGCCATCCCAACACCAGTTTAATTCTGCTTGCAGGAGAGATTTTCACACACATGCAAAATAATATTTTAAGATTACCAAGGCCATGATCTTTGTACTTCAATTTTGTGTGTGCACACACAAAACCTATGGGTTGTCTGGTAAGAGTACCAGTACTTTATGCCTCTATATAAGCATAAGTGTGATTGAAAAATGAATTGTGCTGCTTTGGAGAACTGTCTTTACAACAACCTATAGATCTTATAATATCTGAACATATTGCTATGGCTGTAAATTTGGTTTTAATCTAAATAAGAATGAGGCAGACCAATTTAATGAACTGAATGCCTTTTTTCAAAGGGAAATGGCAAATGGTATTCTCACTGTAAGTCACTGTTTGTGAATTTTGAATTGGCAAATTGTTCCTGGAACTTCACAAGGTTGCAAAGAGTATTTCCTTGCTTAAGGTCATCATCACAACACAACTGAAATATGGGATAAGAAAAAATGAAGCACATTCTTTACTCCACTTTATGTGCCAGTCTTGTTGATCACACCTACAAGTTTGACAAAAGACACAAAGGCATGCAAGTTCATGTGCGTGGCTCCACTTTTACAATCTCAACGCCTAGTTAGCCGGAGTTACTTTTGTCTTTATTTGAGCTGGATGGCTGGCAGCTATGAGATAATCACCTTCCTCTCTGTGCCCTGAAGCTGTGTCAGGCAGGCCTCAAGGCTTCCTAACCAGCAGTGCGCCTGAGCTGCAATATGCAGACACATTACACACTTCATCACGCACTCAAAATTTCCACAAGCAACTACATTCATACATGTACAAGCCAGAGTTACACACACACATGTACACATGTGTCTTTTCTCTTATTCATTTTGCGTGCGAGCCCTCCTCAGCAGCCAATGCGGATGCAAACTAAATTGCGGAGTGTTCGGAAGCAGGGCGGCAACCGCGGGGCTGTGTGTGGAGGAGACATTTGTGTGTGTGTGTGTGTGTGTGTGTGTGTGTGTGTGTGTGTGTGTGTGTGTGTGTGTGTGTCTGCATGTGTGTTTGAGGTGATGTGACATTTCTGGGCTGACATGAAGCGACACTCTGCCCCCTCGCGCCTGGAGGGAGCTCCCGGGGAAAGACACTGATGGAGGTCTGGGGTCTCCGGGGGGGAATTTCATGGTGTGAACAAAAAGCCCTGCGCTGCGGCAGAAAAGACCTGTAAAACACAAGCTGGAGTCTCCTCACTACCTGCTTCATGCTTTATTGAATGTTGTGGAGGCAGATGTCATGGTTCACATCTTTATTTGCATGATGTCTAAAGATATATATTATCAAGATATATTATATTGTAAAAATAAAATAACAATGCAATCCTTGTGTGTTTCTGGTTGTTTTTAATTTTTCAGGAAAAACATGATAAATCACCCTATTGTGACACATGATAAGCTGATTTTAACTTCTTTTCAACTGGATTTTGATTTAGTCTTTCTTCTATCTGCTTTCAAACACAACATACCAGTATACAGCAAGAGCAACATCTCATCACGATCAATGTTGCAGCAACAAACTTCTGCATGCAGCATTTGAAACCCAACCCTGAATGTGGACAACATGTGTTAGGCTGACTGACTCGATGAGAAAGCAAAGCATCCTCTCCCCTACACCTATCTGCCGCCGTGCTTCACCCTAACAGAGGGTAATTCATCACTGCTAATTGCCTAAGTTAATCTTGGCAGTGTGTCCAATGAGCAAGCATGTTTATCGGTGTTATGTGTGGGTGTAAAGAGCGAGAGAGCGAACGGCTGCGTATAAAAGTGTGACAGTTGAGCGGCTTCTACCTACAGCTGAAAGCAAAGCTCCACCCTGAAATTAAATTTCATTCACTTTAATCCCTCAAACTGTCTAAGATCGTAGCTGTTGTACATGGAAATTCTCACTGAACGTTCCCTTCAGTTGGGATCTTTCTGCTCAAACTGTTTTTTGCCAACCAGCAATACATGATAGGTTGCAGTGCATTACAAAAAGCTCCAAGCTATGTCTCTGAATCAATAGTGGCCAGTTAAAAGGAGAATACGAGTGAGCAGGCAGAGTGAGGTGACAGACAGAATAATTGAGTAGAGCGAGTGGAGAGGAAGCAGCACCTTCCATACAAACTAATCCTGAAGCTTAAGGCATACAGTAAACAGGCACATAAGTGATTAGCCCGAGTTAAACTATCAATCATCTTTCACCACACACAAACACACACTTCATAATATACTGTAGGGTTATGCAGAGATGTGAGAAAGTAGCGACCATAGTCACCCTAGGAGGGGATTGGGTTTCATGGATGAGGCAGCTGAAGATATTTCATGCAACATAATGCCAGAGCATTACCTCCCCCCCCCCAACACACACACACGCACACACACACACACACACACACACACCCCTTCCTCCCCCACGTCTCCTCTCTCCCTATCCAAAGTACACGCAGACATGAGATACTTTTTTCAGCCATGACAATTTTTTTTTTCTATTGGAAAAAAAAGAAAGCCTGCAGGCTGTGTTGTTGTGGCCAACCTTGTGGGTGCATGTGAAAAGAAACGTGGGTATCACTTACACAAATGGCCTGCATGAATGTGCGAGAGCCAGACAAAATATAGAATCTGAGCCGCTGTGGCAGTGTAGGCCTTTCCTGTGTTTGTGATGATGTGAACATGTGCATTCTGCTGATGGATGAAGAAAACATCCAACATGAGGCTGAGTGGCCTCTAACAGGAATGTGGATGGTATTAATTCTAAAAACTGTGTGTGATGTCCTCTTTATCTGTGCAAAAACATTGATGACATTTGTTAGACTGTATTTGTACATTTCTGCTCTGCTGAAGCATAAATCCAATAAAGGTGCTCTAGTTATGTAGCTCAAATCTCACACAACACATTCAACAATAATTAATGTCAATTTAGACCATCACATAGAGGATTGATAACGCTTAACTCTTAACACTGCTTGATTGTCTAATTTTGCCTACTAACTAATACTAACTTGTTAATTTCAGCCATAACTCAGCCATCTCGGCAGAACTGAATAGACCTTGTTTAATTTTTTTTGCAGAAAAATAAAAACTACAAATGAACTAAACGATTTATATAACTGTGTATGCATAAAGTTAGCGTCTTAGCTGTAACCCCGTTGTATCAGGTCACAAAGCCTGAAAATGTTCTTTTCCACATTGGTAAGCTAAAGACATTAGGTAGGCCTACAGACTAAGGCTTGCATTATAAGTAGGCCTGGATAGTGAACTGGCGAGTATCTAGTGAGTTTGTGAGAAGCTAATGAGTTAGTAAGAAGGCTAGCGTGTGAGTTAGTAAGTAGCTAGTGAGTTAGTGAGCAGGGTATTAAGTATATGAGTATATGAGTATACTTAAGTATTAAGTGGATGAGTTAGTCGGTAGACTAGTGAATTAGTAAGTAGATTGTGAGTTAGTAAGTTGGCAAGTGAGTAAGTAAGTTGGCAAGTTAATTAGAAAGTAGATTGTGATATAGTAAGTAGATTGTAAGTTAGTAAGTAGATTGTGACATAGTAAGTTGGCTAGTGAGTTAATAAGTAGATTGTGAGTTAGTAAGTAGATTAGTGAGTTAGTAAGTTGATTAGTGAGTTAGTAAGTAGACTAGTGAGTTAGTAAGTTAGTAAGTTGACTGGTGAGTCAGTAAGTAGACCAGTAAATTAGTAAGTAGATTGTGAATAAGTAAGTAGACTAGTGAGTTAGTAAGTAAATTGTGAGTTAGTAAGTAGATTAGTGAGTTAGTAAGTAGACTAGTAAGTAGACTAGTGAGTTATTAAATAGATTAGTGAGTTAGTAAGTAGATTATGAGTTAGTGAGTTGACTAGTAAATTAGTATGTAGATTGTGAGTTAGTAAGTAGATGAGTTAGTAAGTAGACTAGTAAATTAGTAAGTAGACTAGTGAGTTAGTAAGTTGATTAGTGAGTTAGTACGTAGATTGTGAGTAAGTAAGTTGACTAGTAAATTAGTAAATAGATTTTGAGTTAGTAAGTAGATTGTGAATTAGTAAGTAGATTCGTGAGTTAGTAAGTAGATTAGTGAGTTAGTACGTAGATTGTGAGTTAGTAAGTTGACTAGTAAATTAGTAAATAGATTGTGAGTTAGTAAGTAGATTGTGAATTAGTAAGTAGATTTGTGAGTTAGTAAGTAGATTAGCGAGTTAGTAAGTAGATTGTGAGTTAGTAAGTTGACTAGTAAATTAGTAAATAGATTGTGAATTAGTAAGTAGATTGTGAATTAGTAAGTAGATTCATGAGTTAGTAAGTAGACAAGTAAATTAGTAAGTAGACTAGTGAGTTAGTAAGTAGATTAGCGAGTTAGTAAGTAGATTGTGAGTTAGTAAGTTGACTAGTAAATTAGTAAATTGATTGTGAGTTAGTAAGTAGATTGTGAATTAGTAAGTAGATTAGTGAGTTAGTAAGTAGACAAGTAAATTAGTAAGTAGACTAGTGAGTTAGTAAGTAGATTAGTGAATTAGTAAGTAGATGATGAGTTAGTAAGTAGATTATGAGTTAGTAAATTGACTACTAAATTAGTAAGTAGATTGTGAGTTAGTAAGTAGATTGTGGATTAGTAAATAGATTAGTGAGTTATTAAGTAGACTAGTAAGTTAAGAAGTAGACTAGTGAGTTAATAAGTAGATTAGTGAGTTAGTAAATAGACTAGTGAGTTAGTAAGTAGATTAGTGAGTTAGTAAGTAGATTATGAGTTGGTAAGTAGACTATTAAATTAGTAAGTAGACTAGTGAGTTGGTAAATAGATTGTGAGTTAGTAAGTAGATTGTAAGTTAGTAAGTAGATTGCAAGTTAGCAAGTAGACTAGTGAGTTAAGTAAGTAGATTAGTGAGTTAGTAAGTAGATTGTGAGTGAGAACGTAGCTAGTGAGTTAGCAAGTAGCAAGTGACTTAGTATGTAGCGAGTGAGTTAGTACATAGCTTGTGATTTAATAAATAGGTATATAATAGTAATTAGCTAATGAGTCAGTTAGTATGCTAGCTAATGGGTTAGTAAGTGGCTTGAGTTAGTAAGTAGATTGTGAATTACTGAGTAGATTGTGAGTTAGCAGATAGCTTGTGAGTCAGTAAGTGGGCTAGTAAGTTAGTAAGTAGCTAGTAAGTTATTTAGTATGCTAGCTAGTGGGTTAGCACGTAGTTAGTTGTCTTTTATTAACATTAAGATTGGTTGGTTTGCTTGTGCCTCCTTCTGGCTGCCACATTGTCCTTAAAGTGAAGAGAGATGGCCTCTCTTCAGAGTTCTACCAACTCTTCACAGTATAGCTTCCCAGCACGAAATTATGGAAGCCCATTTCTGCCAATCTAAAGTTTGTTGATAATTCAGTACGTCACTTAGTAGCCTATTTATGACATAATATGTTGTTATCATAAAAAACAAACCATCGTAATAAAAACATTAGGTTAGTGGGTTTCCTTTTTGGCAGAAATGATACCACACATGATAGCTATGTCCTTCATTTCCAAGAGGCTGCCAGTCATCCTGATTGTGATTGTGATGTGTTTATAGTAATAATTTCAACATACATATTTTGTCACAGTGAAGGAGCGAAGTGTAAGCTATTGATACAAAGAGATACGAGAGCTACCTTTTTATGATTATTTTATTTTATTTATGTATTTATTTTAAAATTTTTACATGCATATATATGGATAACATGCTTCGTTACGCACTGCATGAAGTGGATCATTAAATCAAATTTTATTGTATAAAGCAACTGAATTAATAAACATAGTGTGTTTGAAGTAGCATAGTGACTGCTAATATTCACATGTTGCATTAAAGGATTATACCGTATCTAATTAAACAATAAAAATGTGCATTATTTGGGTATTTTGGAACTATTGGTTTATAGGTTCACTGGGATGGTGTGGCTCAGAGCTTGTAAGGTAAAAGATTTTCTCCAAGACTGATATGATCTAGCCTGTCACTTTGAAATTCAGACTTTTCTACAACTATAACTTGCATGAAGGGCTGTCAGCGCAGTGAGAGAACATGCTTTGAAATTTCTGTCAAAAGTCTGAGGCTGATTAATGGGGAGAGCACAGAGAAGTGGAAAGAGTAAAGCTGCATCTTTGTATTTTTTTCACGCAATTTTCTCACCACACTTCCGTCTAACTTCAATGCCATCATATTTCAGCTCCACTATCCATATTAAATGCCAGCCGTAAGGTCAGACCATAATGCAGACTTAACTAAGCTTGAAACAGATGTCACATCTGAACTAGACCAACTCCAAATGTGCATACAGGCATAATTTCAATTTTGTTAATTTCTCTTACTTTTCTCTTACACCTACTTTATATGTAAACCTATGAACTGCTTTTTATTTTTATTTAACGATAGACAAGGCTCTTAGATTCATAGCAGAGACCTTTGTTCACATCAGCTTTACATTTGATGTCATGTTTACAGCCTCTCTGATTGATCTCGGATTGATATGGAGCTGCCTTGTCAACTTTGTAGCGTGTCGGATGGCATAGACCCGTATTTACTTTTTTCTGACCTTCTCTGGAGCTCAGAGATCAAAATAAAACCAGTTCAAAAGCTGATTTTTGATCTGATATGAACCTCTATAGCTCTTGGAACTGTCACACTTTCTCCCACGAGGTTTCAACATGTCAAACTCTCCCTGTCATCTACAGGACCAGACAGATCATTTGTCATCATTTCAACATTAAGTACAATGAAAACTACAAACTTACTATAAAAAGTAAATGAGCTAAAATGTTAAGGTAGAAAATGAAAAACACATAGTATGAGCAACAGTACAGTAGACGCAAGGCTCAGCTTGATTCACATGCTTTGGGAAAAAGTGTCAGAAAACAAAAGAAACTGGATATCACTAACTGAAATGAACAGACATACTCTAAGTGCACCCCTGTCTTGTTCCTGCTCCAGTGCAGTGCTTGAAAAAGTGATTATGTTTAGATGAATAACTGACTTCAGGACAGACAAGCGGGAGAGTAAAACACATCATACTCACAGCGTAATTCCTTACATATCCCAGCTTTGGTACAAGAGAGAAAGGAGATTGTTTAACTACAGTCATCGGGGGGAAAATGAGAACACAATAACAACTTTGATGTTGCGTTTTAAGCACCACGTTGATCAAGTCATTTTGGAGTTTATTGCCTGAAGCTGTTTTTTTTTTTGTTGTTGTAAAATCCATGATTTATTTTTAAGGGTTTCTGGCTTTAATGTATTATGTATTACGCATTTTGTATTCAAGCCGAACCTGAAAAAGTAATGAGAGGGTTTTAACGTTGACATTTTTAAACAAGATTTTTAGTTAAAATGACCTTTCGATGTCTTGAGTCAGAATTAAGTGTAATAATTGCTGAAGCTACAAGAGATAAACCCCCTGCTCGCAGTATACAGACTATCAAAATGTCATGAAAATTCATTTAGCTCTGTCAGAAGCATAATATACTGCGTTTTTATATAGAGCTTACCGGATGATGTAACATTTTCTGGCAGCCATATTAGAGGCTCTCTGCTCTTGGCAATAACACAAATAGGCCTATAGGCCAGTAATTGCACATCTGAACCTTGCTACCCTACTGATAAGCCACAGTTTATTTGTGCTCTTTTTACACACAAAAAAATGAAAACTGCAAACTAAAATGACCAATTTTGTGTGTAAATAATGTTAGCATTTTTTCTAGTACACCATAGTAGCACATTAGCTAACCGTCAGTCTTACAAATCTTGTTTATCCATTAGTAAAGACAGACATTAGTTAACTGTACATCATAGGCAGCTACTCAGTGTGACCATTAAGATTGGTTGTTTTGCTAAATATTTTAGGTGGTTGTCTATAAATTAGGAAAACCTCTTTTTTATGCCTGAAATTAATGGAGAGCTCTAACAGTTCAGTCTGTGTATAGCGGTGCTCAATTTGGCTAACGCTACTGTGTACGCTAGATTTGGAAATAGCCTTTGACTTTGAGCCTGGTATCATGAAATTTTGTTAGTGTGTCTAAAAAAACAAGTAAGAAAATAGTTTCCCCTACAAACAGAGTAAAAAAATAAAGGATTTATGACTAGAGATAGGAAATAGGATATACAGTACACTAACATAGCACTGGAAAGGAGTGTTGTCAGGGTGGTAGAATGCAATTTATGTTAAAAAAAATGTTAAATTGTCATGTTCATTACAAGCATTTTATTTTTCCCCATTAACACAGCTTAACCATCTAACTTAACGCTAACTTTATTGAAAGTCATTTTACTTCCATAAACTGAAAGAAATAGTGCGCCATGTTGGGAAATACGTGTATTTATCCAAAAATCCTTACAAGTAACTTCCTGTGCAACAACAAATTATAGGTTTTAAATATCTGTTTGAGTTGTGGCAAATGAGATACATCACGTTGATTGTTAGCTTTAGACGTGTTCATATGGACAGATTTTTGAACTGGAACAGAGCTAGGCTAGCTGTTTCCACACAACCAGTCTTTGTGCTAACCTATGCTAGTCTCACCCCAACTGAAGCTGTGTACTTCACAGACAAACATCAGAATGCGATCATTCTTTTCATCTAACTCTTGAAAAAAAAAGCAAACAAGTGTATTTCCCAAACTGTCAAACTATTCCTCTAAATGTTTGAACCTTTTCAGCTGATGAAAACTCTGACAATAGCATCATGTCCAATTCAGGCTATTCTCAATAATCGTTCACCACATGGTAACCATAGATTTCACACTTACACATATTATCAGGATATATAGATTTGTTTCTTTATCACATGCAGTTGCCAGGAGATTTGTGGTATACTGTGTCTGCAAAGTCTCTAAAAGGTGTCATATCAAAGTGTCCAGCTGATAATAAGGAAGGAATTTTACCTTGTTTCTCTTAAAATAGGCTCTGCGGCAGGCAGCAAAGCACTTCTCACTGCAGAAGCTCTTCAGCTCGCTCCCCATGCTCAGAGAATAGCGTTTGACTCCGACCTTCTGGCACCAGGCGCACATGATCTGCACGTTGGATGCATCTTCATCTAGAAACAAACAACCGTCGGTGAAAGTGAGTTGGGATGGAGCTCAAGTTTCAGCATGTAATTTAATGAAGACAAACTACTACTCTTTCCTTATCAGATAATCATGACACCAATCATCTGAGAAGTAGTGTGTTTGAGGTTCCTTGACCATCCATTGAAATGAGACAGAACGTCTTACCCTTCAGTATAATCTTTATATTTTCCTTTTGAGGTCATACAACCACAAATGTGTCACGATTCTGGTGTCTCTGCTGCTTCACTTGGATTGAAAGCTAGCAGGCGAGGCCTCCGATTTGTTTTCATTCTAAAGTAAGGCAGCTGCGTTCATTATCTTTGTTGGTATTTTACCATCTATGGTGAAGAACCCAAAATATTTCCACAAACAATGACCCGCATGTCACAATTATCCTGGTTGTATTCCAAAAGCAAGAAAATAAGAAACCCTCTTTCAAAATCTTGTTGACATATGCAACAACCTTAGTGAATTACATTACATTACATTAATTACATTATCTCTTTTTAAACTACAGACGATAATCCTGGACATAAAGGCCCAGGTGTCATAAAGGCCCATTCCAAATACTTTTAAATTTGGGCCTTATTTTACAAGCCTAATATATAAGCGTCTTTTTCAAAAGATCCTTATTTGGTTTACTAGAGTTTCACATAATCATTAATAGCTGGAAATGCAAGAACTTTCATTCAACACTCAACCAACAGACTGTTAACCTTGTGGTACGTGTCTGATTCTGGTTACAGAATATGCTTCAGCAACAGGAACATCAATTATATTTAAATGTAAGTCTATGGTAGAGAATATCAACAAGCATGCAACGACCAGATGTATTAAACACAAGGACCAAAAGGCATTAACTCCGCTGATTCAGCCATGCTGCTGGGCTGGCTAAATCCGCTGAAGACTCAAGCCACAAAACCGCTGGAGGATTTATAATGAAGCCCTGCCATGGGTAAATGCAGCAGAACCGGATGAGCCAGGGACAAGGGAGGATGCCTGCTTGCGGCTGTGCTCTGTAGGTATTAGAGAACCTGAAGTGGACACAAGGATGTACTCTGATGATGCTGAGGGTTCACACAGGACACACAGAAGGTGTGGTCTCCCTGCTGATTACTACACCAGGTTCACAGAGAATTCTCATAGTTTTTGTAAGCCAGCAAATTCAAGAAGGTATTTGTAGGACAATTTAGACCACTTTACTCTGACTATGAAGTTACACAACTCTGACCTGATCTGAAGGTAACTCCACCCATCCATCTACCACTGCACACAGAGACACCAAGATCAGACCACTGTGTAATTTAGTTTTTTAGCTCTTGCTTTTTCATTCCCAAATTAGTCATGATGAGGGCACAGCAGAGAGAGAGACGAGGGAAAAGGAAAAAATTAAAAAAACATGAGGGGGAAAAGGAACCATAAATAAATAAATACATGTACATGTTTTTTTCCAGTGGCCCATAAGGACAGACTCATTAACAAACAAATATTTACATTATAGACAAGACTGGACATAAAGCGGAGCTTGGATGAAATAGAGTCATCGTCATACTGCTAAATTATGGCTGTGAGATGTTAATGAGACAATGAATTGCAAGGTGCCTGAAGATATTAACGGTCAAGTATAGAAAGTAAGTAGACAATGAATGAGCACAGTTAGGAATATGAATCAGTGATAATTAGTGGTTTTCTTTAAGAAATTCCAATATGAAAGTTTAAAATCATGTTATTGTAATTATGTATTATTATCAGCCCAAAAGTCATACTTGTGTCAAAGTAAAGATATTGTGTTAAAAGAGGCTATTACTTTGGTAACTGGTATCAAATGCACTTAAGTATCAAAAGTGCAAGTAGAAGTAAATTATACATATATTTATTTGTATACTGTATACTGTGTGTCCACCGTGTACCCATCCGGCTGATTATCGGATCTAATATTCAGCATTTTGCTGATTATTGAAATCATTGCTTGTTGATAAAATTAAGTAATTTAAAGTGTGTTACTCAGGAGTAACTAATGCTATCAAATAAATGTTGTGGAGTAAAAAACTAAATATTTGCTTCCAAAATGTAGTGTAGAGTATTAAGCAGCAGAAAAGTATCTCAAAATTATACTTGAGCACAGTAATTGAGTAAATGTACCGTATTACATTCCATTACTTATTTTTATGTAAATTTTTTAAAATTTAAGATATAAAATACAAAATATATGTAGAACTGAAATAGAAAAAAACATTATATTGCCAATAACAACTACTACAGTAGTTTTTGGCTGTCATGATATGTATGTGTTTAGGTGTTTAGGTTTATTTCTCAGTTAATGCTGAGTGCTAAATTCATGACCCGTGTGGGAAGGCAGCCTCAGGTTGTCCTTCCAAAAGACAAAGAGAAGGCTTTCTACAGAATAATTGTGGCTTTACGGGTCAAAATCTCTTTTGTCTCTTATGATTTATGGCTAGCCCTAAACAATCTCTGAGTAAATCTACAGCTGACCTCTGCACATCCCCTCTGGTGAGTGTGGGCAACAAATTATTTTTAACAGACCCTCAGTGACAGTGAAATGCCTCTTCTGTGGCAAACTGTGACTGCCGGTGATGAGCTGCGGGCTTTTAGTGCCGTCGCTGCTGCAATGAGAGAGATCCTCCGAGATTCCCTCCAGTATCTCCCAATTATCACATTATGACTATGCGGGTGTGAGGGTGAAAAAACGCAGGCCCATTAGTCTTTCACCCCTGCTCACCTCCTTATCACACGCTGGCCAGGCTTTTCACCTCTTGTTGAGCTTAATGGATCTACAGGGCCATCAGATTTTTAAGTACAAACTAACTCACAATTAAGGGAATAACTCCCCGGGGCCCTAAAGATAGCAACGTGGACCCAACATGCATATTTTATGTCTTTCCTCTCATCTGTGCTCCATCTCATTCCTATAGTCTCTCTGCCTTTTTCAGTCTATCTGGACTGTTGCCCACTGCAGTGATAGCAGACAAACTAGATTCATTCTGAGCTGGCTGGGTGGGTGGATCAGGGTTTGTACATTTCTTGGAATAATGTATGTACCACAGCGTAATAAACAGGATCGAAGGCCAACGTGAAATCACAACATCTTTCGCAGTGTCTCAACATTTTCATACAAAGAGACATCTTGAGTTGGAGTTGTTTTTGCCTTCCCAAATCCTGGCACCTCACAACAAGCCCATCTCAAAACACTCACATCTGCATGAAGGGGGGAAAAAACCCTGTCAGTAATTATGCAGCCTCCATACTAAATGCCACCATCATCCAGCGTACCTGCACCTCAAAAGGTCCTTTGTCGGATTCTGCGGGGCACATGAATAATTCAGCATATGTGTGAGGGTGGGGGGGGGCAAGTTGAAGGGGGTGTGGGCCGGGTGGTGGGTTGGTGCTGGGCTTTAAGTGGGACCACACCATCTGTTTCCCCGCCTAGGCAGGGCCAGCGGGGACTCCTCTTGGGCGATGCCAAGGCGGCTCGCTCCCTCCGCCGGGGCGTACCAACCTCCTGTGCCACAGCAGACGTAAGGGATAATGAAGCCCTCTGTCTGGCCAAGGAACGCGGACATTTCCTCAGAGAGTTGATGGGGTTATATTGACACTTGGGCAGGTGGAGGAAAACAAGGTGTACAGCAGGTAGCTAGCTCATTAGTCGCCTGTCCCTGCCTGGTTCGGAGGCTTTCAGGCCATCGCAAAGACAGAAAGTTTCCATGTTGCATAAACATTCAGTTTCCTGCTAAGTGCCGGAGAATAAGCAAGTAGGTTTAACTTTCTGTTCAGTTTCATCTGTCTGGAGAACAGCTGTGGATGAAGTCTCTGCCAGTTCTTCTACTTGGGTGTTTTGTGTGTGTGTGCGTGTGTGTATGTGCGTGTGTGTGTTTGTGGTTGAGCATTTGGGCGAATATATCAGCAATCTGCGATGGGCAGAAAATGACCTTGATCTTTTTGGAAATTTAAAATGTAGTATTGTTCAAACACACAAAGGGGTGAGTATTAACATCTGAAACTTTATGTACTGGCTCTGGAGGTCGACTTTTTTGTGCATTTAAGTATACTGTGAAACTGGATTTTGCTGCCAGATATTATTTTGAGGACTTGTATGAGCCTAAACTACTTTTCAGTCATCTACTATGAACTGTCTTTTCAAAAAGGTGCCGTGCTCCCTACCTGCAGGAGGCTTGATCAGTGGTGGGGGGATCATGGGGACTATGATGGGCAGGTTGCCATGTTCCTTGGTGCTGGGCGTGGAGGTGGACGGTGTGGTGGAGGGCTCTGTGACTCCGTTCCTGGAGGCTGGCAAAGACTGGGAGCTGTTGGCTCGATCAGGAGAGCCTTCGCCGCTCTCTGCTGAAGGTTGGATTTTTGGCAACAAGTTTTCTAGACAGGGGAAATTGAGCAAAATGAAACGTTACTGAACAACTGATGAGATGCTGTGGCACTCGCCACAAATCCTGTCATAATGTTTTTCAAGGTGGGCAAGGTTTAAATTTAAAGCCCCAAAATATTAGGGACTAAAAAAGCAACAGTAAAGGTTAAAGCTGCACTTAATTAATATTCCTTTATTAGCAGTGAATCAAATGAAAAAATGTAATGGGGTCCCTCAAGGAGACAAATCCACAGAGAATTATCATCCAATGCTGCACTGCCCATCAGAAGAAAAAAAAACCTTGAATAAACTGACTGATTGTAGAAAGACAAAGTTAGGGACTGTCTGGTGAACATCGCGTAATATTTAGCAGCTAATGAGTTGGATATTTCCTTCAGGACTTGGGCCCAATCCCAATACACCCCTTGCCCCTGCCATACCCTTCCCCTCCATTTTGCGCGATCATGGTTCAGGTGTCAGGTGATTCAGAATCTACAGGTTTGAAATGGGTGTACTCACATCACAAAGGAAATTCCCAACAGCGAGAAATGAAACATGTTTTCAAGTATTCATAATTTAGCAGACTTTGATCATTTGTCTGCCATGTTTATTTAAAAAAGGGTCTAGGCTTTAATTGTTTTTGGAGCAGGGAAATATGTGACATCAAAAATACAAAAGAAAGTTTAAGGCCTTAAACTTATACAACTTTGGCAGAAAGTGAGTTCAAGTAAGTGATGAGTTCATGGGGGGAGTGCCTACTTGTAATTAAAAGCTGTTTCAGAAATTAGGTATTTAAGGCCTTTAACACAATTATAATTAAGAGGTGTCACAATCATGTTTAACATAATGGATTAGCCACCATTTCATGATCCATTCATGAGCACTTAATATTTCTACTAATTTCATTACCTTTTCATGCAGCACATGATCCCATGGTGGATAATGAAGCAATTGAGAATGATGACTGCCGGGCCAGCCAGCCAAAAAATACACACATTTTTTAATAAATGAAAGAAAATGGTGCACTGTGTGTTAGAGTCCCATACCTTTGAGGACAGAGATGTGCTGCGGCGTCTCCCCTATGTCCAGGTTGTCAGAGTCTCTCAGCTCCACCTTGTCGTAACCGTACCAGCCCAGCAGCTCGTTCATGGTGTTCTCTGCAAAACTCTGCAAAACAAACAGTTGGCAAAGGTCTTCATACAAGAACCACTCTGACTTAAAGTGGACCTGCTTTGATGTAGACAATATCCTACTTGACTTGCAATTGTTGCACTGCAAGCTGTTACAGTAGTGATAAGCAGTGCTGTAGTAAATAAGTAGTTGCACGTGAAAGGTGAGTAACCTTTGAGAATATCACATAAAATATACATGTTACTCAAGCAAACATCTTTAACATTTGGAAACTATAAATGAGATTTGAGGTCACTTGTTATGAAAGCACATACAACAATCTGTTACTGCATTTGCTGTGCTTCTCCTGAGACCTTGACTTTAAGACTGCCTCCTTAGATTTGTCTACAAGACCGCATTTCTTCAACTAATTATCCAAACATATTGCCATGCGCCTCAATATCTAAAGCTGTTGCATGAGAAAACCACAATGTATTTTTTTCCTCCGGGTCTTATTCATAAGTGTAGGTCAACCTAATTGGGGCCAGCTCTGTCCAAATGCTGTCTTGTGTGTACCTAGACAAACTAATGGCCCCTAACACAGCACAATAAAAGAGGAGGATGATAGTAGAGTGTAATAAAGCCTCTGAAGGAATCGTATCACAGCACACTAACCAGCATAGAGATAATAATACAGTAGAATAAACCACAGCACAGTAAAGAAGACACAGTGAGATGAGGATTTGACTCATGAGGTTTTGATTCTTTTACAGATATTCCCACATCTCTCTTACGAAGTAGCACAGAGGTTAAATGGACCAGAGGGACCACCAATTTATGAGGCCCAAAGCTGAGACATCCAACAACAACATTTCAAAGGTTGCAGATAGTTTTTGTGTCAGGGCTGTTATTGAGCTATTCTATTGTTTCGTGAAAACAGAGATATTCTACTTCTTTATAATGATTGATATGGATGTATTTGCTTTATGGTAATCATTCATTCATTCATAGTTATCATTCTCAGTGGGTTTTGACCCCCAAAAGAAGCCCACTTACAAAAAAAAAGACCTGAACATACAGTACTGTTTTCCAATGTTGTTTCCACTTAAATAGCAATAGATTGTGCAGCATGAATTTGTAATGACTGACCAATCGCTGGGCTGAGAGTAACATCAATGTTCTCATCAAATCTCTGCAAGGAAGCGAATAAACCTGCTTCCCAAAACGTTGAACTATTGCCCTGAGTAGATTTTCGACATTTAAAGGTGTAATTTGTCAAATTCAGATATCTCTAAAATACAATACGCAGATGTCTTTGGCATAACGTCAACACTGTTGTTTCTTGACATTCTGTTGATAACGTTCTGGCCATTCTCACAGGTTGCTTCTTTAAAACTGAAACAGACAACTTTCTCCCCCTAGTGTTTCCAAGTGGTAGCCTATTAATGTTGAAGCCACTGTCGCAAAGACAGCTAGGTCTTTTCTGTTTTCCTCATGGTATCGACTACAAACAACACACGGTAAAACCTGAGCTTATTCATTCATTTACTCTTTACTTTACTAAAGAGACAAGAAAGCAGATGAAGTGAATAGTAAATAAGTAAACACAGTACACGACAAATAACAACAGTGCATTTCAGTGCACTAATCCATCATAGTGAACAACCAATCACAGTAAAAACACTAATATATGGTCAAATGATATTACAGCTGTCACTGAGCAGTAAATAACACGTAGCAAATATCATAATTCAGTAACAGTATGCCATTTCATGTCTTGTCACAGAGTGCCACCCAAGTTGCTTTGGGCAAGGTGGTGCCAACATTCTCCACCAGCACAGCAGTGCTGGTGGAGAATGTTGGCACCACCTTGCCCGAGAGTAGAGTGAGAGAGTTAATGCAGGTATGCAAAAATAAATAAAACTCTATGCAGGTGACACATAAAAGTACTTCCTCCATAACAGCTTCTCACAACACAGTCAATAAACACTGTACCCAAAACAAAAACATAACCCTGCTAATGCACACAGGCCATTATCACCACACACCTCTCAGCTGGAACATTCTGTGAAGCGTCTGTTCACTGAACCCTAAACTATGGTAAATGGTTCAGCTATCATTGGACTCGGAAACATAGATGAAAATGTTCTTTCTGGAAACAAACTATAGCATCAACTGAGGATGAATCAGCTGTAATTATCTGGTTTGTGTGATAAAATATTAGTCACAGGTCACTAAACTATAAGCTTACAGGAGACACTGGTCCTCCTTGTTCTTAAGTAATGTTTTCCACATACTGCTGCTGAATACATTTGTGAAAATATTTCTTATGATGATAAAGAAGTCAAGCGCATTTTTTTTTCTAAGCTAGACAGCTAGAATAATCATGTTACAGGCTCGTCCTGCTAAGGACAAACCCACTCGCCATGCAGTGATGTACTGTTCAGTACGCTGCTACCGAGTTGATCCACTCGTTGCCAATGGTGGGCTTGCTCCAGATCAAACTGACACGTTAGTCCAATCATTTATAGCAAGGTCAACTTCTACTTCTCTGTACGTTATCTCATGATGGCAGCAGTCGTCACTCATCAGTCACTTCATCAAGCAGTTAAAAGTCAATTACAAACAGCTCCTGTCGATATGTCAGAGCCGGAGCGATCATGTCGGAGTGGCTCAGCACCACCCAGCACATCTGACTCTTGACTGTAAGCTGATCTAAATTTAACAGCAAAATATACACACACACATCTGCAAAGAGTACGTGCATCTGAAGTTGTCTTGAAAGCTTTGCTATGTTCTGATGGAAAAAGTGCAAAAAGCACATTCAGATTGTGGTCTGACCTGATGTCCCCTTCTCTTTTAAAATATTTCCATCTTACACTTACATACAGCATAGCTAGCACCCGTATTTACTTTAAAGGTTCAGATTCATACTTTTATTTCGGGTGTCTACTAGAAAATGTTTGCATGTTCCAATGTTCAAAAAAACACAATATTTTTCTCGAACACTGCTGCAGCACCTCTATTCAACCTGGGAACGCTCCATTTTAGTGCCTGTCTCTTTAAGGCCTCTCTCTCAAAAAGCCCAGTCTAATCTGATTGGTCAGCTCTCACAGGCCTGAGGAGGTACTGCCCACGGTGTTTCTACATCAACTCTGCTGGTGCTTTTGCAACTACAGATGTGTTGGGGACATTTCTGAGAGGCAATGACTCGATAATTGTGACATCACAACCTTATGGAGGTTGTGACGGCTTGTTTGAAGGCACGGTTTCTAAACACGGCTTGTTCGCTTTTCTCCATGTATTGAGCATTTGTATACTTTCACATTATTTATATAGCACCAGGATCTGCTTTAATAACATGGACATGGGAATCTCAGTCTGTGGTGTTTTATACAAAGAGAGTGAGAGAGAGAAAAAAGTTTGAACTTGGCCGGCTGGAGATTGTTCACTCACTGCTGGAGGCAGGTCTGAAGTATTGATTCGTGATTTTCTGTGGGTGGAAAAGTGACTGTATCTGAATCCAGAATTTAATTTGGGCAAATAAAGTGCAACTACAAGGTCTCAGTCGTGATGGGTCTGATGTATTCTGGAGTATTCTCACAATAAAATACAACAGCTTTAAAAAAGGAAGAAATAAAAGTGTGGAATGGCTCATCCTATATGCAGACACAGTATGGAGCCCGCAGAGCCTGCAGACAACAGGTTGGTCCACTGAATCAACGACTTGATACAAATTCAATTAACAGAACACCAACACAAAGAGCAGTTTGGATATTGCTTACAGTGGTATTATAGTGAGAGAGATACAAGTGGGAATGAGCCCACACACACACACACACACACACTTGTTTAGACTGAGGCAGAAGTATCTCTTTGCATATTCGAGACAGTGTGGCACACGATAGGAGTGACAGGGGCAGATTTTCTCCTGCTTCATCAGCATATTCACTCTGTTTCTAAGCATTTTGGAGAGAAATTCATGATGTGTTGTATTTGTATCTGGAAGTAGTAGCGCTGCTCAAGGATCAGTTTTGCTTTGTTCAAACAAAGCATATAGTTTCTGCTATTCTTTGCAGAAGTGAATTTGTGAATAAGTGTGGAGGGACTCGGCCTTAATGCCGGTAAGGCATTATTAATGAAGAATGACAGGCGTTATTGATCTGCCTGTTATGAAACACCACTGTGGCAGCGTGGTCAATGAAAGTGCTCCGCACCTTTGCACGGTACAGGTCAATGATAGGTGAAGTCAAAGCACCATTTTTGTGGAGATGAGAACCCTGTATCTGCAGGATCATTTCAGTGCCTATCATGCGCAAACATTAACATCTGGAACTTAAGGTTAATGTCTGACAGTGTCAGCCTTCAACAAGGAAAGGATTCGCAGTGATTATTCACGGTAATTAAAGTCTAATCCAAACACTTATAATCTAAGCCTTTTTGTCACAGGGGTTTTTAAATGGTGGTAAAAGCAGTGAAGGCTGTTAATGAGGACAGCTCAAGTTTGCAGATGTGACAGCAGTGCTCGCTCTGCCTCAAGGTTCCTGGAAGTCAGATTTAGTACCACTTCCTGAGCGGAGCTAAAGTTAGGTTCTGACAGCTATATACACAACCATGTTTTTTCCATGGTGACACCCAGCGAACACATCTTAATAGCATTTTGCACCACATTAAGCAACAGAAACTTTAAACTATTTAAACTTTGGAGGCAGTTCAATGCATGCATACATGGGGGATCATATGAACTGGATACAAGAAATAGTCCACAGGTGTAGAATGGTGTTTCTGGGAGAGATTCTTTAAATAATTCTAATTAATTAGGTCAACAAAATGAATGATCTCTAAACAGAGAAGCAGATAATGCTCCAGAAGTTTTCTAATACAGTCACTGTATGTCGCATACATGGCCAACACATCTATTCTTAACTATTAACCAAAAAGTGACAATGCTCTGACAGACTCAAACATCGGCAAGTACCACTGTAGCAGTTAGTCAAGCTGTGAAGATGGAACCCAAATGAGTTGGAGTATAACCCAAGTACTCCTGAGTACAGCGGATGTAGCTGTAAAATAACCTCATCACAGTAGACAAAAACACAGCATCGCTCTGTCTTCCCTTCCTTCCTACCATCCTGTCCTCTGTGTCACCCTACTACTTTGAGAAAGTGGGAGTAATATTAAGAGTGGAATCTAATCCCAGTTGGCGGCTCATCAAAGCAGCGGCACCAACTTTGGCTCTGGGTGAGCTGTGGAGGAACAGAGAGGCAGCTACAGATGTCTATATGGTACACTGGGTGTATAGCCTTTTCATCTGGTTTAACAGACTAAATTTCTTTTTATCAGCTTTATTCAACACAAAGTCTTCTAAGAGAGTTGAACAGAACAGAGGTCAAAATGAATTGCAGTTTATGTTTGAAGCTGCCAAGAGATTTTTATTATGTATCAAGTCAGAGAAGTTCAAAAACTGCAACCTTTGTTAAAATGCATGGCCATGGGATGGTGACTTCAATGGGTCTGTCCATCTGTCTGTGCAAAACTCTGGCCCAGAGAACAACTTTCACAATTATTTTTGTTGAACCCTGGCCTTTTGTTTACCACCACCAACAAGTCAAAATGACACCTTCACCCATATTTTGGTCCATGACAGAGTAACCCTTCAAAAACGAAAGGCAGGAGCTATACAATTTGTAGTGGATATTCATGGTACCCAGAGAATTAATATAAACTTAAAAACGTTTTCTATAGAACCATCATCAGATCAGTAAGTCCACTTGTACACAAAACAGTATACACATCTAACTGACGGATTGCCGTGAAGTTTACTCAGCGCATTCATGCTCCCAAGAGTAAAGACCCTTTCCATTGTTGACACTCTATGAACTTTCCTCTAATGCCATTATCAGACTAGAATTTCATCCATGAAATTTACTGAGCACATTTCCCCCCCAAGATATCAGTGAGACTGTGCTCTCCCCTCTGATACCAACCTTGGAATAAACTTTAAATGTCTTTAACCCCACAGACGATAAGGCTCCCAGAATAGCAATTTCATCACCGTATTGGTTCATCCACTGGTATTGTGGTAAGGGTGGTGATGAATATTGCAGCCTGCAGGGGTCACGGCAGGCTTTACATGTGTAGTCTGATTTTGTGAAGAAAGCAGTAGAAATGGTAGAAATTGACTGAACAAAAATAATGATAGCAGGAACTGACTGCTTGCTAACAAATAAAAAATGAAAAGAGCCAAGAAATGATCAAAGACATAATCGAATCCTGTTTTCAAAGTGAGACTTGTCACTTTTGATTTTTTTTTAAATGGCGCACTCTTCTTCGTACAAATGAAGAGTTGGATTCATAAGTAATAAACGCACCCTTGCTCGGTTCAATAGACTCAGGGGTTTTGTTGCTACAGCCTCACTTGGTCTGGTATTATCAGTAGCTTAGCATGACCAGTGTACACTAATGTTAGCTTACTTTAGATAAGAATTGCTGTGTAACTGACAGTACTGAGTCAGTTTGCTAACTTTAATACGTGTCTTCACCTGTACTGGTGTTACTGTAAGTTTTAGAATTTAACATTATACCGCAACTATATGTAAAATCACTGCAACCCTGCATAAGTGATGGATTATGATACATATTTTTTTGACATATTTTTTTTTATTTTGTTGTACCTGTTATCTGTTCATGTTTACAAGATGGGTTTAAGATGGCCTTAAATGTCGTGTGTGACTGTAGGTTGTTACATTTTAAATATACTTGATGATTTGTTTTTTTCCTTTGATCACATTAATGAGCCAATTAATACCCAATCATTCTTCATTTTGTCATAACTGTACACAACTATGTATCATGTTAAGAAATCTGATTTATTCCACTGAATCCAACATATAGAAGTTTAATTATCATATACAATACATCTGGATTGTAATAAATCCTGCTTTAATGGAGCTCATTATATTTCGTTGATACTGTGTCAGAACAATTTTGAGACAACTTTGGTCTCTTTCAATTGAAATATGTTGGAAGGTGTTTCTAACATTTTAAGAATTATGTCAATATTGGATGACACCTGCTTGGTGTACCTTATAAACAGGCATCTCAATGTGCAAACAGTGTGTATGATCTTTTATGATTATTGTGTACTGTTAAGATTATATCGTCACCTTTTAAATCGTGCTGCCTCTACTGATGTCTTTGCTGTGCACTATGGGTTAGAAAATCTTATTTGATGATGATCTTTTCGTGTATTTATCTGCAAGAAACCATCAGCAGAAAAATACCCACGTTGTCCACTTTAGAAACACAGTTAAAGACAAGATACTGTATTTAAAGAGCCTTTACAGGATAATTACTGATGTAAAGACACAATTCACCAGCTGGCACTTCTCTGCCATATATTCAGCAGTGGATAATGATTAAAATACATTTAAATTCCTGCTTCTCCACAGACTTCCTCTTGTTTCCCTCCAGTAAGACCCAGTCATGGCCAGTCGGGCTTGTGGTAATGATGGTGGTGGGAATTGGATACCTTGCGGGTAGAAACCAGAGCAGGTCACTGTACACCGTGATAACATTCCCAAATCCACACGCCAAGTTTCCCTTTGCCTCCTCCTTCTCCTCCACTTTTCCACTCCCCTGATCCCTCTTTCCTCCTCTGCCTCTCCCTCTCCTCTGCTTTCATTTCCCTCTACTTTCCTTGATATCTGATCCAGCAGAGACACTCAGGTTACAGTTTTTACAGCTTAGCCAGCCCAGTGCTGTATACATTCCTTTCTCCACTGTTTCTTACCCCACTCTCCAGCCTCTCATATCCCCTCCATGCCCACTCCTCCTTCTGCTTGATTACTCACCATGGCTTACTTTACTGTGGCACACATTAAGCAGCCAGATGAAGGAAACACTGTCAGACTGTTTCAGAGGAGTATGATCCCTCACAAGGGCACATTGTGTGTCTGTGTGTGTGTGTTTTCCTCCAGCTTTGGTCTGAAATATTGAAGATGAGGGAAGAGAACAAACAGGGTCTATTTGTTCTGAACACTTGGAGACGAAGAATCAACGATTTGTCTACGGATAATCAATTCATTCGACATCACTCACTGGATTTACTGTTCAGGGGCAGGCTATTATCATGCAACCATGATATGGTGTTAATTAACTGCAACTCTGTAGGTCATACGGCTGGGTCCGGGTTTACAGTTTGATTTGTATTGAGGTTTAATACTCTCATAAACATGCGGTGACTTCATGTTATATCACATCAAAGCTCCCATTATGTCACAATAACAATGAATGTTTTTAAAGAGAGGCTGCAGCTATTTTCTAGTCCTCTAGTTTCTTTCTGTGGATCGCTATTTTACTAAATTAAATGTGTTGACAGTCGCTTGTGTGTGTGTGTGTGTGTGTGTGTGTGTGCGTGTGCGTGCGTGCAATAGGAGATGAAATTCAAGGTTTCGTAATGAGCTACAATCGAACTTGTTTAGCCTTCGAAAGTGTTTTGACACCTTAACCACATCTGCTGCTCCATTCAGTAGCTTCCCCCAGTATTGATGGAGATAACTGGAGAAGTCGCGGGAGAGTGTTGTTTTTCCCCACGCACCAACAATACAACACTATTGACAATAGTTTTTTTTTCTTAAAAAAATAAAATAAAATCACAAGCTTCTGACATTTTCATTTGGTCGGTTCAAAACACAGATCCACAATTTGACTGATTGCAGTTACAATTCAAATGACAAATGAGGCCGCTCTCATTAAAATGAGATGTTGAACTGACACATCTGCTCTCCAAAACATGTTGGAAGAGATGTCAATTCACTGAACCCTGAAGGATGACCCGTGTCACAGCATCTATCATCCAACAACTTGCAAACCTGCAAATAAAACATCATTTCTGACTGATGACTGGCACCATATAATTACCCAGTCAATCTGATAAATTACAAGAGGAGATATTTGATTTTTTTTTTTTTCCTCAGAATGAGTCCAAATAGATTTATGGCAATGAAGGTTTTTCTGTTGTAATGATAAAAATGAGCAAATAAAACCTGGAATTGTGTTAAAATATGGAAACACTTTATTGCTCATAAATATTTCCTCCACTCTGAATGCTCCACTGAGACCTCCTCAAGTGCTCCCCTGATAAGAAACAAGGAAATTTCTCCACGGAGAGACCCTGCCTGACACCCCTTACCATCACCACCCTGCATCCCTCCCTTCTGTCAGCAGGACCAGACAGCAGGAGGCTGCATGGGCTGACTGTTTCTTCACAAACTGAACACCATGAGAAATATTTTTTTTAATTTCATCAAGAAAAAAAATGCAATTAACCAGCAGCTATAATTCTATGTTTTTTTCTCTGGATCTCTAATGCATTGTTAGGTAACACGAAAGGACAACTCTGACAGGGTTTGCATCTGTTCAAGGTAGCTACAACTAAGGAAAACACCTACAGTTAATGTATGTGTGTACTGTAGATCACACTCCTAAAAACTGCTTTAAACAGGCTGCATTATCTCGCTATATTCCTGCTCCTCACTGCTCTGTGATGATAATAAATGCATCTTTGGCAGCTGAGCTCACCAACAAAGCATCCAGATAGTCATCAATGAAATGATTTTTTTTTTTTTTTTTTTAACAGTAATAGAGAAGCCGCGGTGACAGAGCGCGGCTGTTTTTTTTGGACAGGTCTGAACACAAAAAGGCTTTTATTCTAGGGACGTTTCAGGACCCGCTCAAAGCCAGCACCCTCCTCTGACAGCCTAAAAATCACAATATCCTCTGTTATTCCCGATGTGATCACCTGCATATGTGTCTCCAGCCAAATGTGTACAAACAATGAGGAGATGAAGACAAAGCGGACACACAGCCTCCCTCTCTCTCTCTCACACACACACACACACACACACACACACACACACACACACACACACCAGCCAGGAACACTTTCTTTCTCCACAATGAACCGCACGGAGCTCAGGGCTCTCAAATATCACAATGTGCACCGTGAAAAAAAAAAAAAATAGAAACAACGTGTGGCTGATTATTGGGATAGGATCATGCGGGCCCAGCGCGGGAGACAATGTGCTCTTGTCGAGTGCGTAAAGCTCACAGACGCACATCTGGATCACACGCCTCTGGGCAGCTGGGCAAAACACACACACGCACGCTCACACACGCTCTCACACACACACACACAAACACACGCACATCTCGAGTCAGAGGCAAACCCACGCAGTCGACATGAACCCGCAAAAGCATCGTGGATATGCGAGTGTTCCCCCATTGATTTATACTAATTATGCACACTGGCTGCCTTCCGTTGCGCCGTGGAGTAACAGTATTAATAGTAATAGTAGAGGCACTGTTGACGCCTTCACTGACGCACTGGATTTTCCATTAACTCTGGGCAAGCCGTGAAAGGCAGGGCACACAAACGGCGAAATTATGACATGAAGCGACAGGAACGTACCCCGTATTCTTCATTGATTGAAAACTTACTAGTAGAATAGTAGCAGTGAATGGGTGCCGCATCCATTGTGCAAGGCTGTAATGTTGGCAGGGTGCGCTGCTGAGGCTGGCTCTCAGCGAGGATACATGACAATAGAACTTGGGTAAAAAATCATAAATCAAAGTTTGACTATCATGCAGCCAATTGCACTTGAGTGTATGGTATATTCACTGAGGACGCCTGGTTAGTGCTTCAACAGACATGCATGCTCCTCACAACCACTCTGTTTCCACGCGTAATCACATGCAACTGGGCACAGACCCCTTTCTTTACCTTCATCTCTTCATTTATTTCCCTTTTCACCGGGTGAGCTGGTTTTCGGCTTCTTTTATTTTCCGGAGGTCTGCCCTCTTTTTCCATCTCTGCCATGTTTTCTCTGTGATACTTCTGTCAATATTGGCGGTGAGGAAGGGAGAGGAGGGGGTGAGAGAGGCAGCGGCAGCTGTTTACAGTCGCCAGACGGCGGGTGTCTTGCAGCTTTTCAGCGGCCCGTGTGACGCTGGCGATGCCGCCGAGGGCTTGCGGTGCCCGGCTAAGTCAGCCATCTTCTGCCCGTATCCTCCACGGTCCGTGCACCAGTGGTGAGCCGCCTCTGTGAGTCAAAGGAGAGGTTGAGTGAGGGGAAAAAACGAGACAGGGGGAGGGGCGTCCGCTGAAACATTATATGACGCGTTGGTGATCAGAGGTAGGCTATTTCTTCTCGCTTTCCCATGGAGTGCAATCAGAGCAGTCACATCCACTTAGCGCTGCTTCCTCATGGTGATAGACTGCGAGCAGCTAACAGGTGCCCACACACTCATCCGGTCCCACATTGTTCTTCAGGGGAGTCTACAAGCTGCTGGTGCTGCTCATAATGAGATTTAGTCTCTCTATCAGTTACAGACTCCACTGCTTCAGTCATTTAACACCAGCAACTCGAGTCAAGACTTGAAGTTCCACTCTGTTCAGATGCGCAGAAAGACATTTTTGCTTAATCAGAGCAGCTGTGCAGGTGTAGTGCCTTGCTCAAGGGCTCATCAGTAGGTCGATGGATGTTTCTCTGAAACGCTCTTACTGGTTGAGAGAATGAGATGTGCGCGCAGCCAGAAACACATCCTTCAATTTAACGAGAGAGAGAGAAAAGGTTCAACACTGTCTGGAGGAGGCCAAAGGAAACATTTGAGGTGTGTCGAGTTGTTATGACTGAAGCCTAAAGTTTCCATTTGGTCTTCAGAGAGTCGCGTCTTCTCCCTCAGGTTGTTCCATCGGGTTGTTCCCTCAGGTACCAAACGTGCATGACGCAAATAAGCCTACAGGTGTCTCAGTTTTGTCATTCTTGAACTTGGAGGAGACGAAGACTGAGGACAAAGATGGAACAAAGGTCTCATTGGCCACATTTAGAGCTAAGACATTACACATTTTCCAAAAAAAGAACTGGGCGCCTCGGATCAAAATTTGAGGGAAAAGCAATTCTGAAATGGATTAATAATGGTATGGTTTGCTGTCACATATAGAATTACATACATACAGGCGAAATATTTAGGTGGCCATCTCCAGAACGAGTCAAACAAATAGATAAAATACAAACAGAATTTAAGATTGTTATAATTGTTATTATTAGCATTACCGGACTGATCAATTATGACCTGAACATCAACATCTCCCTTTCAGTCTTGAGTTAAAGGAGAAGTTCACTTAAAAATTAAAATTCAGTCATTATACTCACCCTCATGTTGATGGAAATTCGGGTAAAGTTTTATTGTACACACAACATTTTTGGAGCCTCACAGTAAAACAGCTTTGCAGCATTCTCCTAAACAAGTGAAGGAGATGGGGACTTGTTTGAAAATATAAAAAAGAAATCCGAAATCTCTCCATACAGCTTGTCCAGCAAAATCTAGGGCACGAGATCCCAAATTGATTTTAAAAAAAGATGTCAATGGGCGGTCAAGCCCGAGCACCCACTTCAGACAGAATGATGCTTTGAGCTTATAGCTTAACAGTTACAGTGAAGATTTGGGCTCAGGAAGGGGTGGAATAAACATCTTTTCAAATCACTTTGGGATCTCCTTGGATAACGTCGGTCAAGACTTTTAAAAAAAAGTTTTTTAAAACATGTCCCCATCTACTTCAGTTGTTTCGGACAATGCTGCAACACTGTTTTAAGGCTCCAGAAATGTTTTGTGGTCTATAAAACTTCACCTGACTTCCATCCACATGAGGGTGAGAAATTGGAATTATGGACCTACTGTAACAGTCAATCACCCATTCTTTTATTATTATCCATTATTCCATTAAATACTACTAATTATTAAAGTACATAGTCTTTATTCATTCATTTCTACAGGGGGATTTCTTACCGCAGCCTGCTTGCTACAGACCAGCTGTGGACGTGTCAGGAGAAAGCACAAGTGTAAATGATAACATTAAAAAACGACTGCATTACATGTAGGTGAGCCAGTGCCAGGGTCCTGGTATTGTGCATGCTCCTTCACTTTCATGGCTTACTGGGACACGTAATGGAACTGAGCCATTGTTAATGAAATTAGTTTCACTTGTGCTTTTCCTGCTTTCACAAGTCAAAATGTCTGCAGTGAAACAGGACTTCACTCTGTAACAGTATTTTTCGATCCTGGTCCCGGTGGCCCCCTGCCTTCAATGTTTTAGATGTTTCCCTGCTCCAACACACCTGATTCAAATGTTCAGCTTGTCATCAAGCTCAGCTGAAGCCTGATAACAACCCATTCATTTGAATGAGGTGTGTTGAGGCAGGGAAACATCTAGAACATGCAGGGCATTGGGCCACCAGGACCAGGATTGAAAGACACTGCTCTATAATATACACATGTTCACATACAATACCTATACATATACATTCAGGCACATAACGCCATGTATTTTTCTAGTCTGTACAGACACCGATCAGCTATAACATTAAAACCACTGACAGGTGAAGTGATTAACGTCAATCATCTTGTTACAATACTATATTCTGTTGGGAAACCTTTGGCCCTGGTGTTCATATAGATGCCACTTGACACGCAAGACCCACTCAAACACCACTGCAGACCAAGTGAAGAACCTCATGGCAATGGCACTCTCCAATGACATTAAACCTATAGATTCTGCTGTGCAAAATGTATACGCATAATGTATAATGGCATATAATGTACATAATCCATCCACCTCATGTACACACATTCATCCATTACAATTGGACTTTTATGGCTGTTTTGGTACTCATGGCGTTGGCTATTGGTGATCTTAAGGGTGCAATATGTAATATCTATGTCAGAAAGAAAGTTTATAACATTCAAAAATGAACTTAACTTAATTAACTAAAATGACATAAGTTTTGGCGTTATGTCAAAGATAGAGGCTGCTGATCCCAGTTCAGTTTCCAGTGGTGTGACACCAAGACTCCCCTATTGCTCCGAGCTACTTGTCTGCGGACACTCGAGTCAGCTAAGGGCCACTAGTTACATGGTTAATTGAGCTAACTAGCTAACAGCAGCAAGTAGTTACAGCCATAGAAAGCTACAGAAAAGAGTACAGCCAGCAGCAGTTAGTGGTTCCTCTGCTCTGCCAAATTCCTTGTATGTGTGTACATAGACTTGAATGATGAAGCTGATTCTGATGTACGTATGTACACATGCAGTCAGATATGTAATAATTTGCTGTTGCTTTTGAAGAACTCCCATTTTACAGGGACCACTCAGTCAATGCTAAAACAGGGTCATTAGGGCATGTAAAACAGATCCAGATCCCTTCAATGAATGATTTTAGCTTCGGGCATGAATTTACCTGTTTCAACTTGTGTGGTACATGCTGTCCTCTGACTTTTGCTGGAATTACAATGAATTGGCAGGTGGAAAGCCAGTGACAGTGCCAGGGGATGCTGCGCATGGCATTGTGACACCCATTTGAGCCGGAAAATCAGCGGGAACAGGAGCTGTGAACCGTGATGCAGGGTCAGGGTGAGATGACTTATGTGTTACAGTGCTGCTCTTGCAAACCAGCGGCTCACCTGCATCCCAAGATTCCTTCTTCAGGCTGTCCCTCCAGCTACGGCAGTTTGGTGTAGTGTCATATAACTGTAGAGTTTCTGCTAATTCACTAAAAGCAGGAGATGAGGAATCAGAAAATTACTGTTTTTTAACATGTTGGCTGGAAGTGCAATACAGCATGTGTAATCTAAATAACTCAGGTAGTGCTAGATAAACTGGTTCAACATATATTTCTAAAAACAAAAAAAGTGTTTGTGTCTCCAGTTAAGACAGTCTAATGCTGAGAGTGGATGGACCAACGGCGAGTTAGGTAACAATTTTCCTTTAGCATGTAATAAATGAATAAACAGTGTTTGTGTTTGTTTTCTAAGTCTATTCAGTAAGAGAGTCTGCAGCTCCATGTTATGTAAGCTGTCCTTGACTTTCTCTCCAGTCCAGTAATAAGCAGATGGTGTAGGACTCAATGAGAGCATTGTTAAACCTAACACTGCAGGGGCATTTCCCTACAATACTGTGGAGCTGTCATATTGTCACAAGGGTTGTATTATATGAACTAGAAAAATTTGTTTTGTATTTGTGGCTTTGATTTATGGCTTTGCCATAATGGAAACACATGATGAGACAAGAGAAAACTTATACAAAATTGTTTCCACAGTGGTGTAAATCTCACCAAGCCTGTTCTTGGTTTTACAGTAATAGGACTTAATATGAAACATGCAGCCGTCCCTGTAATTTACCATTATTTGACAAAAACTTTGACAAAATGTTAATCTATCAAAGAAAAGACAGAGAATATATCAGGAAAATATTACCACTACATTAAGGGGTCTTCTACACTAACTGAAAAAACCAAAAGTAATGTTTCCTAATGATCAGACATTATTAATGCACCAAATCACAGGTCGATGCTGCCCTCATTCAGCAGCTTTGCAAATGTGATAATAATAATATCCACAAATGAAAAGCAGATGAGCCCTCACATTACTGAACCATGGATGCTGTTTAAGACCGCTGATACTGGTATTAACCTTTTTTTTACCATCAGCCCCCTCCTGGATATCCAATCTTGAGGTAATTAAAAATGTAGCTAATCTCCAGAGTAGTGGGCCTATATTTTTATCTAGGGTTTGTAACAATTCAAGCATCTATCTTTATTTTAACCCCAAAATATGGTCAGTTTATTGGTTTGTCCACTCCATCAACTGTTCATCTATAATGGCCACATTTATTGGTTCAAAAAGATTCAAACAAAACTATACCCTTACTGGTTTACCAGATTATTACTTATAACAAAATATGAACACATTTTCTAAAATGTGTATAATATTCTATAATATCCATCTGACTGAACTTCATGTTAGATTTAAGATTCAAGAAGGCACTAGATATTGGACTGTCGTGGCACCTGTGTGACTGTTTTTATTTCTTCACAGCTGAGGAGATTTTTGGCAGAATAATCGTTGACACGCTTGACATCTTTAATGACAGTGGTTGACAGTGACAGCAGGTATGAGCCAACTGGAAAAGTTTGTTTTAGTCGAGGCTAAAGAGACATTTTATAAATGCTTTGCCTGCCGAATTGAAGCAGTGGAAACTAAAAGTGTATACATGTTCTATCAGTGTGGACATTTACCAGAAAAACGTATGGTAAGGTAAAACTCTTCATTTTCTAACGGAGTTCAGTCGGAAGTGCTCTCCTCAGAACGGGGCGTGTCGGAATTTGACAGCAGCTGTCATTACGTTTTACGACGTAACGTATTACGTTGTTTCAAGATGGCGGCGCACAGTGTCAGGTCGTGTGTTGTGAAACATAGCTCATAGTGGCAGTATTTTAGCTCTGTTAGGATAGCAAATTACACGTTTTTATAAGTAATGCAAATGTGGCACAGTTTAAGAACGTGTCACAACGTCAGCGGTTGAATCTGGTGTTTAAACTTAAAGATGGCGGCGTGTACCTGAATGGCACTTGAAGCAGCTGTGTCAAACTAGAAAAACATAACTGTCAGACAAAATGTTACTTTCTACGTGGTCGCGGCTGTCCTGTGGGGCTTTGTCCAGCGGAGGACAGAGGACGCTGAGCCTGTTCTCCAGCACAGGACCCTCGAACTGGAATAAAGTGGTCTCCGATGCGGAGAAGATCGTCGGATATCCCACCTCCTTCATGAGCCTGCGGTGCCTGCTCAGTGATGAACTCAGTAATGTTGCCATGCACGTCAGGAAACTGGTCGGGACTCAGCACCCTCTGCTCAACACTGCCAGGTAAAACTGTTGAAATGTTTCCTGTGTCTTCTGAGTGAACGCCACACCGAACCATACTGACAGAAACTGTCAAAGTAACAAAAGACAGTGATTTGTTTTTCACTCAGGTTAATATATAAATCACTGTTTTGGCATTAATTTAATCCACCATCCGGCTCTCAGTTTGAATACAGTTATAACCTTTCATGTTGTGTTCAATTAATACTCAGAGATAACTGGTTTGTTTCTATCATTTTACTCATGAGACTTTGCAGTTGCGATAAGCCACCGTTTTATTCCCAGAAGGTCATCTGGCAGCACTCATTTCATTGTTGATATTTATTTGAAGACACGCGCGAACATAAACACACTTGACCCCACCTGCAAATACATCCACAGTATCCCCTTTCATTGATCCATAGGCATGTGGCTAAACAACTATTGTTTGCAATCAATAGTTTTGTTTTCCAGTTGAGCACCGTGCATCGTCAGTGATTGGTGTCTCTTAAGATAGCTACCAGATGCTTTATTGTGCATATTGTTGTTGTGAGAACCATCTTAAAAGGACAGCGGCATCACCATCTATCTTTGTACAGTTAATAAAATGTTATCATTCACTTTGCTTTGATTTGTACACTCTCACTATTACTTATTTGGATAGATGCGTTTCCTTTGCCGTCTTTCCTTTTAAACAGGAAACTAGAAGCAGTTTTTATCCCAACTGAATGGGCAACATGTGTAAAGGCAGCACTTCCTGGTGCTTTTTTTTATTTTCATTTCATATACTGATGTGCCAATGACACCTTGCTCCAGTCAACACTTCACATAAACATTCAACATTTGACGCATGGATGTGAGGAAACAGAAATTTACAATCCTGTATAGGCTATTAAAAGTGCCCTGTGGAGTTTTCTTGTAAATGAACTTAAGGGTGTTTTTACATCAGCAGTTTGGTTCATTTGTACCGAACCAAGGGGGAAAATGATACTTTCTTGCATTTAGTTCTGATCCAGTTATTGTTTATGCAGCACTTTAATGTTTCTGATGTATATTCATGTTCTATGGTGTCACAAAGAGCTCACAAAGTAATAACACATTTTAAGCATTATTAGTAATATCAGCCTGCAGATCGACCACACGTTATGAATAAAAACTAGCAGGTAGAGACAGAACGTGAAGCAGGCTTCTTATACAGTAATGATTCGAGGCTTATTACTGTGGAATCTGTGTTTAATGAACTGACAGAGTTCATGGACTAGAACATAGCACGGCAGTTTTAACAGCTTTTGACCTATTAATCAGGGAAAATACCCGGCATATGTGTTACTATGAAATGATTTTACATAAATACACACTTGGCTACGGATTGATCACTTTCTGAACAGTTCACGGTCAGAAGATGGATCACAGAATGAAAGAATGAAGGAAGGAAGGAAGGAATGACTGACTTTATTTCAAGCCAAAAGCTTAAACAAAATAATGAACAGTGACTGAAATAGTGTAGAACCATTTGTAGGAGTGAACCACATCACCAGCATGTGCATCCAACAGAAGCACCTCAAAAATGTCTTCTATGATGAAAGTAGCAACATGTCTTATGATAGTCAGCAACAGTCTTACTAGAAAAAAGCCCCCAGAAAGAAAGAAGCAATGAACTAAATCTAGACAGAAACAAAATCAAATTGCTAACAGTTCAATGGGTAATATACAGTGCATCTATCAGACTAAAACATACATACTAACAAGAAGAGTGGAGTCACTAGAGAGAAATTGTGGAGATGTCAAGAGCATTTTTGTGCTGAATTGTGGAAATTTTAATTAAAGGAAGCAAAAGCAAAGTCATGTAATTGGTTTGTTTTTTCATGAATGCTTCACTCTCAGAGAAATTCAAAGAAAGATAGAGACATTACATCTATGCAAATGCAACTTTTAATACTAGCACCACCACTGATTTATCAGTTTGTTGGATACATCCTGTAGTTTTTTCTTCTGTGAAGTAAATATCAGGATTAAGGGAAATACTGCCCATTGATTTCTCCTGCAGACAAAGGCAGAAGACACAACCGTTTGCCGTGTCAGTCACTTCTTTTCTTTATTACAGCTTTATTACAGATGTTCTTAAACAGACCCATTGCTGCACCAGGCATATATTTTCTAAATCCAGTGTTTAGCTGTATTTGCACCAAGTCAATAGAGCTAATTTGTGACATAACTGCACAGGTATAGTTATGTAGTAATGAAAGACGAGCTAGAACAGCTCACATGGTCGGCTTTCTTATGTTCTATCAAAGAAATTAGGAACTTAGAGAACCAGGGAAAGAGAACGAGAAGAGAGAGTCCTCAAACTCAATCCCGCCATGCAGACGGGTGTGTTGGAAACAGGAGCCCAAGGGTGTAATAACCTATACACCTAAATCTGATATGACAATCCATTTGGGTGTTGTAGCAGGGGGGCAGGGGTGGTGGCAGTGGTGGAGGGAGCAGACCTCTTGACAGTCTGACTCCTCACTGTCAGCTTGGGTTGGCTGGTTCGTATTTCCCACTGTGTCTCCGCCTTAGACGCGCGGCAGATAAAAATATCCACAATAGCAGACAGGCAGACCCTCGTGGAGTTGGGTTTCGGTTTTTCCTTTCCTTTCATTCTCAAAAACTGCAGCTCAGCTAACTTTGCCCCAAAGTGTGGAGTTACAGCGAGAGGACTGCGGCCCAGGAGGAGAAACTTAACTTGCTTTAAGGACAGTCCTTGAGACTTTGACTTAGACTTGTATTTCCTTCCACTGTTTTCGCACATTTTTTTTTTTTAATCGCAACTTTGATCTTCAATATCTTGATCAATACGATGACGATTTGTCTGAATGGATTAACCTGCATGTTTCAACTACAGTGTGGACATGAATGATACTCTCCGGTCTGCAGACAGGTTTAAGACACTGGAAATATTCCGCATGGAATAAAAATTTGTGTCTTTTATGGTTTCTCCTCAAAACAACTGCAGTTAACTTATTAACGTTTCATGAATGTACCTCACCACCAAATTTCCCTCTTCAGCAGCAGATGACTTTGAAAGCAGCCTTTAAATATCAAACTCTGCTCATACATCATTCTGCACAGAGAAGCTCAACCAAGTGTAGTAACAATATGTCTGAGTGGATGTGGACTGTACATTATGGGAGAAAGAGTTGATGAGACTTAACGAATCTGTGCTTTGATTGAGTCAAGAAATGTTTGCTGAATAGACAGAAGCACTTCGAGCACTAAGCTACCTCAAGATATTTAAAGCAAGTTATCAATGACATGTTGACATGTATTTGTAAAAATAATGTCTTCTTGTTTCTTGCCTCACCCTGCCCAGTTCAAACCAAAGAGTAGAGCATGGAGAAAAGCACATACAGAAATCTCTCTTTTGCAGCAAGTTGTGTGTTGGATCTCTTCGCTGTTAAGAAGCCGATGAGAAAATATGTTTTCAGGGTGTTTAAAGCCAACGTCATGCTCCCTCAGAATATTTTGCAAAGTGTTTTCAAGGCAAGAGGCACATTGATCCCACACCACAGAGAACTCACTGCTGTACAAATGGCTTCTTGGAGCGGTGTGAATCCAATCCTGTCATGATCGTTATCTATAAAGGTATCTGCTGTGCACAGTCGAGACAGCTGTATTGCATTGGATTTTGTCCTTAAGCAAAATGAATGTATATCGGGTACATTCTTTCATTCATTAATTCATTAATTCAATACTTAGCCAGAAAAAAGGCAGACAGAGGATCAATGTAACACTACGAATGTGAGGTCATACATTTGCATGCATTAATTCCAGCCCCTTCATACGGCAGCTTAAGTTCCCAAATTCCTGCGCTGCAATTGCGGAGCAGAAGGCGGGGTGACCTGTTCACAACCCTTTAAAATGACAGCAGCCCATTTCTCTCTTTCCGCTCCCTCTCTCCCTCTCTGTAGCCCTCACTATCTCTCCTTTTCCACATCATCTAAGCCCCACCCCTTTGCGGGAGGGCGGTTGTGATTGATTGATGTATGCTGGTGTGGATAGTGACATAAATATTAATCATCTGCCAACCTCAGGCCATGGGCTTACCTGGACTCCCCAAGAGGAGAGCAGCTTCATAATTTTTGGCTCTCTAGCTGTTTTCTATTCAGTGGGTGATGCGTCTGCGTTCATCAGTGCACCCTATTTTCCAACTCAGTAAAAATTTAGAGTGACCATAAATAAAACTGTAATGAAAGACAGCCCTCCATAATGTCAGCTGTATCGTAATTTTTTTTTTGGAAAAGCAGTGTGAAGTATTTTATGTGTTTTTGGGCAGGAACAAATCTTCAGGGTATGTGTATTTTTTTCCTTTCAGCACCACACAAGCACAGTGAATCACTAATGTGTTTCTTCTGTCATCTTTTCTCGCATTCTCATTTCTGTCTGGCCTCTATTCCCTCCATTTCTCCCCATCTCCTCCCTCTCTTCATGCTTTATCTCTCACACCCACTCTCTGTCTCAGGTTCCTCCACCTCCTACCGTGGTGCAGGGGTGGGTCAGAGAGGGTGGGGGTGGAGGTTGGGGCCGGTGGTGGGCTGGTGAGGCCGCTGTCTGGGCATCGAGCGGAGGGGGGCGTGGCCGCTTGTCTGCCTCGGAGCCCCTAACGAGAGCGTGATTCATGGCACAAGGGGCTCCCATAGGGACAGGATTAGAGGTGCTCTGTCTAACCGCTCCCCGGAGAGAGTAAAAAGATATTTAATCTGCCCACCACGCAGGCAGCTACCACTGGGCTTCGTGTGTGTCTCTGTGGGTGTGCGTGCGGGTTTCTGTGAATGTGTCAGAAGCTTGTTGGCTGGGGGAGGGAGTACCCCCACCACACACTCCCCAATCCCAAAGACACATACAGTCCTGCAGCAAAACTGATCAATTATTGTCCTGTTGTTTTTTTCTAGCTTGCACGATGAACAATCCTGCATAGATTGCATCGTGTCATCATGTTGCAATAGTATTTATGTCGTTTTGTTTCATTCTTTGTCCACAGAATGAGACCGGTCTATAATACATTACCAAGACCTGAAGTCCATTTAACAGCTGGAATAGCATTAATATAGTAATATAGTGAGTATAAACTGTATATACAGTATATGTCTTAAATTGCCCTGTACTGCTACTGCATATTTTATTCACATTTTGAAGCATTGCAACAGTTTGATGGAAATGGCAAAATTCGAGAAAAAACAAAAAAAAAACACATCCTCAACTATGGTTGAGGTGATTTTTGCCCTTTTGAAAAAGATTTAAAGGGGCTCTGTGGAACTTCTATGTTGTGCTGGAAGCTGGTAGTTAGCAGACTCCATTTCAAAACTAACGTTAGCTACTCTTGCTCTGTGTTAGCAGAGGGGAGAGAGACACAGAGACGAGGCAATCGAGAACGTGCATCCTTTGGACTGTCGCTGGAAGTCTGACCCGAGTCTTCCACAAAGAAATCCATAGTCCAGCATCCAGTAACTTAAGCAAATCGTCCACAGGCTTGTATAGACAACTGGGAGAGACTGGGATGGGGACGGTCTCATTTTTCACGTCACGTTCCAATCCATTTACATTTGGCCAATAAAAAAGTGAGCAATACATGTATATTGCTACAAATTGTTACATAGGGCCCCTTCAATGTGTTTAATGAGATATGGATACACCTTATCTGAATAAGTTCTGATGTAACAAACATTAAACTCACAGTAAACCCACAGAAAATGAGCAAAGGAAAAACATCTTTAAACCCAGTTCTTACAAATATGCATTTACATGCACATCTTTTCATCTTTAAACAAATCTGTTGAAACAAGTTTCCATTTACCATTTTACGTTATTAACACCTTGTACCACAGAAATAATTTTACAAAAGCAAATTGGAAAATACACAAAATTAGACATCTCAGCAGAAACTAACCTTGCTCTACAATTGAAGCAAAGATTCTCACCTTATTCACTCATGCGCATACATCAAAAGGGAGAATTTAAAAAGCATTAACGGTCCCTGTTGAACTGTCACTGCTTGGGGGCTGGCGCTGGCAATGAGTGTTGTGCACGTCAGTCATCTATGAGCACGCAAAGGGGCTTTTGTGCAAAAGTCTCACATTAATGCACGACACAAACAGAAATGTCATATTTCCATTGTGTTTTCAACATTTTTTTTCTCCCCCGTTTGAGGTTCAACTGGTATTTTAATTACATCAGTGTTTTTCAATCCTGGTCCTGTGCTTCTATATGTTCCTCTGCTCCAACACACCTGATTCAAATGAATGGGTCGTTATCAGAGCTTGATGACGAGCTGATCATTTGAGTCACCAGAATCACAGCAAGGGCACATTGTGTCATAGATGTGAAGCAATACACATTCATATATATCGAAAATGATTCCAGGATAATTGAAACGTTCACTTGCGCTTCAGCTGACTTCTTTACCCAGCGACATTTTCTCATGAGTGCCTGATCAGTACGACGCACGTCCAACTCTCAACAGAGATGAGAAGGAAGCAAGATGGCTCCTTATCTTCTTCCATCATCAAATCCGATTAATATAACGTCCTTGCATCAGATCGTTGTTAGTTGCTAGATTTACTAGCCTGACAGCATTTCAGGGTCTTTTACCAGCTCAGTACCAAGGGCAGTCAATGTAGCGGAGCATGTAGCAGCTAAAGAGTTGGTGGAGACCAAAACAGAGCTCAAAGAACAGTAACTATTGGTTGGCTCTAAATGAACACGTATGTTGTCGACTTCAAAGGTGACAATATGTCAGTTTTGTGTTTACAGCTCTATTCCACTGCCCCCAAGTGGCACCATTTAAGTCTGTTTTGTGTTACATTTTTTACACCAGTAATTCATTTGCATATTACTGGCCAAACATAATTACAACGAGCCATGAGGATTAGCAGCCTCTGCTAGCCTTTACACTGCATTTCACAGTGAGTACCTCCTTAACTGGAATTTGCTTGAAATTTGTAGTACTGCTTTAGCACAAAGAAGGAAGAGTCTTACTTTGGAAGTAATATGTTGGCCAGCGGTATTTTCTTTCCACTAGTTTTTAGCTATGTCGTTTCAACAGCGCATACTGGCTGTTTTCAAGCTGTTACTGGTTCTCAAAGATCATTCATTAAAACAGGCTGACATATGGCAGTGGGAGCAGGAGTAACTGGAATCAGGCTCTTCACAACAGTAGTGAGCAGGGTGTAGGGAAAGATGTTAGAAAAATAAATGTCAATTGTTCCCATTGCTGTTTAGCAAGATTAGACTATACAGTATACTGTACTATGGCATTTTGTAAATGGTGTCACTGTGACGGACTACAAAGAAAAACTTGTCTACCATGTAAACTATTACTTAACATGTACTTTTGAATAATTGACACACTTTTAATGTTTGTCTATTTGTATTTTTCTTTGCAGGGGCTTTGTCTATGACAGCAAGAACAACCTTCAGATGAGAGGACTGATCGTACTGCTCTTGTCGAAAGCCGCAGGGCCGAGCCATGCCTCCTCTGATCTCCTGCCTCAGGACATGGTCAGCGGCATCTACCCTAGGTAAATGACCGGAAGTTACAGTGTTACATTGTTATATTGTTTTACATTGGTTTGAGTCATAAGATGGCAAGTTAGTGTGTAGACTGCAGCTTTGTGTGTCACTAATTAGATCCATCAAATTTCCGTTAAAGCTTCCACGATCCAGGAAGCTGTTTTTCTGGCTTCTGGCTGCCTTATCTTTGTTGATGTTTCTCACACTCCCTGACAGCTGTTACACTTCCCAAACACTTCTACTTGTTTGACTTTACAGCTCTTGATGATGCAGGTAGCAACATCAGCAGGATGCACTGATGAATCTTCTTCCTATGCAGGAAATTCCCCAAAGCCTACCTAACTGTTAAAATGTAATTGGTTGCTATTGCTTTTGTGGTAACTACGGAGCTAATTGGCAAAACATTGTATAAAAGATATTATGCCCTTGAGGATTTTCTTAAATGTTCTACCAACCTTAATCACAGCCACGGCGTCGTCTAAGGAATTATGACCATATCATACCACAGCTCCACCAAGCAAATTCTTTTGGTCCAAAACATTAAAACCAAGCTGGTAATCCAAATCCATAGTTTTCAGTTTGACAATATTTCTGGTTCCTGATTTTCCATTCTCATGCATATGCTGCTTTGGAGAAAACTGTAGGCAGTAAACATGTGTAACGTTGCACTGTCGAATCATAAATGTGCATGGCAAGCAGACCAAGAAAGGCGATGCCGCCACGATTGTCCCTGTTACATGGCTACTGAAGGATAAATAGAGAAATAAAATACTTGTGTCAGGTAATTCTATCTTGTCCTCTGTGGTTATCATCCATATCAATTCCTGTAAATGAAGCACTACATCATCTTGCGAATATGATGGAATGTGGGGGCAATACAGCCACAGTTACAAGATGGGAGCATTTTGTTTTTATTTTATTTGGCTGTATTGAAATTGTAGCTAATTGGAAAACAACTTTTCAAAAAGTCCCTTCAGTAGCATCAGCCTTGTAGTTGCTGCTTTGTATTTAATTTGCCAGACAGTGAGATAGTCATGAGATGTACTGGATTGAAAAGCCTACTCAACTGTATGTTGAGTTAAAGAAAAAAAAAAGAAAAAAAAAAACTTTCAGGACACAACGCAACCATCATTCAGCAAAATCCAGACACATATTCACCAAATAAATGTTTGCATGTCAATGACCATCTCTCGGTTCTTGCTATGGAAACTAAAATACACCAGCCTGAAAGTATGATCCCTATTGAGGCTTCATTAATATGATGTACAGTATGCATTCATTTGAGTTTTTATTTATGCTAGTTGCATGGCTCACAGGATGGCAGTGTCAGTCAGTCTGTTACCACCATTTTGGTTCAAATACTTAAAAAAAATAGCAGGAGTGATAGAGTGCTATGAAATATTGTATAGACATTCATGGTTCCCAGAGGAGGAATTCTGCTGACTGGTGATCCTCTGACTTTTCATCAAGTACCACCAAAATGTCAAATTTCTCTTTATCCAAATAAAATAAAATATGTCTACGTCAAGTAGATGGATTGGCACCAAATTGTAGAGACATTCATGTTTCACAGAGGATGAATCTTAATGACATGGTGATCCTCCTCCCCTTGCTTTAGTGCCACCGGCAGGTTGACATTAGTGGTTTTGAGTGAAACTACTAAAAAATGGGTTACCATGTAATGTGGCAGATGTTATGAAGGGAACTTTGGCGGTCCCCTGACATTTATTCATGCACCATCATTAGGACAGTTCAGTTTGACCTATACTTTGGTCTATCACTAAACAGCTGCAAAAATGTTGACATTGCTATCAGTCTCAGCTGTACTTCGTTTTAAGGGTTAGTTTGCATGTCAGAACATTTGCATGCTTACATATTGACACAATTAGCTGGAGTGGATGTGGACTCTTGTCTTGTTATGGGATAAATTAAAGAAAATTCATTTTTGATAATTTCTGGAATAGATGTAACAAACTACATATATTGATTTATTAATACATATTTTAACTGTAACTTGGAGTTAAAATGCTTTAGGTAGCACCCTGAGGTCCCCCCTGGCTTTCTCACACACATCGACTTCCAGCACGCAGCTCACAACAGGGATGTGGGTCTGTGCCAAGTGGTTTCCAGAAGTGGCTGCTGTGTTTGGCGTGGCTGTGTGCTGGGTGCCTGAAAGGCTTCTTTCTTACTGCAAGCTGGCACAAGGCACATGTGTGCAGTGGAGCCATGTCTGTGCAGAAACATCCTAATATTAGAACTAATTGGAATAACCTGGGCGCCGCATGGAAGCGCTTCAGCCCGGTCCCTTTCAGGCTGTGAAGGCCGAGCCGTGTCGGCAGGTTGTGTCTTACTACTGGACGAGTTCTTACACACTCACCTCGTGTCACAACCTGGCACTCGCATCACTGCGACACTGGAACACCAAATCCAACATGCATCATTCCCTCACTCATGGTGTGATGGATAGTCCAAACCCAAACACACACACACACACACACACACACACACACACAGCATGACTTGATCACCTCATTTGCACTATCTTACTCTCTCTTTCTCTCCCCCCACCTCTCCTGGGCTCATTAGCACCTCTGATGGAAGAGATGGAAGGATGGAGGGAGTCGAGGTGGGGCGGGTTTGGAGGGGTGATTGAAACCTCCGGGGGATGGTCTCCTCCCTCCTGACAGGCAGCATTTGTAAAACATTTCCCACTCTGCTGCCTGACACTGATGATTCACCAAAGCACCACCATGATAGATAGATGGATAGATAGATAGATAGATAGATAGATAGATAGATAGATAGATAGATAGATAGATAGATAGATAGATAGATAGATAGATAGATAGATAGATAGAAAGAAAGAAACACACATACACACTCACAGATAGTCGTTCTCATACACACCACACCTCTTAATTCTTTGTGACAAATGAAAGCCATGCCAGTGAACACATCATGCAGCCACACTGATGGACAGGCCACCTCTTTAAATCACACACAGGGACGCACTCACATCCACAAGGCTGTATTTGATGGTGAGGCAGACTGCGGAGGGAGGAAAATGGAACAGAACAGTCAGGACAAGGGGCGTGGTGAGGGGCGTTACACCTCAGCAAGATGGCATCGGTTGCTATGCAACTGGGCACTAAAGCTATTTATACACCGGCCCCCTTGTCCCCCTTTTTCCTCCCCAGGCTCCACTGCTTCTGATCAGGACTGCTAGATTGGAGGCAGAGCTTTGGGATGTGCATGCACCAGGGTTTGACTAATTTGGGTTTTTGGGAGGCCGGTACATTGTGCCATTGTTACACATAGTTATTAATATAAGATTTGAAGTTACTACATTACAAGACCATATACCTTTTAAATGGTTTGGCGATATGATGATATGAACAGTATCCTGCAAGAGGATAAAAAATTCTCACCAGAGATTTTGCCATGCTGTTAATGACAGCACAGCTTTCTGTCCAATATCTTTGGGTGTATCAGGACATTTTGAACAATTAAGCAAGGCAATGGCAATATTACATTTTTATGATTTTTGCATCATTGTTTTTGTTTGTTTTTTGGTGGATTTGGCAAAACCAGATGTCCCCATGATTCTTATTTCTCAAAAGCGTTTTCCAGATATTTCACTATAACACAAAACAGTACACTGACAGTGCAGAGGATAAAGATTTTGTCCATTACACCCACTTCTTCTCTGCAAAAAAAAGATTCAATTGTATGAGCCATTCATACAAAAGAGAAGATTTTGAAATTAAAAGGGAACTCAGCTGCATATGTGAAAAAAGTCGTATAAAGGCGTTTTGTGGCTCCAGAAGGGGATGAAGTTTAAAAATGAAAGAAGTAAGAGAATGAACAAAATGCTGTACAGTTACATCCTGCTTCTTCTGCTTTAGACCAAAAGCTCAAGGCAACATTAGCTGCTACAAGCATAACACACCTGAATCTCCACTTGAGCGCTGAATGATCTAGTTGCATTGTGGGTAATCTAGGCACTAGGTTCTATGAAAAGAGAATAACCATATGTCTGCCTCTGCTGCATCATTTTTGATGCTTTTTTTGATATACATTAGTCTAAGATTGTTATTGGAGTGCATTACTAAATCTATATTTCATATTTCAAGTGGTCTGTGCTTGGTCTGTGGTCTTTCCTCGTTAGTCATTCATATCAGATCATATCATATCACACTTTAATGTCTTAGACATATACACAAATTATTTATTGATGTCATCCTAACTTGTGTATGTAAGTTGGTATATATTTGCATCTTTACATGCATATTTGCATACATGACATGGAAAGCATTGAAAGAAGCTCTATCAGACATTTATTAGATGGAACGTAATGGCTGATTAAGACAGGAATGCTCCTCTTTAACTTTTCACACCTGCCTTAACAGCATTTTCCACCTTGATGGATTTGTTGTATTGATGTAAAGCCAGAAGCATGGGCAGATCAAAGGTTTATCACAGAAAATCATTATCATTTTTGTTTTTTGTGCTCAAGTCAAACAACCAAGTAAACCGTCACTGTAAGGCTGACCTTGGACTTGGACTAAAATTTAAAATGTTATTTTTATGACCTGGAATCAGCAACAGCTCTTTGTCTCATACCTCTTGTTGCAACAATGAGTCCTCCTCTTGAAACCCGTCGAGTGTAGCCATCACTCCGAGGCACCTTGAGAACACGACTGTCAATCTGTTAATTTCCTTTTATTTAAACCCTGAACTTATTAACTCTCATTCGGGGCGACTGTGTTGTTGCTCTGCGTCACCGAGCAGAGAAACCAACCAGACAATGGGTGTGATTGAGAGGCGAAATAGATGACATTATTGAATTTTAATCACATCTTTTCCACGCCGACGTCGAACACAGCAATTACCTGGCTACAAGATACGTGTGTGTGTGCGTATGTTTAAGTGTGTGTATAGGAGGTTGGAGCGCAAGGCAGACGACTGGCTCATCAGGTTCTCACAGCGGCTGAAAGAAGGTCGTAAGTGGCTATCAGCGCACCCAACCCTGTCTGGATGGATCCCTCCTGTCGCAGCGTGGCGAGCTCCTTCCATATGGAGAGGGGCCTAATTATCCCCCACCAATGGCTGAATCAACATTTGATTATATCCTCCCTAAGGCTGCTCTGAAAGCCTCTATTCAAATACCACTTTTATGTCTTTTCTCTCATAATCAAGAATGGCTGTTATTTGCTAATGATAAGTTTAATTTCTTTTTTTAACGCAGCCCCTGACATGCTGTGCAGCAAGATGTCTGACATATCTGCCAGTTTATGCCCTTGAGTACGCTGATTTTGACTTGGAAGGTTTTTAAACCAAATTGCAGTTGTAGAGAAATCTCTCATCATTATAAGATACACAGTAATTTGTTCTTTGAAGTTGTCTACTCAGTAAATGTTTCAGATAGCAGTTGAATGAAGTGTGATGATCCCGACAGTCTTTGTTTGGTGCCGTGTTTTATATTTTAGTGGAATGAAAAACAAGACTCCCCGTCTGAATATTGCAGTCTTATCGACTTAAATACCTGTTCATTGCTTTTCCTCAAAGAATGAAATGCGACCCACACGTCTTTTGTTTTGATTGATTCCTTTGTGGTCAGCCCACCTGTACGTGATGCTGTGATTGAGTTTTCAAACTTGCCATACCTGCGTATTTCAGCAGCATACAGACAATGACAAGGTTTCTGTCAAAAAGCTCTCTAACTGTCAAGTCTCTGAAATGCCTCTCTTAAAAGCAGTTGACAAAAAAGCTGTGATTTTTAAATATATCCTTTCTTTCTGTTTTATAGCCAGCGGAACTTGGCAGAAATCACTGAGTTGATCCACACAGCATTCCTGGTGCATCGTGGGATAGTCAATCTGAAGGAGTGGACAGTTTCAGATGGCCCACTGAAGGACATGCAGTTTGGGAATAAGATGGCCGTCCTGAGCGGCGACTTCCTGCTGGCAAACGCGTGTACAGGACTTGCCCAACTGGATAACACTAAGGTACCCGATCTGACAGTCACAAACTGTAGTCCTGTTAAATATCTGACTTGATATTAGTGATATTATTGAGAAACAATGCTGTCTTAATTAGGGCCCAACTGATATGTATTTTTTGGGGCCAATACTGATATAATGGAGTAAAAAAATCTGATAACAGATATATCAGCCGATTAAATTTTTACATTTTTAAAAAAAATATATAAAAACATTTTCACATTTTCTCTGTCATTCTGAACCATGAAGTCATCAAGAACCAAACTCCGACCAGAAACAGCTTTTCTTGCTTAACGTTATCAAAACATCTCATCTTTTGCAGTATTTCTTTTTTAGTGTATGGTCACAGACAGTCAAGAGATGGCCAGTGCCTCTGCTGTTGGTTGCAAGGGGGCCTCTAAAAGTCCTGTAAGTTAATCCAATGTAAAAAAAACAAACCTCAAGAAAACCATCCAGTGCGCTTATAGCCTTAATGTGCTCAGTCATAAGGTTAACGTTATATGGCAAAGTGAAATTATGATCAATAAGAGTGACATGACGGTTGTTGCAGAAGAGTAAAGGATGGAGACGTTAACGTTATGTTATTCATTTACTTCCAGGCCAGCAATACATTTCACTACGCACGATTCTCCCCCGCTGGCCTGCACTAATGTTAAGCTAGATTAGCCTAACTTTAATTTACTAACATAACAAACAGATAAGCATGACCGACACAACCAAGCACGTCATTACTCATGGACAAGTGGGTTGAATTGAAACAGGAAACTTATGGAGTCATTGTTTATTTCACAAATTAGTTATAAACTTACCGTGGAGGCAAATTCTATTCTGCTCAGCCAATACTGTACCATAGGAGACACTCGGAGTGCACTCTACTGGATAAATAGTGCAAGGTCATCATTTCTAAGTAAAACAAAGTCATATTCCCTGCACTTTATTCAGAAAAATAAAAGTGTTAACCACGGGGTCTATCGGTCAACTTTAAATCGGCCGGCAGATTAATCGGTCAGGCCCTAGTCTAAATACGAGCTTCCAGCACTCGAACGGCTCCACAGATTAGTGTTGGTCTTGATCCCTACATCTTTTTCATTTCCCCATGTCACATCCAAACTCAACATCTCACTTCTGCAATTATTATTTATTATAAAGTGTTTTCCTTGTTTTTCCACAGCGTACCCGCAGTGCAAACGTCCCATTCACTCATTTAATAGAGCAACATTTCGTAGTATCTACAGTATCCTCGCGTTTTATTTTGTCAGATCAATGTAATGTTTTAGGCTGCAATTTTCTAGATAATCTTTTCATTCAACCATTTTAGCCAAGTTATTTCCCAATTTGGGGGTTGGGGCCCCAGGCAGAGATGATCTACACAATTTGCTTGGTTTAAGGCCTCTACATTCACCACCACATATTTGTTCAGCAGCTCAAATACTGTAGGTCTGGAGTTGTTCCCAGCGATGGCTGTCTCTTCCAGTTAGAGAAACAATTATGCATTAAGTACTCAATATGCCAGATTGATTCTGGGGATGTCATTTCCCTCCATGCCAAACTAGCAACAATAATGAGAAATAGTGACAGAAAATTGGCATGGATGAAATTGACGCACTCTGGTGGCTGTTTCTGCCAGAGAAACAGTTATCAGACTGATACTGGGAAGTCATTTTCCTACATAGCTTGTTAGCTACCTACCAAGAATGATGAAAATGGCAACAGCTGTGGATGACATTGACACAGTTTATCTAAGTAGACCTACAGAAATAACAACTCTAAAATCCAAATTATAGAACATTAGAGGTAACCTGTGGAGTTTTACGACCTCTAGCAGTGCTATGGAGCATTGTTTTACTAGTGGGTGCTAGGTTTGTTTATGTTGTGCACACACGTGGGCAGTGTAATCCACATTCCAATTTCATGCTGTTCAGCTGATCAAAGGTTAGCAGTTGTCAGGCATCATCAAGCGGAGCAATGTGCCAACAAAGGCTGGGAAGAACAATGCGTCAAGCATACATGCATAGAATTAAACAAGGCACCATTTTAAATATTTGGGAAAAAAAAAAAAAAAATTGGCTTCGTAAATGTTTTATGAGCAGAGATATATATATATAACGTGTGTTAGACCCAAAGGAGAGATGCAATGCAACAGCCATTGATCATATAAAATATGGACAGTTGGAAAAATTACACTAGTGTGAAAGTAACCTAAGCCTCTCTAAGGGCCGGCAGGGGGCGACTCCACTGGTTTCAAAAAGAAGTCTGATTGTATGTAAGTTTATGAGAAAATGACCTTACTTCTCACTTGATTTATTACCTCGGTAAACAGCGTCATGAGAGTTTATGGTCTCAATCACTAGTTTCTAGTCTTCTTCAATACAGCATGATGTTCATTCTGTCAATTCTGGTCCCATTGAGAGTAAAATGGATGATAAAACAGCTGCACGTCCTTGGATCCTCAATCAGATCGAATCAGGATATCTTCCCCAGCTCCACCCTCTTGTCCAAATATGGTCACTGCTGCCAAGATGGCAACGGCCATAATGCCAAACTAAAAGCTTCACAGTGGTAGTCCACAAACCGATGGGTTTCATCACAGTGCTTTTACACTTTTGAACAACAGAACTTTTGATTGTTTACCAAAACATCTCCACACCACAGCTTAGTGTTAACTAATCCTAGTAACTACTACCACAGCTTCCATGTCAATGGACACATTAGTGTGATGGATAGGTAATTCTCCTGATTGGTACGGGCAAAACAAAACAAATTGATCTACCCTTGAAATCAAACATTGCAAATCAATATGTTTTTTTCTGTTTTTCTTGTGAACTGGTGAGTTGAACCTTTTCGAGTAGACAACGCAAATTTGGGCACCAATGGTTTAGGTGATACTATGAGATTATCATGTTATGGTACATGCAATTTCTGTAGGTGGCCCTTTTTTTTTCTTTTTTTTTTGTCTCCAGCCATGGTAAATATCATCCTAATACTCAGTGTTCAGTTCATCTTTAGTGTGTTGGTGGTTATATAAAACAAATCACTCCTCATCTGGAAAAGGATTGTACCCCAAAAACCTCTCAGACACGGGTCTTTGCAACAGCATGTGGAAGGTCTCACAATCTGATACATTTACAGAATTTCATACAAGGACCCTCGATTACTTACACTCAAGCTCTGACATTTCTGACAGGCGTTCAGCCTGTTTCTTATGGTAGAGAATCTGATCAGGAGACACCATAGACACGTCCCCCTTGGGAATCCTTCTTATTGAGTTATCAGTTTTGGACGTGTGTGTGGTGGTGGTCTTGTAAGTACACCACAGATCATATCTAGGACCTAGCGTGGTAACTCCTCGCTGACAGATGCTGTCACCACGCTACTCTGTCAGAATGCGGTTGCCTGAGTGGATCAAAATAACCGTTTCTCCCCTCGTGCCATCAGCCGGACCAGCCCTTATCGCCTTCCCTGAAGCTTCTTATTCAGCACACTCAGTCTGGTTTCATGTCTGCTTTATGGCAGCCAAGAGAGACGCTCTTAAAATATGATGTAAGTGGTATCCATGGTGCTGCTTCTTGTGTGGGAAACATAGCAGGAGTTATTACGAAGCAACATTTTGTTTAAAGATAATTCTGAAGGTGTGGCGTTTCCTTTACAGTGCTAATTGGCTTTCATTGGGATTTGCAGCATTACTATGAGAGATAATTAATGCTGTGTGGCTAAGCTACAAATTACAGTAATGGAATTGATATTGTTGTTTCCCTGGAAGATGAAAAACACACTGAGAAGTAAATGATGGCAGATCTGCTGATGACCTGAGCTAATGATGATTTAATCACTTTAAGTGTGCATTACACTAAACAAGTTAGCATCAGTTCAGTTGAAGTTTTGGAGCATCTGTTCCTTTAGTGTGGTTCATTATCAAGGTGAGAAAAATGTCAGACTCAGGTGACGGTGCATGAAATTATTAGTCTTTTTCTCCTAAAACAGAGCTGCAGTGCTGTTTTTAAGGAGTGTGAATGTAATCTGAGGCAACCACAGGAAACGTCCGCAAAGTGGACATTTTTAAGGGTAATAAGGAGATGGACATCCGATAGCCAGCAGTTACTCATGTTTGAAAAGGTTAGCAAAACAAAATGAACCGAGGGCAAACCACAGTATGCACCGATGCTCATGTACAGCTGTGTTTTCATGAAGCTGTTCTTCGCTGGTTTATGGACAGGAGGGAAATTAGATTATTGCAAACAGGAATGAAGAGTCCATCATGTTGAGATAAAGTTACAGGAATGGGATTTGTTTTTTAAACTGGTGGAATGATAGCTTACCAAGATCTAGTCCACTCCAGCTCTTTTTTGTTAGTTCATGGTGACTTTTGACCTGGTTTGTTATTGAATCTGTACCAAATATGTCACAGTTTTCCTGGTACAGATGACAGAAAATAATGTGTACATTGGATTTTATCTCAAGAAACAAAATTATTTAAATTAGGAAGACTCTAGGTTAATTCTGCCAGATATATCAACCTTAAGAAATGCATCTGTTTTTGCAACAGATCCTTTTCTTGAAAACAGTAGGAGACAAAACAACCTCAACTTAAGGTCCACCTACTTGCTTGTTTTGGAGCTTTCAACTGCATAAGATAGTCTTTATTAGCTGACTGAATAAATTGTCCAACTAAACTTTTGAGCCAAAATGAAAAAGATGTCCGTGCACTCAGATCAACAACATTTTCATGACAATACCAGCAGCGAAAGATGGTGTGAGATGGTTAAAAGCTCCAGAAAACCAAAATAAGGGGACGTTGAGTTGATGACTCTTTGTTTATCACGATTACCTACTTAAATCAATGCGGATTACATTTATAAAAGTCTGTCTGTGTGCAGTAAAACTTACAAGTGAGCATTACAAGTAAGTCAAAAAGGTGTGGCCATGGGTGTGGCTAATTCTGTACATCATTAGCATCAACCTTGGCGTCTATTTGCAGAAACTAAGAAGACTAACTCTCCATGACTGGTACATTCTGTAAAAATTAAGCATTGTAGAGATCAAACATACTATAGGCAGCATGGGAATAAAGACTGCAATCTGCTGAGAGCTACATGGTATATAGTTGCGTGGGGTACTGTTTTTGAAGCCTCAACTTTGACATTACGGCCATCGCCATTTTGGTTATATGGAGCCAGAAGTGACCGTAATTCGAAAGAGAGGGTGGAGCTGAGGAGGATACCCTGACTGGATCTGACTGAGAATACAAGGACAAACCATGGTAGCAACTTGTAATTCACAAGTAGCCAGACCCTAGAGCATATCCTGCTTTATTGTCTATTTAACTCTAAATGGGACCATAATTGACAAAATGAAGATCATGCTGGATTGAAGAAGACTCGAAACTAGAGATCGAGAACATAAGCTTATTAGGAAACTGTTTACTGAAGTAGAAAATCAAGTGAGATATAGGGTCATTTCTCATAAACTTACATACAATCAGACTTCTTTTTGAAACCAGTGGAGTCGCCCCCATCTGGGAGATTGCAGGTTCATCGTGTTTCGGTAATGGCTTCACTTTTCAGACTGGAAAGCTCTGTCCAACATTTTGTACAGCCAATGGTCAAACTCCAAAAACATTCGATCCTACATTTCCCATGATACAACTGGAATGCATCTTTCATTGGACTGCCTTGTCCCCGAAGATGACATCATCAGTATTATTGTTTCCAAATATTTCTTCAATGTTCCTGGAGAGTCACAGAAGACATTATACAACTTTTTGCACAGGCTGACTTGTACTCCTCATGATGAGTAAATTGAACTTGATGTGTAAAACTGGTGAAGTGGCCCTTTAAACCCTGCATCCGACCTAGTTTAGCTCCTAAGGATGAATAATAGGCACACAAATAGATTGTTGCAGATTTAAACCTAGAAATACCCCAAGGCAAATGCAATAAAGGCTGTAAATGATTGTCTATCTGCTAATTGTCTGGTATTTATAACTCTGTAGCACCTTTAAAGTGTGTTAATCTGAGGGCAGTCTGGCTGTCAGTATGCTAAACAGTGGATTGTCTCTCTTGTGTGTGGCCATTGTACCAAATCTTTATAATACACAGGGTGGCAGATGAGTAGTTCTGCAGCTTTCAAAGTTTTTCCTTATAAACCAGCCTTCATTTTTCTTTTAAGGCAGTGAGAGCGATGGAGATTATGTGTCGTGGCCTTGAGAGGAAACCTATGCCGCTACTTGTATAAACTGTAAAGTAATCTCACTGTGGGGCTCCGGTTTCTCCCCCCTCGCAGACCTGTCGGCAAAACACGATCTGGCTGGATTTGGGAATGGAGTAAGGGGGAGGCAGGGGGAGAGCTTATCTGATACTTTCCAAAAAAAGACCCCCACCGGCCCCCACTTCCCAAGGCAGGCAGAGACACCACATCTGGTAATACTGTAGGCACATTGTCCTTCCAGGTCTGTGGGCGAAGCTCGGGTTTCCTCAATATTTTCCCCCGGTGGATTCAGTTACCCAAAGGGCACTGCGAGGCTGACGGAGCAGCCAGCGTCACCAGACTTTTCTGATGAACCAAGGATGTCTGGGATGGGCTGAAGGAGCTCTAAATTTAACCTCATTCATCTGAACTGTACAGGCGTGGCCCCCACTCCTCCGTCCACGCTGTTCTGTGTGGCTGTGAATGAAGGACAGAAAGATCAGCTTCAGATTTTTACTCATTCATTAGATCCAGACTTTGAATAATCATTTGAAAAAATGCAGTCTCTCCTCTGGTGGCTGATAAGGGACCAGTCATGTTTCTGTAAGCTAAAATGTAGTCATGCATGCCCCCTGTAAGAGGAAATGGGCAACTGCAGTCTTAAACAAAGTACTCAGACCTCAACAAAGCAGGATGTGACAATTATTAGCTTTTCATTTGAGTCGTTGCCCCTTTTTTAAGGGGGGAAGAATTAAATATTCTTTAATGCCAGTTTCCCAAAATCAGTGCATTTTTCCTGTAGATTATATAGATCAACTTGTGCTGAAAAGAATCTACAGCCTGGAGATATAGGAAGCGGTTCTTTGTCAGTTTCCAATTTTCATTTTCTATTCCATCTTTTTGTGCTACACTGACAGAAAACCACAATTTTTTAGATCCTTAAAATATGAACAGATCAATATTATAAAGCTGCAATGCTCAAAGGCACAAATAAAATAAATCTTCATAGAATTTGGGGAGAAAAAGGAGAGCAAAGTGGTCCTCCGAAGTCAGATCATGACTCCAAAACGATGTTAACCCTTCTGCTCTCTGGACACTGTGTGATTTCTCACCATCTGCCTTTTAGCTCGATTTCAGCCCCTCAGACAGGACAGACACCTGATCCTGTCTGTGTCGACTGGACTCCTCTATAAATACAAAGTATAATGAATGAAGGCGATCTGCTTCATGAAATCAACAGGCGCTCCTCCACGGCCTGATAATGAGCAGCTGAGTTTACAGCAGTTCACCTGGTTTCCCGACCCTCCTCTCACCTCTGATTTATTCACCAAACCAGCTGTTCAGACGAGAGCGCTGTTAGCTCGTGCTTCAATCAGGGGAAATTGTGGTTTTTAATTACACATGTCACGGACGAACTGAGTAGCGTGTCAGTTTTGATCAACCTCATTTACATCTGCGTTTGAGGGGTTTAATCGATGCTGTTAGTCAGAGTGATTTATAATGAGGGTGTAGGTTATCGGTTCAGTGCCCCAGTCCAAGGACACTTCGACAGCACTCGTGGCTGTTGATGGACATGTTGACTATTGTGCAGATGAAACCTGTTATTTAACATTCTCTTTTCTCCATTCAACAGATTACAGAGGATGGTGTATGAATGTGAAACTTGGATTTCCTGATAATGCCCAAAAATTTAAATTTTAACCCAAATGTGTCATGGTTTTTTTTGTTTCTGTTTGACAGGTCGTTGAACTGATCTCAAGTGCCATCGGCGATGTAGTTCAAGGACTCTACTATGAGAATCACAATAATAATGAGGTAAAGCGTCTATTTCCCTTCTATTGTCTAACTTTGATGTGGGGCAGTAGAGCTAAACAACCTGTGAGAAGTGTTGGCAGAGTACATCAGACACAACGAAATAAAATATCCTGCAGTTAATTTGAAACCAACTTTTGAGTGATGAAAGAGTTGATGACTTGAGAATATAAATAGGAAGGAAAGGTAAATTCTTTGTATAAAACATTTTATATGAAATGGTAATTAAAAGCATAAAGGCTAGTGATATTCAGTATTTTTGTTATGGTCTGTATATGAAACAACCAGAACCAACAATGAACTGATCCTCCTAACTATGTATTGTCTGTGTATCCAAAGCATGATATATATTCTTCCTCTGTGCCAAAGAGCTTGATTCTTGTCATAAACATGAATGAGCCTAACCGTTGCACTGGCTGTTCCTATGTTCATTTTGAGTCAATTGCATATACACCATACCCCAAGGTACTGGAATGTCAAATTGTGATGACACGGGGGAAAGTGGCCCAACGCTGAGGGTGTGAAAGTGATTAAATTTTATTTAAAGATAACTATAAGAAGGCAGTACCATGAGAACCATGTTGTGGCTAGTAGCAGGGAACAGTAGAATGACTGCAGTAAACCTTAAATATCACACCTTTTTAGAAACATATTTTTTTCTCTTTAGATCAGGTATTCAGAAATGATTAACAGCTGTTAATTGTCCCCAATAAACACACTATTTACTGTTTGAGTAACAAACGCTTGAGGATGGCTCAACATCATGTGGTGGAGACTTTATTATCCAGATCAAACTCCAACGATGCCTACATCTGTGCAGAGATGTTCTATTTGACCTTGTTATACCTTTGGTGTTAATAATGTTTTATGTTGGACTCATTTGTTGGCATAAGAGAACATATTAAAAGTGTTTGCAGAGCTGTGGGACTGTTATTCCTGCTCTGGCTTGGCGTCCCTCTCCCAGCTTTCCTCGGTTCCAAATTACTGTAGAGCTTGTGGGAAATACTCTGTTGAATTGCTGTTACTCTCCAGTGCACAATCGGTTACACAGTGAAATCTGAAATCACAGAGCAAGGAGGGCTTGTTTGGATTGAGGTTCTCTGTCGGAAGTTTGAAACTGTACAGTGAGAGCTCAGGCCCATGGTGTCTCGGCCTCTGTTTGCTCTACAGGAGAATAGTCTCACCAATGGCATCGACGTGGCGACATGGGAGGAGCAGGCGTTCCTGTCCCACGGGGCACTGCTGGCCAAGAGCTGTCAAGCTGCGATGGAGCTCGCCAATCACGACAAGGAGTCCCAAAGATTGGCGTATAAGTACGGGAAGCACCTTTCGCTAGGCCACAAGGTAAGTCTAATCTGAGCAACCCACCCACCACACAGCCAGGGAAGTCAGTCTTTGGAGGATAAATCAGTGAGGGTCAGGTGCACCACCAGTGGGCTACTTGTTGAGGTAATGGCAGTTGGATGTCATAGTAAGAAGCTGACTGCTGATAAAGATGTCTTCAAGCCATGAGTAATGAGATAATAATATATATTAGACCTGCTTTGGTCATTTTACATGAAACATTTATCCATTTGTGTTCCTGTACTTGCTCTTGTCACTGGGTTTAAGTGGGTGGAGATCATTTGAAAAACTTGTCACGAACAACAATTTTACATCAAAGCTTCATGACAGTTGTGGGGTCGTTTGATCAGCCCTCACACATTATGAAACAAATTAGCTGCCTGACAGAGGATGCAGTCCCTTGATGTGGTCCCCGTTTTTTGGAGTGAAATGTCGAGACACAATTTGACTCTGTGGTGGCAAAACATGTAATACAAGACATCAGAAACTCCTGTAGGCTAACTAAACACTTTTAGACCAGATTAAATCTAAAAGATACGTTATGAACAAACTCACTAGCCGAGCAACATTAAGGCTATGAGCAGCCCATAATGCAACACTCTGTAGAAGCCAGCGTTCCACTGTAACTCTCTCCATTCAAAAACAAAAATGTGTGAGTGAATGTAGAAATGTCAGGTCTTTGAATATAATAACACTTTTTCAAATGTAATTTCCAGAAAGATATTGCCTATTCGGGCCAATATGGTACTAAAGATTTGAAAAAACAAATGTGGTACAGTCTGTGTCTGTACTGAGACTCTTTCTCTCCTGGCCACCGTACTCTTTCTTTCTTCTGTTTTTTTCTTATTTTAATTTTTAATTATTTTTTTTTTACTTGTCCCACTGATCTACAGTAAGGAGCAGTACAGACATTGTCCTTTTCTGCCTGGCTGAATAATTGGCCTTTTTTAAGTTTAACAATATTATTACGTCTTTTGAAGAAAACACTTCACACTGTAGCTGAAACAAATAATGATGGAAGAGGATATGGGGATACATATTTTTTGGATACTTTCCTTTCAGTGCATTAAATTTAAGTGTCTTCATATTCTCACATCTGAGACAAACATAAAAATGTGGGATGGGGAAAAAAGAAGGGAGGTTGACTTGCACCAGGCTAAAATTGGTATGTTAATGCTGCACATAATGCAGATGCTGAAACATTTTCCAAGGTTCAGCTGAATCATCTTGGTGCTAGCCTCAAAGTAATTCATAATGGTCCCACTCTCAGTGCTGTGCTCCTGCTGTGGCTCCCTGTAGCTGCCTGTCTGCAGGCCTCAGCAGCTACAGGGAATCTCAGCATGGGTGGAAACAGAAATGAGGTCTTTGAAGGAGAACCATCCTCATCAGGCTAGCTGTGTGTTTCATGCTGCTCATTAACAGGGTCACTCAGCATGTAGGTAGGCTGAATGCACACTCACCTGTTTATATTTTCACCACTGGGTCTGTCTAATTGGTTTCAAAGTAGAATCTCAGCCTGATCAATGCCTGATTGACAAATGTGCTCTCTCTTCTGTAGCTGAACTCTGACCTCCAGCCGTTTGTGAAGAGCAGCGTGGGGGAGCCAGTGACGTTCTGTTTGAGCGCCGCCCCGGTGGTTTTCCACCGTCAGATCGTTGGCACGGAAAGATGGCTTCAACTGCTGCAACAGGTACGCTTGGTTAATGACACCACTGCAGCAGCTACATTCATTTTGTTTTGCTTTTTCTTTCAGTCACTTATAATTCTGTCCATGTTACATGCATAACTTGAACAGATGTCTTAGCTGAACTAGTGAAGTCTCAGAGACTTCTGGCAGTCTGTCCAAACAGAAATATCTCAACAACTACTGGATGGATTGTCATGAAATTTTCTATTCCTCAGGCACCACCATGAGGCTGACATGTTTGGTTTTAAATGTCTCAACAAGCATGGGTGGATCAACATAAAATTTGTGAATGGATGGTGCAACCTCAAAAACCACTTGATTTGTTAGTTTATGTATTCATTTTTTTCTGGCTTGTACCTCTCTCAATTCTTCATTTCATTAAAACCTTGCATCTTGAGGAAAAATCATGTATTGCATTAATGTGTGACGTACTGATTTAGCAGGATCTAATTGAAGGATTTTGTCAGGAGTTCTTGTCTTGACAAGTTCAGGTTATTTCTCCTTAGTGTAGTTTAGATGTTAAGTTGATTAACCCCCAAAATGAAATGATTTTAAGGTCTTTAATTTCATATTATTTTGCCTGTTTAAAAGTCAATAAAACATTTTGACACTAGTGTTAAGGCAACTTTTAAACTTGGGTAATTCCACTGCTAATCATCTTTTCTCTGTTCTCGGCAAGGCAAAAACTCAGAGAAACCAACTGGATTACTCAAAGGTAAGCCCACCGGTTTATGTATTCCTCTTTACAGAATCTGCCTCCTCAGCTATGAAGTCTGTACTTCACAATGTTACACAAATGCTGTGCTCCTACCAAATGTTAAAAAAAAACAAAAAAACAATTCTTTCATGGTTTTATCTTGTTGTTTTCACCTGTTTACTTCCTGCCACGGCAGCTGACAGAGCCATCAAAGAGAAACAGGACGTCTTTTCACTGTAACCTATATCAAAGTTGAGAAATGAGCTTTCCAAAGTCAATGTGTGAGGGAAGGGGGAGGCGATCGGGGTGCAAGAAGAGACCGAAGCTACAGAGGAGGGGTCTGATGGTGTTGGGGGGGGTTATCTGGTCCCGTCTGAAACCAGAGCAGGAAGGATTAGTTACTGAGGCCTATTTGTGGAGGAGACACTGAGGCTCTGAGACAGTGGCATTGTGAGAGAATCTCCTTCAGCAGACCTGTCGAGAAGGGGACATGGGGAGAAGTTTGAAAGGAAGGAGAGATGAGGGGACACGAGGAGGAAAGCTGAGAGCAGGACACAGGGAGGGATAACATTTTGGGGAAGAAAAAGAAAGACCTTGGGCCACAAGTGTAAAACTTTGCTTTGATTCAGCACAAAGATGGGAACAGGTAATTACAGGAACTTTGTGCACGTTCCTGGCATTTCCAAATTATGTACATGATGTAGAATGTCTTTTGAGCTCATTAAACTGTTAAATTATCAGAAAGGTTTGCAGAAGCTCTTTTGCATTCAGTGGATTAGTCTTTTATCCCCAATTAGAAAACATCCCTGAAAAGACACTTCTTAGTAAACAGGTATTCCAGTCCAGTCTGGTTAGAAGTGAATATTGTTTGATTAATTAATTTCATTCATATTTTGCACCAATAATATAAGAACATCTGACAACATGAAAGAAGTGAGGATGACTGCAGTCAGCTGTTGTCTTCCAGCAGCATTCACTGAGACATAATGGCCAGTCAAAGCACAATTTACTTTCAAATTTATATGTTTGATATAAACTAAATTAATATTAAACCCATTTCACTACTATACGACCATATACTCAAGAACTCACCTCTGCTGCACATGCTACCTACCAACCAGGTGACAGCAGTCAGTCTGTGCCTGTAAGCCTGGTTTAGTCCTAAGCATCGAAGTAAAACACCAGCACTGGCAGCAGTCTAGCTGATATATCAGCGTTCCTACATTAATGTTGAGATTCTAAAGATAGAAAAGACACAAATCTTTCTTACTGGTTGACCGCAGCCAACATGAGTTATATAAGTGATCGGCAGTTGTCGAGCCTGCTGGGAGGCTGGAAGCATGTGGAGCATTAGCTTACATACCATATCTCTTTAATAATATAATTTCTACGAGCATTTGTTTGGAGACCTAACGCACCTGTTGGACCACAGACTGAAGAAAATGAAAGCTTGAGTTTAATCAAAACTAGCAGTTACAGATGAAAATGACAACATAAATAAACAAGTTAGCCGATTCCTCTTGTCTCCACAATGCAAATCAACTGCCCGCTGTCTAACCGGAAGTGACTGTTGTCAGCTGGACATCACAGTGATTCGATCTATCATGACATCATGACAACCTGTCCTTTAGAAAATGCCGGTATGAAACAAAAATGGACTTTTGATAAAGGGAATTTTCAAATAAAAATGTCTATAATTTAATAATCAACATTTTGTACATTTTGTACATTGTAATGAACATTTTATAATAATGCACAGTTTCTTGGTTCATTCATGAATTTCAGTTTCATTTATTTATGATTATTTGTTTGTTTTTGTCAGATTTATTTATTTGAACACTTTGGGCAACATAAGTATTGACGCAAATGTCAGCATAATTAATTGTGGTCAAACACTTTCTGTATAGTTTAGTCAGTGAGTAAAAATGGCTTAATTTAAAAAAGGACAAGAACATTTTTAAGCAAAAATACTTTTCAATTATCCAAATCCTATTTTATTGAAAAATATCACAGCTGGAATACTTTGTGGAATTAATATGAATCTTCTAATTTGTTCTGAAATGCTACACCTGCATATTACTGAGATCAGAATGCACAAGATGGAGTTTGAAGCTGGAAAGAAAGAAGAATCAGGTTGAGTGCATGTAGAAATATCAAGGAGGTCAAATATATGAGATTTGACTACTGTAACATGCAAACTGAGGAGAATAGGGGGATATTTGGAGATGGGGGGAAGAATAAGTTTATACAGAACAAAACAAGGTTAATGCATCAAATGGTGAAGCAAAAAAAAAAAAAGAAGCAGCCAGGGTGATGCAGAGTTCGGCACCTGCATTTTTTTTAGAGAAGGAAGGCCTACGGGGCTTTCCACCTCTAGAATTCATGAGGTAAAATGCCCCCAGCAAAAAGATGTCCCAACACGCCAGCAGTAAGGCACAAGGAGACGCCCAAATTCACTCAGTCTGTATTCTTTAGCTGTTGGTTGGGGCTGACCTGACTTGATGTTTTCCACTTCCTCATGTATGAAACGTATATGTTGTGTGTGTAAGTCCCAGGCCCTGTATACACAGACACATGGACTTGAATTGTCAAATAGTTTTATTGAGATTCAAACAGGATTATACTGTAAGTCAAACCATTGAAGAATGTAATCACACTGTGAAAAACAAGGACAAGTGTTCTAAAACTGTTCTAAATGTTGGGTGGGCTAGAGATTTTTAATTCCCATGCTTTGCTCTTTGTTCAGTTTATGACCTGGATTGTTGCATAAAATGTCCTGTCCTGTGATCTGGTGCCATAATAAGTAAACTGAAAAGCAAGAGAGACGTGAGATGCCTGGTAGAACCTACAGATAAATACAACTCAGTGCAAAGGCGGTCTGCCAATTTTTTAAAATATAACTCACCATGATGAGCCTGAAATGTTTCCCTTGTAGTTAAATATGGTAAGCTGCCTCCAGCGGTACCAGGGGCAGCATGCAAATACATGATTGTGTTATACAACGGGTTTTCTGTAACTAAGAGAAATGCTCTGCTTCTGTACAATCCAGATATTACCCTCATTTTAAGAGTTCGCTAACTTTGCCTGTCTCGTCACAGTTTGTTGTGTTGACAGCTGGATTGTAACAAGAGTGACACTAACGTGACAAACTAACATGTGTTTTCATCCCTCGACAGCTTTTGGCAGCAGTTAAGTCGGAGAAAGGCGTGAGCTCGGCTGTGGACTTATGCTGTTACCATGGCAACAAGGCTCTGGAGGCCATCCAGGCTTTCCCCTCCTCCGAGGCTCGATCCGCCTTGGAGAACATCGCCTCTGCCATCACCAAAATTTGACCTGGACTCACACACTCACACACACTCACTTCAGCCTCTAAATGCTTGAAGTGTCTTTGTCTGCAGAGGCAACAGGATGAGAACCAGTGAACATTTGACATTTCAGAGACAAATGAACTTCTTATGAGCCAGGTGCTGGCTCATGTCAGGAGAAACTGCTCTGCTCTGTTGTGGATGACAGTGTGCATCAGAAATGCAGTGCCTGTATCCATAAATGGTCATCATTAAAAAAAGAATTAAAAACACATTACTTCAGCATCATGTCATGCGTTGTGTTGGCTCTAATACGTAACCCTCCTCTCCTGTGTGGAGGAAATATCACGCCAAGCTGCATTTTAAAACCTGGCACTTTATTGTTACCTTGCTTATCAGCAAAGGCACATACCAGGCAGAACGTAATTTAAGATGTTTTGAGGAATTGTTATTGTCATCTGGAAAATGTGCCATGAACGGCAAATGATGCACCAAGCAGCAACAAAATTTCATCTTTTAGATTCACCCAGGTTCACCCTGCTCATTACTGCACACCTCAGATGATGCTGAAATCATAGCTGCTGGATGTAGTGGGTGTTTGCCAAATTGAAGAGCAGCTCCAAACCAGTTGTGAAAATGTCTCAAAGTCGTGTTCTACCAGGTATGCACCTCTGCTGATAAGCACAGCTGCAAAAATATGTATTTTTTTTAATGGTATTTGGCATGAAATCCTTTCCTCGCAGAGGGAAATGGCAAGAATCAGGAGTAATGTCATCTATGTTGCCTTATTATGTCTGTCCCCATGCCTGTGTATGTGATCCAAGTCAACCCAGGGGCGGGGAAAGGTCACACAGCCTCTCCCCTTGGCCCAGCCAGCGAGCGCATTGAAGCTCCGCCAAGCAGTAATTATTAATGAAGAGACCTGAGCAAATGGACAGGAAATGCAGAGGTATTGATTGGGCCGGCTGCCCTGCTCTAAGCCGTACAGGCTGGCGCCAGCCTGGTGGCCTGTGGTTTCCCAGGCTGCTGTATGCAGAGGGGGGACAGCCAAGGTGTGAAACCAGGCCACCGCTGGCAGCTGTCTGTCACATCCAGGCCACACCTGAAGGACAGAGCACAGGAGACAGGACGGAGGGAAAAGAAGCAGACTGAGGGTACACAGCTAACAAAGAAGACAGTGTGTAGTTATAGCAGTGCATGTTGGTACCACATCAGAACATGTCCCTGAGACTTTGAGTATTTGCTGCCTGTTTTCCTCAAGATATGAGACTCCTCAATTCATCCTCCGTATCTCACCTGAAATATTTTCTACCATTTTTTTTAGGATTTGTTTGCAAAAATACACTAGATAAAGCTCCCATGAAAATGTATTACCTCACTGTGACATTTCGAGCACAAGCCCTTCTTTGGACATGAAACAAGTGTAGAGACACGCCTTACAAGTACCTGTACAGAGGGGTCACCAGACAGGTCATGTGACTACAAAAATAAGAAAAGAAATACATTATTACAGGACATTATAAATACTCTTGATATGTCCAATGAGACCTGTAAGTACAATTCATTTCATTTATTGATTTTTCTAAACCACCTAAATATACCGTAACAAGATCATCAGGTATGAAAAATGTCATATTATTATGGCCTTTTATGATGATTACAATTTATTATTTAAGAACTTTCATCATTTATTATTTAATCATCCATTTAGATGTTTTTTTTTGTTTTATAAGTAAAGGGGCAACAATTATTGTTTTCTTGTACAATCCAGGTTGTTTAATGATAATTAAGTTGATCTTGAACCTTGACCCTCATTCAGGTTCAGCTGTACGTCATGTATAGCGCTAAATTCAAATAATTAGCAAATGTTTGGATAACACACTAAACAAAGTTGGTGAACACAGTAAACATTATACCTGATAAAACATCAGCATGTTAGCACTGTCATTGTGAGCATGTAGGTATGCTGATGTTAGCGTTTGGCTCAAAGCACCTCTTTGCCCAAGCCCAAACACACAGAGCTCTTAAAGGAAAACTGTCTCGTGTAGGGTGTTAATGATAATTACCAGATCAGATACCCCAATAAGTAACATTTTTACAACATGGGGCAGAGCAGCAGTTGAGAGGAAAGAGACTCAGAGGGTGAAAAGTCCATGAGGAAGAAACAGAGTGGAGGGTGAGGGGGGGAGGAGAGATGATAGGATGTAAAAGAAGAAGGCTAGAGCTGAAGAGCAAGAGACGATGATGTGGAGTGAACTATTTCAAAAACAAGCTCCTGTCTGTTGCTGGGTTGTACGTCCACTTCCTCTACTGTTTTGGTTTCCGCTGTTTGGGCTTCCTGGGTACAGCGAGGTACAGCATGTGCCAGGGAAAGCCTCAGGCTCCTCATGAAATATTTATCCTCGCCGTGAGGAGACATGAGGAAAGTTACATGGAAAGTTAAAAGGACCAAACAAGGAGGGAGGCTGGGGCACTGCCAGAATGACAAATATAGTTACTAAACAGAACTTTTTCAAAAGATGATGTCTGGCCAAAGCAATGAAACTGTTGCATAGACACTCCCAGTAGAAATCAACCAGGCACTGCAGAACAGGATTTGATGGGATGAGTTTTTTTGTGTTTGGACTTCAAGAGGAAAACAGAGTTCTTCCAGTGGTAAAATTAAATGTTTAATTTATAACAGAAATGTAGCCTCTTTCCCTCCCTGACAACATTGCTACTGCCAGCATGAATCTTGGTATCTCCCGCGTAGCCCACATAAAGAGCAGAACGAGGAAGGAGAGAGTTTTGTCAGTTGTATGTCCTGCACAGCAGAAACCCGACTCTCCGTCTGCTTACAGTTTCCAATTTGAGAGTCTTGGGTGTCATGAAAGCAACAGTTGGCAAGACTGTAAGTTTACATGCAAAACATGAAGTGGGTAACAGCGGCCTGAGTGTGCCCCGGCCCAGACGATGAGTGGTGTAATTACAGCAGGGTCCATGGAGAGAGTCGGTCAGCACAGATGCCATTACACACTTGCATGTATGAAGTTGACAGAGAAGATGGTGCTCTTTGAATCTGCAAAAAAAAATAAAATTGCATCGGAAAGTGTTTTTTGTGGCAATATTCTGTAAATTTGGCCATTTTCATGTGACAATTTTCCATAATTCTAGTTTTTCTACCAAGTAGTTAATTCTTGCCAGGGTAAAAAGGCTGTGAAACAGCGTTTATGTAACCAGCAGATGCTACGATTCTTCACTGAAACCAGACATTAATAACTATATTTGACATTGAGTTGAGCCACCCACCTACTCAAAAGCACAGACAACTCTTTACATTCCAAAATGTTGCCTTTAAATAAGAATGTCTTCTTATACACTCCAAACTGTAGTATCTTCTACACTCTGAGAAAAACTGCTTCATGATAAGTGCTCTGGTGCACTCTCAGTACTCTGGAGAACCTTTTCATGCTTGAGAACCTTTTCTTGCTTTTAAGGGTCTTTGTGGAACTGAATGCAAAATAGAGAAAATACTTCTTTAAGTCAAACATTGCACAGAGCTTTGAGGAACCTTTTTATGTTAAAAGTACACATGCTACCATTTCCTTTTAAAATCATTTATCAGAACAACTTTTGCCTTGCCTTTTTAAAAAAAAAAAAAAAAATCCCTTTACTAATCAAAATTGGAAGAATTGTTTACACAATAAACCTTTATTAAATACTTATAAGCATTCATGACTGCAGACTTGATGACTTATAGGAATGTGAGTAACTTAATGAAACTTCTTTAATGGATTACCAACATTTATTACTGCATCCTTACCAAATGGAGAATAAATGCCTGGAAATGGGATATTTCTCAACCTGGCAACCAGCGCTTGTTCTGATTCAGATTGACTGACTGATCAGTAACTACTTATCAAGACTGATTTATTGACCATTAATAAAGCCATTAGTTACTACTTCTTAAGACTTTTTGAAGTGCTTATTAAAAAGTGGTCCTGGGATTACATTTATTTGTAGAATTAAAGTTTGTTTAACTACACACAGGCTCCTGGATGTACTGGGTGTTTGCCAAACTGAAGAGCAGCTTTAAACCAATGGTAAAAAATGTCTCAAAGTCATGTTCTACCAAGTATATCTTTAGTGATAACAGCAGCTGTAAAATAATGTCTTTTGTCAATTAGTTTGGTGTATTTTCTCTACACTGGGAGAAATGGCATGAATCAAAACTGTCATGTGTTGACTGGAAACTCAATTTAAAGGATAAGTTCACCATAAAAATGAAAATTCAGTCACTATCAACTTACCTTGATGCAGATGGAAAGTCAGGAGAAGTTTAGTAGTCCACAAAACAATCTTAGAGCTTCACTTTAAGTAGATGACAATTTCAATCATATTCCCAAAATGTTTACATCACAAGCGTTTTTGTTCAGTTTACAGTTGTCTGATAATCTTTGTACTGCTGCTTCGATCTCCACACTTATATGTATGGATGTCAAATTACTAGAGTTCAAAGACAGTCAGGTAAGTGTCTCACATGTACATAACTGTGATGAGCTGATGCCTCGCCATGGTGTTTCCCTGCCTCCCATTCTTGTGCACGCTGAGATCAATTCCCAGCAGCCCCCGTGACCCTATTAGGAATAAGTCAGTATGTAAAATGAATGAATATGAGTGATATTAGAACCTCCATTTGTCTTCTTGTGAATGGCCTATCCGTAAACACCTGCTAATCTCATCATATAGCTGACGGTGATGGATGAAAGTCATTCTCCTGCGATGAGAACAGTATGGCTGATTGGCCTCCGCGACACAGACGAGCATATTGGCCAAAAATGACACTTTAACGAGCTCTTCCCGGTGTTAAGTGCTGCACGCCGGCCCCTCGTCGCAAGCCGTCGCCTGGCTGACCCCGGGCCGTGCTTCCCCCTGCACAGGGCCTGCTCGCTTCATTGGCTGACAGATCAGACTGCCATGGAGACAGCTCATTAGTCGAATAATGAGAACCACACCAGCCACACGTTGTCTTGTTATATCATCTCACTATCAACGTATTTGTGGCTGGGAACAGAACATTGGGTGCTAGTGTGTGCATGAAATAGCCAATGATTAAGATAGAATTATGGCACTGTGAGGTCTTTGGTTCATCTCTCACTGACTGAAATCTCTGTCCATCACAAGAAACCAGCTTACCAGCTCCGCTTAATGGCTGCTGCCTCTTACAAGTCCAAATTTCCCTCCGCTGCAACCATATGGTAAAGCTCCATATGATTGCCTTCTCTTACCCATCATTTGACTTTCAGCTGCCAGCAGCTCCAAGTTAATATATTTCACAGCTATGCATTTTTTAAAGCTTTGACCCCCAAATCGTTGAATGTGGGATGCCACATGATATTGTGATTACTGATGTACAGACGGTCAGTTGTAATTTGAGGATATTTGTAGCCAGAGTGGATGAACAGACAAAATCCCTAACATCAGAGCCTCTTGTGCACACACTAGTCTATGGTTATCCGTGTGTTTTTCTCAGCTCAGCAAGAGTAAAGTTGGTAACACTTTATTTGAAGGGGTGTGGATAGACTGACACAACACCATCAAAACCACAAATATGACACCTGTTGTGACCATGAAGGAGTCTTAATACATGTTTGTGACTGTTGAAGTGTCACTGGGTCAGTTACGTCACTTTTAATCCAAAGTTGACATTAACCAAGACAACATAATGTTGTGTTTTACTGTATATATAGACATGTAAATCATGTCACAGCCAGAAGTACAACAGAATGGAATAATAATTGTCTTTGATGTAGCATTTAACGTTCACTACCTCAATTTAAAGGATAATTACACCAAAAAATGAAAATTCAGTCATAATTTCCTCATGCAGATAGAAAGTTGATGAAGATGAAGTTTCGACTAAAAGTTCCACAAAACATCTCTGGAGCTTCACAGGAAAACAGCATTACAGCATTCTCCTTAACAACTGAAGTAGATGGGGACTTGTTTTCAGACATAAAAAAACATAAAAATGGTTCCATACAGCTAGTCGAGCATAATTCAAGTCTCGAGAAACCCTGAGATTGAAGAGATTTGTTTGAAAAGACATTATTTACACCCTCTGTGCACAGTCGAGCTTGTGCACCCACTACAGACAGGGTGTGTGCTAACACTTTTAGCTGTTTAGAGGAAGGGGAGGCTCCAGAAATGTTTTGTGGACCACGCAACTCCAACTACTCTGCATGGTGATGAGTAGATAATGACTGATTTTTCTTTTTTGGGTGAACTTATCCTTTAAGTAAATAATTGCATGGAGGAAGATGGAGACATCAGTGAAGTCAGTCCTCAGGAGACAATCAACCTCAGATGCATACAACCAAAACAGTAGAAAATATTTAAGCCAAGAATGTTATCCAGATACAGTGACAGAAAACATTTGTCAGCATAAAAGATGTGATTTGTAAGAAAAATGTGTGGTTTATGAATAAAAATAATGTTTTCTCCATGTAATAAAATGTGTGTTTAGGCACGTGTGCCAACTTGAAACTGCTGATATCCTCGAGGTTTACATGCAGCCCAGAAGCTCAAGGTTGACACATTGTTCTTTACAGCAGACAGGTTATGATCACGGCTCGTTCTCATGTTATTACAGTCTCTATCCACTTGAGGGCGATGTCGCCCATATAATTTGTGCTCTGTAGCTCAGGGTGAACAGAGATTATCCCTGAAAACAAGAGGTTTCACTCCTACCTACTTCTTTTTTTGCTTCACTGTACAATTCTTATGACTAGAGACAGTATAAAACTAAGACGGCTACTTATTGGGACGATTAAATCTTAATTTAAACAAATACATATATAAATTGTTTATATGCATATAATATATTTTTTAAATTGTTTTTTGGTATTCCTGTTCTGCATATGCATAGTTACCTGATGTTGAATATTGACCATAAATGACGGTCTTGAATAACTTGAAAATCTTAGTCGATCAGTGTATGTTTTCTTATCATTGACATAAATTAAGAACTAATAAAAGTTGCTCTATTATACTGTAGCTTGTTTCATAATTCTAGGTCTGTAACTCCATGCATCAGGCTAAATATGTTGCTTTTTGATGAAGCCATTATAAATCAACACAATGTGAATTAATGGGCTGTTTCTCTCCACTACTCAGCACCAATAACCAACTCTAGCTGATAAGAAATACACCACAATTGCAACTCTTTTGATGTTCTGTAGCACAGTTATTAACAATATACTGCATTTCAAAGGAATAGTTAGTTGGCTCTATAAATATTATAAAGACACAATAATATACAGAATAATACCATATGGTATTGCTCATAATTTATTTAACTGTGCCAACAAACCTCTGGAGCCAATCAGTATTCAGTTTAAGTCTTCACTAAAAACTATTCTTGGACAAAAGTACATAAGAAGCCTATAATCAGCAGACTTTACATAAACTATGGAGAGAAAAGCACCCATTACTACAGGTGAAATGACCTGTGTCAATGCTATAATGTCATGTATAATCGGTATTAGATAACTATCACTGATGCATTAACATGTAAACAACATTGTAATGTTGGCCAAGGTGGTTCTAGCTATTTTATATACTGCTGGATGGTTTAATTTAGTTTACAACAATGCATCATACTTTTATTGTAGGTTTTCAAAATCTTAATCTACAACATACCAAGTAACTGTTGCTGTCAGATACATTTAGTGGAGTTAAAACTACATCTCTCGCTTAAATGTAAATAATTAAAATAGTCAAGCAGGCTGCAAACACTTGATTGTACTTCAGTATTATAGTAAATGTGCAAACTAACTTCCCAGTACTGATTTTACATATTGTATCAACAATAAACAGATGTGTGAATATGTATGTTTCTCTTGTTTGGTCATTTTAATATGTGATGCAGCGAAGCTACAAATTAAGAGCACTGTGGGTAAACAGGCCGAGCTGCCCAGTCCAGACACTCACGTGAGGCTCAACATAACGACAGCCGTGATGGGACACTTTTAAAAAGGGCGGCGTTATGACAGTACTAGTTCAACATCAGATTTGTGTCCATGTACACGGTTTTATTACTGTTATTGTATTTCGGATTATTTTTTCACTCCTCTCTCGCCACAGCTGTGCGGAAGTGACACAGCAGGCGCGCGCCCCGTCACGTCACGCGAGAAAGCGCAGAAGCCCAGCGAGAAAAAAAATATCAACAACAAGAACAACATTTAGCTGCAAATAAAGCGCCGCGATAGTCCGCAGACATGTCCAGCACATCGCTAACAGTCCTCAAGGATTGCATGGACTCGTAAAGGTGAGCTCAAATCGTCGTCACGCGCGTTTACCGCTAATTTAACAAGAGTCAGAGCAGGAGGGGGACTCGTCCACGCAAACATTGCCGCGTCATTAAAATTCACAAACAAAATGTTGCACAACTAAAGCGACGTTTGGATATCCACAATGACCCGCCGTGGTGTTAACGTGACAAGCTTGTGCCGAGGCTTCGGAAAGAGTTACATTCTCACAGCTGGTTTGTGTTTTGGTTCAAGGGTTCATGGGCGGAAGAATGAGGAAGTAGCTGCTTAATAAAGGCTGGAGGAGAGCTAGGAGGCAACTCTGTGCACGGTGGCATGCACAGTAGTCCCTAGCAAAAAATCTAGGCCTACCTACATTTAGGTTGTAAAGAAAACGAGTTGGCATTGCAACAGATTTGTTTTAGCAGTTTAACCAGCTTGGCAGCATACAAGAGCAAAGTGCCTGCAGCTGATCACATGCTGTTTATCATAACGGTAGCATACCAGCCACTACATGTTAATGTTAACTAAGGAATAGTTTGAAGTTTATAATATGCTCACACACCATCATTTGAAACGTACAGTATGTATGTGTTATTCGTTGATTGGTCCATCATGCATATATTAATAAAACCATCACTGATCCAGTGTCATAATTCCAAACCCTCTGATGTATTTTCTGTCCTTGGTTGAATTTATTTAGGTTCTGGAAATGCATGCTACTTAGTGCTGCAACTAAGATTATTTTTATTATCAGTTCATGTACAAGCTCTTTTACCGATGAACCATTCACCATCTATGAAAGATCAGCAAAGAGTGGAAAAGGCCCATTACAAGTTCCCAGACGCCATCGTGATTTTTTATTTTTTTGCTTTAAAATGAATGTTTCAGCTCAACTGTTGCATCATGTATGTTGTTTGTGATTTATTTTTGTAGGCTATGAATTCCCCTGAGCATGGAGAAGTTTCAGATGAAGCAATGCTTGAGAAAGGTAACTTCTGCAACCTGTATCTGTGCCTCTGCAACTGCAGAAATTCAACATAGCTTCAACATAAATTTATATTTATATTCAGACACAGGATTATTTAAAGTAGTTGGTTGATTTTTCAGACATATCTGGGTCAACTGCAACTTTTAAAAGGAAAATATCAGTATTGAAGTGGAAAAGAAACAAAAAGTCTGATCACGTATGCTGATCTTGAGGGATATTATGCTTTTGTAATATTGTTATTAACTTTCGTTTGTATTTACAAATGTACCAGAACACAAGCATGAAGAAGACGTCAAGGAGGAGATGGAGGACTTTGCTATTTGTGAGCCACCAGAAGGACTTGGAGGAGGATCTCCTGGGGCCACTGAGGCTGGTAAACGGTCATCTGCAGAGATGGGCCCTCACACAAACCAGTCCACTAGCAGCAAGAGAGTCAGAATCTCTGGCGAGGTAAGCTAACCTCACACTATTTTATCTAACTAAAAACATTGATATATAACACAAACAATTTGCTTATATTATTTGTTGTAGAGGACAACATGTCTCTTACAGTTATTTACTCTGTCTAGATGAGACGGCACTTGATAGATGAGAGCAGCAGACATGAGCCTCTTTGCCTCACCACAACCGGAGAGAAGAGGGATTATGTCCATCAGAAATCCAGAGTCTCCTACAGAAAGCCTCTCTTCAGCATCTCTCACAGGATCTCTGACAAGAGGAATACACCAAGCCTGGAGCAGCAGGCCAGTCATGGGTCTGGAAATCAGCTCAACTTCAGCAGCATCCTCTCATCCAAGAGCCTGAGCTCAGAGGAAAATGGCACATTGGAGACTTTCCCGACAGCAGAAACCTTAGGCCAAGCTTCATCGGCAGACTCTAGCCTTTATCCTCTGATTGAGAAAATGTTTCTCATTCTCAATACCCTTAATTCAAGCATGACACAGCTGCATAGCAAAGTGGACTTGCTGACCCTTGAGGTCATGCGAATAAAGAAGCAGATCAAACCAGCCGACATGGTGACGGAGTTCCAGCCTCCTCCTGAATATCTGCTAACAAGTGACGAATTGAATCAGCTGATGGAGCAGACATCCAGCGCCGGGGAGCTTGGTTGTCGGCTGCTAGTGCATCTCTTCCCAGAGCTGTTCAAAGCCAGGGAGTGCTCTCATGAATGCATGGCAAGCAAGAGAACACTGGAGTCGCTACATCTGCAGCTGATCCGTAACTACGTCGAGGTATGCTACCCCTCAGTCAAGAACAACAGCATCTGGCAGGAAGAATGTCTCCTTCAGATTAATGACTTGTTTAATCGCTTCTGGGCTCAGAGGGACATGGAGAGCGCTCGGCTGCTCAGGAAGCAGACAATCACAGGTGCTGGGATAAAGGCTGAGCATCCTCAAACCTATCGCTTCATTAATGAGCAGGGCCAGGAGGAGCATATCTCTTTAGATAACCAGCAGAGCAGCCTGCCTGTGTCAGACCTTGCTTTCAATACACAAGCCACAGAGGAGCTGGATGAGTTCTCTTCCCCTGAGGACTTTGTTATTTTTCTAATGCACCGTCTCTTCCCTGAGGTTTTTGAAGAGGGGAAAATGCCAGAAGGCTCGAGCAGTTTCAGTAGTGTTGGGCAGCTAATTCTGGACTCTGAGAAGATGGAAATAATAAGAAAGTACATGGAAGCTAATTTTCCTGATGTGCCTGAGGACAGCTGGCTTCAGGTGTGCATTCAGCACATGGAGGATGCACTCGAAGGTCCTCACAGTAATGGCAATGGCAGCGAACCTGACAATATCAATGATGAGGGCTATGACCTGGCCAGCCTTCCAGAAGAGGTTTCTATTATTAAGGTTCCAGAGGTGGGTGATTATGAAAGGCCCAGTCGCAAGTCTAAAAAGTCACTGCTGACACCTGTGGATTTTGACAATCTGGAGATTCCTCTTCCTGACTTTACTGTTCCCAACGAGTACCTCTTGTCCAGGGAGCAGCTGAAGAACAACTATGAATGTAGCTTGTCCATTGGGAACTTTGCTTCTCGGCTGCTGGTGCTCATGTTCCCCGAGCTCTTCACCCACGAGAATGCCCGGAAGCAGTACAACTGCAGTGGTTCTCTTGGTAAAAAACAGCTTGACCCTGTTCGTGTAAATCTGATCCGTCATTACGTGCAGTTGGTCTACCCTCGGGCCAAGAACGACAGAGTGTGGATGTTGGAATTTGTGGGCAAACTTGACGAGAGATGCAGGAGACGTGACACGGAGCAGAGAAGATCCTACCTGCAGCAACGCAAGGTGTATGGTCAGGAGTCAGAGCAGGACTTTCTTTGCCAGCTAAACCCGCTCAATCCAGATAGCATGAGGGAGGATCCTGATATTCCCACTTTACCCCCTGAGAAAAGTAGCAAAGACTTTTGTAAAATTCCCCTGGACGAACTGGCTGTATCCAAACCTGACTTCCCTGTACCTTCTGTCTACCTGCTCTCAGACACTGAGGTACGGGAAATTGTCCAGCAGAGTCTCTCTGTTGGGAACTTTGCTGCCCGCCTGTTGGTGCGCCTCTTCCCTGAGCTCTTTACCCAGGAGAACCTGCGGCTGCAGTACAACCATTCAGGAGCTTGCAACAAGAAGCAGCTAGATCCCGTTCGCCTCAGATTGATTCGTCACTATGTGGAAGCAGTGTATCCTGTGGATAAGATGGAGGAGGTGTGGCACTATGAATGCGTGCCAAGCATCGACGAACGCTGCCGGCGCCCTAATCGCAAGAAGTGTGACATTCTTAAGAAGGCTAAGAGGTCAAGCACTGTGTCCTAGTTACAGTAGTCTTCAGTTAGGCAACACGTTTTGTCACAAAAATAATTGCACAGTATATAAGCTGAAACCGCATTGTTGAACTTTTTACAAACTGTCCTCTGTAGGATGAAGCCAAGCTGTTATGAGTTTCTTCAGTACTATTCTTAGTCATATTTTACCTTTCGACTACAGCATTAGATGTTTATGTAGTCTTACTATTGTTGGATAAAGAATTAAAACTGCTTCTATTTATAAGCCAAAACTGTCATAGCTTATCTAACATACTTTGTTGATAAATGTTGTAGCCTTAAAAACAATAACAATGATAGTAGCTAATAGCATAGATCTCACTTATGCTCTAAGGATAGAAATGAATCACAATGATGTGATATTTCCATTGCAGTTACTGATGTAGCATTGTGCCACCACTGTTTTAATAACAATGTGCTTATGTTAAGCCTTCTTATAGAAGTTTATATTATAAAAACAATAACATGACAATGGATCATGATAACCTATTTCTAATAAAATCACAATAATAAATATGACATTTGATTGTACTGTATTACATATAATAGCTCTTAAGTGTTCCTGCTGGTGTATCCGTCTTATTTTATAAGATGCCCTTTTCAATCCTGAAAAGTTCTGTACTATGCAAAACATATATAGTGCTTGTACTCATCATTTTATATATTTCCCTCAATAAAACATGCAATTAGGATGAACAGAAAAATATGAGGAGTAACCCAAGATATCACAAAGTTCATGATTCAGATGAAACTTCATTCACGAATGTCATGTGCTCTTCATCAGCCAAGTCATCAGGACATGATTTTCAGATTTTCCAAACTTATGTGCACCCTTTATTTTGGGAGTCTCACAGCATATTGGGGAAAGATAAACACTCAAAATCTCCCACCTGACTGCTTCATGTTTACAACCACTGAGACCTTTTTTTTTTTCATTTTAGCCAGTGCTGTCGCTTTCATTGGCCAATGACACTACAGTCACCACTGTCCTACTTCAGTTCATGGCTTGAAGGCCTCATCCTTGGAAAGCTCTATACTTTTCCAGCGCCTTATGGAAACTTTGTGCTTTTCTGTGGTATTTGATTCGCCATATACCCTCCGGGGGATGACTCTCATCAGAGTCACTGTGTTTGTTTCTTTGTTTTCCGACAGTACCAGATCCAAGGTGTCGCCAACTTTCACCTGAATAAAAAACAGCAAATGAGGAATGAGACATAAGCTTAAAAGACACAAGTGGAAAGACTTAGAATTTCAGTTAGGAATCTGTCACATGCAATAAAACCTCACTTACCGTTTTACTTTTCTTGATCAGTTTCTGTCCATTTAGCCTGAGCTTGTTGTCATAGAAGGCGTCCTCTATTTTACTGTGAAAAGACAGAGGAAAGTTAGTCTACTGTGCCATTTTCCAAAAAGGGAAAGTGTTTTAAAAGCCCAGCAGTTTACAAGTTACATTTGAAATTGGTCATGAAGCAGAATTCCCCTAAATCAGTGCATTCCTCTGAAACTAAAAAAAAAAACCCTGCATCCTGTTCAGCTTGGACAGCATTTACTGGATGATATCTTATATTGTTTTGACTGGGAATTAAAATGTCTAGCCCTTGTTTCTTTCTGTTAAGCCAGCTATAAAGATATGACAGTGTTCAAATCTGTGAGAGCAGCCATCAGACAGTGACTTACTTGCGTGCAATGTCCAGGCCAGCTTTCATAATGACATCATAGCGAAATGACTGCACATATTTCTCCATGTCTTTATAATCCTTTGGTAGATTTGGGTTCTCATCCACCTCATCTTCATAATCACTGTCCTCAAGGTCTTTTTCGTCCTCATCTTCGTCCTCTTCCTCCTGTGCTGTCCTAGCAGCACCTTTCTTCTTCTTGTTGCTTTTAAACCTCAGATGATGGACAGACCATCCCCTGACAGCATCTCTGCCATGAAAAGCAGGCCTGTGACAGCCAAGTGTGGGGAACGCTGTGCAGCCCCACAGCTGCCGTGTGTGGATGGCCCTGGGACACCATTCAGTCTGCCCCAGTCCATATCCAGCAGCCAGCAGGTGGCGGGGGTTCAACCTTCCTAGTTGCCTCATGGCAAGTGCCTGCACCACCAAACTCTGCATGTTGGCGCTCAACCCAGTCACTAGAAAAACATGAAGAGTGGGGAATCAGTATGCTAAATTACTGATGTTGTTTTGAAAAATGTAAGTATAAAAGACAGTGTGTTGAAATTATTGTGGTATCAACAATATCAGTACCCAGATTAAAATAATTAATATGAATACATCATCAAAATTCAAGACTTCAGAATTACTGACAGAAATATTGCCATCAGGTGTCGTTGTAAATCACCTCTTAAAATGATTTGTCAGCGTCTGTTTACAAGAATAAACTGTCAAGCTCAATATTTTAGACTTGCTGTCACATAATGCCCTATTTTGCCATATAACTTCACGATTTATACCACTAATTAATTTATTAAATTAGAGACATGTGATGTCCGTTCATTGATTGCTTTGTTAGGTTAAGACTATTTGCATTATAAAATCTGCAACACTTTCCAACAAATCAAAATATACCAATTTCAAAATAAAAGCCTGGCTTTATTTTATAGCCACGAATTGTGTCGCTAATGCAGTAGCTTTTAACATGAATGTTGAACTAATTATTCTGTAAAATGAAAAGAAAGAAATGACAGAAAGAGAGCCACAAACTGGAGCTCTACTGTTAAATGTTAAATTGCGTTTTTTGATCTTCCGGAAGTGATGTGTTTATGTCTGCATTTGAGCAACAAACATTTATGCTAGGATAAGGCCTCCCAGTTGAGGAATATCGTTCTTTTTCTTTTATTGTTAGCTGCTGTATACCTTTTCGTGTTAATTTAATGTAATACCTGTCTATGCTTGACTGCCATTGACATTTTAGAGGCTTAAGTTGAAACCGAGCTGAAGCAGAGACAGCAGCTAGCTTAACTTTTCTCCTGTCAGCTCGTGGGCTCATTATTTCGATCCACTTGCGACCCACCACGAGCTTGCTAACAAACAAACACAGTATGCGCAGCCTTAGTTCGCTGCTAAATGCTAAATATGAAGTTGTTAACATGCTAATTATTATTTTGCAGTCCACTCACCTATGGAATAACCTCGCATTGCTTCTTACTGTACTTCTTCGCCACTTCTGACTGGGTCACTTTTGTACCAGCGTGATTGTGCTGCCATCTACCGTCCTGGAGGAGATTGACATCACTTGGCCAAGCTGATGAGATAACAGTAAACCACAGTTGGTTTTTGTGCGTTAATGTAAAACATTAACCGGGACATTCTTTTAAAATTGACTAACTCCACTACGAATTATTAGTACATTACAAAGGACATACTGCCCTGCATGTTTTAGATGTTTCCCTGCTTCAACTCACCTGATTCAAATGAGCTTACCATCAAGCTCTGCTGAAGCCTGATAACGACCCATTCACTTCAATCAGGTGTGTTGGGGCAGGGACATAGGGCAGGGGGCCCCTACGAACAGGACTGAAAAACACTGCTTTATACTATGGATTGACTGGTTATTGGATCTGATATTCATAATTTTTCTGATTATAGGCATCTGTGTTTTTATCTGATTGCTGATCAAATAATTTTATTTTTTTTTCTGATTCAGCACGCAGTCTGCAAAGTAACTAGTAACTCCAACTAAATGCACTGGAGTAAAAAGTACAATATTTGCCTCCAGAATGTAGTGGAGTAAAGTATAAAGTAATTAAATACAGCTAGTGACTGTATAAATATAAATATAAATACAAGTAAAATACAAGTAGGACTAACTCAAAATAGAACTTAAGTACAATAATTGAGTAAATGTACTGTTTTTTTCATACAGTGTAATCAGCTGTTTTTATAGTATGGAAAGACTAGAATTTGTTTTAATGTTAGCTGTCATCAAGGTAAATGGGTAAGCTTTTTGTAGTTTATTATTGTTATTATTGTGCCACTGTCAACATGATCATTTCCATTTCATTTTAAATATATTTTAACCAGTATTTTTAATATTTATCTGCAAGGGTTTTTGAAAAAGATTTTCAAGTAAAAGTGAGACACCGCAGAAAGTTAAAATGAATATGGGCCTTTTCCATTGTACACATTTTGACTTGTCATAGTAGGAAACACACAGGTGTTACTAATAAGATTGATAAATGGCTCTGTTCCACTCAGGTGTCCCAGTATTTTATTATTTACACATTTGCTTTTCCTACTGTGACATGCCAAAATGTCTGTGAAAAATATTCATTGGTGTTCATGAAGCAGCTCCTACAGTAAACACACTCCTCACCCAGATTTTCCCAGCGACTCTGAGGATCCAAGCCAGCAACCTGTTTCAAATATACAAAGGTTTGCCCCAGACATTTATTGCAACTTTTATTCTTCCAGCATAAGATAAATTTAAATACATATTTTAAAAGGTAATCAAGTGATTTATACAGCCCATTTGATTATATTGATGACAAGAACATTTTAAACATTTTACAAGAAGCTTTCATTGGTCGTGTGTTGTTTTATGTCTGAGCAGTTAAGTAGTTGTCAATATATCAGTGTGAATACTTTATTACTTTAAGGGAATTTACATCAACATTCAGCTTCACTACAATTCATAATGTCTAGTGTCACTTCAAGTGCATAATACTGGTGTCACTAAGTTATTGAAAACAATGTAAAAACACAAGATGTTATTTGCTAGGATGCATACAATAAGTTCCTGTTAGATGTTATAAAATAGTCAGCGTTATAAAATTTGTTTGATGTCCATGTGAAACCCTAAGTGCATTTACATCCTTGCATATACTGCCTTTAAACTCTACTCGAAAGAGTCAGAGATCCTCTACATACATCAAATGTCGACATCCAAAGTCTGTTCAGGAAACATGGCGACATGTTGGTATGTGCTGTGCTCTTTCACTCTGAGCATATATAGTACACACTGGACAGCGAAATCACCATTTTACAAATGAAAAATGGAGCATTACTCCTTTACCACAGACACATAATGGACATATACTACAGAATATCATATATGCTGGTGGTTTACATTCAGGTATGTTTCATGATTTTTAACACATTGTCTTAGCAGAAGGGACTCATGCAAATTTGAGCGTGGATTTAATGACCTTATGATCTGTTTGCAGTTATAATGGTTGTGACTGATGTCACATTCACCTGTTCAAATCTATTGTTATTTTATTGTAAACCTGTCCCAGTCTTTCCTGACCCCGAGATTAATGTAATGACATGTATGTGTGTTGGTACCACAGTAGTTGCGGGTTTGCAGTGGCAGTATAGAAAAAAGTCACATTCAAGACTAAATGTACTTAATTGATCATGGACATTAAACTTTTCATAATGTGGCTAATACGACTAGACAGTGTTATTTGACAATTTCCAATTTCTGGGTCAGTCAAGACAAATCGTGCATCAAGTGTTAAAGCAAAAACCTACAACAGTTTCATAATGTTAAGCAGAACAATGCTCTGATTCCGTTTAGCGGTTTCTAGTGCTGCAACGATTAATCGATTAATCATTAATTGATTTGTTTTCAGCCATTAAATTAATTGCCAGCAATTTTGATGATGGTTTAATTGATCTGAATACTTTTTTAAGATAAAAAAGTCAATATTCTCTGATGATTGAATATTTTCTCTTATTTTTTTACCACTCTATGAAAGTACATTGAAACCTTTTGGGTATTAGACAAAACAGGTCATTTGAGGACATGATTTTTCACCATTTCTGATGTTTTACAGACCAAAAACTACTCGATTATTTGAAAAAATAATCAACAGAATAATCAATAATGAAAGTAATAGTTAGTTGTAGCCCTAATGGTTTCTTATTTCCTTGTGGACCCCCAAAATATGAAGATGTGGCATCATATTGAGATAATTCCAACATGTACAGTGAAGGTTTATAGGACAAAATGCTTTAAAAACATCAACTGTAAACATCAGGCTTAAGTGTCAGTCCATCAATATCCAAAAGAAAGGTGTGTTTCTCTCTGGAGCTGCCATATAGCACCAACAGTCAACAGTCGAACATGGAGATATCCATTGTAGAAGAAGCACATCATTAAACCACATTCTCCATCACATAGTTGCCTCAATAGACCAGAATGCAATGCAGCCACAATACAGGTTTGTTACTATCTTTATGTCACTTTCCACCAAGACATAAAACCCACAGCTGAAAATAAGTTTATAGCTGTTTTTTTGCAATTGTCAAAGGCATTCTGGGAAATGCAGAAAGCCTCTCACTGAAGTAGAGATAGATTAGGCATGTTGATTTAAAAAAATGTAGGTACAAGAATGAAGTAAAATTACAACACTTCACATAAGTAATGAAAATGTTCAAACATCAAAAATTGGTATAACGGCAAGTGAGAGTATCTGAGAGCTCATGTGTTTCTTCTGGATCAGAGGTTTCCATATTGACCAATGTAACATTGTGATATGCATAAGCGCAACTGGATTGATATTCCTCCTTTTACTATTTCACTTGAGAAGATGGTATCTATTTTCACAGTTATTGCAGTGATTAGAAGTAGGTTAATATTGTAAATACCTTCTTGCCATTCCTTATGGTGAAACAAAATCTCCATCTTGGTCAGCTCTGATGTTTTTATGATTTCGAGATTTCACTGAATGAATGAGATGTTTCAACCTGCCCATCCTTTCCGTGGCCTCTGAAAAGGTCTTGTGAGGTAACTTCATTTTCAGTTTCATATGTACGATACATATGAGAGCTATGGCAATGATGTACAGTGTAACAGTCCTTGTCTGCTTGGTTTTCATTGTAAGCCAGACAGATACCAGTTTGGTGTCTGTTCATGAACTACTACTCTGCTCACTTTAATCACTGTTATTGCTTTGGTGATTCACACATTCATTTGTTTCAGATAGTATGACAACACAGCATGAATCTCACATTAAGACTTGGTTACTTTGTTTCTGGTGTCCAAAGTGTTTGTATGCTACAGAAATGCCACTGTGTGCTGTCAGTGACTGCATAGTCATAAGGAAGTCTCCACACAGGAGCCGTTTCTGTGGAAAGACCTGTGGTTGTGGCAATTCTCGCTGCAATGAACAATGAGCACTGGGTAGCAAAGTGCGTCCTCGTAGTCTGGGGGTCCCTCATCGTCTGTGGTGTGGCGCTCTGATAGGCAGCGGGTGTTTTCGCTGGGACTCTCCTGGTCATCCAAACTGCCGCTCCTCCAGAAGCAGCTGCGCTGGGAGCCATAGCGTCGCGCCAAGGAGAACCGACTGCCGCTGAAGGGGATGCGGGAGCTGGCACCAGTACAGATGCTGAGGGCGCTCCTGGAGAACACAGAGGAGCAGCTGATGGCTCTGTGGCAGCGCTCGCAATTCTGACGTAACCCGCTGAAGCTGGTGGGGCACTGGGCCAGGTCCATCAGGCCAGCCTCTGAGTAACTGGGCACCAGCTGCTGGTTGGACCGAATGTGCCACTCCAGTTCTGTACTGTCAATGGTGTTAACACGAGGGATACGGCGCCAATATGGCCGTTCATCACATGGGGTCACAGGGAGGTAATCATGCCCAAAGAGCTTCTCAACACGATAGTGGACATATGAAGTGTGATATTCTGTGAAGACTCTGAGAGGCCAGGAGAAAGTGAGGAATGAAGCGAACCAGAAGACATAGTGGGACAGATACCAGGGGTGGCGCTCTGGATCACACAGTACCATGACATACTCCTTCAGGTCAATGTTTTTCAGGTGCATGCCCTCCCTGGCTTCCATGTAGTCATCAAGACCCTCATTGTCAGTGAAAAACCGGGCTCGTTGTGTCAGGTAGGAATTCTCAGACTCAACGTTAGCAAAACTAAAGCACTTGGTGAACCGCATCTTTGTCAGAGCAGACTTCTCCAAGCCCAGCAGCTGTTTTGAAACATCTTTCACACCACAGTGACTGTAGTCAAATTCAGCTTCTGCCACATGGGTGTTGACACGTTCATGGTAAACCTGGGTACTGGTGTAAGCATCTCCATTGCGGTAACGTGTGACTTGTCGTGTTCGGCGAACATAGTGATAGCTGATGGCCTTCCACCAGATGCATGGTTTAGCTTGCTGCATCCTTTGGATGCGCTCACAGATGCCCTCCACATCCACTTTGTGCTGCAGCTCATTCTTCACATGACAGTGCCAGCATTCCACAAGATAGACCAGATAGAGCATGCCCAACAGGGCCAGAGGGATGTAGATATAGCCATCAGTGCAGGGGCTTTCATGGTACATCATGGATTTCACTTTTGAGGCACTGTCAAAGGTGAAGCGGGTCACCTTGGTGACATGACACCAAACCATCACTCCCATGCAGCCATACATGAGAATGGACAGGAGCAGGCATTTCCAAAAGCTCTCCCGGCATAGTGACTTGCTCAGAGACTGCTTCAGGGGTCTTTGCTGTTGAGTCAAAGCACACACAAAACAAAAGAGGAAAAAATGTTACCACATCATTTATTACCTACTTGCTGGTTGCACGTCTGACTTATCACTGCAACATCTTCTGCACATTTAGAATTTTCAACAGTATCTAATGAATGGGTCATACAACCATAGCAGTAACACTCTCACATTAGGGTTAATCAGTCTGCAAGCAGTGGATTGAAACAAAAGTTCTATCAGCTCTTTGGACATGATATATTTAACTGTTGGGGAGATATTAAAATGAAATCAGAGCTACTGGACCTCTACAGCAGATGATAAAAACAGGTGAAGATGCTAGCATTACCAAGCACGTGTCCAACCATCTTACTATGAAATATTAATGAAGGCTACAAGATCAAAAAAATGTGTGAACACAGGGAATCATTTGTAAGACCAAACCCTGGCTAATAATCCACCTGCAGTGTGTTACATCCTTCTCACTGTGCACATGGGTTCATTGAACCCTGCGTCAAGATATTACAAACACATCAGACCTCAAATGCATTTGCTCACATAAGGGATGGAAATCATACCTCCTCCCTGGTGTCCTCCTCGAAGACGGTGGTCGTGCTGCTTTCACTGGCCGTCGCAGCCGATGCTGGAGGGGACATGGTGCTGGCCAGCGATTGATAATAATGACAGGGCGTGGAGTAGGAAGAGGAAGAGATTTCACTACCTCGCTCTGCAGAGTCCCTCAAGCGAGACGAGCTACTTGTCAGACGGGCAAAACATCTGTCCCCATTTAGAGCAACTCCACCCAAAGAAAAGCCCGAGACGAGTCGACGGAGGCATGTTCATCTGTGAAACCCGAACGAAGGGGATCCTTCCGGTGGCTGAAAATTCAAGAAAAAGACGGAGGGGGTGTCTAGTGGAAAGCCCGCATCCTGCCTTCTACGGTGTAGCTGTCAGTGCCGCAGTAACATGATCGTGATTATTCTGTATTAGCCTGATAGTCCTGACAAAATGAACGTGCCCTGCCCCTCGGGCCCCGCGGGGTGTTTATCAGGAGGCGATGGTGCGGTGGGCGCTCCACAGAGAGCTGGCAGGTCCGCTGTCCATGGTGCTGACTGAGGCAGGTGTACGGTGAGATGCTGTTGCATAAATCTGTCACTTAAAGGGAAAGTCCACCCAAAATCTGACGCTCAAGACTGTGCAGGTCAGGTGATGCTGTGGCAGTGAAGATAATATCTTTACAAATACAAACGAGTGTTTTGCTAAGATCAGGTCCATTAACACTGATTCATATGGTTATGACTGAACCTGTCTGCTCTCATTGACATATTTTCTTACTGGTATGGCATGTAAAGTAATTTTATTGAATATAGAGTTCATGGGTCGTTTAATCAGAAAATATGTTATGAAAAATCAACAGTGTTCAATGAGTTGCTTCAATGTAAAGGAAAAAAACGTTTTTTGATTTTGGGGTAGATTTTCTCTTTTAAACCTGACAAAACAAAATGCCCAACCCACTGAACACAGTAATGTTATGGTAATATTATAATGTGATGGTAACTTGAAGGATAAGTTCACCCAAAAATGAAACATTTCTACTCACCCTCATGCCAGTGGACAGTCAGGTGAAAAGAACATTTGTGGAGCTTCACAGCAAAACAGCATTGCGGCATTCTTCACAACAACTGAAGTAGATGGGGACTTGTTTTAAAATGGGAAAAACAGCTGATAGAAATACATATACAAGTCTCCTGAAGCCCTGAGATCTTTATTTACACCCATGACATGCAGTTGAGCTAGTGCACCCACTGCAGACAGGATGTGTGCTAATGCTTTTAGCTTAGCAGCTACCATGAAGATTTCAGCTTAAAGATGGGTATAAATAATTTCCTTTCAAATCAATTTTGGATCTGAGGGCTTCCAGAGACTTGGATTATGTTGGGTGAGCTGTATGGAACCTTTTTATTTTGAGTTTTTTGCTGTGTGGCTCCAGAAATGTTTTGTGAACTACGACACTTCACCCGTATTTCCAAGAGGATTTCCAACAAGGAAGTAAATGAATAAATCTAGGAGCGTAAAAAGTACAATATTTGACTTTTAAATATGATAAATACAAGTATAAAGGATAACAGTAAAAAACATCATTAATAAATGGTGAATTTATAGTTAATTAAACTTCAGTTAATAGTTTGGTGATGCTCTGAGAGCAGTGCTTCACCATTTTGGAAAAAAATACCTCAAGAAATTAAGTTTCTCATCACGTCATCTAATAAAGAGGTTGTTAAACATTCAAGAGAAATAATTTCCCACCTCAGGATTGAAATCTTTATCATTATTAGGCATTTCTCTCTGGCAAAACCTCTATTTGAGTTCAACCCCGTCACAGACAACCTGTAGCCTGTTTGATCTGAAAAGATATGTAAAGAAATTCTTTTACTTTCTTATCATTTATATGTCCCTTGTTTTAGATCACCAATTCAAATTAGAAATATGATTTTATAATCCACACTGAACAACAATGAATTAGATTTTTATTTTTGTTAACAATATATCCTGAACAATCGAGCATTTAACAGGGTTGAACACTGTGATGGGGTTGAACGTGATAACCGAGTAATTCAGTATTTCAATATGACATGGATTTGTTTACTCTTTCCCACTGACACCATCCATTATAATTCATTATTTAACAGTCAATAAAGAAAATGGACATTCAATTTAGTTGAAATAAGGTTTATTCAAACTGATAATGAGCTGTAGAAAACAAACCAAACATACTGAAGCGTTCATTTTGAATTTCATCATTAGAATTAGAAGAGCAGGCCAAGAAGCTGTTTGGTGTATACATTGTCAACACCATCCGGTGCCCCCTTAGCATGACTGACCTCAAAAAAATTCCAAGAACCTGCCTTGAAGCTTCTTTTCTCCAGCTCAGTGCTATAAAGGAAAAATACTGGGTACAAGACCCATCACTGAAAAAGTGTTTCACAGAGACTTCTGGGTGTGTTGTTTGCAGGTGGTCCAGCACAGGGTTCAGGTGTTCCCATATAGCTGCCTGACTTTTGTGCTTCGATGGAGATATCGTGCTGAAGCAGGTCGGCTCTTGGTTCCCACCCACGTACAGAACCCCTGTATGGAGTGTAGCCTGCTGGTGAGAGGAAATTGTATATTTCAATTTCTTTTGCAGTACATGCATAAATGAATGAATGAATGAATGAATGAATGAATGAATGAATGAATGAATGACTGAATGAATGAATGAATGAATGAATATGATTAAAAAGCATTTTGGTGGTTTACTTAAATTGAAAAACTTTTAAGCGAGCCTCTGGGACTTAAAGGGCACCGATTTCAGAGAACCACCCAGTTATTTCACTATCACCAAACAATGAAATGCTTTATAAACAATTTATTAATTAATTGTAAAACTTTCTAAACTTTAAAATGACCATCCAAATAATGTTTATAAATGAACTAGACAGTATTTATTAACCATTTACAAAGTATTACAAACATCAGTTGCAATTTTACCATAAACTTATCAAGTGTTTCCATATAAAGTAGAATAAAATGCAAATAAGTAGTACAAGTTCCTCAAATTAGCACTCAACTACTTGAGTAAATGTACTTACTTTTCACCAGTGTTAGTTGATTATTATGTAAAATCATATCATCCTTCACTGTCAGCAGCCCAAACTCTAACTTTACAGGCTCCAGGAGAGGCTTGATCAAGAGAATACTTTAAAATCACTTTACAAAGTGTTTGTGCCTGAATGAAGCCTTAAGGGACACCTCAAGCATAAATATCACTTTCTCTCTATCTCTCTCTTTTCGGGTGAAATTAGCCCTTTTCATTTTAGGTGTTTGACAAAAACTGGAGTGAACTAGATAACAGCAGTGATCTACATTACTTTGTATTTGTTAATTTTCACATGAAAAATCTTGGAAGCTGTGGACTGCAGTATTTCATGGAGAAAACGACCTTTCCATTACAGCTTTTGGAATTAAATATGAATACCAACGCGTACATTAATAATGTTACACCATGTTAGACAGAATGTACACTTTTTTCAAAAACTTTTCTTATTATTTAATACATGTAACAAACAAAGCAGCAACAGAAAGCAGTGAGCCTACAACAAACATAAAATCTACTGCAATATTAGTATATGCACCTCTTTAAAGGAATGTTTAGGTAGTTACTATATATGTGGAATTATGGATAAGAAATATTATTCAGCACACTCAATCTAATACGAACATCATTTTTAAAAAAAAGTACTTAGAAAAACATGCATGTTCACATAATTCAGCTATATGCCCACAAGAAACTACTAAATATCAAAATCATATGAAATTCTGAGTCACAATTATACTTATTTAAAAAAAATACAAAAATCTTTTCAGAAACCCATTCAAAGTCTTAAAGTGAACTTACTTGTTTAGTTTCAACACCAGCCAAGTTCAGACACCAACCCAAAGCATCATCTGCTATCTTTCTCCAGGAAGTTATATTTTGATGCTTTAACTGCTCTGTTATAGATTTAGATATGGTTCATATGAGATGTTTCAAATGTTGATAAATGTAGGAAATTTAAAAACAATTTTATTTGCTTACAATAACATTACACAGAGTTATATAATACATCCTCATCAGGGAGATGAATCTGAATCATATAATGTGAACAGACTGGACCACTGTTATTCAGTTAGGCTGTAGTCATTTTAAAGTAGTTGTAAAAGAAGACACAGCAGAGTTTCTTTTAACCATCAGTTGGTTCAGTTAAGTGAGTCCTGGAGTAGGTCAAATTGCAAGACAATCTTCAGCCACAGGGCTATATCGTCTTGTTGACCACAGTGTGTGAAACTGCTACATACAAACTGTTTACTCCTTTTCCCAGGGTCTTCTTTTCTGATGACGAAGGGAACCCTTAAAGGGAAAGAGAGTAAAGGTTATGACAAGACAAGCACCATGACCTCACCAAGGTCAGTTCTGTGTACAGAGTAGAGCTCGAGATACTCGATTTCTGGAGCCGATGGCAATATTAGTGAATGTATGTATATTTCAGCCAAAATACATACATTTTTGAAATGATCCCTGAAATGTTGTCATTGAACACTTGTGACAAAGATATGTAACGTAGGCAGGATATTTTACAGTTTAACAATAATCCTTAATGTCTAAAGGACACCAGTGCACAGAAACAGTAAACTTAACTGGGAAATTGATAATCATGAATTATCCTAAGCATATTTTTTGCATTATAATATAAGATAAATGTTGGCACATATCAGACAATATGCTGATACCAATATATCTGAGATAAGCCAATATTGGCCGAAAATATCGACAAACTGATATATATTAGTCGGGCTCCAGTACAGAGATTCATAGTTCTTGATAATATTAAAATCTGAGATGGCCACTTGGAAAAAAAACAAAACACAACCAAAAAGATAACAAGAAAAAATGTTGAGCTACTTACAGAGTACATGTTGGAGAGGTTGTTGAAAAGCACTTGGCCTGCGCTCACTTTGTTCCTCACTCCTCGTATGGTCCCATTCTTGCTGCAGATATTGATCCGTTTGTTGCTGAACAGCATCTCTCTCTTGGCACTGGCGTACAAAAGCAGGTCATCAGGTTCACAGCCGTTCTCGTCCTGACCAGTTTCCACCAGTAGACCGTTCAGATGGCTGTTGGCCTCGCTGGTGGGAGGTGGGCTCCCCTGCTCTGCCTCTGGGCTGCTGGTGCAGTCTGAGTCCACAGAGTCCGACACAGAGCTGCACCAGGCCGTTTCATCCTTGAACACCTCCGCCAAGACCCGGCCGCTGTTGGCAGATGCTACTCTAAACCGGACTGTTTTCCCAGCCTTTTCTTTCTCCTGTTTCAGTTTTGGCCCCTCCATTGAAATACAAGAATGTCTTACATGTTTCACAGCCCATTCAGAAAAGCGAGACACGCTCTTTCAGCCTAAGCCATAGTGGTCTGCAATTATCAAACAATAATATCCCCATTGACGTGTCAAAATGAGCTGAAAATACCCTGAGTAGAAAAACTAGACACCCAAACTGTTAATAATAGATGAGCTTGTGCCATGGTAACAGCTAAAGCAGGCAAACAGTAAATTGATATTCCTATGTTCAATAATTGATCAAGGTTAGATTTCAAACAGCAGATAAACTAGAGACGTGAGAAGCTACTGAGGGGCGGGCAAGAAGTCAATCAGGAATGACTTGCGAATAAATGAATCCTTAATGAGTAATTCCTGAATAACTGTGAATTGAGTACTAAAGATAATGATAAGTTAATAAAACTGGGAGATATTATATTGATAAAACATTTGCTAATGATTAGTTCATAAATATCTGTGAATCAACATACTGACCACTTTCTTCATGAGTGGTTCCTGGTTAGTAATTACTTTATCACGAGTTACTCTTTTTGTGCCCCGTCAAGTAAAGTGAAATGTAATACTGAACAGTTACTAAGTCGTCCCTCATTATTTCATAATCATGACAAGTAGCTACTGAGGTTTTCCTGGAAGTTACCATTAGTTCCATAATAACAAACCAGAGAAAGCAGGACTCTTAAAAAAATATTTGAAACATTTATTCAGACCACATAAACATTCACATCTATGTCATATTCTGTAGCATTAGTGCTGCTGAAAACTTCTCGGTAATATGTTTCACTTTACTTGAAAGTGCACAAAAAAGAATAACTCATGGTTAAGTGATTAGTAATTCAGTTGTCACAGTTTGTGCCACATTACATACATTATCTAACATCTTCTGCACAAAGGAACCCATGGGATTTCTATGCCCCGACAAACTCTTGAACTGCTCCTGCATTTCAGCAAACAGAGCAGATGTTTTACTTTGTTATAGAAAGGAAAGATTCTTCCTCACCATGAAAGCCCATTTCATATTTTCATAGCAAAGTTACAAAAGGAATATGTGAAAAAGTCATTATTTCGCTCACAAAGAATTGGAGGTCCAGAGACATGTGTCTTTACTTAAGGATTTACTAAAGTATTCTGGGTTTTCTGTGATTTTAAATGTATTCTTGTATTGTATTTTTTTTTTATTACAGTTGAATAGGAAGACACCGTTTTGCCATCTGTTTGATCAGATCATTCAACTTTAGAACTCCAATAGCTGATGACCTAAAACTAATAATCTGTGCAAAATGAATGGTCGTGGTCAGTGTTTTGGTGGTACACTGGAAAATGTATATTGTACAGTCTGCAGCGGCTTTACATGCAATGACATCGCTGGTTTTTAATGACCCTGTCCCTGTTACTAAAATTAATATATCTCTAAAAACTTCAACAAGTTGATCCCTTTAATATACAGCTATGTGCATAAATCCCTTCATGACACCGTGCAGAAGCAACCTGCAAACCTGTAGTTGTCCCCCGAGCCTGTAGGGGGCAGTGATACTACTGCTGATTCACCACAACCACCAAAGAAGCCGGACGACCACACGTGCAGCACAGTGTCAACATGGGGAAAAGAAGGCAGAATAAACAGCTTTTCACAAATTTATCCAAGAAACAGAAGAAACACTTGAAGGAGTTTGGAGAGGAGCATCCATTCCATGATGTGTAAGCAGTACAACACACTCCGGCTTTTCTTAAAGGAACAATGAAGCTACTTTTATGTTAGCAAATTAGCTAAGTTACATTCAGCCCTGGTCACAGTGGGTAGCCTATGTTAGCTATAGTTATGTTCGTCAAATGTACATTTAATACTGTTCAAAAAGTATAGACACAGCTCCTTAAGACGAGAAGAAATGCAAACAGTAACGTTTTTGAACGTTTTGAAGGTACACACAGCAGATACACACATGCGTGCATTATCAATCTTAAACCCTGTGTTTTATCCATTACCCATCCTTGATATTGACTGTAAGCTGCATTGAGAATGTTAAACATGTAGATGTACTCGATTCAAAGGAAACAAGCCTTTGTCCAGATGAATGGATCTCTTCATGGGAACACATCTCCTTAGGTAACAGCATTTGGGTTATCTGTCATTAACAACTGTGTGTACGATACAGAGGAAAAGTTGATGCAGAGACACTCATTTTTACTGTAATGTTAGTAATTGGCGAGACCTATGACTTCCCTGCTCTGTATGTTCTGTTAAACACAGAGATGTCATCCTCTATATGAATCAGCAACATTGAACCGAGAAGCATGGTGATAAACCTGATGCTCATTTCTAGGATTTCTTAATTATTTCCGTCCTCAACACTTCCATGGGCATGCTTCCTCTATTAACCCCAACTCATACCCTAGTTGTCATGTGCAAAAAGCTCAGAGCTTTACTACGTACTCTAATATCAATAGGTCAATAAACAGCCCAGCCAGAGACCTTTGTTAGATTAGTCTCTGAAATAACTTTGCGTATTTTCAGCCAGCTTTGTATCACTACAATATTAGTACAATGTTAATGAAACTGAACAATGGTAAACATCCATCCATTTTGCTTGAACCCAAAGCCCCCACTCTTTTACTGGTAAAAATTTGTCAGTCTCTGGGGATTTTGCATCAATTACAGATTGCTGTTCCACAATTTGTATGCCTCCATCCACGGACACAAATAGTACAGTCGGATTGAGAGAGAGAGCCGACCCTTACCAAACTCCAATCAAACTGTCTAAACTAGGCAGTGCTGACAAACTATAAACCACAATTCTTTTACTACATTGTCTTATCTATCGCCTAAAATGTTTTCAGAAACATATTTTAGTGCATTGTTAAGCTGTGTATTGGTCCACGTGGCACAGTGTATTCTGGTTGTTGTAGGTTTTCTACCTTTTGAGCAAAAGGGAACACCAATGTACTTTTCTCTGTTTCCTCTGGTCCTGTAGCACCAATTATATATATATATATATATTAAAAAAAGGTTTGCATCTTTCTGCTGCGTAGACAGCCGAGTTTTATGCAAGGGCCATCTTTCCAGCAGTGAAGAAATTCTGCAAGATTCCAGTTCGTATTTTTCCAAAGCATGTTTGTTGTCTATGTAGCTACATTTCCCTATGTGTTTTTTTTTTTACAGAGTCGGTGCAGGACCTGAAAGAACTGAAATAGTTGAACTGGTGAGTAGCTCTGTACAACTCCTGATGGAACAAGTCATAAAGCCAAATTTATGCAATATGAGATTGATGATCAAATTGAAGGATGTTCTGTCCTCACCTGTGTAACAGCCAGCAAGCCCAGAACACTCTGATGTTGAGTCTGATGGGCTTGAAGAGGAAGAGGAGGAACCAGAGCAGAAAACAGCCTATCAGAAACTTCTTTCAACTCTCAGCCAACCAACCAGTAACGACCAGAGTGAAGAGGAGAGCACTGATAATGAAGAGGAGGAAGAAGAGGAGCTTCTTGGTGAAGGTGGGTTGTTTGTTGCCAGCATGCTGAGAACAGTAGAGACCAAAATATTGCAGTCAGCTGTATATGGTTGTGCTTTTTAATTTAGGAGACAACGATGGAGTTGGTGATGACAGTGAGAGTGGTGAGGAAGATGAAGGTAGAGAGGAAGAACCAGAGGATGCAGATGAGGCTCTGACTGAAGCAGTAGAAGGAGAGGAGAAAGAGCCCGGAGCAGAAGAGTTCATAGACAAGGAGAATGAGTCTCAGTTCTGTCTGGAGACCAACTTCATGGACGAAGGAGGACCAGAGGACACCAACAGCACTGCCGAGCATGAAAACGGCAAAGGTAAGAAAAAAAGTTCAAATTACAGTTTTTCTTATAGTTTTGTCAAATACATCCCCCAACATTCCTTACTTATAAGAGAATTAAGAGATGTTTTTTATGTCATTTTAGTTTCCAAATGTAAATTTCAGAATACGATTTGAATCAAGTGTTTTTTTTCTGTTTATGCAGACATGTTTTTACAGCATTTGGACACCGAACTTGTTGAAGAGGATGTGCAGAAGATCACATCTGGCAGCAAAGCCAAGGCTCAGATTACGGTATTACCGGACAAAATTGACCTGTTTTTTTGTTTGTTTTTTTTGTTTGTTTGTTTGTCTGTGTTGTTTATTTTTTCCAGTTTTTTCTTTCACTTGACTATCTTTGCTTTTTCCCGCATTTAGCGGCCAAAATTGGGCACTTTACTCTGCACCCATCCCCTGGAGAAGTTTGGATCCATCGGCCCACAGAAAGACACAAACCTTCCAGTTTTCCACAAACTTTTGGAGACTCGCTGGGAGGCTCTGAACCAGGCCTCAGATCCTAAGGGGGTTGCTGAAGAGATCAGCCCATTACAGCTAGAACTGCTAGCTCTTATGGGCTCCTACAAGGACCTCTATCACCCAGAAACTTGTCCTCTGAACCAGGGCCCTCAGGTTCGATCTGCATACTGCCTCCACATTCTCAACCATGTGCTGAAGGCCAACTCGCAGGTCCTGGCCCACAACGCACAGCTAAGAGAGCAGAAAACTCAGGCTAAGGCTGGAGCTGAGCCACAGGACGAGCCCAGAGACCAAGGAATCACCCGGCCCAAGGTAAAGTACTGAATATATTATATTTGGCTTAACAGAGCTCTTTTTAACATTTCTAAACATTACCACTATTTGTAGTAATATAGAAGCAATTAATTAATAGTTTGTCTTGTGAAGTACCCATTTTTGTCATTCAGTTGCAAATTGTGCCTGTTTTAGTCTCAAATACCAAGAGTACTTTGGTAGTAAATGAAATGTTAATGCTTTGGGTGCAAATTCGATGTTCTGTGCAGCTGTCTCAGGCTGGATCACACTTTAATACATATTATTTCATCTGGAATCTCTCTAGAATCCCCTAGGGTATTTATGTTGTCTGGTTAATTAATGCTATTGTGACGTTTCAAAATGCTTCCACTTAGCCATAAATGATCAAAACACAAAAATATTTTTCTTTCTGCTCTAGTGTAACGATTATTCTGAATGTGTCAGGTCCTGATTCTCGTTCCATTCCGAGGTGGAGCTCTGCGAGTCATCCAAACACTCATCAGCCTCCTGGAGACCAAAGGCAGGAAGATAGTGGTTAACAACAAGAAGAGGTTTAAGGAAGAGTTTGGGGAAGAGGCAGAAGACAAGCCGTCCAATCTGCAGAGACCAGACGATTACAGTGCCATCTTCTCAGGCAATGTGGATGATCACTTCAGGATAGGTACAGTTTAACAAACACAAGTCAACCCACTTTTGGATGACATCCTAAGTCTTTCTGTCTGAGACCTTGTCCTCTCTCCTCACCAGGCATCTCCATAGTGAGGAGCAGCATGCGTCTGTACTCCCCTTTTTACTCATCAGACATCATCATTGCGTCTCCGCTGGGCCTCCGTACGCTGCTGGGAGCAGAGGGAGAGAAAAAGAGAGACTTTGATTTTCTCTCCTCCATTGAGCTACTGGTGGTGGACCAGGCAGATGTCTTCCTCATGCAGAACTGGGAACACCTCTTGGTACACACACCTGTTCGACATGACCCGTGACTGGTCGATGGCACTTGTTCAGCAGAATGATGTTTTTTAACTGCTGAGAAGGAAGTGGCGCCATCTGCTGTTTAATAATATACATTTTTAAATATAAACTGTAGCATGTAGGTAGACACTTCTGGAGCTTTGGCAGAGTGTCTCAGGTTAAGATTTGACTTGTTTGTCATTATGAATTTTGATACTATTGCTGACTTACATAAAATCACATGGTCCATCCCTCTACAGCATGTGATGAAGCACATGAACCTACAGCCCCTGGACTCCCATGGAGTGGACTTCTCCAGGGTGAGGATGTGGAACCTGAACAACTGGGCCAAATACTACCGTCAGACGCTGGTGTTCAGCTCCATCCAGGACCCACAGATCAACAACATCCTCACCAAGCACTGTGCCAACTACCGTGGACAGGTACTGTACACACTATTATACCCACTCCTGGGACTGAGCATTCAGTACAGGCTGCGGTTTGGTCGTACACATGACTAAGAGGCAGAAATGATCTCACAGATGGAGTAAATCCTCAGTGGTTGGAGTGATAGCCACACTAAGTTGTTTACTGTGATCAGCTGGATATCCCAGAAAAGCTCTGGTTAGACTTTTTCAGATCAAGAGGGTAAACAAGCAGTTTATATCTTAACCAGGGTTTCTTCATTGCCATTTAATGGTGTGTTTTTTTTTATTAAAAGTAAATTCTCTGTCTATTTTTTGTCCCAGGTTGCCACTAAGAACATGCCAAAAACAGGTTCCATCTGCCAGGTGCTGGTTCAGCTGCCTCACGTGTTTCAGATGTTCTCCTCTGACAGCTTCATGGACCATGATGCTCGGTAAGGTCCTCCCAAAGGTGCCATTTGTCAACTCTCTAAGATAGACAAGGGGGTTTTAAATGCTTTGGGGGAAATATGATGTTGCCATTGATTCAGCGAGTTACAGCTTGAACACTGTTTGTTATTGTCTTTTATCTAAAAGCAGTACCTGTTTTACATCCAGGGTTACATTGCAGACGGCTATCACAGAAGAAAACCTACAAACGTGATGATTCTTAGGCAAATTCTGGAAATATACAGAGTACAGAGAGGCACTCACATGTGCTAACACATACAAAACAATGAACAAAGACGCTCAGATCATGTCATGCACAGAAGGAGTGTCACATCATCCTCTGTTCAGGACACCACTACTCCACTATATCTTTACATAGCAAATAATCGTTTGCAGTTAATGTTCCAAATACTATTTATTTAATCTTTAAACAATAATGTTCAGCTCCTTAATTTGAGTGCATCTCGTCCTGGGAGTTTAAGATTTGAGTTAACAAACTTGACTTATTCTACTTTTTCCTTTTGCATGAAAACATGCACTTACAGTATACAGTCCTCCTGAACGTATCCACATTTATATCTCTCACAGAATTTCTTATCCATGTTCAGATTATTTGGTTATATGGCTCTTTTTATCTGTTATACAAACCAGTAGATCACAATGTATACAACAGCTCAAGAGATCTTGAGAAATGGTTGTTTGATCCTGACAACATATAAAGCTGTTTTATCCCCGCTGTTCCCCACCCCACCTGTAGATTTCAGTTCTTTTTAGATAAAGTGCTGCCACAGTACAGGGACTCCATTATGTCCCACACTCTGATCTACATCCCGTCTTACTTCGACTACGTCCGGCTACGAAACCACATGAAGAAAGAGGAAATCAACTTTGCCAGCATCTGCGAGTACTCCAGCAAGTCGGAGGTGTCCAGAGCCAGGCACTTCTTCCAGAAAGGGGATAAACAGTTCCTGCTCTTCACTGAACGCTTCCACTTCTACAAGAGGTCAGTTCTGTTTAATGTTTCTTCAGGTGGTCCCTCATGTGTCGGGCTCGTTGTTTAATTTGAGGGGGATTTTGTCTTTTCCCCAAACAGTTAAAAGTACAGGGTCAGTCAGCTAGTAAAGCTGTCTAAAGCTGGTTGTTCAGTGGATCAAACATACTTTACAACCACAGGAGTTTTACTTTAACCACTGAATGTGATGAGTATTCTCTTGATGTTGATTGAGTCACTACCATGCCATAAACAGTCAAGGGTTTAAAGATGGTGATCTTTATTACCTTTTAAGTAATAAAAAGGTAGAGTTAAAGAGTTAACGTATCACCAATTGCTATAGCACATGGAGGAGACGGTTGTGATCCTTTTTACAAAGTTCAAAAGTTAGACCTCAGATTTCAGCTGTTTATTTGTAAAGAGTCATGCCCTTCTCTGTAGTTTATTAATGTCACCACAAGATGAAATCATATTTTAACTTCTATTATGTAGCCTATTTTAAAAAAAAAAAAAAAAGAATAACAGAGATATATTTGTAATTTAACTAAAATTGCACTTCAAACAATAATGTAATTTGTCATACTTTTCGAAAGGTCTGCTAATAGAATAATGATTACACTAGCAACAACACCTTGGTTAATTTCCATTGTATGTACAGATACTGGTAGAAGTAGTAGTGGTAGTACCGGCAGTGTGTCAGGAATGATTATATACGACTGGAAGTACTAAATAAAATGTGATAAGATAATAAATATCTTTATCGTCCCCACTGGTTTCCCATCATACTTCATTCTCTGCCTGGCTAATATGTTTGTGTAACAGGTATAGCATTTTATGTAATAAGAACATTGTCTTGAGCCCTGGAGAAACCCTGATCTGTGACTTCTTTTATTAAGGTACACCATCAAAGGGATCCAGAACCTGATATTTTATGGATTGCCCTCCTTCCCCCACTTCTACAGCGAGGTGTGTAATATGCTGGCAGCGGGGGGTCAGGGGGAGGAGGCCAGCTGGACCTGCACTGCCCTTTACTCCCGCTATGATGCCCACAAGCTAGCCGCCATCACCGGAGCCCAGCGAGCTGGACAGATGCTGCACTCCAACAAGACTGTTCACCTCTTTATTACAGGAGGGGAGGATAAAGCCTCCTGATGAAGTGGAGTGCCATCACATCAGAGAAGTGTGCCACTTCAAAAAGCAGAATATGCTTTCCATTATATTTGGACAGTGTTACATTCACTCGTACATGTACCAAGGAATATGTTAATGGTTGAAAACATGTTTATCGGCTTTGTTTTATGGGTTGTAGATGGAAGCCATCCAGAAACAATAAGCCACAAAGTGAAGAGATCACAAAACACTGTATGGTTTTGTAAACATGATCACTGTGTTGTAAAAATATCACTCACTAGTTGGATGTGCGTTTACAGATTCAGAATACAGTATGGATATTTTACAATTTGATTATCTTGCCTATTTTTTTTAAGTTAATTTTTGTACCAATATCAGTTTGTATGGTGGTGTAACCAATACAAAATTGTCGAAAGTTGATCAAGAATGTGTTGCCCTTGTTTTTCTGTTCAATATTTTAGGAATTATTAGCCAGAAGGCTTAAAAGTAGTGCTTCTGTGTATGAGTGTGTGGGTATGAAACACAAACGAAGAACAATGTCACTTGATAGACTAGCAGAAGAGTGTGAGAGGATCTAACAGGTCTGATTTAAGACTTCTGAGTCCTGCTTACTCAGGTGTACTGCATCTCTGACCTCATGCTACAAAAGAAAGGAGCACAGCTGACAAAGATATGACCTACACTGCGTACACTGTTCAACAAAGTTAGAAAGCCAAACAGGCTCATATAAATACAATCAGTAGTATGACCAACCCACATAATTATTAACTCCATGAGTTGCTGCAAGAGTGACTTTTGCCACAGACTTGCAGTGTTTTGTGCACAGGCAGAGGTGTCAGAAATCAGACAGGCTGTGACTATGGATGACAAGACACAGAAACTCAACCTGAAGCGGGAAGTAGGGCTGTTGGGAGCCGTGTCCCTCATTGCAGGGACAATGATTGGAGCTGGAATCTTCATGACCCCGCAGACAGTGCTCTATTCCATCGGCAGCCCCGGAGCCAGCTTGGTGGTGTGGGCTGCCTGTGGTGTACTGGTGATAATGGTGTCTTTCTGCTACGTTGAGCTGGGCACTGTTATAAGAGAATCAGGTGGGGAGTACATCTACATCCTCAGGACTTCAAGTCCAGTCCTCGCCTTCATGTTAATCTTCAGCTCTGTGACATTTGTGAGACCTGCTGGTGTTGCTGGCCTGGCGCTGGGTTTTGCTCAGTATGTCGTGGCTCCTTTCTACCCAGACTGCCCCCCTCCGATGCTGCTGGTGAAGTGCATGGCTGCAGCATCAATTCTAGTGCTGGCTGTTGTGAACTGCCTGAATGTTCGCCTTTCCATGTCAGTCCAAGTGTTTTTTATGGTGGCCAAAGTTCTGTCCCTGGCAGTCATCGTAATTGGAGGTGTGGTGATGCTTGTCAGAGGGCACACTGAAAACTTTGAAGACTCCTTTGAGAACACAAATGTAGGAATAAATCCAATTGGCATTGCTTTCTACCAGGGACTGTGGTCCTATGATGGCTGGAATAATCTCAATTATGTTACCGAAGAGTTGAAACGCCCAGAGGTAAGTGAACAGGTGTTTTGGGTTTTATTGCACTGCAGGTTATTTGGTTGGACCGATTACACAGTCTATGTCACAGTGACACTGACCTTCTGCCCAATGATCACCATAAAGAAATAAAATAATAAATGTTTTTTTCCGAGGTGAAAAACTAAGTGCTATTCAATGAATGTTCAAACGTTTATCTCCACTGCCAACATGACTTGGTACAGTACACAGGACATGAGCAAAGAACAGGGGAGTCTGCAAATATGTTGCATCCAGATGACAACTAAAATGAAAATAATAACTATAACTAACTATAACTATAATAAAAATAATTATATTTGGCACCTGTGTGTCTGAAAAAAAAAGAAAAAGCAATACCAAACCTACTTTCCTCAGTGACATCAAATTCACAACTGCTACTGAAAGTGTTGAAGTTGCCAAATCAAACAAACCACTTTTAACTGTACCATCTCATATCTTGTACCAATAGGTAACACTTCATATCCCATGGCTCTGGCTACCAGTTAAACATTTCTGGGAAGAGAAATATTTCATCCTTAGTTGTAGCCTTAACTTTTGTCACAAAAACAAAATCCTAAATGGCAATGTAAGCATGTAGCTGAGGAAGGGAAATGAAGAAAAAGGGGGGAAGAAAAATAATTTTAAAAAAAGGCATAGGGGGGAAATGAAAACAATATGTATGTCGATGTGTATATATGTGGGCCTATGTATGAACAGAGAAAAAATCAATAATTCCAAACACTTAACCCATCCTCCAAAAGTTGCCTGCAATGCATCTAAACCCAAACATATCACGCCCTCCATTATTTTAATTTTGTCTCTGTCTCACTTTTCATTTTATCGTCTCCATTTCTTCCTCTTTATTTTCAGTTAAGTTATTTTTAAAATTATTGTGTTCATTTCTTGTCACAATGTCCCCTGTTTTGTTGTTTCCTTTTATGGTATTGTTCACTTTTTAAGCCAGCAATACAGTTTAGCGTCAGTTTTTCAACATCCAGCATTCACAAAGCAATTTATTCGAGAGATTGCCTTCTCTAGTCTGTCGCTGTATTTGTATTTGTAATCATGTCCACATTGTCTATATGTGTATGCACTAACTGCTCCAATAGCCACACTGAATAACACACTAAATTAACAAACAAGTCCTAAGGGCTGTATCGTAGACAACTGGACTTGTTTCAGTTTCTTGAAGATGTTTCACCTCTCATCCAAGAGGCTTCTTCAGTTCTAACTAACTGGAGGGGAGTTTGCAGTCTTTTACTCTATGTGGGTGTGTCCTTACAGAGTCATTAAGGACACGTGTGAGCCCTGAGATTCATTTTGAATTAACTGAAGCTTATGAATGTTTCCCTTACTGATGCCAGAGTACAGTGCAATACAGTAGTTGAATGAATAACCTTTCCTAAATCTGAAAAAGAGAGAAAGAGTCTAACCTTAGAGATCAGTCCAAGCTGATGGAAGCAAGACTGCCCAACTTTCGACCCCTGAGTATTAAAAGAGAGACCTGAGTCCAAAACCACACCAAGGTTTCTGGCCACGTCTTTTACATGGATAGATTAAGGGCCTTAACCACACATAAACTGATAGATGTCCTTCCAAGAATTGGAGGGAGTGAATATAATCATTTCAGTCTCAGAGTCGTTCAGACTAAGAGAGTTTTTAGACATCCAACATTTGATGTCATTCAAGCAAGACAATATAGAAGACATGTTATTACTACTTGGTTTCAGCGGGACATAAAGTTGAGTGTCATCAGCATAGCAATGGTAATTAATGTTGTATTTGCTGATTATCTGACCCAGTGGGAGTAAGTAGATAGAAAATGGCAAGGGACCTAAAATGGAACAAAGTGGAACCCCGGAGGTGAAGACTCACCGTTTTTAACAGAAAATTATGTTTTTGTCGGGTAAGAAATAAACCAGTCCAACGCCACATCACAAATGCCAACAAAAGACTCTAGACTGTTGATTAAAATGTTATTGTCACCTGTATCTAAAGCTGAGCTAAGATCAAGAAGAATTAAAACCAAGTAAAAACCTGCATCTGTATTGAGCAGTATGTCATTTGAGACCTAAACCAGAGCAGTCTCTGTGCTATGGAAAAAACAAAAACCTGATTGGAATGTGTCAAAGATGAGATTAGCATTCATAAAGGAGGTCAATTGTACAAAGAATATTTTTTCTAAAGTTTTTGAAAAAAAAAAATGGTTGCTTGGATATCAGTCTACAATTGCTTAAAACATTAGGGTCGAGGGAAGGTTTCTTAAGAAGGGGATAAACAGTTGCATGTTTAAAATTAGAAGGAAATTCACCAGTGGATAAAGAGTGATTTACAATAACTAAAATATCCGGACCAACTGTCTCAATAACTACCTTTAAAATCCACATAGGAAAACAGTAAGCTGCGCAGGTGGAGGAGTTTAGAACTCCAACGGTATCTTATAGAGTTTGCAGAGAGATTTGATGAAAGTGGGTTAAGTGAGAGGTACGACAAGAATATATGTCAATCTCTCTAGAGTCTGGGAATATAAATTGTCTAATCTCTGAAATTGTATCAGTGAAATAGTTGAGAAATTCCTCACATGTTTCAGGGCATGCAACAATGGAAGAGTTAAATGAAGGACTGACAACAGAATTGTTTGTCTTAAAATGGACTCTGGGGTTGTGACCCTGGTCAGAGATGAGATTTGAGAAGTACTGAAAACCAAGTGTTTTTGACAGCAACTTGGTCAGATAACATTCAATTTTTGAGAGATGCATGAGAGTCAGGAAGTTTATCTTTCTTCCACCTGTGGTCTGCTCTTCTGCATTGCCTTTTTAAAAGCCCCACACCCTCATTAATCCAGGGCAGAGAAGGTGGTTTAGCTTTTTTATATTTTAAGGGTGCTACGGAGTTTAAATAGTCGAGCTGGTGCTGTTGAAAATGTTTGAAATTGTGTAAATTGAAGTAATTGACATGTATAAATCACTTTTTTATTGGCTATATGTGAGCAGATTGTAAGGTGACGTGAAAAATCTGATTTCCCTGTCTCTCTTGGTTGCTTATACAAGCCTGTGGACAATTTGTTTAAGTTGTTTAATGCTGCTGGACTGTTAATTTCAAAGGATAGGACTAATGCACGTTCTCAAGTGCCTCGTCTCTGTGCCTCTCTCTGCTCTGTTAACAGAGAGCAACAGTAGCTAACGTTAGTTAAAAATGGAGTCCACATACATAAACTAACAACCGGCTTCCAGCACCACACAGAAGTTCCACAGAGCCCCTTTAAGATAATTAAAAAGATTTGACTGCAGTTGGCAGATCATGAAATCCTTTTTTTAAATCATATCTACAGGTCCATAATCTGTTCTTCAGCAGCCCATCAAAACTATATGATTTGTATTCTTGAACAACAGGCAGCTTATAATTTTGCTGATACATTATTCCCAAAACAATGTTGTTTGATGCACCAAGCAACATATAAGAAACTCAGAGAAATTTGGCTGACCATGTTTGTGTACAAGTCTTTATACGACAACATGAAAATCTTCCATTGTAATTATTAAAGTAGTAGGCTATATGATTGTATTAGCATGGATTTACATTACTATGATGTGACAATACATTATAATCCTGGTGTTCCAAGGTATTAAATAATGTGTTAGTAATTATTTATGCATTTTTATTTAGTTATTTCTGTTCACTGTGAAGTTGGGGAACATTTCAGGTCAATAGGCATACAATATTATATTTTCAATTTGTCTTTGTCTTGTTAATGGTTTAGAGATAAGCAGGAGAATCTTAAAGTTGGTGGTCTGTCAGCTAGAGCAATAGCTTCGTAAAAAACACACACTAAAAAAAATAATGGAACTTGGGTTGTTACTGTCAAATATGGAAAAACACAGCACTGGGTTAATCTGACCCAGAGTTGGGTTGCAGAAACATCTCAGCTCAATGGGAAGTTATACTTCTTTGCTGAGTTCAGATAACCCATATTTTGAGTTAATATAAGTGTTTTAAAGGACTATACTAGTTTTAGTATACTACTACTTTTATGCATGATTTTCTATTCCATTTTAGAGATTGTTTTCCTACTCAGCCTACTCATTTAGACTGACCCCTAAAAATGTACCAACAACTAAACTCCTAAATATCAAACAATGTTTGCTGTAAAAATGGAAAATGTGATTAAGGGAAGTAGTGAGCAAGGTTTAAGACCAACACCACACCTTGGTTTACTGTTTGTTGAAGGCTGATTTCACCTCCAACATGGCTCTAACATTACCTAACAGTGACCTGTTAATCTGTAGCCAGTTCAATCAGAGCATGTGTATGCATGCCTCATACTGCGAATGTCTCCGAGCAAGACGTAGCAGCTCTCAAACAATGGAGAGTGACAAACAGAGATTCAATCTGAGGAGGGAAGTGGGGCTTATAGGAGCTGTGTCATTCATCGCTGGAACCATGATTGGATCTGGGATATTCATATCTCCCCAGTATGTGCTGTCTGCTATCGGGAGCCCTGGGGCCAGCTTTGTTGTATGGGCTTGCTGTGGGTTGATAGCCATGCTGGGGGGACTCTGCTATGCTGAACTGGGCACAGTCATACCAGAGTCTGGAGGAGAGTTTATCTACATTCTGCGGACGGCAGGGAAAGTGGTGGCCTTCGCGTATGTCTTAACCTATGTCATCATCATGAGGCCTGCCAGTGCCACAGGAATTGCTCTGAGCGCTGCTGAATATGTTGTGGCCCCCTTTTACAGCGGCTGCACCCCTCCACAACTGTTAGTGAAGTGCGTGGCTGCAGGAGGTATCATGGTGTTGGCTATAGTTAACTGTCTGAACGTCCGCTCAGCCACCGCCATCCAGGTGGTGACCATGGCAGTCAAAGCGCTGGCACTGACAGGGATCGTCCTGCACGGTGTTGTGATGCTATTCCAGGGACACACTGAGAATTTTGATAAGTCTTTTGAGGGAACAAATGTTGATGTCAGCTCAATTGGCCTTGCTTTCTATCAGGGCTTGTGGTCCTATGATGGCTGGAACACTTTGAATTTTTTAACTGAAGAGCTGAAACATCCAGAAGTAAGAGTTTCAGTTTTTATTAATAATATATGATGAAAATACAATTATGATTTAGAAAATATTAAAGTGGAAACAGACAACTTTCCCACTCCTGTAGCATTTCCAATTGCTCTTATTGTTGATACTGCTGTCACAAAGACAACCTGGTTGCTTTTTAAACAGCAACTACCAACAACACGGGACAAAACATTAGTTGAGTTTATTCATTAATGTGGTCTATAATGATATATGAAGCAGATTGAAAGGATTCCAGGCTGCCATGGATTGGTTCTCCAGTCACTCTTCATTTTCATATTTTCACCAGGCCCGGTGGCGGACAACATTGATTTAATTGGAAACCAGTCTAAACGCCAGTGGTGTATATTGCCTGTTTAAATTGAGAGATTAAATACTTATGCAGTCAATCAGGCAATTACTACATTCAAGATCATACATCTTTTTTATAAATCATTATTTTATTGATTCTGCTGGTCAATCACTGATTGAAATCAAAGTACACAATGAGTTAAAATGCCATTGTTAGTGTTTGAGTGTCGGAATAGAGCCTCCACTGCTCTATGCTACAAGAATGATCATTTCCTGATAAGTGATAACGGGATAAGTTCAAATGTGAGTGAAGAATCAAGATCTGGATTTACAGTATAAAGATTTACAAGCATTAGACTGGAGTTAATATTCAATTCAGTACTGTATATTGTGTAAACTATTTTTACTTGATGGGTCATATGTTCATATATACTTCTTTATTCTCATTCTTATATAAATGATCAAGTTCACCCCAAATTCAGTCATACCCCAGAAGAGCAGATGTGCCTCATAGAAAATAATGGAAGATAGGGAGCCACTGTCCGGATCTTGATATTCGTTCTCATAGAGAGTAACTCAAGGCCATGAGATATCCGCGACTGAGGAAGGTGGACATTAATAGTATGATCGAGGGATGCACTGAACCAATATATATATTATCGGTATTGGTCCGATGTTGGCCAAAATTGACTGGAACGGATATCTGAGAGGGGGAAATGTATAATCCGTTCTGATTTATTAGCCTAAACTCTCCCATAAATGCGGTGTGTGTCACGTGACTAGCTAGAGCAAGCTTGAGTGAGACTGTCATCATGTCAGCTGTGTGGAATTACTTTAAGCTAGTGGAAGAAAGAAGCAAAACAGCTGAGTGCAATTTATTTAATGCAAGTATTTTGAGGAGTGGCAGCACCGCTGGAAACTTCAACACCATGAACTCGATAAAACACTTGCAGTAACACCATGGGAAGGAGTTTTGGGAATTGTTTTACGGGTGACAAGTACCAAGAAGAAAAGTGCATCGCAGCAACCAACCTGAGAGAAAGATGTTTTTAAGTGTGTTCAGCTCTCAGTACTTTTGTAGCTTCTAACTGAATCTCTTTAGTTTCTCTTGTCCTGTTTGTTCTTACATCTGCTGTGTTTTAATGTTTCATCGTGTTTGCTTTCAGCTGTTTCAGGAGTCATTTTTAGTTGCTGCTGGTGAAAACACAACATTTCCTGTAAAGCTTTTAAAGCTTTTATTATCGGCAGATGTAATGGAAAAATGGCACAAGTGTGCGAGTTCATTTCGGAATATTTGGAAAACGCTGACAATGTTGGTTTCACAACTGACATCTGGAGCTCAGGCGTGTGTCCATAGTCATTATTAAATCTGACAGCACAGTGGATAGATTCGAGTTTTACTTTGCAAAAAGCAGTGCTGCATGCTAAGCAGTGGCTTGTGGCTCACACAGGAGAACCCTGCAACTTGTTTTTGCTATGTCATTGAGGTATAGGCTACATTGAGTGTTGAGTTATGTCCTGTATTTTACACTGGGATTAAAACACCTGTATCATAAATACTCAAAAGCTAAAAGTTCTGTGTGCAAAGAAGTCAAAATAACAAGAAGCAGCACTACTGCAAAACTGATTCATGATGTAGTCTATGTATTTCTTCCTTTAGAGAAGTAGAATATTCCTTCTACAGTTTAAGCATTTTTTTTAAATGGCTAGTTTAAGTAAAGTGCTTCCATACACATGTATTATCTAAAGCGTTGTTGTTTAAGAGAGGGGGAATGCTGTATCGGATTAATATCGGTATCGGCAGATACTCAATGTTGTCTTATCGGCATCGGTATCAGACATGAAAAAGTGGTATCGAGCCATCCCTAGTTTATCTAGTCCCATGATATATAAGTAGTTGCGAGTTAACATGTCTCTTAAGAGGAAACATTCAAGGCCATGAAATATTTTTTTTATGACTACAGTTAACCAGTGTAGGTTACAAAGCAAACATTTGTGGGTGTGTAATTCTTAGAGACTCCCACAGAGGGATGGGATCGGTGTATGCTTGACTGTGTACGTTTTACAGCCTCTTGTCCAATTACTGTGTTGCAGGTTTAATGATTTGTACAGTCATCAAGTGTATGCCCACTTCTTCAGTATCTCTTCTGTGAGGGTGAATAACAACTACAGTACCTTCGTCTTATGACTTTGGATCTATTTAGCCATGGCGGACAAAGAACCACAAGCTCTGAAAATGAAGCAGGAAATTGGGTTGATTGGCGGTGTAGCATTTGTTTCAGGAACCATGATCGGCTCTGGTATATTCATGTCCCCACAGTTAATACTGGCCTTCGTTGGAAGCCCAGGAGCAAGTCTGGTGATCTGGGCTCTCTCAGGAGTTGTAACTATGTTTGCAGCACTGTCCTATACCGAGCTTGGAACAGTCATTCCTGAATCTGGTGGGGAGTTCATCTACCTACTGAGGATCTATGGTTCATGTCCTGCTTTCTTTGCAGCATACACTACTACCATAGTTTTGAAGCCAGTTGGGGCTACTGCAGCGGCATAGAATAGAATAGAATAGAATAGAATAGAATAGAATAGATATACTTTATTGATCCCAAGCTGGGAAATTAAGGTGTAGCAGCAGCATTACACACAGAGACAAATGACAACACAGTGAAATAAAAAGAACAACCTAGACATATTAACATAGCAATATAAAATGTAATATAAAAAATGTATATATATAAAAAATATGTATAAAAATGTATAAATGAGCAGTGTTGATGTATACACAAGCAGTATTAATTGTAGTGCAAAATAAAAGATAAGGTGCAGTGAACAGATGAGGTGCAGAACAGTGTAAAACATATAAAGTGCGTAGAGACTGTATTTTATGACCAGAGTTTCAGCTGTTATTATACAGTGTGATGGCATGTGGCAGGAAAGATTTCCTGTATCTGTCCCTTCGACAGCGGAGCTGAAGCAGCCTGTGAGAGAAGGTACTCCGCTGTCTGTCTACTGTGTGATGGAGAGGGTGCTGATCATTGTCCATGATGGATAAAAGTTTCTTCAGCGTTCTCCTCTCCACCACGGTCTCAGAAGAGTCCAGCCTGAGACCGAGTACGGAGCCAGCCTTCTTGATGATTTTATCAAGTCTGTCAGTGTCGCTGGCTCTGATGCTGCTGCCCCAACACACAGCAGCAAAGAAAATTGCTCCGGCAACAACAGACTGGTAGAAGATCTCCAACATCTTGCTGCACATGTTGAAGGCTCTCAGCTTCCTCAGGAAATAGAGTCTGCTCATCCCCTTCTTGTACACAGCCTCGGTATTAGTTTTCAGCATTGAGCATTGCAGAGTATGTGATAGCACCCTTTTACCCTGACTGCCATCCTCCTCAGCTGGTAGTAAAGTGTGCCGCAGCTGTGACTATACTGGTTGTTACCATAGTCAATGTCATGAATGTCCGGGTTGCCATCAGAATCCAAGTGGTCTTTTTGGTGGCCAAAGTGCTGACGCTGACATTCATCGTAATTGGAGGGATAGTGGAGCTTGTACAGAGCAGCAGTGTAATTGTGGAGAATTTGAAAGTTGAGAATGCATTTAAAGGCACTCAGTACTCTTTGAACAATTTAGGAATGGCTTTTTATCAAGGACTGTGGTCTTACGCTGGATGGTACAACTTGAATTATGTCTACGAGAAGCTGAAAAGACCTGAGGTGAAAATGTATATCTGTATTATATTATTTGTTATGTATTTTATTCAACAGTACAACAGTTACTCTAGTCAGCAGATGCCTTGTTAAATATTTAGCCAGACCAGTGTCTTGATGCCAAATTGGGAAACAAAACCCAAAAACTCATTTTATAACTTCTTTTTCATCAGCTTTCATCATGCTTATTTCAAAACCCGTTCACCAATCTGTTGACTTTTTATCAGTTCGGAGAATGCTTTAAAGTTTCTGCATGCACCATAAAGATACTCAAAGTGTGTTTTTATTGCTGCAATTGTGCTCTTATCTAACTGAGACAAATGTGAGTGCCTGCCAGCGTTGTTATCATGTGCATGTGTGCAGTAATGACAGTGATGTGAAAAAACAACATCAAGCTGCAAATCAAAGAATGTTTTTTGGCAGGAAAAGCAGGTCACATTGGCAATTTTCAATCAAGGCTGGCTTTAAGTAGTTAGGTAGTTATGGATTTGTTAACTCCTCAAATTCTTGACTATTTTTTGTTGGAAATTGATTTTTGTGAAATAATGTAATGTAATTTAAATTGGCAATAGACACGCTTTCTGTGCCAACAATAACATCATGGAAACACTAAGGGGGAAAAGTTGTCTGTTGCCACTAAATGATGTCATTAAAAATGGACCATGTAAGACAAGCAGTGACTCTATAGAATCACAGGTCAGCAAATGTGATCAACAAAAACCTTTTACAAGATAACACTTGCTGTTCAAATAGTTCAAACAGATTCACATATTTCTTTCAATCACTTTTGATGTTGCTTCACAAAATTAATCTCTTACTCTAAAATAAAAACAAAGAAAGAAAATGGATAAAACATTCACTTCATAGCTGACAGATCCTGAATATTTTATTTAGAACTTGGAAGATGTTTTATTCCTTAAATGAATCATTGTCATACTCAGTCATTGTGTTATCTAGTCCAACAACTTACCTTGAACATCCACATGTAACCTATGCTCATTTTTCTCAGTGTGAATATTGTGTGAAGGGTGCATAGGTGGTGCATTGTCATTTTTTCTGCTTTCCAGCTTCATTGGAAGTTTTTGTACAGTTTTGTAAATTGGGGCCAAAAAATTCTCAGATTTTGTTGGTCGAAGCCTAGATCATGTCAGCTGTTCATGTTTATATGTTTACCACAACATCAAAATAGTGCTGCCTTTTTTCTTTCAGGTGAATCTTCCTAGGGCAGTTATCATAGCCGTTTCTCTGGTGACTGGCTTGTATCTGCTGGTGAATGTGAGCTATCTGACAGTGATGACACCAAATGAGCTCACGTCCTCCAGCGCAGTGGCAGTAACCTGGGGGTAAGACAACGCTTCATGGTGTTCACCTCATTTTAAAAGAGTAGATCTACCCACCCCGATGACACTGTGGAAAAAGTGTCAAAACTGATGCAGCAGAATATTGTTCTTTTTATTCTACACCTGAACTTGAAAACATGGCACCCACATTACCCACATTGTTACTCAGTCATCTAGAGTTTAGTCTGAGTTTCAGGTGTTTTGTGTTGTGCTAGTAGCAGCTAATGTAGCCTCAAGCCACTAGCCTTAAAGGGACAGTTCATGCCAAAATCAAAAAAAATTTGATTTGTTGTGTTAATCATCCATCTAGATTGTTTTGGTGTACATTGTTTTGGAGATATTGGCTGTAAATATCTCTGCCTTCTCTCCAGATCCATTTTTTATGAACTTCAGCCTTTTCCCACAGGAATAAAGTGTTAGGGAGCTGGGGCTGGATCATGTCTGTGGCTGCAGCATTATCTGCTTTTGGTTCACTGAACGGGACGTTCTTCAGCGGCGGTCGTGTGTGCTTTGTTGCTGCCAGGGAAGGACACATGGTGAGAGTCTCTCTTCCTAATGGACATGTGATATATTATTCAGTATAAGATGGTTGTCACATAGTTTCACCCAAACTTGTGTTTGTTTTGTAGCCAGATATTCTGGCAATGGCTCATGTCCACAGACTGACTCCATCTCCAGCCCTTATCTTCACCACCATTATCTCTCTGCTGGTGCTTATCCCCGGAGACTTCCAGAGTATTGTCAACTACTTCAGGTGAAAGCCCAATCTGCTTGTCATATATTTAGTATGACACTTCTTCCTTATTACTTGTATTAAGAATAAATAACTTGTTTGCATTTGTCTGACACTCCTCTTCATCACTGTTGCAGTTTCACTGCCTGGTTTTTCTATGCCATCACCCTGTCTGGACTTATCTACCTCAAGATAAAGAAGCCAGAGCTTCCCAGACCATACAGGGTCAGTGTCACACACATTCATCATCATTATAAACACATATGTCTCTTTTTTTAAGTTAGACTGGAATCAGATGTCTCTTCCTCTCTCCACAGGTCCCCATTATACTCCCCATACTGGTCCTCCTTGCAGCAATATTCCTGGTGCTGGCACCCATCATAGACGATCCTCAGATTGAATACCTCTATGTGACCTTATTTATCGTCAGTGGAGCTATAATATACGTACCCTTCGTCCATTACAAGCTCTGCCCAGAACTGTTGACCAAGTTAACAGTGTTCCTGCAGCTGTTCCTAGAGGTTGCCCCGGCAGAGAAAAACCTCTGATTTAGTAGGTTTGCCGTTTGTGCTTTTTTTCAAACATTGCAGCTTCAAGGTGTGTGAAACAAAAAGAACCAAAGAATCAAACTGTAGCATCCTTTGTCAATAACCTGTGTACTGTTTTAAATACTATGTGTTATAATTTTAAAAGAACTGTATGTGACTTATGACTTCAATAAAATGATGCAGAAACAACTGTTTTTCTGAACTGTACAGTATGCAAGGACAAAATCTGCTTGTTGAGCCTTAAGTTAAAAAATAACACTCACACAGATTATGTGAATTTAAAAAAAGTTTATTAAATAATTGTTATCTGCCAAAAGGATAAAAGGAGACATGGCCAAATCATAGTGCAACTTTCACATGACAAAAGATCGTTCAACACAAAACGGGAAAGTGCAGGGAAGGGAGAGAGGTGTTTATGTGTGTAAATGTACTGGGTAAGCACACGGAATGAATATTTGTATGACAGTTATCATACATTTAATCTCATCTCTCTGGTGTTTTGGTTGGTTCAGCTTCCCTACTCACAGCTCACCCTTGACCACAGGTTACAACACGGTCCAAAACTAAAAAGATATTTTTAAGTTTACATGGGTAACTCTTAATTTGTGTGTGTGTGTGTGTGTGTGTGTGTGTGTGTGTGTGTGTGTGTGTGTGTGTGTGTGTGTGTGTGTGTATACACAAGAGTCCTTTTGTCAAACTCCAGTTGAAGAATCACTCAGCTCCAGTTTTCTTCTCTGTGCCGTTAGAAGCATTTGACTGGCTTTCAGCTGCGTCTGCACTGCTCTGCTCCTCTGTCCCACTCCCGCCTCCCTGTGATGACTGGTGGTACAGCATGTGAAGTCGCCCTGCGTTTATGTCTGCATCCTCCGCCCCCTCACAGCACCTTATCCACGACTGAGGAACTGCCTCGATGCCATAGTGGGCCCCAGCGATGGCCCCTGCCATGCAGGCTATGGTGTCAGTGTCCCCTCCCAGAGCCAGGCTGTAGGCTATTGTCCTCTCCAGGCCGCCGTAGTTCTCTGGAAGGCATTCCTAGGACTGCAGGCAGTGGAGGACGCAGAAAATGGCAGTGGAGACTGGATTTTCTGGCTTTTCACTTGTTAATATTTTATGTTTTTCTTTGATCTTCTATCATAGTAGAGTTAATATCTTGTGGCTTTGGCCCGTTGGTTGGATAAAACAAGCGATGTGAATAAGTCAACTTGGGTTTTGGGAAACTGTGAAGGGCATTTTTCATTAGTTTCAGATACTATATAGATCTGCATTGCCTTTTTAAAAGCCCCACACCCTCATTAATCCAGGGCAGAGAAGGTGGTTTAGCTTTTTTATATTTAAAGGGTGCTATGGAGTTTTAAATGGTCGAGCTGGTGCTGTTGAAAATGTTTGAAATTGTATAAATTGAAGTAATTGACATGTATAAATCACTTTTTTATTGGCTATATGTGAGCAGATTGTAAGGTGATGTGAAAAATCTGATTTCCCCATCCCTCTTGGTTGCCTATACAAGCCTGTGGACAATTTGTTTAAGTTGTTTAATACTGCTGGACTGTTAATTTCAAAGGATAGGACTAATGCACGTTCTCAAGTGCCTCGTCTCTGTGCCTCTCTCTGCTCTGTTAACAGAGAGCAACAGTAGCTAACGTTAGTTAAAAATGGAGTCCACATACATAAACTAACAACCGGCTTCCAGCACCAGACAGAAGTTCCACAGAGCCCCTTTAAGATAATTAAAAAGATTTGACTGCAGTTGGCAGATCATGAAATCCTTTTTTTAAATCATATCTGCAGGTCCATAATCTGTTCTTCAGCAGCAGGGGGGGGGGGCTCTGCTATGCTGAACTGGGCACTGTTATAAGAGAATCAGGGGGGAGTACATCTACATCCTCAGGACTTCAGGTCCAGTCCTCGCCTTCATGTTAATCTTCAGCTCTGTGACATTTGTGAGACCTGCTGGTGTTGCTGGCCTGGCGCTGGGTTTTGCTCAGTATGTCGTGGCTCCTTTCTACCCAGACTGCCCCCCTCCGATGCTGCTGGTGAGGTAAGTGAACAGGTGTTTGGGGTTTTATTGCACTGCAGGTTATTTAGTTTAATTACACAGTCTATGTCACAGTGACATTGACCTGCCTAACGATCACCGTAAAGAAATAAAATAAGAAATGTTTTCTTCTGAGGTGTGTTAAGTGCTATTCAATGAATGTTCAAATGTTTATCTCCACTGCCAACAAGACTTGGTACAGTATATGGCACAGGACATGAGCAAAGAACAGGGGAGTCTGCAAATATGTTGCAGCCATGCTGGGGGGGCTTTGTTATGTTGAACTGGGCACAGTCATACCAGAGTCTGGAGAAGAGTTTATCTACATTCTGCAGATTTTGTTTTTCAAACTTATATATATTTTTTTTCAGCTTTATTGCTGAAACATGTATTGCTTAGGGTAGAAATACTGTCATCAGTGTTGGAGAGGAACGCAGGCGCTTTGGATCAAGGGCATGCAGATTTTGAGACAATTTGTCTTCAACCTGACCATCCAGGGAGGAATAGAAATTAGTCGGAATAAGAGCTGTGCTAATCCAGCTTGCTCTTAAGGCTGCTCCTGGCTAATGCTCTGTCACAGGAAAAGGACAGCGGGATTCAGGCTGGCCAACAACGTTAAATCAGAGACTGTTGTGTCCACAGACTCTGTGGCCGTGATGAGAGCTGATACCGATATTTGTTCAGATGTTACTGCAAAGTTTAGTCCCTCCATTGGTTTGGGTCAGTCATTCAGTTCATGGTATATCTAAGTGGTATGCAAAGGCAAGACGGTAATAGACTACCTCCAAAAATTGTAAAAGGACAAAATCATTGATAGACCACTCTATTACCGACTGTACCCTGGGAGAACCACCCCATGGATTCCCCAAGTCACACAAAGAAGGAGCCCCGCTAAGACCAAGCAGTATCAACTCGGTTACCTAAAACATTTCACGCCTAGCTACTATCATAGCCCTCTCAGCAACAGAGGGGAAGAAGAAGGAAAATAAACATATCAGGGAAGCACTTAAAACCTGTGGCTACCCAAATGACAAAATCCCAATTTCTACATAATGTTGCTTTAACAATTCTGAAACTCTGAACTCACATGTGACCTCAATGACTCTGTAAGGGTTAACGCCCCCACATGGTTTTATACCTGTGACTTCCCACTAGTCAGTCAGAAGTGAGGGAGCTCTTCAAGAAACTCAAGCAAGTCCAGTTGACTTCGCATAACACTTAGATATATCAAGATCTTCACCGCATACACACTTGGGTGACTGCTGCCAAGTGTAAAGTAGATGGAAAGCTAATCAGTGCCAATGGTGTCTATTGCCTGTTTAAATTGAGAGATTAAATACTTATGCAGTCAATCAGGCAATTACTACATTCAAGATCATACATCTTTTTTATAAATCATTATTTTATTGATTCTGTTGGTCAATCACTGATTGAAGTACACGATGAGTTAAAATGCCATTGTTAGTGTTTGAGTGTCGGAATAGAGCCTTCACTAATGTATCTGATTTATTAGCCTAAACTCTCCCATAAATGCGGTGTGTGTCACGTGACTAGCTGGAGCGAGTTTGAGTGAAACTGTCATCATGTCAGCTGTGTGGAATTACTTTAAGCTAGTGGAAGAAAGAAGCAAAACAGCTGAGTGCAATTTATTTAATGCAAGTATTTTGAGGGGTGGCAGCACCGCTGGAAACTTCAACACCATGAACTCGATAAAACACTTGCAGTAACACCATGGGAAGGAGTTTTGGGAATTGTTTTACGGGTGACAAGTACCAAGAAGAAAAGTGCATCGCAGCAACCAACCTGAGAGAAAGATGTTTTTAAGTGTGTTCAGCTCTCAGTACTTTTGTAGCTTCTAACTGAATCTCTTTAGTTTCTCTTGTCCTGTTTGTTCTTACATCTGCTGTGTTTTAATGTTTCATCGTGTTTGCTTTCAGCTGTTTCAGGAGTCATTTTTAGTTGCTGCTGGTGAAAACACAACATTTCCTGTAAAGCTTTTAAAGCTTTTATTATCGGCAGATGTAATGGAAAAATGGCACAAGTGTGCGAGTTCATTTCGGAATATTTGGAAAACGCTGACAATGTTGGTTTCACAACTGACATCTGGAGCTCAGACGTGTGTCCATAGTCATTATTAAATCTGACAGCACAGTGGATAGATTCGAGTTTTACTTTGCAAAAAGCAGTGCTGCATGCTAAGCAGTGGCTTGTGGCTCACACAGGAGAACCCTGCAACTTGTTTTTGCTATGTCATTGAGGTATAGGCTACATTGAGTGTTGAGTTATGTCCTGTATTTTACACTGGGATTAAAACACCTGTATCATAAATACTCAAAAGCTAAAAGTTCTGTGTGCAAAGAAGTCAAAATAACAAGAAGCAGCACTACTGCAAAACTGATTCATGATGTAGTCTATGTATTTCTTCCTTTAGAGAAGTAGAATATTCCTTCTACAGTTTAAGCATTTTTTTTAAATGGCTAGTTTAAGTAAAGTGCTTCCATACACATGTATTATCTAAAGCGTTGTTGTTTAAGAGAGGGGGAATGCTGTATCGGATTAATATCGGTATCGGCAGATACTCAATGTTGTCTTATCGGCATCGGTATCAGACATGAAAAAGTGGTATCGAGCCATCCCTAGTTTATCTTGTCCCATGATATATAAGTAGTTGCGAGTTAACATGTCTCTTAAGAGGAAACATTCAAGGCCATGAAATATTTTTTTTATGACTACAGTTAACCAGTGTAGGTTACAAAGCAAACATTTGTGGGTGTGTAATTCTTAGAGACTCCCACAGAGGGATGGGATCGGTGTATGCTTGACTGTGTACGTTTTACAGCCTCTTGTCCAATTACTGTGTTGCAGGTTTAATGATTTGTACAGTCATCAAGTGTATGCCCACTTCTTCAGTATCTCTTCTGTGAGGGTGAATAACAACTACAGTACCTTCGTCTTATGACTTTGGATCTATTTAGCCATGGCGGACAAAGAACCACAAGCTCTGAAAATGAAGCAGGAAATTGGGTTGATTGGCGGTGTAGCATTTGTTTCAGGAACCATGATCGGCTCTGGTATATTCATGTCCCCACAGTTAATACTGACCTTCGTTGGAAGCCCAGGAGCAAGTCTGGTGATCTGGGCTCTCTCAGGAGTTGTAACTATGTTTGCAGCACTGTCCTATACCGAGCTTGGAACAGTCATTCCTGAATCTGGTGGGGAGTTCATCTACCTACTGAGGATCTATGGTTCATGTCCTGCTTTCTTTGCAGCATACACTACTACCATAGTTTTGAAGCCGTTTGGGGCTACTGCAGCAGCATTGAGCATTGCAGAGTATGTGATAGCACCCTTTTACCCTGACTGCCATCCTCCTCAGCTGGTAGTAAAGTGTGCCGCAGCTGTGACTATACTGGTTGTTACCATAATCAATGTCATGAATGTCCGGGTTGCCATCAGAATCCAAGTGGTCTTTTTGGTGGCCAAAGTGCTGACGCTGACATTCATCGTAATTGGAGGGATAGTGGAGCTTGTACAGAGCAGCAGTGTAATTGTGGAGAATTTGAAAGTTGAGAATGCATTTAAAGGCACTCAGTACTCTTTGAACAATTTAGGAATGGCTTTTTATCAAGGACTGTGGTCTTACGCTGGATGGTACAACTTGAATTATGTCTACGAGGAGCTGAAAAGACCTGAGGTGAAAATGTATATCTGTATTATATTATGTGTTATGTATTTTATTGAGCAGTACAACAGTTACTCTAGTCAGCAGATGCTTTGTCTCAAAGTGTGTTTTTATTGCTGCAATTGTGCTCTTATCTAACTGAGACAAATGTGAGTGCCTGCCAGCGTTGTTATCATGTGCATGTGTGCAGTAATGACAGTGATGTGAAAAAACAACATCAAGCTGCAAATCAAAGAATGTTTTTTGGCAGGAAAAGCAGGTCACATTGGCAATTTTCAATCAAGGCTGGCTTTAAGTAGTTAGGTAGTTATGGATTTGTTAACTCCTCAAATTCTTGACTATTTTTTGTTGGAAATTGATTTTTGTGAAATAATGTAATGTGATTTAAATTGGCAATAGACACGCTTTCTGTGCCAACAATAACATCATGGAAACACTAAGGGGGAAAAGTTGTCTGTTGCCACTAAATGATGTCATTAAAAATGGACCATGTAAGACAAGCAGTGACTCTATAGAATCACAGGTCAGCAAATGTGATCAACAAAAACCTTTTACAAGATAACACTTGCTGTTCAAATAGTTCAAACAGATTCACATATTTCTTTCAATCACTTTTGATGTTGCTTCACAAAATTAATCTCTTACTCTAAAATAAAAACAAAGAAAGAAAATGGATAAAACATTCACTTCATAGCTGACAGATCCTGAATATTTTATTTAGAACTTGGAAGATGTTTTATTCCTTAAATGAATCATTGTCATACTCAGTCATTGTGTTATGTAGTCCAACAACTTACCTTGAACATCCACATGTAACCTATGCTCATTTTTCTCAGTGTGAATATTGTGTGAAGGGTGCATAGGTGGTGCATTGTCATTTTTTCTGCTTTCCAGCTTCATTGGAAGTTTTTGTACAGTTTTGTAAATTGGGGCCAAAAAATTCTCAGATTTTGTTGGTCGAAGCCTAGATCAGCTGTTCATGTTTATATGTTTACCACAACATCAAAATGGTGCTGCCTTTTTTCTTTCAGGTGAATCTTCCTAGGGCAGTTATCATAGCCGTTTCTCTGGTGACTGGCTTGTATCTGCTGGTGAATGTGAGCTATCTGACAGTGATGACACCAAATGAGCTCATGTCCTCCAGCGCAGTGGCAGTAACCTGGGGGTAAGACAACGCTTCATGGTGTTCACCTCATTTTAAAAGAGTAGATCTACCCACCCCGATGACACTGTGGAAAAAGTATCAAAACTGATGCAGCAGAATATTGTTCTTTTTATTCTACACCTGAACTTGAAAACACGGCACCCACATTACCCACATTGTTACTCAGTCATCTAGAGTTTAGTCTGAGTTTCAGGTGTTTTGTGTTGTGCTAGTAGCAGCTAATGTAGCCTCAAGCCACTAGCCTTAAAGGGACAGTTCATGCCAAAATAAAAAAAAATTTGATTTGTTGTGTTAATCATCCATCTAGATTGTTTTGGTGTGCATTGCTTTGGAGATATTGACTGTAAATATATCTGCCTTCTCTCAATGTAATAGAACTAGATAGAACTTAGCTTGTGGTGCTCAAAGCCCCAAAAATACATTTGAATAACTTAACAGCAGTGTCTCTTTCCAGAAATCTTGACCCAGTTACTCAAGATAATCCACAGACCTTGTTGTTAACATATTGAACATTTAGGAACCATTTTCTGTAGTAGTGTTCAGATCCAACCAGTGTTGACTTCTGAAGCCACAAAAAGGTTAATGCAACCTCTTTCACATGTGCAGTAGTACACTACAAGACCTGTAAACAGACTTTTATCAGTTAAATCAGTGAAGTTTATTAACCTTTAATCCGATGAGACGTTTTCATTACCACTGTCATCAAACTGGAGGAAAAGGACATCAATTGAGCTTACAATGCAATTAAGAGAAGATTGAATGGTATATTTGGCATGAACACAATTGAAAGTCAGATAAAGAAGTTAGAAAATTTGAGAGAATTTAGATATCAATTTTTTATGAACTTCAGCCTTTTCCCACAGGAATAAAGTGTTAGGGAGCTGGGGCTGGATCATGTCTGTGGCTGCAGCATTATCTGCTTTTGGTTCACTGAACGGATCGTACTTCAGCGGCGGTCGTGTGTGCTTTGTTGCTGCCAGGGAAGGACACATGGTGAGAGTCTCTCTTCCTCATGGACATGTGTTATATTATTCAGTATAAGATGGTTGTCACATAGTTTCACCCAAACTTGTGTTTGTTTTGTAGCCAGATATTCTGGCAATGGCTCATGTCCACAGACTGACTCCATCTCCAGCCCTTATCTTCGCCACCATTATCTCTCTGCTGGTGCTTATCCCCGGAGACTTCCAGAGTATTGTCAACTACTTCAGGTGAAAGCCCAATCTGCTTGTCATATATTTAGTATGACACTTCTTCCTTATTACTTGTATTAAGAATAAATAACTTGTTTGCATTTGTCTGACACTCCTCTTCATCACTGTTGCAGTTTCACTGCCTGGTTTTTCTATGGCATCACCCTGTCTGGACTTATCTACCTCAAGATAAAGAAGCCAGAGCTTCCCAGACCATACAGGGTCAGTGTCACACACATTCATCATCATTATAAACACATATGTCTCTTTTTTTAAGTTAGACTGGAATCAGATGTCTCTTCCTCTCTCCACAGGTCCCCATTATACTCCCCATACTGGTCCTCCTTGCAGCAATATTCCTGGTGCTGGCACCCATCATAGACGATCCTCAGATTGAATACCTCTATGTGACCTTATTTATCGTCAGTGGAGCTATAATATACGTACCCTTCGTCCATTACAAGCTCTGCCCAGAACTGTTGACCAAGTTAACAGTGTTCCTGCAGCTGTTCCTAGAGGTTGCCCCGGCAGAGAAAAACCTCTGATTTAGTAGGTTTGCCGTTTGTGCTTTTTTTCAAACATTGCAGCTTCAAGGTGTGTGAAACAAAAAGAACCAAAGAATCAAACTGTAGCATCCTTTGTCAATAACCTGTGTACTGTTTTAAATACTATGTGTTATAATTGTAAAAGAACTGTATGTGACTTATGACTTCAATAAAATGATGCAGAAACAACTGTTTTTCTGAACTGTACAGTATGCAAGGACAAAATCTGCTTGTTGAGCCTTAAGTTAAAAAATAACACTCACACAGATTATGTGAATTTAAAAAAAGTTTATTAAATAATTGTTATCTGCCAAAAGGATAAAAGGAGACATGGCCAAATCATAGTGCAACTTTCACATGACAAAAGATCGTTCAACACAAAACGGGAAAGTGCAGGGAAGGGAGAGAGGTGTTTATGTGTGTAAATGTACTGGGTAAGCACACGGAATGAATATTTGTATGACAGTTATCATACATTCAATCTCATCTCTCTGGTGACAGACTATGTTTTGGTTTGTTCAGCTTCCCTACTCTGTAACCTTACAACTGCCACCTTTGCTTCATTTTTAGAGTTATTTTGCATTTTTTACAAGCTTGGGGTTCTGAACACCTGCTGATCCATTTAGGAAGAAGGGAAATTGAGTTGTCTTTAAATAAAAAAAAATAATGCTGGGATAGTGATAACATTGAAACAGCTCATCCTTGACCACAGGTTACAACACAGTCCAAAACTAAAAAGGTATTTCTTAAGTTTACGTGTGTAATTTGCAATTTGTGTGTGTGTGTGTGTGTGTGTGTGTGTGTGTGTGTGTGTGTGTGTGTGTGTGTGTGTGTGTGTGTGTGTGTGTATACACAAGAGTCCTTTTGTCAAACTCCAGTTGAAGAATCACTCAGCTCCAGTTTTCTTCTCTGTGCCGTTAGAAGCATTTGACTGGCTTTCAGCTGCGTCTGCACTGCTCTGCTCCTCTGTCCCACTCCCGCCTCCCTGTGATGACTGGTGGTACAGCATGTGAAGTCGCCCTGCGTTTATGTCTGCATCCTCCGCCCCCTCACAGCACCTTATCCACGACTGAGGAACTGCCTCGATGCCATAGTGGGCCCCAGCGATGGCCCCTGCCATGCAGGCTATGGTGTCAGTGTCCCCTCCCAGAGCCAGGCTGTAGGCTATTGTCCTCTCCAGGCCGCCGTAGTTCTCTGGAAGGCATTCCCAGGGTTGCAGGCAGTGGAGGACGCAGAAGATGGCAGTGGGGACTGAATGGAGCGCTGCAATGCCGTTACCTGGAAGGAAAGACAGGAAATGTTGAGTGATGAGAAAAGATCAGAAAAGCAAAGTAGAGTTGAATGGTTAAGGGTTTTTAAGACCCTTAAGGAGAAAGCGGACTTGGGTTTTGGGAAACTGTGATGGGCATTTTTCATTATTTTCAGATATTACAATTATATAGACGAAATGATTAATTGAGAAAATAAATGTCAGATCAATGATGAAAACTGTCATAGGTTGCGGTCTAGATAGTAGACAAACAGGCAATGAAGTGACAGAAAAGGATGGCTGGGTAAGAAAATCTCCTGTAAAATCTGAGAAGAAAAGTCAAGATAAAGTCAAAGATGAACAGATACTGACCCAGTTCAGAAATGACCTCCTCTATGCTGACCTTGCTCCTGTCCATCAGGTCTCTAACTCTGTGGAGGCGTTCACAGAATGGCTTCTCTGCTTCTTTTAGGCTGGACAGAGACACCGTGTTAAAGGAAGATTGACAATAAAAATAACACTGCCTGAATCGGACATTTCACCAAATCTTTCTTTGTTTCCTGACAATGACCCCCACACATCAGATCACAAGGCAGACCAGTTCAGATCTGTGCTACAGCCACCTTTATTCATGTGGTACTCACATTCTGGCATCATTGAGTGCCGCCTCGTTGCCCTCCACTTCCTCCATCTCTGTGATTAGCCTGCTTATGAACTGCTGAGGCAGGTCTAGTGCCCCCTGCAGGGAGAGGTGCACGGCTAACGCCTGCAGCACAGCTCCGTTATAGCCCAGAGAGCAGGAGTGGGTCAACATGGCACCCAGACGGGCAAACTGGAGAGAAAAAAAGGAAAGAAATCAAACCAGCTCTACACCAATAAGTTTGGCAAAGCAACCCAGTCGGACATAATAACATTAACCTTACTTTGTGATAATCTATGCAGAAGTGATTACTATTTACAAGCAGGTCATATCAACTTTGTCTGAAGACACTTTTCAGGTTGTTAGCTGATCACAGATGAACTACAATAAAACCTGAACAACAGTTAGCAAACCACGGTGTTGTACAGCTTATTAACACTGCTTTTTACACAAGACTACTGGTTGAATACATTTGTTTGAATTCACTGAGCTGGTGCTTCTCAAGCTACATCTCATGTACATGTTTTATAGCAGAGATTACAACCAAGGACAGGACTTTAACTCAAATCGGACTTCCATTAGGGCTGGGTGATTAATTGAATTTTGATTTTGATTTTGATTTAAGCTTCCCTCGATCATGAAAACAAGATAGTCGTAATAAAATGATCATTCTGCCGCACGCCGTGTCTTGTGTGGTAAATGCAGCGAACCTGAAAATTTTCGCTTTCAGCCACGCCGGTGCATATTGCTAGTGGGTGTTTGGAAAAAACGTGTAGAAGAAGACAGTAGAAGATGGCAGAAAGGCAGCCTTTGGTCGGGAAGAAAGGTAAAGCGTATTCTGTGGTGTGGAAACACTTCGGCTCTCCAACCTGGCAGGGAAATATCTTTGCATTCCAGCCACAAGTGCCTCATCAGAGAGGGTTTTCAGTACAGGTGGTAATGTCGTCACTTGCCTGCGCTCATCCCTGAAACCAGACCAAGTGAACAGACTGGTGTTCCTGGCTAAAAACCTTAAGAGGTTGCAGGTGGCAGATTGCAGGGAGCCTGGATGAGGGAGTATGGGACTGGGTGGCAACTACTTTTGTTTTTAAAAAAGAAGTTTTGGCAGCTGATTTTTCTTGTCAGTGCGTGTCAGTCAGTTTATTCTTGTTAATACTAATTTTGGCCAAAAGGGTGTGCCTCTACCTCAAAATATAGTTTTAACATGTTAACTGTTATATCATTGATATACTGATTATTACTACAGTGTTTTTTGCAGTACTAGGTAAGGCTGTTGTAGCAAGTGCATTACACCATAGTTGGAGTTGGGGTTTTTATGGTAAAGAGGAGTAATTCTGTTTCAGTGTATAGTACTTTAAGTCTGGGATAGTGTTTATTTGTTATTTTTACATATTATTTAATTCATTTTATTAATATATTTTTCTCTTATTTATTTGCATTTTTCTTGTTTTTCAGTTCAAACTTATTGTGTTAAAAGAAATACCAGAGTTAAAAGTTCAATAAATGCTTGTTCTGAAATCAATGAATAATTGTCTTTAATAATCGTGATTACAATATCAATCAAAATAATCGTGATTATGATTTTTGCCATAATCGAGCAGCCCTAACTTCCATCATTTAATTTATTTCAGATTCTGATTATGAAAGGAATTGCACTTGACTTGGCATAAAAGTTACAATCAACTTCAATTTGACTCAAGTTGATATCAGATACACACTAGTTTACTTGGTCACACAACAAAGGAAACTTTTAGCCATGGAATTAAATTCTGTCCCACATCTGTATTTAAAACTGTTAAAGCTTTTTATTATTCAGGGTGAAAAATAGAAAATTAGCTCAACTACTTAAATCATATTAATTCACGATAGTTACAAATAGTAAGTTCAGCTCTTTACTAACGCGCTACAGAATTACTCACGTTTTATACATGGCATTTCAATTTCAAAATGTGCACAGCTTCAACATGCATGACACCAAGGGTATGGTGTATTGCGCAAAAGATGTCCACTGCTCACCCTTTTAACATCAGCCTTATCAGGAAAAGCCAGTGCAAAGGGGGCTGCCCTCATGGCCCCCCCATTCCCAAAGGAGCCTCGACCATTAAACTGGTCCCTGGCCGGCTGGTACACATCACTGAGCTGAGGGGAGGACAGCTTCTTCAACACCTGGATCACTCCAGAACCATAACCACGACCTGGGGATGCACTGTACTCCTTTGCGAACCTAGAGGGGTGAGACACCAGGGCTTCAGTTTGTGTGTGTGTGTGTGTGTGTGTGTGTGTGTGTGTGTGTGTGTGTGTGTGTGAGAAGCTATTAATGTAAGCAGTGTTCATTCGTGTACCTGCGAGCCATGTCCCGCTCATCAAAGCCGGCACGAGTGAGAAGGGACTGGACCACACAACGTGCCATCGCTGTGTCGTCACTGTACTCAAGGATACCTAATACACACACACACACACACACAGAAATATAGGCAGTGCACAGTGCACAAACACACCTTGCATGACATATGACATTGTCCTGAGCATGAGCAAGACTGTCAGAAGTCCTGGTTCTGTCTATAAAGGAGCTATACAGTGTTATATACCAGTAAATGCAACTACTGTCCTGAAGAAATCAATCAGTCCTAATTTTAGTGTTAATTGTGAAATTAAATGTGTGCAGCTTGGTTTTCTCACTTTTTTAATTGAAAAATGTGGATTTGTGGACATCGCTTTGTAGAGCTACCATGATCTATCAATTAGCTGTCAACTATATTATTATTTGCCTACTATTTTGACAATCGATTAATTGGTCCTTGTACATTTTTAAGAAAAGGAAAAAGGTGTAAATTCTCTGGCTCCAGCTTCTTCAATGTGAATATGTTCTGATTAGTTTACCCCTCTGTGACAGTAAACTGAATATCTTTGGGTTGTGAACTAAACATGGCACCTGAGGATATCATCTTGAGCTTTGGGAAACGCTTGTGGACATTTTTCACCATTTTAAAGACCAAACAACAAATTAATCTGAGAAAACTGTGGACGCCTGGTATAGCATTCAGTCCTCCTTACGGACTGATTTTAGACTTTCAAGATGATCTGCAGCACAGCTCGGTATGAGTGAAGGGTAGCCCACAGTAAGTTGAGGACCATCAATACAAGTCTGGTATTGAAATGTCGCCCTTTCACTAACCATTTCCTTTGGTCTCGTCGTCCAGGCTGTTGAGGTGCTGCAGCACACTCTCCATTGGAACCTCCTCCGCGCCTTCAAACTCTCCGCCGACACAGTCTCCCAGCACAGCCGCGACCAGCGCTCCCCTAAACCGGGACAAAGACGCCGGGCCCCCCGCTGCCACTGCTCTCACTGCCGTCGTTGCCATTCATCCGCCGGTGAATTAACGTGAACGTACACCGAGAAAGCCCTCAGCTGGTCCGTTGACCAGACTGTCAGACAATGTGAGGATACAGTGCGAGTGACAACAACAACAAACGTCGACCCCACTCCTCCTCTCTACTGCTTCCTGAAAACGTCTTGATGCCTGTTTGACCCCAGTAAAAGGGTCGGGTCAGCGCGCACAGAAATACATGTACATAGACTGGGTTTTTAATCAGATACACGCCGCAGTCCGCTCTGATTGTCACTTTTCTATACAAGGAAGTGCGCTAGATACCCAAGTGGACATAATAAACGCGACACACTTTTATTAAAAAAGGTCACTGTAGCTACTTAGTCGTTAAAATATTAAATTGGGGCTCAGTAAGTGTCTTGTGTGTCCACTTTCTTTTGCAGTTTTTATCACATTCGTCTCATGTATGCTGTACGATTGTAGTTTACACATATACCCTCAGTTATACGGTACAGCCATACATTTATTAAGATCGCCCTCTGCTGGACCGGAGCCGATTTTGACAGGAGCGCTGACCCTATACACTTCTCACCACTGATTTTGAGTTATTTAAATAGATAAAGGAGGAGAATAGTGCAGTTGGGTCAATATAGTACAGATACAATACTGGACTCATTTTACATGGTAACTAATGGGTAGAAAAACTCCAGACAGAAGGGTCGTTTTGGTCCAGTAACCCAAGTGTAATTTTAAATTAACACCAACAATGGGTAAAAACAAAACAAAAACCCATTGGTAGTGGGTCAAGTTAACTAAGCAATGCGTCACTGGGCTAAAAATGTCAATGTGTGTGCTTTAACTTTTTGTTTGTCATAAGGATAGTAATGTATCTATGTAAACTGAATCTGGAAAATATTGAGGCTTGTCAAGGACTTTGAGAATCTTGGCTTATATACAGTGTGTTAAATCTACCAATTACAAGTGTAAGACTTGTAACATAACTCAAAGTTTTTGTTTTATTACATTTGAATTGAGTAATAATGTCTTTGGCCATAATTGTTATAGAAAGTCCAGTCTTGTCCTAAACAAATTCTCCATGTCTCACACAGATGGGAGGATCAGTGACACAACAAATGCGTAACTGTTTCTGACTCAGCACAACAAAAGGTAGCATCTACGTCAAGAAATTTGGAAATTTCTGCTTATGTTATGCAAGAATTTAAGAGGATTTTAACTCATCTTATGGAAACACAAAATTGGAAAGAGCATTTGTGCTAGTTTAGTTTATATATATTTAACTGGAAAACCTTTAACTGGCTGTCAGTAAGTTTTAATATCCATAGACATTACCTTGAACATCCACGAAACTGTGACAAAGACTACACCCCTTTCAACTCTGTTCTCTTTCTATATACTTTTATAGCCAACAGTAATTTTACTATTGTTCCAAATTCATTGAAAAGTTGTGAACACATTACAGTTTTTTGAGACAGTAGCCTATCAGCCTGCTGATAGCGCTTTGAGGGTTTTAACGGCAATTCAGAAACAGTGTAGAAACATCCCATTGGAAACTTGAAGCAGCTCCAAACATTTTAAGCCATTTGAGTGCAATTTAAATGTGCAAAATCTAATATTTCTAATCTTCTCTCTAAATGTTTTCTTATTAAAGGTGATGGCAACTATTAATAACTTGCAAATTTCCCTAAGGAACATATCACTAACAACAAGTGACACTGTAGGAGAAGCAAATCTAACCACTTGAGCCTTTTTCAGTAATGCCACTACTAAAAAATGAGTAAGTCTCTTGAAGCCGCATGTTAAGAACTGACTTGGTGTCCTAAATTAAGGAAGACAATTGAGCTTCTGTCTTCATACCCTTTGAAACATGGGTCTGACTGTCATTCACTGCATCTTTCAACCATCAGTATACTGTTTCATGGGCACCCCGAGCTGGAATTACCGTATTGACCAGAATATAGCACCACATATTTTCCAGGAACTAACATTTTAAAAGGAAGGGAACGTGCCATTTCAGGAAGGGAGAAGTCCATGTTGTCACTCCTCTACAACACCAAACTACGTTAGTGTAATACAATTATCATTTTAGCTGCGGCAAGCCAGTATCAAGGACAACTAAACACTACACGGCTAGTGTCAGGAGTGAAAGTCATCCAAAAATACGGTAATACTAGATCTAGCCCACCGAAGTGTTTCTTCTTCGTCATTGTTGTCGTTATGGCCGGTTTATATCTAACATGGTTTCTTATGTCCAAAAAGTATATCCGGACACATTTGGGGGGCGTCTCATGCATACAGTTGTTACATTCTAACTTGCTGGTGTTGGCCTGCTACTTTGTTTTTTCTTTACAGCAGCATCTTTTTGTTGGTAGCGGCTTGCATTCATAACCTATAACCCTCAGAAGTGGGTGGGTGTTTGGAAGCGCGCGGCGTCTGCAGCATAATTAAAACATGGCGGATTCGGAGGAATTTAGACTTAAACGATTAAAGGTAAAGAACACAAACCTAGAATGAAATTACAGCAACCGTCAGACCGCAAGCTAAATCGATAAGTTGATCCAGCTACATAATAAGACGTTTAGTTATTGTGTGATAGCTTCCGGTCGAGATGTGCATATTGATGCTAATGTTAGCTAGCTAGTTAGCTTACAACCCTGTAGCTTGCTGCTATCCAGCACTGATGCATGCCGCTACGCCAGGCTCCATTTAACAGCCTGACAAATTGATAATCAGCAAACGAATACATTCAGCACAATATTAAGTTGGACTTCTAGTGAACCCCAGAATCCCTCATTAATCCAGCACTGCACAATTGTGTTGCAGTTGGTTGCTGGCTCCACAAAGCCCTTGCATGGCTGAGGGCTGCAGCGAACAATAAAAAGTGGGTACTTAATTGCTATCATGCGATTCACTTACTTAAATGCTCCTTTTACCATCAGACTCCAGCAACAACTACATTGTCTTAATTGACTGGTTGATGTTTGTGTCTGTAAGTTTACGAATATGCTAGAATACTGCCGAATTTAAATGGAGTTTGGTGGGGCGCCCCCTCCATGAAACAGATCAGACAATATGAGGCCTATAGCAATTAGGATCAATAGACAGACACTAATAACATAAAGTCTGTAATTGCTAGTTTTCTTAAACGTTGACATGATGAAGTTATTTTCAGTGATGATGGGACGTTATTTGCTGTAATTGTGAGGGGTGTTGTTCCATTTTAACCCAACAGTAATAAGCCTATTATGACAGTGTGTAAAAACACAACGAGACAAACAATATACCTTCCTTTTTCCACCAAATTCAAATACGCTGCCTACTGACATTAGACTGTGGTGAGTATTATGCTTGGTACTGTCACTGTTGTGTTATTATTAATACTTGTGTTACTATGTAAAGGTGATGAGTACTATCAGCTTTCCAGCCAGTTGCATTTGAAATGGGTTAGTTCTGGAGGCAGACTATGTAAAGTAGATGAGGATAGAGCTGTGATGTGTGCAGATAATATTAGGTGGAGATTTGTGCAGCAGTTCAAAACCTGATGGATCATTAAAGAATAACTAAACCCCCAAACCGCTTTTTTTCAACTGAAAACCAATGTATATGGATGTTAATGTTGCTGTTGATTGATTCGCCTCCAAATCTTGACATTTTAGCACAAAGTATTTGAATTCTACGTATTGTGTTGTAAATATGCATAGCAGCTGCCCTCTTCTGGTTTAAACCTGGCTCTTGCAATTTAATTTTGCTATTAGCTTATCGAAAGACAGTTGACATATATGGGAGCAGCTTTCAACAACAACCAACCCTCCCTCCCTGCCACCTCCCATAAAATCAACGTCTCCAGACTTTGCAGACTGGGGAGAGGAGTGTCAGCGAAGAGTGGATAGAGAAATTCTGTAGATTGGGTGTAGTATTGGTACTGAGACAGACTCACGCACACAGCTCACCTGGAACAGCTCAGCTTTAGAGATGCAATAGGCAGTTTATTGTCACATAACATTACCTTAGACATCACATTTATTTTTCCCTTGCCCCATTGGACAACTGCATGAGGCATTCAACTTGCCCAAACACAGAGTTAACCTGCCCTGGGCAAGCCTGCAAGTGTTATGTTGAGCCCTGCATAGTGTTAGCATCCTCAGCTACCAGCATCAGACTATGGAATCTGGATAAGTACATGGATCTGTGAAATCAGTCTCATATCCAATGAGTGAATTGTGTCAGAATTGGATCCTCATACAATACTGCATCAGATCAGTCTCAGCTCTATTAAGTTAGTTCTATAAATTTGAAGGTCATTAATACAGGATTAGAGAACATAATTCCGTGTGTTCTAAACATACATTTGCCCATTGAATTCCCTTTTGAACTGACCTTTTTTTCTCCCTACAGCATGAGGAGCGCCTGTCCAGAGTGTTTGACGAAGTAATGGGGCTTGGAGACTTTGCTGACTCCTCCAGGGGCTCTGCCACCTCTTCTAAGAGTGGAGGTCAGGACGAGACAAAGGGAGCTGACAAAACTTCAGGACAAGAGGAACACCAACCAGTAGAAGAAGAGGATAGCAATGGCAGCAGACAAGAAGAAAAGATGGATGAGGGAATGGGAGACCCATCCTTTCCTCGCATTTCCTCCACTTCCTCTGACCGACACCCCTTGTTTACTATGGGAACCAATGAAGGAGGAAGAGGAGCGGGACGAAGTGGAGGGGCAGCATTTGATGACGCGCTGGATGGCCTGGAAGATGATGAAGACTGGCACTTTGCCTTGCCAATGGGCAGCATGGAGGATGGTAATATAGGTGACGCAAACCGTAAAAGAAGCCAACCAGGAGCGGGGAACAACTTAACTCGAGGCGGTCCCTTTGCTCATCAGCCCAGAGGGGAGGAGGAGGAGCAAGACAGGGAGGGGAGTAGTGGGTCTGCTAACACCTCCCACTCCTCGCAGACTGACAACAGCCAAGGTAAGGCTGTGTACACGTCAGAATTTAGACAATGTTCAAGGACAAGATTGATCACCAAGGCCACATTGCAAGTGTCTATCTGCTGTATTCTATCACAGTATCCTCACAGGGGCCTGACACCTCAGGGCAATTGGCTTTTGTCATTAAAGGGAGACTCAAGTTCAGTTAATTGGTGTGGAAACAGTTTTATAAAGTCCTCTGTGGCTCTGGAGTGAGCTCCCTGAAGTCTTGGACAATAACCCTGACAATGTCATAGTGATGTCTTCAGGGTTATTCGGGCAATACAGTTTGGACTTGTCAAAGCAGGAAAAGCACTTGTGGAATTTATAACATTATTACTGACTGTGTTTTATTTAGGTGAGATAGTTCCAGGGCTCTGGTGTTGTGCATGCTCACTTATTGACATGGCTTACTGGGACACTTAAGTTATGTTCAGACTGCCAGCCCAAATCCATTTTTTGGCATATCCAGATTGATTTTGGAAAGTCTAGATACCAAAAAAATCACATGAAATGCTATTTTTTGCAAATCAGATCCAAACCACATTTGGAGGTGGTTTGAAATGCGATTTAAGTGGGATTTCCACAGATGTGTCTCAGTCTGGACGCTTTGGCAGCCTACTGTTATCCCAGGCCTCTTTTTGCAAGGAAATGATCAGTGGCTGAAAACTACAGTGCAGAGCAAAACTAAACAATGCCAGTTGGAACTTTTTACTAGAGACATTTTAAATTAGTAGCCTAGGTTGCCTTGTTTGTTTAGTTTGTCTCTATTTTATTATATTTTGTTTTTACTTAACTGGTATCATGGTTTCTGTTATCCTGTAATGATCATCTTTTCAATGGAAAAATATTGAACTCTGACATTAAATCACTTCATAATTTTTCGGTGAAATAATTCCCTCTAGGCACAATTTGAATTGTATTAAACATGGAGTAAGCGATGCTGGAGAAAGATAGCTGATTGTTAATTTCCATCACAGATTGTCAAATACTGATACTTTGGGGTTGTTGATGCATGGCATCAGTGGTCTCTGTGAGTTGTTTTTTAAGCTCAAAAACCCAGGAATATTTAACTGGAATTTATCCCATTTGTGCGGGTCATTGAAATCTTTCAGGAGATGTGGACCCGCAGCAGAAACCCTGACTTGTAATTTTTGGAGCTTGTTCAAGGATCTGAGCTGCCACAATTTCAGTGTGCCTCCTCGGGCTGGATGGGTACATATTATGCATAGAAATTTGACAGTTTTCATTTGTCAACAAACAAAACAACAAAACGTGAGCTGCCAGGACTGTTCCACAGAAATAATCCAAAAGCAGTGTAAAATGAAGTGAAAAGTTTCAAAGTGCCCTGGAATTGTTTACAGCATGCATATTGTCCATTCTTTCCTGGCATTTATGGTGGACTGGGCAGAGCATGTGTAGTTGTAAACTCTTGGGTGAGGTGTGTAATGTTTTGATTGAACTTTTTTTTTTCTACCTTTCGATCAGATGGAGGCGTCCTAAACCAGACAGAGGACACAGAGGATAGCCAGCAGGGCGAGGTACAGTAGGAATCTGGCAAGACTGTGATGTAATTGCATCTGAAATAATTTTTCGACCACCGGTGGGTAATTATGGATGTTCTTTGTTATTTCAGACGTCAGAGGCAGCTCCAATGGAGGACAGTAATCCCCGCATGTCTCCTCCTATCAATATTAAAGATGAGCCCATTGATGAGGGCTACGATGCTGCTTTACTGCCTCAGAGCTCAATCAGACAGATCAAAGAGGAGCTGGAGCAGGAGGTGGGTGTAGAGCGACAAATTTATCAGTATAATTTTCTCTTTATGTTTATGTTCAGTACTAGGTGTAGATTTGTAATTTTCATGTTGAATAAAAGGAGAGGAAAACAATATTAACCCCGTGAACAAAATCTAATGTCTTTAATGCATTCACATTTCAGGAAGAGCTGCGGATCAGTTCTGTCTACTCTGTAGGTGGAGGGAACACCTTCGCCCCCCCTTCCAGTGAGTTTATGTGTTTGCTCATTATGATGTGTTTTTCTCTGATTTTAACATCATAGCTGACATTTTGTTGTGTTCATATTTTGTTCTAGGGACAACATATACGTGTTAGTTTGACATGCAAGCATTCACCAGTCCATAACTTTACCAAGATATGTTATTAAATATCTATTTCCAGTCCAACTGAAATTACATTTAGTCATCCCTCATCCCAAGTGTTTTTAAAAAAGTGATATTTGCAGGTATGTTTACATGCCATTTAATGGAAACAGAACAAGTGATTTACAGTGCTGATATGTATGATGCAGCAGACCAAAATATGCAGTTGATTTTAAGCTGGACTTTGAGTTGAAAAGTAATACAATACAAAGTTATATTTTAACGTTGGATAGACAGGTGTTCTAAGTTATCTAGTTACTAGACCTCCTCTCAGAACTGTGTGGGTTTGTACAGAAAATGTTTCACACATTGCAGCCAGAAGCAGAGGAAATGCTGTGGGCTGTCTGGTTACTGCCTGCAAGAGCTATTGGATTAGTTTGCCCATGCTTAAACGACCATAGCAGTGGTTTTGCATGTTTGATCCAAAAAACCTTAGTGTTAGTATTAGTCATTTCCCAAAGCATGCAACCATATTTAAGCTTTTGTAATATCTTGCCAGATTGTTTAAATGTTTAATATGAACTGTTCAGGTGGTACACCCACCTTACACTTAAGTGCTTCGCCTGCCAAAGCATATCTGCATTTCTCACTTTGCGTGATGATGATTTTGCTCATAGAACAATCTTTTATTAGTTTTGATTGAGCAGATTCTTTTCCATGTCTGACCAAAAAAATTGTAATGAGGAGGGATGAACAACTTTTTCTAACCAAACACATTGCACCTGCAATCAGGATGTGGGCACACATGTAGGTTCATCCACTGCATTCATGCCTCACTGTAAGTCCTTCAACAGGGCTTCCAAAATGTCCCGTCTGAGTGATTGTTAGGCCCAGTGTGGGGCTGTAGCTCGTACCTAACACCCCCTGACCCGAGTGAGTGAGTGAGTGAGTGAGTGAGTGAGTGAGTGAGTGAGTGAGTGAGTGAGTGAGTGAGTGAGTGAGTGAGTGAGTGAGTAAAAAACAAAACAAAAAAACAACGGAAATTTCCCCTAGAGGGAATGATCGAGTATGCCTCATCATCTTTGTCTTCTGCCTTATATTTACTAACTAGGTCATAAAGCTCAGAAGCATCAGCAGCCAGAGGTTTAAAACTACACATTTTCCATGTGTTATTGATCAAAAATAAAACCAAACCTTTCTTTTCTTATCCAATCAAGTGCCAGCAGCAATCCAAGCCCCCACTCCGGCAACCATTTTCATCCCAAGCAGAGGTGTCCTACAAGCCATGGCTCCCCTTCCTATCAGACCACCACTTCCAGTCCCCACTTCACTGCCAGCTCTGATACCGGTACCCCCACGGCCACCTCAGCCCCCTGTTCCTGGTAGTGTTCGCTGCAGTGGCTGCTCTAAGGTAATGCTGTAACTCTGTGCTGCTTACATTTGAAAAAAGGAAAAATGTTACAAGACCTTCCTATATAGACGTGCACATTAAGATAAAAACGTTATTATTAATGTCAAAAGTTAAAATGAACTGTAAATGCTTTTAGGTTCTGCTGAAAGGCCAAACAGCGTTCCAAAGAAAAGGTTCGACACAGCTCTTCTGCTCCACTGTCTGTCTGACTGGACATCTGCCTCCAGCCAACAAGGGTCGATCCTGTTTTCAGTGTAACAGGTACTGTCACTTAACAGACAGATAGCTCCTAGTTTAAAGTCTGTGAAGCTCAGTTTGTTTTTTGGCTGTTTGGTAGATGAATACATGAAGAGCTGGTTTTCCAACTGTAAATATGGGATTATAAAGGGTGCCTGAAGGGAGCAAGACATTTCCACCAGATTGCTGACAACAAAAGACTTCGATTTAGTGTTTAATAAAATGCTTTTGTAGATCACAACATTTGGTTTGTATAATTTATGACCCTTCTATTGTGGCCACATTGAAAAATTGTATATTCAGTGGCCCACATGTTAGAGTCTTGAATCCTATATATACACATATACACAGTCAAACACTATTTCTTCACCAAAACAATATGTATGTGTGTATGTATCACTATAACTCTTGCAACTTTTAAATAATGTGAAACTTAATTAAGATTAATCATACAACGCCTATGACAATAATGATTATGTTATTAATAATATAATAAGAGTCATCAACATGACTCAAAAATAGTTTCACACTGACTTTTGCCACTTTGTCTTGGTAATAAACTTGGTGGAATTGTTCCCTAAAACATATAAGCTTGAATCCATGATGAAACTAATGTCTGTCAATTTGAATCAGATATTTAATTATTAATCATCATCCTGTATCTTTCCACAATCATTCCTTGTGTGTTTGTCTTTGCAGGGAGATTCTGCAGCCCAGAGACATGATCACGATTCCAACAGAAGACGGCACCTACATGCACTTCTGTGGCCAGTTCTGTCTGTCTGTCTTTAGACACAAGAGGAAACAAGTTGAGAAGATTCCTGATAAATGGGCTGATAAACGACTGGAAAAGAAGCCTGAGAAGCCGCCTGAAAAAGCTGCAGAGCGACTGCCTGACAAACCCTTTTGCAGTGTCTGCAAAGTCTCTAATAGGGTAAGAGACATACAAGGCTGGTTTTTAGAGTAAAGAATTTTGATCAATAAGCCTGAATAGCCAAGTTAATAATATTGTGTCAAAATCAAAGTTGGGTCTGCCTCGTCACTGTTGGGTCTAATCCTCTTGTCCTCATGTTTGTCGTTTGTCTCTGATCATCTCCACAGCTGATTGAGCATGAGGTCACCCATCAAGGTCGCCTGCACAGACTATGTAGTAATGCTTGTTTTGTAACGTGGCGCAAGATGCGACAGTTAGCCATGAACTGCTGTGAAGGCTGCGGACTTTATTGTAATAGCAGCTCTGGCTCCTGTCACACACTCACAATAGAAAGAGCTCAGCTCAACTTCTGTGGTCCTACCTGTATTGGCACCTACAAACAGGTATGTTTGGTTATAAAATCTTTTTTGGTTTCTTTTGAGAAAAGGATGATTCAGTATTTATGACAGAAGAATGAAGGATAACCTCTTCTGCTATACTAGCCATTTTTGAATATTAGCGGCTCCAAATGGTAATAAGATCCAACTTTAAATCGTAGATTGAGTATCAAAATCACACACAGTACTCTGTCAAGCAAATGTATCCGATGCAGCAAAGGTAAACCTCTACAATACTGATTGTGTTTTTGTACAGACTTGCAGAAAGATGGTAGAGTGTGCCTACTGTCACAAGATGGCGATAGTGTCCACCACCATCATGGAACGAGACCAGAAGGGCAAAGTTCAGCTTTACTGCTCATCAGTTTGTGTGGAACAGAGTCGACCACCCCAACACATTCTCAGTGGTAGGACACATGACAGGGACACACACTCGCACACCAGGGTTAGCTGGTATATGCGTTCTATAATGCAGAACTTGACATCTAAGTGACTATGATAATCTATTTCTTACTTAGTTTATTGAACTTACAACAGGTAGCATTGATTTATATCACTGTGGCCTATGGCTCACCTAAAGTCGTGAAAAGTGTGTTTCATTATTGACAAATACAAATCAACGCATGCTCACATGGTAGCATTTTTGTTTTATATTTTTCCTTAGGTACTGCATTCCCCTGCTGCCAGTGCCGGGTGTCAGCAGTTCCTCAGTATCATCTGGCCATGGTGGACGGCACCATTCGCAACTTCTGCTCCTATGACTGTGTTTCTATATACAGGGTACAGCTTTTTTGTATCAACAGGAGTTGTTGATGGAGATCTGTTGGTCTTAACGTTGCCTTTTTATAGATCTGACGTTGCTGTTATTTTCTCTATCCATATTTTTACAGAAGTCTGGGAACACATCTCAGCCAGACCTGACCAATGGAACCTCGACTCTCAGGGAATCCTCCCCCAGAGATGCTCCCAAACCAGGTCCCTCTTCCGGAGCCAGCTCAGTCCCTCCTGTCCCTCAGGACTACTCGTCGTCAGTCCCCTACCAGGGTCACCACCCCAGTCATACCTCAGTGCCCCCATTGGTGTCTCCCTACCCAGCCATGTCCTCCCCCTCTGTCCCAGGGCAAACCCAAGCCAGAGCACCTGCTGGTCAGCCTCTGAAACCAGCAGAGGGTGGGCCGAGTGACACCTCCAAGCTAACCTGCCACCAGTGCAGCAAACTGTTTGACATCAAGCCGCTGCTATTAAGTCACCAAGTAAGGAGCTCAGCTCACGTGTACACACAGACACTCAACCCTAAATTTCTTATAGCTACCTAACTTTTTAAGATATACTGACATATTTTCAAAGGAGATATAGGTTGAGACAATACTGTTTATATGGATACAGGAGGAAGTTGCGCTACATAAACCCTTCTTCACTAAAGCCATGCCAGTCTGCATCTCTCCTCTCTCACAGTCCATGCAGCTCCCACAACTCACTCACAAGTTCTCCAGCAACACTGAGGGAGACACAGCACCGCTACTCTATTTTATTAAGTCTGATAATTACTCTACAGAGAGACATAGGCCTATATGTTACACGTGCTATGCAAAAATCTGTCTGTGCCATGAATTAAATTACTGCAGTAACACATTTGAAATAAAGCACTATGTTGCATGTGTCTGGGACAGAGCTCCTTGTTTGTCAGGTGAGGGTTTGTGTGTGAGGTAATCATAGCGTATTGCTGTTGTACTTTGGTTCATATCCTTCAGCCCTTAGCTACCCACATGATGAGTGTAACACTCACCATGATGGTGAAAACATTGATGATATGATATTATATATATATTCATGATGATATTTTTGCCCACAGGGTCGTATTTCTATGTTCTGCAGTAGGACGTGCTGCGAGCAGTTTAAAATCCAGAAGAATATCCTGATGATGTGTGAGTGCTGTAAACAGGAGAAAGTGCTCTTTGACACCATCAGCTACAACCAGCAGGACCTGATCTTCTGCAGTGAAAGTGAGTTTCCCCTTTATACTCTTCTCTACATTTTTTATAGTTTATTACACTGGTATTTCTTGTGGCTAAATGGACAAGAATTGTAGCCTTAAAGTTTATTAATAAAGTATAAAACTGCAAATGCAGAATGAGTTTTGCTTGTCGACTCTGTCGGCCTAAAAATATGACAAACGGCAAATACGGTAGGTCTGAATGCCAAATTGAATCCATGTCATTGGACTTGTGGGCTTAAATGTACTTACTTACTTACTTCTCTAATTTCTATAATATCCCTCCCATCCTGTGTTCCAGACTGTAAGCTACTCTTCAAACATGACATGACATCTCGTAACAAGGACCAGTCCTGGCGTCCCTGCACCTACTGCTCTGGCATCAGCCAGAAGATGCTGCACAGCCACTATGGAGGCAGGATGGAGGAGTTCTGTAGACCCCACTGCATGTCCCAGTACACTGTACTCTACTATGGGGTAAGGAGATAGATGTCCAACTACACTGTACAGCTTATGCCATTGAACCAAGTGGAGTTCCTTACTGTATATTCAATGTGTTTTGTGTTTATTTTTTGTTAATACCTCTGTCTCTCCTCATCTTCCCTCTCCTTCTGTCTTTTCCTCCCTGCTCCTCCTCCTCTCCTGTCCAGATGGGGAGATGTGACAGTTGTAGGAAACAGGGCTACATGAATGAGAAGCTTCAGTGTTTGGGTTCAGTACGTAATTTCTGCAACCTGCCCTGCCTCCTGCAATACTGCTACCTGCATTTTGAGACGAGTCAACACACCAGCAGTAACGGCACTGGACCGGCCCCGCAAACACCATATGGTAAATCACATCACTCTTACACAGTATGATGTCGAGTACTTAGGCTGTCTCCTGCTAGTTAAACTAACACATCTAAAATGCTATAATGACAAGGTCCAGCTAATAGGAAAGAAGACGTGTCTAGGTTATGTGTATAGAAATTTAAAAGCCTCTGAAAACTGAGGCTTCAAAGGGGGGACTTTGAAGCCTCAGTTTTCCAGTCAAAAAATTAGTTTTTCGTTCATGTTCCTATCGCTGAATATTGAGCCTCGCTGTGTAGAATGATGAATGTGCACAGTTTGACACTAGAAGGCAGTTTTCACATTCATTGCTCAAAGTGTAAATTGTCTCTGTGTTAATTGAAAATCTGATTTTAAGAGGCGAGCCCATGACTTTGTTTTGTGACATCACAAATAGCTAGGAATATTCCACATATACAAGTGTGATGTGAAATAGGAGACATCTTGTGTCCAGCATAACAAATATTGACATATTTATATATTCTAGAATGTTTAATAAGGGAGAAGGAGTGAGTGCCACTTTAAGGATTTTAATGTGTTTACTATGTTCAACTGGAGTGTAAACCAAATGTTAAAATGCCAACACTGTTCTAACTTTGGTTTTTTTTTCTGTCTTCCTCCAGCTCCGACCCAGCCCCACCACTCCTCAAAGATGAATCCTGTCATAGCTGATGTGGTGTCACTGGCCAATGGCTCGGCCACTCAGCCCAGCGTGTCAGCAGATACTACTCTGACTGGTAAGTAACTTACATAGGTCTGGGTGAGTGTTCCCACTCACCACTTGTCTTGGTCAAAGTAAACAGAGCAGTCTGAATGCTTCTTTCAGTTCCTGACAAATTTTTAAGTGCTCAACTTTTTCTTGTAGGAGGCCTCTTCCTAATTTTTGTATGTTGAATGAACTTATACAGGTTATATATTTATTTTAATTTATTGTTTATATATACTGTATTTATGGTATGCATTTCTCGCAGTTGGGTGTAAAGCACTGCTGTGTTGTTGTTTTTTGTAGGAGCACTTCCGACCTCCAGCGTTGATGGCAAGAACCTTGATCATGTATGTACTGTGTGTGTGTTTGCGTGTGTGTGCGCGCGTGTCTGTTTAAAAAGGAATAGTAAAAAAGTAAAGTATCTGATTTGAGATCTGGTTAGAAATAAGACCACGTCATATTTTTATGAAGAACTAGATCAGATCTTCTTCTGTTTATTTTTGCTGTTTTATTGTTAATGTCTGTGTCCAGGCCAGTACTCAGACTGACGCCATGCGAGTGCCTGTATCCCGTCGACGTCAGATGAAGAACAAGTCAGTTCTGTGCCGACCCTTCACTATGGACCAAGAGAGCTATTGTCAACTGCCAGGACCTTCCACTGGATCAGAAGGTAACTACAAAAAAACACTTCAACAAGTGTGTTTAGTTTCATTACACCTCATTACACAGGGCACAGAGCAGCTGCACAGCAGGATTTAGGTGCACAAGTTTAAGCTGGACTTCCTGATGCTATGATGCCCTACAGAGTGTCCAAATACCAGGTGATATTAAGTGCACATTGTTTATACAGATATTTGAAACATCAAGTGACTGTTCTAACAGCAATCTGTGCAAACAATCTGATGCTGCTGCATCTTTAGTCCTGCATGGTTTGTAGAAAAATCTCTCCAAAACATTTGCTGGTTTTTAATGACCAGCTCTTGGTAGTGGGGTGTTTGGTTTCACGACAAGGCACTTGCAATGATTTAATCTTTTGCTGTGACACAAATCAGTTGAATTTGAATTAAAAATGTTTTTTATCATCAAAGCAAAACAACTTTTAACTTAGTGCTTTGTGGAATATGATATTGAGCTTTCTTGACACAAGGTGGACAGTGATATACTGTACTTATATTGCTAATACTGATCTTCTATCATTGATCTTATATTAAATATAAAATGTCAGGCTTTTCTGCCAAGATCAAGGTTGTCAACACTAATGGTACTTAATTTTGCAAGCATTACCAATAATAATTTAATACTTTTAGTAGCATTAATATAAGTAGCCATTCTCCTTCAGGCCATGGCTGGTGTGTCCTTTTCTACACACCATCTAATTCATTCATCCATTTTCTTTTTTTTTTTTGGTTTATTCAATTGTTCGTTGTTCACAACCAGCTGTTTCAATAAGTGAACCAGCTCTGCTAGATATCTCCTCTCAACCTGACCAGCCATCTGTTGATGCATCCACATCTCCAGCACCATCGCCAAATACTCAGGGAGAAATACAGCCATGCAACGGTGTGCCAGCACGCCTAACTGGACGCCATTTCTTGGGCAAGAGGGAGACTGACTCTGACTGCAAAGTCTGCTCACATAATAAGAGGAAGAGGGTGAAGGAGGAAGAGCATGAGAAGAAGAAGAAGAAGAAGAAGAAGCAGAAGATGGAGAAGGATGAGGGGAGGGAAACAGAAGAAGAGGTGGAGGAGGCAATGGGAGTTAAGTCACATAATGAGAATGACGGTGAGAGAAAAGAGGATGAGCACTGTGAAATGAAGGACTGTGAGCAGAAGAGCGGGACACTGAGGACGCAGACATCATATTACTGTAAAACATGTTCAGGAGAGCCCAGCCTCTGTCCCGTGCCCTGTTTTGAACTCTACCACACAAGACTGATCTACAAAACAGCTCCTGAACTGGAAATACAAGGTGAGCATTCAGATTAACACAAAAAAATAACTCATAACTCTAAATATACAATAGCACCATCAAATGGTAAAAAACAATGTTTGTACCGTAGCTATATCCACTACCCAAGATTCCTATTTCGTTGGTGTGTAGCGTGGGTAAATTCTGTTGGCTGCAACTATGTTAATGCTGCTTCTGAGTAAATTCAACTGACTTCTTACGAGGGTCGAGTGTGTCACCCAAGTTTTTCTCTCCACAGCCTCCTGATCTGCTGACATGAGAAGCTGTCTTCTGCCGTGAACCTGGACAAAGATAAAACAACTGCAGGGTTAACTGCTGGTGCTCACACCAACACTACTTTAGTGACCTTAACTCTTGTTTTTGTGGTTGTCTGTTGAAATTTAACCTCAAACCTGTTTTGAAAGCAAAGGCAGAATAACCATTAGTTTACAGTAGATACATGGAAGTGTGTTTGCAAACAGGCAGTGCAGTGAAATGATGTACTTAAAGGGGGTGTTTTGTTATTTTTATAACGAGCTAAAGATAGCAGGATTTATTCTGCAGAACAGACTCTCACAGCTGTCTGTATCATCTTCCCATAAACGGTATTTATTTCATGTGGGGTATTGTAAAAGCTCTGTAACTAATAGTCAAGACAAGTTTGGGATACTTCCTTAAGTGCTTCACTGACCTACAGACGGTACTGTAACATGTTAGTAAAAAGAAGTTTTACCTCATTGATGAATTTGTGTCACAATACATAAACATGTCATTAAAACTCATCCCAATAATGGTAAATTTGTCAAGTGTCTAACATGGATCTGATGTGTCATGTGTAAATGGACTGTGTTACTACATTATTTCTGATTGATTCTTATACTTAAAAAGGTACACACAAGTGTGTTTTTACAACCCAGACATCCCACAGTAGACATAATTTATGTTACAGGCTGTCTTCCACTAGCAGTAACAACACTTACACGTACAGTATGTAACCTGATCCTTACATTTTATTAAAGTCACTCGTGCCTACCTGCTTACCCAGATGAAGCTTGTGAAAAACATCTGTCATGGTTTAGGTTTCTTATCAATGGGATATCACAGTGTTAAAGTCTACACCCAACCAAAATTCTGATTTTGAAATTAGTTCCTAAACCTATGTCATATACAACAGGGCAGACCCATTATGCCAAAATCCCCCATGGAAATGTTCTTCACCAGGAAGTGCAGGTTCATGGAGCTGGTCTCATGCAATCATGCTGCTAAATGTGCTTCTACTTTGACTGAAATACTTGAGTACTGAATTAGTATTATATAATTCTTTGTTTTATCATAATTACTTGTAGTGGGTTGTTTCAACAGGATTTTCACTCCATTGTAGATAAAACTAACTTCTGTCTAGATGAAGCACCATACTAGATGTTTTTTTTTAGACGGGCTGTCAAACCCAGTGGATGATGTTAAGTGGAGGTCATTTGGTACGGGATGACACTCTGTCATATGGATGAATCGACCAAACTAGAAGATCTAGCATTGTCAATAAACTTTGTTAAAAAAGAAATTGCCAGTGAGTCGCTCTTATCCTGGAGCCCTACCTGTAACTTCAGTTGCACATACAGAGTTTACATTAGGCTAAAAGTCTGCAATCACTTGAAATTTGTTGAAAGTGTCTGAGTGAGAAAACCACTTCTATTTGGATGTTCAGTTAACTTATTTCTACTGTTACACTACATTTTGATTTTTATTATGAATGTGTGATGTATAAACGTTGAAAATGGGATCCCTGGCTGTACCTCCCTACTGATGCAGTCATGTGAACCAAGGTTTACTTCAGTGGCTGCCAGAGTGAGTCTGCACTCTCTCAGTTGATGTTTAAGTTGAACATGAGTGTGATTCCAACCCTGTATTACATTAGTGATTACTTTTTTATGACTTCTTTTACAACCTACTGTGTGTTGTAAGTTTATGCGAACCTTGCATGTTTTAGTTTTGTCCTTATCTTTATGATTACACAGACACGGATCACATTGTGAACTTATGTTGCAACACTGCTTTTTGTTTGGTTTTAAAGAATAATGTCAACACCTGAACATGATGGTTTATGTTTTGGTACCTGAAAGAAATATGTCAATAAATTTAATTTGAGAGTAAAATTTTGCCTGTGTGTGTTTTTTTCTCAGATTTTCTCAGATCATAGAAAGGTAACGCACATTAAGGGCTTTAATGAAGTGCCAATCGCCGACCGTGTAGAAAGTGTAAAAAGTGTTGCACGCTCTGGCTCTAGTTCTCCGATTTTACCTGCTGTATCCCACACACAAATGGTTTCCCTCAGTCTAGTGATAATTGAGAATAGATATAAAATGTGATTTAAGAGGAGCAGAGAATCTCAGAACCATTTGAATGTAAAAAACAAGACAAGTTCATAATAACTGAATGTAAACCAAGCTATCAACTATTATTAAGTAACTTATTGTACCTTAAAAAATGTTGTGTCTGTGTTACAAAAGATTAAAGTCAATTTAAAATATTTAATGTTAATAAGCTGCAGAACCTGGATCCAAAACACAAACTCTACAAGATCAAGTCCCAACAAACGGGATGGAGGAGACAGAAATGTAGGATGGCTGTGTCACAGTCAGAGGAAGGACACAGTCAAGCTAACCACAAGCTTCATTTTAACAGATATGTAACTGATCAAATTAAAATAAAAGTACAAGCAAGGATTTATTTGTGAGGGGAATTTTTTTTCTGCAGTTGCCACTGTGTAATGACTTTGAAAATAGGTTTCCACAGACTGAGGTGTTTTACTCACAAATAAAAGTGTTTCCAGAGACAAAACTCTGCAATCTGAGGATATGAGGGATCTCTGAGGGCAGAGAATTCTGATCGCAGGAGCCCTAATAATAATTTCCAGTTAAGCACAATATCAGTATAAACTTTAAACATGGATAATGATCAGCCATGTGACAAATGCTATAGCACATGTTAGTGAAATCAAGCTTTTTTGTATCAAAAACTAAAATCATGAGCTAAAAGTTGGGAACAATTATCCAATTTCAGTCAGCTGTGTTGTTAACCTATTGAGACATTTAAAAGGAGGCTTAATTCAATGAGCACTGATCTAATGTCTGATAAGTCATAGATATTGTATGTTTGCTAAATGTTGAAAATCAGAAGCAACAGATGATGAAAGTACCCAAAATGAGTTTACCAAAATCACAAGAAAACTCCAAGACTCTTTTATTAACTATTAAAATGCCTTTATTTTTACGACATGGTCATGTAAGACCTTAAAACAAAATATTCTAGATCTGTCAAGAGATTTCTGAGGGGTCTATGGGAAAAAAGTTTTCTTAATTTTTGAGAATTGCAGATCAACATTACCTAACCTAACATTGCATATGAGATATAAATTAGCAGTATTCTCTGCCATGGTAATTTTTGATGTGTGTCAAACTAACTTAATACAGCATTGTGATCGATGACGATAAATATAATGTAGAGATCTTTTTTCAAAAAATAAATTTTAGAAGATTTTAGTTGCAAGAAATGAGAAAGACAAAAATATTTCATCCATCCTTAACTGGAATGTGTTGACAAATCATTTTACGAAGAGGAAAACTTGTTTTTATGTTCTCAAAAGTTTAATTTAAGTGTGACCCAGAGACTGCATGTTCATTCTGGTTACTCGTGTTGTTTTTGTGTGGGCAGCTGTGACTGTACATACGCAGTAATATGTATTATTGTGCGAGTTGTCATTAACTCATTTTACTCTTTCACCATTTGCTTAGTTTGTTTCTTTTAGAAAGTTTATTTATTTAATCTGTCTGATATCATTTGCAAATAGAAATTTTCAATTTTAAACATAACAGGGAAAGTTCTTGATTACCTCCTGTCTTACTGAATCTATTTCCTATTCATCTTTTTCCCATCTCTCTTCATCTCACCTTCATGATCTCTCCCCCTCCCTCCTCCAGCTCTGCCTCTGCCCTCAGTCAGCTCCTCAGCAGGAGAGGAGAAAGTGAAGGTGGTAATGGTTCCAGTCCCAATACCAGTCTTCATTCCAGTGCCTATGAACATGTACACCCAGCACACACCTGTTCCAATGACAATTCCCTTGCCTGTAAGTTATTATATTTGAAATTCTATGAATTCAGAATGATTAATGTACTTTGTATTGAACATTGGCTGCAGCAAATGAAATGTTCTTCTCTTTTCTCCTGTTTTGTACAGGTTCCAGTACCCATGGTGGTACCACCACAGAAAACGGACATGAAAGATGCAGCAGTCCAATCAGAGCCTTTTGCTTTGCAGGACGAAAAACAGAAAGTTGAGTCTGTTTCCAGTGCAGGTGAGGGCTTTGAAAAAGTATTTATCTTTTTGTCATTACTTTTGTTTTTGATTTTTATATATTTTAGTCATTTAAAACTAATGATATTTTTGCTATATTAATGAATTCAAGTATCCACAGTTTTCAACACATGTTTATCTTTATGCCTTCTACAGCCCAGGGCAGTTCTTACAGTGGAGACATGAAGTCAAATGTGATCACGCCCTTAATCTGTGAAGACGGAGGGACTCAAACAGCAGTACAAGTTGACCTGCCACTTAATGTGAGTTCAGAGAGGAGCACAGAGTCAACTGATCCCCCACTTGATACCCAGCCAGAGGAGAGCATGACGACAAGCGACCCGCCTACCAGCAGCACCGAGCATCAACCTCCCTCCTCACCTCTGATGGACTTGGAGAGTGACTTCCCGTCTGGTGAGACATTTAACCTGATTGTTGCCACAACTTGCACGATGTGTGTTTTTGGAATGGTAGCACCCAAAAAATATAACTTGTGCACTAAGGATAAACACCATGAGGAAACATACCCAACAGCAAACACACACATGCTGACTCTTACTCACAGATCTTTTGTGTGTGTTTTTGCAGAACCGTTGAATCAAAAGCCACCTGCTCCACAGCGAGGAGTGAAGAGACCCAGAGACAGTTCCTATAGCCGGAAACGGGTATGAGTCCCCTGATAGATCTGATTCTGATTCAAAACCCTTTATTCCACTGACTTTAGTTTGTGGGAAGAAAAATGTTCTTGCTCTGTGATTTTCTAGCTGACAGTCTCTGAACCTTTAAACAAAGAGTACCTCCCTCTCCAAAGTAAATTTTAGCCATATAAGTGCATTTTCTGCTCACTGTCAACCTTTCAGCCATGTAAACCATTTCCCCAACTAGCCAGTATTGCATTTTTGTCCATCCAGAGTCGAAGGCGAACTGCCCCTCCATCAGACCGGAATGCAGTGGTGCCTCCGGCTGCTACCAAAGTGAATCACCTGTATGGAGTTAAAGCCTGGAAGAGCTGGGTCCAACAACGAAACAAACAACAGAGGGAAGGTGAGCCTCAGTTCCCTTTACTTTTCCTGTTTTATTTTAGGATATCTGCCTCTTTCCAAATGACTGGTTCCATTATTTTAGTCAACACTAATCGTATTTTATGGTCTGTTCCATCCAGTAGATATTAAGGAAGACGTCATTGAGTGTGACTCCACTGAGCTGAGCTTTGCTCTGTCTCACTTCATCAAAGAAGTGAGACGGCCCAATGGAGAGACCTACAGCCCAGACAGCATCTTCTACCTCTGTCTGGGGATACAGCAGGTACACAAACACACACACACACACACACACACACACACAATGTGTCACTGGTTTCCACTGTGATTCTTTAGTGCATTTCTCATTGACTCCTTCATTTCTGTTTCATTCTCTTTGGACAGTACCTTTTCATGAAGGGCCGCATAGAGAACATCTTTACTGATGAGCTGTACAGTCAGTTTGCCACAGAGATATCTGGAATGCTGCAACTCTGGAAACCTAAACTACTCCCCAGTGGTATGATCACTGACATATTACAGCCAGGTTAAAATCTATCACAGCATGCAGTGAGGCAAAAGGCTTGGAAGCATGAACAGGTTGCCCGTCAACACCTACGGGTACTTAGGGTCTCTGATTCACTCAGCTGCTTCCTCTCTTTCCCCAAGGTGGTGTTGCTTCATCTCGTGTTATTGAGTCCTACCTGTGGGAGTGTAAGCAGTTGGGTGCCTACTCCCCCATAGTGTTGCTAAACACACTGCTCTTCTTCTGCACCAAGAACTTCCGCTTTACCACGCTGGCACAGCACCAAAGCCTCTCCTTCACCAACTTCACTCGATGTTCCAAACCCTGCAGCCGAGCCGGCAAAGTCCACTACCTCCGATACCAGAGAAGCAGGACAGCTACGTCCCGCCGAGAGGAGACAGGTGGGTGTTGTTTTTCAAACTGATCCTATTAGTACAGTGTATCTGTCCATAGCTATTAGCATCAGCCTTTAAGGAGTTTTATATTTCAGCTTCATCCTTTTCCTAAACATTAAAACCAGATTTATAAATAGACTCCCTGTCACAAAAAGCAAGGCGTGTTTGGAAATATTTATTAAAAAGTGTTGGTAATTATTTTGTTTTTTAGAGCGATTGAGAAAAAGGCAGGCAGAGGAAGAGGGAGACCTGGAGATGCTTGAAAATGTCACCAACCCTCTGCAATGTCCTGTCAGACTCTACGAGTTCTACCTCTCTAGATGGTGAGACACAAACACACATAGACAAACTAGGAAATTAAGAAAGCAGCATTTGTTAAAAATGCCCAGTACAGCTAATAAAACTGTCCTGTTGCTCCCTCACAGCCAAGAGTCGGTGAAGAAGAGAACTGACGTGTTTTACCTCCAGCCTGAACAGATTGTGCACACACACAGGTCAGAGTCAGTCCCTGTTACCAGGGCATCAGTGCTATTTGTGGACACAACATGCAACAGTGTCTCTTAGTGTTAATACTGTAAGAAGCATTTTTTTCTAAATGTTTAAATTTCCCTTTCTGACCTCAACAGTTCCCACTGGTACACTTCTCAACCACTAGAGGCCACCACTCTACAGAGCATGCTCACACGTATCTTGGCCGTCAAAGAGTGCCACCAGGAACAGAAAGCAGGCCAGCACCAGTCCTCAGCCACCGCTGAAGACAGTTTACAGTGATATGGAGCTCTGCATATTCACATCCTGCTTATGATCTTCTCTGCAACAGAAACCTTTTCTGCCACCAGACGCTTCACAGTGACATTAAAACTATACATTCAGCCATCAGTCATTCAGACTGAAGTTGGGATGGGGAGACAGAACAAAGAGACAAAATGAAAGGACACTTTGTCACAAAGTGAGACAAGTTTTAGGATCTTTCGAAGTGTGTGATAATTGTATTTAGTTACCTCAGTGGCCATCCCCTCCCCACATTGATGCATAAGGAGTTTACAAACATCTGATACTCTGAAATATGTGTTTAAGGGTACATTGTTAACACAGACTTCTTTTTTCATCAATGTCACACCAGAGTGATACTTATTCCTATCATTCATCACATGTGGCAGGTCTAATAATAGTCCATACCAAGCCTGTCAGATGTACTTTCATTTCAGAAACAGACCTCTTGCAATATTAGACTGGTGTGAGCAGCTTATTGCATTTCAGAACAGTTAGTGCTGATGTAGATGACGAGAGTTTACATCCATGAGGCACTGTCAGGTCTGTTCAAGGGGTTTTAATGTGCTGTTTTATTGTTATTGTCCATCTTTGCATCAGCACGTTTTAAAATGGAGAGTATTTACTGGTACTTCTTGTGCTTTTAAATTTCACCAAAAAGTCAAACAATGACATTTTAAGCAGGTTTGGTAATTCATAGGTGTGGCGTATTCATGCATAGCTGCACAAAACTTTGTTGCAGTGCCACTCAGTTCAAGTGAAGCACTTCCCACAGAAACATTAAATATATAGTTTAACAAACTGAATCATTGTCATCACATTGGAGGTGTATGACATTGACTGGTTGACATTGAGCATTTAATTAAAAGCAAATATCTGATTTAATAAGTTGTTAAACCAGTATATCGTATATCAGTAACCCTTCTTCTAAATATTAGAGCACTCTCATCTTTTGTTGTTTTGTTATTACCTAGTTATCTGATATTTTGTTCCACTTTTATATTCTTCATTCTTTGTGGCCTTATTTCCTTCTCAACAACTTTCCCCTCTCCCTCCCTCTTTAACGTTGTGTATATGTGAGGATTCCCCTATTTTCCCCTCCAGGGTTCCTTCATATATCTTCACTTATCCCCTCTCGAGGTAAAGTGTAAGATTGGCTCATGACCCACAACCAGTTTAAGCTCGAAGTCATTTACAGACTACTTTGAATGATTTATGAGAATATTTAGAAATACATTCTAACCATTATTATCAATGGAGGTGTTAGAATTGTTTTTATTATGATTACAGTGGGACCTCTGCTCTTTTATTGTATGCATTCCTCTATCTTTGCCATCTTTCTTCTTTCTAACAGTGCCATTATCTCCTCCTTTGTTACATTGATTTTATTTTTCTCTTCCACTCGTCTTTGTTCCCTAATTTGAGGGAAAAATGGAATTGGGGGACTTTGGATGAGCAGCAGACAACTCCAAGTACTAGCACAATACTTTACCTAACCCTGAGGTTTCGTGTATTATAACTAATGGTGTGTATGGATTTTGGTATAGTATCAATTTTGTTGGCCTACATACAATCAAAAATAAGTACTATAACTGTGTGCCTAAGATATTTACCACTGTGCACACAGCAGTGGTAATCAATTGTATTTCTATTCATTCCCGTTATCTGTAATAGACATTTGATGAAAAATGAATTCTGATCTTTCTGGCATATAGAAAGTTGTGCTGATGGAAAACAGACAAAATATGGAACATGTTTTTGGTCTATAGGGTTGCTGTGATGAAGCTGTGATGAATCCAAAGCTCATGTGTGGACACACTGAACATTAATCTTATAATGTCCATGTTACATTAATGCCATTTCATAGAATGTTGGATGGTAATTTGGAAAGAAAAATCTAAAAACTCTTTTCATTTGATTTTTCAAAAAGTTAAATATATAAGACACACGTTGCTAAGTTGAGATTTAATGAAAATATTACCATTTGTTCTTTTGTTTTGTGGTAATAATGACTCCACTACCCACAACACCATGTGGGCCTGTCAGGGAGCTGTTGCATTTTTGTCACTCTGTTGTAATGTGTTCTTTGCTACTTGCATCTCTTTCATTGTTTTAGCTGTTGTTATATTTTGTCATGAGGCCAACGTGCCTTTACTTTCGCCTCATGCTCACGCTTTATATAAAATCTATGTTACAGTGTAAATGAGTTAGATTCACTACATATCAGACCAGCCCAAAACTGAAGTTTGTGGATCTCTCCACTGCCCCATGTTAACATTAAGCATTCACAGTGTGGACCGATGGTAATCCATCAGCATCATCCAAACAAAGAGTTTGAATGTTGAATTTCTTTAAACAACATACTGTAACACAGTGTCACAGCTGCTGGTGCAAATGAAATATTTCTTTGTGAATATTGTCACTGCTGTTTTCAATATTATCACACCCATTCGATGATTGTTCAGAAAGAAGAGGCCAAAAGACAGATATTTTATTGTCATGCACAAGATGCTGTATTGCCATTAAGTATTAAAAAGTCATCTTATACCTTTGTTTCTATGATTGCAAGGCAAAGCACTGATAATGAAAGCATGACTAAAATGAAACGTTGGGTGTATAACTAAAGTCTGTGCTGTTTGAAAGATTCATAAAAAGTTATTTTTGTGTGTGTGACCATGTGCAAAACACACCAGAGCGTGTTGGCAAAGAGAATTTAATGCCAAATCCTTAATTGATGTCTTTATAATTGCATGCAAATTCCCTGTCGAACCCATACAGTGTGAAGAGGTTTTTAGCTAGATTCAGGTGATTCTCTTATTTCCTGTCACAATGTGATTACATGTTTATGGAGGTGATATTTAAACTTAAAAAATGTTCTGAGAACACACTTCAGAGACTAGGTTAATGACTTTTTGACCCCAAATGATTGACAGGGGTAATAATATCATGACCAAACATGGCAGGTCCAACCAAATATTGCTGATGAGACTATGATTACACTGCCAACAGGAGCCTTTACCAAACAAAGTTTGAATCTGTTCCTCGTGGCTAAGGGCAAATGTTGATATAACAGTGATTTTTATGGCTCAATTCTTTCAACTTTATGTTGTGTTATCCACAAGTCATTCAATATCCATATTAATGTGGTCAGATGATCTTCTCTCCATTCAGTGTCTTGAATAGACAATAGAATGAAGCAGAAAACAAATTTAAGCCTCCCAGGTAACCACGATCAAGCGATATGATAAAAAAAAATTCCCCCAATCAACGAACTTGATCAGTTCTGCCCGCATGTGAACAAAGGAAACAGGAACAGGAAGTTTTCTATCACAGTGAGGTCTACTTATCTGTCATTCAAATATTCAAGATCCTTTTCCTTTTACCAGACTCTCATGAACGCATCACAAGGCCATAAACACAAATATTTCAATACGGTGCAATTTCAGTACGAGCAATCAAGTATAACTTTTTGGTATCATCACTTTTAAAGGCCTTTCTACAATCAAACAATGTGTGACTGTGTTGTTTGATGGGAGTAAAGGGAAGTTCAACCAACTGTGACCCATCCTGCCAGATAACTTCCTTTTGATCTGATGGACAGTAACTTTGCATAACAGACTCCCATTGCTCATTTTGCATACATAAGACTATGATCACTGTATGCTTATCTTCCACAGATGTAAAGGACAGGGTGGATAAGAATATGGGCTACACATTGATAACACAACTCAAATAACCTGTTGCTCAGTCTTAGAGCAGCCTGCCACTTGAAATGTTCACTCATACACTGAACCATTTCTCATTTTATGTCACTACATGAGTCAGTGATGGACATTGTATCTTGCATCAGGAACAAATATGGAGAAATAAATAATTAATGGTGGAGGGAAAAAATTAATGTGATTCAGGCTTGATGTTAGTTCCCTGGTAGGCAGCTAGGTTGAAGCTCCATACTAAGACACTTGGGCAGTTTTAATCAAGCTAATACATGAGAATATGTGTATAGATGCTTTATAATTTTAGTGATGACCTTGCAGATCTCATGATATTAGGCTCCTGTAGACAAAAGTAATAGACATCCTCACAGTGTAGCACCAATTCAAAACATTTTTATTAAAACTCATCTACACTTTTGATGTGAAGAACATCAGAGAACAAGCACACCAATAATGATGTAGCAGTGACCAATTCCTGACACTATGTATAGTGTTCAGTGCATTATTGATAAATAAAATGTCATTCAGCTCAAGATTTACATTCTATATCAAACAGTGTCCAATTCAGAGAGTGCCTTGAACTGGTCAGTGTTACATTCTCTTTCACAAATATGTATTTTGAACCTGCAGCATAAAAAAAGACTTGACAAAGAACTGACAGAGTGCGATCACTTAAATGAACTCACACCAACACTGAGTTGACAAAACAAGTTAACAGGTGTCTGTTATGAAAGGAGAGAGCTGAAACCTGACATATGTTCACCAGGAGGTGCAAATTGTAACAGCACATTTGCCACGTAGGGTAGTAACATATAGGTGATAGCTTCTAAACAGAGAGGAAAGAGGGAAGCTTACAAACATTAATATCCAGAACATGGAGGAAGAAGAGAACTGCTGACAGCAAAAAAAAGAGTGAAAACAGAACAGACAACATTTGAAAACCAAAGCTAGAAAATTCTTTGTACTCCTGCTCAGGCTGGACGAGAATTCAATATTATCCTTTGTTAACTTTCTAATTATTGATTTTAAGCCAATTATTAAAAAAGCAACAATGACTTAAACCCTATGAACCAGCCCTAACTGTTGCATAGTAAGAAGGAGGTAATGGTTGGTGTTTAGGCCATGTCTTCTTCGCCCTCCTCCTCAAACTCGCCCTCTTCCTCAGCAGTGGCCTCCTGGTACTGTTGGTACTCGGACACCAGGTCATTCATGTTGCTCTCAGCCTCTGTGAACTCCATCTCATCCATGCCCTCGCCGGTGTACCTGAAACAAGTTCATAATTAGTCAAACAGGTTGTGTAATGAAATGACCCTCTTGCAGGAAAATCGATGTTAGTGTATGAATTCTGGCTAAGAACAGACCAGCACAAGTACAGGACAGACTTCTTCTCTCCTGACATCGTCTTCTACTCACCAGTGGAGGAAGGCCTTGCGGCGAAACATGGCTGTGAACTGCTCTGAGATGCGCTTGAACAGCTCCTGAATGGCTGTGCTGTTGCCAATAAAGGTGGCGGCCATCTTGAGACCACGGGGAGGGATATCGCAGACAGCGGTCTTGACATTGTTGGGGATCCACTCCACGAAATAGCTGCTGTTCTTGTTCTGCACGTTCAGCATCTGCTCGTCCACCTCCTTCATGGACATGCGCCCTCTGAAGATGGCGGCGACTGTGAGATAGCGTCCGTGACGTGGGTCACAAGCAGCCATCATGTTCTTGGCATCGAACATCTGCTGGGTGAGTTCAGGAACTGTCAATGCCCTAGAAAGACAGACAATTCAATTTCAATTTATTTCAAATCCATTAAAAAACATATTATATAGGGTCTAGTATTGTCTCTAAGAAGCCTCTCTACCTGTACTGCTGGCTGCCGCGACTGGTCAGGGGGGCAAAACCTGGCATGAAGAAGTGCAGCCTGGGGAAGGGCACCATGTTGACAGCCAGTTTCCTCAAATCAGCATTGAGCTGACCAGGGAAGCGCAGACAGGTGGTCACCCCACTCATGGTGGCTGAGACAAGGTGGTTGAGGTCGCCGTATGTGGGCGTGGTAAGCTTCAGCGTGCGGAAGCAGATGTCATACAGGGCCTCATTATCAATGCAGTAGGTCTCATCTGTGTTCTCAACCAGCTGGTGGACGGAGAGGGTAGCATTGTACGGCTCCACCACTGTGTCCGACACCTGGAGTGGGAGAGTGTGGAGAAGACAGAGAGGAGGAGGGGACAGCATTTAAGCACACAGAAACATGTGGAGGGACAAATATTTTATCTTAAATATTCTTGTGTACAGTATATATGAACCTTGGGTGAAGGCACCACGCTGAAAGTGTTCATGATCCGGTCTGGGTACTCCTCTCGGATTTTGCTGATGAGCAGCGTGCCCATGCCAGAGCCGGTGCCTCCTCCCAGGGAGTGCGTGAGCTGGAAGCCCTGCAGGCAGTCACAGCTCTCCGCCTCTTTCCTCACCACATCCAGGACCGAATCCACCAGCTCGGCTCCCTCAGTGTAGTGGCCTTTGGCCCAGTTATTACCTGCCCCGCTCTGGCCTGGGTTACAGAATAAGTCAGTTACAGAATTACAGAAATCAAAACTTCCTTGATTTAATTCTGCTTAAAATATGACTCCATCATTCATGCAAAGTCAAACACAATTTACTAGCAGTAAGCACTGTGGGATACCCAGCTTTAAAAGAGGAACGACTCAAGATGCCTTATCACAGTACAGCAATTTTATCAACCCAAAAATAAAAACACACATTAATGTTCAGATTTGAATTCTCACCAAAGACAAAGTTGTCTGGTCTAAACACTTGTCCAAAGGGACCAGACCTCACAGAGTCCATTGTGCCTGGCTCCAAGTCCACCAGCACTGCACGAGGGACATACTTTCCACCTGTGGAAACACAAGTGTTGAACAACAGAAGAGAAGAGAACACTAAGCTGTGGTGACTATTTCTCATTTTACTGGTGTGAAAAGCAGAGTGGAATGACAAGAAAATCCTGAGCTTAAGAGGCTAAAGCAGCTGCGACACTGTGCAACCTTTTTGACATTTACTACACAAGACTATTATCATTACAGCTGGTTGGCGTGTCAGTACAACCGAGTGTGCTTACAGCTGACAGTTACAGTAAAGAGACAGAAAAGACGGCACGAAACCTGCATGCAAAAGTGATTTATGAACTGTTCCCCATGTGATCTTGGGACAGAAAGAAGTTGACTACAATCTACTACTATAAAGTCTGTCAGTTATTAATAATGTTTCTTTCTTTTCTTTTTTTATTTAAGTTAAATCAAAAACCAAAAAAGGTTAGTCGCTTATAAGTTCTTTGAAAACATCACAGTATACAATATATTTTCTTCAGAGGGAGGTTTGTTGACTTGTAGTATCTTGGAAACGGGTTTCCAAGATACTACAAGACTGATTTCTAGTGGTTTCCAGTGGGACAAGCCCCCTGCTGGATGGCTACGGTACTTACAAGCCTTCCGGCTGGTATTAAATTACCTTGGCTCCCTTTGAAACTAGCAAGATTATCTGACTCTGTAGCTCTTAGCAAAGTGAAATTAACCTGTTGCCTCGTTGTAGTACACGTTGATTCGTTCCAGCTGCAGGTCGCTGTCCCCGTGGTATGTCCCGGACGGGTCGATGCCATGTTCGTCACTTATCACCTCCCAGAACTACAATCAGAAAATGAGAAGAACGGTCAAATCAGGTGGCCTTGTGGCTCAAAACCATCGGTGGCATGGACACCTTGCGAGGCTATGATTAGCTTTGTTGCTAAGCAAGCTAATTTATCTTCCCGCTCAAGACAAATTTAACATTCACGCTCTTTTTCAGTGAGTTGGGACTTCACTTTGAAACCGCAACCATTCTCACCTTTGCACCAATTTGGTTGCCGCACTGGCCTGCCTGAAGGTGAACGATTTCCCTCATTTTGGTCGAAATGTAAAAGTTCTTAACGACGTCTGACAAAAGTTGTTACCGCTCTGGCGCTTCAGCAACTGACGGACTAACCTGTCTGAGAAGGTAGGAGCAATGCCAACGACCGTCGGCAGATAAACGCAATTGGACGAGCTAAATGTCAGTCAAAGCACAACCGACATCTCATTGGCCGAGATAATTTGGTTTCGAGTTTTGATTGGTTAGTTCTGAGGTGGCTCCGTTGCCTTGGTAACACAAAATAGAACATGATACACAACAGTGTTTCTGCAGAGACACGCCTTATAGACCTCCAGAGGGGTATATAACGTGTCTCTGCAGCAACGTGCCAACAACACGAACCAACAAATCTAAGTACTATATCGTATGCAGCTGCACTTGTTTCAGTTACTTGAAGACGTTTCACCTCTTCAGTAGAAAACTGTTGATGAAACAACAAGTAGGCCATCTAACTAATCAAGTCAACATGGAAGAGGAATGAATTATTGTTACAACATGTTCAACTCACCTGGTGCACCAGGGCGTTTCCTCTAGGGATTGTGCTGGTGGTTTTCAGTTCATTATGGGTGGGGCCTGACTAGACATTTGACCTACATCTATGAATAAAATGTTTACCAAATTATTGAACAGAAAACCCCAAGTTTTTCATAAATAGTTCACAATACTTTGTTCATAAATACTCCAGCTTTGACAGACAAGACATTCAGTGTTGTACCTTAAAATTGCAGCCAGCTCTGAAGAAATAGCCAGTGATGCTTCTCTAATAGGCCTACATACATTCTACAGTCTCAGTATCTTTCTCACAAAACCCACAGGTAGGCTATCACCATCCCTTCCATCTCACTTTCCTCTACCTGTTGTTCCATATTTGCTTTTCACAATGAAACCATTTCTTCCATCTTCTCTCATGTAATTCTAAATTCCCTCTCAATTTAAATTTAATCTGGTTCACATTTTTCCTCTTATTCTTGGTAGAACAAGAATGCAAATTTTGCCTAAGAATTATATATATTTACGTTTTAAGGATTTCTTATTTGAAATTTATAACTTAATTCTCATAGCTTAATTTGGTAGTTATCATACAAACATCATACAGAGCCATAGGTAGGTACATATAGCTACAAAGAGAATTAGGAGTGTCGATAAATAAAAATAAATAAATACTGTTCAAGCTCTTTTAAGATTAAAAGTCATAATAAAATATAGGTATAGCATTATTTTTAAAGACAATAAAAAATGTGCCTTTATAAATGTGTTATTTAGCAAGAATAAAAATAAGATTTATGATAAAGGATCAGAAGCTCATTCTGAAAATTATGAAAACCAGACCATTTTAGTTTCTGTGTTTACATGCTGTGGCAATAAAACCCAACATCCATCAAGGAATGAACAATTTGTCATTTTTTAGTCTTTGGAGGAAGCATTTCGCTGGATAGACCCTGTGGGCATTCTTGAAAGAAAGTTCTCTCATTTTTTGTTCACACTAGAAACTTAAAAGGTAAACTCTTTATTCCAGGATAATATCTAGACTTATTACAATTACACATTTAGCGCAGAGCAGTTGTTTTTATACACAGGTCTGTCTATTTTATTTGTATATTTCTGTTATTAATTCTTTGACCATAAATAAATCACACTTGACCAACAAATATATTGATCTTGTTTTTCTTGTTGAGGACTGAATTTATCCAAAAAACATTTCCATTTTCCAATCAAAGTGTTAAACATTGCAAAAGGAAAGTACAACCGGTCTTTAAGAAAAGAAACATAAAATAGAAAGGACAAGGACTGCAATGAAGGAAAACAATGAAAAAAATACCATAAATAAATCAATTCAGTTTTAACCAGGAAAAAAGGGCCAATTGAATTCGAGTAGTACGAGAAATGTAGCTATGATATTGTGTGCGCCCTTTGATTGGTCATTTTATTTTGGTAAGCCGGCAGTCACTTGACGTCATAATCCTGCGACTGTTTATATGCGACATACCATCATGGCTCTGTTTCCAGCTTTCGCAGAAGTAGAAAGTGACAAAGTTGATGATTCGTCGAAAGGTGATCGCCTATTCATGTTTCACATACTTTAATATGGATTGTTTTTCGCCTCAATACTTTGTTGTTGTTATGTTGACACGATAACCCTGCTAAACCACGACCTAGCTGTTATTTACCGTCCAAAGTCTGCCTGTAGTTCATGCTAAATGATAAACATCATCGTTTACGTTAGATTCATTTCTTATCGATACGTTTACATTCCAACACGCGGATCTACAGCATATGAACATACCCTGTGAAGGATTAATAACCATCATGATCTCTCGATTCCCCTGATTACTGACTAAAACTCTTTGTATGGCCACTCTCTCCCTTTAGAGTTAGACTGGCTGAATAATAAGAGTTTTCAGACTGGAGATGCCCTCTCTCTTCACAGTCGGTATTTGGCGAAGAACAGTGAGAGGCTGAGCAAGAAGGAATCAAGGTACATGTTAAAAATAAATATAGTTTGATGGGGCTGTACGATATGGAAAAAAAATCATAATGCAGTTTTATTTTAACAGATATTATTATTTTGTTATCACAATTTAAATTTTCACTGAAAAAACAACAACTATTAAAATCATGATGATGGGACATTTGTTGTGGTCAGTTCCTAACATGTCATGTTTTGTACATCTGGAGAACTTTTTGTAGCTTTGTACAGTAGGCCTGAGCAACTCTACAGCACTACAATACTTCATTATAATGTTGTTTTGTCACCAATTTTACCTTTATCAAAAAACTACAGCTTCTGTTTGACCATATAGAGATTTTGATTGTAGTTTGATTAATTGTACAGCCCTATTTGCAGACACAAAACTTTGTAGTTTTCAACATCATTTAAATTTCCTCCTATAATATTACATAATGCATCTCTCCTTTTGTTTTTCTTGTGCCTGTCTTCTTATTCTTCTTACTTGCATCAATATTTCTTCACGTGAAACACTCTGATACTCTGTTTAGAAATCTGCTAAATAAATTGTTTTTCTATCTATATAGATTACTCTAGAGTACTAGAAACATAGTCGAATAAGTCTTTTGATTTATTTGAGGAAGGAGTTTAGTTTGAATATGTTCTCTTGCTACTCTCTTTAATGTTGAATCCACCTTATAATCCTCAGTGTAGGCAGAGAGGTGAGCTCTGAAGAGGAGCAGAAGGAAGAGGAGGAAGAGGGTAAAGTTCCATCCAAGAGGAAGAAAAAGAAGAGTGAGAAGAAGAAGAAAAAAAAGAAAAAACACAAAAAGAAGAGTGGAAGGTATTCCAGCAGCGGTGGGTCTGACTCTGAAACCATTTACCCAAGTGACCTTAAAAGGGAAGAAGAGGCAGACAGGTACAGACACACACTTTTACATCGCATTTGCTTACACTCCTATTTAATGCACAGATGCACTGGTTTACTGCTGCTCTGTACTTATGGTTGGTGTGTGCATCTGTGCAGGCCCCAGGCTGCTCCGTTAGCAAGTCGTTTCTCCTGGTTGGATGACCTCCAGTCGCCCACAGAGCAGCCGTTCTGTGTGGACCGTAAAGCGGACGCAGCCAACTGGACGTACAAGTCCCTGTACAGAGGGGATGTAGCCAGGTAACACACACATACATGTACACATACACACAAGCACTCTCCACCATGCTCTCACATCTTTCTCCTTAGATTTTTTTCATTCGATGTAGATAAGTGTCTGTCTTAGTGACTATTCGTATTCACGACCTACATTTTATTACAAATCAAGAACATTCATTTTAAAGGTAATTTTGAAACATTGTGTGTGTTTCAGGTATAAGAGGAAAGGCAGCTCATCCTTGGGTCTGGACCCTCACAAGCAGGAAGTCAGCTGGGATGAGTCGGAGTCAAATAAGAAACACAAAGGCGGGGACAAGAAGAAGGCAGCAGACAGATACTTCTCTACAGTCAGTCGCCAGCTGTTGAGGTCTGAGCCCCCTGTTCCTACATTACCTATGATTCCTGACTGCAGTGATGCCATCAGCCCCACCTCCTTCCTCCCACTGGGTTACAATGAGGACAACAAAGGAGGAGAGATGGGTAAGAGACAGGCTGTGAAGAGGCAAACTTCACGAGCTAAAAAATCCTAGCAAAAAACCTCAGTAGGTGTCATTTCAATATAAGTTCAACACACACAGCCAGTCTCACTCAAACAAAATTGAGTCAAAAAATACAAACAGTGCAAGTTTAAATGTCTCAATTGTAGCAGGAAGAAAGGAAATAAAGTTTTCATTCTTAACAGGTAATTGGTAAAAATTCCCAAAGTAAGGGTGACCTGATTTTTGGGATTAGAATAAGGGGTTTAGTTGCCCTATAAAGTGTGGAATGTGTCCTCAAAATCTCAGGTTTTGTGCCAGATATCTGTGGTACATACCTTTATCTTTTCAATTTAATCCTAATCCTTAATGTGTCAATCCAGGCAACAGAGTGCAGACATCATCAGTAAACCCCCTGGGTGTGTATGATGCCTCCACGGCCCTCTGGCTGCAGGGGAAGGGACAGCAGGAGCAGACAGAGCAGCAGAAGCAGGACACACAGACGGAGAAGAGTGCTGGGCTCTTGACTGGGAGGACTGAAGAGTTTAACAGGCGGCTCAGAGAGCAGCCGGCAGACACACAGCTGTGGATAAAATTCATAAGATACCAGGTATGAAGATTCTGCTTTTGTTACTATATTTACTTTCCTTACAACCAGCTTTGAACTGAGTATGTTTATGTTCTTATCAATATCTATGTGTCAGTGTTTGGGTTTGGGGTTTGCACAACTGTGCATTGTAATAAAGATGTCAAAGGATAAGGGAGGCCTTATTCTCGAGTCTTCTAATCATCAACAAACCCCAGATGAAGACCAAAACAAACAAAGTGTTTGGTCCATTCATTCTACTGAAGATGTAAATGTTAGAGTAAATCAGGAATATATGTTTTTTCTTCTCTTGAAAAAGACTGAGTAATTTTTCCGAAATGCTGGTCACTGTAATTATCATCAGATGTTACTTTAAAAAAACCCAGCACTAATAAACATCACATTATATATATATATACATATCTCAAAAATGGTGGCTGCTCTGCAACAGTTGACCAAATTTAGAAGCAGCTGACTACAGCCCAAGGCTGCAAGACAAATTTTCCCTTGAGGACAATAAAGTTAAAGTTTAAATTTGCAATCCAAGCCATATTTGTACTCACTGTAAAACTGTAAACTGTCGCACATAAAAAGCTTTAAATCAGGATGTTTTGAGGTCCTCTGTATTGGATCTTGCAAACACTTCATTCTTCTGGACAATCTATGTAAAGTAAAACTAAGAAATGCCCTTTCGAGGCTGCTGTCATTGTCATTTTAGCTATAAGAGACATATACCTTCACTTGTAAAGACATTTTAATGTGTAAAATTGGTGGAGTTACCCTTCAAGTTCCTATGCAGCTTTACTTCTCCTCTTCCTTTCTAGGATGAGCTGACTACAACAGCGTTTGGAGGCGAGGAGGAGCAACAGGGCAACAATTCGTCTGAGCGTCGTAAGTCTTCCCACCGTGCAGTCCTGGAGAAAAAGCTGAGCATCGCAGAGCGCGCTGTGGCCACCAACCCGAGCTGCGTAGCTCTGCAGCTGGAGAGGCTCAGGATCTGCCAAGAGCTCTGGGAGCCCTCACTTCTGACTAAAGAGTGGAAGAAACTGGTCAGTCTACAGTATTTTGTTTATATGCAACTCACTCAATGTTTCTGTATTTGTACTACCTGCAGAGCTGAACATTTAAGGTGCTATTACAGGTGTGGTTTATTTTATTTGCCCTTAAAAGAGTGGAATGGTTTGTTCATTTACTTTCACACTGTTTTATTACAAAGGTTCCTCTAAATCTTCTTCAATTTCCTCCTCTGTATAACCATGAACTGAATGCTTCTCTGAGCCTGGAAAATATTTCAGATTCCTACTTTTTTGTCACCGATAAAAACTCACAGACATTCAAACAGAGATTGTGTTTTATCTATTGCATTTCAGGTGTTTCTCCACCCAAACAGTGCCCCCTTGTGGAGAGAGTATCTATCGTTCACACAGAGCTACTTCAGCAACTTCACTGTGTCGAAGGTCAACTCTGCCTATGGGAAGTGTCTCAGCACGCTCAGTGCTGTGCGGGATGGCAGCATGGTCTCTCACCCAGCCCTGCCAGGGATTGAAGAGGATATGTTGGGTAACAGAGATTTTGTTTAGCCTTTAATCATCCGACTTTTATAGTTTGAGTAGACTGATTAGTAGATAATAGTTACATATTCAGATACCCTGCTCAGTTACTCAGTCAGCCCAGTTTTATGTCCACATATACAAATACACACATAGGTACATCATATTCGTTTCAATGCAAAATGTTTTTGTTTGTATGCTCAGAGTTGGTGAAAATTGTTTTCTGTCTGTCCAGATATCTTCACTCAACAGTGTCATTTCCTGCGACAGTCTGGTCACTCAGAGAAGGCAATTTCCCTGTTTCAGGCTATGATCGATTTTACTTTCTACAAACCTGACAGTGTACGAGAACTGTCCACCAAACAGCAGGTAAACACACACATACACATACAATAAAGCACTACATAGGCACTAATCATAATTTTAAAATTATTGTAAATCTATCCATAATGCATTCAAATAATCCTGACCAGAAGACAAAATTGTAATATACTGTATAATGACAACTAAAAGGAATAGTTCAGCATTTTGTGAAATACACTTGGCTTGGTGTAGTGACTTCCTGGAGTGTTGTGATCTATGTGCGGGTGCCAAAAAAAGACAAATATGCCTATTTTATTTTTGCCTCTTAAAGGAATAGTTCACTCTAGAACGAAATTCAGTCATTATCGACTCACCCTCATGCTGATGAGAAGTCCGGTGTAGTTTCTTATTCCTTAAAGTGCAGCTGGAGACCCGCGGGGGTACCCTCCAACAGCAATAATCCATATAACGGGCGTCAATGGTGTCTGAGACGAAAAGGTCCATAAAACTACACAAAAACTTTGTAATATTCCTCCATACTGCTCGTCCGCTGCAATCCAAGTGTCCTGAAGTGGCGACATCCAGAGTTTACTTGAAACGACGTCATTTAGTACATTTTTCTAGCCTAAACAGTCACTATACTATATCTGCATAGATACACACCGGTATTTACATCCTGCTGTGAGCGAACGAGCGACACACAAACACAAGAGGGATCTGCCTGCACTAGTGATTTGAAACTTTGAAACTCACAGCTGGATGTAAATACCAGTGTGTATGTATCGCGAGTTCTGTTGATCTTGTCTGGCGCGGCTTCTGTAGTGCAAGCGGCTGTGAGGGAGACTTGCGTGCACGCGGGAGCGTGCCTCCAGGCAAATATAGAAAAATTTACTAAATGACGTCGTTTCGAGTAAGCTCTGGATGTCTCCACTTCAGGACACTTGGATTGCAGCGGACGAGCAGTATGGAGGAATATTACAAAGTTTTTGTGTAGTTTCATGGACCTTTTCGTCTCGGACTCCATTGATGCCCGTTATATGGATTTTTGCTGCAGGAGGGTACCCCCGGACAGATTTGTTGTTGTTTTTTTTAAAACTACATAAGGAGTGAATATTTTTGTGTTAATGATGAGTAAATCATGTCTTCCCATTAATTTATGTTGTGTGTTCAGGTTGAGTTCTTTGAGCCATTCTGGGACAGTGGGGAGGCCAGGGTTGGAGAGCTGGGGGCCAGAGGTTGGAAAGCCTGGATGCTCCAACAAGAGCGAGGGGGGTGGCTACAGCCCAATGAAGGTACAGAAAACACACCCAGACATTGTTACAGCAAAGTGTGCCATGCTTTACTTTTAGTGTTGATGTGAATTCTGGAATAATGTGTGTGTGTGTGTGTGTGTCTCTTCATAGAGGAAGAAGAGGAAGAGGAAGAGGACGAGGAGGAGGTTAAGGATCGGAGCCAGCCCAGACACACAATCTGGTTGGATGTGGAGTCGTCTCGGGAAGCAGCTCAGTGGCTGCCCTGGAGGCCTGACAAAGCTAAGGGCCAATCAGAAGAGGACTGTGAGGACCCAGACAGACAGGTATGGGTTTAAGTGACTCTGCTCATGTGTGATATGTTTGGAAGTCATCTACACTATGTTTAAATTCAGACACAAAATAGATGTGACCACTTTGTTTGACTTCTTCATCTCTGTCTCTCCCGCTGTAGGTGTTGTTTGATGACATCGGTCCCTCCCTAATTTGTCTGTCTTCACCAGAGCTCCAGCTCCGTCTTCTTCTCCGTTTCTTGTCATTCCTGGGGCTGCCCATTGACTGTGTGCTCTCTGCTGCCCCCTGTCAGCCTGGTCTGCTGCTCGAGAACCTTTCTTTCCTCACTCAGGGTAAAAATGACATCATTAGTAAGCATAACACAAGTAGGCTATTTGTTTTTTAAAATATAATGAACAACTTAAAGCTTATAATTTAGAGGAACACAGTAACAAATCTGACTCAATGTCACATTCTAGGTCATGACCTCCGGCGTCCTCTGACCTCCCATGACCTACCTGACCTTGGGGTCAACTCTGTAGGTCATATGACCACTCTCCAGGGAACAAGGAACCTTGCGGGGCTCGGGAAGCAGGGCGAGACATTTGTCACCAATGTGTTAAATATGCTCCAACCTGTCCTTCCTGCCCCCCACCGAGCCACTCTGTCACTCAGCTGGATACAGTACGAAAAATTCAAGGTAGGAGTCAGTTTATCTGACTTTTGGACGAGGTCAAGGTCAACTCGGTCAAAAGAGTGTCTTATTTACTTGTCTGTATTTGTTTCGGTGTATATCAGGTCTTGCGCTGCCTATGTGGTGGCAACAAAAAGCGTCTCCGCTCTCAGGGCAAGAGAAGCAAGCGGGTTGCAAAGCAGCTGCTGAAAGAATCCGACAACCGCTCTTCGTTGGTGCTGTGGCGGGAGTACGCCCACCTGGAGTGGTTACTGGGCAACCTCGACGAGGCTCGCAAAGTCTTCACCACGGCCACAGCGATGGGGGGAACCAAAAGCCTTAAGAGCCCTACCCTCTGTGAGCTGTGTCTGCTGTGGGCTCAGCTGGAGGTGGAGGACGGGGAAGGTGTGCAAGGAGGAGGAATAACAGATGTCACCATGACCCCAGCTGTATGTGTGCTAACCAGGCTAGCAGAAGGAACCTCCTCTTCATCCTCCAAGTCCCTGTCTCCGGTTTCCATCCTGAAAGCCAGGAAGTCATATGAGCAGGCTCTGACGGCGGGCTTGTCAGCCCTGGACTCAAACCTCCACAACCCTCAGGCCAGCGGAAAAGGTTCACTTTATCAACAACTATCTGTCATCTGTCAAAGAGGTTATTTATGATTGAACCCATTCACTGCAAATCCAGTTCACTCAATGTTACTGCTGCAGTGTTTTCTCATCATTTTAGTACAGCATGCAAACTAACTTGCAGAGTTGAAACTTCTGCAAAACATGTAATTCATCACATTAAGTAATGTATTTAGTTGCCTTATACATCAATCATTCCAACCTTTAAGAGACAGTTTTGGACATAGGTGGTCAATAATGTGAGGTATGCAGATTATGATTAGAATTTATTGGTTTGAAACAACCTTCAACAATAAGTCACGATAACCAGTTATGCACCAGTCCAACATTTTCTCTCCATATACTAATTTCAGTACCTCAACTACCAAGTACTGATCCAATACTGGTGCTCCCTTTTTACTAAATTTAAAACTACTCACTGTCTGAAACTTGTTTGAGTCATTTTTGTGTTAGGTAACATGTGGCCAGGGATTGTTGTGGTGCTAAAACTGAGTTATATGCTTGCTGTGACTGAATACATGTAATCAGAAGGTTATCACTGACTTATATAATGATGCTGATAAATAACCTGTATTTATTGTGGATTTGTCACACCTTGTCACCCAAGCCACTTAATCGGGTATCTGTGCTGATTCTGGTCCAGCAGATCAGATTGGTGCATACCTTTTAAAATACACGAATGCATTGTCAAATTAATGATAGCCACTGGCTACTAGATTGCATTTTATCTTGCATACCACTGGGTCTGATACAGCAATGGTTACAACAGCAGAACTGTTTCTCTGAGTCAACCTAAAGCATTTTATTTTGTTTTGGTAGGACCAAAGGCCAATGAAAAAACTTGGAACAAGTTACTGTCATACATGAAACATCATGAAGACACTGCAAACTAAAGGGAAAAAAAAAAAATTTTGGGATGTGTCTGGGGATGGAAGGTTCGTGAACTGGTTCACCTAAATGGAATGCAGCCTGTCATTAATGTTATAAGTTTCACCTGTGCTGCTCTGACAAGTCAAAATGTCTCCCATGAAAAAGGTCTATTGTGCAGGCTGGGTCATTCTCACACTCACATGTCTTTGAGGCACACTCAGAGTTATTGTTGATGTTACTACTAACACCTGTGGTTTTCCTAATGCGATAGGTCTGATTGTCTCCTGTGAAAATGCAGACTTTCATTAATTTGATCCTCTCATCTCTTTATTCCACCACCAGGTCAAGAGGACCTGCTGGGAGAGAAGCTGAGGCTGAGGGGACTGGTAGGCTGCTACGCTTTGTTCCAGTACCTCACGATGGGCATCCAAGCAGCTTACGCCATCTACAACCAGGCTAGAGAGAGGATGGAGGTGCTGCACCGAACACTAATACTTGATAAGCAGCTCAACAGTAATGAGGAAGCCAACCTTGCTAGCACCGGTGCTAACCAGGTTGCAGCTGCTTCCAGCCATACCAGCAGGCTCCATGTTAACAGGCTAGCTTCTGAGTGTGAGGCATTAGCAGTGCAGCAGGCAGTGTTGCTAAGGTACCACAATAGCATCAGTGTGTTTCCACTGGCAATGCTGAGACAGACGTTGACCTCTTCCCTCTTCACCTGGCCCAGCAGCGCCCCTCTCTGGAGCATATATGTACAGGTAAGCCAGGGCCTCCTCACAAGATACCAGAAGTCATTTATGGGTTAAAATCAAAACAATCAGTCATTGTAGCTGTGTTTTTTTCCGGCTCTTTGCAATCATTCTGTACTGATTCAGCACATGATTTGTTTTGCATGACTTTCATGCCACCTGTGTTTCAGGTAGAGAACCGTTACCATAGTGCTGGCCGTGCACGACGCTTTTTTCACTCTGTAACCAGGAACAACAGCAGTGTGGTACCACGCCTCTTTGCCATTTTTGCTGAACAACAAAGGAAGCAGCTGGTGGACACTGCTCTGAGGTAAGGGCAGACAGGATGATGGGCAGGTGCAGGGTTATCCTGCACGCTTGGAATAAGCATTGTCACAGAGATGCAATTCAGATGCCACAGGACTGAGAGAAAAAAAGCACAATTACAAATCTGTCTGCTCATTGAGCTCCATGGAAAGCACCATGGATTTATCAATACATACTGTACTATAGCACACTTAGGCTGCTGATATATTTCAGAGCGATGGACGGGCCAAAGATAGATTCGAACTTGCATATAAAGGGACATTAAACAACCCCTGCACTCTGCATTTTGGTCATTTTGCCATATATATATATATATATATATATTTATTTATTTTATGTTCATTATAGGTCTGGTTTCCATGATGCTGCCTTGCCTATCCTGCCTGAGAATGGCCTCAGCAACCGTGTCCGTGGACTGTTTGAAAGAACCATATCAACAGAGATGTGTTCTCACTGTCCTTTACTTTGGAGGATGTACATGCACTTCCTGGTGAGACAGCAAATAACACGCACAAACTCACACAATTACAGCCCTTTTGAGGACACTCTGTTGACTTGAACTAATTTCCTATCATTAACCATTCAGCTGAAAGACAGACACACATTTGAGGAAATTGATAATCCTCTTCAACATTAGTCATCATACTCATTACAGCAGTTGCAGACTTCAATTTGAATCAACTTGTCAATAAGCTGATGGACGCATACACGATGGCAAAAAAGCAAAGAAATGTGTAGGATGGTTGCAAAAGTTATGTGTGTCGAGGATCTGTGAAACTAAGATAGAAGTGAGGTGGTAATGCACTAATAATCACAGCACCTGTCCAGAGATACCTGAAAGGCAAGTACAGGAATCAAATCCAAACATAAATATACATTGTAGTAATGATGGGCAAAGCCTGCTGTTCCTTTAAGAGCCCATTTTGTTCTGTATGTCATTCTGCTCGTTAATCTCTGACCTTAAAGCGCTGCCTTTTTTCCCCTCATTTTCCAAATATTGACTTAGAGATAGAAGTATAAGAACTAACACATACAGTAAGACCAGCCGGCACAGACTTACTTTGTTTAATTTGCACATTTGGATACACAAATATTGACCGTCAGTCAGTATAAAGTCTTGTGTCTGTGCTGTGTATATAATGTGTTTGTATGTATGTGTATTTGTAGTTGTCTGACGGGCAGGTGGATAAAGCCAAAGGGATCTTCTACAAGGCCTTACAGAATATTCCCTGGGCCAAGGTGAGTTTGAATCTTAACAGCAGTTGGTGTCAATCTACTTCATTTTTAAATAATAGAAATTAATTCTTGCCTTCTCTTTTTGTGTGTGTGTTTGTGTGCGTGTTTGCGTGCGTGCGTGCATGCGTGTGTGTGTGTGTGGGTGTTCAAATGAATGTAAATTTGCATTTTTGCAAATATGTGTATATGGCATGTGTGTGACATCAGGGTTTGTACATGGATGGAGTGCAGCTGTTCCCTGAGCATCTGCAGGAGTTTGTAGATCTTATGACAGAGAAGGAACTCCGACTCAGACTGCCTTTAGAAGAACTGGATATACTACTGGAGGACTGAACACACGCATACATACACACACACACACACACACACACCTCATTCAAGAACTTCAATTTGCTTTACTGGCAACATGCCAACCCACATATTGGCATGTTCGATGTCAAGAAGAGGAGACACATGCGGAAACTCAGATGCGTACAAACATAGCTGCAGTGCTAAACAGTAAAGTTTCAGTGATGTTATTAAAGATGGGCATGGAGCTATCCTTTGGACTTTATGTATATTACTTTATTTTCACAGAAAACCACCAGCTCTGTGTTTTTAGTACCAGATACAGTCAATAAATATGATTCTCAGTTGTCCTGTGTGCTGTATGTTTGTTTATGCATAAAAGCTTACATTGCATGCATGCATACTGAGGTTGAAGGCCTGTGTTTCAAATGAAAGATAAATATCAAACTTAATGACATGTTTGCAACCCCACCTTAGAGTCTAATGTATGAAACTCTAAACAAATACCGAGGTAAATGAGAAAATTAAGAAAAGGTAGACTAAACTGCCTCAGGATTTAATAGTCATGATGATTGTCAGGTTTTAAATGATCACATGCAAATGCCTGAACTTGTTAATACTGTTAATGACACCCCTGATAGTGAGGTTTAATGATATTGTATCCCTGCAGCTTGGTAAAAGACAACCATACCAAGATACCAAGAGTATAAAAAGATCAGATCAGTGTCAAGTTTAGAAAGTTGTCATGTTCCCATGTGGTGCTATTTTTTAAGTGGTTCTGGCTTTGAGATAGATTTCAATTTAATTTAATTTCAAGTTTCAAGAGAACAGTGCTACTGTATAACAAGTCACAGAGCTGAACTCTGCAGTGGCTGTGTGCTTTTTTAAAGGGGTTTAAAATTCTCATCTCATTAAAATGACATTTTAAAAGATAGTATTTAATCTCATTTTTTTATATACCTTTTTCATTTATTCATGTATTCCCTCTGTGCGACTCTGTTTGGCATCTCACCTGTGAGTTACCTGAAACTTTTCACCAACTCTATTCATACACGCTCTATATATAATAACACAGGATGCTCTGTGCGCAGCAGCGGTGGAGTCGCTCCCTCCTTCCATCGCTGCCGCGCCGTGGTCTGACGCATTGCAGATCCGCCCTGGCCTATCAGCGGCTTCTGTACAGTGTGCAGAACATTGCGGCTCTGCTCTGTCCAATCAGAATCCGCCTCTCAAAAACAAACCCGCAACTTCCCCAGTGCCGTCAGCCGCGATGTTTAAAACGTATCCTTCCGCCTGCATAAAACTCTGTGTAACATAAACTAGTTCCTCACTTTGTGTCACTTTCAACAGATTGAAAAAGTTGCTTAATTAGATACGAGGAACCCCGTTTGAAGTCAACTTTCACACATTTTTCAGTTCAAGGCAAACGACCACTATTATGAACAACTCCATTACTTTAATACAAGTTATGATTATATTTCTTCTGATACAATAGTCCTCTCAATAAACCTCCACTAAATTTCAGTTTAGTTTAGTTTTTATTTTATACCAATAAAAACACAATGCATTGGTTAAGGAAAATATTTTCTGCCTGATAATACAATTATTTTTTAGGTTGATGAATTTTTAGTGATGATAACAGTGGCATTGCATACAGATAAATGTAGATTCCTGTTGCAGTTGAACAGCTCCAAATTATGAAAATATGTCTCTGATTTTGATGCAGGATGTAATGGAAGCCAATTGGCCAAGAGGCATCACCATGATTGGCGCCAGGTGGGTGGAGCAAGTTGCCACATTAAAGATAATGTAATAATACATGAGACAGTCTCCCAAAGCCAAAATCTGACTAGTGACTCAGCATAAATCAGTGGTTTCTGGCTCTAAGACAGAAAGGCTCATGATCACATAGCCTAACACTATTCTGACTGCCCTAGACCATAACAACAGAAAATAATTAATTTCATTAATAAAATGTAATGGTGTGAAACTGTATTTTAGCAAAACTACACACAAATACATTTAGAATTGCAGAATCGCATATTTGTGTGAGTTGTGATGCAGCAAAAACACATTATCTTTCTGTTCTCCTTGTTGACAGATTTTGAGACAAAATTGTTGACATGTCCTGTGACAGATACAGTAAATCCCACGACTGTGGGGGTGAAAAGTGACACACTGAATGTGACTGATGAGAAATCAGAGACGTGTTTCCCTCTGATAAATATAAAACCAATTGAAGTCTTTCCACCGTTGTGTCTTCACTCTTCAGCCCTCATTACAGCTAAATGAGCTTTTTTATTCCTTGTATACTTATTTAAGTATTCAATTATGATTTCAGTTCTATTTGTATTCAACTGACTGCAGTTTAGTTCTTGTGTGTCTGATTTATGTTTGTGTATGTTCAGCAACAGAAAAACAGACTTCATTTCATTTTGTAAAGGCTAGTGATACTAATGTTACACACCAACTGACTTCCCTAGGTCTCCAATTACACAGCATCAAGACTGGATTACCAACAGGCAAAGTGGGCCCTGCCGTTGGGCTTGTCGTGCATGTAAATTTAAAACAGGGAAAGTGCAGTATCAACTTGGCCATGTCCTGTAGAGGGACTGTCAAAATCATGTTTTGATATGTCATATATGTTCCTAATAACATGATATTTAATCAAATAGCTACAAACTAACACTAATTAAGCATTACTGCAGCATAGGCTGGTTGCTCTGAACTTGATGAGAACATGAAGGCAACAGAGCTCACACTGGACAGGCTGTTAAATGGGGTGTCAGTAGCTGTTAGTGCCTGACAACAAATTCTCCCCCATGGCGCCATGACAGCCTAACCAGGCCTGCACAGTGTGCGGACCATCTCACATCAGACAGCTTGTTCAACCTTTACCTCACTTCCCCTGTCTGACTGGAGAATACTTTTGACAATTTAGAAAACCAGATAGGTTAAGAGTAACTTTCCTGTGTGAAACATGACAAGCCCAAAGACAAGTATGCGCACAGCAGCAGGCTCGTATGCGCGTGTGTATGTGCGCGCACTCAGGTTGGAATTGACGGAGCGCATATCCCCACACTGCGGAGGAATACAGTGAGCCATACAGCAGTGGTTCGTCTTGCCTGCCCGCCTCCAGCAAGCCTTGTTCAGTGGCATCCGTCCATTTCCTCTCTCTCTGTAGCGTTAGCAGACCAACGTTTCCATCTCAAACAGACATGGTGAGTATTGAATTTAAACCGTGGTTTGTGATATGTACGACTTAAAATTGTTATGAATTGACTGAATGTCTGCTAGCGGTTCCTACGTTTCATACAGAGAGTCTATATGTTAAAATATCCTGAAGTAGCCTTCATTGCAGAGAGCGCGAATAGAGTGGGATTGGGTGTAACGTTACTGTTGAGTTAGCTAGCTAACTAGCTGTTAACACTGGCGGCTAGTTAGTGGCTCGTCGCTGCAAGCGAGAAGCTTCTCACGTCTCCTTTACTTAAGCTAATACTCGCCAATGAACTTAGTAGTTGTAATAGTTGATATTACACGTAAGTGTGCTGCCTGTCACAGGTGCCCACAGTAGGCAGTAGTTGTGGCGGCTGTGTTGGCCGCCGAAGTTAGCATCACAGCTACTGTTGCATCCACAATGAATGATATTCCGTTATCTGACAGCTTTAACATCAGTCAACCATGCACTTTCGCTTCAAAAGTCGTACAATATATAAATATAGTTTATTTCTTGAGTGAATCTGGAAACGCAATTGTTTAAGATGAATGCACAGAATGTTTGATGCCGGTTTTGCACCGAAATCTGTGACCAATCAAATGTCTGATTTACAGTCATTAGACATTCAGCTTCGAAAAAGGCTGATGGATGAGGTGTTGGTGGGGTTCATGGTTTCTGCTACTGTTATATCAAATATTGTCAACATTCCAGTTGTATTTTTACTGACTCTCACATTTTCATAGCCATTGCCATACAATTTGATAACATCAAAGTACAACATGTAACCGTTGTAAAAACTGCAGTAGTCACAGCTGGCAGTCCTAATTAGGTCATTATGGTGTAACACCTATACATGGTCACTTTACCACAGAATAAACCAGATATATTTGAGCTACTTATAAACCTAACATTTGACAATATTGATTACATTTGGCTTGCTTCATTCTATTTGGGTACTAACTGATGTTAGAATGAATGTCTTTAATAAAGTTTGGTCGGTCTTATTTATCTGAAAATTCCCCCAAATGAATGCTGTTTTGTCATTCCTAAAATCTGAAACATTTAAACAGCATACATTTTTATAGAGCTTTACCTCCAGTTCTGGTACATAATCTGGTTTGTTTGTCCCTCAACAGTCCCCAGGGAGTGGTAGCATTATTCATCAGTCATGGTCAGTAGTTTATAGCTCATGGAGGGAGTTCCTTACATTCACACAAATACTGTGCTCTGTCGTCATGTGGCAAAATGTGATTATATGGTGTCATGGACCTTTTCTTCGAGATATCATAGGCAAATCTGAAATGGACACAAAACTCGTTTGACAGATGCAATCTGCTGAACACATCATAGGCTCCTGTCTCCTGATTACACAGGGAAAGCCCTCTATCAGCAAACTCCTTTACTTATGTAAATACCTTTTCAACAAAGCCCTGCAGCAAAATGTCACTGAAATTTCGCTTTGTAGTTGATTATTTCTGGGTCAATTCTTAAGTGAATTTTCATTATTTTTAGTATTTCTTGAGTCATCCTCCTCACATGCATTCCTTTGACTTAAACAGTGGTTTGTTTCCTAAAGTGCAGCTGGTTTTCTGTCTCAGCAGCTCATTAACTTCAGTAAAGTGTTATTTACGTGCGTCCTAGTCATTGTTGTTCCTTTTTACACTGAAGAATGGCTGGAGTTGCAGTCGGTGGTTGGTCATTGGTCTCAGCAGTGTGAAAATCCAGTTTTTCATTCGTGGCATTTGTAACATGACAGACATTACTTCTCCCAGATTATATTATTCTTTGTAGTTTATAACTTTTGGTTACCTCAACCAAAGTCAGATACATTAGCTTTCACCTGTTTTATAGTCTAGTGGTTATCAAGCTATAGAATTAGGTCATAGCCATAAAATGACTACTTTTAGAAATATTTGTGGTAATCGCTGATTATTCTTTATTTTTTGTAGCAGTGATTGAATCAGTAAATATAAATATAACTCTGTTCCATTTTTCCCTTAAATGTCTTAATACTGTCCATGGGTGCTGTCAGAGTATATCATTGGGCTTCCATGCTACATCCGCACTATCCAACAGGAATGTGGTCTGTATTGCCAGGCATTGCAGCGCCTTGAGAGGAATTTGGCCTGGGTATTAGAAGGGTTAGCAGCTTGTTAACCATCGCTAGAGCACACACACACATCATCGCTGTCATTATCATCAGCTAAATTCTGAAAGCCTCATTATTATTGCTTGACAGTGCTAATACCTTTGTGGACGAAACAAGTTTTGACTGCTATTGTCACCTCTTGCTATTGCTTCCTCTTACTCTCTCTGTCCTCAAGGTCAGACAAACACAAATTGTAGTTGACATCAGATATCAATATTTGGAGTATTACTTACCATGAATACCACTGTGCTTTCATTTCTTAAGAAAGCTTAGTTTCTACATTGTATTTAATGGGACAACATTCTGGAAAAGATTCAAGACATCACAACATGGGTCCTTCTGTCTTATTTGAAACAAAAATACTATTACTAATGCTCAAAACCTACTCATGATTGTAGACATGTCATGGGCAATGGGAGGGGAATATGTTAAATATTTCTGGCAGCAGTATCTTGCAGAGGACACACGATCTACTTTGTCCTTTGAACATCTGGTTAGTCCATTCTTGCACATTCATCTGTAAACTAATAATTGTGACAGTATGGATTGAGTTTTGTAAAAAAAAAAAAAAAAAACAACCCGTCCATTTCTTTGCCATTCTACAACACAGGGTTTGCAGAACGAAATGCAAGTTGTAGGCCCTTTATGCTGCACATTTAGGCTCATTTACTTAAGACAAATCTTAACTGACTCATGACGGCCTCCCAGGGAAAAATGGTATGTTGCTCACAGACACTGTCGTAACTGTGTGGATTAGGGGCCCCTGTCAGAGGGGGCCATTTGGTGTGACCCATGATGCTGTCTAGGAGGTCTGATGACCAGCCAACTGATCCTCCCTAGGAGATGCAACTGTAGCAGTGAGATGACAGGCCACAGATTACCACATGCACGCACACACATAAAACCCCTGTGACCTCCCCCAGTCTGGACACTGTTACTGTCGCACACCTTAAATCAATTTTCCTGACCTCCTCTAGCCTGGCCTCCTGGCCTGTTCTCACACACACACACACACACACACACACACACACACACACACACACATTCTCTTTCTCTGTCAAAGCGTTGAAGGCTCTTCATCTATTGAACTACTGCAGGAGGTGGACACTTCATCTGTGCATCCACCTTTACCGTACATCTGCTGGGGAGATGGACAGGCTTACACAAACACACTGACATGCAGGCACAGGGAGTGTGGTTCTCCAGTCTCACCCAGTTGGAGTCAGATGCAGCCAGGGAAGGACAGCGTCTGGTCACGTACACTCACAGCCTTGCAAGAAAGATCAACAGTTAAGCAGACAGATTTATTGAGAGACAGACAGATGGACAAGTAACGAGGAGAACATCAACAGAAGGACCAGCATTTCCATCAGCTCTTCCTCCAGCTCATGGAAGACGGAGACATCGCCTGTCAGGTCAGTGCCAATCCACTGACCGATGCCACTCCAGAAGGATTGTGAAGTCTTCTGTCATCTATCCAGCCATCCACGCACTCTGGACCGATTGAAAGACAAGGCCTGCAATTATCCTGTCAGCTGATCACGGTTCATGTGTCCATCCAACCATCTAACTATCCAAGAGGACTTAAAAACATATTCTGTTCTGTCATTGACTCAAATCAAGTGTCAAACTCACGTTTTTTTTCTCACCAATACAGTTATGTAACTATTCAGAGAGATGGCAAAATCTGTTGTCCATCATTCCTATTGTCCACCCGTTTTACAAACCAGAAACGACTGATAGATGTCTGGTGATCATTTTTTTCATCCACCTGTTCCTCCTGACTTAAGACATCATTGCTGCCCTTCTTGCTATCATTCCCTCGTCATGCTGCCTAAGAAAGTCCCTCTGTACCCAGCAGAGGATGAGCTGGTGAGCCTGTCCACTGTCTATGACCTCTTGGACGAACAACAGCACTACTACAAGGAGCTCATACAGCAGCAGGAGAGGAACTACCGAGCCTTCCTACAGATGCTGATGGACACGTCGTCCAGCCGCATGGACGGCCTGGTCAGGGAGATGCAGGACCTGAGGAACTGTCTGCAAAGAGCCAAGGCTGAGCTGGCTGAGGTTAAAAAACAGGGCGTCCAGAACAACAAGCGGGCCGAGTGCCTGGCTGAAGGCTTGGTGATGGTGCGGGGGGCATTGGATGGCCTCAGCATTAAATCAGGAATAATTGGGGGAGGTGCAGGAGGAAAAGGCATGGACCTGAAGCAGCGCAGAGGAGGTGGTGGGTTAAGGCTGGATGGAGGAGGAAGAGGAGGTGGAGAAGCAAAAAAAACAGCACCGAAAGCAGTAAAGCTGGTGGCAGACCTCACAGATATCCACTTTGATGACATAAAGGTTGTACACAGATGCACACAGAGTGAAATGAAGGGGTTAGCTAGAGCTTTTAGCATTATTAGGTGTTGACTACAACTGGCAATGTATGCTGTGATGAGATGTTTGTATAAGTATGGTCACTCTAGTTGACACCAGTTTCTGATCCCAATTTTTTCTTTGTCTGGTCAATATGGTCGCATCACTTTAACTGTGACACCTGCTACTTTTAATGGTGTGTCCTCGCTGCCTGCAGCTTGCAGTCTTCCCTCTGACTTTTGATTGTTGCACAAGTGTGATGGTTTTTCTATTTTTTGGAGTGAAATGATAAATTGTCTCAGACGTGGACATGAGTTTATTAAAATATGTCACTATTTGAGTCCCAACCTTTACCTTAAGGACAAAGCTAATTTAGTATACAAGAGTGTATTTATTTTTCTCTTCTCTCTAACCCTATTCCTTCCGTCTCCTTCTGTTTTTGTTTTGTAGGCTGATCAACTAACAGAAGAGCAGATTGCGGGTAAGGCTACAATATAACAACACTACCATCTTTAGCAATTAATACACATTTCCTGCATAGGTTGACTTGCAATATCAGTGTTGTTGCATCTGCTGTTGCTAATATTTTTTCTTCTTGTGCCTGTACAGAGTTCAAGGAGGCCTTCTCCCTGTTCGATAAGGACGGAGATGGGACCATCACCACTAAGGAGCTGGGCACTGTCATGAGGTCACTTGGTCAAAACCCAACTGAGGCTGAACTTCAGGACATGATCAATGAGGTGGATGCAGATGGTATGCTGATTTTTGTTAAACCTGTCTTTGTAGACCCACTTTAACAATTCAGACAAGTTGTGTTATTAACGTACATCTGGCCCTCTCTCTGCCAGGCAACGGGACCATTGACTTTCCTGAGTTCCTTACAATGATGGCGAGGAAGATGAAGGACACTGACAGTGAGGAGGAGATCAGGGAGGCCTTCAGGGTTTTTGATAAGGTAAGTGTGTATGTTTGTTTTATGTTGTAAAGTTAAAGAGAAAAAAAAATAATGATTCTTTAATGTATATATTTTTTTAATCAGTAGTTTAGCAATATTACACAAAACTTGGTCTAAAATCACAGTGATTTTTTAGCTAAAGTGGACAACTAAGGAGAGGACTGCTTGCTCTGTTTGGCATGACAATGATATTTGACTAAGACCGTGTGTGACTAATTATAATGCTGTATGCGTGTGTGTTGGCCAGGATGGCAATGGTTACATTAGCGCAGCAGAACTGCGCCATGTGATGACTAACCTGGGGGAGAAGCTGACAGATGAGGAAGTAGACGAGATGATCAGAGAAGCAGACATCGACGGAGACGGACAGGTCAACTATGAAGGTACAGAATTGCAAAGTCTCCCTGGATACTTGAGACTAAACACCACCTCCCTTCATCCATCATTAGTATTATGATTAATTATGTTTATGGAGCAGTGCTAAATTATGTAAGCTGAAACACTGTTGATAGACGAGCTCTGTGTCAGTCTGTGTGTTTGATGGAGTGTCTAATCCTGCTTTCTATTAGTCTGATTCTGATTTTTTAACTGTTATAGTATACAAGTTAAACACTGTTCCTGATGGGTTTTTGTTTTTCTTTTCCCAACAGAATTTGTTCAGATGATGACTGCCAAATGAACTGGGCTCACATTAAGACAAAGAATCAGTCAAATGTTTCACTTACCTCTTATTGCAAAAATCTACATTTATTCATACTGTTCTGTATAGACAACTTAACTGAATGTTGGAAAAACTAAAAATCTGTCCATATAAACAAGCTCAAAAAAAGGTAAAAGACAAAAAGAAAAACCTAAATGAATCTGCATGTACTGGCTTGTATTCCCCGCCCCCCAGCGCTAAGCTGCCCAATCAGATCTCAACTCGTTAGCCAAGCAGCCTCTCTGCAGCTGGCTGGTTTGGCCGCTGCTCCTCTGCTTCCTGGTTCCATCTGCCTGATGTCATGATGATTATATGGGCTGGCCAATCGCCTTTCTTCTATGACTTCCTGTTTCTTTTTTTTTTCTGTTCTTCATGCATGCAGCTTTAGATGGGTTACTGTTGAGAGCCCAATGGCAGAAGGCTGTTGTTGGGCCTCAGGTTGGCCTGGGACCCACAGAGGAGGGGAGGGGGTTAGTTGACAGATGGATGGGAGTGAGTGAACCAGTGATACCTTTGCAGTTTGCTTACCTAAATGAAGTCAGTAACGACAGAGATATTTTTAAGAAAAATATTAAAATGGAATAAATAAGAACTCATTTTAGATTCTGTGTTTCTGGCATGTCAGGATACTCGCTTTATCCTTTGTGTGTTTACCTTTTTTGAGGTCTGGGCGGGGCATAGGTTTGACCCCCTTGGCATTGGGTGCATACTAGATTATTTTGAGGTCTGGGGTGGTCTTTAAAGGTGATGATATACTAGAGCAACCTTTGGGGTAATATCATCAAACAAGAATCTGTAGTTATTCCTCACTGAAGCATACTTCAGTTAAGCATATTGCCTCACAGGTTGCATGTGTATCATGATTCTAAGCGGTTGTTAATTTCAGTTTAGTGGGGACGGGGTCGGTGCTTTGCGGCATTTCTATCTTGTGTTTGTGTGTGAGTTTGCGTGTGTAAGTGTGTGTGTGGGTGCGGCGAGGCCCGGCCCGGCCCAGTCCAACTGTTCTGTTCAGTTCAGTTGATCTGCATTCCAAGTTGTACATGCTAGTCTTTACATTTTGTTTTTCCAATAAAATACCATGAACTAACGTGTGGTGTTGGTTGTTTTTGTGTTTGTGTCCTCAAAATGAGCCGACTTTGTGTTTTCTCAGTGAAGGCTGATTCTGTGGGGGGAGTGCTGCTTAAAATGACTCATCTGTGCTACTTATTGCATGTGATGTCTTTCTCAGTGCGTAAGTGTAAGCACAGACACTGAAGCCCACTAAAAAACGTTTTGTGAGGGTAACTGGTCAGCTCCTACATAATTAGATCTCATAAATGAGCAGTTATCAGAGGATCATACAGTTGGTCTGGTTTCAACAAACACTAGACGCAAACAGAAATGCTACAAAAAGTTGCTGCTCGTCAGTTTTTCACACAAGTATTTGTATAGCGGCTAAGTATTTGCACAGTATGGGAAATGGGATAAGAAAATCAAAGGTCAAGAAGAAAGTAATGGTGAATAAACCCACTCCATCTACATAAGTCACCATGGTTACTGGAATTATCTTTGTACAGCTGTTAACAAAAATCACTTCAAAAAGACAGCAGATAAACGTGCAATGTCCTGTCAATATCCTTTGTTTCATATGAGGGAAAGTTGGGTTAAAGATGGATTTTCAAAACATGGGTCTATTCAAAAGTCTGTTCTCAAGTTGCCCAACATGTCAGTGTCCCCAACACTAATGACCGTTATGGACACCAACATGCCGCCACTTTTCTAATGGTACAATTAGTGTCTATGTAGGGGTGCCACAAGGACTTCTCCAGATCGTCTGTCTGCAGATGAGGAGGTGTTGCTAGGCAACAGAGCCAGGCATGGGGTGGGTGGAAGTGAAAGAGAGGGAGCAGAAAACCGTGGGAGTTTGAGGAGAGAGCAAGAGAGGAGACAAGTGGAGGGGGGGGATGAAGAGGTTGAAAGACAATAATAGAAACCCAGGACTTGAGGGAGAGGAAGCGAGCGAGGGATGAAAAGAGAAAATGAAAACAGATTCACAGTTCATCTTAAAACCCAAAAAATCTCCTAAAATACCTCCCTCTACCTCTGATTCAGAAGCTGATATTCTGGCTTTTTTAACAGCTGAAGCTAGTGGAAGTTTTAAACCCAACAAAGGCACCACAGGCTTCACTCTTTAAATACTGGATATGTATGTCAATATGCAGTATTACTTCATGTTTGTCATACTGGGACTGATGCTACTTCCAAGAATACATAAAATGTAGCTGATGACATTGATTGTGGAGCAATGAGAAGCAGATGTAGAGAGAAGGGAAGGTATTAGATGTATCCATGTATCTCACAGGCAAACGCAGTTAGAAGCTCTGGTTATGTCACTGTCTGAAGAGTATTAATACATCTTGCTGCTCACTGCTTGCTATTAGTGTCGGCAAAGTTTCCAATCCAGAAAGTTCTCTTAGATTTGCTTTAAATTCATCTCACACACATTTACACACAGCGTATCCCTCACACACACATGCAGACACACAATCTCCCACTCCTGGCTCCAACTTTCACCCACATAAATATTTCAGTTTTTCACCTGACAGCCTGAAGGATGGAGTGGTGTGTTAGGCTTGGGCGTCCCATGCTTCTGTGTGGGGCATACATTATATTAGAGGTCATTATATTTCTCTTTTTCATTCTAAATTTGTTTTCCCATTCATTAAAGTCACAAAACTTCATAGTAAATTTGCCATTGCAGATGTCAGATTTTAATATTTTTGTCAATGTTGCACATGCACACCCAGTTATGACTTTATATTAACAAAACATCAGCCCTGATAATCACCTTTTAAAAACACTGGTGTGACTTCCCATGTTTTACAAAATAAATACGTACACTCTTATCCCTGTTTACGAATCTGTCTGTCTCTCTGAATATGAAAAATTTTAATCACTTTCAAAACAGTAGTCATCAGGGGCGTTAAGTCTCAGGAGAGACGAGCCAATTTGGATTCAGTGCCAGCAATCTTTATGAATATTGCTCAGTGTTTTTCAGTTCTTGGGGCCCCCTGTCCTGCATGTTTCCCTGTCCCAACACACATGATTCAAATGAATGGGTTGTTATCAGGCTTCAGCAGAGCTTGATGAGGAGCTGATTGTTTGAATCAGGTGTTGGAGTAGGGAAAACAGCTAAAGTATGTAGGGCAGGGGGCCCCCCAGGAAAATGATTGAAAATTACATTGTGTATCAATGATTAGTATATGTAAAAATCCTCAAGTACCTTTAGTTGAGGTAAAAGTATCTTATCATATTAGAAGAATAGGCTTTTACAAATCTAAGAGCATTTTACTGAAATTTGTGACCTTGATTTGTTTCCCCCCACAGAACCGAAGGATTTAAGTATAAATTCACCCAAAAATGTAAATTCAGTCATTATCTACTCAACCTCATGCCGATGGAAAGTTGGGTGAAGTTTTGTAGCCCACAGAACATTTTTGGAGCTTCACAGCAAAACAGTGTTGCAGCATTCTCTTTAACAACTTAAGTAGCGGGGGACTTGTTTTAAAGATAAAAAAAAAAACCCAGCAGATTTGATTTGAAAATAAGTTATTTACATTGTGCTCCCACTCCAGACGGAGTGCGTGCTAACGTTTTTATCTTAGCAGCTACAGTGAAGATTTCAGCTTAAAAAGTAAGTAAGTAAGTAAGTAAATAACGTCTTTTCAAATCAATTTCGGTTCTTGGAGGCCTCACACAAACTTGGATTACACCGGACATGCTGTATGTAGCCATATTATGTTTTTATTCCATTGTTTTTTTTACGTTTACATTTAAAGCAAGTCCCCATCTACTTCAGTTGTGAAGGAGAATGCTGCAACGCTGTTTTGCTGTGAAGCTCCAGAAGTGATTTGTGGACTACGAACCTTCACCCGACTTTCCAGCAGCATGGAGGGAGTAGATAATACATGAATATTCATTTTTGAGTTGTCTTTTAATGAATCTTAATCTATTTGAAGGCCATTGGATTATCTGAAATGGCATTGTCAGGTTGAAAATAAATCCATAGATATTACAAGTCAAAATGCTTTATTACCTAGCTGAGATAAAATATTTATACATGAAAGATATAATTAATTGAGCTAATTTTACATTAAAATGTCAGATAAAATGTAATGGAATAAAAATTCTGATATTTCCTCTGAAATGTAAATACAAAAGTAATGAGAGGAAGGTAAAAATTGGAGCAAAGCCTCCTCCTACATTAATACAGGTAGAAAACCAGTTGTCAACCTGTCTTGGATTTGCATTTTAAAATGGGTGTTAAAGTCCAATCAATATGCAATCACAAGAACAAGTATCAGCTCTATCTACAGTACATCTCTCGGCTGAGGCCATGACCTTTAAAGGGGCCTAACTGTTACCTGAGAATCCACCAGGGAACTCGGGGGGGCTGTAGTGTGTGTCAGACTGAACTGCGGCTTCCTGACACTCTAGGACAAAACCTGTCAGCGCTGTAATCCTCTAATAAAATACACACAAAAGAGGCACACCTATCCACTGACAGACACACACCTGAGAAAGTAACACACACTGCTGGCCCCGAGGTCACAGCTATAGGGAATACCACACACAGACATGTTTGTACGGACCAAAATATTATTTTTGTCTCATTTTTAACCATCAGCATAAATATTTTCAGTATTCAGCATTTCAAATGTGACAAACAGACCAGAAGTCCTGCTTGTTTTTAATCACTTTTATTATCGTTCATCATTATATCATCCTAATTCCAGTCATTCATATACAGCACAAAGGACTCACTGACTGACCGCAAATCAACAAACTGAATCAGTACATCCTTTAATTCCTCCAACAGCCTCTCAGTAACATCACTCTCCAGAAAATAGAATTTATAATTTACTTTCTAAAATAATAACATCAGAATACACTTAGAACAATCAAATATACAACAATAATTCTTTGTATTTATAATCAAAAATATGGGAAAAAAAAAACTATATTCATCTAGTTGTATGTAACAAGACTAACAGGACACAAAGACAACACGATCACTGGTTGCATTTACACATGACAGAAAATCAGATCTTTTGCGACGATGTGTGTAACAGAGACATCCTATTACATTGAATTTGATCAAATCTAAATGTAACACAGGACCTCCAGTTTACCACCAGTCTAAATTAAACTGCACTGGTTATCTGCAACATTTTCAGGTTTGTGTTGGTGACACTTTTATGTATTCAGAGATTGTGACTACGGCTTCTCATGCTAAAAAAAAAAAAATCAGCTTTTCCAAATAGTCAAGGATTTAAAAATGTACAATTATGAATATGGAAATGGGATTTGTTTTGCAGCAATAATTTGACATCTTGCTGATTTGCTTTCTTACTGAGAATTAGATGAGATGATTGATACCCCACCTGCATCTGTATGGCAACTATAAAGCTAAAACTAACATCTGGTTAGCTTAGCATAAAGACTGGAAACAGGAGGAAATGGCTATTGTTGGGAACAAAATTGGCCTATAAGCACCTCTAAAGCTCACTTATTAGCAAATGTTCTCTTTTTTTCTCTTCATATCTTGTAATCATGGTTATTTTTCCACTTGTATGACATTTGTTTTATCTGTACAGAAACTCAACTTGTTAATTAACGAGCTTAGCTGCTGATATGCTGATTTTGTCATCTTCAGACAGGCTAGTTCTGTTGTGTTCTTCTGTTCTCCTGTGTGTGTAAATGCAGCCTGTGTTTTGGCATTTAAACTTTACTGATCGATTGATTCCTCAGTAATCTGTTGAACATGTCTGTCAATGTGCAGTTGATTCCCAAAGATCTGGCTGTCCTGAGCCAGCCATACAGCAAGTGGAAGTATATGTGTGTGTGTGTGTGTGTGTGTGTGTGTTTGAGATTATCAGTAATATTTGGCTTATGAAGGAAACATTAATAAAACAGCTTACCTGCTAATTATCCATCTTTTGTCAAATTTGCTTGATTTATCATCAGTGTGTGAACGGAAAATGAAACTGTGTGTGTGTGTGTGTGTGTGTGTGTGTGTGTGTGTGTGTATCTTTTTGGACTAAATAACATGTAAACAAAATGTAAACTCTTAGGCTTCTGAATGCTAGGAACTCAAACTGAATCTTATTTACATCTTTGAATGAGACATAATAAACACACACATCATACTATAAATCACATACAACCGGACAAAAATGCACAGGCAACACAGACATGGGTGCACATGTACAGACACAAACAGGCCCACAAAAAGTGCAGATCGACACGACACACCCTCATACATGCGCGCGCACACACACACACACACAGTCAGGGGTCACAGACACAGCAAGGCATTGTGGGAAGGGCGGGTGGGCAGGGGGGCAAGCGTGGATGTATGTTCATGTGCACTATTTGCATTTGTATACAGTGTGAGTGTGTCTGAGGGCTCGGCAGTAAAACCTTGTGTAAGTGGCATGCAGGCATGCTGTGTGTGTATGGGGTGTGTGCAGCTTGCAGGTCCATCATTTGTGCCACTGTGCTACAGTACTGAGGCTTTCACTGTGAAGGTGTGTGTCTCATAGGGCTCTGGGTATGATGGTGAAGGGCAGGATGGGGCTGCTGGCCTCCAGCTCCAAGGCGGTGAGGAAACACTCGGTGGCAGCGGCAGAGTTTCCCTGAGCCTGCAAGACCTCACCCAGGCTATTCCACACATCGTGAGCCGTACTGAGGAGAGGAGAGAAGGAAAAGATGAGATAGGAGAGAAGAGGAGTGGAGAGGTGATAAGAGAGAAAATGAAAGCAGTGGTGGAGAGGGGAAAAGGGGAAGAGGAATTGAAATCAAGAGGATAGAGGAGGAAAGTGGGAGGAGAACAATGAAAGAGAGGAGAGAAAAAAAGGGAGGAGGGAAAGAGAGAGGATATGTGGAAATAGTAGAGAAGATGAGGAAATAGGACAGAAAGAAGGAGTGTGGAGGGAAGGAAATAGGAAAGGACAGAAGAGGAAAAGTAAGGTGAGGAGAGAAAAAAGGAGGCAAGGAGAGAAACGAGAAAAAATACTGTGGTGAGTACACTACTCAGAATGAGTTAGGGATATCAGGATATTTTAATGTTTCATTTGATTGTTTACTCTGTGACATATCTGAATTTCTATTTTGTGTTTTGTAAATATTTACACACACACACACACACACACACACACACACACACTCTACCTGTTGACCTGCACTGCATCCCGCAGGACCTTCTCAGACAGACTGTAGCGCTGCAGCTGGTGAAGAATCAGACCCTGCAGAGAATAAAGAAGAAAAAAGGTGGAAAGAAGAAGACAGAGGAAGAACAATATTAGGCCCACAGTCTGTTACTGTGTTGTGATGAATGTGCACTGCAATGCATTTTAATTCAGTTTAAGGCAGTACAACTGCTGGTGATGATTCTTGTTGGAACTTCGAGACACTTTTATGGGAATTACTTACAGCAACAATTCTAGGTGCTGTATCGTAGGCAGCTGGACTTTTTTTCAGTTTTTTTTGAAGATTTTTTCTAACTAACTGGAGAGGAGTGGGCAGAGTCGTTAAGGACACGTGTGAGCACTGAGTTTCAGGGGTTTCTGAGTCGTTAGGGCCACTTGTGGGTCGTTGGTCCAACAGGCCTTCATGTGGGTTGCTAGGGCTAGGTGAGCCCAGGTGTGAATGGTTGTTCAGCTGTCTGGGGAGGGAAATCAGTACAGCATTGTAGGTGGGTGATAAGTAATGTCTTAGGCCACCTCCTCTGTTCAAAGACGGTCGTTCCAGTTTGACATAGATGGATTCCTTTACTCCTCTTTCAAACCATCTGTCTTCTCTGGACAAGATGTTTACATTGTTGTCCTCAAAGGGATGATTTTTCTCCTTCAGATGTAGGTGGACATCAGAGTCTTGACCTGAGGAGTTGACCCACCTGTGCCTTCCCACAAGTGGCCCTAACGACTCCACTTCCACACAGAGTTTAAAAGTCTGCAACTCCCCTCCAGTTAGTTAGAACTGAAGAAGTCTCTTGGATGAGAGGTGAAATGTCTTCAAGAAACCAAAACAGGTCCAGTTGCCTACGATACAGCACCTGGAATTACCATGACCTGGATTACTGAGAACCTTCATTAACACTTACAGCGACAATGAAATTGCTTTACTTTAACATTACTAGTTTTATTATTAATTCTCTAAAGAACTATTCTATTCTATCTATATTTTATTTTATAGCAGAAATTAAGTCACTGACATGTCACCAAGTAGGGAGTGACATTATTTTCATATGTCATATCCTTTATGATGGAGCCACAGGTGTCCATATATGATGATGGAGCAGAAAAAATAACTCTCCTAAATTGCTTCCCCTTTTTCTCACACATCCCCTCCGCTCTGAACTTCCCTGAAGAACATGTGCTATAAAACAGATGTAAGCTCTTTTTTTAAATGTTAATTTAAGCATGGGAATAAGACAAGTCAGGGAATTTCAGAACAAAGTGGTGTTTTCTCTTTTTGGTTTTAAGTTTCCTACATATGCTGCAATTTTGGCAAAACCTATGAAAATGTGGTGTTCAAGTTTTATTTTTTTTTGCCTATTTCGTGGCTTTATTACATGGAACAGCTTCAACAGTGACAGGAAACAGAATGAGAGAGAGCGGGGATGACATGCAGGCGTCCCTGTGGTGTTCAAGTCCGACCAAAATTAAGGACATGTACAGTTTGTGCATATTAAACAAAAGTACGGCTTTGAATCATATCTTACATCTTGCTTATCTTGAATAGTGGTTTAAAAAATCAGGTTGGTGTGACAGACCTCGATCCTCAAAGTGCCAAAATTAAAAAGAGGGTTTGTTTGTGTGTGTGTCCAATCAGAACTCCTTCCCCAGTATGTTTTTTTTTCTTTTTTTTTCTCCACAACCACCTGGCGACCCCTGAAAATTAACTCCTGAATCCCAAGATCTCTGGTTGCATAGTTGAAAGCTGGTATTCTTCTTCTGACCACTGAGGTTAGCAGATTACAAAATGTTCAGGAGGAAACCAGATTGTGTGACTTGAGAGAAGTGGACAGTGAGTCTCATTTCACAGTAAAGTGTAAAATTTTCATGTAATGGATCTACAAAACCCTGAAATATTCTTCAACTTGAAAGCCTGGAAAAAAAGGCAAGTTGAATTACATTTTTTTATTTTTTATTTTTAGGGCATTTAGCAGACACTTTGTTCCAAAGCGACTTACAGTAATCCATATATTCATACACTGATGGCGGTGGCTGCCATCATGCAAGGTGCCGACCAGCACATCAGGAGCAGTTTGGGGTTCAGTATCTTGCCCAAGGACACTTCAACATGCAGACCAGGGGAATCGAACTAGCTTGCTTCAGATAACAAGCTGCTGGCTCTACCCCTGAGCCACAGCTGCCCACAGAATTATTTATGTTGTATATGTTCTGATGCATTATAATTATAAAAAATACAGGTTGTTTAAGTGATTTTGTTGTAGACATGGCAGATTTTTTTTAACTGGACTGTTGTATTGTTTGAAAATGTATATGCTCAAGAGACCAAACACAAGGAGAGAGCAGAAGAAGAACATCAGAGTCTGAGTGTGTGTATTACCAGTCTCTGCATGGTCTTGACATGCGTTGGGTTGATGGACAGGGCCTCTTCATACCAGCGTTTGGCTTCGTCCATGTTCCCTCTCAGCTCGGCTATCTGCCCCCTCATGTACAGCACGTTATGGGATGTGGGGAAGAGGTTAGCGGCCTCCTGCGTGCAGGCCGAGGCCTCAGCAGGCTTTGACATGCCAGTGTACACCTCAGCTGTCACAGAAACACAGACATGGAAGACAAGGGGCGAACATGTTTGTGTTTACCTATGAGAGCAGCAAATTTCCTTTTGTTTTATTAGTTTGTGGAACATTCAGCTGTTTCCAGCATCAGTATCTTTGTTTAATCAACTGGTAGCCCGCTTTAATGACTGTAAACAAATGAGATTAAGGCCATTATAACCAGTAGCTTCTGTCTCATAAAATTAAGACCGCGCTTCCCATAAATGCTGTTGTTGGGTGGTACAAAGAGGTGCTGCTCCATCACATTTTTTAAATCTCTCAAACTGACGTGATGTATTAAAAATAAATATTTTAACAAAAGTCTAGATATTTGTAGTTTAAGTAAAAGAGCCATGAACAGAAAGTGATTGTATTTATGAAGAGATATTTGATGAGAGAGAAAAGGCTGCGAGAAAGCACAACCTAGTTTCTCTCCCCTAAATTACATCAATAAGATAAACATTTTCAGCATCAAGGTCACCTAATGCATTCTGTACACTGCTGTGATGGAGACAGAAAGATCCAAACAAAGAGTGAGACAGACGGAGGAAATGAGTTTGAACGGTCTGTCTGTCTGTCCTGTGACTGGATGATTATATTAGCTGTATCGCCAAGCTGGAAATGACCACCTCTGACAGGAAGCAGCTGGAGAGATAAACAACAGCATAAACAACTTCTGACTATGGGTGTGTGTGTGTGTGTGTGTGTGTGCGTGTGTGGTATGTGTGTGGTGCCTGCATCTGTTTATGTACACTCTTCAGTGTGCTTATGATTACGTCTGCTGGTGATGTAGAAATGAGAATCAGGGCTCCAGTGCACTCCAAAGGAAATTTAATCTGGTGTGATTGCAAAGATCATCAAACTGCTGCTGCATACAGTCTTATGAGCTAACGCCTGTACACTCACCAGACTTCAAGTCTATTTGTTAGATGATGTCTATGCTGGAAGGAAGATCATGTGTGTCATGAGGGAAAATGTTAAGTTGAAGGGTATGATGCAGGTTTGTATTTGATAGTGGACAAACATAGCCTTTTGGTTGAGCAGGCAGTACGACCCGCCAAACGTTTAATATTATTATAAGCCACTCCTCCAAGAGCAACGCAGTGCATTAATGGATTTATTATATAATTTCAACAAGTATAACAAGAAATGCTTCTATAAAACCTACACAAGCTTTTAATAGACAGAAAATATAATTAACTTTATCCCTCTGGGCAGAACTACAGTGCCAGTGCTATCATGAACTGCTTCGACCACATCCAGGGTTTGCCAAGCAAGATGAAAAAAATGTTGGTGTATCTTTGAAGCAGCATCTGTGCTGGGTATCAGACAATCATCCAAACCAGTAGCCCTCTGATGTTATTTATCCTGTAACCTCAAAATGAAGCAATGTCTCCTTGTGACCATTAAATCACAAGTTAAGGCCTTTTCGTCTGAACCTGGGTCATCGTCAGCAGGGATTCTCCTTCTTGGACTTGTTGTTGTATATAAAGGATTGTTTCATGCCTGAATAGGTACATATTCTGTATTTTTTACTTATTCAGAGAATTTTGAGAGGCCTCAAGATATACATAAAAATTTCACGAAAAGTAGGAAAACTATTTTCTGTAACAGATTTTCTTCTTTATTTCTTCAATTATGTGGTAACCACACAGATTTGTCTTTGGACTGAAGTCACTGTGATGGAAATGTCAAGTTCTTTCTAATATACGCTGATGATACTATTTACTAACATAAAGGAATTTTAATTACAGGTTGACTAATAGAGTAAACAAGGCATTACCTACAGCATGTTTACAAGTCTGCTGACTTATGCGTCACCACACGACCAGAGGCGTGTGCCAAGACAGCTTCAGAAGGACTAAATGCTACATAAGCCAACAGGATGTATCGGGCAGGTACAACAAAAAGAAATAATTTTACAGCATGTTTAAGACATAGTAGTAGTTTAACTGTAAGGTAACATTAGAATATGCGTTTTTACAATGCTTTTGCGGCTGTGATCAAACAGGAACCAGATCATTATCTCATCTAGTCTCTCTCTGTAAAGCCTTTAAATCTAACTTTAAAATAAAGAAATTAATACCAGCCCACTGCATTTGTCTGTTGCATTTTTCTGTATGTACGTGTACATACCTGCATGCAGCCAGATCTGAGCCAGGGTCATCCATGGGTGCAGAGGCCCCTGTTTGGGGGCACTGCTCTGCAGGGAGGAAGCCACCTCAGACAGAGCCTGCTCTACACGGCTGGCTGCTATAGATGTAGCATGAACCGAACCTGGAGGAAGAGAATCAAACCATCACACAAGTGTCTCCTACAGGTACTGACTTCTACTGCAGCAGTGTTAGGCAGCCATGTGCCACAATGCAGGGTTTTAACTCTAACCAAACACAGCAGCAGGTTTCACTGATCCCCACAACTTGAGAGAGAAAAGAGGAACAGTGAAACATGGAGTGTTTGGTTGCAGTAAAAAGCTCAGCCCACATTGGCACATTGGCACACAGTTTCCTGTTCCTGCACTAAAGCCTTTAATCAGTCCACACCATTCCACACGCTGCGACACACAGTGTTATGGCCCTGGATTAACCAGGTTAAAATGAATTAATTTCTGCACCGTCATGCATAAACACTGCACCAATCTGCACTCTGCTGATTAGTAAGTGAAAGAAGTGTGCCTCTGATTTTGTCACTGCATTTAAATGACAACAGATTATTACAGGGATGCAAACAGGACTTCAGATGCATACTGCAGTTCTGTGAAAGCAAAACATAGTATGATGTGTGTATTATCAAGCCCTGTCAATGTTACATAAAACAAACAGTATATATGAAGATTTCTGACTTGCCATTTATCTTTCCTTGTCTACTTTTCTTTTTGTTATATTCTGTTTGTCTGATCTTTTGTTACAACTAATTCCACTGATTTAGACACAAATGTCTACTATGATCTGTTCTATGTGTGATCAAATCATTTATATTAATAATTCCTAAGTAATTTCTTTTCTCTTGGCCTAATTAAATGCTTCAAACATAGGGTTAGGGTTAGGTTTAGGCGTTAGTGTTAGGGTTAGGCTACTTGGATGTACTACACAACGGTCTCACCTATGGGCTAGTTTTGTTTTAATGAATTGCTGTGTATACTGAGGTTGAAAGGGATTAGATAACATAAATATGTGCCTTTCATAAACTAAAAATTGAGTGACAGTCGCAGCTCAATGAAATAAGACCCTTACTTTAATAAAAGATATCACATCTATTATTATTCTGCTCTAAACTCCCAAACGCTCTTTCCACCTTTCACTACTTTGATATGAAGTGTGTGCTTGTGTGTTACAGGACAGGAAACTACCAATGTGTACGATAGAAAATATGAATATTAAAGCTCTGTGTGACAAGTGGATTTATGGAAATGACAAAAAAGGTTGCTTTCTCTTAAAGGGACATTGTGGGAAGTAATATATTAGATGCCAGCATACAGCAGCCCAGACTAGTCCAGCACATTTTAACAGTATGTGGAAGAAAACAAATTTTTCATAAACCTAAATATTGATGAAAATCTCAATACATTTTGTTTAGTGATGTGTCAAGTGAATCTGAGTGAATCATAAATCACTACATCGTGCCTTTTACCTCCCTGAAAACACTGCTCTTATCATGCACAATGCCTAGATCTCATATGGACAGGAAGGTGCATGGCCTTGACAATGACAAAGTACTGTGTTACAAAATGACAAAGTGCTACTCAGTCAGTGATTAGTCAGGGTCAAAGAAGTGGTCCTATGTAATTTTATATGGATTGCTTTCACTTAAACCATTTTGTGCCCCTAATATTAAATTAAATCTATAAACTGGATATTTGTATCAACTAAAAAAAACAAATAAAACTAACCAAACCTTGAGGCAGAAGGAAATTCTTGTTTGAAATATGTAGAATCACGTTTACAGATTTGCTGACAGGTGACTGGGGAAGTTATCTGCAGGGGCTTGTGCCTAAAATGTGGACAATTCACACAGCAACACATGCACTTAAGCTGCTCACTGAATTAAAGGAATACACTGACAGGGAAAAAATACCATTAATCGCCACAAAAAGAAGCTGGTTAGTGTGCATTTCCCCAATGTGCTTCCAGTGTAATGAATATTTCAATAGCAGCATCATGAAGAACAGTTAATATTATATATCGATAAAGTATGTAACATGTGCTCAAGTATAAGTAAAGGCAGCAAACTAACTGAGTGCATTTTTTATAGATCTATAGAGTATCTCATTATTAATTCTTTATAATTTTTCCACAATACCTTTCAAATGCGGCAAATCAGTTATGACACTTTGGTAAAAATGACGGCAAACAGCAACACTTGATATTAGGGTGCACATGTTTAACTAGTAATAACTAGTAGTAACTAGTAACTAACAATTTAACTAGTTGCCTAATAGCACTGATATTAGCTCTTCAGTCAGTATAAAGTAATGCCATAGTATGCATGACTATATTCTACAACTACTAGGCCATTAACTAAGATTTTTCCCTCAATAACCTAATTCTTTCAGTTCTCGCGTTGTCAATAATTGGTGGTGGGAATGCATCATGAAACGGAAGAATAGAAGATGATGCAGAATCTAGCTAGCAAGCTACTACCACTGGTGGCTATTAAAGAACATGTTGGCGGAGATGATGGACAAGAGCAAGACACTCAGTACCCAGTGTGGGTAGATATTGCAATAATATTGTTATTGTGAATTGTTGTTGTCACAATAATCTAAAGTGAAAATCTGATATCATGACAGCTCTTATCCTTACGTAACAAAGGGCAGAACTACAAATTACGACACTTAATATTGTCCAAATAACTCTAAATTAAGTCTTTTAAACTCACTTGTGCAGTGTTTTTCAATCCTGGTCCCGTACTGCATGTTTTAGATGTTTTCCTGCCTCAACACAACTGATTCAAATGACCCATTCATTTGGTTAATGCTTATAATGACTAATTAACAGCCAATATGCTACTAATAAACATGCTAATAAGAAACTAGTTAATGGTTAAAATGTATGCCTGAATTTAAAGTGTTACCCTGCAAACAATTCTTTCTCATGCCAGCAGTACTGTTGTTATTAGTATATGTCAGTATTCTAGCCACATTTCAATCTGGAAGCTGCTGCTTCTTGCTCTCCTTTCTGGTTTCTCTCTGTATCATTTGCTCTTTCTTCTGCTTTACTTAAAAGGATAAATATGTCAGAAATGGTAAATTTATCCGCTTTTACATCTCAGTGTGCTGTAAAACAGCACCATCATCGCGTATTGTGCTGTAAAGTATTCCAAAAGATTTTTGGAGAGATATTCCCTCAAGTCTTTGTATTCCTTTAATTGTATTGTATTGCATTGTATTCCATATACTGTACCACCAACAGGATAATAATTCAGTACAATTTTCCAGGAAACTGGCTGCAGACATCACGTTAAAGCAGAGGATATATGTACATATTTTCTTGGTACGGATATTGTACATATATCGGAACCTCGTCAGGAAAAGGAAGGTCAACGGGGACCAAAAAATGGACGGAACAATGGATGAAAAAAAGGAAGGTCAGATGGAGGTTAGATGGCTACTTACAAACAGAAAACATGGAGGAAAAACCAAGAGTGTTAGCGTCCTGAAGGCCGCCTTGAAAAACGGAGGGATGGGAAAAAACAGAAAAGACGATTGTTAATGATTGAGAGAGAGGAAGAAATAGAGAAGAAATATCCAAATAATAACGATAAAAAGAATGCTGATCCTAGAGGGAATACTGTAGGGCTCAATGAGATTTTCATATTTCGCAGTAGCCTTTCTGACCACATGACTGCATGAGACAAGCTGCTCCCACTTGTGCCTTTTTATAAAATGAGCCGCTTTATAACTTGTGTGAAACGAAGTGCACTCTCATCAAAGTTGTATACATATACAGTAACCAAAGAAACTCCTCGTAATTGTAATCATAGTGATCGACTTACTGCCACAGTTTTAATGTCACTGTCCTCCTGCTGACTGAGAAAAATTACGTCTTGAGAATTTTGTAATGTAGCTAATTAATTTATCTAAATAACTAACATCATTAGAAGATGGCAACGAGGACAGACAACATAAGGTTGGAACCGGGAAACGAGACAAATTACTGTTGGCTCAGATGAAAAATCTTCACAGAATCACAGAAAGGGAGAGAAAGGAGGAGGATGCAAAACAGTAATATAAACAAGAGACCAACGGCTTGGAAGAGCAGAAAATGTGAACAGACAGTGAAGCTGTAATATGTAAAAGGAATTTTCGGTAATATCGGTAATTAATTCGGTAATATCAAAAAGAGCCCAGCTGATCTCTAAATCCTAGCTGCAGGTGGAAGTGTGTGGAGTTTGAACTTGTGTGAGTCAAGTGAGTAAATTCACCTGAGAATTTAACTGCAGCAGGATCGACTGCACTCTAATCCACATATTGTATATGTTATCATGCAGAGATTTACAGCAGGTCTGAGAACTGTGACTATGAAGCACAACTATTACTCCCTAAAGGTTAGTCAGCTTAGTTTTAAACTCCCTGTCCATGCTGGTGAGGTCAGTCAAATTGAAGATTCATCTTCTCAACAATCTTAGGGATTGGTCTAATAAAGGAGCTTTGTTTTGGGGCCATTGGCTTATTGGTCATCTTACTAGTTGAGTCAGTGATGAGAAAAATTCCCAAAATGATCCACATGTCTCTGACAATATGTTCACTCCCATGCTCCCTGCTAAAACTGTAGCAATGTCAGGTGAGAGCACCACTAGCAAGTAAGATAACGCAAACTGAAAAACTCTTTTAAATGAAGTAATATTATATATGGATTGGTCTGACAGTCACACTTAAGAATACTGAAATGAATGTAGTTGGCACTTCCAATAATTGGTTTCAAGAGTCCAGGACTCAAATATGACTTTAGTTCCAGCCTGGTGATGGTAAACTGTTAAATTGAAAGTCATTGAAAGTGTCAATAATTCATTTATACATATTTCGAATGTTTTTATTGTTTTATTTGTCAAGTTCTGTTAAATATCTGGCATATGCTTAAATGGGTTTAAAGGTTACCTAACATACCATGTGGGCGTTCAAAATAGGATCAATTCTATATTGCGTTATGGGCAATATTACTGATTATATTATTCAGTGACTACAGAATATGTCCCCCCTATTCCAGGAGCTCTGTCCTGCCCCTGTGAACTTGGCTCGGTGACTCAAATGCAGCACAGCCAGATAGGAAGTCCACAGCAAGTAAAACTTCCCTAGTGTAGTAGGAGTTTAAAAAACAGCCTACATCAGTTACATCAGTTCATTTTTCAGTTTCTGAACTTTCATCATATACAGCTGTATAACTGTAGTCTTCTACTTGGAGTATTTCTAATGGACTAGTATTTATCGACATACTTTTTAACACAGAGCACCAGAGCAAAAATATATTGGGAATTCTCTCATTACTAAAGGTTAACCAATGAGCCAATCTTCCAAAAAAGTGTATTCTTTAAGGTCACTCTCCACACCATGCTACAGGCCAACGTGGAAGTGAAGGCGGATACAGTTGGAGGAGAGCTGGCGGAGAGTGACGTGGCTGCAAAAGGAGTGAGTCCTGGTCTTGGTGGGCACAGGAGGAGGAGGTGGAGGAGGAGGAGGAGGAGGGGGAGGAGGAGGAGGGAGGAAGGATGGGTTTTTAGGCGGAGGGAGAGGAGGAGGCTGAAGGATGAAGTCAGAGGAAGAAGGGGAGGACAGAAAGGAGGAAGGGGAGGACAGAGAAGAAGAAGGATAGGATAGTGGGGAGGATAGGGGGAAAGATAGTTGGGAGGAAAAGGTGGAAATGGTGGATGGGGAGGTGGGAGTGAGCAGTTCAGAACCAGAATGAGAAGAGGAAGAACCTGAGACTAGAACAAACAAAGGAAACAAAACAGAAATGAGTGAAATTAATCGAGGCATAAAGAAACGTAAACAGGTCACTGGTTCTCAATCTGCATACACTTTTTACAGACTGGAAACAATATTTCTTACTCTCCTATTTGTGACAGCTAATAACATGATAACTCCCAGACTAAGCAGCAATTTAATAAACACAGAACAAATCAAAAATCAATAGAAAATCAATAAAACGAGGAGTGGGAAAGATTTTTTACAGACATTTTCCTTCAGTATCTGTAGAGATGAGAGAGAATGATTCAATATAAAGACAAAAAAGAGGAAGTCATATCTCCCTCTTGATGCCCTTTCATAATTAAATCATTACTTGATAACAGGTGATTTTCCTTGTACAAAAAAACCCCAAAACAAACAGCAGGGTTTCACTGGGGCAGTCCTGAAGGTCCCTGTCTAGGAATGAAATGGCTTGTCTGTGTGTTTGTGTGTGTGTATGTGCATACCGGTCTCAGGGTCACTGAAGTCGGGCAGAGTCATGGCGTTGAGCTGTCGTCTGTCTGCGATGGCTCGGTCCAACAGACTGCTGCCACGCCCGGAATCACTGCAACAAACACAGGTTTTTAGTTCACTAAACATTTACACAACATGGAATAAAAACCAGGAAGCGCCTCACAAACTATTTCTTACGTGGAGACAAGTTGTTACTCCATATTTACACCCAGTTTGTTGTGTAGCTATCTGAATCAACTGAGCTGATGCATGTAATAACACTACACAGTATTGTTTGAATTACAAAAAATGCCATTAGACTAAATGACTAAATAGCATTGGTTAGGTTACAATTACAAAGAAGCTTTAATACAATCTCAGAACCAATCGGCTATGGTCCTACAATGATTTAGCCTCTGAGTGCAATGGCAAATAGTCTGGGGCTTCCGGTGTAGCCACCGGCTATCTAGATAACAGATATCTGATCCAAGACTTCCTCTTCCTCTGTGCGCCAGTCATCAGCCCTTATTATACAGAGATTCCGCATTATCGCCGCAACGAAGGCTCACCTTTACGCTGCCTTTGTTTGTTCACACTGAACTGAACAGCGCCGGCATAAAGCCGCTCCAGCGTGTCATTTCATATAGCATGCCGGCGACGGGGAATCAAAAGAGGCGTGCCGGTACACATCATGGCGATGAGATCTGTGTTTTTTTTCCCCCAAACTGTTTCCCCTGGTATCCATCTGTTAATCTAAACATGTATCCGCCGACTGTTTATAATCATATGGATGCTGTTATAATGTGTTGTGATTGAGATCCTGACCCACCATGCATCATGGAAAGTGACAAAGTTAATTTTTTTGCTGTACATTATATCACATAAGCACCATCAGTAATTGTCTGTAAAGTGTCTGGCTCTCCTTTGCGAGGAGGGATGCTGTTTTTTCAGGGGGAAAGTTCACTGAAGTCTTGGTCGGGAGGGCTGACCGTTGCGGTACTTTTTTTCTATACAAGTTGCCAAAGACAGTTACTACAACAACACAATAGTATAAGGTGAGACATGGTGAGTTAAAGTTTTTTGCTTTGAATCATATCACATAATCACTGTATTCAACTGCGGGAGCAGCCTGGCTCTGCTGCCTGGGACAGACACTGTTTTTCAGGCAGAAATGTGATGAAGAGTCTGTAGGACAGACAGGGTGACAGACACTTTTCCACATATAAATGCGGTATTTTTTTCCCTCATATAAGACGCTGAAGATACTACCAGTTACCACATTACTGTTGTTTGGTCCTGTAACTTTGCTTTGTGGGTAGATGTGTGGGATATTTCTCTTTTATTTGATCCTGTCCCGCGCTGCCGGCATTTCGATTCACACAGAGGTCGTCTCACCTCTGTTACTACCTCCAGAGGCGGCTCAGAGGCGGAATGAAACTATCCCCCCATTTCGCCTCAGTAGCTTTCACACAGATGGCAAGGTGGACTATCGGCACAAGATTCCTGCCTTCCCACCAGTGTGAATGGGGCTATGTTGGCACTCTGATTAGCAACTTGAGACACGAGAATGGAGTTGCTGTTGAGACACAACTCTTGATTTACTCAGAATGTTTACGATACCAAATCTCGTCCTTTCCTACAGATTCTGCATTCATATGTAGTTACGTTTATATAGATTAGGTTTAATATATTGTTTGGCCTCCCAAAACCTTTATTTTGTCTGCGTGTGATTCTACAGACACTTCCTGTTGACAGAGTTGATTGCTTTTGATTGGACAGAATCACAGATGTTTCCTTGCAACTGATTTACACATTAAGTGTTTACTGGCTGCGAAATTCATCAAGTTTACTGGTGCAACCCGATTTAGTTGATTACTAGTTTGAACGGATGAGACCAAAGCAAACATCAGGATTACTATTTGCATTTGGGGTGTGTGTGTGTGTGTGTGTGTGTGTGTGTGTGTACCTGGGGTTGGTAAGGTTGTAAAAGCTCTTCCAGATCTGCAGCATGTGTTTACAGGTGAGCAGAGCTTCCTCTGGTCCTCTGCACATTGACTCCAACTTCACCTTGGTGTACAGCAGACTACAACACACAATAAGATGACACTCAGCCCAGTGAAACAGAAAGAAAAACACTTGAATGGTGGTGTGTGAGTCTTACTTGAAGTTCTCAGGGTACTCGGACAGAGCCATCTCTATAATATTTAGAGCGTCATGGTAGTGTTTCTGAGCAGAGAGCAGCAGGGCCAGCAAATGAAGGGAGTGGACATCGTCCCCTTGAAGCTGCAACGCCTGTCGAACATAGCCTAGTGCCTCGGGGATCTACACACACACACATATACAAACTACAGGTTCACTACAGTCGGGATACAAAGCACCATGTAAAGTGACTGGTGTGCTATTCCCAGATCTCCCATGACTTTCTGTCTCTGGCAGCCATGACTTTTACATACATGTACATGGTGATTTTATCCTGTTATCACTAGACACTGTGTTACCTGTCTGGACACAGCAAGCTGCAGTGCCAAGTAGAAAGCTGCTAGATGGTCAGTTGGAGACAGACTCTGAGCTCTACGGAGAAAGAGAGAGATTTTGTGTGTGTTCAGACATGCTGAATAAAAAGTTAAATAAGATTAAACTTTAAAGATCCCTGCGGGAAACTGGGTCGCTGCAGAAGCAAAGACAGCAAAGTAATGGAACATGTAAGAAATCAAACCAGAGGCTATTTAAACATTTAGACACATTTAGAAAGTGTAACACCATATTAATAAGCAGAATGACTGCATATAAAACAGGAGGCTTTACTGCAGCATTTTATCAATGTGATAAATTATGTATATTAGGACCATTTCACCTTATTAATAGATAAAACATAGAGTGCACTCTGCGCAGTCTGGGTGGCAGACTTTATCACAGTCTCCAGGAGGAATATAAACATGTGTAGAAATATTATGGTATGTGTGTTATTAAAGCTTTTTTCCAATATAAACCTCACTCTCAGAACATATTCATGAAAGGATGTCACAGTATACAAGTCATATGACGGATGACAAACTGTGCAAATGATGCAGGTAAATATAATGGACTGATAAGAGAATAAATTTAAAGCAGTTTTCTCACATTCTGTAAGTCTGTAAAGCTGTGCTGTGACACAATGATTCTGAGGGAAATGTGGGTGTAAAAGAGAAAACAGAGAGCAGCATGGCTCAGTCCCAACCTCTGGAAGGCTCCCAAAGCTTTCCTCTGGTACTCCTCCTGTGTGCTTCGCAGTGATGCTACAGAGACGCAGAGAGAAGGAGTCAGAGAAAGAAAGAGGAAGACAGAACACAGTCAGCTGCATTATTAATAATACAAGAAGAGCAACTGTCAGTGAAGGCATATAATAATATAATGTAAGAGAATACTTGAGGTCTTGATGATGTATTTTCTAAATTTCACATGAGATATGTGACTTGCTTTCAACATTGTCATCACTCCCAAACAACCCCTTCCAAGTTTCCTACTTTAACACCACACTAACAGACATCCTAATCCTAATCCTAATTCTTTTAAAGTAAGAAGCAACAAAGTGTCCTGATTTGGCAAGATTAATGTCACTTCTAGTCTACAAGAACACATACAAACAGAGACTTACCGTCAGTGGCTTTGAGGCTGTAAACCAGCCCGATGGCCAAGTAGCCTTTGGCTCTGAACTCAGCTGCTTTCTCCCCCATGTCAATCACCATTTTTGCAAAGCACTCGCCCTCATCCAACTGGATTGTGGGAGTAGACAGACATAAGAGAAGAGTGGACAAAAATAGAGAAGACATTTGGGGCCACATTAGATTAATTAATTAATGTATATTTCACACTACACTAGCTTAGGAAAAGCTCACCAAAAGTCTTTAAGATGCTTCAGCAACTGACCAAGTGTATGTTGATATGATGGTCCTTACCCAGTGCAGAGGTCCAATACACAACTTGACAGCCAGCAGCGGGATGGTGGGGTCGTCAGGCTTCAGACGAATACACTCTTTAAGGACTTTAACAGCACGAGCTGATTTCCCAGCTGCCATTAGCGACAGGGCAAGCTGGTACCACAGATGGAACTCCTCAAAGGCGAACTTCATGGCTCTCTCCAAACACTGGAGACGTGAAAAACACAACACATTTCATCACTGTTATCAGCTGTTAGCTCCATGTAGTTGTCTACTGTCATTTCAGAGCAAATTAGATTGTAACATTACCTTGCTGGGGGGAATGAATGTGCAAAGGAATTAAGGTGATATTTCATGTGGGTGTATTATGGGTGTGGGGTTTTAACACTTTTTTACGATCACTATGGTTGTGACCATGCAGCCCACACAGGGATTACTCACCTCTGACAGCATCTCGTACTGCCCTCTCCTGCCCAGAGCTATAGTCAGCAGGTCGTACACCACAGAGGCCGACTGCAGGCTGATGATACGATCATTGTTGTGTTCAGGAATCCTGCTCAGGACAGCGTCACGGTTAGCCTGAAACACACAGAAATAGATGTAGGTGGGACAGTGTCAAAGTTGAGGATTCAGTGTTGTTGAGGGGTGTGAATATTCTCCAAAGAGTGTTTGATTCTTACCATGGACTCACTGATGAGCAGCAACAGCAAAGCTTCCTCTGTGTTCTCTTGAGGGCAAAACAGACTGAAGCAGAGAAATGCACACAAAGATGGAGTTGGACAAGGAGAAGAGAAAAGGGAAAAATGGAGAAAAAAGGAATAAGAGAAGATGGAGAGAGCAACTGATGAAAAAGTACATTGGCAACAGTTTGATTTTGGCTATTTTCCACTGTATTCCCACTTTAGCAGCAAACACACATTATCACTTACTTCTCCCCCGAGTACACTCGTGGGCGTCGGCTTAGGCTGTAGTTCTTGCTGTGAGTGTGTCCTTGCCGTGTGGGATCGTCCAATGGCGACACTGTGGGAGGGTCTTCCAGAGGAGACCAGTAACTCTGTTCGCACATTCCTCTGAGCAAGATCTCTGCAAGCTGTCTTGCTATGGTCTGCACGCACACACACATGCATACACACACATGAACATTTGGCAAAGACACTGGTGCCAACACAGCAGCAATCTGTTTACTTGGGTCTTACTTTGCTCCTAATATACTCAGAAAGCATTATATTAATGTCATTTTTTTTTAAATTATTAAGTAAACTTTGCCCGAGAGATTTGAATCTACATTGATAAAAGTCTGCATTTAAGTTTTGCATTACAGCAGTGTGTAAATAGTTGGGTTTTGTTGTTAAAGTAGCTATATTTACAGGAATAGTTTGAAATGTTGGGAAATTAGTCTATGCGCTTATTTGACAAGAGTTAGATGAGAAGATTGATATGACTGTAAATATGAATCACCAGCAGCCAGTTAGCTTAGCTTACGATAAAGACTGGGAACAGGGCCTAACACCTAGCCTGACTGTATCAGAAGATAACAAAATGCTCCTTGAACCACCTGTAAAGCTCACTATCTAACACACTATATCAATATAAAGAAACCAGCATAAAAATTACTAGTTTGGGGCTATGTGCTGGACTAGGACCTTGTACAGAGAGCAAAAACACATACGTATAACACGAAATGTCAAACTATTCCTTTAAGTAAGTCAAAGGGGAAGCCTGAAGTGATGCATAAACATCTCCTGATCTCAGACCAACATAAAAACAAGCCAGCCTCTCAGCCCATCCCTCACCATGCGCAGGCTCTGGGTGGTTCTGTTCTCAACAGCTCGAAGAATCTCCCGAAAGCGGCCCACGCCTCGTGTGAGGTTGCTACGGCAACGTGGTGAGGAAACAGGAAGAAAAACACTTGTCAGAGTCTGTAGTACGTGTATGTGTGAATGCAAGATATCTCAGCAGACGCATGTGCATATCTATGTGTGTGAGTCAGTGAAAAGGTCAGTATTTAGCAGCATCAGCAGCAGATGATTCTTTAGCAGTTTGTGAGATGGCGCAGCAAAATCTGGTCTTTAGATGATGCTGTAAAGCCGAGTAAACTACATCTCCTGACACTAAAGAGGATCCATTGCAGGATCGATGGGCTAGCAGTGAGCAAAAAACCTAAAAAACAGACAATTGTACAGATTTCATCCACTAAAAAGTTTTTTTTTTGTCCGGCACAAGGCTTTAGCAGCTGCTGCAGCCATCAAACAACAACACTGTGGGAACAACATTCCGCTGCACTGTGTATGTTACTTAACTGCGTTCACACTTTTCTGCTTTTATCAGGCTGTCAGCAGCTTTGTAACACCATAACTGCAAAGTGGGTGGAGAGTGCCCACAAAGGATTGCTTTTGGTTTCTGTTGGGCAACTGACGCCCTTTCTAAACTAGAAGTTTACGAGAAGTGTATATAATGTTTTAAAAGTTTTTGTGACTGACAGGCAACCCTCGATTTCCCTTTCTCTCCTGTATCTATCCTTCCATCACCAGCTGTTTCCCTCTCTCACCCGTTCTTGAAGTGGATGACGTGGGCTCTCTGCAGGCCCGTCTCCAGGAAGTATCCCAGTTCCAGGTCCTGGGCTGTTGGTCCGGGCTTTGGGCTGCGGTTCTGCATTCCTGCTGACAACGCCTGAATAGACAGACATACAGGGATAAAAAAAGGCATACAAAAACTAGAATGGCATTCAGTAGAGCACACACCTCCACCAAGGCCCAACAGTCCCCTCTTGTACTCACTCATAGATACCAGCAACCTAAATATGTCTGTTTTTTTCATCAAGATCCAGGCATTATTCCCTGAGAAATTTACGAAAATGTTGAAAAACTCTCGCAATGTTAAAGAGATTGATTAAAAATTACTGGGTATGTCCCTATATCTGGATTAGGACCAAAAGTTAGTGATTAGTTAGTGTTTCTGTCTTCTGCGGGACTGCATGAAAAATGTATTTTTCATCATTAATGGTAACACATAGCCTTATTGGCCTAAAGTTCTGTTGTGTTGGATTATAAATCAAGGTATTACAGCAACATAATAATTAGGCTATCGTTGGAAGACACATATACTTCTGGTAAATCTGCTGGTTTAGTTCATGTGTTAGGGGCATTTACGCCAAGTTGAAATGTTCACAACAAGTGTTGTCAGAACGTTTATTATATCATTGTTTACATTCATGAATAATGTGTACTTTTAAATTAATATTCTCAGAATGACTTAAAGAAGTGAAATTACTAGAGCTGAAACAGTATGCCGATTTATTGATTAGTCCATCGACAGAAAAGTAGAAAGTAAAATAGTACTAAGAAAATATTCTGATAATCAGTTAATCATCAAGTCAGTTTTGAAGACAGTCTGTGTCTCCAACCTACATCCATGTTTAGTGACATTATCCAGGTGATATCACTTTCTTTTATTACAACTACATACTAAAATGATGGTATCACACCTTCTATTGTATTCAGGCATGAGTTTATTGAATATATCTCACATGAATGAACGTTTAACATTAATGTTGAGACTGTTTGATTAGTATCCTTCCTGTAATGAGGAAGAGATCTGTTTGCCATTTGGCTATCATGGGCTGTAACGCATTAGTCAAACTTGCACAATGTCAGCAGATTATTCATCACACACCCACGGTGATGGCTGAGCACTTGGGAGTCCTGGCGCTTACAAGATATATGGTGAGTGCTTCTGTGACACCACGTGAGGAAGTTATCAAAAAAGTGTGCCAATTACACATATCCTATCTATTTTAACATAACAAAAACCAATCAATCCCACAAACACACACCTTCTCAGCCTCCTGCAGGTAGAGTAGAGCAATGTCTCCCGACTTCTCATAGCAAGTGATGATCTCCTGCTCCCGGTCTGTTGTGCTCCTATTTGATGCTGGAGACCCGGTGTTCTTATTGGATAGAGATGGAGAGGCAGCTGGGACCTTTTCTAGACACAATCCTGACAGAAGAGAGGAGTGCTCAGGGTGACAGACAATAAACAAAGAGTGACAAAGGCCGAAAGTCACTTATCAATATCTAGTAATCATTTTATCCTTTCAAACCATTTCATGTAGATATCTTTAGTATGGTATTGGTGTAGCTGTTGACATCCGGGTAATCATCTTCTCCTACTGATGATTGGTTTTCAATCCAATCAGCTTTGTGACTCAAAACGTAATAAATAATATATCATTATCATCACCTGAGTTCAAAACTGCTCAAGCTGTTACACTAAAAAAATCCAAAAATAATATAATGGCATAAAACAAATGCCAGCCAAATATCTATCATTCCAGGTTAAACTAGAGGGCCTGATGTGTGACTGTGTGTATTTATTCATATTAAAGTTGATCCCACAGCTGGTGATCAGCAGTGACACTGTACTGCCACCATGTGGAGGAAAGCAATAGTGCAGACTGGACTGATTCAAAATTGATTGAAAACTCTGTGCTATATGTAAACCCTCAACAGTGTGAATAATCCTTTCAAATTGATTTAAGATGTCAGGCCTTCCAAAAAACTTGATGATATTTTCTTTTCTTTGGGTGAACTTATGGCTGGTTGACTGGGTATGTGTGTGTGTGTGTGTGTTTATACCTTTAGTAGCATATGCCTCAGCTATCATAGACAGCTTATACACAGGAGCTCCCACCAACTGCATGTCATCCAGGTTCACCTTGTTGTAGTGGCCTGTCAGTACATCAGTTACGTATCCACTATTACTTCAAGCATACAATCAATTCCATTTTTTTGATTAATATGAGTAAATAAACAAAACAACAGGGGGGGGGGGGGGGGGGGGGGTTACCTAAAGCATCTCTGTATTCTCCCTCCACGTAGCACAGTTTGGCCATCAAAAGGCTGGCTTCCTGCAGGTAATCAGCCTGGAGGACGATAATATAAGAATTTAAAAAGTCCAACTATGTAAGTCATTCAGTCAGTTTGTCTAACATGTCTCCATCTACAGTTACCTTGAGGTTTCCTCTGTCCAGAGCAGCAGTGAGGTGTTTCCTGACCTCCACGAGTTTAGGTCGTGGGCCCCTGGGACTGGCACCCTGTTTGATGGGGTTCTCCTTCAAGTACGTCTGAAGCTTGCATTCCCCCAGCAACAGCTCCCCTAGGTCATCTACACACACACACACACACACACACACACGTTAAGAGAAATCATCTCATCATCTCCATCACACTGACAAGCTTGGGGTAAATAAATAGTCAGTCTTGCATCCATCTGCCAGTTTAGATCTAAAATCAATTTCTGACCAATCTACAATAAGTCAATACTTAATCTAAGGGAGAGGTATATGGAGGATAGCTGTACAAGGTTTGAATGTCAATCTAAATTCATTCTAAGATCAGTCTAAATGAATTGATAGGCATAGACAGTTTAAGGTCCCAATTAGATAAGTTCCAAACACTTAAAGGACAAAGGACAGGATCTAATGACACCTTCTGGCTTTTCCTGCTGGTCAGCTTGACTGCTGCTGCAGTGACTTAATCTACATACACCAATCAACCACAACACGTATTAGAATGTAATGTTCAGCTGGGAAATCTGAAGTATTAACATTCATGTTAATGCCACTTCGACATACACCACCGCCCAAACACTGTTCACCCCCAACGGCAAATTCCCTCAGTAAGAAACAGGAAATTAAAGAAGAGCTCAATGCGTCAACCTGAACTACAAATTCCCCAGATCCCAATCCAAATGAGCATCCATGGGATGTGCCAGAACAAGTCTGACCCATGGAGGCCCCACCTCGCAACCCACAGCACTCAATGGATACACCGCCAGTGCCCTGGTGGCAGACACCACAGGACAACCCCAGAGGTGCTGTGTCCATGCCTCGACGGGTATGAGCTAAGATCCACACTGATCCACAATGGGGCTTCCCACTGAGGGTTTGGAATCCAGATCGATGCCTTGGGTTCTTTTTCACGGTCCTCGGGCCAATTCTGAGCAGTTTTTGTGGCGTGACAGAGCATATTGTCCTACTGTGAGGGGGGCACAGCTATCTCTGACTGCTGTCATCATGTGGGGGTTTACTTGGTCTGCAACAGTGTTTGGGTGAATGTCAAGAATGCAATGACCCAAGGTTTCTCTGCAGAACATTGGATTGTAACAAGATGATCAGTGTCCTTTAAATGTTGTGGCTGATCGGTGTATGGAGAAACACTGCTGTGCTTACACACATACCATCCGGAATTATGTGCAGCTTTAACAAGCTTCTAAATCATGTGGGTGTGTGTGTGTTCAAAGGGTGGAATTAGCAATAATCCTGTTACTGATCCCAGTCAGTGACCAGAGCTCACAGCACTGATGTGCTAAAATTACATTCCATAATGGCAGCAGCCATTTTTTAAACACCGTCCAAATTATACTATTATACATTTATTCTAAGCAAGAACATGTCAAAGCATTTCCCACCAAGATCAAAATGATAAAATAATGCTCTAAGATCTAACATCAATGCTTTCTGAAGTTATTTAACTTAAAGTCAAAAGATCTCCTGTGCTATTTGGCCATCTTGCTGCATGTACGGTCAGGTTTATTTATTTATTTATTGGCTTACATCTACAAAAATCGATAAATATTTGTGTTTCAAGATTTCTTCCAAGGACCTAATAGGAGACATCAATCACACCTGAAATATTTACAGTAATCAAATGCATTCACCACCATGAGCAGTCTGCCATGGCTATTTGCAGGGGTGACAAGTAAGAGCAACATCTGCAGCAGAAGAGCAAGCACATTCATGACAGCATCTAGTTATTTGTCAGGTGTCAGGCGAATTTAATATGTGATAGCGTATACATGTAATTATTTTAAATCTGTCCGAATGTAAGGCAACCATGTCACAAGGCCAAGACGTGTCACAGCTACATATCGTACAGGGAGGAATTGGCTCATTCCTTTAGTATTTCTTAATATGTACACTCAAATGTCCCTCTGTCGTTAACAGATATTAATATCATGATGCTGTGCTGCCAGGAGTGCAGTGGGCAATTCAGCATCAGCCAGGAGTTTGGCAGCTAGCATGTAGTCATCACACATCATAGCCACAAAGCTAACTTAACTGAACCTAGTTGCTATGCCGAGCCATAATTAAGTATCCGACCATTTAGAATGTGATTATTCTATCATACAAGTCTAGCAAAGACGACGTTAAATCTACTGATTTTTGAATGGAGTTCCGCCTGACGGGAGAGCAGAGTGAGCGAGGGGGGACAACTGTCACACCATAGGAACTGATAGTTACATTGTGACTTCTCCCCATCATAAAAACAATGTATCTCGGTGTGTACACACCACACTGCCCAAAAATGGTAAAATCCCCTGTGGAAAAAGGCATGTCCCTTTCTTGACCTTTGCTAGCTAACTGGCTCTAACCAGAGCACAGTGCTGGAGAACTCCCAGCCACGGCTTTCGCTGTCAGGAAGTACCGTGGACTCAGACCAGGGAGAAGGCCTTCACACACTGAATGAACGAACAACAGGGAAACCCGCACATTTACCGTTGGATATTAGTTTGGCTGAGAGCTGTCGCACCAGCTCCGGTATCTTGTCCCATTGACTCTCTGAACGGCACCGCTCTATCTCGGTCTCCAGTCGTGAGCCAGACTTCCTCGCTGTCATTTTGGTGAGTGGGCTCAACTGGACCAAAACACTACAGAGGAAGGATCCCTCAAACTAACGCGTACGGGGAATACAGCTTCCGGTCGCTACTTTCGAAATAAAGCTTTGATTACCACTGGTAAAAAAAAATAAAAATATGACAGTATCACCTTGAGTAAAAATTCAAATATGACGCAATGTACACTGGTTGAGATAATTTGTATCCCCATAACAAAACAGTGAGAGAGTAAAGAGTAAACACATACTTTACTGAGGTGAAATGGGGACATCTAGCGGTCAAGAGTATAAACTACTGATTTGCTGAATTGACTGAAGTCTCTTATTAAATCCTTGTTGAACACTGTATGTACATACTATATTAAACCACACACAGCTTGAAAATCATGTCTGTAAGAAAACACAGTGGCTCACACAACAGCCGTCTTTCACAGGAGACATTTGGACATGTCACAGGAGGAAAAGCACAGTGTCTAATTAATGAAATTAATGATATATGACTGATTTCCATTTGGCTGCTGTAGTTTTAGGATCCTGGATTGTGGATGCTGGTTCACTATTGCGGTCATGTCTTTCTGGGACAGCTGTAGGCTACTTACTACTACTACTTACTATTGAGTCAAACATTTACTGTGATAAAGGTTAATGGTTCAACATAGTTCAAAGGTTCTGAGGAAAAGTGTGGGTAAAGAGGTTATACGTATTAATTATGTAAAGCCATCAGACTTGCTCATAACTGTCATCAAATAACTAGTTATTTCAAGAGACTCAGTTTCACAGCATAATTTTCTATCTTCAATTTGTGGCGTGGAGAGCATTAAGGCATCCATATGGCATATATTTAATATTTCACATTTATTTTATAGCAGATTAAAGGATAACAGAATTTCTGTCGGATGTGTAATTTTGGATAGAATATGTATATTGAGCATGAGAGGAAATATTCAGATTTGCTACTTAAAAGTCCTATTTGTAAGAAAAGTTGATTTGATTCTCATCCCCAACTGCAGCAGCAGCAACCACATGTAAAACCATTCTGTTTTTGGGGGTGGTCTTGCTTTTGCCTCTCCTGCACCTGTTGTCACTTTCATGTGCACCAAAGCAGGTGAAACTGATTCTTGATCAAGTGTGCTTCATAAATGCACAGATTGATATCCCTGAAGTTTAACTGACTTGGTGTTATACTGTGACGATGAAGTGTTCCCTTAAGTGTAGTACTTGAGTCAAAGTCTTAAAGTATCTGATATTAAATGTACTTAAGTATCAAACGTGAAAAAAGTAAAATAAACCTATTTTTACATGTATGTATATACTGTATACTATGCAACCAGTTATCAGCCTGGCTGCAGATAAAATAAATATATTTAAAATGCAATTCAGCTCTGACAGTATAAAGTAGCAGAAAATGGAAATACTCAAGCAAAGCACAAGTACCTCAAAATGTACTAAAGTACAGGTTAAGTAAATGTACTTATGTAGTTACATTCGATCACTGGGCTGTAATTACAAGTAATAGTCCTGCATTCAGAATGTTACTTCAGTAAAAAGTACAAAAAGAAAAACTGTAAGTAAATGTATTCATACAGAATGTTAACTCTCAGAGTATTATGATTCTAATTCTGATATTTTGAGTTCTTAAAGTACTTTAAATGCACTTGAAGCACATTTTTCTGATGATACGCCCGTAAAGTATGATTTTGAATGCAGGACTTTGACTTTTGATTGAATATATATTTTATATATAATATTTATATTATATTTCTTCTTTTACTTTATAGGATTTGGATAATTCTTCCACAATGTAGTTAATGTAGGGAAAAACTTAACATTACCACTAAATTCACATCCTTGTCTTTTAGTTCTGGATATCTCAGGAATGTGAGCAAATACATTTGTTTGATCTCCAGTCAGAACAAGATGAAGTGCAACAGTACACAGATACGACAAAAAGGAAAAAGAAAAATACAATCAAGAACTTTCCAAACACATGATGCTGATATTCAGCTCACAGATGGCTGGATGAGGCTGATAAAAAGCTTCATCAAATCAGTGCAAAACATAGCCACATAAAAACACAGCAGTCCTGCTCAGATATACTTAGCAGATATTAAATGGACAGTAACAGTTTGATAAGAGCATGAACCAGTTTCTCAGAACCAGCTGGAGATTAAAGTTTTCTTACTGATGATGTTTTAAAATGATGCAAAGCTGCTCTCGTTCTGCGTCAAGGCACGATGTTATTGACAATATTAAAAACAGTAGGAAAAGTTTATTAAAAAAACAAACAAACAAACAAACAAAAAAAAAACACGGCTGTGTTTTTGGTCAGCCATTACAGCCTTAAATGCACTTGTGCTGTGCACTTTAGATCATGCGCCATAGATCGTTTAAAAAGTGCCCAAAGTTTTACCAAAAGTTTTTAAAAATCCTCTTTGTGAATGTTTTGTAAGGACGGAAATGTATTTAATTCTTTTCTCTCAGTAACCAGATGAAATGTGAGCAGATTTGAAACAACAAGTCTTCAGCCAGCAGCTGCATTAAGGCAAGGCAAGTTTATTTGTATAGCACAATTCAGACACAAGGCAACTCAAAGTGCTTTACAGGGGCATAAAATTACATTAAAAGACATTCAAAATTGCATTTAAGGCACAGAGGTGATCTGAGCTAAATGCTAACGTCAGCATGCTAACACACTTACAGTGGCATGGCTGACATCCTGATGTTTAACATGTATAATGTTTACTGTGATTTTATGTGTTAGCATGCTAACTGAAACACAAGGTGAAGCTGAGGCTGATGGGAATGTCATTTGTTTTGCAGGTATCTGCTCTTAAACCGGAGTCACATTTTGACCTGATGATGGCGCTAGAGAAAAGTCACAGGAACTCCAAAGTTATTATAATTCATCCTGAGGGGGAAACATGAACGTCTGTAGAAAATTTCATGTCAATCCATCCAGTGGATGTTGAGATAATTCAGTCTGCAGCGCCGTCATTAAAACACGTCTCCAATTAAATGGATTATTTATATTATACAAGTTGACATGTTGGTTATTTTTGGTATGTAGAAAATATTCTTGTATATTTGGGCCCTGAAGTCAGAACTGGGGTTGACCGACAGGTCTTGTTTCTATTTAATAGATGTATTTATTTAGAAGTTGATTGTTCCTACTCTGATATAACATGTATGTTATCTATAGGATGTTGTTGACTGACTCAAAAGATCTATGAAAAGTTCCTTTTTTAAAACGTCTGGACCAAATAAAGTCATTATTGCTGTTGTGTCTGAGCGTGTAGCACATTCACTGGCCCACGTGGAGGTTTAATGGTTGTTTATCCAGTAACTACTTTGGTAAAAAATGGTGACATCAGTGCGCTTCATGGTCATCGTCGGACTGCCATCCATCCTTTCACCTCTCAGACGATGTTTCACGATGGTCTTCTGCAGGTCTCTACAGCTCCTCCTTCGCTGCTCCGGCGTTCAGCCTCTCTGTACGAACCTCTGACACAAAGAAAAGAAGTTTGTCACACTTGTTAAAGGACGTTGGAGTTAACTGCAGAGGAAACAGAAGTAGAGAGCAAATACACTTTTCACATCTTGGCATGAAATGAAAATGAATCAGAGGATGTTCAGACGTATTAAAACCTCCTCTATGAAACAATTTCCTGAAAATAAGTCTGAATTACTGAAATACGCCTGGTTTGGATAATCTTGCTTCATTAAACACCATTCAGGACTGTTGATAACAAGAAAGCTTGTTTGTATTTTAACTTACGTTTCCTCACAACCAGGACAACGATGACAACGAAGAGAAGAATGAAAAGAGTGGAAATGATTCCAGCATGGACAGCGTTCCTGTTTTCACCATCTGACAGAATATCAGAGAAGAGGTTGGGTTGAGAAAAAGGAGAAGGGCTCATGATCATAAAGCCAACTCTCTCCCGTTTCCAGCTAGTGTTCCCTTTATTGTGAATAATCAACATGACTAAGAGACATCTGAAAACCTCCACATGAAACACAAACTATTTGCCCCACTAGGTGTCGCCAAAACTTTACGGGAGGTTCGGGAGACCTTTTTTGATGTTCAGCTACATTAAAACAATGGCCAAGCATCAGGGAGAAGAAAACACTAAATGTGTTGATAAAGAAGCGTTTTAAATATTGTTGATTATCTAAAAAATACATTATACAGATAGAGAATTATGTAAAACTTCAAAGGAAATCTGAAAAACTCATCTCTGATACTCAAAATTCAGTTTTACACAAAGTCCCTGAAGTGATTGTGTTCATTATTTGAAATAACTGTATATTTAAATCAGTTGTTCTGTTCTGTTGTTATTATGCATGAAATATCCATAAATGACGTCACTTAGTCAGGAGTCATCAGTTGACTGCCTTAAGGGGCAATATGTAAGAATTTTAGCTGAAATCATTCAATAATTAACTAAAGTTATTAGCAGAATGTGAAGAGATGAAAGTTTGGACCACATGTCAAAGACATCTTCGGACTGTGTTGCAGAGATATCTACTTAAGTTAGCATGCTAACCAGCTAGCCCTGAGTTGTTTTGTACCTCAAGAGGTGATAGTCCGATCACAAACACCAACACTCTGTTGAGTCTCTGAACTCCCAGTCTGAGCAGAGTCGGCTAATACGACTGCTAACTGCATGGCTAGCTGAGCTAACTCGCTAACTGCAGCTACAGTTAACTGTAGCTAGCAGGTACTCTGGGGATGCGCTACCTCCCCGTTTGTTCGGCCAGTTCTTACATATTGCACCTTTAAGGAACAACTCAAAGTTATTTACCAGGGTTGTCTGGCTCAGTCACAGGATCCAGTGGAGGTCTCGTTGTGCTGGGTGTCTCTCTCTTTCCTGTTTAAAATGACAAACATGATTTCATTAAACGCTGGCTTAATTAACTAGTGGCAGTCAGACAAAAAGACCTGACTGTCCACAGAGGTCGTCTGCTTAGTGATGAGACGTCTTTCGGTCCATGTTTGAAACTGCAGTCATATCGGCTATTTTGGCCCAAAGCACTGAGCACTGAAGACTGCCACACTATAACTGCCCACTTTAGAGATTTTATAAAAATATACATATAAATTCAACTTATCAAAAACATTCATTTTATCTCCTCCTCAGAAAAAGAGCATTATTTTTTTCTCTCACTATGCTTTAGTCATTTACTAAACACTACCAAAGGTGATGATAGACTACTTATAATGAAGTCAATTTTATTTATATTCCTGAAAATCAAAAGTTAAAGCAAACATTGACTTAAAGTTACTTATAACCAGCTTGTAATGTATTATATCAGCCTATAACACAGGGATCTCATTACTTTACCTACAGTAACTTATCATAACATTACAATACATTATAAATGCATGATTCTATATGATTATAAATTATTACAACCAGGAGAATTTTAATACACTATAATTGAAAACACAGTGAGTGACCAGCATTTATAAAGTATTAATATTTGACCTTAAGTCATAAGTCTTTATAATGTTATATGATTATTGTTATAAAGAATCATGAATACTCATGATTGTTAATAACCACAGGCACATTATAACACATTATTAAGTTTGTCTATAATTCATTGTGATTATTGTAATGAAGCACATTGAATATTCATGAGCTATAACACACCGTAAGTATGTTCGTAATGCTTTATAATGCATCATAGACATGGGCTTCATAGGAAGTGTTACCAATTTGGTAAAACCGATGAATCAATGATCTAATAGTTGGCAGCTCATCAACTAATCGATGTATCGTTGCAGCAGTAGCGAGCACTAAATGTTTGTTTGGTTTGAAACCTTTGGGCCCAAAGCTCATAATAAAATAATCACCAACACATTTCATTATCATCTTAATATCCACAAATACAGCAGTTGTACTTTTTGACTCTTTGCATCTGAACTCTAAAGAGTTAGCATCATGAGAGTTACCGACAGTGAGGTTAATGATGCAACCTGCCTTTAATTTTGGGACAAAACATCTGTACAGTCCAGCTGGACTGAGGAGATCAGCAGGGTCAGGACTCCTCTGCTCAGGTCTTCATGGATGAGAGTCATCCTGCCTCTGTACAGATCCAGCTGTGGACCAGGATCATCACATTTGTGTCGATAGACGTGAACAAACTTATTCAGATCATCTCTTTTCCAGTCAGATATGTGACCCACCAGGTTGACCCTGGGATCCAGAAGACACTGAAGTGTTACGTTCATACCTTCCTCGGCTTTGATCGGCTCAGTCGGGCAAACAGCCCGATACCCTGCTGAGGAAACAAACATTATATTTAGATTGTTTTAAAGCCTCCAGATAACAACTCATCTCATTTCAGGGAAAGGATCCTCGACTTTGAGAAGCACCTACTGACCTACCTATAAAGGCTAGGGACAAAAAAATGGACGTTTCCACAGAAAGACTCAGGTCCACTTTAAATAAAACTGCCCTCCAAATGACTCAAATCACAGGGGACCAGAAAAGAGAGGCTGCCTCACTAACTCACAATTTGACTTAGGCATTCTCGGATCATCATGAAATTTACAGGACTCATGGGTCTCAAGGATTTAGCCAGGAATTATTTTTGTCGGAATTTTTGCTAGAACAGGAAGTCGGCCATCTTGAATGGCGTGCGGCAATTTTTATTTTTCCGACAGTGTTTTCGGGACTTTAGGACGCCTTTTAACGCCCCCCTTATGGCTTTTCCCATTTTGTACGGACCCATTTCTATGCCTCGTACTTTATTTAACTTGTCCTACAGATTTAACGCCACAGACTTCACACTCACTAAGTCTCATCCTCATACATGATGATAAAAAAGTTTTCAAAAGCTTTCGCCTACGTTGTTCCTGGTGGGCGTGGCGGTGCGCTTTATTTCGATGACCCCCTTATGGCTTTTCCCATTCTGTAGGAACCCATTTCTAAGCCTCGTACATCATTTAACTTGGCCTACAGATTTAATGCCTCAGACTTCACACTCACTAAGTCTCATCCTCATACTTTGATGATGACACCTTGTCAAAAGCTTTCACCTACGTTGTTCCTGGTGGGCGTGGTGGTGCGGTTTATTTCGATGACCCCCTTATGGCTTTTCCCATTCTGTACGAACCCAATTTCTAAGCCTCGTACTTTAACTAACTCATCCTACAGATTTAACACCACAGACTTCACATTCACTCAGTAGCATCCTCATAACTTCAACAGCCTGTGTTGTACCTGGTGGGCGTGGCGGTGCGGTGAATTTCTTTAGCTTTAATTATTATTTGGATTTTGATGTCTTTTTCAATGACAATCTTCTAAATTTTCCTTCATGTATCAGTATTTTCTCAGTGACAGGATCTTTAACATGTCTGTGTTTCCTAGATTGGATTTAGACTGTCAGACTCTGCACCGTGCAGCCATATTGCAATCAGAGGCAGATTTAACTCCGCCCTGCAGCCTTTTGATTGGCTAGCAGAGATTTAATTGAGATTAAGGGCCGGATCTACTAAAGGTTTGCGTGTATTAAAAACTCCTTGCACACGCAAAAAAATGTACAAACTGATTTACTAACAGTGTTTACTAACAGTTTGTTTACTAACAAAAAGGGTTGCGTCTGTCAAAATAGCGCGTCTGCATCCAGTTAGTACGTTTGCAGCAATAAATATGCAATATGGGGCGTTTACATGCAATTGTGCGTGTTCTGGGTGGAGAAAATGTAAATATATTAATTTAGCACACGCAAAGTGATTTATCAAACCTGAAAGCAATTTTGCTAAGAGAAACTGCTTCTATATTTAACACGTCTCAAAGGGAGGTGCAAACGTTTGGATGCGTAATTGCGCACACATGGCTGCGGTTATTGTTGCAAGAAGGAGACACCGAAACAATGGAAGGAGACTCCGAGAACGCATTTTTCACCCTCGTGTGAACATTTTTGGGATGAATGAGGAAACTATCATTAGAACATATCGCCTATCCAGCCTTGCCATTTTGGAGCTGTTGGAGGAACTCAGAGCGGATTGCACCTGCTCCTCAACGCTGGTCAGAGGCATCTCATCCACGGTGCCCCCGCCTGTTTTGTTTGCAGACCTTTTATTATACGCCAATTTTCTTTTGTTCTTCTTCTGATGTCTTGGCATCTCCTTTTCACTTCATCCACTGTTCACCTGTTTTTTCCAACAGCATTAACTTTTTCACCGATTTTCTCCCACACGGCGTTCCTTTGCGCGACCGTCAGATTCCTTTGCTGCAGCTCATTGAAATGTTTATTCGCTTCCACTACCAACACTTCTAATTCCAAAGGGTCGAATTTCACTTTGCGCTTTCGCTCTCTCAAACTCGCCATGCTGAAAACCATGAAACACGCTAAACCCTCATTTAAATAGGCGTGTCTTCAACACGTTTGCACCTGTTGTCACTACGCAGTCACTCTTAGTAAATCGCCCGCAAACCGCGGTTCAACCCCACACGCAAATTTCTAGATTGCGCACGCAGATTAGTACAAGCAATTTGGGATCTTAGTAGATCCGGCCCTTACTGAGTAAAAGATGTGTTGAGGTTTCAGTCCGTCAGTGTGTGATTTGGAAACTTCAACAGTGTTGATAATTAAGATGATGCTTGTAATGTTCTGAGTATTTTACTGTAGCAGTATGAAGTTGTTTTTGGTGGGTTTCAGCTGTGTGGCTCTTCCCAGCCAATCGCTGTGGGAGAGCGCCTTATAAAGGCGGGCAGAAGGCACCTGTTTATTTATTTTTTTATTGAACAATTTATTGAACAATTTAAATGTACAAAAATACAAGGTATACAATAACAATCAGCACATTGGTGACACAAATAATAAATAAATCAAAGAGAGTACAAATTGAAAAAAAAACCCAAAATAAAATAAATTATAAATAAATATATCAAACAGGTGCTTCAGGGAAAAACTTTTCATAATGATTTAGTAAGGTATTACTTTTTTGTTATTTAACAAAATCAGAGATTTAAGCAAAGAGCTCAGTTCCAGGAGAAAAGGAGCAAATTTAGGTAATGATTTTGCAAATTTTTGTTTGTGAATAAAAAAATTTTGCATATAGGATAACAAAGTTCATCAGGTGTTTAAGAGCATTATCTTCTGGGTTAACATAGTAGCAAATAACATCTTTAAGGGTAAGAGAGTAGACAGAGTTAGCACCATCAAAAAAACCTCACTAGTGGCAGTGCCGGCCCTGACCAATTTGGTACCCTAGGCAAGATTTTGGCTGGCGCCCCCTTGCATCACAGTCAATTTCACAATCAATTTTCATACACTCACACAGAAACTACATGTATGTATTCAAGATTTTATTTCTTTTAAGTCAAAAATATCATACCAAATAAAAACTGAAGAAAGAAACAAGTGATACATTAAAAATACAATATAAATAAGGTATTGCACAAACATATTAAAGAATATTCTATTTACATACAAAAAAACAGTCTGTATTCTTTGGGAGGAAACCTTTTGCAGCAGAAGCAGTGCAAGCTATCATTCTTTCTTGAGTACATCAGCCAGCTTCTTTTGATTTTTCCCCACTGACTAAGACTCTGGTAAAAAAGTCATGTGGACACTTTCTCCCATCTTTGTTTTTGGGATATGTGTAACTGTTTTTTATTTGAAATGGTCCTCTGTGAACTAACTCCTTTCTTACTTTGTCAGTTAGAAGAGAGGCCAGTCAGCAGGGTCTATTGGTGCAGCCTTTAGTCCTGATGCTGTGTCACTCTGGTGTGCTGAGGCTGTGTCACTGGGGGTGGTGGTGAAATATTTTAAAAGTGCATCTGAAGAGAGAAGAGAAGTATATGTGACTACTGGATGTTACATTTTAATAAAAAAACAGATGCTTGGTGTGTGCTATACATAAGACTAATATAGACTAAAGTAAAGTGCAGTGAAACTTATATACAGCTATATATATATGTAGCCTATGAATGATATGGGAAAGCTAAGGTATGGAGTATTAACAGTAATACACTTTAACTGCACTTTAACACTGATGTAAACTTTAACAAACATAAACTGTGACACAATAAACCAAAGTCTTACAACTGCCCTATTACTTATAAAGTGGATGGAAAACTCAGAGCATTTTAACTGACATACAAGCAGAGAAAAAACAGTGAACAGGTTAAAATAACACCTGAACAGGCCTAATGTTAACTTTCCAAATGTCCCTCATGAATTTAAGGTGGAGTAACATTAACTTACGTCGACTCAGCTATTTACTGATTATTAAACAATGCTACTATCGTCCGAAGTAAGCTAGCAACTTAACATTCTGCTCCAACAACAGTAACTACGATGCATATTAGTTTCATTCACTTCATCACATTGACGTTACTGTACCTTTTTCCTTTTCACGTGTTTCTTCCTCTTCTTTCCTTCTTCTCCTTCCCTGGGCTCCGGATGGTTTCAGTCTTTTGGACATTGTGTTTCCGCTACAGTATCAATAAATGTCTCTCTTGGGTCACGGTCCGGTCACATTCAGGCAGCTCGCCTCTCGACCCCGCCCCCCACCCTCACAGAGGGCAGGTACAGTGCAACGAGCCAGGAACCCAGAAGAAAGGCCTCTCCATTATTTAATAGGCTTTGCTATGAAGTTATGTTGCTGTGGGCTTATATAATATTTCGAAATAATATAAGTAATAGCACTGGTAAAAAATATTATTATTATTATTTTTTTTTTTCTCCCCCCGTTTGCGGCGCCCCCCGTGGATGACGGCGCCCTTAGCATTCGTCAATACAGCCTATGCCCAGGGCCGGCCCTGACTAGTGGTGATACAAAGAGCACGAAGCCCGCCATCTACACCAGAGCCACGCGCACATTACTGACCAAACAAACGGTGCGTCAACAGGTGCGTCAACGGTGCGTCAACAACTGTTCCGTGCCTAGAACCGGCCGATTTGGTCCTTGCGGGTTGCAGGTAAATGTCATTGGTGATTATGTAGATTTTGTTAATTCTATTTGATTTGCTATTGTGTTTAATTATTAGAAATTTCGTGTATTTAATTCCTTGATTTCTTATGTGTGTTTTGTGATTAGGTACATCTAATTTTCTTTTGTTTCTCACCTGCTGTCCTTTGACTCCCCCATTCAGGTGCTGAGCCTAGGGTGGCGGATTGGTGTCCCTCTTGTGTTAGCACTTGTTTTTGGGTTGATTTTGTTTCACTTTCATTTACTTCACGTGTGGTGAAGAACACATCTGCCCCAGTAAGTCTCAGCCCTGATTGGCTCCCCATTTTGCCCCAGTGATTGACTTCATAACGTTGGAGTTTTAAAGATTTTGAAATTTAACTAATAAATAATATTTTTGTAGCCAGAAATGCTGTCTCTGCCTCACTTGTAAAACGGACCTGAGTGCCTTCTTTGGTTGAGAAATAGTCCTTTAAAAAAAGGGGGTACCTGGGTGAAAACCCCAGGGTGGTGTTGTTTGGCGTGAAATTCATTCTTAATCAAGTGCTGCCCAAGGCGCGCTCCTCGTGTTGCCACATTACCATTTGGTCAAATGATCACAGGTAAGTTTATGCTTCATTATCATTTTATACATATTTACTGTCAAAGTGTTGAAACTCAGTAATCCATGTTTATTGACTACTGTTTTTAAGTAGGGTTTGTGAGTTATGGTATGCGGTATATATATATGGAATGGGTTTTAAATTAAAGTTCAGCAAAGTATAGTTAGAAAACAGAACATCATAATTTCTATATACTGTATATTGAAGTAATAGTAGTACAATTTCAGCAATATTGTCAGTTTTCACATTGAAATGGAGGATTATAAAAAGTACAAGTGCTCTGAAATAAATGTAATATTTTCATATTCATTTTCTGTACTTCTACTACTTACTATTGAGTCAAACATTTACTGTGATAAAGGTTAATGGTTCAACATAGTTCAAAGTTTCTGAGAAAAAGTGTGGGTAAAGGGGTTATACATATAAATTATGTAAAACCATCAGACTTGCTCATAACTGTCATCAAATAGCTAGTTATTTCAAGAGACTCAGTTTCACAGCATAATTTTCTATCTTCAATTTGTGGTGTGGAGAGCATTAAGGCATCCACACAACAGCATATTTAATATTTCACATTTATTTTATGAACTGTATTTTATAGCAGATTAAAGGATAACAGAATTTCTGTCGGATGTGTAATGTAGGATAGAATATGTATATTGAGCATGAGAGGAAATATTCAGATTTGTTACTTAAAAGTCCTATTTGTAAGAAAAGTTGATTTTTGAGTCTCATTCCTAACTTGCTATGTGATTTGTGTCTGTTTTAGGTGTAATGAGATATTTTTGACAAGAAATTAGAAAAACATCCGTCAGAAGTGTACAGTACGTTATTTCCTTCTTGGTTAGAGGCTAGATGGTTTAAAACTGAAGATAAACATACCAAGTTACGTCACATTACGCCTATTTTAAAGTCTTCACACTAGTTGCCTGTTAGTTTTCGTATTGAGTTTTCATCTTTAGTGTCAAGCTCTGGACAACATTGCCGTTAAATATGAGTCATCTGTTTGTATGATACCAGAGGAAACCATCTTAGCTTCTACTTCCCGAGACCTTCCTCGTATATGTACGACAGTAACCTCAGCATGTCAGACTTTTAGAAAGAGATCGTCTGATCTGTGTTCTCCAACCACACAGGTCTGTATTTCCGGGTGTATTCAAGTGACTCGTTGGTTTATACAGTTTTTTATCACTATGATGCAGTGTTGGGGAAGCTACTTTGCAAGCGTAGCTTGTAAAACTACATGTAGTTCAGCCTGGCAGTAGTTTGAACAAACTACATTTCTACCCCTGGAGAAATGTAGTTTGTAAAACTACTGCTAAAAAAAGTAGCTTTAGCAACTACTTATACTCATTATACTCATTTAACTCAGCGTTAAATAAATCAACATATGGTTTATATGAAACAAAATATAATAGCCTACAAAAAATTCACATGCCAGCAGAAATATGCCTCTCAACTCAAGTTTTATTTTTTAAAGAACAAAAGCTGACATTTTTGGTCAACATCGCAGGAACTTCAGAGGCACTAACACTTAGGCACTAGAACTAGATGCCAGGGCAGAATTGCTTGTTGACACGACACATCACAGTCTCTCAAAGTTTTTAGATGCATCTATATCCAACATGTACATGCTCAAATATGGCCATGGTTGGGCTGGTGCGTTCGGGGGCGCATCGGGGGTAGCGGGAGGGGTGTCCATGACGTGCTTGTGCCATATGAGCACTGCCTTCCTTGGCATAAAGACCCATCCACTCTGTGAAGCATTTGAGTGCTGCCAGGGCAAGCCAATCAGAGGCAGCCTTGGCTTAGCATGTCACGACATGTTTCATGCCTTTTTTCAAAGAAAAAAAATATATATATATTATATAGGTCTTTTTTTTAATAAAAAAAATTTCATGTTATTGGCCAAAATTGTAGTTTGTAAATTGAGTAGTTAAACTACAAAAAAAGACCCAAAAAGTAGTTTAAAAACTTGACGCAGCACAAAATATGAATGTAGTTTAACTACCAGCAAGTTACAGCAAATCGTAGTTAAGCTATGTAGTTCAACTACATGTAGTTTAAGTCTCCCCAACACTGCTATGATGTTACTTTATGTTCAATTTCAACAAAACGACACAGTTTGAGTTCTTTTCTTTAAATGCTGTAAAACATCTCAAATCAGGATTTCATGAAGTTTTTAAATGTCGTCAATGACTTCAGACTTTCATGAGGCATTTAATGCTTGAAGCTTTATGATGTCCTGAACAATATTTTCAATATTATGATTGTTGACCAATTTTATTTATCAGATTACCTTTTTCAAGAAGCTGATTTTCAGGTCACATAAATTACTAGAATATGGAGAGACATGAATTTTTATTGGATCAGTTTGTTACTGTTTTTATCTGTAAATAAAGATTGTTATTATTATGACATAATAACAATAATACACGAGTACCCAGACCCATGTGATTGGAGAACACGGATCAGACGATCTCTTTCTAAAAGTCATGACATGCTGAGGTTACTCTCGTACATATACGAGGAAGGAAGTGGGAGTGTGCAGTAGAGACGGGCCTCCTACTAAAACACACCGGCAGGCTGGTGTGATGTCACAAGCTCAGATGAGTTTCAGTGGCGGTAAAACAGTCGTTGTTGACGCACCGTTTGTTTGGTCAGTAATGTGCGCGTGGCTCTGGTGTAGATGGCGGGCTTCGTGCTCTCTGTATCAGCTGCTGCGATTTAAAAAATGGTCAAGTTGCCAAAAACCTCTGGTCGATATGTCAATCCATTTATTTCACATTATACCAAAAAAAGAACATCTCTCAAAACAAACACCAACAGACCCTCACTGTGCCACACCTGTTACAATTAGTGCTCCACTTAGACTACCATGATTACACACAGCCACACTCTGAACGGCTCTAACACGTTTCACTTCACTGTTATAGTAAAGGCTTATTCTGACGTGAATCTCCGCTTCTGTATAGACTTAAATGCCTTGTGCTCAAATGCCTCATGTATGTTCTAGTAGCAGCTAAAGCTAATACTGTGCATTGGAAGATTATGATACAATATTTGTGATCATTATTATGTTGTAGCCTATATTGATAGTACTAATTGTATTTTCACACAGACTCGAGATAAATACAGTGTGAAATAAAGCGTCTTGTGAACATGACATCTCTCCTCTGGAGTCTGACTGCTGGATGTGTGGGTAATCCCCGGTACTCTGTACCCACTGAAGGCTCTTCCTCCTGCCTCCTGCGAGATCACGCCAGGAGCTAAGCCCCGCCCCTTCATTCCTCATAATACTACACTACGGTTCATCTGCGAGGCACATTTTTCTTCAGGCAGCAGAAGAATCACAACAAGGAGGATGAGTCTCGACCTGTGGTTCTTATTCCCATGTGAGTTATAATGATGTTTCATTTAAATGATCAATTGAAACTAAAGTCTGTCACGTGCATAAGAAAGAGTCAAGACTTCAGTGTTTGAACAGTGTCACAACTTTGTAGCGGGTTTGTATTGCGTCAGTCAGCTGAGTGACACACAGCTTGTTGTATGAACTGCACAGTGGATATTTCTACATTACTATGTAGCGTTTACAGTGTTGTGTAAGTCATTATTTCACGTGTATGTCGATCCAGATGAGGCTTTATCTTATCAGTCGGAAACGAGAGAGAGGCTTGTTTAACAACACACACACGTGGTGTGACGTGCAGTGGAGTGTAGTATTGTTTTACAAGTGTCTGTTTGAACGTTTGAAATAATCGTATTATTACATTTGTCCACCATGTACGGGTCTTGCTCCAGTGTTTGGCAAGTTACTTTCAAAATGCAATACAGCATGTATTACCAGTTAGTAAGAAGTGATATATTACGTTACAATATTACTGTCTGCGTAGAGTAATTAATTACTTATTACACCACTTTTTAGTTACTAGTACTTTCAGCAAAATGCCCAAATAACCTCTACAGAACAATTAAATAGTGTAGATGTTTTTAAATAAACGAATGGTCTTGGACTCAGGGATGAGCAGGCAGACAAAGGATCAAAGTCTGATATATTACGAGATAGGAATACATATTTTTAACTGCATTCTCCTCATATGAAACACAACAGACCTATACCTTCTATAATGTATATAATGAGACAAAAATCTCTTTTTCTATGTTTTTAATGTAAGTCCACAGAACAAGGAATGCATGATGTGATTCAAGAATGTAAATTAAAGTGTGCTTATTTCAGTCACACAGAGACTGAACAAAGAACTTATAGGCTTGGTTCTATTAAACACACAGGGTCTCATTCATGAAACGTTAGTAAATTTGTGCGTAGATGTGCACATAAAAGCCTACGCTACTAAAAACCTACTCCGGATTCATGAACACCGCGGGAAACTCAGATCTGATCGTAAACACGTGTGTATGATCTCGAATGCCAATCCATCGTAAAGTGACAGCGCGCTCCCGGTAATCAGCTATTAGCATAAATCCCCGCCCATGAATTGCCAATGACCACCATATAAGGAGGTGTAGCTGCATCCGGTCGACCTGTCAGTCATGGCACAAACGAAGAAAGGGAGAGAAAGAAAAAAGAACTTTGCGGAAGCGGAGATAGAAATACTTTTGGGTGAAGTGGAATTAAGAAAAAAAAAATTATTTTCATCTGTTAGCAGTGGTGTGACAGGGACAGGCAAAGCGAAGGCCTGGAGGGAGGTGACAGATGCCGTCAATATTGTCTCTGTAGTCCAAAGAACCATGTCCGAGGTGAAGCGTAAATGGTTTGACATGAAACTGGAGGCAAAGAAACGCATAACCTCACACAAAAGAAATATATCAGCCACAGAAGGAGGAGGCTCACAGTCGCAGCTATCAACTGCAGACGAGCACATCGCGGGGATAACTGGGGAGACCTCTCTGTCAGGAATTATACCTGGCGGAGACAGCGACATGCCTCCACTGGAACCTATATTTTTATTATCATCATTCAACATGTAGAAAGAACGTGTAATCTATTGAGTCGATTTACATAGATAATTCACAATCACGAACCTAATCTGGATCTTAAACCTGCCAATTGCCAACTACTTTAACTAAATGTGTTATATTTTATCATATGTTTAGGCTATATCACGTGTTTCAAAGGCATCTGCGTATTGTGTACATAACAGAGCGCAATATGAATTTAAATTGTAATTTCCAATAGTGACAAGCATTATTTATGTGCATTCTTAAATTTACACAAGCACTACGCGTGGTCAGCAGCATGTGTAGATTTTGTTAGTAGCTACGAAAAGATCGGAGCTACTAAAATATTGATGAATGCGAGATGCACGTAAATTTCCGTCTGCGAACAGTTTACACACAAATTCGTTCTGCTCACGTTTCATGAATGAGACCCACAGAGTCCAGGGCCGCCCCTGGCCAAATTGGGGCCCTAAGCAGAATTTTATTTTGAGCCCCCCCCCCCCCCCCCCCCCATTACAAAATGACTGTATCATGAAAGGCCATTTAGGTTTACAACCTTTATTAGTAGGAACAAATCAAATGAACAGCCTCTTTCAACAATGGAACAAGCCTTTTACAGATGCAGGCTGCTTCAGTAGACATGGTGCTTGATGGCCCTTGTGACGTACTGGGCGCTGGCTCCGTGTCACCCTTAGTAACAAACTTAAGCATTGACCCTGTTATGACAAGAAATCCATCATACAAGCAGATTATTAAGATTTGTTTTGGTCTTAATGGTAAATTACACAATGAAATTAATGTAAACACTAGCCTCACAAAGATTAAAATTAATGCAAATAATAATTATATTCATTATGATTTTATTTTATTATACTATTTTAATCCCACAAGGCGGCGCCCAATGAGCATTGTTAGGGGTCGGTGCCTTGCTCAAGGGTACCTCGGCAATGCCCAGGATGTGAACTAGTATTCTCCATTACTAGTTCACATCATACTTTTTTTTTTTTTTGTCTGAGCGGGACTTGAACCGGCCACATCTGAGCCCCCAAGCCAAGTCCCTACGGACTGAGCTATTGCCGCTATTTGATACCTCTATATTTAAATATTTTTATATACTTATTTTTACATTTTGTACTTAGGTTCTATATTCCTATACTGCTGTTTGCTGCTGCAACGCTTTAAATTTCTCCATTGTGGGTCAAATAAAGGATTATCTTAAATTCACCAAGAGATGGCGACATTTTACCTCCATAAAAATAGCCCAAAACTTCTATTGATAGCATAGATTGATAGGCTATAAACCTGAGCCAACATACGACCACCAACTGGTCAATTAACCACTCCTTTTTCAACAGAGGTGAATGTATATGCAGTTAACAAGACATTCAATAAATGATAATCAGGGCCGCTGGAAAATTTAATCTCCAGTCCAGAATTATCCTCTCTTCTGTCTCATGATTAGCAGGCTAGCAGCTGGGGTGTTCCTCCTCTTGTTTTGACTTTGTCTTTCTTTTGCTTTCTCCCGATTCATATTGCCGTTTGGAGGCCATCTCTCCACCTGCATCCAACTGCCTGTCGGCGCATCTGACCGCTGATTGGTCAGATGCTGCGTGCTGTCAATCATTGCGCCAACGTGTGCGGTGTCAGATTACTCGTTTTTTTTTTTTCTCTCCTGCCTCGGGCTGACTTGGTGCTCTACGCGCGCCTCACGGCAGCGATGCGCATCCTTTGCGCATTTGCAGAGAATGTGTCCCCTTGCGCAAAATGGGGCCCCCCATGGATCGTGGGGCCCTACGCACAGCGCGTGTTCTGCGTGTAGGGAGGGGCGGCGCTGACAGAGTCTATATTAATATGGTCATGTTGGTGTGGATGGGTTCTTAAAAAAACAACAATAAATGCTTCACTTGTCGGTAACGCAGATGTAACGCGTTACATGACATAACTGTAGTAATACCATACTGAAATATTCTTAGTGACGTGTTATATTACTCTGTTACTGCTAAAAGAAATATATTACTTTTGTAACACTGCTGTGTTTGTCTTTTTGTCCCCAGGCTGCTTTCTGACACTTGGCAATGCACTCAACTGCAGTGTCACTCAGGATGATGGCCAACCAACTTACATCATCTCTGACTTGCCTCAAGACTCCGCGGGCAACTGGGACTACACATGGGCCAACTCAACTGTAAGTTAGACAACACAGAAGAGCTTACCTCATTGTTTTCTCACATTTCATTGAGATCCGAGAGCAGGGCCCTCCACGAGCACACCTGAAGTGAGCGCACAACCCTTATGTCCCAGTTCCTTCACTGGGATGGTCATGTGCCTGAGGTTTTGTTTTAGTTTGGTTTGTGCGATTAATTGTTTGTTTTTTCCCCTCTCTATGCGGACTTAAGGGATATGTGATTGTGCATAACAATCAGAAAATCCCTGGACTGGTGCTAAGAAACACCATCACCACTCTCATCACCTCCAGATGCATTGAAGAGGTCTTCTACACAGGGATCATTGTCTCAAAGGTATTACATTTTTGTACAGTTTACACTAACAAACTCTTAAATTAAGCTATTTGTTCTGATTCTGTAATGATGAGCTGTAAAAAGGATTCAATTAAGAATGATACTCTCTGGATTTTGTGAGCTAAACTGATACAGTCCAGAGAATATTATGACTTTAGGAGAAGCAAGAGTTAAAAACTAGATAGAGAATGGAGCAAAAGATATGAAGTTTAAAATAGTTTCCGCCATTCTTCAGACAATAATGATGTTGTGTTTTCTCTCTGTAGGGGGAGCGTTACGTTGCTCGCTGTCTGAGTGAGTTATCAGTTACCTTGTGTCTCATTGTCTTATCCAGCTGTGTCTTTGATGTTAATATTCAGTGTCTTCCTTTTATTGACAGTATTTTGAAATGTGTTTTCCCATCTATCCAATGTATTGATGTGAGGATTTCTTTATTTTTTATAGTCAGCTGCACTGAAAATGCTCGCTCTTGGAAAAACAAAGGTAGGAATAGAGTACAAGTCATACGTTATATAGTAATTAATCTTTGTGTTAGTGATGGGTTACATCCTACAAAACATATGAATAGCTAAGGAGATAAGAATCAGACATAAGAAATGATTTAAAGTGAGCAGAAAGGCCAGCAGTGCCCACGACAATGCCTAAGCACATGACATTCATAATGTAAGATTACATCATGTGTCTTCACTTCCTGTTTGACTTGTGAGTGAACGCAGTAACGTCTTTGTACTTGAGTTCAAAAGCACAATTGCAACATCACAGATGCAGCACTTTCCATCCATAAATAGTCGACGTCAATTGGTTCTCATTTAAGAAGGCCTCAGGTAGAACTGTTCGTCTTACTTTTGTAGAAAAGGTCCTTCTACCCCCACTCCACGGCAACGAAAACATGTTGAGGCTACAGGGACCAAACTTCAGACACTATTTGGACACACTGGGGTTAAATCTATTTACCAGGAGGGATGTATTTTGGTCGTTTTGCTAACAAAGGGGATGGCGTCCCCCCTCAAATCGCCCACTGACTGTAATTGTTTTAAGTAATGATGACATTTTTTGAATAAACACATAGATTCTGAGGTGAAGTGTCTGATGGTAGATTAACTGTCAAACTCTCTTTGCTCCTGACAGAATTTTCCCGCCACCGGAGTGCAGCCGTGGTTGTCTTTGTTTCATTTACCCTGTTGTTAATGCTTCTAGGTTTACTGCACTCCAAATTCAGAGAGAAAATTCCCAGGTATTTTTAAGTTCAACGATACAGGAAATGACATGCACTGCCCTCATGTGACATGTTTTTAATGATGCTCTGTTGTCATTTGTAGCTGTAACAGCTGGAGCCCACTTGGATGCATTTCACTGCTGTGAAGAAAGCTGACCCTGACTTGGGGGCGGGGAATGGGTAGGAAGACGTTCTTCTTATCACCTCACGACCATCATGTTGACAAGCTACAGCTGTAGGATAGAGTTCAAGGGAACTGCTTATATTACATAGCCTACATATATATTTCTGACAAATTGTCCATGAATGTAATCAGTTCATGACAATCATGTGCAGTGACGGATGTTGAGTTACAGTTTGTCATGTAGCTCCACCACAGTTGCCTGTAGACAGACGTAGAAATGACTGGATATGAGAGACTTAATATGCACAAAAAGTTTTCTCCTTTGCTAATTTAGTCCACCTGTGGCCTTTTATCAGCTTCATGTTTAGAAGATTAAAAAGCATTAAGCATTTTTACCTGCCCACTTTCCAGATAAAAATTGTAACACTTGACATAGCAGCATTAAAACTCAGTAGCACAGTATTAACAGTCTCAGCCTTGATACAAAATTGCACAGCCGGTAGCAGAATTGGTGCACAGGTGAACTGTTCTCGAGGCTGTGGAAGCTCTCAGACTCTTTGCTGCACCAGCGAGTGCACTTTGAGGCCCAAGGCCCAGTAGCAGCGCAGTAACCTCCCCATGTACGTTCAGGACCTCCTTATTGATTTACTTGAAACAAAGCTGTGAAAGCTGTGAAAGCTGTAATGCAGCACCAGGGAGTGCCCTTTCAGTGTCCTACAGCATTACAGCACCCCTCTGAAAGTTTATCTGAAGCCTTAAGATACCTCACTCATTCCCTGCACAGAGGAATACAGGTGGTATTATATATATGATCTGCCATGCACAGATGACTATCTGTTGTATATCATATTTATTTATATGAACTTATTATATATACTGTTTATATTTCATACTGTTGTATTATACACTAAATATAAATAATCTAATGATACCTAATATATATATATATTATTTCAATTTATATGGCTCAGATATTTGATTGCATTAATTGTGAGGAGGCTATTTCCAGTCATTGTTTGTCTTTTAGTCTTCATTCTTATTCATCATCAGTCCTTCTATTAACTATGATCATTCATCAAATCAATACTTTGTATCAGCTGATTCATTGTGATTTGTTTTCCTTATCAAAAAAAAAACATTAAAAGGCAAAAATGTGAAAATAAGTGTTGCTTTTATTTTTAATGTTGTCAAGTTTAATATTACAGCAGGTGTAGGGGTAAAAATCTGGGGATGTGCCTCAGCCAGTGTAGTGGGTGAGGAGACAGGAAGATACTTCTGCTTCACGAGGGTCATGTGACACCTACGTAGGTGGAGGTGTGTAAAACTTCACATGGTGTTGTGACCGGTTCAGCCAATGAGAACAGGAATTCCTCACAAACACAAGCAACATGATGATGTCACCTGTTACTCAAAGTAAGGAATGAGGTCAGATATGCAGATGTAATAAACATAACAATGCTATCTGGATTTCAAACAGCAGCTGAAAGAGACTGTAAGTTTAGTATTACACCTGCTGCGATTGTGTGAATCTGACTCTAAACAATAAGTTAATAAGACTACACTCAATAACAGTTCAGCTTTATTCAGGCACAACACTATATGTAAATGCTAATGCCAGCATGCTAACATGTTGACAGGCACAATGCTAACATGCTGATGTTCAGCAGGTAAAATGTTTACCATGACCATCATAGTGCTTTAACATTAGTTTAGTGGTGTAATCAGTAGGTGATTTGTTAATTTTTAACAGGGGGGATGGCTCAATGGGAGCACCACCCTGCCCCGACACACCAATGTACACCTCCCAAAGGACATTGTTGACGCCTTAACCATAACTGTGACACTTCTAATTCTACAATTCCATTTGATCCAGTTATCTTCCTTCTCTCCCTACTACAATTGTCTTTTTATAACTGTATTAAAGTAATGAGTAAATACACCTTTGAATTGTCTGCAGTGGACTGAGTTTTTTCAGGCAGGGTTTTCTCATGTTTCTCACAATACACTACAAGCAGGGTCATTTTAAGTTACATGACCCTTTGGAATTTTTTACCATCTAAATTCCTTGAAAGACACAAAATGAACATTGTGCAAAATAGTAGAGCCTGACTGATTTATCGGTAGGCCGATATTAGCCTATCACAGATGTATCGGCGTAATATTATCCGATATGTACCGATATGAAAACCTTATATTTCAAAACTATAATGCAGAAAAACATTTTTGGGGTAATTTAAAATTGGTGTAATGACAGAGTTTGTCCAGCAGAGCGCGCTTCAACAGGGGATAAAACAGCTGGTGTCAGGAAATGTAACAGCTACATCACTAATGGTTAAACTATAAACCAGCACAAAAATGACAATTACCAACAAAACATAAGCCACCATGTTCTGAACAGACACACTAAAAACACTTACAAAAAGCAACATTTTAGTTTTAGAACATAAATAGCAAACTTACTATTGATATTAAACTGTAAGAAAAAACTCATCTCTGAAAAAACTTGAACATACGGAAGAGGATTAGGGCCACATGTGAAATTTTTTTTTTAGTTCTGACTTTAAAGTCAGAATTCTGAGATTAAAGTCAGAATTCTGAGAAAAAAGTCAGAATTCTGAGATTAAAGTCAGAATTCTGAGAATAAAGTCAGAATTCTGACTTTAAAAGTCAGAATTCTGAGAAAAAAGTCAGAATTCTGAGATTAAAGTCAGAATTCTGACTTTTTTCTCAGAATTCTGACTTTAATCTCAGAATTCTGAGAAAAAAGTCAGAATTCTGACTTTAATCTCAGAATTCTGAGAAAAAAGTCAGAATTCTGAGATTAAAGTCAGAATTCTGAGAAAAAAGTCAGAATTCTGACTTTAATCTCAGAATTCTGAGAAAAAAGTCAGAATTCTGAGATTAAAGTCAGAATTCTGAGAAAAAAGTCAGAATTTTGACTTTAATCTCAGAATTCTGAGAAAAAAGTCAGAATTCTGACTTTAATCTCAGAATTCTGAGAAAAAAGTCAGAATTCTGACTTTAATCTCAGAATTCTGAGAAAAAAGTCAGAATTCTGAGATTAAAGTCAGAATTCTGAGAAAAAAGTCAGAATTTTGACTTTAATCTCAGAATTCTGAGAAAAAAGTCAGAATTCTGACTTTAATCTCAGAATTCTGAGAAAAAAGTCAGAATTCTGAGATTAAAGTCAGAATTCTGAGAAAAAAGTCAGAATTTTGACTTTAATCTCAGAATTCTGAGAAAAAAGTCAGAATTCTGACTTTAATCTCAGAATTCTTAGAATAAAGTCAGAATTCTGAGAATAAAGTCAGAATTCTGACTTTAAAGTCAGAATTCTTTAATCTCAGAATTCTGACTTTTTTCTCAGAATTCTGACTTTATTCTCAGAATTCTGACTTTAATCTCAGAATTCTGACTTTTTTCTCAGAATTCTGACTTTATTCTCAGAATTCTGACTTTAATCTCAGAATTCTGACTTTTTTCTCAGAATTCTGAGATTAAAGTCAGAATTCTGACTTTTTTCTCAGAATTCTGACTTTATTCTCAGAATTCTGACTTTAATCTCAGAATTATGACTTTTTTCTCAGAATTCTGACTTTATTCTCAGAATTCTGAGATTAAAGTCAGAATTCTGACTTTTTTCTCAGAATTCTGACTTTTTTCTCAGAATTCTGACTTTTTTCTCAGAATTCTGACTTTTAAAGTCAGAATTCTGACTTTATTCTCAGAATTCTGACTTTTTTCTCAGAATTCTGAGATTAAAGTCAGAATTCTGACTTTTTTCTCAGAATTCTGACTTTATTCTCAGAATTCTGACTTTATTCTCAGAATTCTGACTTTAATCTCAGAATTCTGACTTTAAAGTCAGAACTCAAAAAAAATTTTCACATGTGGCCCTAATCCTCTTCCGTATGAACATTACTGAAAATAAACATGAAATATTTGCACCGCTGATATAACCAGCAAAGGGAGTGGAGTCTATGAATAAAGAACAAGTCTGTGTTCTCTGTGAAAACCATTTTAAGGGGAACCCAGCGGGAACGTTTCAGAACTGAGCCTTTTGTCTGCCTGTTAAAAATGTGTTGTAGACAAATGTGTTGTAGACAAATAGTTTATACAGTTTCAGTTCAGTTTTATTCAGTCTCAAAATTGAGCGTTTTCTTAAGGGTTAGGGGTTAACCTAACCCTAACCTCATGTGACTTTCTCCACGGACCACAAGAATCTTATATAATATTGTTATAATAGTTCCTATTAACTGTATTTGTAAAATTTGACATGTTTACTCTCGAAAATGTCATATTCTTAATTAAATTTGGTGTAAACTATGAAACCAGTTGAAAAGGTGAGTTAAACAGCTGCTGGCAGGGAACAAACACTTCAGACACAGAAGCAGACAGGATGAACTTTAAACACGAAGAACTGACACATGAAAAGAAACATCTGAATGTTTTGTATTTAATGCCGAATTTACTAGAACGCATTTAGAATGTGTCTGTTTGACAAAGTTTGTTGACTTTCTCCTCATGAACCAATTCTTAAAATCACATGATTTGTAAGGGGAGTCTGGTGATATTGCCCTTACTGGTCACTTCCCTTTTACCGTTGTCCAAATCTGTGACTTTCCCACACAGATTAAAGGACTCAGGTGGGTACTGCTCCTGCTCCTGCTCCTGCTCCTGCTCCCATCCTCTGCTGGGATGGAGAGGGATACTGAGTGGGCTTGGGGCGCCCTCTGCTGGTCAAGGTTCTCCAGGACCAGGTAGGAGCAGGGTCACAGATGGAGGTGAACTTTAAACTGAACAAACCATCCGTGAAGTGAGAGATTATTGATGGAAGCAGACAAAAGACAGTGAGAGTTGTTCTGGTTGAGACAGGGTGAAACACTAGAACTGTCTCAGTAATATAACAGAGCTGTGCAGTGGGTTAGTGGAGCTGTCTGTGATGAATTAAATAGAAAATGTAACTTACAAAGTATTCTGTTCTTCTTCAAGCAGTGTTTTGGGAACTTATTTTCCTCTGAGAACAGGTTGTTTATTCACTTATGAATAAATACATATTTCTGAGTTTGTGTTATTATCTCATTGTAAACCGCCAGTACAGCTGAGCCAACTTGACTTTCACTTTCACCAAAATAAACAACACTGCAGCCTCATGATCACGAGTTGAGCTGATGCAACAACACAACAACTCTTCCTCTTCACTTCAGACACGTTGCTGTAAAGAGAAGCAGTTCTTCCTTCCAGCTCAGAATTAAATACTTCAGCTGACACAAAGTGGGACAGCTCGCTCTCATACGAACACGTAAGTAACTCAGAACATGTTGTGTGGTTTAGTTTGTGTTTTTGTGTTTCATCCACTGTTTGTTTTTACAGGACTGACGCACATAAATTCACCGTTGACGCAGATCGGAAAACTGATACAAATCAGCCTCAAGTTTTTACATTCGCTTCTTTATTCACCTAGTTATTGTTAGAGGGACAAACCTCCTCCAGGATTTAATATTCACAGTTCAGAGAGTTAATAACTGACAGGATACTGCGCACATTCAGCAGGGACAAGAACAATCAGGGGCGGTCCTGGCTAGATTTACGCCCTGGGCGAACCATCCCTTGACACACACACACACACACACACACACACACACACACACACACACACACACACACACACACACACAAAAAACAAACAAACAGCAAAACTACATATTATTTGTATTATTTTATTATATATAATCTTAAATACAAAAGGTAACAAGAACAGAGAAAAAAAAACAAGATAAATAAATGAAATACACTTTATAAACACCAATGTAAATTGCACAAATCCTTCATCACAGGATCTAATAACCATGCTTGAAAAATCCCTGAAGAAAGCTAAAAAAAATATTGTATTGTCATTAGTATACATGTTATTCACAGCATTTATAGCGTTTACAAAAGTAAATGGCTCCTCATCAGACTCCAGGACCATGTCTGTGGCTGCTGTGGAAGTAGACTCCTCATTTTGGCCAGTGGGTGCTCCAGCTCCAAAATATTTCAGAAGTGCCCCTGAATTTACAATTAAGATACAATATGTAAGTTAGATCACACTTACATCACACATGCATCAGTTACCCAATTAAAATGACCATAATGCACATTTTATTAACATTTGTTAACATCCTATTAACTAAGCATAACACACTACAAATTATTCAAAAAGCTATATCACATGTAGCTTACAAAATGCCATGTCAATGTATATTAGAAGTTATTTAAGTTAGCATACAGCGTATAGCATTAAACATTCCACAGTCAGGACGTCTGTGGGAATTTGCACTTGTTGTGTTGCAAACACAAACTAGCCTAGTTTGCTTATGGGTGAAATTAGTTGCATGACATGATGCCTCAATTCTAATAGTTGCTAGTTCAGCAAAACTAAAAAACCAAATACAGTCGTCTTCTGTGACTAAGTAGCAACATATTAGCAAGAGGCTAATAAATAGCCTATAGGCTACTGTCACCCACGTCACTCATAGAAATCTGCCTACCTTTATCTTTTGCCCGTTTCTCCTCTTCTTCTTTTCTTCTTTTTCTGAACTGGGCACCTGGTGGCTTCTTTGCTCTTTTACTTTGATCCATGATGAAGATGAAGACTCGACATCATTACCTTTTACCAACACCGTCCGTTCGCCCGTCAAACAACCGGAGTCACGTGATGTAAACAAATTCACGTAGATGCATGCACAGATTTTTTTTTGTTTTACATTTTTCATATAACCCAATTAATTACATGTAGGTATATGGGTCTATATTAATTTTAGGAATGAAATACAATTTATTTGGAAGCAATTTGTGTTGTGTGGCCTGGGATCATCAGTCTATCCCTCTCCCCCTCCCCCTTGCTTTGATCCAACCTCTGCAGTCGCAAGTTGATCCCCGCCCCCCTCCCCCTTACCTCTTCTGACACACACAACCTGTGTGACTCTCAGCAGCAAGTTGACGTGACAATGAGGGCGCCCCATCGCCCACTCCACTAGCTTGACATAGAAATGAGCGGTAGTCTAGAAAACTGGCGAGTTTTGTTTTGTCTTTTTTTTTTTTTTTTTTTTGAGGGCGCTTGTGTGCCCTCACATAGATTGCGCCCTGGGCGGTCGCCCACATTGCCCATAGCAAAAACCGGCCCTGAGAACAATACAACAACAAGGAAGTGCAGCTTTAACGTGAAGTGCAGCTTTAACACTTCTCAACTAACATTAACTATCTTTACATTTTTATTCATTTATATTTATAATTTATTTCTTTATTTCATCGGTGTCATAAATACACAAATGACACTGTTGTTTATCTGAGTCAAAAGAGTTTATGGATCCTGAATCTTTAGTCCCCAGACTCCCTTACAAAATGCTCAATTTTAAGAATTGGTCAATAGAAGGAACTGTATAAGCATTGTGAAACGCAGTCTACAACACATTCTTATCTATTTGGGCTTACTTGGTCATTCAGCAAAAATTTCACATGAATATATTTCTTTATTTGTGTAAAAAATGTTTGTATCTCTTTGTCCTGGTGCACCTGCTCCACTAGGATCCTGTATATCTGTCCCAACATTTGTTAGGGTTAGGCTTACTTTTACAGACCCCCGCAAAGCTCAGATTATAACTCTAACTCTGGAGAAAAGGTTGTTTATTTTTACAATTGTTTGGTATTTCAAAGTAATATTTCTGTTTAAAATAAAAAATGTCATCAGAAATGATCATCACAAGCCTTAAAAGGTAATTATTATTAATGTGTAACTCAGTGTAAATGCTGACAGCATGAACTGAGTGTCCACAGTGCAGCTCTGTGTGTGTTTTCTTCTTCTGTGTTCTTCATCAGTCACTTCCTCCTTCAGAAAATGAACAACTGTTTCCTTTCAGGTCAGAATCAGACTGAGGCGATGCATCCAGGAAGTTGCTCAGCAGGAAAACTGTGTCTTCATCTTCTTGTTTATACGCTTGTGGAGGCGTTCATGGTTCCTGGGAGCAGCTGACCGATCGACACACCTGTAACACAAACACACAAACAGGTGGGGTTTTATTTTAACACTCAGGCTACCGACTGCAATAAGTGTACACTGAGATTATATGAAACAAGACACTGTACTCTAACGTTAACAGGTGCTTTTAAATCTAGCAGCTAACAGTATATACAGTATAACAATTAGCCTATAAGGACGACATTGAGTTTATTAATAGAGGACCAAGACTACCAAAAAAACCCATAAAAAAGTAGCTCAATAAATAAATGAATATGCCATCAAATACACCAAAATAACTAACAATAAATGTAGAGAATCATTTATCTAATAAATCATTGTTTTTTAATTTACTCATTTATTTATTTGTCTGTTTTAATTTTCCTTTTTATTTACATTCTCAGTTTGTATTTATTGTCATTAAACATTATTTGAAGGTTGAAATTATTTATTGTCTTCAAGCAGATCTGTTAAATTAGAGTCGTGATAACGTATGACTGAGATAAAGTGTGAGAGCTGAAACATAAGTTAATACGTTTAATTTACTTAGACTTATGAACTGTCACTTGATCCATCGGGACGTGGGATAGAACACACACTCTCTGAAGTTTAATAGACCCAAAAGTACTTTTTAAATTTTAAAACCAGTTTATTATTTAATCTTTATTATTAAAACCTGTCCTGTTTGATGAAGTCAAATCTTCTTCCTCTAATAAAACTGTCTCTCCTATCTGACAGGAAGAAGATGATCTTGATTGTTCTGCTTGTCGTTCTGACCTCCTCTGTCTGTGGTCAGTAGTCCTGCAACTCACAGTTAATGATATTAATAGTTGACCGATAATATTCCTTGATTGATTAATCATCTAATTCTTGCAGTTCTATTGGCTGGTTTAATGTTAAGTACTTTTAAACCATGGTCTGGGCGAATTCTCGGTTCTGATTGGCTGCAGGGTGTCAATAAACCCCTGATAAACCGACACATATGAAACTACTCAAGTAGCTCCAGTGAACGTTTCCATTGCAGAAGAACCTTAAGGGATGGTTTGATTGTTCCAGCTATTAGTCAAACCCTCAGGTGATGCCAGGAGGTTATTGTTTATGAAAAACATAATATTCATCGCAAAATGCCTGAAAATATAAATAAATGATTGTATTTTTATCTTTGGCAAGTGACCATGGTATAACCAGGATAATGTCCTTCAAAGTGTCTGTTCTGGCCTCCTGATAATGGACAACTCAGCAGGCATTGTCCCTTACTTGACTCCTGGTGGACACTATGAAGACACACAGTAAAATCAAAATCTAAATTGCTTCATTAGTTCAGACTGAAAACTCATGTGGCTCCAGGATCTCTCAGTTCTTTGATAGAAATGTTTCAGGCTGATATGAGGTAAAGTTTGATGTAACTCCACATGATGTCTCTCTTTGCCCTCTCTCTTGTCTGCAGAGATGTTTGCTGTGAAAATGGCCACGACCTTCTATCAGGCAGAGGAGGACAATAACATCACCATCAGATGGGACAGTCACACCAAAACTGACATGTCTCTCACCAACATGGCTTGTTTCCTGCTGTCAAAGCCTCTGAAGCTTTTGTATGAAATGATTAACGGCGTCGAGGTCCCAGAGTCTCAGGATCAACAGTTTGCGGGACGAGTCCAGTGTGACAAAGACGCCCTCAGAGACGGACGGATCAGACTTCATGTGTCCAGAGTCAGGACTGCGGACTCTGGAATCTACTGGTGTGATCTGGCTGCTAATTATAACAAGATGACGAGGAGATGGGTGCTGGCGACCACAGGTAAGCTGAACTCTGCTGTAGTGCAGGATGGAAACATGTTACTGCCACACAGGTCACACATCAGAATCTAACAGCCTCCTGATTTACACCCACAGAACATTTTGTCTTGAATGTGACCTCTCATGGAGAGAACAGCGATGTGTTCACACCAGTGTTAACTGAAGGTAGGTCACTGTGGTTTCTCATAGAGAAATAATACATCATGGGAAACTGGCGCCAATACTGATTTTAACTACCCGACCGACACCTTCAACCACACAGACTCTCCTGGCTGCACCTGATTGGACGGACATCACTCGTTGGTTGTCTGCTACAGGGTTTCAAACCGGACCAACATGGCGGCACCTTTGGAAACTTCCTCCTATATTACAAAAACAACTCAGTGAAATGTATTTCTGAAGACATTTAAGCCATGCAGATGCCAAATCTGTCTTCATTTCAAGTCGACAAAGGTGAACTTTTATAACATTTTTCAGAGGCAGGGAGTCCTGCTGGATGCTTTAGCAACTTTATGAGTTATTTCTTGCTAAAATGTCTCCAGAAATTCATTTCCTTGAGCTGTTTTTAAGATATAAGAGTAAGTTCACAGATGAGCCACCACATTGTAGGAGGTAGTCGATTAAGCGTCCAATGCTGCCAGAAGTCCTGTGAGCGTACAGTAACTGGCTGCGAGTTGTGTAGTGTGCTTCATTCTGAGCCTGATGCCCTGTCTCCATTTTCAGTCCTGTCGTTCAAATTGAAAGTATGTCATGCATAAGAGTTATTTATACAAACACTGTCTCCTATTACTACAAAAACCTACATAAGGAACCAGCTGGCTGAAGGGAAATCATCTGTTAGCGAAACTTTATGATAAATAAAATGTCTGAAATGTATTTAAAGGTGAAATATGGAAGAATTGGCCACCTGTCAAATTCATACCCAAACCAATAGGGGGCAGAATATCCCTAAAGTAACCGCTAACTGCTGCTAACTGTAGCTGTTGTTGGTTCATCCACTCAATTAGCCATGCAGTGTTTGAAGCACGGGGGGGATGATGGTGATAACGATGCCAGAACAGGAGCTTTGGACTGGGATGGGCCGTTGCTAGCTGGTTAGCATGCTTACAGTAGATATCTCTGCATAACAACATATTGATGTCATAACGTCAAACTGTTATTTCGACATTCTGTTGATAATTTTCGTTAATTTTTTATGTTAGATTCTTACATATTGCACCTTAAATTTCCCGAGGAGAAACATCTAAATATCACAGTGAAAAAGTAGAAACGTAGGAAGACTCACCCGTCTTTTACTTAAGTGGTTAAGTCTCCAATCTGATCTCCAGCACACAGCTGATAGTTACATGCTTTGTTTACATAACTGAATAAATATTTTATGACGTGATGACATGTGTAATGTGTGCTGCGAAGATATCTACTCAAGTTAGCATGCTAACAAGCTAGCAACACCTGTTCCTGCGCAACATTCCTGTGCTAGCGCTGTAAACACAAATCCTCCCCTGATGCTCCAAGCTAATCGAGCTAACTAGCTCACTGCAGTTACAGCTAGCAGCAGTTATCGGTCACTCTGGTGATTTACTGCCTCCTGTTTGTTTTGATTATGAATTTGACAGGTGGCCAATTCTTAAATATTGCACCTTAAACAGTTGTAGTGTGGACAGCGAGTGTCTGATGCATATAAAGCAACAAAATGTAACTTCCTGGAGAAAGATGGTTGATTGTTAAGGTTCATCCCCAGGCTGTCAAGTACTGATGCGTCAACCCAAAACATTGGTATTTGATGACCTGGAGATGAGACTTAACAATCAGCTATCTTTCTCCAGGAAGTTACATTTTGTTGCTTTAATGTCACTAGTTGACCTTTTATCACATAAACCACTGTACCGTGTGGTTAATATGAACTTAATAGTTAAAGCTATTTTAAAATCTCTGTACACTGATTTTAATAGTGTATCAACATGAACTTAGAGGAAAAAATATTTAGAGTTTCACATTTTGGAGACACGTAGTAAAAAACCTGAGGAAGCAGAAACATTACATGAAGCACAAAACGTTGGATAATTCAATATGAACACGCTGAAATAAATCTCACTTGATCCAAGTAAAATTCAGAAGAACAAAGTTTGTTTCTGTTCAGCAGGTTTTGGTAAATAAGTCAGTAAATTTGCTATAGTGCCACCGTGTGGCCATGTGGTGTAACTTCTGTTATGTGACTAGCAGCTGGTTGTGAGACGGATATTTACTTGTTGTTACCTGTTTATTTAGTCACGTATTATCTCATTTCAACGTTTGCTGACTTGGTATAAATGTTCTTGATGTGGTGGTTTGACTCTGATGTGTTGATGCTCCTGATATCAGATACTAACACTGGTTTTCTGTCTTCATGCAGATGCAGAACACACACCAGGAGGGCTGAAGAAGGAAGTGACATCACATGACTGGAGCAAAGTCAAAATGGTTCTCGGAGTCATTAGCTGTGGAGTTGTCATAGTTGCTTGTCTATTAGTTGTCCTCGCTGAAGCTCAAAGTTATCTGGCAGCTCTCATTCGTCAATGTAATAAAGGTGTGTTTGCTCATCATATTGTTCTGAATGGAACTATTTTGTGTCTTGTGATGTGTTTGTGTCAGTGCTTTGTTTGAACTTACTTTTCTCTCATGTCAATCACACAGATCAACACCAGGACAGATGTGCCATCACTGAGTTCGTGATAGAGATCAATACAGTTCATTGTCTGAGCAGCTTACATCCACAGCTGCTCCGATGTGAGCAGATGTAAAGACTAGTCACTTTTTACATTCTGGGTCCCAATTAGGCATCAATTAAAGTATTATGTATTAATTAATTGTTTAAACCATGTGACAAAGGCTGGGCGATACAGCCCTAAAATAAGATTATAATATTGTTAGGCTGTATGGTGTATCAAATATCACAATATTTTTGATCAAATAACTCGAGGTGGATGACTATTGGTGCTTTCACACAATATTAACATGATGATTTCTGATCAATAATCATCAGTAATGAGAATATAATGACTAAGTGGGTAAAGACAAATATTAGAACAAGTAGAACAGTGTGGTAAGGTCAGAAAATGACATCACTTCACTGTAATGCAGCTTTTAAACATGGAAAATAATATTGTAGTGGCTAAATGCTAATTAGCTTTAGTTACTTAATTCATAATTGATACTGATAGTTGTAAATCTCTACCCTCCATCCCGCGTAGCATAGCAAAACATTCATTAGCTTTCAATAACTCTGAGATGTTTACAGCTGGATAGCTAACTAGCTTAATTTGCAAGGTAAGGGCTAATATGGCTAACGTGTGAGTTTAGCTAGGTTATGATAAAAGCTTTGTAATTTACTTTGGCCCACTTCCTCCTGGTCAGAAGAGATTTAGTTAATAACAGACCTAAAGATTTAATTTTAATGGGGATACAAACAGCTGTTTTCACTATCAATTAAAATATTGATTATGTATTCATTAATAGTTTAATCCGTGCAACATAAAGTAAAATATCATGTAATTTTGTGTTAAGGCGCTAAGTGAACTACATCATCTCGCTCAACACATGTCACTAACACTAACATGGCCGCCAACTGGGCTCAGAAAAGGTCGTACACAAGATGGAAATCAAAATAAATCTGCTCACATTGACAACTGCAGTTATGTGAAAGGAGAGCTGCTAATATACAGGAGCTGCTCTACAATGTTTAAGTTACAGGTTTTGGTGAGCGTTCAATGATACTACGTCACTAATGAGACTGTTGGCTGTGTCGTCTTTATAATGACGTATTTTCACAGTCTGATATTTAATTAGTTTGATGATTGACATTGACAAACATCATTTGTGTGATTCATGACACAATTCAAACAGGATCAGTAAATTATTTGTCTCTCTTCAAACCTGAAGGGCCGTGGCGTCCGCTCTCTATAGCGATACACAATATATCTTGATATTGATATTTATATATTAACATTTATTATATATAATCAAACATCACAACAGAACAAACATCAGTCTAACGTTGATCCAAACATGTTTTTAATGATTTGTTTACTCTGATGTTCAAACTTCTAACAAGTTTCTGTAACTTGTTTCTCAAACTGCACTGAAACAAGCTTGTGCTCCATACCAGCACTTTTATCTGCTAACATTGACTTTATTTCATATTATTCTAAGTACACTGTAGTGGTCAGTGTTTGTATATATTTCATATTTAATACAGTAATCATACATGTATGTGAATGTGTCTGACAGCAGGCAGCCCCTTGAAACTGGAGTCAGTGAACGTCAGGTCTCATCATGTTGTACTGCAGCTGTCAGGTCAAAGTGCAGATTGATTTGAAAAGGATCCACTGCATTATAACTCAGCTTAACTGAAACATTAATAGCAGACATGATATGGAAGCAGTTCACCAGCATAAACACATTAAACACTGTTTAAAACTTGTGATTCGCTTAGTTTTGCAATAATTTGTGTAAATCCACAGTTATATTGTGTGGGAATAAAACCACAGAACTCTGAAATTTCAGATTTGAAACTTTTGTTCTTGTATTTATTTGTCTTTGTATTGTTTTTAAATGATCCCTCAAACTAAACTCAATATTGTATCTTCTGCAAAACACTTCTGACTCTGTGAAGCACTTTCTAACTTTGTGTTGAAACATGAAATGTGACTGTTTTATACCATGCTAAAATAAACATTTTCACTGTCAAACTCCTGTGTCTTGTGAAAATCCCTATTTTTTCTTAATATTTGATAAATGTTATTTTTCATTAAACATCCTCAGTCTTGAGGGACTTTTCTAACTTATTTTAACATTTGACATCTGAATATTTTAATCATGTGTAATAATGAACTTGGTGAATGAGTCTAATCCAGGAGAAGGACTGCATTTCTTATGAAGATAATCATTTCTCAGTTTGATCTCTAATAAAGTCCAGCAGGTCAGCAGGCAGCATCGCTTCTTTGTGTCCTTCAGACCTCAAACACACAGATTCTGTACAGAGATGGTTCATGGTAGGAGTGTCCAAGGTCAAACACACTTCCTTTGACAGCTAACAACTCAACTCAACTCAACTCAAAACACTTTAAAATCTATTTGCACTGTGTAAGAATGTTTACAATTTCATTGTCATAGACCAGTTTAGACCATTTTATACTGTCATATTTATATCAAACTGCCATATTTATATCTATATTTATATCCAATCCCAATACTGACATACCTATTCCACACTATTTATATCTCCGGACTTTATATTCCCGAATGTCTCTTAGCTGTACATATTTTATTTTTATTTTTATTTTTAGATCTATATTTCTATTTTATTTTATATTCTTATATTTCTTATTTCTGTCTGGATAGAGGGAAACACAATTTCAATTCTCTGTATGTCTTGTACATATTGCAGTTTTGACAATAAAGTCGACATTGAACTTTGAACTTTGAGTGTTTGATCGCAATAATATCTCAAAATAATGACCTGCCCAAAAAGCTGTACCTAAGCATTTACACCAAGTGTATTAAAGAATAAAACATATTGATGATAAACATGTCAAATTTTACAAATACAGTTAACAGTAATTAATTTAAGCTGCTTCTTGTGGTCCGTGGAGATAGTCACCAGACTCCTTTAAAAAGACAAGAGAAACTTTATAAACCTTGTGAAACGCTGTCTACAACACATTCTTAACTATTACAGCTTTCTTGTTAAAAACATTATGGTGGTAAAAATGAACATGGTCAAATATAATCATGTAGTTACATTTAAACATACAGAACTTCAGATCAAACTTCTTTCCATCAGGGGAAAAGTCGAGTGTTTCCCATCATGCATCATGAGTTCTGTGGAGAGAAGAGAAAAATCTGCAGCTGCATCAAACACATATCGATATATACGAGAAGAAGCTGCAAACCAAACAACATAAACTGATTTCACAAATAGACTGAATGTGTGCAGGAAACTTAGACCAGAGAAACACTGAGGTGTTCGATCAGAGCAAAGAGGGATGTAAAGGACATCAACATAGTGCATGTTGGTTTTTATTTACTATGTATTATCTTAGGTATTTTATTTTGACACTTCCTGTTAAACGGATATATTTCATTTTGAAAGGGTTTGGTAAATGGAAAAGGAGCTAATTGACGCTAAATTGATAGAGAAAGGTAAACAAGCGTGACATGGATAACAGGAAATTCACGTATAAAGGAAAATAACTACGGTGTTGGACTAAACTACAAGAGTGATTTATTAGCCTGATTGAAAGTGGCAACAAGGTAAAGGCTTATGGTACATTTATGTTTGTGTTGAAATTTAAGTTAATTTTATGTAAAGCTAAATGCTACAAGCTAATTATAGATGTATGGATTAATGGCTTTTTATTTGTTTTTAGCTCTTACGTTGTTGTTGGTTGGATTGTAAGGCAAGGTCATAAAGAATTGCTGAAAGGAATAAAATACTTCAGACCACCACCAGTAAAAGCTTCATTAATTTCAACTGCTGCTACAGTAAGAGCTTGACCATGCTGCACAATGTGGTCTCAACGCTTCAAGGTTCAAACCCACAACGGACAGCAGGTGGCAGAAGTTGGTCTGAAAACTGAAATGGTAAAGGAATATGGAAGGTACACAGGCTTCATCTGTGAGCCTTAAGGACATTAATGAACAGATTGTTTGCCTGCAAATGGAAATTCAGGATTATAAAGGACTGCTTGAAAATGCAAGTGAAAATACAAGGCAGGCTACAGTGTAAAGTCCAGAGTACTACAGATGAACCTTGCCGCTCTGTACGTCCCAAGGTTCCAACAGAAAACATGCTTGCTTATCAGAAAGAAGAAGTAAGTAAAAAGGAGAAAAGGCTTATCAGCTCATATGAGCAGTGGAAAATGCAAGCGCGTGAGGCAAGAGAAAAACTCAAGTCAGACATAACTGAAGCACACGTCATCTCTTGTGGACATTTTAGAAAAGGGAAAGGATGACATTTTGAGACTTTACACTGAAATAGGAAGTCACATAGCACCATCAGTTGACTTGAGGAGAAGAATTGATGCATGTGAAGCGGTAACTCGTGACATTACCAAAATTATATATGAGACTAACAGGCATTGATGGAGATTTCGATGCTGAACATGAAAAAAGACATTGGCTGCTGGATCGTGAGTATGCAATCTCCATTTACGGTTCCGTCGCTGCACCGTCAGGTATCACTCATCATTCCTCATCTTCATGCATCGCTTTGAAACAAGCTGAGGCAGCAGCAGACCTTGTGGCAAAAGAGGGTGAATATAAGATTATACAAGACAGGCGTGCAAATCCCTCACCTTTCGGCGAAATTCGCCATTTTGAATCCAAAATAGGTCATCCACGTGAATCGTGTAGAGGAGGAAAATGTACCATATTTCCCTCTGAAATGGAATGAAGCAGTAGCATAAAACAGCATAAAGTGGAGACAGGAAGTGAAGGACTAGCCATTTACATTCCTCCACCTTAACAGACAGCCTGCATGATCGGAAAAGCAGAGACAGGCTGCTGTTTTTTTTCAACCCTCTGTCTCCACTGAAGAAGCTGCAGCGCCGCCTGGTGTCTGTAGAGAGAAGTCAAAAAGCTTACAGCACCTGGTATTCCCAGGCGGTCTCCCATCCAAGTTCCTATCGCGACCAATGGTTGAACGCTGTTCAGCACCGGCGAACGCTCAACCCACCAATCGTTGAGCGAGGCACATTCGTACGGCGGCCATGACAGTCTGACACCGCAGTGGACAGTTTGAGTGAAATATTGATTAATTTGTATTGACACACTGCCGTTTATAAGCCGAATAGTAGGTCGCGTGGCAGTTATACACAGAATTTACTTTTACGTCCCGGCATCATCTCCTTCATATTGTATTTCAACTGTCCTCTTTATTACCCTGCTTTTCTAACGGCAGTTCGGTCTGTAATGAGGCGCCATAGCGTACACTTCAATGGCGACCTCGCTGCATTACACAACACATTGGCGACTTGGCAGGCTCATAAACCAATTCTGACTTATTTATGTGTTGTGTAAACTACGCCGATGTCTCAGCAAACGGTGTTACGGTGTAACGCTGTGTGGTTGTCTCCGTTCCGATAATGGAGTTTGGCGTTAGTGACAGTGAACGCGTTGTTATGTTGCCATGGTTACTGGCCGCGTCATTATACATAAATATATATTATATGCTGTGATAACTGGTAAATCTCTTTCTACTGTGTGGAAGTCAATGTGTTTATGACGTTCACTGTCATATGTTCAATTCAACAGCAGATTTTGGTCACAGTGGGAATAAGTTACTATCACTAAATCACTAAATCACTATACATTCCCAACATCCAGCTCATGTACAGCATAAATCTAATGCTGCACTATGTATAGCCTATGTCACTACATTTGATAAACAAAATGAAGTAAAATTATACCATTATAACACCTGCCTCAAATACACACACTGTTACTGTTAAGGCAGGTCCTGCTAGAGCCTCAACAAGCAGAAGTCACTGGTAATGGTGTTCCTAGTTTTACTGGGATGGGGTTCGATTCCCTGCAGTGTCGCTTATTGTTGTGGCAACTACATCAGGTCCAATATTATTTTCATTCTATTAATTATTTCCAACAAATGTCACTGACTTTCATAACACCAGTTACTAAGAAGGAAAACATTTCATTCATATAATAAATTAGATGCAATACTATCTAATGATTATAGTGTTTGTACACATATTAAACTTTTATGTTTCTTTGTTCCCTGCCAACCTGCCAATCATGGAGCCCTGTTGAGGGTGGATCCACGCTCAACTCACCAACCATTGAGCAAGGGTCTCCCTCAACGGGCCAATCAGCATCATGCCGGCCGCTAACTGTGAGACAGCCGTAATTACAGCCGTCATTTCGCTGAGGTGAGTTTAATCTTCTTCACTTTTAACTTTTTTGTGTGCATATTTTAGCGTACATTAAACTATCTTGGTGCTGGTTTTGATGAATGAAAGGATTCTCTGAAAATCGGCAACTTTCTGCGTCAAAGATGCTATTGTTTACATAGCGCTAATTAGCATGTTGTTAATTTGTATTGACAATGTAGGCTAGTATAGGCCAGTATTTTGGCATCTTTTTGTTGTGAGAATTTCTGGACATTCTATCACTTATCATCATGGCAGCATTTTACTTAATCTATAACCTATTGTAAATGTGAAACAAATTATTGTCTATCTATTATATACCTAGTGACATCAGTTACCTCATCAGTAAATAACCTACTATTAAAACATGAGCTAGCTAGGTATCTAAAACATGACAAAACACGATACAGCTATATTCACTTAATTAATAAATATTTGTTCATGTTGTAAAGGTCAAACATGGAGAGGAAGGGACACGAATGCAGTGTGTGCAACAAGACCTTCACTGAGAGGTCTAACCTGACAAGGCACATGAAGCTTCATGCTCCAAAGGAGATTGAGTGTGATGTGTGTGGTAAAAGCTTCACCTTCAAAAATCAATTGAACTCCCACCTGAAGCAGCATCTGTATCCATGCATTCCTATGTATAGGCAGGGAGAGGCCAAGCTGCTGTGTTCAGATGCAGTTAAGACTGTGGCTGAGGCCCCCAGCAAAGCAGTAGACCCTGGATGGCTGGATCTTGAAAAGGCAGAGGCTGCTGCCAAGAAATCTGGAGGGGAAATGTGGAAAGGCCAGTTAGTCGTCACATTCGGCAAATACGCTGGACAGTCATTCAGATGGCTACTTGAAAACGATGTCGGCTGGGTGGTATGGTTGGTCTCTGAATATTGCCAGAAGGGTGAGAAGAATGAGCTTCTTAAATGGCAAAAGGAGCGAATGCTGGAGTTTGTTAGAGAGTTCCCTTCTGTCACATGTCATCTTGATAAGAGGTTGGAGGTAATACCTGTTTTTTTCTCCTTTACCATTACATTACCATTACCATTTTAACATTACATTATAATTACTTTAGACATATTAAGAACTCATGGGAGATGTTGGGTAATACAGATGTATTTTATTTTCTGCAGAAACAGGAATCAAAAAAAGAAAAGGCGGCTGAATCTACTGTTTCCGAGTTCCAACAGGAACCTGGCTATTTAAGTGATGCTGAACTGTTGGCTGCTGCTGGTAATATTATACTAAAATGAAAATCAAATAACCTTTGTATTATGCAATACATTAAATAATAATAATATAATAATAATAATAATAATAAACATTCACATCATATACTTTCTTGACTTAAGCTAGAGAAATTTTGGTCCTGTGACATATGTATTACAACGCATGCACTGTATATGTAAGGAAGGAATGTAAGCCGTAATGTGAGTATAGTAAAAAAAAAATAGACCAATTTTGTGTAAAATAATGCAGATTAAGAAAGGTTCTTTAGAACATTACAGCCATTTCTAATCTGAGAAATGTATGTGTTTTGTGAAATTCATTACTACATATGAAGCCATGTAGTTAATACATTTTTGTGGCATTTCTTCATCAGAAAAAGTCCTTGACGAGTCTGAGGTGCCGGTCTCCACACAGTTTACCACCTGGGGAGAGCTCGCTCCAGCTGTGACTCAGGACTCTGCCAACAGGCCCAGCACATCTCAGGGAAGACCCACAGCCGAGAGCTCTGCTCCAGAATCCAGTGGCATCGTGCTGGAGGGTTGGCAGAAATACTGGGAGCAGCCACCTGCATCTGCCCAAGCCCTTGGTATAGCCCCTCCTAACATCAGGTGGCTAAAATGCAATGAGAGGTATGGTCTCTTTGATGGCTCGTCCAAGTACAAGAATGCAAAAGGTGAGCTAGTGGAGAGGAAGCTCTTAAAGGAGAAGATGGAGTTCCACCCGCCTCTGCCTCCTGTATCCGTCAAGGGAGCAGTGCCCAACATGATGGCCTTTTTTACCACCCCTGCCTTCTTCTGGCGGCCAGTTGGTGTGATGAAAGCCAAGATCCGCTGCCCCAACACCAACTGCCCTGCACCGCCAGGGGAATACCTGGAGAAGAAAGGCTTTGGCAGTTACGCCAGGCAAGTGTGTGGGATGATGTACAATTACACCCTGTTGACAGAGAAACTGAAATGTTCTCACTGTGAAAAGATGAGGCAGGCGGTGAGCAAGACACATGGTGATGCAGACAGTGACCAGGAGGAGGATGATTCACATCACCTGCAACAGTACATGTGGTTGGCACACAGTCCCAAGATTCTGATGAACCTTGCCCCAGCCATCAGAAGCATGTTTCCTGCCATTCTCTGTGGGAAGCGTGCTATTGACAGAGGTGTCGTCACCCTGCTGAGCGACCGGCTCAATGCTGTGTCCATGAATAAGGTACAGAGACTGCTGCAGCAGGGCCATGATGAGTGGTATGTCCAGCGGCGTGACCTTTACCAGACTCTCCTGTACGAGGCCCACACAGCTGGATCTTCATCGTCTCAGAGTGGCATCCTGTCCTTTGTAAAAGCTCCTGGTACATACACCCCTCCCCTCCCCCAGTCTCCCCTTGCATCTGCCCGTGTGCTGAGGCATGCACACATGATCATGGAAATGGAAAGGATGCTTGTGTACAGAGCTGCCATCCTCAGTGTGACTGAAGAAATCCTCTGCATTGATGGTACAAAAAAGGTATGTATAAAATATCACTTTGATCAGTATTCTGTTGTGCTAATGCAGCTCAGTTCTTGATCAAGTTGAGTGAGAATACTTTGTAATTTATAGACATGATGTAGGACAGACTGGAAAAGTTGTTAAAAGACACTATAATATGTATGTTCTGCTTTGTTCTTTAGGTCCTCAAGAAGATATATGGTGATGGCCAGGGCACCATGCAGTATGTCACCAGTGTTCTGAATGAATGGGGCCAGTTCTTGACAACGGTGGTGGTGGCAGCTGAGTCTGAGGGGTGCTACAGGCGTATGGCAAACGGTCTGATTGCCCAGTTCCAACGTGCAAACGCTCCTGCACCAAAGGTCATATATGCAGACAACAACTGTTGTCGGTAAGTTAAATAATACCTCCATATAACTGATAATGAAATTAATAATTCAATTGATAGATGAAACAGTTAACATTAAATTACATCTTTTTACAAGGAACACATGCTGTATAAAATGTTGATATCATTTCAGTGACAGTGGTTCATCCTTCCTGGAGACTCTGTTCAGTGACTGGGTGCAGAAGGGTACTGTGGTCAGACTGGACATCCGACACTGGCTGCACCGCTGGGATACTGTTGTGATCAAACAGAGCCATGCCAAGTATGGGGCGTTCATGAGTGCCTTGGCAGGTGCAGTGCTGGCCTACAACAAGGACGACATGATGCTCTTAGTCAAGGCTGTCAGGAGTTGCAACCAGGAGTTGTACGCCACATATTCAGACGAGGAAATGATATCCTTCCTCAAGCCTTGCCAGATCAGGTCTTACGTCAGGCGCGTTACCCGTGGTGTTGACGTAAGTGTAAAATTAATCCACATATTAATTTTGTGAATTAGAAGCATCACACTGGATGAGCCCTAATTAATTATTATATATTAAATATACAGGAGACAGCTTCAGTGATCGAGTCCATCATTGCAGAGTTCAAGGGACCAGCAGGCCTTGATATTGATGGCATCCACCTGTTCAAGTCAACAGAGGCAGTTGATGCTCACTGGACAACTGCAAGCAAGCATCTTAGTTGTATGCAGGTGGGTTAATGTCTTTGTAATCACGTTATCATGTGTCATTGTAAAACTATCTAAACAAATATGGCAATATTTCAAATGACACCAGAATAAACAAGAAACTTGCGATTTGTCGTGTGTTTTACAGGATCCCCTGGCATACAGCTGTACGTCACTGTGAAGGTGGTGGTGCTGCATGGTGTTCGGCTGAACAAATACAGGTGCCGACGAGGCAGTAACACCTTGGAGGGGTTGCATGCACACCTGTACAATGCCATTCCTTCTCAGAGATGTGGTATTATGCCATTCCAAGTAAGTAATAAAAAATAACACTTAAATAGAGCAAAATTTCTTTCAATAATACATTTTATTTCATAGCTTTAATAACTCATGTGTGCTAAGCATATACATTAATACATATAATTGGTCTTGTGTTTCAGGTATATCTGGTTGCATTTGCTGTGCAGTGGAACAATTGGATGGAGTCACTCCGGGTTGCTGGTGGTCAGGGTCGGCAGACGTATGCATGGACACGCGGCAGATCCAACGCATGAATCGGCAGGCTGAGGTGCTCTTCGGCAAAGACCATGTCCTGGAGCCCAACTTCGCTGCTCCTATGCCCTACCCTGATCAATACAGGGACCCAGAAGAGGAGGAGCTCCTTGGTGTGGAGTATGCCATGTGCCAGTCAACAAGCTTCACTGCGAGGAATTACTATGCCCAGAGAGGTAAAGTTAATTGCACACTTCAACAATATACATACATATGAGGCTATACTATCCCTTTATTCTTCATGCATATTCTAACAATGACAGTAAACATCATATACAGTTAAATTTCATATTACCGGTAATATGAAACAATAAAAACGTGCATATTATTGGCATGTCTGTGTATGCATGAATCTACAAGTGGTTACAACTGGCCAGACACATTTGTGATTAGTACAATTACATATTTGCAGTTGAGGAAGAGCAGACTCGTGATAAATCGGAGTCGGCTGAGCAAAGCGAGGAGGAGATGGCAGATGAGGGAATCAACATGCCTGCAGAGGAGGATCCTATTGATGACATCTGTAGGAAACACGCTATCCTCACGCAAGCAGAACACGTGGAGGAGGAGGATAGTGTTATGTGCTTTATTTCTCACTGCGCATGTGCAAGTTACAGGTTTGTTCTGGGGGAGGAATGCGGAAGTCTGTCGTTGTTATCGGTGTGCTGAGGTTGCAGTAACGTCATGAAAACCTACAGTTGTCATCGTAGTTATTGAGCCAACATTGGTAGCAGAGGATGGCCGTTGGTAATTATAAAGTTCTGCCAGCGTTTGATGAGAATAAATCTTACGAAAGCTGGAAAAATGAGGTCGAAATCTGGAGACTGGTTACTGACTTGGATAAGAAGAAGCAGGCCCTGGCGGTTGCCTTGTCGCTAATGGGAAGAGCGAGGGACAGCGCGCTGGAAGTAGCCGCAGAGGATTTGAACAAAGATAATGGAATGACCACACTTCTGAAAAAAATGGACTCTGTGTTTTTGAAAGAGGAAAAGGACCGCCAATACGAGGCATACACGGAGTTTGACCGGATAACGAAAGACAATTCATTTCAATGGTGGATTACATTGTTGAGTTTGAACGGAGGTACAACAGAATTCACCAGTTTAAAATGGAGCTCCCGGATGCAGTGTTAGCATTCAAGCTGCTAGACACTGCAGGACTGAATGTTAAAGATAAACAGTTGGCGCTTACCGCTGGTCCAAGCCTCACGTTTGACAACATGAAGGCCGCCTTGAAGAGGATATTTGGCGATACTACGCCACAGAGGGGCGCTGATGCACTGCAGGTGAGTGGAGATGCAACTGATGCTGCCTACTACACAAAGTTTACCGGCAGGAGAGAAAGTAGGTCAAATATGCAACGTCAAACAGCTGTTCAAGGTACCAATCCGCTTGACAGATACGGTAGGAGAACGAGATGTGCAGTCTGCCAAAGCATATATCACTGGGCAAAGGACTGCCCCCACAAAAATGAACATGCTAAACTGACAGAAGATGAAAGACAAACAGAGTTTGAAGAATGCAACATTACTTTATTGTCTAAAGACACATTGTCTAACACAGAGATTTTCATGGTGGAGTCTTTGGGATCTGCTGTGATTGACACAGCTTGCACCAGAACAGTGTGTGGCGAAAAATGGCTTGATCATTATGTCAGTCAACTAACACAGGATGAGTTACTGAAAATGAAGGACATAAAAAGTGCAAGACCATTCAAGTTTGGTGATGGGAGAATTGTCCATTCCACAAAGAAAGTGAAAATCCCAGCTGTGATAACACAGACTAGATGTCAAATTGAGACAGAAGTCGTCCCAGCCGATATCCCTTTGCTTTTAAGCAAAACGTCACTGAAAAGAGCAGGTGCAGTTTTGGACATTGAGAATGACAAAGCCATTATGTTCAAGTAACCTGTGAAACTTGAACTGACATCGTCAGGACATTATTGTGCGAACTTGAGGGATGAGAGTACCCCAGATGGAAGTGACATCCAAAATGAAGATGACATCCTAATTGTGACAGAAAACATGACAAAACAGGAAAAACAAAAAATTCTATTGAAACTGCACAAGCAGTTTGGACATGCCTCAGTTGACAGACTGAAAAAACTACTGACCTGCTCAGGTAGTACTGATGAGGAGTGCACCACAATCCTGAAGGATATTGTAAAGAACTGTGAGACATGCATTAGATACAGTAAACCAAAGCCAAAGCCAGCAGTAGGTTTACCCATGGCCTCAACCTACAATGAAACTGTAGCTATGGACTTACATGAGCTAGAGCCAGGAGTGTGGTATCTGCATGCCATTGACCACTTCACACGATTCGGTACAGGGAGCATTATAACCACCAAGAAACCCAAAGAGATAGTGAAGCACTTTATTCACTGCTGGATAAGTGTTCATGGTCCTCCACGCAGACTGTTCACTGACAATGGGGGTGAATTTAATAATGAGGAAATGAGGGACATGGCTGAAAACTTTAACATTGAAGTGAAAACGACTGCAGCTTATAGTCCATGGAGCAACGGTCTCTTAGAAAGGCTATAATCAAACCCTCACAGAAAAACTCTATGCACAATGTACATGGCTACAGTCCCTATCAGCTAGTGTTCGGGCAGAACCCAAATCTGCCGTCAGTTCTCACTGATAAGCCGCCAGCTCTAGAAGGGACTAGCATGGCTACTTGGATGGCCCAACACATCTCAGCACTACATGCTACAAGGAGAGCATTCACAGAAACAGAATGCTCTGAGAGGATACAAAGAGCCCTTTGTAAACAACTGCGACCCACTGATGACCGATATGAAACGGGGGATAAGGTTTACTACAAACGGGTGGATTCTACAGAGTGGAAAGGTCCAGGTGTGGTCATCGGCCAAGATGGTGTGGTGATATTTGTTCGCCACGGGGGCACTTATGTTCGTGTACATCAATCCAGACTTCGAAAGGTTGATGGCTCGCAAGATATGCTGAGAGAAAGAGATAATCAGTTGATGGGAACTGAAAATGCTACATTACCAGAAACTGGACTCTATCAAAATAACACTGACAATGAAAGTGAGGAAGAGGCACCCTTAAATGATGAAGATGCTGAGGATAACAATGAGCCCCCTCACACATCAACACACTCAAATACTACTTGTGAAGGACTTAAGCTGAAAACTGGACAAGTAGTTACATACACAGACAGTGGACGTGACCAAGTACACACTGGAAAAATCCTCAGCTGGGCAGGAAAGGCCACTGGAACGCACAAAAACTGGTACAATTTACAGTACACAGAGCCTGAGGAAATTGCTGGTACAACTGGATCAGTGGACATAGGACAAGTAGACAATCTTCAACTGGGTCCATCTGAACATGTTGAGTTATGTGCAGACTGCCATAAAGAGGACGTACTGATTGTGAATGATGATGCCTTCATACCTGCCAAACACGCTGAACTCAGCAACTGGAAACAGAACAATGTGTTTGAAGAGGTGAAAGATGAAGGTCAGAAATGCATCTCTACAAGGTGGGTGTGCACACTCAAGGAGACACCAGATGGTGTTGTCCCTAAAGCCAGACTAGTTGCAAGAGGCTTTGAGGAAATGAACACTGAGGACCTACCAAAAGATTCACCTACGTGTGCTTCAGAGTCCCTAAAAATGATCATGGCTGTTACATGTCAAAAGAAATGGCAGCTGAACTCCATGGACATTAAAGCAGCCTTTTTGCAAGGTAAAGAGTTAACCCGAGATGTCTACATTCGGCCTCCCCGAGAAGCTCAGAGCAAAGGAACTGTGTGGAAGTTGAAGAAGTGTGTTTATGGCCTGACAGATGCTTCTCTGTACTGGTACAACAGGGTAAAGGACATTATGCAGCAGTCGGGAGGTACTGTTTCAAAAGTTGACCCAGCAGTGTTCTACTGGTTGGATGACTCCTACCATGTGATGGGAGTCCTTGCTTGTCATGTGGATGACTTTATCTGGGGAGGTTCGGAAACATTCTCCATGACAGTCATCTCTCACTTGAAAGCTACTTTTCAAATTGGATGTGAAGAACACAACAGCTTCAGCTACATTGGAATGGAGGTACTCTCTGTAGAGGATGAAATACAGGTGCAACAATGGATGTACATAAAAAATCTCCAACCCATTCATGTGGACCCCACAAGAGCCACACAGCGAGAGGCCCCCCTAACAGACACTGAATATGATATGCTTAAGTCAAAGATTGGTCAAATATTGTGGGTGGCGAGGCAGAGCAGACCCGACATAATGTGTGACATATCCATCCTGGCGTCAAGTACAAAGCATGCCACTGTTCAGACTCTGCACTGTGCAAATAAACTGATCAGAAAACTGAAGTCAGAGGAGGTGGTGGTGTTCAGTGATTCATCCATGGGAAATCTTCCAGATGGAGGCACTCAAGGTGGGCACCTGATCATGCTTATGGGAGAGGTTGGAAGATTCTCGCCTATATGCTGGCAGTCAAAGAGGATCAGGAGAGTTGTTCGGAGCACTTTAGCTGGAGAGACTTTGGCACTTGGAGATGGCATCGACAGTGCAGTCTTCCTCGCTACACTGTACTCAGAGATCACCACAGGTGACTGTACAAGCAACAATTTGTCTATAGTGTGTGTAACAGACAACCACTCTCTTTTGGATGCTGTCAAATCCACCAAATCAGTCACAGAGAAAAGACTCCGACTAGAGATCAGCAGTGTCAAGGAAGTCATCCACTCTGGGACTATTCAGCAGATCATGTGGTCAGCAACTAAGGAGCAGGTCGCTGACTGTTTGACCAAGAAGGGGGCATCTGCACTCGTTTTGCTGAGGGCTCTCAGCGAAGGTGTATGGCAGCTTAAAAGCTAAATGGACTAAACAACAAAGTTTTTTTTACTGTTCTACTTTAGTTATTAAAGCTAAAACTTAAAGTTATCTGTTAAGGACACTAAAAAAGGAGAAAAATAAATATTTTCTTTGCACTGTTTTTCTTTAAAGAGAAAAGGGGAGTTTGTTATGTGCTTTATTTCTCACTGCGCATGTGCAAGTTACAGGTTTGTTCTGGGGGAGGAATGCGGAAGTCTGTCGTTGTTATTGGTGTGCTGAGGTTGCAGTAAAGTCATGAAAACCTACAGTTGTCGTCGTAGTTATTGAGCCAACAGATAGTCCCGCTCTGCAGGATGTGCTGATGACCCGGCGACATCTGCATCTGCCAGGAATAGAGGAAGTGGAGGCGTTAGCCTTGCTGATGCTTGAAATGGCAGACAACAGTCACCACCACCTTGTGCCAGCTGACCTCAGACAGAAGATCGTCACTGCTACCGGTTCTCTTCAGGAGCATGACAAGACTGCTGCCAACTTCGTGAGGAGGTATGAGTCCAGGTGGGGCTACACCCTGTTTGGCCGGTGTCTTGGGGCTGACACACCCGAGACCAGAGCAGCCCAGAAAACAAAGTTTGGGTGGATGAGGTACCCTCAGGCAGCGCAGGTGACAGAGGATAGTCGTCTGTTGTACCTCGTCATCAAGATGCTCAAAAATCAGCCACCAACCAATCGCCTCTCCTCCCCCAGTAAAATAACATCTTCCATAAAGGGGTAGTACAAAAGGATTGTTGACAGAGTTATAGACGACCCCATCCTCTGCACTCTGTCCATTCCTCTGCCCAATCTGAATGCCAGATCCATCTCTAATTTCATCACCAGAAAGGAGAAGAGGGCCAACTACAGGGCTACAGTAATACCAATAGCAAAGCCTCACCGGACAGTGCTCTCACATGAGCAAATGCCAGCAGCGCCAACTCTGCCAACATCCCTACCACCACCAGATCGATCTCAGGTGCAGTACCAGGACGTTCATCACGTTGCTGGTAAAAGGCGTGGTGAGAAGCGGAGGTAAGTTATTTAAGCACTTCATTACACTTGCTAGAAATGTGGAAATTTTGTAATGTGTGGACATAAATCATACTGACACTCATCATCACATGTTTAATATTCACAGGTTAGATGGTGAGGAACCGGAGCTGGTGAATCGGCCCATTCAGCCTAAGCCTGCTGCAGCCATGCACATAGCGCCCGGAGTGTTGCCAGCACCCGTACTCCTGGTGGTTCCTGCACAACCACAGGCTCCCTCCGTGCTTCTTCACAGGCCATCATGCAGTGAGGGTAGTGCTCGCTTCATACCTGTAGCACCGCCCCCTGCACAGCCATCCAACCCAAGCATGCCTCATAAATCCTCAAAGCCATGTGGGGCCTGCCAAGTACCTCAATGTGGTGGGCAGCGTAAGAGGTACACACCCTCCAAGGACAAAGCTGCTGGAAGCAGCCAGAAAATCTTCACCTTCTGCCCGGCAACAAGGAAATCAACCACTTCTGGTTTTGACGGTGTTGTCTATGATAGTTTTGAACACTTTAAAAATGTGGTTGATGAGGAATTAACAAAGAGGAAAGTCAATTAGAAAGCCAACATCTGTGAGCAGATGCAGACCCTCCCTCATACACAACACTACACACACTATATCAGCATTACATTGTAATATTGGCTGTTATTGTTTTGTTGAAATTGATTTGTTGTTTTTAACTGTTGTTTTGTTGGATCTGATATTGCTTTGTTCAGGCAGTTTGGGCTGCATTCTTGCATGAAAGGTGCTCTGCTCTATAAATAAAGTTTATTATCATTACTATTGTTATTAATATAATATAATAAAATATATTTTCTTGCACTATTGCATATTTGTTGGATGAGAATAATGTGTCTTTTTTTTTTTTACATTGTGAGCAGAAAGACATCCAGTGCTTTATCTGACTCTAGGCAATCTGTTACTGCCATTAATAAAATTCTTTGTTTGTACACTTATTGGCTGCATATTTGTATAAGATGTTACTGCAAGTTTTCACTTTCCACCAATAGACTAGGCAGGATTTCAGAAAATGGGCTTATTCAACATTTTTAGGGGTATTTAAGGTTGCTGAATCCAAATCTGCTATATGCCAGGCTCAAAAAATGAGTTTTAAGCCTCCTAATTACCACAATAACATAGGCCTATAGGCCTAATAACATAGGCAATGTGTTAGGTGAATAGGATAGAAAATCTAAGTATCACATATCTACATGAAACTTCCCTGGCTTGTTCCTTATGAACAACATTTGATATTTTTGATATTGGATGCAAATTAGTGCATAATTAATTATGTAACACCTCCCCAGCTGGCACCGGACGTCAATAGACGTTGGTCTTTGGTTGGATTCAAGTCATGACGTCAGGTGACCAAAAACCAACGTCCATTTAACGTCTACTTTCAACATCTTTTGACATAGGAATATTGACGTCAAGTGACCTTAATATTTTGTTGTTTTTATGTTGTGGTGTTAGGCAACCAAAACCCAACGTGTGTCAGACGTCTTGTACTAACAAAACTTTGATGTTGAATAATGACATTTTTGATGACTAAATTCTAACGTCTGGACAACATCTATCAACAACGTTAGTTTGACATAAGATATAGACGTCTAATGACGTTGAAATTTGGTTGGCTTAAAGTTTGGGTGTTACATAGCTGATTTCCAATGTCGGACCAATGACTGGTGCCAACGTCATTTTGACATATGATTCTGACATTTATGGTGACCAAAAACCAACGTCCATTTAACGTCTACTTTCAACATCTTTTGACATAGGAATATTGACGTCAAGTGACGTTAATATTTTGTTTTTATGTTGTGGTGTTAGGCAACCAAAACCCAACGTGTGTCAGACGTCTTGTACTAACAAAACTTTGACGTTGAATAATGACCTTTTTGATGACTAAATTCTAACGTCTGGACAACATCTATCAAGAACGTTAGTTTGACATAAGATATAGTCGTCTAATGACGTTGAAATTTGGTTGGCTTAAAGTTTGGGTGTTACATAACTGATATCCAACGTCGGACCAATGACTGGTGCCAACGTCATTTTGACATATGATTCTGACATTTATGGTGACCAAAAACCAACGTCCATTTAACGTCTACTTTCAACATCTTTTGACATAGGAATATTGACGTCAAGTGACGTTAATATTTTGTTGTTTTTATGTTGCGGTGTTACGCAACCAAAACCCAACGTATGTCAGACGACTTGTACTAACACAACTTTGACGTTGAATAATGACATTTTGATGACTAAATTCTAACGTCTGGACAACATCTATCAAGAACGTTAGTTTGACATAAGATATAGTCGTCTAATGACGTTGAAATTTGGTTGGTTTAAAGTTTGGGTGTTACATAACTGATATCCAACGTCGGACCAATGACTGGTGCCAACGTCATTTTGACATATGATTCTGACATTTATGGTGACCAAAAACCAACGTCCATTTAACGTCTACTTTCAACATCTTTTGACATAGGAATATTGACGTCAAGTGACGTTAATATTTTGTTGTTTTTATGTTGCGGTGTTACGCAACCAAAACCCAACGTATGTCAGACGACTTGTACTAACACAACTTTGACGTTGAATAATGACATTTTGATGACTAAATTCTAACGTCTGGACAACATCTATCAAGAACGTTAGTTTGACATAAGATATAGTCGTCTAATGACGTTGAAATTTGGTTGGCTTAAAGTTTGGGTGTTACATAACTGATTTCCAATGTCGGACCAATGACTGGTGCCAACGTCATTTTGACATATGATTCTGACATTTATGGTGACCAAAAACCAACGCCCATTTAACGTCTACTTTCAACATCTTTTGACATAGAAATATTGACGTCAAGTGACATTAATATTTTGTTGTTTTTATGTTGCGTTGTTTCGCAACCAAAACCCAACGTATGTCAGACGACTTGTACTAACACAACTTTGACATTGAATAATGACCTTTTTGATGACTAAATTCTAACGTCTGGACAACATCTATCAACAACGTTAGTTTGACATAAGATATAGTCGTCTAATGACGTTGAAATTTGGTTGGCTTAAAGTTTGGGTGTTACATAACTGATATCCAACGTCGGACCAATGTCTGATGCCAACGTCATTTTGACATATGATTCTGACATTTATGGTGACCAAAAACCAACGTCCATTTAACGTCTACTTTCAACATCTTTTGACATAGGAATATTGACGTCAAGTGACGTTAATATTTTGTTTTTATGTTGTGGTGTAAGGCAACCAAAACCCAACGTGTGTCAGACGTCTTGTACTAACAAAACTTTGATGTTGAATAATGACATTTTTGATGACTAAATTCTAACGTCTGGACAACATCTATCAACAACGTTAGTTTGACATAAGATATAGACGTCTAATGACGTTGAAATTTGGTTGGCTTAAAGTTTGGGTGTTACATAACTGATTTCCAATGTCGGACCAATGACTGGTGCCAACGTCATTTTGACATATGATTCTGACATTTATGGTGACCAAAAACCAACGTCCATTTAACGTCTACTTTCAACATCTTTTGACATAGGAATATTGACGTCAAGTGACGTTAATATTTTGTTTTTATGTTGTGGTGTTAGGCAACCAAAACCCAACGTGTGTCAGACGTCTTGTACTAACAAAACTTTGACGTTGAATAATGACCTTTTTGATGACTAAATTCTAACGTCTGGACAACATCTATCAAGAACGTTAGTTTGACATAAGATATAGTCGTCTAATGACGTTGAAATTTGGTTGGCTTAAAGTTTGGGTGTTACATAACTGATTTCCAATGTCGGACCAATGACTGGTGCCAACGTCATTTTGACATATGATTCTGACATTTATGGTGACCAAAAACCAACGCCCATTTAACGTCTACTTTCAACATCTTTTGACATAGAAATATTGACGTCAAGTGACATTAATATTTTGTTGTTTTTATGTTGCGTTGTTTCGCAACCAAAACCCAACGTATGTCAGACGACTTGTACTAACACAACTTTGACATTGAATAATGACCTTTTTGATGACTAAATTCTAACATCTGGACAACATCTATCAACAACGTTAGTTTGACATAAGATATAGTCGTCTAATGACGTTGAAATTTGGTTGGCTTAAAGTTTGGGTGTTACATAACTGATATCCAACGTCGGACCAATGTCTGATGCCAACGTCATTTTGACATATGATTCTGACATTTATGGTGACCAAAAACCAACGTCCATTTAACGTCTACTTTCAACATCTTTTGACATAGGAATATTGACGTCAAGTGACGTTAATATTTTGTTTTTATGTTGTGGTGTTAGGCAACCAAAACCCAACGTGTGTCAGACGTCTTGTACTAACAAAACTTTGACGTTGAATAATGACCTTTTTGATGACTAAATTCTAACGTCTGGACAACATCTATCAAGAACGTTAGTTTGACATAAGATATAGTCGTCTAATGACGTTGAAATTTGGTTGGCTTAAAGTTTGGGTGTTACATAACTGATATCCAACGTCGGACCAATGACTGGTGCCAACGTCATTTTGACATATGATTCTGACATTTATGGTGACCAAAAACCAACGTCCATTTAACGTCTACTTTCAACATCTTTTGACATAGGAATATTGACGTCAAGTGACGTTAATATTTTGTTGTTTTTATGTTGTGGTGTTATGCAACCAAAACCCAACATATGTCAGATGACTTGTACTAACACAACTTTGACGTTGAATAATGACCTTTTTGATGACTAAATTCTAACGTCTGGACAACATCTATCAAGAACGTTAGTTTGACATAAGATATAGTCGTCTAATGACGTTGAAATTTGGTTGGCTTAAAGTTTGGGTGTTACATAACTGATATCCAACGTCGGACCAATGACTGGTGCCAACGTCATTTTGACATATGATTCTGACATTTATGGTGACCAAAAACCAACGTCCATTTAACGTCTACTTTCAACATCTTTTGACATAGGAATATTGACGTCAAGTGACGTTAATATTTTGTTGTTTTTATGTTGCGGTGTTACGCAACCAAAACCCAACGTATGTCAGACGACTTGTACTAACACAACTTTGACGTTGAATAATGACATTTTGATGACTAAATTCTAACGTCTGGACAACATCTATCAAGAACGTTAGTTTGACATAAGATATAGTCGTCTAATGACGTTGAAATTTGGTTGGTTTAAAGTTTGGGTGTTACATAACTGATATCCAACGTCGGACCAATGTCTGATGCCAACGTCATTTTGACATATGATTCTGACATTTATGGTGACCAAAAACCAACGTCCATTTAACGTCTACTTTCAACATCTTTTGACATAGGAATATTGACGTCAAGTGACGTTAATATTTTGTTGTTTTTATGTTGCGGTGTTACGCAACCAAAACCCAACGTATGTCAGACGACTTGTACTAACACAACTTTGACGTTGAATAATGACATTTTGATGACTAAATTCTAACGTCTGGACAACATCTATCAAGAACGTTAGTTTGACATAAGATATAGTCGTCTAATGACGTTGAAATTTGGTTGGTTTAAAGTTTGGGTGTTACATAACTGATATCCAACGTCGGACCAATGACTGGTGCCAACGTCATTTTGACATATGATTCTGACATTTATGGTGACCAAAAACCAACGTCCATTTAACGTCTACTTTCAACATCTTTTGACATAGGAATATTGACGTCAAGTGACGTTAATATTTTGTTGTTTTTATGTTGTGGTGTTAGGCAACCAAAACCCAACGTGTGTCAGACGTCTTGTACTAACAAAACTTTGACGTTGAATAATGACCTTTTTGATGACTAAATTCTAACGTCTGGACAACATCTATCAAGAACGTTAGTTTGACATAAGATATAGTCGTCTAATGACGTTGAAATTTGGTTGGCTTAAAGTTTGGGTGTTACATAACTGATATCCAACGTCGGACCAATGACTGGTGCCAACGTCATTTTGACATATGATTCTGACATTTATGGTGACCAAAAACCAACGTCCATTTAACGTCTACTTTCAACATCTTTTGACATAGGAATATTGACGTCAAGTGACGTTAATATTTTGTTTTTATGTTGTGGTGTAAGGCAACCAAAACCCAACGTGTGTCAGACGTCTTGTACTAACAAAACTTTGATGTTGAATAATGACATTTTTGATGACTAAATTCTAACGTCTGGACAACATCTATCAACAACGTTAGTTTGACATAAGATATAGACGTCTAATGACGTTGAAATTTGGTTGGCTTAAAGTTTGGGTGTTACATAACTGATTTCCAATGTCGGACCAATGACTGGTGCCAACGTCATTTTGACATATGATTCTGACATTTATGGTGACCAAAAACCAACGTCCATTTAACGTCTACTTTCAACATCTTTTGACATAGGAATATTGACGTCAAGTGACGTTAATATTTTGTTTTTATGTTGTGGTGTTAGGCAACCAAAACCCAACGTGTGTCAGACGTCTTGTACTAACAAAACTTTGACGTTGAATAATGACCTTTTTGATGACTAAATTCTAACGTCTGGACAACATCTATCAAGAACGTTAGTTTGACATAAGATATAGTCGTCTAATGACGTTGAAATTTGGTTGGCTTAAAGTTTGGGTGTTACATAACTGATTTCCAATGTCGGACCAATGACTGGTGCCAACGTCATTTTGACATATGATTCTGACATTTATGGTGACCAAAAACCAACGCCCATTTAACGTCTACTTTCAACATCTTTTGACATAGAAATATTGACGTCAAGTGACATTAATATTTTGTTGTTTTTATGTTGCGTTGTTTCGCAACCAAAACCCAACGTATGTCAGACGACTTGTACTAACACAACTTTGACATTGAATAATGACCTTTTTGATGACTAAATTCTAACATCTGGACAACATCTATCAACAACGTTAGTTTGACATAAGATATAGTCGTCTAATGACGTTGAAATTTGGTTGGCTTAAAGTTTGGGTGTTACATAACTGATATCCAACGTCGGACCAATGTCTGATGCCAACGTCATTTTGACATATGATTCTGACATTTATGGTGACCAAAAACCAACGTCCATTTAACGTCTACTTTCAACATCTTTTGACATAGGAATATTGACGTCAAGTGACGTTAATATTTTGTTTTTATGTTGTGGTGTTAGGCAACCAAAACCCAACGTGTGTCAGACGTCTTGTACTAACAAAACTTTGACGTTGAATAATGACCTTTTTGATGACTAAATTCTAACGTCTGGACAACATCTATCAAGAACGTTAGTTTGACATAAGATATAGTCGTCTAATGACGTTGAAATTTGGTTGGCTTAAAGTTTGGGTGTTACATAACTGATATCCAACGTCGGACCAATGACTGGTGCCAACGTCATTTTGACATATGATTCTGACATTTATGGTGACCAAAAACCAACGTCCATTTAACGTCTACTTTCAACATCTTTTGACATAGGAATATTGACGTCAAGTGACGTTAATATTTTGTTGTTTTTATGTTGTGGTGTTATGCAACCAAAACCCAACGTATGTCAGACGACTTGTACTAACACAACTTTGACGTTGAATAATGACATTTTGATGACTAAATTCTAACGTCTGGACAACATCTATCAAGAACGTTAGTTTGACTTAAGATATAGTCGTCTAATGACGTTGAAATTTGGTTGGTTTAAAGTTTGGGTGTTACATAACTGATATCCAACGTCGGACCAATGTCTGATGCCAACGTCATTTTGACATATGATTCTGACATTTATGGTGACCAAAAACCAACGTCCATTTAACGTCTACTTTCAACATCTTTTGACATAGGAATATTGACGTCAAGTGACGTTAATATTTTGTTGTTTTTATGTTGCGGTGTTACGCAACCAAAACCCAACGTATGTCAGACGACTTGTACTAACACAACTTTGACGTTGAATAATGACATTTTGATGACTAAATTCTAACGTCTGGACAACATCTATCAAGAACGTTAGTTTGACATAAGATATAGTCGTCTAATGACGTTGAAATTTGGTTGGTTTAAAGTTTGGGTGTTACATAACTGATATCCAACGTCGGACCAATGACTGGTGCCAACGTCATTTTGACATATGATTCTGACATTTATGGTGACCAAAAACCAACGTCCATTTAACGTCTACTTTCAACATCTTTTGACATAGGAATATTGACGTCAAGTGACGTTAATATTTTGTTGTTTTTATGTTGTGGTGTTAGGCAACCAAAACCCAACGTGTGTCAGACGTCTTGTACTAACAAAACTTTGACGTTGAATAATGACCTTTTTGATGACTAAATTCTAACGTCTGGACAACATCTATCAAGAACGTTAGTTTGACATAAGATATAGTCGTCTAATGACGTTGAAATTTGGTTGGCTTAAAGTTTGGGTGTTACATAACTGATATCCAACGTCGGACCAATGACTGGTGCCAACGTCATTTTGACATATGATTCTGACATTTATGGTGACCAAAAACCAACGTCCATTTAACGTCTACTTTCAACATCTTTTGACATAGGAATATTGACGTCAAGTGACGTTAATATTTTGTTTTTATGTTGTGGTGTAAGGCAACCAAAACCCAACGTGTGTCAGACGTCTTGTACTAACAAAACTTTGATGTTGAATAATGACATTTTTGATGACTAAATTCTAACGTCTGGACAACATCTATCAACAACGTTAGTTTGACATAAGATATAGACGTCTAATGACGTTGAAATTTGGTTGGCTTAAAGTTTGGGTGTTACATAACTGATTTCCAATGTCGGACCAATGACTGGTGCCAACGTCATTTTGACATATGATTCTGACATTTATGGTGACCAAAAACCAACGTCCATTTAACGTCTACTTTCAACATCTTTTGACATAGGAATATTGACGTCAAGTGACGTTAATATTTTGTTTTTATGTTGTGGTGTTAGGCAACCAAAACCCAACGTGTGTCAGACGTCTTGTACTAACAAAACTTTGACGTTGAATAATGACCTTTTTGATGACTAAATTCTAACGTCTGGACAACATCTATCAAGAACGTTAGTTTGACATAAGATATAGTCGTCTAATGACGTTGAAATTTGGTTGGCTTAAAGTTTGGGTGTTACATAACTGATTTCCAATGTCGGACCAATGACTGGTGCCAACGTCATTTTGACATATGATTCTGACATTTATGGTGACCAAAAACCAACGCCCATTTAACGTCTACTTTCAACATCTTTTGACATAGAAATATTGACGTCAAGTGACATTAATATTTTGTTGTTTTTATGTTGCGTTGTTTCGCAACCAAAACCCAACGTATGTCAGACGACTTGTACTAACACAACTTTGACATTGAATAATGACCTTTTTGATGACTAAATTCTAACATCTGGACAACATCTATCAACAACGTTAGTTTGACATAAGATATAGTCGTCTAATGACGTTGAAATTTGGTTGGCTTAAAGTTTGGGTGTTACATAACTGATATCCAACGTCGGACCAATGACTGGTGCCAACGTCATTTTGACATATGATTCTGACATTTATGGTGACCAAAAACCAACGTCCATTTAACGTCTACTTTCAACATCTTTTGACATAGGAATATTGACGTCAAGTGACGTTAATATTTTGTTGTTTTTATGTTGCGGTGTTACGCAACCAAAACCCAACGTATGTCATACGACTTGTACTAACACAACTTTGACGTTGAATAATGACATTTTGATGACTAAATTCTAACGTCTGGACAACATCTATCAAGAACGTTAGTTTGACATAAGATATAGTCGTCTAATGACGTTGAAATTTGGTTGGTTTAAAGTTTGGGTGTTACATAACTGATATCCAACGTCGGACCAATGACTGGTGCCAACGTCATTTTGACATATGATTCTGACATTTATGGTGACCAAAAACCAACGTCCATTTAACGTCTACTTTCAACATCTTTTGACATAGGAATATTGACGTCAAGTGACGTTAATATTTTGTTGTTTTTATGTTGTGGTGTTATGCAACCAAAACCCAACATATGTCAGATGACTTGTACTAACACAACTTTGACGTTGAATAATGACCTTTTTGATGACTAAATTCTAACGTCTGGACAACATCTATCAAGAACGTTAGTTTGACATAAGATATAGTCGTCTAATGACGTTGAAATTTGGTTGGCTTAAAGTTTGGGTGTTACATAACTGATATCCAACGTCGGACCAATGACTGGTGCCAACGTCATTTTGACATATGATTCTGACATTTATGGTGACCAAAAACCAACGTCCATTTAACGTCTACTTTCAACATCTTTTGACATAGGAATATTGACGTCAAGTGACGTTAATATTTTGTTGTTTTTATGTTGTGGTGTTAGGCAACCAAAACCTAACGTGTGTCAGACGTCTTGTACTAACAAAACTTTGACGTTGAATAATGACCTTTTTGATGACTAAATTCTAACGTCTGGACAACATCTATCAAGAACGTTAGTTTGACATAAGATATAGTCGTCTAATGACGTTGAAATTTGGTTGGCTTAAAGTTTGGGTGTTACATAACTGATATCCAACGTCGGACCAATGACTGGTGCCAACGTCATTTTGACATATGATTCTGACATTTATGGTGACCAAAAACCAACGTCCATTTAACGTCTACTTTCAACATCTTTTGACATAGGAATATTGACGTCAAGTGACGTTAATATTTTGTTGTTTTTATGTTGCGGTGTTACGCAACCAAAACCCAACGTATGTCATACGACTTGTACTAACACAACTTTGACGTTGAATAATGACATTTTGATGACTAAATTCTAACGTCTGGACAACATCTATCAAGAACGTTAGTTTGACATAAGATATAGTCGTCTAATGACGTTGAAATTTGGTTGGTTTAAAGTTTGGGTGTTACATAACTGATATCCAACGTCGGACCAATGACTGGTGCCAACGTCATTTTGACATATGATTCTGACATTTATGGTGACCAAAAACCAACGTCCATTTAACGTCTACTTTCAACATCTTTTGACATAGGAATATTGACGTCAAGTGACGTTAATATTTTGTTGTTTTTATGTTGTGGTGTTATGCAACCAAAACCCAACATATGTCAGATGACTTGTACTAACACAACTTTGACGTTGAATAATGACCTTTTTGATGACTAAATTCTAACGTCTGGACAACATCTATCAAGAACGTTAGTTTGACATAAGATATAGTCGTCTAATGACGTTGAAATTTGGTTGGCTTAAAGTTTGGGTGTTACATAACTGATATCCAACGTCGGACCAATGACTGGTGCCAACGTCATTTTGACATATGATTCTGACATTTATGGTGACCAAAAACCAACGTCCATTTAACGTCTACTTTCAACATCTTTTGACATAGGAATATTGACGTCAAGTGACGTTAATATTTTGTTGTTTTTATGTTGTGGTGTTAGGCAACCAAAACCCAACGTGTGTCAGACGTCTTGTACTAACAAAACTTTGACGTTGAATAATGACCTTTTTGATGACTAAATTCTAACGTCTGGACAACATCTATCAAGAACGTTAGTTTGACATAAGATATAGTCGTCTAATGACGTTGAAATTTGGTTGGCTTAAAGTTTGGGTGTTACATAACTGATATCCAACGTCGGACCAATGACTGGTGCCAACGTCATTTTGACATATGATTCTGACATTTATGGTGACCAAAAACCAACGTCCATTTAACGTCTACTTTCAACATCTTTTGACATAGGAATATTGACGTCAAGTGACGTTAATATTTTGTTGTTTTTATGTTGCGGTGTTACGCAACCAAAACCCAACGTATGTCAGACGACTTGTACTAACACAACTTTGACGTTGAATAATGACATTTTGATGACTAAATTCTAACGTCTGGACAACATCTATCAAGAACGTTAGTTTGACATAAGATATAGTCGTCTAATGACGTTGAAATTTGGTTGGTTTAAAGTTTGGGTGTTACATAACTGATATCCAACGTCGGACCAATGACTGGTGCCAACGTCATTTTGACATATGATTCTGACATTTATGGTGACCAAAAACCAACGTCCATTTAACGTTTACTTCCAACATCTTTTGACATAGGAATATTGACGTCAAGTGACGTTAATATTTTGTTGTTTTTATGTTGCGCTGTTACGCAACCAAAACCCAACGTATGTCAGACGACTTGTACTAACACAACTTTGACGTTGAATAATGACATTTTGATGACTAAATTCTAACGTCTGGACAACATCTATCAAGAACGTTAGTTTGACATAAGATATAGTCGTCTAATGATGTTGAAATTTGGTTGGTTTAAAGTTTGGGTGTTACATAACTGATATCCAACGTCGGACCAATGTCTGATGCCAACGTCATTTTGACATATGATTCTGACATTTATGGTGACCAAAAACCAACGTCCATTTAACGTCTACTTTCAACGTCTTTTGACATAGGAATATTGACGTCAAGTGACGTTAATATTTTGTTGTTTTTATGTTGCGGTGTTACGCAACCAAAACCCAACGTATGTCAGACGACTTGTACTAACACAACTTTGACGTTGAATAATGACATTTTGATGACTAAATTCTAACGTCTGGACAACATCTATCAACAACGTTAGTTTGACATAAGATATAGACGTCTAATGACGTTGAAATTGGTTGGTTTCAAGTTTGGGTGTTACATAACTAATATCTAACGTCAGACAAATGTCTGATGCCAATGTCATTTTGACATATGATTCTGACATTTATGGTGACCAAAACCCAACGTCTTTTCAACGCCATAATTTAAACGTTTACAGAACGTGATATTCTGACATCCTTTGACATAAAAATTTTGACGCTTTTAAGTTGTGGCGATAAGTAACTAAAATCTAATGTCTTGCAAACATCTAAAACTAACATCAGTCTGGCATAGAAAACTTCAACTTTAACGTCATAATGATAACATCGAAACAATGTAATATTCTAACATTGTTTGACGATATTTTGTTGGTTTTAAGTTAGGGTTAAGTAGCTAACTAAAATACAACATCATAATAATGTCTGATGCCAATTTTGACATAATAACATTTATGGTGACCTTTTTCTAACGTCTGTTAAATGTTTAATATTAACAAGCACATAATTCTGACATTGAGATTTTGGTTTTAAGTTGTGGTGATAAGTAGGCCTAATTAAAATCGAACCTCATCCATACGTCTTTCACTCTGATATAGAATGATGACCGAAACGTTAAAAGTCATAATGTTAATCGTTAATTGTTGGATGTTGATGTTGTAGATGTATCGTGCCAACATAATATCGACGTACAATAATGTAATTTTATGTTGACCAAAGAAAGTTAGTGTCAGTAGTGGATCAGCGTCAGTAGCGGATCTGACCATGCATGTCTGGGGATGTGATTTAAGAGCTAAATATTTTCATAACCCTTGATGTTAAAATGTATCATCCCAAGTTAACTTGGGATGATACATTTTAACATCAAGGGTTATGAAAATATTTATTTATATCAAGCAAGAGAAACTCTTTAAAGTGTATCTCCATCTACAATTTACACTGTCGGCCTGTTTTGCTTGACACAAACTGTGAACTACATTTCCTGTTCATAATCGATCTGTAACCAGTGTTGCCAGAATGAGTTTAGAAATAGAATTTTTCAGTCACATTCAAAATAAAATTATCCAACTAAGATACAGTCTGATAGCTCTGCTGTGTTTTGGTGATCACTGTGGTATTGGGCCTATGCATTGCATCTTTACAAGCGGCTCCTTCAGTTCAACCTGCATATCACCATCCACAGAGCCCTGTGTGAGGAGATGAGCTTGTAAAACTGTATGGACTGTCATGGAGATATTGCGGATCTCACTTCAACCCTGGTGCAGAGGTGACAGACTAGCTGTTATGGGATAGGGTTAAATGGGACTGTTTTATTTTTAACAATTTAAAAATAAGCCTGGCAGCAGCAGCTAGCTACCACCAGGCCAAGCTCATGCTCCAGCAGCAGTCAGCTTTCACCAGGCTCAGGCTCCAGCAGCAGCCAGCTACCAGGCCAAACTCAAGCTTCAGCAGCAGCAGCAGCTACCGCAAGGCTAAACTCAAGCTTCAGCAGCAGCAGCTACCGATAAGCTAAACTCAGGCTTCAGCAGCAGCAGCTACCGCTAGGCTAAACTAGGCTTGAGCAGCAGTACCACCAGGCCAAGTTGGCTCCAGCAGCAGCCAGCTTCCATCAGGCCAGGCCGAGGCTGCAGTGCTAGTACAGGAATTCGGGATGCCTCAGGCATGAACTCTTGGTGTTGATTGATGATTACAATCACATGATTCTAAACACATCACTGTATTATTGTATTAGGTATTTTTTGTTTTCTAGTACAGCTGTAACCATTATTGAATTACAATATTATTTTCTGTTGATGTATTTTTCATCACAGTAATTTCCATGACATTCACAAAATATTGCTCTAGGCCACCATGAATTGTGGGACATATTATCATTATTATTATTATTTTTTTTATTCATCAACTTTCACCAAAAAACCCATTCAAATGTAACAGACAAAACCACAAAAACATAAAAAAAACAAGATTGAGTCGGCAACCAAGGGAACGCCCACAAAAATGTCACTTCCGGTAAGCGCCGTGGGGGGTCGTAAAGCGCAGATCATTGACCCAGTATTTTAAAATATACGGACAACAATCGACCCCGATTGTACTGATTTTTTTTATATACAGCTCTTTGTCAGCAGATAAAAGTGATTCAAATTACAACATGACAGCGGACAAGACAAAGGTTTAAAATGCGGACGGGGAGAATGGTTCGTTTTCCCCCACGGCTCTTGCCGGATGTGACGTTTTTGTGGGCGTTCCCTTGCTTGCTGACTCAATCCAAAAAAAATTAAATAAATGAACCAGAGGAAAAAGCAGAAACAGATGGTCTGGCTGCAGACCTCCACTGTCAGGACCCTTCATTGCAGACCAGCACTGTGAGGCCACCTCCACTGTGGGGACCGGAAGTTGATTCGAAGCTTTTCAATATAAAAGTGAGAATACCGGAAGCACGTATTTGTGAAGTGTGGAGACTACAAGGTGAGTAAAAGTCAAGTGACAACTTTTCGTCATACGAAGAAACAGAAACAGTCTTTATTCACTAGAACGTTACGTCCTACAATATATATAGCCCTGTCAAGTTATATTAATTTGAAAGAATCGAGTTTTGGACTTTTGGGTAGTTTTTAGCGTTGTTATCGTAGCTAGGCTAACGGTGTCTAGCGCTAACTAGGTTAACTTTAGGATTAGCCTCTAAAGGCACTCTAGGGATATATTATTTAGATATATCTATGGGATTAGCATGACATCAGAAGGCTTTCACTGTCGTTTGCAAACAGCATTTGTATAGAAATTATTCTGTCCCAGGCATTTTGATCCATATAAACGGTAGCCAAACTGTCTTGGAGACAGACCCGCCGTATGAAGACCCTGCCCACACACGACGACAAGTTAGCACGGCACGACAACACCAGAGGAGACTGCCTGCCATCACTGCGGTCTGCCATCGTAATTACCACAGGTGCCACAGGTAATTGTCTTCTAAATGTTGAGCATGTATGTGTGGGTGAATGTAATGAGAGTTTGCTGTTTTTCTCAATTCATCATGCAAGTGCGGGAACAAAGTTGGAGGTTTGTTCATTGCCGTTTGTAAACTAAAACATTCAAACTGAGCCCCTTCTCTCGGGCTCAACTGCAGCCTCCTGCCAGCAGCAGTTCTCAGGGGTGAAAAGAAAAAAAAATACAGTCCAAGTGAAGCTCTGTAGCTGCAGACCGATACCTGGCCGCCACCAAGAACGGGAGCCTCGAAGAGTAACGTTAGGGTAGTTAGCGTCGAGTGAGCAGGTTTTAGCGGTGGCGGCTAGCATCCGCCGCTAGCATTGGCTTCCCAGCTCACCACAACAGACCTCTTACTCGTTACCACCGGGCTACCATTGCTCGTGATGGCCGGCGCGTCGTTAGACCTGGCCCCGGATGTTTTGGGAATAGCCCAAAAAATCAAATGTAATCGCCTAATGATGAAAATAGCCCCAGAGGTTTTTATGTGGTTGCATTATCAGGGATGGAAATTAGCACCCGCCACCCGCCAAATACGGCTGAATTTGTGTGCTGGCTGTGAATTGAATCAGTTTACCAGCCACTGTGGCGGGTTCAGTCCAGTCAGGTATGATCCAATTAATCTTAATGATCGATATCTTGGTGAAGGCATAACAGTGCGCTTTCCACAACCCTAGAGTTAGATCCGGTCAAATTATATGTTTCTGATTGGACCAAAGTGTCAGTTCAGAAGGGGTTACTAGAACGGCCGTAAGCGACCATTTAGACTGCTAGATTTAAACTCTATAATCTCTCATGTAAATACTCAACTGAGTGATGAATGAATTCATTGTGTCATGATATTTTTTTAAAAAACGAAATAACACTAAAATGTACATTTTAACAAGCTTAATTATACATTTATCAATATTCATATCATCGCACATAGTAAACCGTAATTATTGCATATTTACATAAGATTTTAATAGAGAAAACTCTGAACAAGAAAATTAACAATTAAAAATAAGTTATTTGATTAAGCAACATTTTATTTTAACACTTAATATATAATTAAAAAATAATTTTAATCGAAAAAGCTGGAAACAAGCTGATCTAAAACAAAAACAGAAAAAGATCCGTTGTGATTACTGGTCAGTCTACAGATTACCTCCGCTCTCCTCGCACAGTACCACACACGGGCTTGTGGCATTTCAAGTGCCCAACGTTTTGTTGTGTTTGCAGCTCTTTCGGACCGGCACTGCCTCCGTCTCCGTGCCTACCGCTGCTGCGGTGGTTGGCTCCGCTTCAGTTTCTAGGCATTGTACTGTAGCTACACATCAACGCTTTAATATAAAAATGGCTGGTAAAAATGTTGAGTGGCAGGTGGACAAAAAAGTTAATTTCCATCCCTGTTGCATATCAATGGCCAGCAGCCACAAATGCAACATGTCACCAGCGCAAATCGCGCAGAAGCTGACCTGGCTTTCCTTATGGCATATGCTCATGTATGGGCAGAGTCAGAATAATTTGTTGCAAATTCAAAATCAGTATTATTCTTTCCCCCTGGAGGAGTACCGTTTGCGGACAGTGAGCGCTGATGGCGCAAAGACTCATGGGAGCTAATTGTTGTTGTTGTGTTTCGGTTTGATGCTTCCTGTACATGTTCTAATGTTGTTGTTGTGTCCCGTTGTGTTCTGAGGATGTTTGATGCTGAATTAGCAGAGACAGTGATTTTGCACTGTGCACCATGGCCAAGTATGATAGGGCGGGTGGTGATATTCATCAAACGTTCGTATGTATTCGTTAATATTGATGCGGCGCTTACGTATTGCTACGTCAATAACGTGGATTCTGTGATGAAATTTTGAGTGTAACTCGTGAGACTGGCTGCCCCTTGGGTTCGCAATAGTATGATGGTCTGTATGACCGTGATTTTGCAATTGTATATTAGTTTGTATGACCGTTGTAGGAGATACACTAATGATAAATGTAATTTAAACACTCGTTAATGGGGCACCACCTCCGTTTTCGTCTATTTGAATAATCCGGAGGTAATTAATCAAATTCGACTGGACAAGTTTAACTTGTATCAATTCTAATCAATTTCAGATTCCATCTCATACATGAAGTAGGTGAATTCTACACATATCCATCGGTTCTCCACATTAAAAACAAACCTGCACAGACAACGACATACGGTTAATATGTTTATTGACTAAATAATTCAGGTTAAATAAATGAAATGGCAATTTAAATGAATAACAACAGGTAACAGAAAATATGGAATAACTAAGTAATGGGTTATTAGTGGAATATGGGCTGATGGTGAGATTATGAGTTAGGTTGAAGCATTTAAAGATTACGAGAGTAATTTTTAATACTAACGAGACCCTAACCGAATTGCTTTTAAGCTAAAAGATCAGAATCAGAGCCATAGACACCATCTCACGTATCATGTGTGAATCCAGCTGTTGTGAGTGATGGAGAGCCTACTTTCACCGCAGAGGTGTTGAGTCCGCGGCGGCGGATTTCCTCAGGTGTTTTGCAGCTCTAGCAGTCAGTCAGTCCCGGTCCGATGGCCGGGGTCAGCTCGTCCGGTATCAGTCGGTTGGGCACCTCGGTCCGTTGTCTTAGGAAGAGGGCAGCTGGTCCCGTACCGATCCGGTGCAGATCTTGGCTCAATGCCCAGCGGGATGATACCGCTAGCGAGCGCTGGGGGCTTGTCAAAGAGTCTGTCTTTCGTTGGAAACCGTTTGCACGGTCTCAGACACCGCAAGTTGCTGTAGTGTCTTGATGATGATTGTGATAAAGATGTTCTTCTTCGTTTCTTCGAGTGGTTTTCAGGCTCTGACTTTGTAAACTAGATTTAACTTCTTGAATAAAATAACTGAGGACGATACGTTGATCAGGCGGATCTTCCGTTGTTAGTTAATGCAAGGTAATCTAAATTAAGTTCACTTCTTCAAAAGCGGGTTACGATACTTAACGGTATAAAACAAATTAAAACAGAACTTCGTTCTGGTACAAACTTAATAAAAGAAGCTAATCAATACTGCGAAAAATATAAAATGAGAAAAATCAACGCGTGAGCACTTCTGATGAGATCGCTGTCTTGGAGCGTGTTTCAAAGTAAAGTGAAGAGCTTCAAAATAAGTTACAAAAGAAAAACTTAAACAAAACTTTTAAAAACAAAACAAAAACTAAACTAAACCTAAACCTGTAAACAAAACTAAACAAAACTCTGACTCGAGAGACGTGATCTCTCCGTTTTATTATTCGCAAATCGAGGCGTGTCTAGGCGGGGCTTACCGGCTTTTATCTCCAAGATTTAGTGGAGGTGTGAAGATTCACAGAAACTCACTGAACTAAACCGTGCTTCACCTTCTCAGTTTCTCACCATGGCTCAATAGATGTACTTTGTCTATCATGACAAGGATTATGACGTGATTAAACATTAATTATACATATTCAGCTTAATACTTGTTAAAACAAAGACATATCAGAGTCATTTACTGGTTATAACCATGACCATATTAAACAGAATATTTCTCGTCCAACTGTATCAGGACTCACCATCAGGAGGTGCTGTGGTTCCACCGAACACAGTACAGATTAAACATTAAAATTTGATCTCAGTCAATCTTAATCGTAGAGAAACGGGAGAAAGACCAGTTTTATGAACTTCTCTTACTGTTTCTTAATGTGTTAGAAATAAGATTGTGAGATACTGACTTAATGGTTAATTAGAAATGGTCTGAAATCTGGAAGAATACAGAGACCATTTGGTTTGGAATGTGAGCAGATAAGGTACCAGGCATAAGTCGTAAATTAAAAAAGACAGAGTAACAGCATGGAAAAACACGTCAGAAGGTGTCCGATGTCCACTCTGTGGGTGTTTGTGGATCAGAAGTCGTAGAGACAGAGAGAGAAATAGGTAGAAAGTGATCAGGCGTGTTACTTAATCTGCAAATGTAAAGACATTGTATTAACACATTCTGAAGACATTCGTTCGTCCCTCCTGGTGAACTGTCACAGGTAACTTCATGACCTGTGTGAGGAGGTTCTGTTCAAAGGGGAAAGAGAGTTCAGAAATGGGAGTTTAGTTGTAAATTAATTAAAACTGTCCTCGTTTGAAGTCTTTATGGTCCAGAGAGGCACTGTCCTCTCTGCCAGGAGATAAGATGTGCCTGAAAGGCGCCTCCTTCATGTAAATCTTCTTCATCCAGATGAAAAGGGTTAACAAGAACAACAAAGCCTCAAGCTAATGCAGAGGCGATGGACATAAGTTCCTACATATCCCCCACTTCGATCTGAATGACCGTAGTAGCGGGAACTTTGGATCGATGAAGTCATGATGTCCATCGTCGAGGAGCACAGGTGGCACACTTTATGATCAGAGATGGTGTCTGACTTTGGCATGTGCTAAGGTCTAATCATATAGTAAGGAAAGAATAAAGGGAAACAATACTGATAATACTAACTTGGTTAGTGGAAAGTTCTACTCTTAATCTTATAGAATTAAGGAGCCTGTTATAGAACTGTCAATAGTAACAGTTATCAACTAACTGTGAGAGTCGCTATCAATAACTGATCACTGCACTTGAGTAAGAGTGTTTTGCTCTAACTCAAGTGTGTGTTTGTCGAAAAATTTAGATTTCTTGATTTCATATTGGTTTGTGTTCAAATGATAGAGCTAAATTTTCAATGTATAGGATAACGTTCTCTGGTAATGGTGGATAAATTTACTTCACCAGAAACAGTGGGATAAGATGCAGAAGAATCTGATTTATGGCTGAGCTGTTCACTGAGGATCCAATGTCTCTCAGCGTGTCTGCCGTAACGAACTGACAGGTTGTGTGTGAGCATAATCAACTGACATGACTGAAAGGAGAATGATTACTCACGTAAATATTTATTACACTGTTCATATAGATGTACATTTCTGCTTATTTTCTAAGACTGAATGGGAGCAGCTGTAACACAAGCAATATCCCATCAGGGATCACTAAAGTATTTCTGATTCTAATTCTGATTATAGAAAGGAGAGTTTTTGTTCAGAAATTCACTGTGGGTTTTGACCACCAAAATGATGCTCTACAATGATTGGCTTATGTTTGTAGCACCTGCTGTTGTTGGTTGATCTGCGCTCTGATGTCTGGGATTTCAGCTTGAAATTCACATTCATGGCGATTTTACTGTGAATAAACTGACAGCATGAGCTGCAGAGAGTCCAAGATTTAAACAAACAAAATATTCTTACAAGCTTTATAGCTGATAGCTTTATCAAGGATCCACCAATTAATTGTTTAGGTCTGCAACTAAATTACTCAGTTCTGATTGAGTGACAGTGAACTTCTGCAACTGCTGTAACCTGTAAGTCGAGTCTGTCATTCTGATAAACACTTTCTTTGTGTGTAGACGACAGCTGGTGATCAACAGTCTGGGATGTTCCTTGCGAACAATCTCAGAGTTTGGTTTTAATTCTACTTTTCAATTTATTATACACTTTGGACTAAAGGGCAAACGTGTTAGATTAACCCCCACTTTGAATCAATTAGTTTTGGGTGAATCAAATGACTGTATTTAGTTAAGCAGGTTAAGTTAGCAGGTTAATTTACAAAGCCTATTTCTCAATTCAACTTTGTAAATGACGCGAACAACAGTGACCTTTGTTGACAAAAAAAAATAAAATAAAATTCTACTCGCGATTGGCACTTTTAGGTGCTTTAAAGGTTTTATCCTTATTTATGACCTATCAGACAAGTTTGCATCCCTGTCGAGTCCCATGGGGTTTTTGTGTGGTTTCATCTGGTTGCGATGGACCAACTTAAGAGTCTGCTCTTTCTGGCCTTTGTTTACTTTGATCTTTTGGGGCAGAAGCTTGCGGGCAAGCCTTCTGGTGTTTTGGTTGGCCTTTCTAGTCAGGGGAGCAGAGGTGTAGTACCAAATCTTGTCCCCCACTTCGACTTTGTCATGGGACACTTTTTGGTCATAGTAGGCTCTGTGGCCCCTTCGTGGGAAGGGAGCTCTGTGAAGCAGGTTTGACGGTTGGGCCTGACAGCAAATTGAGCAGTCTTTGATGTAGTTTGCTACATCTTCCTGCATGTGTGGCCAATAGGCTACTTGTTGGAGTGCCTGGTATGTTGCTTTGGCTTTTCTATGTCCTGCGCATGGAGAGTTATGGGCCTGCATTAGCATCACCCCCCTGTGGCTCTGAGGCACCACGAATGCAGGTGAAGTGAGAGCGTCGGAGACATGTACAAGGAGGCCCTCGACAATGCGCAAGGCAGTGCGTGCGTCATGCAAGTATTTCAAGTCAGGACCGGAGCGTCTCGGTTCTGAAGAGTCGGCAGGAGCATTGGCTACTACCTGAGCTTGAGCGGCAATGCCGATCATTTGGGTGGGAGGGTTGGGAAAAAATTCAGGGTCGAATTGCCTGTGAGTTTCATTAAAGGCACCAGGTTTGGGTTCGAAATGCATTATGTTTCGAGCCATTTTATCTAGGTCCCTGTCGGAGGGGCCTCGCGAATATTGCGCGCTTGGAGGAGGGAGAGGCTGAGAGGAGGGAGACCTTTTATCTCGGTCACGCAGGTCCCTGTCAGTCCGAAACTGGACAACGGGATCTATGGGTGACATAGATCGTGGCGGGGACATGCCTAATTGAGCGTTCCTGTGGAATCTGCTCTTTTTGTTTTCCTCATGAGAGTTTGCACCTGTAGGCGCTTTTGGGAATGAACTATACTCAAAGGAGTGCTTTAATTCCCTTTTAACCTCTTCGAGCTCTGCCTCTTGTTCCATCTGTTCAAGATGGGATTCGTTAACTTGGTCCCTGGCTTCTTTTAGTGCCTGTTGCATGTCATGTAGACATTTCCTTTCTCTTTCTCTGGCCCTGTTCCAAACTTTGAGCTTAATTTTTAGCTCCTTATTTTCCTTGGTTGCTTTTCCAAGGTCTTTGTTAGCATCTTCAAGATGTTTAGTTACTTCTCCAAGTTCATATTCTGTTTTATCTAGCTCTGGCCCTTGGGCATGAAGGACTTGTTTGAGCTCTGAGTTTCCTTCCTGCATTTCAGCCTGTTCCTCTTTTTGTGCTTTAACCTGAGACTCAAGTTGGTTAATGCAGTCTTCTGCTTTAGTTAAGGACTCTTTAGTTTTCTCGTGTTGCTTTTTAGGGGTTATTTCAGCTAAAGCATTCTCTAGCAGTTGGTCTCTGCGTTTTTGTTGTGCAGACATCACGATAATCATCTTCCCTAACATTTGCTCTCTGGCTTTTCCTTTCATTTCTTCAGTCAGGGACTGGCGTACTAACGCGGACATTATTTCATGTAGCTCACTAGGGTCGGTCTTCTGGATTTTATCTGCATAATCTGGTAGCAACTCTGTGGTGAGATCCAATATTACTGAATCTAGATTGTCTAAGGGATTCACTAGGCTCACGGTGTCAGAATCACCGGGCCCTGCCATTGTTTTTAGAAGAAAAGAAATTCAATTCAAAATTCTATTTACTTTGTTTTATTTATTTATTTTATTTGAGCTTTTTAAATTCTAATTGTTTTCAATTAGAGGTGGGGTTTGCTTGGTTAATTAACTCAATTTGTGAAGCTCAAAAACAGCAGACGTTTTGGATTTCAAAGGATTTGACAGCTAATGTGTTAACAACAATGACTAAAGTATTTGATCTAAATGTGGCTTTCGATTAAAAGTACTTGGATGTGTAGTTAACAGCTTAATTCTTTGACTTGCATGCGTGTAGCATATATCAAGATCAAATTCCAAGTAATACAACAAAAATTTCAATTGAATTTGGAATAAAGTTGTCAAATCTGGTTAAAGTTGTCAAATTCGTAATTTACAAATTAATTATTCGATTTACCTGAATAATGAGACACATTAATTCACTGTAGTAGTTATTGCAGTATCACAGGTTTCCAATAATACAATTTAGCAAGTACCTGTGTGCGATTTCAGCCTATTAAAGCTGAAAGACAAAATTCAATTAATCAAGTTAGCCAGCAGAATATGCTATTCAAATGTATTTGTTGTTAACAGAATCAGCCACCAGGAGTGTTGTCACAAATTTAATATTCACAGAGTTGGTCATTAGAGCAAGCTATTAAAAGATAGAAATCTTTTTCCGAATCGTCCTACAGAGGGCGCTATCGCAACTTCGGAGGTTTTAACAGAGTCGGCCACCAGGGGCGCTATCGCAGAATTTAATTTTAACAAGGCTACACGAAGAAGAGTCTAGAGGAGGGACTTTTTAGCTCCGCCCACTGATATACCCCCCTTGTTTTTCAAGGCTTGGGTCAGTGACGGTTTGACTCTGGAGGGTTAACTTCTCTAAGACAAAGTTAACAGCAGTTGAGTTCACTGGTCACACGCAGTGAATCCTGCCACTTTAATTTTAGCACCAACAAGTTTTTCAGCACTTCAGAAAACATTCAACCAGCAACTAGCATTGCATTCATTTACTTGTGTTTTCACAATTTCAACTGATAGAGGTTTTCTGTCCTCCTTTACACAGTCAAATATACTGTCTTCTGAACGAGATTGTTGCCATAGCAACCAATCTTGATACTACACGGGGTAGATCAAATAAACCTCTCACTGTTTGCACAGCTGTTTTCTGTTTAGGTAGCTAATCTAAATCAGAACACACGAGGGTCTGAGCAAGTTACAAATATCTCCGGAACATCGCGGTAGATATAGACTTTATCTCAGCTGAATCTCTAAGCTTTGGCACAGCGCAACAGCTTATGATTCATCAAACCGGTTAATTTAAGAAGTGTGCAGCGACACTTATGCATGCAAATAAATCACAGACCTGGTACAACGCAGGATCTGTTCACGAAACATTAACGCACGGCGGCGCTGAACAATTTTAACTCACAGATCTGGTAATTACAGCGCAGAATCTGTACATGAAGCATTAACGCACGGCGGCGTTTAACAACTCTTTAAATCATAGGTCTGGTACAACGCAGCATCTACACATTAATTTCCAACATGCGGGGATGTTGAACGCTCTTTATCACACACGGATCTGGTTACAACGCAGCATCCATACACATTAATTTCATATTAAGCAGCGAAATCAAATCTCAGCGAAGTTTTATGCTCACACACAATTCAAGGTATATGCAGTAGAGAATATAAGGTTAAGTATCGCACTAATCACTCGGTGGACAGCCAAACAACATTAAGACAGCTTTGGGTTTTTTGATTATTAAAACCGATGTTTGTCTGTAGGCATCAATTTAATGCAGAGAACTGTGGTTTTAGGTGGCCTCGCACGGACGGCACCATAATAATATGTAGGAGATACACTAATGATAAATGTAATTTAAACACTCGTTAATGGGGCACCACCTCCGTTTTCGTCTATTTGAATAATCCGGAGGTAATTAATCAAATTCGACTGGACAAGTTTAACTTGTATCAATTCTAATCAATTTCAGATTCCATCTCATACATGAAGTAGGTGAATTCTACACATATCCATCGGTTCTCCACATTAAAAACAAACCTGCACAGACAACGACATACGGTTAATATGTTTATTGACTAAATAATTCAGGTTAAATAAATGAAATGGCAATTTAAATGAATAACAACAGGTAACAGAAAATATGGAATAACTAAGTAATGGGTTATTAGTGGAATATGGGCTGATGGTGAGATTATGAGTTAGGTTGAAGCATTTAAAGATTACGAGAGTAATTTTTAATACTAACGAGACCCTAACCGAATTGCTTTTAAGCTAAAAGATCAGAATCAGAGCCATAGACACCATCTCACGTATCATGTGTGAATCCAGCTGTTGTGAGTGATGGAGAGCCTACTTTCACCGCAGAGGTGTTGAGTCCGCGGCGGCGGATTTCCTCAGGTGTTTTGCAGCTCTAGCAGTCAGTCAGTCCCGGTCCGATGGCCGGGGTCAGCTCGTCCGGTATCAGTCGGTTGGGCACCTCGGTCCGTTGTCTTAGGAAGAGGGCAGCTGGTCCCGTACCGATCCGGTGCAGATCTTGGCTCAATGCCCAGCGGGATGATACCGCTAGCGAGCGCTGGGGGCTTGTCAAAGAGTCTGTCTTTCGTTGGAAACCGTTTGCACGGTCTCAGACACCGCAAGTTGCTGTAGTGTCTTGATGATGATTGTGATAAAGATGTTCTTCTTCGTTTCTTCGAGTGGTTTTCAGGCTCTGACTTTGTAAACTAGATTTAACTTCTTGAATAAAATAACTGAGGACGATACGTTGATCAGGCGGATCTTCCGTTGTTAGTTAATGCAAGGTAATCTAAATTAAGTTCACTTCTTCAAAAGCGGGTTACGATACTTAACGGTATAAAACAAATTAAAACAGAACTTCGTTCTGGTACAAACTTAATAAAAGAAGCTAATCAATACTGCGAAAAATATAAAATGAGAAAAATCAACGCGTGAGCACTTCTGATGAGATCGCTGTCTTGGAGCGTGTTTCAAAGTAAAGTGAAGAGCTTCAAAATAAGTTACAAAAGAAAAACTTAAACAAAACTTTTAAAAACAAAACAAAAACTAAACTAAACCTAAACCTGTAAACAAAACTAAACAAAACTCTGACTCGAGAGACGTGATCTCTCCGTTTTATTATTCGCAAATCGAGGCGTGTCTAGGCGGGGCTTACCGGCTTTTATCTCCAAGATTTAGTGGAGGTGTGAAGATTCACAGAAACTCACTGAACTAAACCGTGCTTCACCTTCTCAGTTTCTCACCATGGCTCAATAGATGTACTTTGTCTATCATGACAAGGATTATGACGTGATTAAACATTAATTATACATATTCAGCTTAATACTTGTTAAAACAAAGACATATCAGAGTCATTTACTGGTTATAACCATGACCATATTAAACAGAATATTTCTCGTCCAACTGTATCAGGACTCACCATCAGGAGGTGCTGTGGTTCCACCGAACACAGTACAGATTAAACATTAAAATTTGATCTCAGTCAATCTTAATCGTAGAGAAACGGGAGAAAGACCAGTTTTATGAACTTCTCTTACTGTTTCTTAATGTGTTAGAAATAAGATTGTGAGATACTGACTTAATGGTTAATTAGAAATGGTCTGAAATCTGGAAGAATACAGAGACCATTTGGTTTGGAATGTGAGCAGATAAGGTACCAGGCATAAGTCGTAAATTAAAAAAGACAGAGTAACAGCATGGAAAAACACGTCAGAAGGTGTCCGATGTCCACTCTGTGGGTGTTTGTGGATCAGAAGTCGTAGAGACAGAGAGAGAAATAGGTAGAAAGTGATCAGGCGTGTTACTTAATCTGCAAATGTAAAGACATTGTATTAACACATTCTGAAGACATTCGTTCGTCCCTCCTGGTGAACTGTCACAGGTAACTTCATGACCTGTGTGAGGAGGTTCTGTTCAAAGGGGAAAGAGAGTTCAGAAATGGGAGTTTAGTTGTAAATTAATTAAAACTGTCCTCGTTTGAAGTCTTTATGGTCCAGAGAGGCACTGTCCTCTCTGCCAGGAGATAAGATGTGCCTGAAAGGCGCCTCCTTCATGTAAATCTTCTTCATCCAGATGAAAAGGGTTAACAAGAACAACAAAGCCTCAAGCTAATGCAGAGGCGATGGACATAAGTTCCTACACCGTGGTTCTGACGGCTACTTGCAGCAGCAGCGTTGATGAAGGACCTCATAAATTCAACTGTAGTTGCAACTATGAACCATGGGAAAACTCGCGAAATTCCCGGACCACTGTTAAAAAAAAGAGTCTATCTGTGGGGCTAAAGCCCCGGATGTTTTGTATTCCTAGCGACGCCCCTGCAGCTGCGACTGTATTTCTTTTCTTTTTTTTGTAGTCCTGACAACAACTGCTGCCGAGGGGGGGGGGCAGCCCTCCTCAGTGAGTTTCGCTGCACAGAACTTCACGGAGCTCTTCTTCTTTTCTTAACCTTAAGGCCCCATCAGGGACATTTTTGTCTGTTTGGGCAACATTTTCATCTTCTTTTGGCCACCATTTTGTCTGTGTTGGTGACAGTGACACAACTTAAAAATATTTTTCATTTTTACAGTTTACCAGCAAATAGTGCTATTCTTCAAATCTAAACCCTTACATCACAGAATGCATGATTGTTTTTTGTTAAAACAATTAGAGTTTTTTGTGTGTTTTCTTTTCATTAAAAAAACAGTGACATCAAGGAATCAAATTGGCATTTCAAGGGTTAAAATCCTCAGAATTATGGAATATTTGGTAGTTTTGGAGAGAAAAGTGGTTTAAGAGATTTAAGCTAAAAAAAAAGCTGAAAATTTTTTTAATCGGTTAGATTCTTAGAGCAGTTTTTCGTAAGTGTACATTTTTGTCCGAAGCGGTACAAGTGTATGCAAAAATGAGATGGTCCCTGAAGGTTAATTTGCTTTACGAGCCCAGTTTTGTAGGATATTTGCATTTATGTCATCTTCATCACCCCCCTAAAGCTCTCCAGGTACTTAAATAGTAAAGAACATGTGTTTATTTCAGGACTCCTTAACCTGGCTTTGTGGGCATTGAGAGGCGAAATACTTGGACTGTGAATGTAAACAAAGGTAAGGAAAATGTAGAAATTAGTTCGGCTTTGATAAAAGTAGATTATTTTATTTTTCCCTCTTTATAACAGAAAAAGAAGTCAAATTACTAGTATCTACGACAGACTATGAATTAATGTGGACCCAACTGCAGTGCATCTTTGCCTCCGTCTCTCTCTCTGTCCCCTTCCCTCTCCCCTCCCCCTCTTTTAATACAAGTCTTGTGGGCAACTTGTAATTGGAGTTGTCTTTTAAGCCATTATATTTTTTTAGATCCAGTGATATAAATTTAAGAAACTTTTTTTGCAATCATATCAAGTGTTTAACCCCCTATTTTCATAAATATAATCAACAAGTAAACATGGTAAGTAGGTTACATACAGTAAATAAAAGTAATTTAAGTCGACATATTGCTCCCTCACATGATCGGATCGTGATTGGTGGCACTAATCGGCAGAGGTGTATTAAGTACTTGAAAAAAAAAAAGTACAAGTACCATAACTGAGAATGACTTTGGTAAAAGTTAAAGTCACCCATAAGAAAATCACATGAGTAAAAGTCTTAAAGTAGCTCACGTTTGTGGAAAAATATGCTGAAGTATGAAAAGTACAAGTAAAGTAAAAAAGAAGTAAAACAACCAAAAATGGTTCTCCCCTTGTTCTCTTTATTTCACTTTTGGGTGAATGAAATAGTATGATAAGTGCAATGAGTGAGTGAATCAAGAGTCTCGTGTCTGCCTGAGAACAAAACAATAAATAAAGCGTTTGTCTGCCTAAGAACACAAAAAAGTGCCTCCTATCTGCCTCTGAGAACACAACTAAATAAGGTGCCTTGTGTCTGGTTAAGAATACAACTTAAGAAATACTGTAGTGAGTCGACCCTGCAGTAATGTCACTGTTATAGTGTTTAAGTTCTGTGATTTCTGACAGTCTGTGAAGGTGTATGGTATGGGTAGGTATTAGGGCTGCACGACTATGGCCAAAATGATAATCACGATTATTTTTATCAATATTGAAATCACGATTATTAATCACGATTATTCATTGTTAGGTAAAACATATTTTTTTATTGCACTTACAAACTAAACAAACCAGTGAACAGGGCTTCAAATTGAAACTTAAAATAATAATAAATCATAAATAATAAAATAAAATGTACCCAAGACAAAAGGCAAAACATTTTTATGCCATTGCAGAGTGCAATCGATCCCTTACGAGGCACTAGCTCCTCACCTCCAGATGCTGCCGTACTGTCACTGTCTGCTTCCGACATTGCGTCTCACTCTCACTCCAACAGGTTCAGACAGGACGCCGAAGCGCTGCGCTCGGAAATTCTCGCGTGAGCCACAGCCCTTCTGTTCACACCAGACACAAATTTCTCCGTGCCGGTCGGCAGCTGCTCCTCAGCTGTTCTGTAGTCACACTTGGAGCTGTTTTTTCACCATAGGAAAGTAAATAACTGCATAAAATTACAACGCCATGTTTTCCTGACAACTGTAAATGTATGTCCACTTCATAGTAATGAGTAGTTTTCTGTCAGTCGGGGTGTTTAATTATCGAAAATAGTTTTATTTTGAAATTTGTTTTATTTTGAAAATCGACCGGATTCTCTCGTTGTTGCTTTGTTTGACTTCCTGTCCGGCTTGACACATTTGGCCGCGGCATGCGAAAAATAATAGACCAGACGCCGAAACGATCGCTGCACGGTGCGCGCCTGCAACAGCCACAGAAGAAGGGATGTTTGTGTTTTGAGTCCATACAGTGATGTGTAACCCGACTAATAAGATGGCACGCAACTTTTATTTTGACGCTGTTACACTTCACACTATCAGGGCAGACTACAACTACCAGGGGAAGAGTGATGTGCCATGACTTTAGAAAAAAAAAACACAAATACACACAAGCGACGGTAATATTTTTAATCTTGTCTCAATGCATTAGGATTCCAGAGAAAAGTGATGGAGATGCTGGTGGAAATGAGAGAGGACATACGCTCATTGAAGAGTGGATCAAATGCTGAAAGAGGGGAAAGCACAACAATATCAAAGGTATCAACTGTTGAGGCACTAGACCTCCTGGATAATGGACTGGACTCCCTGGAGGAAAAGCAGAAACTGGTAATGGAAGTTTTCTCTAATATGCAGTATTTCATAGTGTGACTTGTCACAGTAATCACACAGGAATCACGGTTTTCATTAGCTGAAAGTTTCTTTGGGCTGGTGGTATGTGTAGTTGTCCGGTAGAATAAAACAGCAACATTAACTGCCCAAATCTCTGAATGGAAATTTTGTCAAATAATACATGGCATGGGCAAAAGCAGAATACCTTTCAGTCAGCGTTGGCCTGAACCACATCCACAGCTTCAACTTCTGCAGATGTGGTTGTTTGCAGACGTTAAGGGCTGGAGCGCACCGAAACAATGCTTCATCCTAGGGCTGGGCGGTATGACCTAAAATTCATTCCACGTAGGGGTGGGCGATATGGCAAAAATATCATATCACGATTTTTAAAAAATAAAATCACGATTTCGATTTTAGCACGATCTTAAATCAAAAAAGGAAAAACAGACAATTTAGGCCAAAGAACCTTTCTGAACAGATTTTAATTTAAATAGTTGCAGTTTTGCCAACATGTGCAAACAACGTAAACATACTAAAAGGTAAACAACAACACTCTGATAAAGTGCACTCTTGCAACATAAAAGGTAGCTTTCAATAAACATGAAAGTAAAATATCAATGAAGACATTACTGTTTGTTTTATTCAACACAGTCATTTTAACAGGATTTAAGTATCCAAACACTAAACAGCTTATTGAAAAGGGTCAAATAAGTCCGTCAGTGGTCGGACTATCCGACGGGGGGGTGGGGGGGTCGCGGGAATTTGAACACTGTACAATTAGCGCATTTAGCGTTTACCATTTATTAGCGGCCAAGCGCGACCTATCCATGCGCCTGTGTGTGTGTGTGTGTGTGTGTGTGTGTGTGTGCGTGCGTGCATGCGCGCGCACCCGAGATAGGCGGCAGGTGGAGGGGCTAACTGGCAGAGATGAGAGATGGTGAAACACTGTTTGTTTTTTTTGTTTTTTTTTTTAAAGCAACCAACTCCTCCGTTTGGCTTTCAGCCATGGCTCTCTCCATGCTGCTACCACTACACACATAAACAAGGAGGCAGGTAAGAAAGTGCGTCACTGCCCGTAATTCGCTATGATTGGTCGGTCAGGTTGACGACGTAATACGTTTGGTGCGTCGGTGCATCAGCATAGAACTGCAACTTATAGAATGTGCCCTAGACGATCCCTACGATCTCTGCACTGTGGCAGATCGTCTACACATTCTAATCCTTCACGATTTAATATCGTCATATCGCACACCCCTAATTTCACGGTATAAATCAAATCCCTTCACAGTAACGGTTTATATTGCAGTATAAATTTAAGTGGAAAAATTATAATGGACGTGTTTCTGAATGGGTTTTGTAGTCCCTTAGCAAAGCTAAATTGATTTTTTTTTTTTTAAAAAGCAACAATGTAATTTTTAGAGCATTTATTGTGCAGGAAGCAGATCTCAAAACTCAAAATTAAAACCACTACTCAACATCCGACACACACACACACACACACACACACACACACACACACACACACACACGAAGAGTGTGTTTCATGGTGAGTGAGATGTGAGATCGTTTTGGAGTCTCCGGTTGCTATGGATACGGTACGTCTTCTCTCTACAAGGTTCATAAAGTCGCGGACTTTACTTTCACTTTCGTCAAAGTAACCAACTGTAGCTTTACAGCCGAACCAAGTCCAAATCTTGGACGTAGCACCGTTTTTTGTTTTTTTTAACAAGCTCTCCTGCTCCGCTGTCTCTGAGGCAGGTACAATGACGTCATCGACGATGGGACGGTAGAGCACAAATCTCTACCGTTGGCCAAATTTATATCATTTCTACCGTCTACCACATATACCGCACAGCCCTACTTAATCCCTTTTTCTTTTGTCCCTCGATATTTATTACCCTGCCGCCAAAGCTTAATGTTTACAGTTAATCCGTCAAGATGTCAAAGTGCTACATAGATAGGGCAGAGATCAGATAATCAGATGTTGCAGCAGAAACAAGTCTCCATGCTGGTGGCTGCTCACACACATATTGGCAACATAATGACATCATTCATAAAGTCAGATTAACATTTGATCATGTAGTCTGTTAAAGTTGACACAACCATTCATCATAGGTGCACTCCAGTAGCACCACATTGGCTTACATGAAATGCTACACAGCGTTTCTTCTAAAATGCATTTATGAAAAAGTAATGGACTGATTTAAAATAGTTAATACGCATTAGACATATCTAAATTGTCCCAGAGGTTCCAGCAGTGGCTGCAGTGTTATGGCGCTTTTCCACTACACAGTCACGGCACGGCTCGGTAAAGGTGCTTTTCCATTACAGCTGAGTTCTCTAGTTCCTCCTCAGCGGGGGCGGGGTCGTCGCGGTGCCGCATTGTCCCTCTCTCTCTTTTTTGCGATCCTCTCGTCAGCTCCAAACTCACTCGTCTGTTCCTCGATTACGGATCACAGCGTGGTTTTCCACACAGCAGTCATTTCAGTGGCGCTGTTGCCGCTATGTTTTTGAAATTTCCAGGTTTGATTCTCATGTCGGACGTCACACTCGCACTCTTCCAGGGACGACGCTCTGCCCAATCAAGGCAGTCGGCTGACGTCACGTTTTAGTATCGCTTCGGCTCGCTTGGAACCAAGGCTGAGGCGGTACTAAAATAGTACCTGGTACCAGGCTAGTGGAAAAGCAAAAAAAACTGGCCGTACCGTACCGCGCTAGTGGAAAAGCGCCATTAGAATACACACACAGAGAAGTTAGGTGGGTTTAGCCTATTAACGTAAATTAAACCAACTAGCGCTCATAAACCGGATCAAACCAGAAACCGGCACAACCCCACTCAACACTAAGTGCTATGTTTCTTCTTCACTAGGCACGCTCATGTGGCTCAACTGTGGCACAATAGCTTGACACATAACTGCGTCTGACCTGCCAAGACAAGTCAGTGCGCTTAAGTGCATCACTGCCACCAGCTGATGTTGAAACATCATTATCTTCGCTTCTATTTGTCATTATTGGAATTATGAATGAAATTGATTAAGCAATTTATAAGCCTCAATTATCGTGCATCACTCTAAAACTTCCTTTTTTTACTAAATTGTTTGTTTCTCTAATTTCAGATAAATGGGTTGTCCAAAATAGGAGTGATCCACCTGAAGGACAACGTTAAGCGGATCATGGAGAAGTAAGTTTGTAACTTTCTGTCAATAAGATGGTTTTATTAACTCATTGGCTGCCAGCCATTTTCAGAGCAGAGAGCCCCATACTGCCAGCCGTTTTAGAGCATTTTGACCGATCTTTCAAGACCCACAGAATATTGTGTTCTTTGACTATGTAAACACCGAAACTACCAAGAGAAAGAGTAGACTCTCTTCTTTCATTAGGAAAAAAAGTTTGTTTCTACCTTTTTCCGTTCTTTAGTAAACGGCAGTAGAACATAGGCTGGTTTCACCAAAAACACCTGTTTTTGTCCAAAACACTGAGAAAACGAGCTTTTTGTGGAAAGAAACATGTCAAGCAGCACAGTGACTTTGACGTCAATATTTTTTGCTTTAGTGACACCTCAAACATCTGAACAGTGTTTTCCTTCTATAAAACAACAAAAACAACACTGACAAAGGACTTCTGATGGCAAAATAATTATTTATTTACAAATATATAACTAAAAATGCATGCAGAGCAGCGCAGTCTCCGCCCACCACCCAGAGGCACATTGCTAATGAGCTACTGGTGCTCTGCAGAAGGAGAGCCCTGGGAAATGGCACAGGTTTTGTGATTTTGGCTAAAAACTTCATCACAATTTAAAGACCACAGAGAATGCTTTAAAATAACCAAAAAGGATCATTGGAGGGGGACTTTAAGGAAGCATTGATACAACAGGAATGGAGGTGAACTGACAATTGACGGCTCATTCACTCTGCTACGGCCGGTTTGTTTACCTGGAACTTGCTACTGCTATACTGCTAACATGGTTTGTTTCTGTGTATTTCCGAATTGGTAAACAAGCAGACCGGACAAAATATTGGTGAAATTAACGAGTTTCGCAGCAGATAATGCATTATTTAGAGGCTGCCTTTCGTTGCCCCGGTCACTTGCATTATATGGATATATGTGGCTCTGGACTCCAAATGATACCAAAGTTATCTGGGTGAGTAAACGATCATATTTTATGCCAGAAACAAGGTCCAGGTTGTAAAAAATGGCAGTTGGCCTTTAAGCATCAACACCAGTCCAAAATGTTGAAACGGTGGTCTTGCCAGGTAATGAATCCTGACAGTTTGGATGAACCCATGGACCCTCATTCTAGCGCCACCAGTAGAACCACTGTGACGTCCACATTAAACACAACATATTTGTTAGCAAAAATTAACCAGTTAAAAATACTGCGAGTTGATCTTTTGGGCTTTTTAGTCATTTCCTTTTTGTATCCACAGGCTGATGAGCAATGACCTCATGAGCCGATATAACATGAAAGGAGGGAGGGGCAAGCTTGCATTCACCAAGCTTCGTCTGTTTAGTGTGATTACAGGTAAAAAGCATATTTTCAGTGTTCTCTTGATATGCTCTCTCTCTCTCAGTCTCTCTCTCTCTCTTTCTCACACACAGGGTGAATTCCAATTCCCCCCTTAGCCCTAGCCTTTGGCCCTACCCCTTCGTTTTGCGCGTTCACGTGAAGTGGTAGGGGTGTCCCGATTCTGGTTCAGACAAGGATTAGGGGGAAGTGGTAGGGCTATCTGGCCCTTAAAATGGAGATTTTTCAGTGGCACACTTCAAACCGAGGGGTATGACGAGTTTCCCAGAATGCATCTCGCGGCAACCGGCAGCGGTAGCTGTAAAACGAAAAGCTGTTTTATTTCTCGCTGTAGCGCTGTTATTACGTCACTTTAAGTTTTAATATTTTTTCATGCGAGACAGTAACTGTCTAGATCCCTAATGTGCGGTTAGTTTACCCAAATGACGGCTGTCTAGAAGTTTGCTCCGACGTTTTTCAGAGAAGTGAAGCTCCACCTGTGGAGCAGATCAACGGCTCGTCACAGAGGCAGCAGCCCGTCTGGGGAGCTCGTTGGCCGGCCAACCTCCGTCGTCATCCCGGGAGAAAAGACGATCGCTAATTAACTTACCCGCAGGTTTTTAGAGGTTTACCGCCGGCTGGTTGTATTCTTTTTAGGAGACAAATGCTGGTCTCATTGATGAAATGTAACAATTGTGGCAGTCGCATTAGTTTGTTTGAATTAAAAGTGAAGCTTCATGTGTGTATTGGACAGAAGAGCGGCGCTGCCTGTGGTCTCTGTAGTCTACGTTTATAAATCACCACATTTACATCAATAAATGTTTTACAATGAACCGATCCATCTGCATTAAATTTTATTAAGTTAACATGGTTTTGAATACAGGATTTATGGCAAAAGCTTGTCACGTCTGCTTACGTGAAAGCCAATGGAGACTACTGATGACCTATGTGATTGTTGAAGGGGTGTCCCGATTTGTAGGGGTTGAAAGTCAACCCCTCCTTGTAGCTCTGTTTCAAGGGTTAAGGGCTAGGGGTAGGGATGAAAATAAGAATTGGAATTCACCCTTACTCTTACTGTAGCCTTACTTGTCCTGTACTCTGAAGTTTCAAATATTTCTTACAGAGAGTGTCCTGAAGACCCCAGGGAGGGAGGAGGAGACGGAGGCCAAGGTTTCCGAGGCTGTTGCTTTCTGCCTGAAATATGCCCCAGACAGGGTGGGCGGAGGTGGCAGGAAAAGCCAGATGCAGCAGTGACTGCCACCTCCTCTGTTCTGGGGCATAAGTGCACGGTCCTGTTATTGTTGTTGTTGTTGTTGTTTTTAAATGTTGTTAAATGTTCTTTAAAAGTTAAGTTTTAAATATTCATTGTTTTTTTATTGCTTTTTTCCCTGAATGTTAAATGTGTTAAAATATTGTTAAAATGTTAAAATTTTAAATATTGTTAAGTGTTTTATTAAAAAGCCTTTTTGTTAACCAGTCTTAGTTATTTACCCATACAGCTAAACAGTGTCTTAAATGAATACTTACCAACAAAAGTTTAAACATCAAACTCCAATGTTGGATAGACACTGAATTCTAGTTAAATGAAAAATGGGTTGAAATCAAAACCCAACGTTGGTTTGACATTAAACTATACTGTTAAATAGATGTTGAACTGTAGTTGAACATGAAAATCCGTTTGACATCAAAATCCAATATTGGTTTGACATCAAAATATAATGTATGTTGGAGTTTTGTCGAAAAAGGGATGACCTCAAATCCCAATGTCGTTTAGACTTAAAATTCACATGTTGGGTGGATGTTATATTTTAATTGAAAAGAGTTGACGTTTAAACCCAATGTTGATTTGATATCAAAATCCAACGTCGCATAGCTATGTTGTATTGTAGCTGAAAATGAAAATCGGGTTAACGTCTAAAACCAACGTTGATTTGATATCCAAGTCCAACGTTGGATAGATGTTATATTTTAGTTGAAAATGAAAAATCGGGTTAACGTCTAAACCCGACGTTGATTTGATATAAAAATGTAACATCTGTCCAACGTTGGATTTTGATATCAGATCAACGTTGGTTTTAGACGTTAACCCGATTTTCATTTTCAACTAAATACTAACATCCATTCGACGTTACATTTGTCTTAGTTAGTCCCAGACTGTGGCATCCTGGAGTAAGCTTAAACGAGAACACCTGGGTCAAGCCTCATTAGCCTAAGTGGGAGCACAGTCTGTTAGCCTATTGGTGCTCATAAAAACCTGGAATGGAATTGAGGACAGCTTTGCTGGAGGGAATTTTGACACCAAACATGGCTGAAGCTAAAAGAACACGCTCAAAGAACTATACTGAGTATGAAAAAACTCTACTTAAACAAATTGTGGGAAATCATGCTGTTATTGAAAGTAAAGGCCATAGTGCTGCTATTGAACAAAGGAAGAGGAGTGCTTGGGCTGCCATTTGCAGCATGAAAATGTAACCACAAGAGCGGTACAGCAACTGCAGGTGAGACATGTCTATTATGATCTGTATATCACAGATGTCATATAGTTTTGTGACATTGTTTATATTGAATGATATCTGCCTCAACATTTTCAACTAAATACTAACATCCATTCAACGTAGGAGGGCAACGTCTCTATGACGTCTAATTGACGTCTGGTGCCAGCTGGGTGCTCTTAAAGACCGGCCAAACAGAGGTTTCCCTTTTCTCATAGTGTCTCAAATTCCATCTTGCTTTGATCGCCCACCTGGCGTGACTCAAAAGTAACCTACAGCTTTGCATTTTTAACCGTGCTCTTTTCCCATACACCAAACAAAAAGAAAATCTCCCAAGAATCCCCATCATCCCAAACCATCCCCAGCCTCTCCCTCAAACAATGTTTCAGTTTCTCAAAAAACACACCTTCAGCTCAGTACATTTCACATACATGTGTATTAAATCTTCAGCTTCCACCCCACATATGTCACACTCTATGTCACACTCTGCCGACCTCCCTGTCCAGCTGGTGCAGAATCACATTAGTAAAGATTTTATTGTGCCTCAGTTTGAAATTGTGATCTTCTGCCTCTATACTGTTCCCTCTAATTTTCCACCTCTCCCAGATTTTCTCATCCAACTTGGGAAAGACCCTGCACCAGTAGGGCAGGGAGGCCGGCTTCTGTGATGCTTTTTTTTAAGAAACATTTGTGTATTTGTTTACATGATATCACACACATATCTTTTAGTTCCCCTTTATAGATAAATTTCAGGTCAGGGAATCTTTCCCTCCCATCTACTTTGGTTTCTGACATAATTATTTTTTTTCCATTCTAACGGAATGCTTTGTTGGATGATTTGATAATACTCTGAAACTCCTTTATATTTTGCATTCCTGTCCACCTCCTTCACACTATCGTAAATCGCCTGCGCCGGCAGGAAGCCTGGCTTTATTTCGTACATAATGTCTTTTAATTGCACAAGCTTTGCTCTCAGCATGCTCTCTCTGTATAACAACTTATTCTCTCTTCTTTACTGTGCTCACAGAGTGAGCCGCATATTGCAAGTGCTCCAAAAATTCCGCTTGAGCGGACAGGACCTCCCTGTAAAAGTACGGGAGCCCTGCCGTCATCGGTTTTCTCAGCTTCATTAATAACACAAAATCACCAATCTCCATCACCTTTATTTAGAAAAAAACCCATTAAGCCCTTCCACCCATAATCTGTGTCGTAATATAAGTACTTCTTGATGTACCTGATCCTAAATGCTCTTTTTTTGCTTTCAATGTCAAGTAGTTTCAGGCCCCCTTCCTTATAACTCCCCACTAAAGTTTTCCGTGCCACCTTCCCCACCATAGTGCCCCATATAAATTTCATCATTATTTCATACAACCTGTTTAATACCCACAAGGGTAAGTCCATCACTGCTAGCACATAATTTAGTTTTGACAGCACTAGATTATTTAACACCACCACCTTCCCGTTGAGTTTAAGATTCCTCATCCCCCACCAATTTAGTGCTACCTCTATCTTTTTTAATATGCCCGTCCACGTTTCATCCCTTGCCACTGTGCTATTCACCCCTACATATATGCCTAATACTCTCACCTGTTTAGCCTGAATTTTCAGTGCTCCTTCCTCCTGAGGAGGGCTCTGTGAGGGCACTCAATCTTTCGGCCCTGTGAGAGTGGTGAGAGAATCAACTCACTGCAATCAGGTGTGTGTGGCACTGATTGGCTGTGATTAAGCCCAGGTGTGGGGAGTCTTCATATACCCTGAGTCTCCAGTGCCCTGTGCTGACTCATTATCTCACCTTCAGAGGTAGTGAGAGGTTCTCCCTGTGCCTTCGCTAGTTGTTGGTGTATCTGCAAACACCAACTCAGAACTTTGTGTGTATTTGAGGTCAATTGCCTATTTACCAGTGAATACTTTGGGGTGCTGGAGAGTTTGTGTGACTCCAGCCTTTTGGGTTACCAAAGGTCTCCCGGGCTGCCTTTGCCTTTCGTTTTGAGTTTTCTGGGTCTCCTGGACAATTTTGGTTTTGAGTCAGCTGCTTGGCAGCGGTGGTTTAGTTAATCATTTTAGTGCTTTATTTCATTAAGGAAGCCCGTAGTGGCTCTATACAGTTTCTTTTTTTCCCCTCCCCTTTCCAATCTATCGCTACTGCGATTTTGTGGTTATCCCTCTGGGATAACTTTGAGACACCCCTGGGTCTGCATCTGCCCCCCCCCCCCCCCCCTTTCCTGACAGGTTCTCCATATTAACAAATAATACTTCTGATTTTGATAAATTAATACGTGCACCTGATGCTGTCCCATGCAAATTAATCCTGTCTATCGCTCTATTAACACTGTCCATATTTTTTACCAGCAAAGTTGTGTCATCCGCGAACTGCTGGATGAGACACCTGCCTCCCCCCGGTAAATCAATCCCTGCTATATGTTTATCCATCTTCAACATCACGCTCAACGACTCCACCACAATTGAATATAAAATTGCCGACATCGGGCAACCCTGTCTCACCGATCTCTCCAACTTAAATTCCTCCGTGATTATCCCATTCACCTTTACCTTACCTGTTGCTGTGCTATACAATAATTTTAGCCATTTCACCATCCTGTCACCAAAGCCTAACTTTTCTAACACATTAAACATAAATGTATGCTCCACCCTGTCAAACACTTTATTGAAATCAAGAGAGACCAAAATCCCTTTCTGCTTTGTCAATTTCAAGTATTCCACCGTATCCCTAATTGTGCCTATGTCCGCTGCTTCTCTCCCTGGTACGCTATATGCCTGCGTTGGTGCTATTATCGTATGCGCCACTTGCTTAATCCTGTTTGCGGACACTTTCGTCAAAATCTTATAGTCGGTGTTTAACAGTGTGATTGGCCTATAATTGGCCAAATTAGATCTATCCCCCTTTTTTGAAAACCATAGTGATCACTCCCAAAGTCATAGATTTGGACACGTTCTCACTACGCACCATTTCCTTATACACACATGACAAGATCGGCTTCAGCACACTTGCAAAAGCCTTAAAAATTTGCCGTCAATCCATCACTACCCGGACTTTTATTGGAAAGTAGTTGCTTAATTGCAATCTCTATTTCTTCTTCAGTTAAATCCTGATCACAAAAAAATTTATCGCTTTCCGACAATTTCGCCGTCATATTTGACAGAATGTCCTCCATGACATCCCTCTCCACACCTTCTGATGAAAACAAACAAATTTTGATAAAAATTATAAACCCTCTCCACTATTTCCACAAGATTTGTCGTTTCATCTCCTTGCTCACCCCCTCAACTTACTGATGTAACACTGTTCCTGTTTATTTTTTTTCTAGGTTTAAAAAAAAAAGGCTGTGCTCCTTTCTCCCTCCACTGCATACTGTGCTCTACTGCGCACAATTGCTCCTTCACACTTTCTTTTATCATTTTAAGCTCTGCATGTAAAACCCCCAACTCGTCGTCGTCAATCCGATCTTGTTTATCAATTCTTTCAATTTCAGATTTTATTTGCTTGTTCTCTTTGCTGTTTTTTGAAACTCAGCCTTTTGGCAAATTGGATGCTTTTCTTTTTAATTCTCATTTTCAAGTCCTTCCATCCTCCCACCACATCATTCTTCAACACATAACTCGAACTCACAGTATATAAATTAAATTCAATATACATTTCCTATAATCTTCATTCTCCAGCAATTTCGCATTTAAATGCCACAAACCACCTCCTTTTCTTCTCAGATTCCCCCAGGTTTACAAACAAAAAGGCATGGTCACTTAGAAAATTAAATTTATAGCATGCGTCATGAAAGCTGTGCATTTGTCCTTGCTTAATCAAACATAAATCAATCCTGCTTCTTCGCAAGGATCCTTTCACAGCTTGCTGTCTGGAATATGTCCTCGCAGGTGGGTTCTCATTTCTCCACACATCGCACCAGTCCTGCTGCAACATAAAGGCCCGGTGTCGCAGACAAGGCTTCTATCAAGCCAGGAGTAGGCCTAAGTCAGACTAGTAAAGCTAGGTCATTTAAGTGGCTTGCATGAGCGTGGCTTACATTTGTCTTAGTTAGTCCCAGACCGTGGCATCCTGGAGTAAGCTTAAACGAGAACACCTGGGTCAAGCCTCATTAGCCTAAGTGGGAGCACAGTCTGTTAGCCTATTGGTGCTGATAAAAACCTGGAATGGAATTGAGGACAGCTTTGCTGGAGGGAATTTTGACACCAAACATGGCTGAAGCTAAAAGAACACGCTCAAAGAACTATACTGAGTATGAAAAAACTCTAGTTAAACAAATTGTGGGAAATCATGCTGTTATTGAAAGTAAAGGCCATAGTGCTGCTATTGAACAAAGGAAGAGGAGTGCTTGGGCTGCCATTTGCAGTGAATTCAATGAAAATGTAACCACAAGAGCGGTACAGCAACTGCAGGTGAGACATGTCTATTATGATCTGTATATCACAGATGTCATATAGTTTTGTGACATTGTTTATATTGAATGATATCTGCCTTCATAGACTCTGTGGAAGAACATCAAATTAGATTTGAAAAAAAGGAATGCAGAGGCCAGAAGAGAGAGATTTACTACTGCTGGTGGACCCCCACCTAGTAAAGACAAGACCGATGAATTGGCTGACTTGTTGACTGGGATAATAGAGGACCAGCAACCTCTGGATGGTATACCAGATGATGACCATTTAGACAGTGGACATGAAGAACTGAGCACAAATGGTAAATATACCATAGAAAGTAAATTAGTTACCTCAATCTGTACATACAGATTATTCCACTGTCTGTCTATCTTTTATTTTAATTTCATTTTAAGGACCATGTGAGTTTTTGTATCCAACAGTGTTCTTTTCCCAGAGGAAATCATTCTAACCCTGGTGGAAGAGCCAGTGCACAGTGACTGTGCACCCTCCACATCTGGTATGGCATCCCAGAGAAAAGATGCTGCCACCACCTTCCAGCAGAGACCAAAAAGGATGTCCATGCATGAAAAGTTAGCCTTAGAATTTCATGAGCAGAAAATGAAATATCTGAAAGAAGAGCATGACCATAAAAATGAGAATTCTACAGGTCGAATTGGATATGAAATTAGAAGAGAGCTGTTCAAAGAAAGATGCATGAGAGAATGTAATGAAATACGTTGTGAAAATAAAAATTTTCTCACTTGACAAGAGTATTGTAGTCACCACAACCTACATTTTAGAACAGCCTTGGTTAAGTTTCTCATTTAATTTTTCAGCACACTATTTATATATGTTGTACACAACAAACACTATTCAGGCAAAAACAAGCCATAATCAATACATTCCATGGTTAAATGTATCTCTTTTTCTAACTGGAGTGCTGCAATGTGAAAGCAGCTCTGAGCGCAAGTCCTCCTTGGTTATTTCCTGCCACGGGCATGGGCACATCTGGATCATTCTGGTATCCATTGGTTTAATATTAAGTTCCCATATTCATAGAATTGCACTTTATAGTTGGCTTGCTCAGCAGCATCAGGGAACTTAATGTACAGATTTCTCAGTTCACAAATGGCACTGCAGACATTGTGAACTATTCTACACACTGTTGCTTCACTGACACCACACAAATCACCAGTCTCACGATGAAAGGTTCCAGATGCCAAGAATCTCAAAGTGATCAGAACTTGGAGAGAACTGGGTACAGGCCTTCCTCTTTGAGACATGGAGGAAAGTCTAGGCTCAAGCAAAGTAATGATCTCCAGTACATCTTCTTTGTACATATGGAAGCGGTCTCGGAAAGTTATTTAATCAAACCGATTCAATGGATTACTCCTATCCACAAGTATTTGTCTGGCTGGCCTCTGTAGCGAATATTGGTCTTCATTTAGATATTCCAAATACTCCATGCTCCCAAACCATCTGTGCTCCCTTTCACAAACAGTACTAAGCTGAAGTTAAACCTGCCTCTTTGCAGGATTAATATAAACTTCAATTTAGTCCTAGAGTAGCTCTAATCTACCCTCTTGTAATTGGCTTTGTTTAATCCAGAATAGACTAAATCTGACTATTAAGATAAGTCTGTGCAAGTGACTTAAAGTTAAGACAGCTCAAACAGCATTTTAGTCTGGGACTAGGCTTAAGCCTTGTCTGCGAAACCGGGCAAAAGTCTCTTAATACTGTCCTCGAGGCATCCGCCCTGAACACCCCATTGTAATTTTTGTCCAGCACACACAGCTTCACATTAAAATCCCCCATTACAATGTCACTAGAGTGTCCATGAAGTCTTTGAAAAACAAAACGCGCTCGCTCTCCACATTTGGAGCATATATATTCAGCAACTGATAAAGTTTGTGTTTGAGGGGAAGATTTATGTTCACCCACCTCCCTTCCCCATCACCGCTCACCCAAGCGGCGTTTGTCACTGTTTGGTCTTTTAACCAGTATACTCACTACTCTCGCTCTGCCTGGTCCAAAGCTTGAAAAAACCTGTCCGAGCCACTGTCTTCATTTGCTTTTCAATTTCAGTGAGTTTCCTGTAAACATATGATATTTGCCTTGCATAATGTAATTAGTTTCTCAAATTTGGCTATATTCCTGAGGCCGCTAGCATTAAAGGAGGCGAGCACCATGGCCATTTTGCTTAACTTAAAAATAAGAGTTCACCCTCATTTTCCCAATCCTCCTCCCCTCCTGTCTCCTCCGCAGGGCAGCCCTTACCTCCGTTACCACATCCTCCCCCGTTACCAGAGTTTTTTGCCCGGCTGGCAGTAAAGCATCACTGCTGCCACCGCTCCGGAGAAAGCTGCGACTGCGCGCTCTCCTGTCTCTCCTGTCGTCTGGCGCTGTGTCCTCTGCTGCCGCCGCCTCTTCTCCACTCTCTCCCCTGCCTAAGCGTCGCTGTAGGGGTCACCTCCATACTTGCTGGCCGCTGTCCTCCTCCTCCTCCTCCTCCTCCTCCTCCTCCATCATCATCTCGCCCTCCTTTACAGCTCCTGCCATTTTGTCCACGCATTCGCGGGCGTAATGTCCTTGCCTCTTACATCTGAAGCAACAAAACTCTGGGCAGTCTCTCTCAATGTGTCCAGGCTGTAGACACACTCTGCACACTCTCACTTGCTGATCATGCAAGACTCTAAAGTATTCGGACCCCTCCACAGTTTCAAACTTGGTGCTATATGGTAATGATGATATGTCATCCGGGAAGCGAACTTTTAAAAACCTCGTCCCGTCATACATCTCCATCCCAGCCCATTTGCGTCGGCGTATTGCTGAGGCCGGCTCCACTCCCCACTGGCATAACTTGTCCTTGATCTGTTCATCCGTTACATATAACGGCAGGTTGAGGAAAGACACCACTCTGGTGCCCCTCACCAACTCTGTCGCCAGCACTTTTGAACCTTTTGATCTTTAGGCCGTCCAACAGCCGCTCCCACCCCTTGTCCGTTTTGGCTCTACAGCCCAGCACTTTCCCGCAGGCGAAGTCCACTGCTTTTAAAAGGTCCATCATTGTTATAATTTCTTCCCCCTCGATCACTACATTCAGCACCAGGTCCTTTCTGACCACCTCCTCGTTCCGAATTTCTTTCACTTTCACCTCTGTCCCGTCCTCCGCGCCGCCTCACCATGGCGCTCTCCACTGCACAGCGTCACCGCTGCTCCATCCACCTGCTGCTCTCCTCTCTCCACTCCTCTGACCACACCGGTCTCCTCCACACCTTCCTTCCTCTCGCCACCTGCTACAGCCAGCCGCAGGCCTCTCCTCAGTGCCTCTGTCCGCTCCGCCATTTTGTTTCTCGTTGTCCAGTCCATCGCCAGTTTCGTTTCTGTGTGATCCGTTTTATTTTCTCCTTTCCAGGATACTGTCCCCCCTGCCAGCATCAGCTGCTGGGGCAACAGTTTCCTCTCACCTCTTTTTCAAACTTTTCTCTTCTTTTTTCCTTTTTTCCTTTTTTTTTTTACCTTTCCTTCAGCACACACTCTCTCCTCGCTTCACTCTCCACCACGCTGCAGCCACCGGAAGTCAGTGGGCGTGTTCAGAGTGGTATGGCTGTTAAACTCATCTAATCCTCCCCCCAACACTCCTTTCTTCCTGCTTAACCTGCTCACCCTCCCTCTACGTTGCATACCCATTCTCTCCTCACCAGTCGTCGTCTCAATCGTCCCAACAGTTAATTGTTCGTCTATCAACGTCATACTACCGCTATCACTACCCCGAAGGGAGCTACGGCTTCGTTCTCTCCTATCCCTCATTATCTTCCCCTCCACCCCATCCTTTTGCTCCTCAACATCCTCAACTGTTCTTATTTTCAGACATCTCCGCCTTCCTCCCCACACTCCTCGCTCTCCTCTCATTTTTCCCGCCTCCACTATTCACCTCCACCATTGGTGTTTGCTGTGCATCTAGCAACAACACATCACTACCTCCACTACTGCTAAACATGCAGCGACTACTTTCCCCTCGTCCTTCTTCTTCCTCCTCCCCCCAATTACACTCGATTCATCATCTTCACCACTCTCTTTTCCCTCATGCTCCACCACTCTCTCCTCTTCATCCTCCTCTTCTTCCCCCCCTCCTCCCCCACCTTCTCCTCCCCCTTACTCATACACTCTCTTACATAATGTCCCTGCTTTTTACACTTAAAACAAAGAAGCTCAGGATATGCCCCGGCTGCAGACACACACGCACCTGTTGATCGTGCAACACTCGGAAATATTCAAGCCCCTCTAAAGTCTCAAACCTCGTACTGTATGGCAAAGACGAGACATTGTCCGGGAACCTGACTTTTAGGAAGCGCGTCCCATCATAAATCTCAGTCCGTCCACTTCCGTCGACGAATCTCTGAAGCCGGTTCCACTCCCCACTGGTACAACCTCTCTTTGATCTGCCCGTCTGTGATGTACAGCGGCAGATTTAAAAACGAGACCACTCTTGTGTCTCGCAAGAGCTCCGTGGCCATTACTTTAGAGTTCTTGATTTTGAAGCCATCAAGCAGTCTCTTTGCCTCTGGGATTATTCATTGTGAGCTCCCATCTCCTCCCGACTTTCGCTCTGCATCCCACCACTCTCCCACATGTCAACTCAACTGCTTTCAACAGCTCCATCATCGTGATTTTTATCTTCGCCTTTGATCTCCACGTTTACAACTAGTTCTCTTTTTCCCAAATCGCCGTAGCTGGGCGCTTTCACTTTCACCGCCTCGACAAACTCTTTCTCCTCCGCCATTGCCGACCGCCTCGCCTCATCATCATGGCGTCCTCCTCGCTGTAGCCTCTCCACCGCTCGCTCCTTCTCCTCTCCTCTCTCCACCGAACTCCCACCGTCCTCCACCTCCTTTCCTCCTCTCATGCCGACCTCTGCCACAGCTCCACTCGGCCTTCTCTCCACCACCTCCACACGCGTGCTCCTCTGCTGCCTCTCTCCTCGTTCCGCCATTGTTTTACTCGTCAACTTTTCCGTTCCTTGTTCTGTCGCCGTTTTGTCCGTCCTCCTCTTTTTCTTTTCTTCCAAACTTTCCCCCTGGCAGCAGCCGCTGCCGGGGTTCTCCAGATTCTTTTCCAACGTTAATTTTCTTTTTCTCCTTACTTTTGTCTCTGCCGTCTCTTCCGTCTTCCTCTTGACCATGCAACGCAGAATCGCACACCTGCACTGAAGTGGGCGTGTTCAGAGTGGTATGGCCGTAAGCCACACGTGCACCCCGAAAAAGGCCTTTTTAAAGATGCCCTCAGATGGCGTTTCATTGTTTTGTCTTGGAGTGCAGGTAGAAATAAAGCAGAAATAAAGCAAATCCTGTTACCAGGATAAAAAAATGAGCCTTCATAGCAAGCTCTGCCGTCACCTGTTTTCACATTTCCAAGGCTTTGGCTGTATGGAAAACAGCTGTCAGTGGATTGGTAAGCACTGACACATCATTGTCTCAGCAGTGTTTTCATTGATGCATTCAATTGGATCAAATAATTACATGTTTAGAGGAGGAAAATGTACCATATTTCCCTCTGAAATGGAATGAAGTAGTAGCATAAAACAGCATGAAGTGGAGACAGGAAGCGAAGGACTAGCCATTTACATTGCTCCACCTTAACAGACAGCCTGCATGATCGGAAAAGCAGAGACAGGCTGCTGGTTTTTTTCAACCCTCTGTCTCCACTGAAGAAGCTGCAGCGCCGCCTGGTGTCTGTAGAGAGAAGTCAAAAAGCTTACAGCACCTGGTATTCCCAGGCGGTCTCCCATCCAAGTACTAACCAGGCCCGACCCTGCTTAGCTTCCGAGATCGGACGAGATCGGGCGTGTTTTTTTTTTTTTTGTCTTTTTAATATGAAAATATATTTTTTTCAAAAAATACATTTTAGATCACAGATATCACAAACACAGAATTGAAAATATACACTTTTTCAATACATACGTTTTAGGTTACATTCATCTAGCACTCAATCTGTGATCCAAAGGCAAAACAACCATACATTATTCATTTTACTTTTACCAAAACCAAAAAAAACAAAACAACAACAAAAGACAAGATACTCTTTACTCCTAACAAACAAAAACATTACTCCTCGTCAAATATATCAATTTAAACCATTCCATTTGTACAAAACACACATTTTCTTGTCTTTTAAACTCATCCACCACTCAAAGAAAACACATTCCTCCGCAATCAAGGGAAGGAAAAAAAAAAAGAAAAAACCCCCCCCACTTCATTCTATTAACGCAACTCTCTTAACTTAACAACTTAACACACTTATCTACAGATTTTCCTTTGTTTAAATAGCACATTTTAAATTGCCATCTCCTTTTACATACTTATCTCGTCTTCTTACTTTATACTCCTCACAACCGAAGCATCTTGTTTTTCACTTAGATTTTCATTTTTACTCCAAAAGAAGCACACTTATTTAATTCGTTTTATCCCTCGCCACCTCATTATATCCTATGTAAAACAAAACACAGGTATTTTATTTCTTCAGCTCCCTTGTTTCCAAGATCCACACTGAGTCCTTCAATTACCTCATTTAATTCTTACACAATACCAAAGACTCGTGATGACAAAAATCATCATAATCATATATTCTATTTCTTAAATTAAACACCCCTGGTATCGATAGGCACAGCTCCCTTCCAAAGAAGATCAACACTGCCCTTTCTTCACTACCATTCCTCCCCCCAATTCCATCTAATTTCCCCATTTTTCTCATACTTGAATAAACTATTATCCTTCATCAACAAACTCTTTACCTCCACCCCTCCTTTTTATAAACTTATAATTCATTTGGGTTTTAACTAAACTCTTGAAAATTTTCCATACAGGAATCTTCTTTTTCTCATAATGAGCCAGATTCCTCCTTGCCTTGATTGCCCATCTAGCATGGCTCATCAGGAACCTACATAATTCCTTATTTTTAATTTTGGTTCCTCCCCAAATACTAAACAAACAAAAAAGCTCCCATGAGTCAGTCTCACACCATTTCATCCCCAATTTTCCAATCAAAACTTTTTCTTAATAAACAAGAAAACTCTTTCAATTCTCTACATTTAACAAACATATGAATTAGATCTTCATCATCCTCCTCACACACATCACATCTTCTTTCAACGTGCCTATCTAACTGATGTAGTATTACATTTGTGAAAATTTTATTATGTCGCAACCTAAAATCAATATCCTCGGCTTCTGATCTAACTTGGGAAACACTTTACACCAATACATCAGCGAAGTTGGTTTTTGCCTCTCTTTTGTAAGTAGATGACTATAAATTTGTTTACACACTATCTCATCGAACTCTTTCATGCTCTCACCCTCTTTAAATTTTAGACTAGGAAACCAACCCCCTCGATCCCTTATATTACCAGTCATTATTTGACTTCTCCACGTATCTGGCAGACTCTGCTGCACCCCCCAATAGTACTCTGCCACCGCAGGTTTCCTAATAGTTTCATTTACTTCTTTAATACTATCGAAAACAAAATCTACTGGCAAAAAACCAGGCAACACTTCATACATTATATTCTTAATCTGTAACAACTTAGCTTTGATCATATTCTCATTATACAACATTTTCTCATCTTTTTTCACATATTTGTTTTAAAAAATAGGCAGCTCCTTAATTATATTAACAGTCTGTCACATATTCTACATAATCCAAAAATTCTGTTTGAGCCGCAAAAATCTCTCTGTAAAACAGAGGTAGACCCACTGTCATGGATTTCTTCACTTTCATTAGTAAAACATCACCTATTTTCATTACTTTATTAAAAAAAAACCCCATTAAACTCTTCCACCCATACTCAGTCTCACCATACAAGTATTTTCTAACTTGCTTTATCCTAAAAGCTTTCATTTTACTTCCAATATCCGTCAGTTGTAATCCACCCTCATTATGTTTACTAATTAAAGTTTTCCTTGCAATTTTCCCTATCTTAGACCCCCAAATAAACTGTTATCATTTCGTTGACTCTCCTCACTACCCACATTGGCAAATCTAACACGTCAAGAAAATAATTCATTTTAGATAAGATTAACATATTCAATAATACCACCTTTCCATTTAACTTAAGTGTTCTCATCTTCCACCAATTTAATGCCCTTTCCATTTTTTTAAGGACAGCAATCGATGTTTCATCCCTCGCTGCTATGCTATCTAACCCAACATTAATACCCAAGATCTTCACGTGTTTTTCCTGGATCCTTAATGGTATTTCATTATGAGGCGGACTTTCTAAATTAATAAATAATATTTCTGATTTAGTTAGATTTATTCTGGAGCCTGATGCTCTCCCAAAATTATCTATTAATTCCAACGCTCTGTTAACGCTACTCATATCTCTTAACAGCAATGTTGTATCGTCCGCAAACTGCTGTATCAAACAAATTTCCCCCCCAGGCAACTCAATCCCTTTAACATTTTCGTCGGTCTTCAACAATATACTCAGCACTTCCACCACAATCGAATACAACATTGCCGACATCGGACAACCTTGTCTCACTGATCTACCCAACCTGAAAGTATCCGTCAATACACCGTTGATCTTAACTTTCCCCACCGCTTTACCATATACCAACTTAAGCCAATTTCTCAACCTTTTCCCAAACCCCATCTTTATCAATGTTCGAAACATAAATTTGTGCTCAATTCTGTCGAAAGCTTTTTCAAAATCTAAAGAAATTAATATTCCTCTTTGTTTTGTTGTTCTCAAATAATCTACTATCTTTTACTGTCCTAATTATATCTGATGCTTCTCTACCTGGTATACTATAGGCTTGAGATGGCGCAATTATTGATCCGATAACTAGTTGGATTCTATTTGCCAGAATTTTCATAAAAATTTTATAATCTGTATTCAACAGAGATATTGGTCTGTAATTTTTTAAATCATGTTTTTCACCCTTCTTGTAAATTAAAGTTATTATTGCTAATGCCATTGACTCAGACATCGTCATTCTCTTCATCTCTTTGTACACTTTTAACAGAATCGGCTTAAGTATTCCACCAAAAACCTTGTAAAAAAATCCAGTTAAACCATCACTTCCTGGGCTCCTATTTGGTCTTAACTGGTTAATTACTCTTTCTATTTCGTCATCTCTTATATCACTGTCGCATAACCGCTTATCACTCTCAGACAAACTAATATTGACTTTATCCATAATTTCATTTATCACATTTTCCTCTACATCTTCAGATGTATAGAGGTCTTTATAAAACTCATACACACTTTCTACTATCTCAACTAAACTTGCTTTTTTCACACCACATTTATTCATCACCTCTTCAACATTGCATTTATCCTGTTTTCTCTTTCAAGGTTAAAAAAATAAGACGTGCTTTTCTCTCCTTCTACTGCGTATTGCGCTCTACTTCGCACTATCACACCTTCACATTTTCTCCTCATTATTTCATTCACTTCAGCATACAGAACCCCAAGTCTGGTTTCATCAACCCCACCCTTTACATCAACTTTCTCAATTTCTGCTTTAAGTACTTTTTCTCTTTTATTTTCTTTAAAATGCATTTTCTTAGCAAACTGTATACTCTTTGTTTTTATTTCTTTTTTGAGCTCCTCCCACCTCTCCATAACAGATCTTGTCATTTCACCATGTAAACTAAATTTTTTTATTAACTTAGTAATGCTCTTAACATAATTTTCATTTTCCAATAATCTTGCATTCAAAATCCATAACCCTCCTCCCCTTCCCTTCTTACGTTCTCCCAACTTAACCAACAAAAAAGCATGATCACTCAGACCACAAAAATCGTAACGTGCTGCGTAACACTTATCAATCATCTGTTTTCTAATTAAACATAAATCAATTCTACTCCTCCTGAACACCCCTTTAACCATCTGCTGTCTAGAGTATACTTTATCTGTAGGATTTTCGTTTCTCCAACACTCAATCCATTCATCATTCAGCATTCTTTCTCTCATCAATGTTCTTGAGGCATCTGCCTTCCATTCACCTTTCTCATTACTATCTAATATACATAGCTTAACATTAAAGTCCCCCATTATTACATCGCTCTCTTTAGCGTTTTCAAACATCTTTTTAAAAAAAAGCACACGATCTTTTTCCACATTTGGTGCATAAATATTGATCAACTCATAATTTCTCATACCAAACTTAAATTTTATTTTTATCCACCTCCCTTCATTATCTTTTTTAACTAACAAGACATTTATATCTTGTCTTGTTTTTTTAATCAAAACACTCACACCTCTCGCCCTATTAGACCCAAAGCTTGAAAATATTCGGCCTTGCCATAATTTTTGCATTTTACTCTCAGTCTCAACATCCCAGTGCGTCTCTTGCACACAAACAATGTCCGCACTGCACAATATCATCAGTTTTTCAAACTTGTCAATACTTCTCAGTCCATTTGCATTGAACGAGACTAGTTGTAATGACATCTGAGTGATGAAAGCAGTTTAAATCAAAACACAAAAAAAAGTTTCCATTGTCTTTTCATCAACTCATTTTATTTTACCTCTTCCCCTATTCCTTCCTCTTTCTTCTTTTCGAGACACAGTCTTCGCCTCTCTTTCAGTTATCTCCGTCTCCTCGTTCCCCCTAAGAGTACTTCTGCTGCAACCTCTCTTTTCCTCCTCTCCTCTTCCTCTGCCACTTTCTCTCCTGACCATCGACTTGTCCCTCATGGCAGCTTCCTCTTTTCCTCCCGCTTCACATTCCTCTCTCGGCAGGACCGCTTTCTCCCCCTTTCTCGTCATTTCCTTGTCAGCTTCTCCTTCGCTAATCTCTTTATCCTCGTCCCTCTCCTCAGCGACTTTTTCCTCGCCAGCCGTCCTCTCCTCGTCTTCCTCGCCGACATCCTCACCGCATGCATCATCATCCTCATTACTCATGCATTCTCTTGCATAATGTCCCTGCTTCTTACATCTAAAGCAGCTGAATTCCGGACATTCTCTCAGGATATGCCCTGGTTGTAGACACACCCGACACACACGCACCTGTTGATCATGCAACACTCGGAAATATTCCAGCCCCTCTAATGTCTCAAATCTGGTACTGTACGGCAATGACGAGACATTGTCCGGGAACCTGACTTTAAGGAATCGTGTCCCATCATAAATCTCCGTCCCTGTCCACTTCCTTCGTCGAATTTCTGAAGCCGGCTCCACTCCCCACTGATACAACCTCTCTTTAATCTGCCCGTCTGTGATATACAGCGGCAGGTTTAAAAACGAAACCACTCTTGTGTCTCGCAGGAGCTCCATGGCCATTACTTTAGAGTTCTTAATTTTAAAGCCATCAAGTAGTCTTTCTTTGCCTCTGGGATTATTCATTGTAATCTCCCATCTCCTCCCGACTTTGGCTCTGCATCCCACCACTCTCCCACACGTCAGTTCCACTGCTCTCAACAGCTCCATCATCGTAACTTTATCATCGCCTTCAATCTCCACGTTTACAACTAATTCTCTTTTTTCCAAATCTCCGTCACTGGGCACTTTCTCTTTGACCGCCTCGACAAAACCTTTCTCCTCCGCCATTGCCGACCGTCTCGCCTCGTCCTCCTGACGTCCTCCTCGCCGCAGCATCTCCGCCGCTCGCTCATTCTCCTCCTTTCCTCTCTCCACCGAACTCTCACCGTCCTCCACCTCCTTTCCTCCTCTCCTGCCGACCTCCACCACCGCTCCACTCAGCCTTCTCTCCACCTCCTCCACACGCGTGCTCCTCAGCAGCCTCTCTCCTCGTTCCGCCATTTTACTCGTCAACTTTTTCGTTCCTTGTACTGTCACCGTTTTATCCGTCCTCCTCTTTTTCTTTTCTTCCAAACTTTCCCCCTGGCAGCAGCCGCTGCCGGGGTTCTCCAACTTCTTTTCCAACGTTAATTTTCTTTTTCTCCTTTCTTTTGTCTCCGCCGTCTCCTCCGTCCTCCTCTCCACCATGCAGCACTGCTTCACACACCTGCGCCGAAGTGGGCGTGTTCAGAGTGGTATGGCCGTAAGCCACCCGTGCAACCCGAAAAAGGCCTTTTAAAGATGCCCTCAGATGGCGTTTCATTGTTTTGCCTTGGAGTGCAGGTAGGGTACGTCCAGAAATAAAGCAAATCCTGTTACCAGGATGAAAAATGAGCCTTCATAGCAAGCTCTGCCGTCACCTGTTTTCACATTTCCCAGGCTTTGGCTGTATGGAAAACAGCTGTCAGTGGATTGGTAAGCACTGACACATCATTGTCTCAGCAGTGTTTTCATTGATGCATTCGATTGGATCAAATAATTACATGTTTAGAGGAGGAAAATGTACCATATTTCCCTCTGAAATGGAATGAAGCAGTAGCATAAAACAGCATGAAGTGGAGACAGGAAGCGAAGGACTAGCCATTTACATTGCTCCACCTTAACAGACAGCCTGCATGATCGGAAAAGCAGAGACAGGCTGCTGGTTTTTTTCAACCCTCTGTCTCCACTGAAGAAGCTGCAGCGCCGCCTGGTGTCTGTAGAGAGAAGTCAAAAAGCTTACAGCGCCTGGTATTCCCAGGCGGTCTCCCATCCAAGTACTAACCAGGCCCGACCCTGCTTAGCTTCCGAGATCGGACGAGATCGGGCGTGTTCAGAGTGGTATGGCCGTAAGCCACACGTGCACCCCGAAAAAGGCCTTTTAAAGATGCCCTCAGATGGCGTTTCATTGTTTTGCCTTGGAGTGCAGGTAGGGTACGTCCAGAAATAAAGCAAATCCTGTTACCAGGATGAAAAATGAGCCTTCATAGCAAGCTCTGCCGTCACCTGTTTTCACATTTCCCAGGCTTTGGCTGTATGGAAAACAGCTGTCAGTGGATTGGTAAGCACTGACACATCATTGTCTCAGCAGTGTTTTCATTGATGCATTCGATTGGATCAAATAATTACATGTTTAGAGGAGGAAAATGTACCATATTTCCCTCTGAAATGGAATGAAGCAGTAGCATAAAACAGCATGAAGTGGAGACAGGAAGCGAAGGACTAGCCATTTACATTGCTCCACCTTAACAGACAGCCTGCATGATCGGAAAAGCAGAGACAGGCTGCTGGTTTTTTTCAACCCTCTGTCTCCACTGAAGAAGCTGCAGCGCCGCCTGGTGTCTGTAGAGAGAAGTCAAAAAGCTTACAGCGCCTGGTATTCCCAGGCGGTCTCCCATCCAAGTACTAACCAGGCCCGACCCTGCTTAGCTTCCGAGATCGGACGAGATCGGGCGTGTTCAGAGTGGTATGGCCGTAAGCCACACGTGCACCCCGAAAAAGGCCTTTTAAAGATGCCCTCAGATGGCGTTTCATTGTTTTGCCTTGGAGTGCAGGTAGGGTACGTCCAGAAATAAAGCAAATCCTGTTACCAGGATGAAAAATGAGCCTTCATAGCAAGCTCTGCCGTCACCTGTTTTCACATTTCCCAGGCTTTGGCTGTATGGAAAACAGCTGTCAGTGGATTGGTAAGCACTGACACATCATTGTCTCAGCAGTGTTTTCATTGATGCATTCGATTGGATCAAATAATTACATGTTTAGAGGAGGAAAATGTACCATATTTCCCTCTGAAATGGAATGAAGCAGTAGCATAAAACAGCATGAAGTGGAGACAGGAAGCGAAGGACTAGCCATTTACATTGCTCCACCTTAACAGACAGCCTGCATGATCGGAAAAGCAGAGACAGGCTGCTGGTTTTTTTCAACCCTCTGTCTCCACTGAAGAAGCTGCAGCGCCGCCTGGTGTCTGTACAGAGAAGTCAAAAAGCTTACAGCGCCTGGTATTCCCAGGCGGTCTCCCATCCAAGTACTAACCAGGCCAGACCCTGCTTAGCTTCCGAGATCGGACGAGATCGGGCGTGTTCAGAGTGGTATGGCCGTAAGCCACACGTGCACCCCGAAAAAGGCCTTTTAAAGATGCCCTCAGATGGCGTTTCATTGTTTTGCCTTGGAGTGCAGGTAGGGTACGTCCAGAAATAAAGCAAATCCTGTTACCAGGATGAAAAATGAGCCTTCATAGCAAGCTCTGCCGTCACCTGTTTTCACATTTCCCAGGCTTTGGCTGTATGGAAAACAGCTGTCAGTGGATTGGTAAGCACTGACACATCATTGTCTCAGCAGTGTTTTCATTGATGCATTCGATTGGATCAAATAATTACATGTTTAGAGGAGGAAAATGTACCATATTTCCCTCTGAAATGGAATGAAGCAGTAGCATAAAACAGCATGAAGTGGAGACAGGAAGCGAAGGACTAGCCATTTACATTGCTCCACCTTAACAGACAGCCTGCATGATCGGAAAAGCAGAGACAGGCTGCTGGTTTTTTTCAACCCTCTGTCTCCACTGAAGAAGCTGCAGCGCCGCCTGGTGTCTGTAGAGAGAAGTCAAAAAGCTTACAGCGCCTGGTATTCCCAGGCGGTCTCCCATCCAAGTACTAACCAGGCCCGACCCTGCTTAGCTTCCGAGATCGGACGAGATCGGGCGTGTTCAGAGTGGTATGGCCGTAAGCCACACGTGCACCCCGAAAAAGGCCTTTTAAAGATGCCCTCAGATGGCGTTTCATTGTTTTGCCTTGGAGTGCAGGTAGGGTACGTCCAGAAATAAAGCAAATCCTGTTACCAGGATGAAAAATGAGCCTTCATAGCAAGCTCTGCCGTCACCTGTTTTCACATTTCCCAGGCTTTGGCTGTATGGAAAACAGCTGTCAGTGGATTGGTAAGCACTGACACATCATTGTCTCAGCAGTGTTTTCATTGATGCATTCGATTGGATCAAATAATTACATGTTTAGAGGAGGAAAATGTACCATATTTCCCTCTGAAATGGAATGAAGCAGTAGCATAAAACAGCATGAAGTGGAGACAGGAAGCGAAGGACTAGCCATTTACATTGCTCCACCTTAACAGACAGCCTGCATGATCGGAAAAGCAGAGACAGGCTGCTGGTTTTTTTCAACCCTCTGTCTCCACTGAAGAAGCTGCAGCGCCGCCTGGTGTCTGTAGAGAGAAGTCAAAAAGCTTACAGCGCCTGGTATTCCCAGGCGGTCTCCCATCCAAGTACTAACCAGGCCCGACCCTGCTTAGCTTCCGAGATCGGACGAGATCGGGCGTGTTCAGAGTGGTATGGCCGTAAGCCACACGTGCACCCCGAAAAAGGCCTTTTAAAGATGCCCTCAGATGGCGTTTCATTGTTTTGCCTTGGAGTGCAGGTAGGGTACGTCCAGAAATAAAGCAAATCCTGTTACCAGGATGAAAAATGAGCCTTCATAGCAAGCTCTGCCGTCACCTGTTTTCACATTTCCCAGGCTTTGGCTGTATGGAAAACAGCTGTCAGTGGATTGGTAAGCACTGACACATCATTGTCTCAGCAGTGTTTTCATTGATGCATTCGATTGGATCAAATAATTACATGTTTAGAGGAGGAAAATGTACCATATTTCCCTCTGAAATGGAATGAAGCAGTAGCATAAAACAGCATGAAGTGGAGACAGGAAGCGAAGGACTAGCCATTTACATTGCTCCACCTTAACAGACAGCCTGCATGATCGGAAAAGCAGAGACAGGCTGCTGGTTTTTTTCAACCCTCTGTCTCCACTGAAGAAGCTGCAGCGCCGCCTGGTGTCTGTAGAGAGAAGTCAAAAAGCTTACAGCACCTGGTATTCCCAGGCGGTCTCCCATCCAAGTACTAACCAGGCCCGACCCTGCTTAGCTTCCGAGATCGGACGAGATCGGGCGTGTTCAGAGTGGTATGGCCGTAAGCCACACGTGCACCCCGAAAAAGGCCTTTTAAAGATGCCCTCAGATGGCGTTTCATTGTTTTGCCTTGGAGTGCAGGTAGGGTACGTCCAGAAATAAAGCAAATCCTGTTACCAGGATGAAAAATGAGCCTTCATAGCAAGCTCTGCCGTCACCTGTTTTCACATTTCCCAGGCTTTGGCTGTATGGAAAACAGCTGTCAGTGGATTGGTAAGCACTGACACATCATTGTCTCAGCAGTGTTTTCATTGATGCATTCGATTGGATCAAATAATTACATGTTTAGAGGAGGAAAATGTACCATATTTCCCTCTGAAATGGAATGAAGCAGTAGCATAAAACAGCATGAAGTGGAGACAGGAAGCGAAGGACTAGCCATTTACATTGCTCCACCTTAACAGACAGCCTGCATGATCGGAAAAGCAGAGACAGGCTGCTGGTTTTTTTCAACCCTCTGTCTCCACTGAAGAAGCTGCAGCGCCGCCTGGTGTCTGTAGAGAGAAGTCAAAAAGCTTACAGCGCCTGGTATTCCCAGGCGGTCTCCCATCCAAGTACTAACCAGGCCCGACCCTGCTTAGCTTCCGAGATCGGACGAGATCGGGCGTGTTCAGAGTGGTATGGCCGTAAGCCACACGTGCACCCCGAAAAAGGCCTTTTAAAGATGCCCTCAGATGGCGTTTCATTGTTTTGCCTTGGAGTGCAGGTAGGGTACGTCCAGAAATAAAGCAAATCCTGTTACCAGGATGAAAAATGAGCCTTCATAGCAAGCTCTGCCGTCACCTGTTTTCACATTTCCCAGGCTTTGGCTGTATGGAAAACAGCTGTCAGTGGATTGGTAAGCACTGACACATCATTGTCTCAGCAGTGTTTTCATTGATGCATTCGATTGGATCAAATAATTACATGTTTAGAGGAGGAAAATGTACCATATTTCCCTCTGAAATGGAATGAAGCAGTAGCATAAAACAGCATGAAGTGGAGACAGGAAGCGAAGGACTAGCCATTTACATTGCTCCACCTTAACAGACAGCCTGCATGATCGGAAAAGCAGAGACAGGCTGCTGGTTTTTTTCAACCCTCTGTCTCCACTGAAGAAGCTGCAGCACCGCCTGGTGTCTGTAGAGAGAAGTCAAAAAGCTTACAGCACCTGGTATTCCCAGGCGGTCTCCCATCCAAGTACTAACCAGGCCCGACCCTGCTTAGCTTCCGAGATCGGACGAGATCGGGCGTGTTCAGAGTGGTATGGCCGTAAGCCACACGTGCACCCCGAAAAAGGCCTTTTAAAGATGCCCTCAGATGGCGTTTCATTGTTTTGCCTTGGAGTGCAGGTAGGGTACGTCCAGAAATAAAGCAAATCCTGTTACCAGGATGAAAAATGAGCCTTCATAGCAAGCTCTGCCGTCACCTGTTTTCACATTTCCCAGGCTTTGGCTGTATGGAAAACAGCTGTCAGTGGATTGGTAAGCACTGACACATCATTGTCTCAGCAGTGTTTTCATTGATGCATTCGATTGGATCAAATAATTACATGTTTAGAGGAGGAAAATGTACCATATTTCCCTCTGAAATGGAATGAAGCAGTAGCATAAAACAGCATGAAGTGGAGACAGGAAGCGAAGGACTAGCCATTTACATTGCTCCACCTTAACAGACAGCCTGCATGATCGGAAAAGCAGAGACAGGCTGCTGGTTTTTTTCAACCCTCTGTCTCCACTGAAGAAGCTGCAGCGCCGCCTGGTGTCTGTAGAGAGAAGTCAAAAAGCTTACAGCACCTGGTATTCCCAGGCGGTCTCCCATCCAAGTACTAACCAGGCCCGACCCTGCTTAGCTTCCGAGATCGGACGAGATCGGGCGTGTTCAGAGTGGTATGGCCGTAAGCCACACGTGCACCCCGAAAAAGGCCTTTTAAAGATGCCCTCAGATGGCGTTTCATTGTTTTGCCTTGGAGTGCAGGTAGGGTACGTCCAGAAATAAAGCAAATCCTGTTACCAGGATGAAAAATGAGCCTTCATAGCAAGCTCTGCCGTCACCTGTTTTCACATTTCCCAGGCTTTGGCTGTATGGAAAACAGCTGTCAGTGGATTGGTAAGCACTGACACATCATTGTCTCAGCAGTGTTTTCATTGATGCATTCGATTGGATCAAATAATTACATGTTTAGAGGAGGAAAATGTACCATATTTCCCTCTGAAATGGAATGAAGCAGTAGCATAAAACAGCATGAAGTGGAGACAGGAAGCGAAGGACTAGCCATTTACATTGCTCCACCTTAACAGACAGCCTGCATGATCGGAAAAGCAGAGACAGGCTGCTGGTTTTTTTCAACCCTCTGTCTCCACTGAAGAAGCTGCAGCGCCGCCTGGTGTCTGTACAGAGAAGTCAAAAAGCTTACAGCGCCTGGTATTCCCAGGCGGTCTCCCATCCAAGTACTAACCAGGCCCGACCCTGCTTAGCTTCCGAGATCGGACGAGATCGGGCGTGTTCAGAGTGGTATGGCCGTAAGCCACACGTGCACCCCGAAAAAGGCCTTTTAAAGATGCCCTCAGATGGCGTTTCATTGTTTTGCCTTGGAGTGCAGGTAGGGTACGTCCAGAAATAAAGCAAATCCTGTTACCAGGATGAAAAATGAGCCTTCATAGCAAGCTCTGCCGTCACCTGTTTTCACATTTCCCAGGCTTTGGCTGTATGGAAAACAGCTGTCAGTGGATTGGTAAGCACTGACACATCATTGTCTCAGCAGTGTTTTCATTGATGCATTCGATTGGATCAAATAATTACATGTTTAGAGGAGGAAAATGTACCATATTTCCCTCTGAAATGGAATGAAGCAGTAGCATAAAACAGCATGAAGTGGAGACAGGAAGCGAAGGACTAGCCATTTACATTGCTCCACCTTAACAGACAGCCTGCATGATCGGAAAAGCAGAGACAGGCTGCTGGTTTTTTTCAACCCTCTGTCTCCACTGAAGAAGCTGCAGCGCCGCCTGGTGTCTGTAGAGAGAAGTCAAAAAGCTTACAGCGCCTGGTATTCCCAGGCGGTCTCCCATCCAAGTACTAACCAGGCCCGACCCTGCTTAGCTTCCGAGATCGGACGAGATCGGGCGTGTTCAGAGTGGTATGGCCGTAAGCCACACGTGCACCCCGAAAAAGGCCTTTTAAAGATGCCCTCAGATGGCGTTTCATTGTTTTGCCTTGGAGTGCAGGTAGGGTACGTCCAGAAATAAAGCAAATCCTGTTACCAGGATGAAAAATGAGCCTTCATAGCAAGCTCTGCCGTCACCTGTTTTCACATTTCCCAGGCTTTGGCTGTATGGAAAACAGCTGTCAGTGGATTGGTAAGCACTGACACATCATTGTCTCAGCAGTGTTTTCATTGATGCATTCGATTGGATCAAATAATTACATGTTTAGAGGAGGAAAATGTACCATATTTCCCTCTGAAATGGAATGAAGCAGTAGCATAAAACAGCATGAAGTGGAGACAGGAAGCGAAGGACTAGCCATTTACATTGCTCCACCTTAACAGACAGCCTGCATGATCGGAAAAGCAGAGACAGGCTGCTGGTTTTTTTCAACCCTCTGTCTCCACTGAAGAAGCTGCAGCGCCGCCTGGTGTCTGTAGAGAGAAGTCAAAAAGCTTACAGCACCTGGTATTCCCAGGCGGTCTCCCATCCAAGTACTAACCAGGCCCGACCCTGCTTAGCTTCCGAGATCGGACGAGATCGGGCGTGTTCAGAGTGGTATGGCCGTAAGCCACACGTGCACCCCGAAAAAGGCCTTTTAAAGATGCCCTCAGATGGCGTTTCATTGTTTTGCCTTGGAGTGCAGGTAGGGTACGTCCAGAAATAAAGCAAATCCTGTTACCAGGATGAAAAATGAGCCTTCATAGCAAGCTCTGCCGTCACCTGTTTTCACATTTCCCAGGCTTTGGCTGTATGGAAAACAGCTGTCAGTGGATTGGTAAGCACTGACACATCATTGTCTCAGCAGTGTTTTCATTGATGCATTCGATTGGATCAAATAATTACATGTTTAGAGGAGGAAAATGTACCATATTTCCCTCTGAAATGGAATGAAGCAGTAGCATAAAACAGCATGAAGTGGAGACAGGAAGCGAAGGACTAGCCATTTACATTGCTCCACCTTAACAGACAGCCTGCATGATCGGAAAAGCAGAGACAGGCTGCTGGTTTTTTTCAACCCTCTGTCTCCACTGAAGAAGCTGCAGCGCCGCCTGGTGTCTGTAGAGAGAAGTCAAAAAGCTTACAGCGCCTGGTATTCCCAGGCGGTCTCCCATCCAAGTACTAACCAGGCCCGACCCTGCTTAGCTTCCGAGATCGGACGAGATCGGGCGTGTTCAGAGTGGTATGGCCGTAAGCCACACGTGCACCCCGAAAAAGGCCTTTTAAAGATGCCCTCAGATGGCGTTTCATTGTTTTGCCTTGGAGTGCAGGTAGGGTACGTCCAGAAATAAAGCAAATCCTGTTACCAGGATGAAAAATGAGCCTTCATAGCAAGCTCTGCCGTCACCTGTTTTCACATTTCCCAGGCTTTGGCTGTATGGAAAACAGCTGTCAGTGGATTGGTAAGCACTGACACATCATTGTCTCAGCAGTGTTTTCATTGATGCATTCGATTGGATCAAATAATTACATGTTTAGAGGAGGAAAATGTACCATATTTCCCTCTGAAATGGAATGAAGCAGTAGCATAAAACAGCATGAAGTGGAGACAGGAAGCGAAGGACTAGCCATTTACATTGCTCCACCTTAACAGACAGCCTGCATGATCGGAAAAGCAGAGACAGGCTGCTGGTTTTTTTCAACCCTCTGTCTCCACTGAAGAAGCTGCAGCACCGCCTGGTGTCTGTAGAGAGAAGTCAAAAAGCTTACAGCACCTGGTATTCCCAGGCGGTCTCCCATCCAAGTACTAACCAGGCCCGACCCTGCTTAGCTTCCGAGATCGGACGAGATCGGGCGTGTTCAGAGTGGTATGGCCGTAAGCCACACGTGCACCCCGAAAAAGGCCTTTTAAAGATGCCCTCAGATGGCGTTTCATTGTTTTGCCTTGGAGTGCAGGTAGGGTACGTCCAGAAATAAAGCAAATCCTGTTACCAGGATGAAAAATGAGCCTTCATAGCAAGCTCTGCCGTCACCTGTTTTCACATTTCCCAGGCTTTGGCTGTATGGAAAACAGCTGTCAGTGGATTGGTAAGCACTGACACATCATTGTCTCAGCAGTGTTTTCATTGATGCATTCGATTGGATCAAATAATTACATGTTTAGAGGAGGAAAATGTACCATATTTCCCTCTGAAATGGAATGAAGCAGTAGCATAAAACAGCATGAAGTGGAGACAGGAAGCGAAGGACTAGCCATTTACATTGCTCCACCTTAACAGACAGCCTGCATGATCGGAAAAGCAGAGACAGGCTGCTGGTTTTTTTCAACCCTCTGTCTCCACTGAAGAAGCTGCAGCGCCGCCTGGTGTCTGTAGAGAGAAGTCAAAAAGCTTACAGCACCTGGTATTCCCAGGCGGTCTCCCATCCAAGTACTAACCAGGCCCGACCCTGCTTAGCTTCCGAGATCGGACGAGATCGGGCGTGTTCAGAGTGGTATGGCCGTAAGCCACACGTGCACCCCGAAAAAGGCCTTTTAAAGATGCCCTCAGATGGCGTTTCATTGTTTTGCCTTGGAGTGCAGGTAGGGTACGTCCAGAAATAAAGCAAATCCTGTTACCAGGATGAAAAATGAGCCTTCATAGCAAGCTCTGCCGTCACCTGTTTTCACATTTCCCAGGCTTTGGCTGTATGGAAAACAGCTGTCAGTGGATTGGTAAGCACTGACACATCATTGTCTCAGCAGTGTTTTCATTGATGCATTCGATTGGATCAAATAATTACATGTTTAGAGGAGGAAAATGTACCATATTTCCCTCTGAAATGGAATGAAGCAGTAGCATAAAACAGCATGAAGTGGAGACAGGAAGCGAAGGACTAGCCATTTACATTGCTCCACCTTAACAGACAGCCTGCATGATCGGAAAAGCAGAGACAGGCTGCTGGTTTTTTTCAACCCTCTGTCTCCACTGAAGAAGCTGCAGCGCCGCCTGGTGTCTGTAGAGAGAAGTCAAAAAGCTTACAGCGCCTGGTATTCCCAGGCGGTCTCCCATCCAAGTACTAACCAGGCCCGACCCTGCTTAGCTTCCGAGATCGGACGAGATCGGGCGTGTTCAGAGTGGTATGGCCGTAAGCCACACGTGCACCCCGAAAAAGGCCTTTTAAAGATGCCCTCAGATGGCGTTTCATTGTTTTGCCTTGGAGTGCAGGTAGGGTACGTCCAGAAATAAAGCAAATCCTGTTACCAGGATGAAAAATGAGCCTTCATAGCAAGCTCTGCCGTCACCTGTTTTCACATTTCCCAGGCTTTGGCTGTATGGAAAACAGCTGTCAGTGGATTGGTAAGCACTGACACATCATTGTCTCAGCAGTGTTTTCATTGATGCATTCGATTGGATCAAATAATTACATGTTTAGAGGAGGAAAATGTACCATATTTCCCTCTGAAATGGAATGAAGCAGTAGCATAAAACAGCATGAAGTGGAGACAGGAAGCGAAGGACTAGCCATTTACATTGCTCCACCTTAACAGACAGCCTGCATGATCGGAAAAGCAGAGACAGGCTGCTGGTTTTTTTCAACCCTCTGTCTCCACTGAAGAAGCTGCAGCGCCGCCTGGTGTCTGTACAGAGAAGTCAAAAAGCTTACAGCGCCTGGTATTCCCAGGCGGTCTCCCATCCAAGTACTAACCAGGCCAGACCCTGCTTAGCTTCCGAGATCGGACGAGATCGGGCGTGTTCAGAGTGGTATGGCCGTAAGCCACACGTGCACCCCGAAAAAGGCCTTTTAAAGATGCCCTCAGATGGCGTTTCATTGTTTTGCCTTGGAGTGCAGGTAGGGTACGTCCAGAAATAAAGCAAATCCTGTTACCAGGATGAAAAATGAGCCTTCATAGCAAGCTCTGCCGTCACCTGTTTTCACATTTCCCAGGCTTTGGCTGTATGGAAAACAGCTGTCAGTGGATTGGTAAGCACTGACACATCATTGTCTCAGCAGTGTTTTCATTGATGCATTCGATTGGATCAAATAATTACATGTTTAGAGGAGGAAAATGTACCATATTTCCCTCTGAAATGGAATGAAGCAGTAGCATAAAACAGCATGAAGTGGAGACAGGAAGCGAAGGACTAGCCATTTACATTGCTCCACCTTAACAGACAGCCTGCATGATCGGAAAAGCAGAGACAGGCTGCTGGTTTTTTTCAACCCTCTGTCTCCACTGAAGAAGCTGCAGCGCCGCCTGGTGTCTGTAGAGAGAAGTCAAAAAGCTTACAGCGCCTGGTATTCCCAGGCGGTCTCCCATCCAAGTACTAACCAGGCCCGACCCTGCTTAGCTTCCGAGATCGGACGAGATCGGGCGTGTTCAGAGTGGTATGGCCGTAAGCCACACGTGCACCCCGAAAAAGGCCTTTTAAAGATGCCCTCAGATGGCGTTTCATTGTTTTGCCTTGGAGTGCAGGTAGGGTACGTCCAGAAATAAAGCAAATCCTGTTACCAGGATGAAAAATGAGCCTTCATAGCAAGCTCTGCCGTCACCTGTTTTCACATTTCCCAGGCTTTGGCTGTATGGAAAACAGCTGTCAGTGGATTGGTAAGCACTGACACATCATTGTCTCAGCAGTGTTTTCATTGATGCATTCGATTGGATCAAATAATTACATGTTTAGAGGAGGAAAATGTACCATATTTCCCTCTGAAATGGAATGAAGCAGTAGCATAAAACAGCATGAAGTGGAGACAGGAAGCGAAGGACTAGCCATTTACATTGCTCCACCTTAACAGACAGCCTGCATGATCGGAAAAGCAGAGACAGGCTGCTGGTTTTTTTCAACCCTCTGTCTCCACTGAAGAAGCTGCAGCGCCGCCTGGTGTCTGTAGAGAGAAGTCAAAAAGCTTACAGCACCTGGTATTCCCAGGCGGTCTCCCATCCAAGTACTAACCAGGCCCGACCCTGCTTAGCTTCCGAGATCGGACGAGATCGGGCGTGTTCAGAGTGGTATGGCCGTAAGCCACACGTGCACCCCGAAAAAGGCCTTTTAAAGATGCCCTCAGATGGCGTTTCATTGTTTTGCCTTGGAGTGCAGGTAGGGTACGTCCAGAAATAAAGCAAATCCTGTTACCAGGATGAAAAATGAGCCTTCATAGCAAGCTCTGCCGTCACCTGTTTTCACATTTCCCAGGCTTTGGCTGTATGGAAAACAGCTGTCAGTGGATTGGTAAGCACTGACACATCATTGTCTCAGCAGTGTTTTCATTGATGCATTCGATTGGATCAAATAATTACATGTTTAGAGGAGGAAAATGTACCATATTTCCCTCTGAAATGGAATGAAGCAGTAGCATAAAACAGCATGAAGTGGAGACAGGAAGCGAAGGACTAGCCATTTACATTGCTCCACCTTAACAGACAGCCTGCATGATCGGAAAAGCAGAGACAGGCTGCTGGTTTTTTTCAACCCTCTGTCTCCACTGAAGAAGCTGCAGCGCCGCCTGGTGTCTGTAGAGAGAAGTCAAAAAGCTTACAGCGCCTGGTATTCCCAGGCGGTCTCCCATCCAAGTACTAACCAGGCCCGACCCTGCTTAGCTTCCGAGATCGGACGAGATCGGGCGTGTTCAGAGTGGTATGGCCGTAAGCCACACGTGCACCCCGAAAAAGGCCTTTTAAAGATGCCCTCAGATGGCGTTTCATTGTTTTGCCTTGGAGTGCAGGTAGGGTACGTCCAGAAATAAAGCAAATCCTGTTACCAGGATGAAAAATGAGCCTTCATAGCAAGCTCTGCCGTCACCTGTTTTCACATTTCCCAGGCTTTGGCTGTATGGAAAACAGCTGTCAGTGGATTGGTAAGCACTGACACATCATTGTCTCAGCAGTGTTTTCATTGATGCATTCGATTGGATCAAATAATTACATGTTTAGAGGAGGAAAATGTACCATATTTCCCTCTGAAATGGAATGAAGCAGTAGCATAAAACAGCATGAAGTGGAGACAGGAAGCGAAGGACTAGCCATTTACATTGCTCCACCTTAACAGACAGCCTGCATGATCGGAAAAGCAGAGACAGGCTGCTGGTTTTTTTCAACCCTCTGTCTCCACTGAAGAAGCTGCAGCGCCGCCTGGTGTCTGTAGAGAGAAGTCAAAAAGCTTACAGCGCCTGGTATTCCCAGGCGGTCTCCCATCCAAGTACTAACCAGGCCCGACCCTGCTTAGCTTCCGAGATCGGACGAGATCGGGCGTGTTCAGAGTGGTATGGCCGTAAGCCACACGTGCACCCCGAAAAAGGCCTTTTAAAGATGCCCTCAGATGGCGTTTCATTGTTTTGCCTTGGAGTGCAGGTAGGGTACGTCCAGAAATAAAGCAAATCCTGTTACCAGGATGAAAAATGAGCCTTCATAGCAAGCTCTGCCGTCACCTGTTTTCACATTTCCCAGGCTTTGGCTGTATGGAAAACAGCTGTCAGTGGATTGGTAAGCACTGACACATCATTGTCTCAGCAGTGTTTTCATTGATGCATTCGATTGGATCAAATAATTACATGTTTAGAGGAGGAAAATGTACCATATTTCCCTCTGAAATGGAATGAAGCAGTAGCATAAAACAGCATGAAGTGGAGACAGGAAGCGAAGGACTAGCCATTTACATTGCTCCACCTTAACAGACAGCCTGCATGATCGGAAAAGCAGAGACAGGCTGCTGGTTTTTTTCAACCCTCTGTCTCCACTGAAGAAGCTGCAGCGCCGCCTGGTGTCTGTAGAGAGAAGTCAAAAAGCTTACAGCGCCTGGTATTCCCAGGCGGTCTCCCATCCAAGTACTAACCAGGCCCGACCCTGCTTAGCTTCCGAGATCGGACGAGATCGGGCGTGTTCAGAGTGGTATGGCCGTAAGCCACACGTGCACCCCGAAAAAGGCCTTTTAAAGATGCCCTCAGATGGCGTTTCATTGTTTTGCCTTGGAGTGCAGGTAGGGTACGTCCAGAAATAAAGCAAATCCTGTTACCAGGATGAAAAATGAGCCTTCATAGCAAGCTCTGCCGTCACCTGTTTTCACATTTCCCAGGCTTTGGCTGTATGGAAAACAGCTGTCAGTGGATTGGTAAGCACTGACACATCATTGTCTCAGCAGTGTTTTCATTGATGCATTCGATTGGATCAAATAATTACATGTTTAGAGGAGGAAAATGTACCATATTTCCCTCTGAAATGGAATGAAGCAGTAGCATAAAACAGCATGAAGTGGAGACAGGAAGCGAAGGACTAGCCATTTACATTGCTCCACCTTAACAGACAGCCTGCATGATCGGAAAAGCAGAGACAGGCTGCTGGTTTTTTTCAACCCTCTGTCTCCACTGAAGAAGCTGCAGCGCCGCCTGGTGTCTGTAGAGAGAAGTGAAAAAGCTTACAGCACCTGGTATTCCCAGGCGGTCTCCCATCCAAGTACTAACCAGGCCCGACCCTGCTTAGCTTCCGAGATCGGACGAGATCGGGCGTGTTCAGAGTGGTATGGCCGTAAGCCACACGTGCACCCCGAAAAAGGCCTTTTAAAGATGCCCTCAGATGGCGTTTCATTGTTTTGCCTTGGAGTGCAGGTAGGGTACGTCCAGAAATAAAGCAAATCCTGTTACCAGGATGAAAAATGAGCCTTCATAGCAAGCTCTGCCGTCACCTGTTTTCACATTTCCCAGGCTTTGGCTGTATGGAAAACAGCTGTCAGTGGATTGGTAAGCACTGACACATCATTGTCTCAGCAGTGTTTTCATTGATGCATTCGATTGGATCAAATAATTACATGTTTAGAGGAGGAAAATGTACCATATTTCCCTCTGAAATGGAATGAAGCAGTAGCATAAAACAGCATGAAGTGGAGACAGGAAGCGAAGGACTAGCCATTTACATTGCTCCACCTTAACAGACAGCCTGCATGATCGGAAAAGCAGAGACAGGCTGCTGGTTTTTTTCAACCCTCTGTCTCCACTGAAGAAGCTGCAGCGCCGCCTGGTGTCTGTAGAGAGAAGTCAAAAAGCTTACAGCACCTGGTATTCCCAGGCGGTCTCCCATCCAAGTACTAACCAGGCCCGACCCTGCTTAGCTTCCGAGATCGGACGAGATCGGGCGTGTTCAGAGTGGTATGGCCGTAAGCCACACGTGCACCCCGAAAAAGGCCTTTTGAAGATGCCCTCAGATGGCGTTTCAGTGTTTTGCCTTGGAGTGCAGGTAGGGTACGTCCAGAAATAAAGCAAATCCTGTTACCAGGATGAAAAATGAGCCTTCATAGCAAGCTCTGCCGTCACCTGTTTTCACATTTCCCAGGCTTTGGCTGTATGGAAAACAGCTGTCAGTGGATTGGTAAGCACTGACACATCATTGTCTCAGCAGTGTTTTCATTGATGCATTCGATTGGATCAAATAATTACATGTTTAGAGGAGGAAAATGTACCATATTTCCCTCTGAAATGGAATGAAGCAGTAGCATAAAACAGCATGAAGTGGAGACAGGAAGCGAAGGACTAGCCATTTACATTGCTCCACCTTAACAGACAGCCTGCATGATCGGAAAAGCAGAGACAGGCTGCTGGTTTTTTTCAACCCTCTGTCTCCACTGAAGAAGCTGCAGCGCCGCCTGGTGTCTGTAGAGAGAAGTCAAAAAGCTTACAGCACCTGGTATTCCCAGGCGGTCTCCCATCCAAGTACTAACCAGGCCCGACCCTGCTTAGCTTCCGAGATCGGACGAGATCGGGCGTGTTCAGAGTGGTATGGCCGTAAGCCACACGTGCACCCCGAAAAAGGCCTTTTAAAGATGCCCTCAGATGGCGTTTCATTGTTTTGCCTTGGAGTGCAGGTAGGGTACGTCCAGAAATAAAGCAAATCCTGTTACCAGGATGAAAAATGAGCCTTCATAGCAAGCTCTGCCGTCACCTGTTTTCACATTTCCCAGGCTTTGGCTGTATGGAAAACAGCTGTCAGTGGATTGGTAAGCACTGACACATCATTGTCTCAGCAGTGTTTTCATTGATGCATTCGATTGGATCAAATAATTACATGTTTAGAGGAGGAAAATGTACCATATTTCCCTCTGAAATGGAATGAAGCAGTAGCATAAAACAGCATGAAGTGGAGACAGGAAGCGAAGGACTAGCCATTTACATTGCTCCACCTTAACAGACAGCCTGCATGATCGGAAAAGCAGAGACAGGCTGCTGGTTTTTTTCAACCCTCTGTCTCCACTGAAGAAGCTGCAGCGCCGCCTGGTGTCTGTAGAGAGAAGTCAAAAAGCTTACAGCGCCTGGTATTCCCAGGCGGTCTCCCATCCAAGTACTAACCAGGCCCGACCCTGCTTAGCTTCCGAGATCGGACGAGATCGGGCGTGTTCAGAGTGGTATGGCCGTAAGCCACACGTGCACCCCGAAAAAGGCCTTTTAAAGATGCCCTCAGATGGCGTTTCATTGTTTTGCCTTGGAGTGCAGGTAGGGTACGTCCAGAAATAAAGCAAATCCTGTTACCAGGATGAAAAATGAGCCTTCATAGCAAGCTCTGCCGTCACCTGTTTTCACATTTCCCAGGCTTTGGCTGTATGGAAAACAGCTGTCAGTGGATTGGTAAGCACTGACACATCATTGTCTCAGCAGTGTTTTCATTGATGCATTCGATTGGATCAAATAATTACATGTTTAGAGGAGGAAAATGTACCATATTTCCCTCTGAAATGGAATGAAGCAGTAGCATAAAACAGCATGAAGTGGAGACAGGAAGCGAAGGACTAGCCATTTACATTGCTCCACCTTAACAGACAGCCTGCATGATCGGAAAAGCAGAGACAGGCTGCTGGTTTTTTTCAACCCTCTGTCTCCACTGAAGAAGCTGCAGCGCCGCCTGGTGTCTGTAGAGAGAAGTCAAAAAGCTTACAGCACCTGGTATTCCCAGGCGGTCTCCCATCCAAGTACTAACCAGGCCCGACCCTGCTTAGCTTCCGAGATCGGACGAGATCGGGCGTGTTCAGAGTGGTATGGCCGTAAGCCACACGTGCACCCCGAAAAAGGCCTTTTAAAGATGCCCTCAGATGGCGTTTCATTGTTTTGCCTTGGAGTGCAGGTAGGGTACGTCCAGAAATAAAGCAAATCCTGTTACCAGGATGAAAAATGAGCCTTCATAGCAAGCTCTGCCGTCACCTGTTTTCACATTTCCCAGGCTTTGGCTGTATGGAAAACAGCTGTCAGTGGATTGGTAAGCACTGACACATCATTGTCTCAGCAGTGTTTTCATTGATGCATTCGATTGGATCAAATAATTACATGTTTAGAGGAGGAAAATGTACCATATTTCCCTCTGAAATGGAATGAAGCAGTAGCATAAAACAGCATGAAGTGGAGACAGGAAGCGAAGGACTAGCCATTTACATTGCTCCACCTTAACAGACAGCCTGCATGATCGGAAAAGCAGAGACAGGCTGCTGGTTTTTTTCAACCCTCTGTCTCCACTGAAGAAGCTGCAGCGCCGCCTGGTGTCTGTAGAGAGAAGTCAAAAAGCTTACAGCGCCTGGTATTCCCAGGCGGTCTCCCATCCAAGTACTAACCAGGCCCGACCCTGCTTAGCTTCCGAGATCGGACGAGATCGGGCGTGTTCAGAGTGGTATGGCCGTAAGCCACACGTGCACCCCGAAAAAGGCCTTTTAAAGATGCCCTCAGATGGCGTTTCATTGTTTTGCCTTGGAGTGCAGGTAGGGTACGTCCAGAAATAAAGCAAATCCTGTTACCAGGATGAAAAATGAGCCTTCATAGCAAGCTCTGCCGTCACCTGTTTTCACATTTCCCAGGCTTTGGCTGTATGGAAAACAGCTGTCAGTGGATTGGTAAGCACTGACACATCATTGTCTCAGCAGTGTTTTCATTGATGCATTCGATTGGATCAAATAATTACATGTTTAGAGGAGGAAAATGTACCATATTTCCCTCTGAAATGGAATGAAGCAGTAGCATAAAACAGCATGAAGTGGAGACAGGAAGCGAAGGACTAGCCATTTACATTGCTCCACCTTAACAGACAGCCTGCATGATCGGAAAAGCAGAGACAGGCTGCTGGTTTTTTTCAACCCTCTGTCTCCACTGAAGAAGCTGCAGCGCCGCCTGGTGTCTGTAGAGAGAAGTCAAAAAGCTTACAGCGCCTGGTATTCCCAGGCGGTCTCCCATCCAAGTACTAACCAGGCCCGACCCTGCTTAGCTTCCGAGATCGGACGAGATCGGGCGTGTTCAGAGTGGTATGGCCGTAAGCCACACGTGCACCCCGAAAAAGGCCTTTTAAAGATGCCCTCAGATGGCGTTTCATTGTTTTGCCTTGGAGTGCAGGTAGGGTACGTCCAGAAATAAAGCAAATCCTGTTACCAGGATGAAAAATGAGCCTTCATAGCAAGCTCTGCCGTCACCTGTTTTCACATTTCCCAGGCTTTGGCTGTATGGAAAACAGCTGTCAGTGGATTGGTAAGCACTGACACATCATTGTCTCAGCAGTGTTTTCATTGATGCATTCGATTGGATCAAATAATTACATGTTTAGAGGAGGAAAATGTACCATATTTCCCTCTGAAATGGAATGAAGCAGTAGCATAAAACAGCATGAAGTGGAGACAGGAAGCGAAGGACTAGCCATTTACATTGCTCCACCTTAACAGACAGCCTGCATGATCGGAAAAGCAGAGACAGGCTGCTGGTTTTTTTCAACCCTCTGTCTCCACTGAAGAAGCTGCAGCGCCGCCTGGTGTCTGTAGAGAGAAGTGAAAAAGCTTACAGCACCTGGTATTCCCAGGCGGTCTCCCATCCAAGTACTAACCAGGCCCGACCCTGCTTAGCTTCCGAGATCGGACGAGATCGGGCGTGTTCAGAGTGGTATGGCCGTAAGCCACACGTGCACCCCGAAAAAGGCCTTTTAAAGATGCCCTCAGATGGCGTTTCATTGTTTTGCCTTGGAGTGCAGGTAGGGTACGTCCAGAAATAAAGCAAATCCTGTTACCAGGATGAAAAATGAGCCTTCATAGCAAGCTCTGCCGTCACCTGTTTTCACATTTCCCAGGCTTTGGCTGTATGGAAAACAGCTGTCAGTGGATTGGTAAGCACTGACACATCATTGTCTCAGCAGTGTTTTCATTGATGCATTCGATTGGATCAAATAATTACATGTTTAGAGGAGGAAAATGTACCATATTTCCCTCTGAAATGGAATGAAGCAGTAGCATAAAACAGCATGAAGTGGAGACAGGAAGCGAAGGACTAGCCATTTACATTGCTCCACCTTAACAGACAGCCTGCATGATCGGAAAAGCAGAGACAGGCTGCTGGTTTTTTTCAACCCTCTGTCTCCACTGAAGAAGCTGCAGCACCGCCTGGTGTCTGTAGAGAGAAGTCAAAAAGCTTACAGCACCTGGTATTCCCAGGCGGTCTCCCATCCAAGTACTAACCAGGCCCGACCCTGCTTAGCTTCCGAGATCGGACGAGATCGGGCGTGTTCAGAGTGGTATGGCCGTAAGCCACACGTGCACCCCGAAAAAGGCCTTTTAAAGATGCCCTCAGATGGCGTTTCATTGTTTTGCCTTGGAGTGCAGGTAGGGTACGTCCAGAAATAAAGCAAATCCTGTTACCAGGATGAAAAATGAGCCTTCATAGCAAGCTCTGCCGTCACCTGTTTTCACATTTCCCAGGCTTTGGCTGTATGGAAAACAGCTGTCAGTGGATTGGTAAGCACTGACACATCATTGTCTCAGCAGTGTTTTCATTGATGCATTCGATTGGATCAAATAATTACATGTTTAGAGGAGGAAAATGTACCATATTTCCCTCTGAAATGGAATGAAGCAGTAGCATAAAACAGCATGAAGTGGAGACAGGAAGCGAAGGACTAGCCATTTACATTGCTCCACCTTAACAGACAGCCTGCATGATCGGAAAAGCAGAGACAGGCTGCTGGTTTTTTTCAACCCTCTGTCTCCACTGAAGAAGCTGCAGCGCCGCCTGGTGTCTGTAGAGAGAAGTGAAAAAGCTTACAGCACCTGGTATTCCCAGGCGGTCTCCCATCCAAGTACTAACCAGGCCCGACCCTGCTTAGCTTCCGAGATCGGACGAGATCGGGCGTGTTCAGAGTGGTATGGCCCGTAAGCCACACGTGCACCCCGAAAAAGGCCTTTTAAAGATGCCCTCAGATGGCGTTTCATTGTTTTGCCTTGGAGTGCAGGTAGGGTACGTCCAGAAATAAAGCAAATCCTGTTACCAGGATGAAAAATGAGCCTTCATAGCAAGCTCTGCCGTCACCTGTTTTCACATTTCCCAGGCTTTGGCTGTATGGAAAACAGCTGTCAGTGGATTGGTAAGCACTGACACATCATTGTCTCAGCAGTGTTTTCATTGATGCATTCGATTGGATCAAATAATTACATGTTTAGAGGAGGAAAATGTACCATATTTCCCTCTGAAATGGAATGAAGCAGTAGCATAAAACAGCATGAAGTGGAGACAGGAAGCGAAGGACTAGCCATTTACATTGCTCCACCTTAACAGACAGCCTGCATGATCGGAAAAGCAGAGACAGGCTGCTGGTTTTTTTCAACCCTCTGTCTCCACTGAAGAAGCTGCAGCGCCGCCTGGTGTCTGTAGAGAGAAGTCAAAAAGCTTACAGCACCTGGTATTCCCAGGCGGTCTCCCATCCAAGTACTAACCAGGCCCGACCCTGCTTAGCTTCCGAGATCGGACGAGATCGGGCGTGTTCAGAGTGGTATGGCCGTAAGCCACACGTGCACCCCGAAAAAGGCCTTTTGAAGATGCCCTCAGATGGCGTTTCAGTGTTTTGCCTTGGAGTGCAGGTAGGGTACGTCCAGAAATAAAGCAAATCCTGTTACCAGGATGAAAAATGAGCCTTCATAGCAAGCTCTGCCGTCACCTGTTTTCACATTTCCCAGGCTTTGGCTGTATGGAAAACAGCTGTCAGTGGATTGGTAAGCACTGACACATCATTGTCTCAGCAGTGTTTTCATTGATGCATTCGATTGGATCAAATAATTACATGTTTAGAGGAGGAAAATGTACCATATTTCCCTCTGAAATGGATGAAGCAGTAGCATAAAACAGCATGAAGTGGAGACAGGAAGCGAAGGACTAGCCATTTACATTGCTCCACCTTAACAGACAGCCTGCATGATCGGAAAAGCAGAGGACAGGCTTGCTGGTTTTTTTCAACCCTCTGTCTCCACTGAAGAAGCTGCAGCGCCGCCTGGTGTCTGTAGAGAGAAGTCAAAAAGCTTACAGCACCTGGTATTCCCAGGCGGTCTCCCATCCAAGTACTAACCAGGCCCGACCCTGCTTAGCTTCCGAGATCGGACGAGATCGGGCGTGTTCAGAGTGGTATGGCCGTAAGCCACACGTGCACCCCGAAAAAGGCCTTTTAAAGATGCCCTCAGATGGCGTTTCATTGTTTTGCCTTGGAGTGCAGGTAGGGTACGTCCAGAAATAAAGCAAATCCTGTTACCAGGATGAAAAATGAGCCTTCATAGCAAGCTCTGCCGTCACCTGTTTTCACATTTCCCAGGCTTTGGCTGTATGGAAAACAGCTGTCAGTGGATTGGTAAGCACTGACACATCATTGTCTCAGCAGTGTTTTCATTGATGCATTCGATTGGATCAAATAATTACATGTTTAGAGGAGGAAAATGTACCATATTTCCCTCTGAAATGGAATGAAGCAGTAGCATAAAACAGCATGAAGTGGAGACAGGAAGCGAAGGACTAGCCATTTACATTGCTCCACCTTAACAGACAGCCTGCATGATCGGAAAAGCAGAGACAGGCTGCTGGTTTTTTTCAACCCTCTGTCTCCACTGAAGAAGCTGCAGCGCCGCCTGGTGTCTGTAGAGAGAAGTCAAAAAGCTTACAGCGCCTGGTATTCCCAGGCGGTCTCCCATCCAAGTACTAACCAGGCCCGACCCTGCTTAGCTTCCGAGATCGGACGAGATCGGGCGTGTTCAGAGTGGTATGGCCGTAAGCCACACGTGCACCCCGAAAAAGGCCTTTTAAAGATGCCCTCAGATGGCGTTTCATTGTTTTGCCTTGGAGTGCAGGTAGGGTACGTCCAGAAATAAAGCAAATCCTGTTACCAGGATGAAAAATGAGCCTTCATAGCAAGCTCTGCCGTCACCTGTTTTCACATTTCCCAGGCTTTGGCTGTATGGAAAACAGCTGTCAGTGGATTGGTAAGCACTGACACATCATTGTCTCAGCAGTGTTTTCATTGATGCATTCGATTGGATCAAATAATTACATGTTTAGAGGAGGAAAATGTACCATATTTCCCTCTGAAATGGAATGAAGCAGTAGCATAAAACAGCATGAAGTGGAGACAGGAAGCGAAGGACTAGCCATTTACATTGCTCCACCTTAACAGACAGCCTGCATGATCGGAAAAGCAGAGACAGGCTGCTGGTTTTTTTCAACCCTCTGTCTCCACTGAAGAAGCTGCAGCGCCGCCTGGTGTCTGTAGAGAGAAGTGAAAAAGCTTACAGCACCTGGTATTCCCAGGCGGTCTCCCATCCAAGTACTAACCAGGCCCGACCCTGCTTAGCTTCCGAGATCGGACGAGATCGGGCGTGTTCAGAGTGGTATGGCCGTAAGCCACACGTGCACCCCGAAAAAGGCCTTTTAAAGATGCCCTCAGATGGCGTTTCATTGTTTTGCCTTGGAGTGCAGGTAGGGTACGTCCAGAAATAAAGCAAATCCTGTTACCAGGATGAAAAATGAGCCTTCATAGCAAGCTCTGCCGTCACCTGTTTTCACATTTCCCAGGCTTTGGCTGTATGGAAAACAGCTGTCAGTGGATTGGTAAGCACTGACACATCATTGTCTCAGCAGTGTTTTCATTGATGCATTCGATTGGATCAAATAATTACATGTTTAGAGGAGGAAAATGTACCATATTTCCCTCTGAAATGGAATGAAGCAGTAGCATAAAACAGCATGAAGTGGAGACAGGAAGCGAAGGACTAGCCATTTACATTGCTCCACCTTAACAGACAGCCTGCATGATCGGAAAAGCAGAGACAGGCTGCTGGTTTTTTTCAACCCTCTGTCTCCACTGAAGAAGCTGCAGCACCGCCTGGTGTCTGTAGAGAGAAGTCAAAAAGCTTACAGCACCTGGTATTCCCAGGCGGTCTCCCATCCAAGTACTAACCAGGCCCGACCCTGCTTAGCTTCCGAGATCGGACGAGATCGGGCGTGTTCAGAGTGGTATGGCCGTAAGCCACACGTGCACCCCGAAAAAGGCCTTTTAAAGATGCCCTCAGATGGCGTTTCATTGTTTTGCCTTGGAGTGCAGGTAGGGTACGTCCAGAAATAAAGCAAATCCTGTTACCAGGATGAAAAATGAGCCTTCATAGCAAGCTCTGCCGTCACCTGTTTTCACATTTCCCAGGCTTTGGCTGTATGGAAAACAGCTGTCAGTGGATTGGTAAGCACTGACACATCATTGTCTCAGCAGTGTTTTCATTGATGCATTCGATTGGATCAAATAATTACATGTTTAGAGGAGGAAAATGTACCATATTTCCCTCTGAAATGGAATGAAGCAGTAGCATAAAACAGCATGAAGTGGAGACAGGAAGCGAAGGACTAGCCATTTACATTGCTCCACCTTAACAGACAGCCTGCATGATCGGAAAAGCAGAGACAGGCTGCTGGTTTTTTTCAACCCTCTGTCTCCACTGAAGAAGCTGCAGCGCCGCCTGGTGTCTGTAGAGAGAAGTGAAAAAGCTTACAGCGCCTGGTATTCCCAGGCGGTCTCCCATCCAAGTACTAACCAGGCCCGACCCTGCTTAGCTTCCGAGATCGGACGAGATCGGGCGTGTTCAGAGTGGTATGGCCGTAAGCCACACGTGCACCCCGAAAAAGGCCTTTTAAAGATGCCCTCAGATGGCGTTTCATTGTTTTGCCTTGGAGTGCAGGTAGGGTACGTCCAGAAATAAAGCAAATCCTGTTACCAGGATGAAAAATGAGCCTTCATAGCAAGCTCTGCCGTCACCTGTTTTCACATTTCCCAGGCTTTGGCTGTATGGAAAACAGCTGTCAGTGGATTGGTAAGCACTGACACATCATTGTCTCAGCAGTGTTTTCATTGATGCATTCGATTGGATCAAATAATTACATGTTTAGAGGAGGAAAATGTACCATATTTCCCTCTGAAATGGAATGAAGCAGTAGCATAAAACAGCATGAAGTGGAGACAGGAAGCGAAGGACTAGCCATTTACATTGCTCCACCTTAACAGACAGCCTGCATGATCGGAAAAGCAGAGACAGGCTGCTGGTTTTTTTCAACCCTCTGTCTCCACTGAAGAAGCTGCAGCGCCGCCTGGTGTCTGTAGAGAGAAGTCAAAAAGCTTACAGCACCTGGTATTCCCAGGCGGTCTCCCATCCAAGTACTAACCAGGCCCGACCCTGCTTAGCTTCCGAGATCGGACGAGATCGGGCGTGTTCAGAGTGGTATGGCCGTAAGCCACACGTGCACCCCGAAAAAGGCCTTTTAAAGATGCCCTCAGATGGCGTTTCATTGTTTTGCCTTGGAGTGCAGGTAGGGTACGTCCAGAAATAAAGCAAATCCTGTTACCAGGATGAAAAATGAGCCTTCATAGCAAGCTCTGCCGTCACCTGTTTTCACATTTCCCAGGCTTTGGCTGTATGGAAAACAGCTGTCAGTGGATTGGTAAGCACTGACACATCATTGTCTCAGCAGTGTTTTCATTGATGCATTCGATTGGATCAAATAATTACATGTTTAGAGGAGGAAAATGTACCATATTTCCCTCTGAAATGGAATGAAGCAGTAGCATAAAACAGCATGAAGTGGAGACAGGAAGCGAAGGACTAGCCATTTACATTGCTCCACCTTAACAGACAGCCTGCATGATCGGAAAAGCAGAGACAGGCTGCTGGTTTTTTTCAACCCTCTGTCTCCACTGAAGAAGCTGCAGCGCCGCCTGGTGTCTGTAGAGAGAAGTCAAAAAGCTTACAGCACCTGGTATTCCCAGGCGGTCTCCCATCCAAGTACTAACCAGGCCCGACCCTGCTTAGCTTCCGAGATCGGACGAGATCGGGCGTGTTCAGAGTGGTATGGCCGTAAGCCACACGTGCACCCCGAAAAAGGCCTTTTAAAGATGCCCTCAGATGGCGTTTCATTGTTTTGCCTTGGAGTGCAGGTAGGGTACGTCCAGAAATAAAGCAAATCCTGTTACCAGGATGAAAAATGAGCCTTCATAGCAAGCTCTGCCGTCACCTGTTTTCACATTTCCCAGGCTTTGGCTGTATGGAAAACAGCTGTCAGTGGATTGGTAAGCACTGACACATCATTGTCTCAGCAGTGTTTTCATTGATGCATTCGATTGGATCAAATAATTACATGTTTAGAGGAGGAAAATGTACCATATTTCCCTCTGAAATGGAATGAAGCAGTAGCATAAAACAGCATGAAGTGGAGACAGGAAGCGAAGGACTAGCCATTTACATTGCTCCACCTTAACAGACAGCCTGCATGATCGGAAAAGCAGAGACAGGCTGCTGGTTTTTTTCAACCCTCTGTCTCCACTGAAGAAGCTGCAGCGCCGCCTGGTGTCTGTAGAGAGAAGTCAAAAAGCTTACAGCGCCTGGTATTCCCAGGCGGTCTCCCATCCAAGTACTAACCAGGCCCGACCCTGCTTAGCTTCCGAGATCGGACGAGATCGGGCGTGTTCAGAGTGGTATGGCCGTAAGCCACACGTGCACCCCGAAAAAGGCCTTTTAAAGATGCCCTCAGATGGCGTTTCATTGTTTTGCCTTGGAGTGCAGGTAGGGTACGTCCAGAAATAAAGCAAATCCTGTTACCAGGATGAAAAATGAGCCTTCATAGCAAGCTCTGCCGTCACCTGTTTTCACATTTCCCAGGCTTTGGCTGTATGGAAAACAGCTGTCAGTGGATTGGTAAGCACTGACACATCATTGTCTCAGCAGTGTTTTCATTGATGCATTCGATTGGATCAAATAATTACATGTTTAGAGGAGGAAAATGTACCATATTTCCCTCTGAAATGGAATGAAGCAGTAGCATAAAACAGCATGAAGTGGAGACAGGAAGCGAAGGACTAGCCATTTACATTGCTCCACCTTAACAGACAGCCTGCATGATCGGAAAAGCAGAGACAGGCTGCTGGTTTTTTTCAACCCTCTGTCTCCACTGAAGAAGCTGCAGCGCCGCCTGGTGTCTGTAGAGAGAAGTCAAAAAGCTTACAGCACCTGGTATTCCCAGGCGGTCTCCCATCCAAGTACTAACCAGGCCCGACCCTGCTTAGCTTCCGAGATCGGACGAGATCGGGCGTGTTCAGAGTGGTATGGCCGTAAGCCACACGTGCACCCCGAAAAAGGCCTTTTAAAGATGCCCTCAGATGGCGTTTCATTGTTTTGCCTTGGAGTGCAGGTAGGGTACGTCCAGAAATAAAGCAAATCCTGTTACCAGGATGAAAAATGAGCCTTCATAGCAAGCTCTGCCGTCACCTGTTTTCACATTTCCCAGGCTTTGGCTGTATGGAAAACAGCTGTCAGTGGATTGGTAAGCACTGACACATCATTGTCTCAGCAGTGTTTTCATTGATGCATTCGATTGGATCAAATAATTACATGTTTAGAGGAGGAAAATGTACCATATTTCCCTCTGAAATGGAATGAAGCAGTAGCATAAAACAGCATGAAGTGGAGACAGGAAGCGAAGGACTAGCCATTTACATTGCTCCACCTTAACAGACAGCCTGCATGATCGGAAAAGCAGAGACAGGCTGCTGGTTTTTTTCAACCCTCTGTCTCCACTGAAGAAGCTGCAGCGCCGCCTGGTGTCTGTAGAGAGAAGTCAAAAAGCTTACAGCGCCTGGTATTCCCAGGCGGTCTCCCATCCAAGTACTAACCAGGCCCGACCCTGCTTAGCTTCCGAGATCGGACGAGATCGGGCGTGTTCAGAGTGGTATGGCCGTAAGCCACACGTGCACCCCGAAAAAGGCCTTTTAAAGATGCCCTCAGATGGCGTTTCATTGTTTTGCCTTGGAGTGCAGGTAGGGTACGTCCAGAAATAAAGCAAATCCTGTTACCAGGATGAAAAATGAGCCTTCATAGCAAGCTCTGCCGTCACCTGTTTTCACATTTCCCAGGCTTTGGCTGTATGGAAAACAGCTGTCAGTGGATTGGTAAGCACTGACACATCATTGTCTCAGCAGTGTTTTCATTGATGCATTCGATTGGATCAAATAATTACATGTTTAGAGGAGGAAAATGTACCATATTTCCCTCTGAAATGGAATGAAGCAGTAGCATAAAACAGCATGAAGTGGAGACAGGAAGCGAAGGACTAGCCATTTACATTGCTCCACCTTAACAGACAGCCTGCATGATCGGAAAAGCAGAGACAGGCTGCTGGTTTTTTTCAACCCTCTGTCTCCACTGAAGAAGCTGCAGCGCCGCCTGGTGTCTGTACAGAGAAGTCAAAAAGCTTACAGCGCCTGGTATTCCCAGGCGGTCTCCCATCCAAGTACTAACCAGGCCAGACCCTGCTTAGCTTCCGAGATCGGACGAGATCGGGCGTGTTCAGAGTGGTATGGCCGTAAGCCACACGTGCACCCCGAAAAAGGCCTTTTAAAGATGCCCTCAGATGGCGTTTCATTGTTTTGCCTTGGAGTGCAGGTAGGGTACGTCCAGAAATAAAGCAAATCCTGTTACCAGGATGAAAAATGAGCCTTCATAGCAAGCTCTGCCGTCACCTGTTTTCACATTTCCCAGGCTTTGGCTGTATGGAAAACAGCTGTCAGTGGATTGGTAAGCACTGACACATCATTGTCTCAGCAGTGTTTTCATTGATGCATTCGATTGGATCAAATAATTACATGTTTAGAGGAGGAAAATGTACCATATTTCCCTCTGAAATGGAATGAAGCAGTAGCATAAAACAGCATGAAGTGGAGACAGGAAGCGAAGGACTAGCCATTTACATTGCTCCACCTTAACAGACAGCCTGCATGATCGGAAAAGCAGAGACAGGCTGCTGGTTTTTTTCAACCCTCTGTCTCCACTGAAGAAGCTGCAGCGCCGCCTGGTGTCTGTAGAGAGAAGTCAAAAAGCTTACAGCGCCTGGTATTCCCAGGCGGTCTCCCATCCAAGTACTAACCAGGCCCGACCCTGCTTAGCTTCCGAGATCGGACGAGATCGGGCGTGTTCAGAGTGGTATGGCCGTAAGCCACACGTGCACCCCGAAAAAGGCCTTTTAAAGATGCCCTCAGATGGCGTTTCATTGTTTTGCCTTGGAGTGCAGGTAGGGTACGTCCAGAAATAAAGCAAATCCTGTTACCAGGATGAAAAATGAGCCTTCATAGCAAGCTCTGCCGTCACCTGTTTTCACATTTCCCAGGCTTTGGCTGTATGGAAAACAGCTGTCAGTGGATTGGTAAGCACTGACACATCATTGTCTCAGCAGTGTTTTCATTGATGCATTCGATTGGATCAAATAATTACATGTTTAGAGGAGGAAAATGTACCATATTTCCCTCTGAAATGGAATGAAGCAGTAGCATAAAACAGCATGAAGTGGAGACAGGAAGCGAAGGACTAGCCATTTACATTGCTCCACCTTAACAGACAGCCTGCATGATCGGAAAAGCAGAGACAGGCTGCTGGTTTTTTTCAACCCTCTGTCTCCACTGAAGAAGCTGCAGCGCCGCCTGGTGTCTGTAGAGAGAAGTCAAAAAGCTTACAGCGCCTGGTATTCCCAGGCGGTCTCCCATCCAAGTACTAACCAGGCCCGACCCTGCTTAGCTTCCGAGATCGGACGAGATCGGGCGTGTTCAGAGTGGTATGGCCGTAAGCCACACGTGCACCCCGAAAAAGGCCTTTTAAAGATGCCCTCAGATGGCGTTTCATTGTTTTGCCTTGGAGTGCAGGTAGGGTACGTCCAGAAATAAAGCAAATCCTGTTACCAGGATGAAAAATGAGCCTTCATAGCAAGCTCTGCCGTCACCTGTTTTCACATTTCCCAGGCTTTGGCTGTATGGAAAACAGCTGTCAGTGGATTGGTAAGCACTGACACATCATTGTCTCAGCAGTGTTTTCATTGATGCATTCGATTGGATCAAATAATTACATGTTTAGAGGAGGAAAATGTACCATATTTCCCTCTGAAATGGAATGAAGCAGTAGCATAAAACAGCATGAAGTGGAGACAGGAAGCGAAGGACTAGCCATTTACATTGCTCCACCTTAACAGACAGCCTGCATGATCGGAAAAGCAGAGACAGGCTGCTGGTTTTTTTCAACCCTCTGTCTCCACTGAAGAAGCTGCAGCGCCGCCTGGTGTCTGTAGAGAGAAGTCAAAAAGCTTACAGCGCCTGGTATTCCCAGGCGGTCTCCCATCCAAGTACTAACCAGGCCCGACCCTGCTTAGCTTCCGAGATCGGACGAGATCGGGCGTGTTCAGAGTGGTATGGCCGTAAGCCACACGTGCACCCCGAAAAAGGCCTTTTAAAGATGCCCTCAGATGGCGTTTCATTGTTTTGCCTTGGAGTGCAGGTAGGGTACGTCCAGAAATAAAGCAAATCCTGTTACCAGGATGAAAAATGAGCCTTCATAGCAAGCTCTGCCGTCACCTGTTTTCACATTTCCCAGGCTTTGGCTGTATGGAAAACAGCTGTCAGTGGATTGGTAAGCACTGACACATCATTGTCTCAGCAGTGTTTTCATTGATGCATTCGATTGGATCAAATAATTACATGTTTAGAGGAGGAAAATGTACCATATTTCCCTCTGAAATGGAATGAAGCAGTAGCATAAAACAGCATGAAGTGGAGACAGGAAGCGAAGGACTAGCCATTTACATTGCTCCACCTTAACAGACAGCCTGCATGATCGGAAAAGCAGAGACAGGCTGCTGGTTTTTTTCAACCCTCTGTCTCCACTGAAGAAGCTGCAGCGCCGCCTGGTGTCTGTAGAGAGAAGTCAAAAAGCTTACAGCACCTGGTATTCCCAGGCGGTCTCCCATCCAAGTACTAACCAGGCCCGACCCTGCTTAGCTTCCGAGATCGGACGAGATCGGGCGTGTTCAGAGTGGTATGGCCGTAAGCCACACGTGCACCCCGAAAAAGGCCTTTTAAAGATGCCCTCAGATGGCGTTTCATTGTTTTGCCTTGGAGTGCAGGTAGGGTACGTCCAGAAATAAAGCAAATCCTGTTACCAGGATGAAAAATGAGCCTTCATAGCAAGCTCTGCCGTCACCTGTTTTCACATTTCCCAGGCTTTGGCTGTATGGAAAACAGCTGTCAGTGGATTGGTAAGCACTGACACATCATTGTCTCAGCAGTGTTTTCATTGATGCATTCGATTGGATCAAATAATTACATGTTTAGAGGAGGAAAATGTACCATATTTCCCTCTGAAATGGAATGAAGCAGTAGCATAAAACAGCATGAAGTGGAGACAGGAAGCGAAGGACTAGCCATTTACATTGCTCCACCTTAACAGACAGCCTGCATGATCGGAAAAGCAGAGACAGGCTGCTGGTTTTTTTCAACCCTCTGTCTCCACTGAAGAAGCTGCAGCGCCGCCTGGTGTCTGTAGAGAGAAGTCAAAAAGCTTACAGCGCCTGGTATTCCCAGGCGGTCTCCCATCCAAGTACTAACCAGGCCCGACCCTGCTTAGCTTCCGAGATCGGACGAGATCGGGCGTGTTCAGAGTGGTATGGCCGTAAGCCACACGTGCACCCCGAAAAAGGCCTTTTAAAAATGCCCTCAGATGGCGTTTCATTGTTTTGCCTTGGAGTGCAGGTAGGGTACGTCCAGAAATAAAGCAAATCCTGTTACCAGGATGAAAAATGAGCCTTCATAGCAAGCTCTGCCGTCACCTGTTTTCACATTTCCCAGGCTTTGGCTGTATGGAAAACAGCTGTCAGTGGATTGGTAAGCACTGACACATCATTGTCTCAGCAGTGTTTTCATTGATGCATTCGATTGGATCAAATAATTACATGTTTAGAGGAGGAAAATGTACCATATTTCCCTCTGAAATGGAATGAAGCAGTAGCATAAAACAGCATGAAGTGGAGACAGGAAGCGAAGGACTAGCCATTTACATTGCTCCACCTTAACAGACAGCCTGCATGATCGGAAAAGCAGAGACAGGCTGCTGGTTTTTTTCAACCCTCTGTCTCCACTGAAGAAGCTGCAGCGCCGCCTGGTGTCTGTAGAGAGAAGTCAAAAAGCTTACAGCGCCTGGTATTCCCAGGCGGTCTCCCATCCAAGTACTAACCAGGCCCGACCCTGCTTAGCTTCCGAGATCGGACGAGATCGGGCGTGTTCAGAGTGGTATGGCCGTAAGCCACACGTGCACCCCGAAAAAGGCCTTTTAAAGATGCCCTCAGATGGCGTTTCATTGTTTTGCCTTGGAGTGCAGGTAGGGTACGTCCAGAAATAAAGCAAATCCTGTTACCAGGATGAAAAATGAGCCTTCATAGCAAGCTCTGCCGTCACCTGTTTTCACATTTCCCAGGCTTTGGCTGTATGGAAAACAGCTGTCAGTGGATTGGTAAGCACTGACACATCATTGTCTCAGCAGTGTTTTCATTGATGCATTCGATTGGATCAAATAATTACATGTTTAGAGGAGGAAAATGTACCATATTTCCCTCTGAAATGGAATGAAGCAGTAGCATAAAACAGCATGAAGTGGAGACAGGAAGCGAAGGACTAGCCATTTACATTGCTCCACCTTAACAGACAGCCTGCATGATCGGAAAAGCAGAGACAGGCTGCTGGTTTTTTTCAACCCTCTGTCTCCACTGAAGAAGCTGCAGCGCCGCCTGGTGTCTGTAGAGAGAAGTCAAAAAGCTTACAGCGCCTGGTATTCCCAGGCGGTCTCCCATCCAAGTACTAACCAGGCCCGACCCTGCTTAGCTTCCGAGATCGGACGAGATCGGGCGTGTTCAGAGTGGTATGGCCGTAAGCCACACGTGCACCCCGAAAAAGGCCTTTTAAAGATGCCCTCAGATGGCGTTTCATTGTTTTGCCTTGGAGTGCAGGTAGGGTACGTCCAGAAATAAAGCAAATCCTGTTACCAGGATGAAAAATGAGCCTTCATAGCAAGCTCTGCCGTCACCTGTTTTCACATTTCCCAGGCTTTGGCTGTATGGAAAACAGCTGTCAGTGGATTGGTAAGCACTGACACATCATTGTCTCAGCAGTGTTTTCATTGATGCATTCGATTGGATCAAATAATTACATGTTTAGAGGAGGAAAATGTACCATATTTCCCTCTGAAATGGAATGAAGCAGTAGCATAAAACAGCATGAAGTGGAGACAGGAAGCGAAGGACTAGCCATTTACATTGCTCCACCTTAACAGACAGCCTGCATGATCGGAAAAGCAGAGACAGGCTGCTGGTTTTTTTCAACCCTCTGTCTCCACTGAAGAAGCTGCAGCGCCGCCTGGTGTCTGTAGAGAGAAGTCAAAAAGCTTACAGCACCTGGTATTCCCAGGCGGTCTCCCATCCAAGTACTAACCAGGCCCGACCCTGCTTAGCTTCCGAGATCGGACGAGATCGGGCGTGTTCAGAGTGGTATGGCCGTAAGCCACACGTGCACCCCGAAAAAGGCCTTTTAAAGATGCCCTCAGATGGCGTTTCATTGTTTTGCCTTGGAGTGCAGGTAGGGTACGTCCAGAAATAAAGCAAATCCTGTTACCAGGATGAAAAATGAGCCTTCATAGCAAGCTCTGCCGTCACCTGTTTTCACATTTCCCAGGCTTTGGCTGTATGGAAAACAGCTGTCAGTGGATTGGTAAGCACTGACACATCATTGTCTCAGCAGTGTTTTCATTGATGCATTCGATTGGATCAAATAATTACATGTTTAGAGGAGGAAAATGTACCATATTTCCCTCTGAAATGGAATGAAGCAGTAGCATAAAACAGCATGAAGTGGAGACAGGAAGCGAAGGACTAGCCATTTACATTGCTCCACCTTAACAGACAGCCTGCATGATCGGAAAAGCAGAGACAGGCTGCTGGTTTTTTTCAACCCTCTGTCTCCACTGAAGAAGCTGCAGCGCCGCCTGGTGTCTGTAGAGAGAAGTCAAAAAGCTTACAGCACCTGGTATTCCCAGGCGGTCTCCCATCCAAGTACTAACCAGGCCCGACCCTGCTTAGCTTCCGAGATCGGACGAGATCGGGCGTGTTCAGAGTGGTATGGCCGTAAGCCACACGTGCACCCCGAAAAAGGCCTTTTAAAGATGCCCTCAGATGGCGTTTCATTGTTTTGCCTTGGAGTGCAGGTAGGGTACGTCCAGAAATAAAGCAAATCCTGTTACCAGGATGAAAAATGAGCCTTCATAGCAAGCTCTGCCGTCACCTGTTTTCAGATTTCCCAGGCTTTGGCTGTATGGAAAACAGCTGTCAGTGGATTGGTAAGCACTGACACATCATTGTCTCAGCAGTGTTTTCATTGATGCATTCGATTGGATCAAATAATTACATGTTTAGAGGAGGAAAATGTACCATATTTCCCTCTGAAATGGAATGAAGCAGTAGCATAAAACAGCATGAAGTGGAGACAGGAAGCGAAGGACTAGCCATTTACATTGCTCCACCTTAACAGACAGCCTGCATGATCGGAAAAGCAGAGACAGGCTGCTGGTTTTTTTCAACCCTCTGTCTCCACTGAAGAAGCTGCAGCGCCGCCTGGTGTCTGTAGAGAGAAGTCAAAAAGCTTACAGCGCCTGGTATTCCCAGGCGGTCTCCCATCCAAGTACTAACCAGGCCCGACCCTGCTTAGCTTCCGAGATCGGACGAGATCGGGCGTGTTCAGAGTGGTATGGCCGTAAGCCACACGTGCACCCCGAAAAAGGCCTTTTAAAGATGCCCTCAGATGGCGTTTCATTGTTTTGCCTTGGAGTGCAGGTAGGGTACGTCCAGAAATAAAGCAAATCCTGTTAACAGGATGAAAAATGAGCCTTCATAGCAAGCTCTGCCGTCACCTGTTTTCACATTTCCCAGGCTTTGGCTGTATGGAAAACAGCTGTCAGTGGATTGGTAAGCACTGACACATCATTGTCTCAGCAGTGTTTTCATTGATGCATTCGATTGGATCAAATAATTACATGTTTAGAGGAGGAAAATGTACCATATTTCCCTCTGAAATGGAATGAAGCAGTAGCATAAAACAGCATGAAGTGGAGACAGGAAGCGAAGGACTAGCCATTTACATTGCTCCACCTTAACAGACAGCCTGCATGATCGGAAAAGCAGAGACAGGCTGCTGGTTTTTTTCAACCCTCTGTCTCCACTGAAGAAGCTGCAGCGCCGCCTGGTGTCTGTAGAGAGAAGTCAAAAAGCTTACAGCGCCTGGTATTCCCAGGCGGTCTCCCATCCAAGTACTAACCAGGCCCGACCCTGCTTAGCTTCCGAGATCGGACGAGATCGGGCGTGTTCAGAGTGGTATGGCCGTAAGCCACACGTGCACCCCGAAAAAGGCCTTTTAAAGATGCCCTCAGATGGCGTTTCATTGTTTTGCCTTGGAGTGCAGGTAGGGTACGTCCAGAAATAAAGCAAATCCTGTTACCAGGATGAAAAATGAGCCTTCATAGCAAGCTCTGCCGTCACCTGTTTTCACATTTCCCAGGCTTTGGCTGTATGGAAAACAGCTGTCAGTGGATTGGTAAGCACTGACACATCATTGTCTCAGCAGTGTTTTCATTGATGCATTCGATTGGATCAAATAATTACATGTTTAGAGGAGGAAAATGTACCATATTTCCCTCTGAAATGGAATGAAGCAGTAGCATAAAACAGCATGAAGTGGAGACAGGAAGCGAAGGACTAGCCATTTACATTGCTCCACCTTAACAGACAGCCTGCATGATCGGAAAAGCAGAGACAGGCTGCTGGTTTTTTTCAACCCTCTGTCTCCACTGAAGAAGCTGCAGCGCCGCCTGGTGTCTGTAGAGAGAAGTCAAAAAGCTTACAGCACCTGGTATTCCCAGGCGGTCTCCCATCCAAGTACTAACCAGGCCCGACCCTGCTTAGCTTCCGAGATCGGACGAGATCGGGCGTGTTCAGAGTGGTATGGCCGTAAGCCACACGTGCACCCCGAAAAAGGCCTTTTAAAGATGCCCTCAGATGGCGTTTCATTGTTTTGCCTTGGAGTGCAGGTAGGGTACGTCCAGAAATAAAGCAAATCCTGTTACCAGGATGAAAAATGAGCCTTCATAGCAAGCTCTGCCGTCACCTGTTTTCACATTTCCCAGGCTTTGGCTGTATGGAAAACAGCTGTCAGTGGATTGGTAAGCACTGACACATCATTGTCTCAGCAGTGTTTTCATTGATGCATTCGATTGGATCAAATAATTACATGTTTAGAGGAGGAAAATGTACCATATTTCCCTCTGAAATGGAATGAAGCAGTAGCATAAAACAGCATGAAGTGGAGACAGGAAGCGAAGGACTAGCCATTTACATTGCTCCACCTTAACAGACAGCCTGCATGATCGGAAAAGCAGAGACAGGCTGCTGGTTTTTTTCAACCCTCTGTCTCCACTGAAGAAGCTGCAGCGCCGCCTGGTGTCTGTAGAGAGAAGTCAAAAAGCTTACAGCACCTGGTATTCCCAGGCGGTCTCCCATCCAAGTACTAACCAGGCCCGACCCTGCTTAGCTTCCGAGATCGGACGAGATCGGGCGTGTTCAGAGTGGTATGGCCGTAAGCCACACGTGCACCCCGAAAAAGGCCTTTTAAAGATGCCCTCAGATGGCGTTTCATTGTTTTGCCTTGGAGTGCAGGTAGGGTACGTCCAGAAATAAAGCAAATCCTGTTACCAGGATGAAAAATGAGCCTTCATAGCAAGCTCTGCCGTCACCTGTTTTCACATTTCCCAGGCTTTGGCTGTATGGAAAACAGCTGTCAGTGGATTGGTAAGCACTGACACATCATTGTCTCAGCAGTGTTTTCATTGATGCATTCGATTGGATCAAATAATTACATGTTTAGAGGAGGAAAATGTACCATATTTCCCTCTGAAATGGAATGAAGCAGTAGCATAAAACAGCATGAAGTGGAGACAGGAAGCGAAGGACTAGCCATTTACATTGCTCCACCTTAACAGACAGCCTGCATGATCGGAAAAGCAGAGACAGGCTGCTGGTTTTTTTCAACCCTCTGTCTCCACTGAAGAAGCTGCAGCGCCGCCTGGTGTCTGTAGAGAGAAGTCAAAAAGCTTACAGCGCCTGGTATTCCCAGGCGGTCTCCCATCCAAGTACTAACCAGGCCCGACCCTGCTTAGCTTCCGAGATCGGACGAGATCGGGCGTGTTCAGAGTGGTATGGCCGTAAGCCACACGTGCACCCCGAAAAAGGCCTTTTAAAGATGCCCTCAGATGGCGTTTCATTGTTTTGCCTTGGAGTGCAGGTAGGGTACGTCCAGAAATAAAGCAAATCCTGTTACCAGGATGAAAAATGAGCCTTCATAGCAAGCTCTGCCGTCACCTGTTTTCACATTTCCCAGGCTTTGGCTGTATGGAAAACAGCTGTCAGTGGATTGGTAAGCACTGACACATCATTGTCTCAGCAGTGTTTTCATTGATGCATTCGATTGGATCAAATAATTACATGTTTAGAGGAGGAAAATGTACCATATTTCCCTCTGAAATGGAATGAAGCAGTAGCATAAAACAGCATGAAGTGGAGACAGGAAGCGAAGGACTAGCCATTTACATTGCTCCACCTTAACAGACAGCCTGCATGATCGGAAAAGCAGAGACAGGCTGCTGGTTTTTTTCAACCCTCTGTCTCCACTGAAGAAGCTGCAGCGCCGCCTGGTGTCTGTAGAGAGAAGTCAAAAAGCTTACAGCACCTGGTATTCCCAGGCGGTCTCCCATCCAAGTACTAACCAGGCCCGACCCTGCTTAGCTTCCGAGATCGGACGAGATCGGGCGTGTTCAGAGTGGTATGGCCGTAAGCCACACGTGCACCCCGAAAAAGGCCTTTTAAAGATGCCCTCAGATGGCGTTTCATTGTTTTGCCTTGGAGTGCAGGTAGGGTACGTCCAGAAATAAAGCAAATCCTGTTACCAGGATGAAAAATGAGCCTTCATAGCAAGCTCTGCCGTCACCTGTTTTCACATTTCCCAGGCTTTGGCTGTATGGAAAACAGCTGTCAGTGGATTGGTAAGCACTGACACATCATTGTCTCAGCAGTGTTTTCATTGATGCATTCGATTGGATCAAATAATTACATGTTTAGAGGAGGAAAATGTACCATATTTCCCTCTGAAATGGAATGAAGCAGTAGCATAAAACAGCATGAAGTGGAGACAGGAAGCGAAGGACTAGCCATTTACATTGCTCCACCTTAACAGACAGCCTGCATGATCGGAAAAGCAGAGACAGGCTGCTGGTTTTTTTCAACCCTCTGTCTCCACTGAAGAAGCTGCAGCGCCGCCTGGTGTCTGTAGAGAGAAGTCAAAAAGCTTACAGCGCCTGGTATTCCCAGGCGGTCTCCCATCCAAGTACTAACCAGGCCCGACCCTGCTTAGCTTCCGAGATCGGACGAGATCGGGCGTGTTCAGAGTGGTATGGCCGTAAGCCACACGTGCACCCCGAAAAAGGCCTTTTAAAGATGCCCTCAGATGGCGTTTCATTGTTTTGCCTTGGAGTGCAGGTAGGGTACGTCCAGAAATAAAGCAAATCCTGTTACCAGGATGAAAAATGAGCCTTCATAGCAAGCTCTGCCGTCACCTGTTTTCACATTTCCCAGGCTTTGGCTGTATGGAAAACAGCTGTCAGTGGATTGGTAAGCACTGACACATCATTGTCTCAGCAGTGTTTTCATTGATGCATTCGATTGGATCAAATAATTACATGTTTAGAGGAGGAAAATGTACCATATTTCCCTCTGAAATGGAATGAAGCAGTAGCATAAAACAGCATGAAGTGGAGACAGGAAGCGAAGGACTAGCCATTTACATTGCTCCACCTTAACAGACAGCCTGCATGATCGGAAAAGCAGAGACAGGCTGCTGGTTTTTTTCAACCCTCTGTCTCCACTGAAGAAGCTGCAGCGCCGCCTGGTGTCTGTAGAGAGAAGTCAAAAAGCTTACAGCGCCTGGTATTCCCAGGCGGTCTCCCATCCAAGTACTAACCAGGCCCGACCCTGCTTAGCTTCCGAGATCGGACGAGATCGGGCGTGTTCAGAGTGGTATGGCCGTAAGCCACACGTGCACCCCGAAAAAGGCCTTTTAAAGATGCCCTCAGATGGCGTTTCATTGTTTTGCCTTGGAGTGCAGGTAGGGTACGTCCAGAAATAAAGCAAATCCTGTTACCAGGATGAAAAATGAGCCTTCATAGCAAGCTCTGCCGTCACCTGTTTTCACATTTCCCAGGCTTTGGCTGTATGGAAAACAGCTGTCAGTGGATTGGTAAGCACTGACACATCATTGTCTCAGCAGTGTTTTCATTGATGCATTCGATTGGATCAAATAATTACATGTTTAGAGGAGGAAAATGTACCATATTTCCCTCTGAAATGGAATGAAGCAGTAGCATAAAACAGCATGAAGTGGAGACAGGAAGCGAAGGACTAGCCATTTACATTGCTCCACCTTAACAGACAGCCTGCATGATCGGAAAAGCAGAGACAGGCTGCTGGTTTTTTTCAACCCTCTGTCTCCACTGAAGAAGCTGCAGCGCCGCCTGGTGTCTGTAGAGAGAAGTCAAAAAGCTTACAGCACCTGGTATTCCCAGGCGGTCTCCCATCCAAGTACTAACCAGGCCCGACCCTGCTTAGCTTCCGAGATCGGACGAGATCGGGCGTGTTCAGAGTGGTATGGCCGTAAGCCACACGTGCACCCCGAAAAAGGCCTTTTAAAGATGCCCTCAGATGGCGTTTCATTGTTTTGCCTTGGAGTGCAGGTAGGGTACGTCCAGAAATAAAGCAAATCCTGTTACCAGGATGAAAAATGAGCCTTCATAGCAAGCTCTGCCGTCACCTGTTTTCACATTTCCCAGGCTTTGGCTGTATGGAAAACAGCTGTCAGTGGATTGGTAAGCACTGACACATCATTGTCTCAGCAGTGTTTTCATTGATGCATTCGATTGGATCAAATAATTACATGTTTAGAGGAGGAAAATGTACCATATTTCCCTCTGAAATGGAATGAAGCAGTAGCATAAAACAGCATGAAGTGGAGACAGGAAGCGAAGGACTAGCCATTTACATTGCTCCACCTTAACAGACAGCCTGCATGATCGGAAAAGCAGAGACAGGCTGCTGGTTTTTTTCAACCCTCTGTCTCCACTGAAGAAGCTGCAGCGCCGCCTGGTGTCTGTAGAGAGAAGTCAAAAAGCTTACAGCGCCTGGTATTCCCAGGCGGTCTCCCATCCAAGTACTAACCAGGCCCGACCCTGCTTAGCTTCCGAGATCGGACGAGATCGGGCGTGTTCAGAGTGGTATGGCCGTAAGCCACACGTGCACCCCGAAAAAGGCCTTTTAAAGATGCCCTCAGATGGCGTTTCATTGTTTTGCCTTGGAGTGCAGGTAGGGTACGTCCAGAAATAAAGCAAATCCTGTTACCAGGATGAAAAATGAGCCTTCATAGCAAGCTCTGCCGTCACCTGTTTTCAGATTTCCCAGGCTTTGGCTGTATGGAAAACAGCTGTCAGTGGATTGGTAAGCACTGACACATCATTGTCTCAGCAGTGTTTTCATTGATGCATTCGATTGGATCAAATAATTACATGTTTAGAGGAGGAAAATGTACCATATTTCCCTCTGAAATGGAATGAAGCAGTAGCATAAAACAGCATGAAGTGGAGACAGGAAGCGAAGGACTAGCCATTTACATTGCTCCACCTTAACAGACAGCCTGCATGATCGGAAAAGCAGAGACAGGCTGCTGGTTTTTTTCAACCCTCTGTCTCCACTGAAGAAGCTGCAGCGCCGCCTGGTGTCTGTAGAGAGAAGTCAAAAAGCTTACAGCGCCTGGTATTCCCAGGCGGTCTCCCATCCAAGTACTAACCAGGCCCGACCCTGCTTAGCTTCCGAGATCGGACGAGATCGGGCGTGTTCAGAGTGGTATGGCCGTAAGCCACACGTGCACCCCGAAAAAGGCCTTTTAAAGATGCCCTCAGATGGCGTTTCATTGTTTTGCCTTGGAGTGCAGGTAGGGTACGTCCAGAAATAAAGCAAATCCTGTTAACAGGATGAAAAATGAGCCTTCATAGCAAGCTCTGCCGTCACCTGTTTTCACATTTCCCAGGCTTTGGCTGTATGGAAAACAGCTGTCAGTGGATTGGTAAGCACTGACACATCATTGTCTCAGCAGTGTTTTCATTGATGCATTCGATTGGATCAAATAATTACATGTTTAGAGGAGGAAAATGTACCATATTTCCCTCTGAAATGGAATGAAGCAGTAGCATAAAACAGCATGAAGTGGAGACAGGAAGCGAAGGACTAGCCATTTACATTGCTCCACCTTAACAGACAGCCTGCATGATCGGAAAAGCAGAGACAGGCTGCTGGTTTTTTTCAACCCTCTGTCTCCACTGAAGAAGCTGCAGCGCCGCCTGGTGTCTGTAGAGAGAAGTCAAAAAGCTTACAGCGCCTGGTATTCCCAGGCGGTCTCCCATCCAAGTACTAACCAGGCCCGACCCTGCTTAGCTTCCGAGATCGGACGAGATCGGGCGTGTTCAGAGTGGTATGGCCGTAAGCCACACGTGCACCCCGAAAAAGGCCTTTTAAAGATGCCCTCAGATGGCGTTTCATTGTTTTGCCTTGGAGTGCAGGTAGGGTACGTCCAGAAATAAAGCAAATCCTGTTACCAGGATGAAAAATGAGCCTTCATAGCAAGCTCTGCCGTCACCTGTTTTCACATTTCCCAGGCTTTGGCTGTATGGAAAACAGCTGTCAGTGGATTGGTAAGCACTGACACATCATTGTCTCAGCAGTGTTTTCATTGATGCATTCGATTGGATCAAATAATTACATGTTTAGAGGAGGAAAATGTACCATATTTCCCTCTGAAATGGAATGAAGCAGTAGCATAAAACAGCATGAAGTGGAGACAGGAAGCGAAGGACTAGCCATTTACATTGCTCCACCTTAACAGACAGCCTGCATGATCGGAAAAGCAGAGACAGGCTGCTGGTTTTTTTCAACCCTCTGTCTCCACTGAAGAAGCTGCAGCGCCGCCTGGTGTCTGTAGAGAGAAGTCAAAAAGCTTACAGCACCTGGTATTCCCAGGCGGTCTCCCATCCAAGTACTAACCAGGCCCGACCCTGCTTAGCTTCCGAGATCGGACGAGATCGGGCGTGTTCAGAGTGGTATGGCCGTAAGCCACACGTGCACCCCGAAAAAGGCCTTTTAAAGATGCCCTCAGATGGCGTTTCATTGTTTTGCCTTGGAGTGCAGGTAGGGTACGTCCAGAAATAAAGCAAATCCTGTTACCAGGATGAAAAATGAGCCTTCATAGCAAGCTCTGCCGTCACCTGTTTTCACATTTCCCAGGCTTTGGCTGTATGGAAAACAGCTGTCAGTGGATTGGTAAGCACTGACACATCATTGTCTCAGCAGTGTTTTCATTGATGCATTCGATTGGATCAAATAATTACATGTTTAGAGGAGGAAAATGTACCATATTTCCCTCTGAAATGGAATGAAGCAGTAGCATAAAACAGCATGAAGTGGAGACAGGAAGCGAAGGACTAGCCATTTACATTGCTCCACCTTAACAGACAGCCTGCATGATCGGAAAAGCAGAGACAGGCTGCTGGTTTTTTTCAACCCTCTGTCTCCACTGAAGAAGCTGCAGCGCCGCCTGGTGTCTGTAGAGAGAAGTCAAAAAGCTTACAGCGCCTGGTATTCCCAGGCGGTCTCCCATCCAAGTACTAACCAGGCCCGACCCTGCTTAGCTTCCGAGATCGGACGAGATCGGGCGTGTTCAGAGTGGTATGGCCGTAAGCCACACGTGCACCCCGAAAAAGGCCTTTTAAAGATGCCCTCAGATGGCGTTTCATTGTTTTGCCTTGGAGTGCAGGTAGGGTACGTCCAGAAATAAAGCAAATCCTGTTACCAGGATGAAAAATGAGCCTTCATAGCAAGCTCTGCCGTCACCTGTTTTCACATTTCCCAGGCTTTGGCTGTATGGAAAACAGCTGTCAGTGGATTGGTAAGCACTGACACATCATTGTCTCAGCAGTGTTTTCATTGATGCATTCGATTGGATCAAATAATTACATGTTTAGAGGAGGAAAATGTACCATATTTCCCTCTGAAATGGAATGAAGCAGTAGCATAAAACAGCATGAAGTGGAGACAGGAAGCGAAGGACTAGCCATTTACATTGCTCCACCTTAACAGACAGCCTGCATGATCGGAAAAGCAGAGACAGGCTGCTGGTTTTTTTCAACCCTCTGTCTCCACTGAAGAAGCTGCAGCGCCGCCTGGTGTCTGTAGAGAGAAGTCAAAAAGCTTACAGCGCCTGGTATTCCCAGGCGGTCTCCCATCCAAGTACTAACCAGGCCCGACCCTGCTTAGCTTCCGAGATCGGACGAGATCGGGCGTGTTCAGAGTGGTATGGCCGTAAGCCACACGTGCACCCCGAAAAAGGCCTTTTAAAGATGCCCTCAGATGGCGTTTCATTGTTTTGCCTTGGAGTGCAGGTAGGGTACGTCCAGAAATAAAGCAAATCCTGTTACCAGGATGAAAAATGAGCCTTCATAGCAAGCTCTGCCGTCACCTGTTTTCACATTTCCCAGGCTTTGGCTGTATGGAAAACAGCTGTCAGTGGATTGGTAAGCACTGACACATCATTGTCTCAGCAGTGTTTTCATTGATGCATTCGATTGGATCAAATAATTACATGTTTAGAGGAGGAAAATGTACCATATTTCCCTCTGAAATGGAATGAAGCAGTAGCATAAAACAGCATGAAGTGGAGACAGGAAGCGAAGGACTAGCCATTTACATTGCTCCACCTTAACAGACAGCCTGCATGATCGGAAAAGCAGAGACAGGCTGCTGGTTTTTTTCAACCCTCTGTCTCCACTGAAGAAGTTGCAGCGCCGCCTGGTGTCTGTAGAGAGAAGTCAAAAAGCTTACAGCGCCTGGTATTCCCAGGCGGTCTCCCATCCAAGTACTAACCAGGCCCGACCCTGCTTAGCTTCCGAGATCGGACGAGATCGGGCGTGTTCAGAGTGGTATGGCCGTAAGCCACACGTGCACCCCGAAAAAGGCCTTTTAAAGATGCCCTCAGATGGCGTTTCATTGTTTTGCCTTGGAGTGCAGGTAGGGTACGTCCAGAAATAAAGCAAATCCTGTTACCAGGATGAAAAATGAGCCTTCATAGCAAGCTCTGCCGTCACCTGTTTTCACATTTCCCAGGCTTTGGCTGTATGGAAAACAGCTGTCAGTGGATTGGTAAGCACTGACACATCATTGTCTCAGCAGTGTTTTCATTGATGCATTCGATTGGATCAAATAATTACATGTTTAGAGGAGGAAAATGTACCATATTTCCCTCTGAAATGGAATGAAGCAGTAGCATAAAACAGCATGAAGTGGAGACAGGAAGCGAAGGACTAGCCATTTACATTGCTCCACCTTAACAGACAGCCTGCATGATCGGAAAAGCAGAGACAGGCTGCTGGTTTTTTTCAACCCTCTGTCTCCACTGAAGAAGCTGCAGCGCCGCCTGGTGTCTGTAGAGAGAAGTCAAAAAGCTTACAGCGCCTGGTATTCCCAGGCGGTCTCCCATCCAAGTACTAACCAGGCCCGACCCTGCTTAGCTTCCGAGATCGGACGAGATCGGGCGTGTTCAGAGTGGTATGGCCGTAAGCCACACGTGCACCCCGAAAAAGGCCTTTTAAAGATGCCCTCAGATGGCGTTTCATTGTTTTGCCTTGGAGTGCAGGTAGGGTACGTCCAGAAATAAAGCAAATCCTGTTACCAGGATGAAAAATGAGCCTTCATAGCAAGCTCTGCCGTCACCTGTTTTCACATTTCCCAGGCTTTGGCTGTATGGAAAACAGCTGTCAGTGGATTGGTAAGCACTGACACATCATTGTCTCAGCAGTGTTTTCATTGATGCATTCGATTGGATCAAATAATTACATGTTTAGAGGAGGAAAATGTACCATATTTCCCTCTGAAATGGAATGAAGCAGTAGCATAAAACAGCATGAAGTGGAGACAGGAAGCGAAGGACTAGCCATTTACATTGCTCCACCTTAACAGACAGCCTGCATGATCGGAAAAGCAGAGACAGGCTGCTGGTTTTTTTCAACCCTCTGTCTCCACTGAAGAAGCTGCAGCGCCGCCTGGTGTCTGTAGAGAGAAGTCAAAAAGCTTACAGCGCCTGGTATTCCCAGGCGGTCTCCCATCCAAGTACTAACCAGGCCCGACCCTGCTTAGCTTCCGAGATCGGACGAGATCGGGCGTGTTCAGAGTGGTATGGCCGTAAGCCACACGTGCACCCCGAAAAAGGCCTTTTAAAGATGCCCTCAGATGGCGTTTCATTGTTTTGCCTTGGAGTGCAGGTAGGGTACGTCCAGAAATAAAGCAAATCCTGTTACCAGGATGAAAAATGAGCCTTCATAGCAAGCTCTGCCGTCACCTGTTTTCACATTTCCCAGGCTTTGGCTGTATGGAAAACAGCTGTCAGTGGATTGGTAAGCACTGACACATCATTGTCTCAGCAGTGTTTTCATTGATGCATTCGATTGGATCAAATAATTACATGTTTAGAGGAGGAAAATGTACCATATTTCCCTCTGAAATGGAATGAAGCAGTAGCATAAAACAGCATGAAGTGGAGACAGGAAGCGAAGGACTAGCCATTTACATTGCTCCACCTTAACAGACAGCCTGCATGATCGGAAAAGCAGAGACAGGCTGCTGGTTTTTTTCAACCCTCTGTCTCCACTGAAGAAGCTGCAGCGCCGCCTGGTGTCTGTAGAGAGAAGTCAAAAAGCTTACAGCGCCTGGTATTCCCAGGCGGTCTCCCATCCAAGTACTAACCAGGCCCGACCCTGCTTAGCTTCCGAGATCGGACGAGATCGGGCGTGTTCAGAGTGGTATGGCCGTAAGCCACACGTGCACCCCGAAAAAGGCCTTTTAAAGATGCCCTCAGATGGCGTTTCATTGTTTTGCCTTGGAGTGCAGGTAGGGTACGTCCAGAAATAAAGCAAATCCTGTTACCAGGATGAAAAATGAGCCTTCATAGCAAGCTCTGCCGTCACCTGTTTTCACATTTCCCAGGCTTTGGCTGTATGGAAAACAGCTGTCAGTGGATTGGTAAGCACTGACACATCATTGTCTCAGCAGTGTTTTCATTGATGCATTCGATTGGATCAAATAATTACATGTTTAGAGGAGGAAAATGTACCATATTTCCCTCTGAAATGGAATGAAGCAGTAGCATAAAACAGCATGAAGTGGAGACAGGAAGCGAAGGACTAGCCATTTACATTGCTCCACCTTAACAGACAGCCTGCATGATCGGAAAAGCAGAGACAGGCTGCTGGTTTTTTTCAACCCTCTGTCTCCACTGAAGAAGCTGCAGCGCCGCCTGGTGTCTGTAGAGAGAAGTCAAAAAGCTTACAGCGCCTGGTATTCCCAGGCGGTCTCCCATCCAAGTACTAACCAGGCCCGACCCTGCTTAGCTTCCGAGATCGGACGAGATCGGGCGTGTTCAGAGTGGTATGGCCGTAAGCCACACGTGCACCCCGAAAAAGGCCTTTTAAAGATGCCCTCAGATGGCGTTTCATTGTTTTGCCTTGGAGTGCAGGTAGGGTACGTCCAGAAATAAAGCAAATCCTGTTACCAGGATGAAAAATGAGCCTTCATAGCAAGCTCTGCCGTCACCTGTTTTCACATTTCCCAGGCTTTGGCTGTATGGAAAACAGCTGTCAGTGGATTGGTAAGCACTGACACATCATTGTCTCAGCAGTGTTTTCATTGATGCATTCGATTGGATCAAATAATTACATGTTTAGAGGAGGAAAATGTACCATATTTCCCTCTGAAATGGAATGAAGCAGTAGCATAAAACAGCATGAAGTGGAGACAGGAAGCGAAGGACTAGCCATTTACATTGCTCCACCTTAACAGACAGCCTGCATGATCGGAAAAGCAGAGACAGGCTGCTGGTTTTTTTCAACCCTCTGTCTCCACTGAAGAAGCTGCAGCGCCGCCTGGTGTCTGTAGAGAGAAGTCAAAAAGCTTACAGCGCCTGGTATTCCCAGGCGGTCTCCCATCCAAGTACTAACCAGGCCCGACCCTGCTTAGCTTCCGAGATCGGACGAGATCGGGCGTGTTCAGAGTGGTATGGCCGTAAGCCACACGTGCACCCCGAAAAAGGCCTTTTAAAGATGCCCTCAGATGGCGTTTCATTGTTTTGCCTTGGAGTGCAGGTAGGGTACGTCCAGAAATAAAGCAAATCCTGTTACCAGGATGAAAAATGAGCCTTCATAGCAAGCTCTGCCGTCACCTGTTTTCACATTTCCCAGGCTTTGGCTGTATGGAAAACAGCTGTCAGTGGATTGGTAAGCACTGACACATCATTGTCTCAGCAGTGTTTTCATTGATGCATTCGATTGGATCAAATAATTACATGTTTAGAGGAGGAAAATGTACCATATTTCCCTCTGAAATGGAATGAAGCAGTAGCATAAAACAGCATGAAGTGGAGACAGGAAGCGAAGGACTAGCCATTTACATTGCTCCACCTTAACAGACAGCCTGCATGATCGGAAAAGCAGAGACAGGCTGCTGGTTTTTTTCAACCCTCTGTCTCCACTGAAGAAGCTGCAGCGCCGCCTGGTGTCTGTAGAGAGAAGTCAAAAAGCTTACAGCGCCTGGTATTCCCAGGCGGTCTCCCATCCAAGTACTAACCAGGCCCGACCCTGCTTAGCTTCCGAGATCGGACGAGATCGGGCGTGTTCAGAGTGGTATGGCCGTAAGCCACACGTGCACCCCGAAAAAGGCCTTTTAAAGATGCCCTCAGATGGCGTTTCATTGTTTTGCCTTGGAGTGCAGGTAGGGTACGTCCAGAAATAAAGCAAATCCTGTTACCAGGATGAAAAATGAGCCTTCATAGCAAGCTCTGCCGTCACCTGTTTTCACATTTCCCAGGCTTTGGCTGTATGGAAAACAGCTGTCAGTGGATTGGTAAGCACTGACACATCATTGTCTCAGCAGTGTTTTCATTGATGCATTCGATTGGATCAAATAATTACATGTTTAGAGGAGGAAAATGTACCATATTTCCCTCTGAAATGGAATGAAGCAGTAGCATAAAACAGCATGAAGTGGAGACAGGAAGCGAAGGACTAGCCATTTACATTGCTCCACCTTAACAGACAGCCTGCATGATCGGAAAAGCAGAGACAGGCTGCTGGTTTTTTTCAACCCTCTGTCTCCACTGAAGAAGCTGCAGCGCCGCCTGGTGTCTGTAGAGAGAAGTCAAAAAGCTTACAGCGCCTGGTATTCCCAGGCGGTCTCCCATCCAAGTACTAACCAGGCCCGACCCTGCTTAGCTTCCGAGATCGGACGAGATCGGGCGTGTTCAGAGTGGTATGGCCGTAAGCCACACGTGCACCCCGAAAAAGGCCTTTTAAAGATGCCCTCAGATGGCGTTTCATTGTTTTGCCTTGGAGTGCAGGTAGGGTACGTCCAGAAATAAAGCAAATCCTGTTACCAGGATGAAAAATGAGCCTTCATAGCAAGCTCTGCCGTCACCTGTTTTCACATTTCCCAGGCTTTGGCTGTATGGAAAACAGCTGTCAGTGGATTGGTAAGCACTGACACATCATTGTCTCAGCAGTGTTTTCATTGATGCATTCGATTGGATCAAATAATTACATGTTTAGAGGAGGAAAATGTACCATATTTCCCTCTGAAATGGAATGAAGCAGTAGCATAAAACAGCATGAAGTGGAGACAGGAAGCGAAGGACTAGCCATTTACATTGCTCCACCTTAACAGACAGCCTGCATGATCGGAAAAGCAGAGACAGGCTGCTGGTTTTTTTCAACCCTCTGTCTCCACTGAAGAAGCTGCAGCGCCGCCTGGTGTCTGTAGAGAGAAGTCAAAAAGCTTACAGCGCCTGGTATTCCCAGGCGGTCTCCCATCCAAGTACTAACCAGGCCCGACCCTGCTTAGCTTCCGAGATCGGACGAGATCGGGCGTGTTCAGAGTGGTATGGCCGTAAGCCACACGTGCACCCCGAAAAAGGCCTTTTAAAGATGCCCTCAGATGGCGTTTCATTGTTTTGCCTTGGAGTGCAGGTAGGGTACGTCCAGAAATAAAGCAAATCCTGTTACCAGGATGAAAAATGAGCCTTCATAGCAAGCTCTGCCGTCACCTGTTTTCACATTTCCCAGGCTTTGGCTGTATGGAAAACAGCTGTCAGTGGATTGGTAAGCACTGACACATCATTGTCTCAGCAGTGTTTTCATTGATGCATTCGATTGGATCAAATAATTACATGTTTAGAGGAGGAAAATGTACCATATTTCCCTCTGAAATGGAATGAAGCAGTAGCATAAAACAGCATGAAGTGGAGACAGGAAGCGAAGGACTAGCCATTTACATTGCTCCACCTTAACAGACAGCCTGCATGATCGGAAAAGCAGAGACAGGCTGCTGGTTTTTTTCAACCCTCTGTCTCCACTGAAGAAGCTGCAGCGCCGCCTGGTGTCTGTAGAGAGAAGTCAAAAAGCTTACAGCGCCTGGTATTCCCAGGCGGTCTCCCATCCAAGTACTAACCAGGCCCGACCCTGCTTAGCTTCCGAGATCGGACGAGATCGGGCGTGTTCAGAGTGGTATGGCCGTAAGCCACACGTGCACCCCGAAAAAGGCCTTTTAAAGATGCCCTCAGATGGCGTTTCATTGTTTTGCCTTGGAGTGCAGGTAGGGTACGTCCAGAAATAAAGCAAATCCTGTTACCAGGATGAAAAATGAGCCTTCATAGCAAGCTCTGCCGTCACCTGTTTTCACATTTCCCAGGCTTTGGCTGTATGGAAAACAGCTGTCAGTGGATTGGTAAGCACTGACACATCATTGTCTCAGCAGTGTTTTCATTGATGCATTCGATTGGATCAAATAATTACATGTTTAGAGGAGGAAAATGTACCATATTTCCCTCTGAAATGGAATGAAGCAGTAGCATAAAACAGCATGAAGTGGAGACAGGAAGCGAAGGACTAGCCATTTACATTGCTCCACCTTAACAGACAGCCTGCATGATCGGAAAAGCAGAGACAGGCTGCTGGTTTTTTTCAACCCTCTGTCTCCACTGAAGAAGCTGCAGCGCCGCCTGGTGTCTGTAGAGAGAAGTCAAAAAGCTTACAGCGCCTGGTATTCCCAGGCGGTCTCCCATCCAAGTACTAACCAGGCCCGACCCTGCTTAGCTTCCGAGATCGGACGAGATCGGGCGTGTTCAGAGTGGTATGGCCGTAAGGCACACGTGCACCCCGAAAAAGGCCTTTTAAAGATGCCCTCAGATGGCGTTTCATTGTTTTGCCTTGGAGTGCAGGTAGGGTACGTCCAGAAATAAAGCAAATCCTGTTACCAGGATGAAAAATGAGCCTTCATAGCAAGCTCTGCCGTCACCTGTTTTCACATTTCCCAGGCTTTGGCTGTATGGAAAACAGCTGTCAGTGGATTGGTAAGCACTGACACATCATTGTCTCAGCAGTGTTTTCATTGATGCATTCGATTGGATCAAATAATTACATGTTTAGAGGAGGAAAATGTACCATATTTCCCTCTGAAATGGAATGAAGCAGTAGCATAAAACAGCATGAAGTGGAGACAGGAAGCGAAGGACTAGCCATTTACATTGCTCCACCTTAACAGACAGCCTGCATGATCGGAAAAGCAGAGACAGGCTGCTGGTTTTTTTCAACCCTCTGTCTCCACTGAAGAAGCTGCAGCGCCGCCTGGTGTCTGTAGAGAGAAGTCAAAAAGCTTACAGCGCCTGGTATTCCCAGGCGGTCTCCCATCCAAGTACTAACCAGGCCCGACCCTGCTTAGCTTCCGAGATCGGACGAGATCGGGCGTGTTCAGAGTGGTATGGCCGTAAGCCACACGTGCACCCCGAAAAAGGCCTTTTAAAGATGCCCTCAGATGGCGTTTCATTGTTTTGCCTTGGAGTGCAGGTAGGGTACGTCCAGAAATAAAGCAAATCCTGTTACCAGGATGAAAAATGAGCCTTCATAGCAAGCTCTGCCGTCACCTGTTTTCACATTTCCCAGGCTTTGGCTGTATGGAAAACAGCTGTCAGTGGATTGGTAAGCACTGACACATCATTGTCTCAGCAGTGTTTTCATTGATGCATTCGATTGGATCAAATAATTACATGTTTAGAGGAGGAAAATGTACCATATTTCCCTCTGAAATGGAATGAAGCAGTAGCATAAAACAGCATGAAGTGGAGACAGGAAGCGAAGGACTAGCCATTTACATTGCTCCACCTTAACAGACAGCCTGCATGATCGGAAAAGCAGAGACAGGCTGCTGGTTTTTTTCAACCCTCTGTCTCCACTGAAGAAGCTGCAGCGCCGCCTGGTGTCTGTAGAGAGAAGTCAAAAAGCTTACAGCACCTGGTATTCCCAGGCGGTCTCCCATCCAAGTACTAACCAGGCCCGACCCTGCTTAGCTTCCGAGATCGGACGAGATCGGGCGTGTTCAGAGTGGTATGGCCGTAAGCCACACGTGCACCCCGAAAAAGGCCTTTTAAAGATGCCCTCAGATGGCGTTTCATTGTTTTGCCTTGGAGTGCAGGTAGGGTACGTCCAGAAATAAAGCAAATCCTGTTACCAGGATGAAAAATGAGCCTTCATAGCAAGCTCTGCCGTCACCTGTTTTCACATTTCCCAGGCTTTGGCTGTATGGAAAACAGCTGTCAGTGGATTGGTAAGCACTGACACATCATTGTCTCAGCAGTGTTTTCATTGATGCATTCGATTGGATCAAATAATTACATGTTTAGAGGAGGAAAATGTACCATATTTCCCTCTGAAATGGAATGAAGCAGTAGCATAAAACAGCATGAAGTGGAGACAGGAAGCGAAGGACTAGCCATTTACATTGCTCCACCTTAACAGACAGCCTGCATGATCGGAAAAGCAGAGACAGGCTGCTGTTTTTTTTCAACCCTCTGTCTCCACTGAAGAAGCTGCAGCGCCGCCTGGTGTCTGTAGAGAGAAGTCAAAAAGCTTACAGCGCCTGGTATTCCCAGGCGGTCTCCCATCCAAGTACTAACCAGGCCCGACCCTGCTTAGCTTCCGAGATCGGACGAGATCGGGCGTGTTCAGAGTGGTATGGCCGTAAGCCACACGTGCACCCCGAAAAAGGCCTTTTAAAGATGCCCTCAGATGGCGTTTCATTGTTTTGCCTTGGAGTGCAGGTAGGGTACGTCCAGAAATAAAGCAAATCCTGTTACCAGGATGAAAAATGAGCCTTCATAGCAAGCTCTGCCGTCACCTGTTTTCACATTTCCCAGGCTTTGGCTGTATGGAAAACAGCTGTCAGTGGATTGGTAAGCACTGACACATCATTGTCTCAGCAGTGTTTTCATTGATGCATTCGATTGGATCAAATAATTACATGTTTAGAGGAGGAAAATGTACCATATTTCCCTCTGAAATGGAATGAAGCAGTAGCATAAAACAGCATGAAGTGGAGACAGGAAGCGAAGGACTAGCCATTTACATTGCTCCACCTTAACAGACAGCCTGCATGATCGGAAAAGCAGAGACAGGCTGCTGGTTTTTTTCAACCCTCTGTCTCCACTGAAGAAGCTGCAGCGCCGCCTGGTGTCTGTAGAGAGAAGTCAAAAAGCTTACAGCGCCTGGTATTCCCAGGCGGTCTCCCATCCAAGTACTAACCAGGCCCGACCCTGCTTAGCTTCCGAGATCGGACGAGATCGGGCGTGTTCAGAGTGGTATGGCCGTAAGCCACACGTGCACCCCGAAAAAGGCCTTTTAAAGATGCCCTCAGATGGCGTTTCATTGTTTTGCCTTGGAGTGCAGGTAGGGTACGTCCAGAAATAAAGCAAATCCTGTTACCAGGATGAAAAATGAGCCTTCATAGCAAGCTCTGCCGTCACCTGTTTTCACATTTCCCAGGCTTTGGCTGTATGGAAAACAGCTGTCAGTGGATTGGTAAGCACTGACACATCATTGTCTCAGCAGTGTTTTCATTGATGCATTCGATTGGATCAAATAATTACATGTTTAGAGGAGGAAAATGTACCATATTTCCCTCTGAAATGGAATGAAGCAGTAGCATAAAACAGCATGAAGTGGAGACAGGAAGCGAAGGACTAGCCATTTACATTGCTCCACCTTAACAGACAGCCTGCATGATCGGAAAAGCAGAGACAGGCTGCTGGTTTTTTTCAACCCTCTGTCTCCACTGAAGAAGCTGCAGCGCCGCCTGGTGTCTGTAGAGAGAAGTCAAAAAGCTTACAGCACCTGGTATTCCCAGGCGGTCTCCCATCCAAGTACTAACCAGGCCCGACCCTGCTTAGCTTCCGAGATCGGACGAGATCGGGCGTGTTCAGAGTGGTATGGCCGTAAGCCACACGTGCACCCCGAAAAAGGCCTTTTAAAGATGCCCTCAGATGGCGTTTCATTGTTTTGCCTTGGAGTGCAGGTAGGGTACGTCCAGAAATAAAGCAAATCCTGTTACCAGGATGAAAAATGAGCCTTCATAGCAAGCTCTGCCGTCACCTGTTTTCACATTTCCCAGGCTTTGGCTGTATGGAAAACAGCTGTCAGTGGATTGGTAAGCACTGACACATCATTGTCTCAGCAGTGTTTTCATTGATGCATTCGATTGGATCAAATAATTACATGTTTAGAGGAGGAAAATGTACCATATTTCCCTCTGAAATGGAATGAAGCAGTAGCATAAAACAGCATGAAGTGGAGACAGGAAGCGAAGGACTAGCCATTTACATTGCTCCACCTTAACAGACAGCCTGCATGATCGGAAAAGCAGAGACAGGCTGCTGGTTTTTTTCAACCCTCTGTCTCCACTGAAGAAGCTGCAGCGCCGCCTGGTGTCTGTAGAGAGAAGTCAAAAAGCTTACAGCACCTGGTATTCCCAGGCGGTCTCCCATCCAAGTACTAACCAGGCCCGACCCTGCTTAGCTTCCGAGATCGGACGAGATCGGGCGTGTTCAGAGTGGTATGGCCGTAAGCCACACGTGCACCCCGAAAAAGGCCTTTTAAAGATGCCCTCAGATGGCGTTTCATTGTTTTGCCTTGGAGTGCAGGTAGGGTACGTCCAGAAATAAAGCAAATCCTGTTACCAGGATGAAAAATGAGCCTTCATAGCAAGCTCTGCCGTCACCTGTTTTCAGATTTCCCAGGCTTTGGCTGTATGGAAAACAGCTGTCAGTGGATTGGTAAGCACTGACACATCATTGTCTCAGCAGTGTTTTCATTGATGCATTCGATTGGATCAAATAATTACATGTTTAGAGGAGGAAAATGTACCATATTTCCCTCTGAAATGGAATGAAGCAGTAGCATAAAACAGCATGAAGTGGAGACAGGAAGCGAAGGACTAGCCATTTACATTGCTCCACCTTAACAGACAGCCTGCATGATCGGAAAAGCAGAGACAGGCTGCTGGTTTTTTTCAACCCTCTGTCTCCACTGAAGAAGCTGCAGCGCCGCCTGGTGTCTGTAGAGAGAAGTCAAAAAGCTTACAGCGCCTGGTATTCCCAGGCGGTCTCCCATCCAAGTACTAACCAGGCCCGACCCTGCTTAGCTTCCGAGATCGGACGAGATCGGGCGTGTTCAGAGTGGTATGGCCGTAAGCCACACGTGCACCCCGAAAAAGGCCTTTTAAAGATGCCCTCAGATGGCGTTTCATTGTTTTGCCTTGGAGTGCAGGTAGGGTACGTCCAGAAATAAAGCAAATCCTGTTACCAGGATGAAAAATGAGCCTTCATAGCAAGCTCTGCCGTCACCTGTTTTCACATTTCCCAGGCTTTGGCTGTATGGAAAACAGCTGTCAGTGGATTGGTAAGCACTGACACATCATTGTCTCAGCAGTGTTTTCATTGATGCATTCGATTGGATCAAATAATTACATGTTTAGAGGAGGAAAATGTACCATATTTCCCTCTGAAATGGAATGAAGCAGTAGCATAAAACAGCATGAAGTGGAGACAGGAAGCGAAGGACTAGCCATTTACATTGCTCCACCTTAACAGACAGCCTGCATGATCGGAAAAGCAGAGACAGGCTGCTGGTTTTTTTCAACCCTCTGTCTCCACTGAAGAAGCTGCAGCGCCGCCTGGTGTCTGTAGAGAGAAGTCAAAAAGCTTACAGCACCTGGTATTCCCAGGCGGTCTCCCATCCAAGTACTAACCAGGCCCGACCCTGCTTAGCTTCCGAGATCGGACGAGATCGGGCGTGTTCAGAGTGGTATGGCCGTAAGCCACACGTGCACCCCGAAAAAGGCCTTTTAAAGATGCCCTCAGATGGCGTTTCATTGTTTTGCCTTGGAGTGCAGGTAGGGTACGTCCAGAAATAAAGCAAATCCTGTTACCAGGATGAAAAATGAGCCTTCATAGCAAGCTCTGCCGTCACCTGTTTTCACATTTCCCAGGCTTTGGCTGTATGGAAAACAGCTGTCAGTGGATTGGTAAGCACTGACACATCATTGTCTCAGCAGTGTTTTCATTGATGCATTCGATTGGATCAAATAATTACATGTTTAGAGGAGGAAAATGTACCATATTTCCCTCTGAAATGGAATGAAGCAGTAGCATAAAACAGCATGAAGTGGAGACAGGAAGCGAAGGACTAGCCATTTACATTGCTCCACCTTAACAGACAGCCTGCATGATCGGAAAAGCAGAGACAGGCTGCTGGTTTTTTTCAACCCTCTGTCTCCACTGAAGAAGCTGCAGCGCCGCCTGGTGTCTGTAGAGAGAAGTCAAAAAGCTTACAGCACCTGGTATTCCCAGGCGGTCTCCCATCCAAGTACTAACCAGGCCCGACCCTGCTTAGCTTCCGAGATCGGACGAGATCGGGCGTGTTCAGAGTGGTATGGCCGTAAGCCACACGTGCACCCCGAAAAAGGCCTTTTGAAGATGCCCTCAGATGGCGTTTCATTGTTTTGCCTTGGAGTGCAGGTAGGGTACGTCCAGAAATAAAGCAAATCCTGTTACCAGGATGAAAAATGAGCCTTCATAGCAAGCTCTGCCGTCACCTGTTTTCACATTTCCCAGGCTTTGGCTGTATGGAAAACAGCTGTCAGTGGATTGGTAAGCACTGACACATCATTGTCTCAGCAGTGTTTTCATTGATGCATTCGATTGGATCAAATAATTACATGTTTAGAGGAGGAAAATGTACCATATTTCCCTCTGAAATGGAATGAAGCAGTAGCATAAAACAGCATGAAGTGGAGACAGGAAGCGAAGGACTAGCCATTTACATTGCTCCACCTTAACAGACAGCCTGCATGATCGGAAAAGCAGAGACAGGCTGCTGGTTTTTTTCAACCCTCTGTCTCCACTGAAGAAGCTGCAGCGCCGCCTGGTGTCTGTAGAGAGAAGTGAAAAAGCTTACAGCACCTGGTATTCCCAGGCGGTCTCCCATCCAAGTACTAACCAGGCCCGACCCTGCTTAGCTTCCGAGATCGGACGAGATCGGGCGTGTTCAGAGTGGTATGGCCGTAAGCCACACGTGCACCCCGAAAAAGGCCTTTTGAAGATGCCCTCAGATGGCGTTTCATTGTTTTGCCTTGGAGTGCAGGTAGGGTACGTCCAGAAATAAAGCAAATCCTGTTACCAGGATGAAAAATGAGCCTTCATAGCAAGCTCTGCCGTCACCTGTTTTCACATTTCCCAGGCTTTGGCTGTATGGAAAACAGCTGTCAGTGGATTGGTAAGCACTGACACATCATTGTCTCAGCAGTGTTTTCATTGATGCATTCGATTGGATCAAATAATTACATGTTTAGAGGAGGAAAATGTACCATATTTCCCTCTGAAATGGAATGAAGCAGTAGCATAAAACAGCATGAAGTGGAGACAGGAAGCGAAGGACTAGCCATTTACATTGCTCCACCTTAACAGACAGCCTGCATGATCGGAAAAGCAGAGACAGGCTGCTGGTTTTTTTCAACCCTCTGTCTCCACTGAAGAAGCTGCAGCGCCGCCTGGTGTCTGTAGAGAGAAGTGAAAAAGCTTACAGCACCTGGTATTCCCAGGCGGTCTCCCATCCAAGTACTAACCAGGCCCGACCCTGCTTAGCTTCCGAGATCGGATGAGATCGGGCGTGTTCAGAGTGGTATGGCCGTAAGCCACACGTGCACCCCGAAAAAGGCCTTTTAAAGATGCCCTCAGATGGCGTTTCATTGTTTTGCCTTGGAGTGCAGGTAGGGTACGTCCAGAAATAAAGCAAATCCTGTTACCAGGATGAAAAATGAGCCTTCATAGCAAGCTCTGCCGTCACCTGTTTTCACATTTCCCAGGCTTTGGCTGTATGGAAAACAGCTGTCAGTGGATTGGTAAGCACTGACACATCATTGTCTCAGCAGTGTTTTCATTGATGCATTCGATTGGATCAAATAATTACATGTTTAGAGGAGGAAAATGTACCATATTTCCCTCTGAAATGGAATGAAGCAGTAGCATAAAACAGCATGAAGTGGAGACAGGAAGCGAAGGACTAGCCATTTACATTGCTCCACCTTAACAGACAGCCTGCATGATCGGAAAAGCAGAGACAGGCTGCTGGTTTTTTTCAACCCTCTGTCTCCACTGAAGAAGCTGCAGCGCCGCCTGGTGTCTGTAGAGAGAAGTGAAAAAGCTTACAGCACCTGGTATTCCCAGGCGGTCTCCCATCCAAGTACTAACCAGGCCCGACCCTGCTTAGCTTCCGAGATCGGACGAGATCGGGCGTGTTCAGAGTGGTATGGCCGTAAGACACACGTGCACCCCGAAAAAGGCCTTTTGAAGATGCCCTCAGATGGCGTTTCATTGTTTTGCCTTGGAGTGCAGGTAGGGTACGTCCAGAAATAAAGCAAATCCTGTTACCAGGATGAAAAATGAGCCTTCATAGCAAGCTCTGCCGTCACCTGTTTTCACATTTCCCAGGCTTTGGCTGTATGGAAAACAGCTGTCAGTGGATTGGTAAGCACTGACACATCATTGTCTCAGCAGTGTTTTCATTGATGCATTCGATTGGATCAAATAATTACATGTTTAGAGGAGGAAAATGTACCATATTTCCCTCTGAAATGGAATGAAGCAGTAGCATAAAACAGCATGAAGTGGAGACAGGAAGCGAAGGACTAGCCATTTACATTGCTCCACCTTAACAGACAGCCTGCATGATCGGAAAAGCAGAGACAGGCTGCTGGTTTTTTTCAACCCTCTGTCTCCACTGAAGAAGCTGCAGCGCCGCCTGGTGTCTGTAGAGAGAAGTGAAAAAGCTTACAGCACCTGGTATTCCCAGGCGGTCTCCCATCCAAGTACTAACCAGGCCCGACCCTGCTTAGCTTCCGAGATCGGACGAGATCGGGCGTGTTCAGAGTGGTATGGCCGTAAGCCACACGTGCACCCCGAAAAAGGCCTTTTAAAGATGCCCTCAGATGGCGTTTCATTGTTTTGCCTTGGAGTGCAGGTAGGGTACGTCCAGAAATAAAGCAAATCCTGTTACCAGGATGAAAAATGAGCCTTCATAGCAAGCTCTGCCGTCACCTGTTTTCACATTTCCCAGGCTTTGGCTGTATGGAAAACAGCTGTCAGTGGATTGGTAAGCACTGACACATCATTGTCTCAGCAGTGTTTTCATTGATGCATTCGATTGGATCAAATAATTACATGTTTAGAGGAGGAAAATGTACCATATTTCCCTCTGAAATGGAATGAAGCAGTAGCATAAAACAGCATGAAGTGGAGACAGGAAGCGAAGGACTAGCCATTTACATTGCTCCACCTTAACAGACAGCCTGCATGATCGGAAAAGCAGAGACAGGCTGCTGGTTTTTTTCAACCCTCTGTCTCCACTGAAGAAGCTGCAGCGCCGCCTGGTGTCTGTAGAGAGAAGTGAAAAAGCTTACAGCACCTGGTATTCCCAGGCGGTCTCCCATCCAAGTACTAACCAGGCCCGACCCTGCTTAGCTTCCGAGATCGGACGAGATCGGGCGTGTTCAGAGTGGTATGGCCGTAAGCCACACGTGCACCCCGAAAAAGGCCTTTTGAAGATGCCCTCAGATGGCGTTTCATTGTTTTGCCTTGGAGTGCAGGTAGGGTACGTCCAGAAATAAAGCAAATCCTGTTACCAGGATGAAAAATGAGCCTTCATAGCAAGCTCTGCCGTCACCTGTTTTCACATTTCCCAGGCTTTGGCTGTATGGAAAACAGCTGTCAGTGGATTGGTAAGCACTGACACATCATTGTCTCAGCAGTGTTTTCATTGATGCATTCGATTGGATCAAATAATTACATGTTTAGAGGAGGAAAATGTACCATATTTCCCTCTGAAATGGAATGAAGCAGTAGCATAAAACAGCATGAAGTGGAGACAGGAAGCGAAGGACTAGCCATTTACATTGCTCCACCTTAACAGACAGCCTGCATGATCGGAAAAGCAGAGACAGGCTGCTGGTTTTTTTCAACCCTCTGTCTCCACTGAAGAAGCTGCAGCGCCGCCTGGTGTCTGCAGAGAGAAGTGAAAAAGCTTACAGCACCTGGTATTCCCAGGCGGTCTCCCATCCAAGTACTAACCAGGCCCGACCCTGCTTAGCTTCCGAGATCGGACGAGATCGGGCGTGTTCAGAGTGGTATGGCCGTAAGCCACACGTGCACCCCGAAAAAGGCCTTTTAAAGATGCCCTCAGATGGCGTTTCATTGTTTTGCCTTGGAGTGCAGGTAGGGTACGTCCAGAAATAAAGCAAATCCTGTTACCAGGATGAAAAATGAGCCTTCATAGCAAGCTCTGCCGTCACCTGTTTTCACATTTCCCAGGCTTTGGCTGTATGGAAAACAGCTGTCAGTGGATTGGTAAGCACTGACACATCATTGTCTCAGCAGTGTTTTCATTGATGCATTCGATTGGATCAAATAATTACATGTTTAGAGGAGGAAAATGTACCATATTTCCCTCTGAAATGGAATGAAGCAGTAGCATAAAACAGCATGAAGTGGAGACAGGAAGCGAAGGACTAGCCATTTACATTGCTCCACCTTAACAGACAGCCTGCATGATCGGAAAAGCAGAGACAGGCTGCTGGTTTTTTTCAACCCTCTGTCTCCACTGAAGAAGCTGCAGCGCCGCCTGGTGTCTGTAGAGAGAAGTGAAAAAGCTTACAGCACCTGGTATTCCCAGGCGGTCTCCCATCCAAGTACTAACCAGGCCCGACCCTGCTTAGCTTCCGAGATCGGACGAGATCGGGCGTGTTCAGAGTGGTATGGCCGTAAGCCACACGTGCACCCCGAAAAAGGCCTTTTAAAGATGCCCTCAGATGGCGTTTCATTGTTTTGCCTTGGAGTGCAGGTAGGGTACGTCCAGAAATAAAGCAAATCCTGTTACCAGGATGAAAAATGAGCCTTCATAGCAAGCTCTGCCGTCACCTGTTTTCACATTTCCCAGGCTTTGGCTGTATGGAAAACAGCTGTCAGTGGATTGGTAAGCACTGACACATCATTGTCTCAGCAGTGTTTTCATTGATGCATTCGATTGGATCAAATAATTACATGTTTAGAGGAGGAAAATGTACCATATTTCCCTCTGAAATGGAATGAAGCAGTAGCATAAAACAGCATGAAGTGGAGACAGGAAGCGAAGGACTAGCCATTTACATTGCTCCACCTTAACAGACAGCCTGCATGATCGGAAAAGCAGAGACAGGCTGCTGGTTTTTTTCAACCCTCTGTCTCCACTGAAGAAGCTGCAGCGCCGCCTGGTGTCTGTAGAGAGAAGTGAAAAAGCTTACAGCACCTGGTATTCCCAGGCGGTCTCCCATCCAAGTACTAACCAGGCCCGACCCTGCTTAGCTTCCGAGATCGGACGAGATCGGGCGTGTTCAGAGTGGTATGGCCGTAAGCCACACGTGCACCCCGAAAAAGGCCTTTTGAAGATGCCCTCAGATGGCGTTTCATTGTTTTGCCTTGGAGTGCAGGTAGGGTACGTCCAGAAATAAAGCAAATCCTGTTACCAGGATGAAAAATGAGCCTTCATAGCAAGCTCTGCCGTCACCTGTTTTCACATTTCCCAGGCTTTGGCTGTATGGAAAACAGCTGTCAGTGGATTGGTAAGCACTGACACATCATTGTCTCAGCAGTGTTTTCATTGATGCATTCGATTGGATCAAATAATTACATGTTTAGAGGAGGAAAATGTACCATATTTCCCTCTGAAATGGAATGAAGCAGTAGCATAAAACAGCATGAAGTGGAGACAGGAAGCGAAGGACTAGCCATTTACATTGCTCCACCTTAACAGACAGCCTGCATGATCGGAAAAGCAGAGACAGGCTGCTGGTTTTTTTCAACCCTCTGTCTCCACTGAAGAAGCTGCAGCGCCGCCTGGTGTCTGTAGAGAGAAGTGAAAAAGCTTACAGCACCTGGTATTCCCAGGCGGTCTCCCATCCAAGTACTAACCAGGCCCGACCCTGCTTAGCTTCCGAGATCGGACGAGATCGGGCGTGTTCAGAGTGGTATGGCCGTAAGCCACACGTGCACCCCGAAAAAGGCCTTTTAAAGATGCCCTCAGATGGCGTTTCATTGTTTTGCCTTGGAGTGCAGGTAGGGTACGTCCAGAAATAAAGCAAATCCTGTTACCAGGATGAAAAATGAGCCTTCATAGCAAGCTCTGCCGTCACCTGTTTTCACATTTCCCAGGCTTTGGCTGTATGGAAAACAGCTGTCAGTGGATTGGTAAGCACTGACACATCATTGTCTCAGCAGTGTTTTCATTGATGCATTCGATTGGATCAAATAATTACATGTTTAGAGGAGGAAAATGTACCATATTTCCCTCTGAAATGGAATGAAGCAGTAGCATAAAACAGCATGAAGTGGAGACAGGAAGCGAAGGACTAGCCATTTACATTGCTCCACCTTAACAGACAGCCTGCATGATCGGAAAAGCAGAGACAGGCTGCTGGTTTTTTTCAACCCTCTGTCTCCACTGAAGAAGCTGCAGCGCCGCCTGGTGTCTGTAGAGAGAAGTGAAAAAGCTTACAGCACCTGGTATTCCCAGGCGGTCTCCCATCCAAGTACTAACCAGGCCCGACCCTGCTTAGCTTCCGAGATCGGACGAGATCGGGCGTGTTCAGAGTGGTATGGCCGTAAGCCACACGTGCACCCCGAAAAAGGCCTTTTGAAGATGCCCTCAGATGGCGTTTCATTGTTTTGCCTTGGAGTGCAGGTAGGGTACGTCCAGAAATAAAGCAAATCCTGTTACCAGGATGAAAAATGAGCCTTCATAGCAAGCTCTGCCGTCACCTGTTTTCACATTTCCCAGGCTTTGGCTGTATGGAAAACAGCTGTCAGTGGATTGGTAAGCACTGACACATCATTGTCTCAGCAGTGTTTTCATTGATGCATTCGATTGGATCAAATAATTACATGTTTAGAGGAGGAAAATGTACCATATTTCCCTCTGAAATGGAATGAAGCAGTAGCATAAAACAGCATGAAGTGGAGACAGGAAGCGAAGGACTAGCCATTTACATTGCTCCACCTTAACAGACAGCCTGCATGATCGGAAAAGCAGAGACAGGCTGCTGGTTTTTTTCAACCCTCTGTCTCCACTGAAGAAGCTGCAGCGCCGCCTGGTGTCTGTAGAGAGAAGTGAAAAAGCTTACATCACCTGGTATTCCCAGGCGGTCTCCCATCCAAGTACTAACCAGGCCCGACCCTGCTTAGCTTCCGAGATCGGACGAGATCGGGCGTGTTCAGAGTGGTATGGCCGTAAGCCACACGTGCACCCCGAAAAAGGCCTTTTAAAGATGCCCTCAGATGGCGTTTCATTGTTTTGCCTTGGAGTGCAGGTAGGGTACGTCCAGAAATAAAGCAAATCCTGTTACCAGGATGAAAAATGAGCCTTCATAGCAAGCTCTGCCGTCACCTGTTTTCACATTTCCCAGGCTTTGGCTGTATGGAAAACAGCTGTCAGTGGATTGGTAAGCACTGACACATCATTGTCTCAGCAGTGTTTTCATTGATGCATTCGATTGGATCAAATAATTACATGTTTAGAGGAGGAAAATGTACCATATTTCCCTCTGAAATGGAATGAAGCAGTAGCATAAAACAGCATGAAGTGGAGACAGGAAGCGAAGGACTAGCCATTTACATTGCTCCACCTTAACAGACAGCCTGCATGATCGGAAAAGCAGAGACAGGCTGCTGGTTTTTTTCAACCCTCTGTCTCCACTGAAGAAGCTGCAGCGCCGCCTGGTGTCTGTAGAGAGAAGTGAAAAAGCTTACAGCACCTGGTATTCCCAGGCGGTCTCCCATCCAAGTACTAACCAGGCCCGACCCTGCTTAGCTTCCGAGATCGGACGAGATCGGGCGTGTTCAGAGTGGTATGGCCGTAAGCCACACGTGCACCCCGAAAAAGGCCTTTTGAAGATGCCCTCAGATGGCGTTTCATTGTTTTGCCTTGGAGTGCAGGTAGGGTACGTCCAGAAATAAAGCAAATCCTGTTACCAGGATGAAAAATGAGCCTTCATAGCAAGCTCTGCCGTCACCTGTTTTCACATTTCCCAGGCTTTGGCTGTATGGAAAACAGCTGTCAGTGGATTGGTAAGCACTGACACATCATTGTCTCAGCAGTGTTTTCATTGATGCATTCGATTGGATCAAATAATTACATGTTTAGAGGAGGAAAATGTACCATATTTCCCTCTGAAATGGAATGAAGCAGTAGCATAAAACAGCATGAAGTGGAGACAGGAAGCGAAGGACTAGCCATTTACATTGCTCCACCTTAACAGACAGCCTGCATGATCGGAAAAGCAGAGACAGGCTGCTGGTTTTTTTCAACCCTCTGTCTCCACTGAAGAAGCTGCAGCGCCGCCTGGTGTCTGTAGAGAGAAGTGAAAAAGCTTACAGCACCTGGTATTCCCAGGCGGTCTCCCATCCAAGTACTAACCAGGCCCGACCCTGCTTAGCTTCCGAGATCGGACGAGATCGGGCGTGTTCAGAGTGGTATGGCCGTAAGCCACACGTGCACCCCGAAAAAGGCCTTTTGAAGATGCCCTCAGATGGCGTTTCATTGTTTTGCCTTGGAGTGCAGGTAGGGTACGTCCAGAAATAAAGCAAATCCTGTTACCAGGATGAAAAATGAGCCTTCATAGCAAGCTCTGCCGTCACCTGTTTTCACATTTCCCAGGCTTTGGCTGTATGGAAAACAGCTGTCAGTGGATTGGTAAGCACTGACACATCATTGTCTCAGCAGTGTTTTCATTGATGCATTCGATTGGATCAAATAATTACATGTTTAGAGGAGGAAAATGTACCATATTTCCCTCTGAAATGGAATGAAGCAGTAGCATAAAACAGCATGAAGTGGAGACAGGAAGCGAAGGACTAGCCATTTACATTGCTCCACCTTAACAGACAGCCTGCATGATCGGAAAAGCAGAGACAGGCTGCTGGTTTTTTTCAACCCTCTGTCTCCACTGAAGAAGCTGCAGCGCCGCCTGGTGTCTGTAGAGAGAAGTGAAAAAGCTTACAGCACCTGGTATTCCCAGGCGGTCTCCCATCCAAGTACTAACCAGGCCCGACCCTGCTTAGCTTCCGAGATCGGACGAGATCGGGCGTGTTCAGAGTGGTATGGCCGTAAGCCACACGTGCACCCCGAAAAAGGCCTTTTGAAGATGCCCTCAGATGGCGTTTCATTGTTTTGCCTTGGAGTGCAGGTAGGGTACGTCCAGAAATAAAGCAAATCCTGTTACCAGGATGAAAAATGAGCCTTCATAGCAAGCTCTGCCGTCACCTGTTTTCACATTTCCCAGGCTTTGGCTGTATGGAAAACAGCTGTCAGTGGATTGGTAAGCACTGACACATCATTGTCTCAGCAGTGTTTTCATTGATGCATTCGATTGGATCAAATAATTACATGTTTAGAGGAGGAAAATGTACCATATTTCCCTCTGAAATGGAATGAAGCAGTAGCATAAAACAGCATGAAGTGGAGACAGGAAGCGAAGGACTAGCCATTTACATTGCTCCACCTTAACAGACAGCCTGCATGATCGGAAAAGCAGAGACAGGCTGCTGGTTTTTTTCAACCCTCTGTCTCCACTGAAGAAGCTGCAGCGCCGCCTGGTGTCTGTAGAGAGAAGTGAAAAAGCTTACAGCACCTGGTATTCCCAGGCGGTCTCCCATCCAAGTACTAACCAGGCCCGACCCTGCTTAGCTTCCGAGATCGGACGAGATCGGGCGTGTTCAGAGTGGTATGGCCGTAAGCCACACGTGCACCCCGAAAAAGGCCTTTTGAAGATGCCCTCAGATGGCGTTTCATTGTTTTGCCTTGGAGTGCAGGTAGGGTACGTCCAGAAATAAAGCAAATCCTGTTACCAGGATGAAAAATGAGCCTTCATAGCAAGCTCTGCCGTCACCTGTTTTCACATTTCCCAGGCTTTGGCTGTATGGAAAACAGCTGTCAGTGGATTGGTAAGCACTGACACATCATTGTCTCAGCAGTGTTTTCATTGATGCATTCGATTGGATCAAATAATTACATGTTTAGAGGAGGAAAATGTACCATATTTCCCTCTGAAATGGAATGAAGCAGTAGCATAAAACAGCATGAAGTGGAGACAGGAAGCGAAGGACTAGCCATTTACATTGCTCCACCTTAACAGACAGCCTGCATGATCGGAAAAGCAGAGACAGGCTGCTGGTTTTTTTCAACCCTCTGTCTCCACTGAAGAAGCTGCAGCGCCGCCTGGTGTCTGTAGAGAGAAGTGAAAAAGCTTACAGCACCTGGTATTCCCAGGCGGTCTCCCATCCAAGTACTAACCAGGCCCGACCCTGCTTAGCTTCCGAGATCGGACGAGATCGGGCGTGTTCAGAGTGGTATGGCCGTAAGCCACACGTGCACCCCGAAAAAGGCCTTTTGAAGATGCCCTCAGATGGCGTTTCATTGTTTTGCCTTGGAGTGCAGGTAGGGTACGTCCAGAAATAAAGCAAATCCTGTTACCAGGATGAAAAATGAGCCTTCATAGCAAGCTCTGCCGTCACCTGTTTTCACATTTCCCAGGCTTTGGCTGTATGGAAAACAGCTGTCAGTGGATTGGTAAGCACTGACACATCATTGTCTCAGCAGTGTTTTCATTGATGCATTCGATTGGATCAAATAATTACATGTTTAGAGGAGGAAAATGTACCATATTTCCCTCTGAAATGGAATGAAGCAGTAGCATAAAACAGCATGAAGTGGAGACAGGAAGCGAAGGACTAGCCATTTACATTGCTCCACCTTAACAGACAGCCTGCATGATCGGAAAAGCAGAGACAGGCTGCTGGTTTTTTTCAACCCTCTGTCTCCACTGAAGAAGCTGCAGCGCCGCCTGGTGTCTGTAGAGAGAAGTGAAAAAGCTTACAGCACCTGGTATTCCCAGGCGGTCTCCCATCCAAGTACTAACCAGGCCCGACCCTGCTTAGCTTCCGAGATCGGACGAGATCGGGCGTGTTCAGAGTGGTATGGCCGTAAGCCACACGTGCACCCCGAAAAAGGCCTTTTGAAGATGCCCTCAGATGGCGTTTCATTGTTTTGCCTTGGAGTGCAGGTAGGGTACGTCCAGAAATAAAGCAAATCCTGTTACCAGGATGAAAAATGAGCCTTCATAGCAAGCTCTGCCGTCACCTGTTTTCACATTTCCCAGGCTTTGGCTGTATGGAAAACAGCTGTCAGTGGATTGGTAAGCACTGACACATCATTGTCTCAGCAGTGTTTTCATTGATGCATTCGATTGGATCAAATAATTACATGTTTAGAGGAGGAAAATGTACCATATTTCCCTCTGAAATGGAATGAAGCAGTAGCATAAAACAGCATGAAGTGGAGACAGGAAGCGAAGGACTAGCCATTTACATTGCTCCACCTTAACAGACAGCCTGCATGATCGGAAAAGCAGAGACAGGCTGCTGGTTTTTTTCAACCCTCTGTCTCCACTGAAGAAGCTGCAGCGCCGCCTGGTGTCTGTAGAGAGAAGTGAAAAAGCTTACAGCACCTGGTATTCCCAGGCGGTCTCCCATCCAAGTACTAACCAGGCCCGACCCTGCTTAGCTTCCGAGATCGGACGAGATCGGGCGTGTTCAGAGTGGTATGGCCGTAAGCCACACGTGCACCCCGAAAAAGGCCTTTTGAAGATGCCCTCAGATGGCGTTTCATTGTTTTGCCTTGGAGTGCAGGTAGGGTACGTCCAGAAATAAAGCAAATCCTGTTACCAGGATGAAAAATGAGCCTTCATAGCAAGCTCTGCCGTCACCTGTTTTCACATTTCCCAGGCTTTGGCTGTATGGAAAACAGCTGTCAGTGGATTGGTAAGCACTGACACATCATTGTCTCAGCAGTGTTTTCATTGATGCATTCGATTGGATCAAATAATTACATGTTTAGAGGAGGAAAATGTACCATATTTCCCTCTGAAATGGAATGAAGCAGTAGCATAAAACAGCATGAAGTGGAGACAGGAAGCGAAGGACTAGCCATTTACATTGCTCCACCTTAACAGACAGCCTGCATGATCGGAAAAGCAGAGACAGGCTGCTGGTTTTTTTCAACCCTCTGTCTCCACTGAAGAAGCTGCAGCGCCGCCTGGTGTCTGTAGAGAGAAGTCAAAAAGCTTACAGCACCTGGTATTCCCAGGCGGTCTCCCATCCAAGTACTAACCAGGCCCGACCCTGCTTAGCTTCCGAGATCGGACGAGATCGGGCGTGTTCAGAGTGGTATGGCCGTAAGCCACACGTGCACCCCGAAAAAGGCCTTTTAAAGATGCCCTCAGATGGCGTTTCATTGTTTTGCCTTGGAGTGCAGGTAGGGTACGTCCAGAAATAAAGCAAATCCTGTTACCAGGATGAAAAATGAGCCTTCATAGCAAGCTCTGCCGTCACCTGTTTTCACATTTCCCAGGCTTTGGCTGTATGGAAAACAGCTGTCAGTGGATTGGTAAGCACTGACACATCATTGTCTCAGCAGTGTTTTCATTGATGCATTCGATTGGATCAAATAATTACATGTTTAGAGGAGGAAAATGTACCATATTTCCCTCTGAAATGGAATGAAGCAGTAGCATAAAACAGCATGAAGTGGAGACAGGAAGCGAAGGACTAGCCATTTACATTGCTCCACCTTAACAGACAGCCTGCATGATCGGAAAAGCAGAGACAGGCTGCTGGTTTTTTTCAACCCTCTGTCTCCACTGAAGAAGCTGCAGCGCCGCCTGGTGTCTGTAGAGAGAAGTCAAAAAGCTTACAGCACCTGGTATTCCCAGGCGGTCTCCCATCCAAGTACTAACCAGGCCCGACCCTGCTTAGCTTCCGAGATCGGACGAGATCGGGCGTGTTCAGAGTGGTATGGCCGTAAGCCATACGTGCACCCCGAAAAAGGCCTTTTGAAGATGCCCTCAGATGCCGTTTCATTGTTTTGCCTTGGAGTGCAGGTAGGGTACGTCCAGAAATAAAGCAAATCCTGTTACCAGGATGAAAAATGAGCCTTCATAGCAAGCTCTGCCGTCACCTGTTTTCACATTTCCCAGGCTTTGGCTGTATGGAAAACAGCTGTCAGTGGATTGGTAAGCACTGACACATCATTGTCTCAGCAGTGTTTTCATTGATGCATTCGATTGGATCAAATTATTACATGTTTAGAGGAGGAAAATGTACCATATTTCCCTCTGAAATGGAATGAAGCAGTAGCATAAAACAGCATGAAGTGGAGACAGGAAGCGAAGGACTAGCCATTTACATTGCTCCACCTTAACAGACAGCCTGCATGATCGGAAAAGCAGAGACAGGCTGCTGGTTTTTTTCAACCCTCTGTCTCCACTGAAGAAGCTGCAGCGCCGCCTGGTGTCTGTAGAGAGAAGTGAAAAAGCTTACAGCACCTGGTATTCCCAGGCGGTCTCCCATCCAAGTACTAACCAGGCCCGACCCTGCTTAGCTTCCGAGATCGGACGAGATCGGGCGTGTTCAGAGTGGTATGGCCGCAAGCCACACGTGCACCCCGAAAAAGGCCTTTTGAAGATGCCCTCAGATGGCGTTTCATTGTTTTGCCTTGGAGTGCAGGTAGGGTACGTCCAGAAATAAAGCAAATCCTGTTACCAGGATGAAAAATGAGCCTTCATAGCAAGCTCTGCCGTCACCTGTTTTCACATTTCCCAGGCTTTGGCTGTATGGAAAACAGCTGTCAGTGGATTGGTAAGCACTGACACATCATTGTCTCAGCAGTGTTTTCATTGATGCATTCGATTGGATCAAATAATTACATGTTTAGAGGAGGAAAATGTACCATATTTCCCTCTGAAATGGAATGAAGCAGTAGCATAAAACAGCATGAAGTGGAGACAGGAAGCGAAGGACTAGCCATTTACATTGCTCCACCTTAACAGACAGCCTGCATGATCGGAAAAGCAGAGACAGGCTGCTGGTTTTTTTCAACCCTCTGTCTCCACTGAAGAAGCTGCAGCGCCGCCTGGTGTCTGTAGAGAGAAGTCAAAAAGCTTACAGCACCTGGTATTCCCAGGCGGTCTCCCATCCAAGTACTAACCAGGCCCGACCCTGCTTAGCTTCCGAGATCGGACGAGATCGGGCGTGTTCAGAGTGGTATGGCCGTAAGCCACACGTGCACCCCGAAAAAGGCCTTTTAAAGATGCCCTCAGATGGCGTTTCATTGTTTTGCCTTGGAGTGCAGGTAGGGTACGTCCAGAAATAAAGCAAATCCTGTTACCAGGATGAAAAATGAGCCTTCATAGCAAGCTCTGCCGTCACCTGTTTTCACATTTCCCAGGCTTTGGCTGTATGGAAAACAGCTGTCAGTGGATTGGTAAGCACTGACACATCATTGTCTCAGCAGTGTTTTCATTGATGCATTCGATTGGATCAAATAATTACATGTTTAGAGGAGGAAAATGTACCATATTTCCCTCTGAAATGGAATGAAGCAGTAGCATAAAACAGCATGAAGTGGAGACAGGAAGCGAAGGACTAGCCATTTACATTGCTCCACCTTAACAGACAGCCTGCATGATCGGAAAAGCAGAGACAGGCTGCTGGTTTTTTTCAACCCTCTGTCTCCACTGAAGAAGCTGCAGCGCCGCCTGGTGTCTGTAGAGAGAAGTCAAAAAGCTTACAGCACCTGGTATTCCCAGGCGGTCTCCCATCCAAGTACTAACCAGGCCCGACCCTGCTTAGCTTCCGAGATCGGACGAGATCGGGCGTGTTCAGAGTGGTATGGCCGTAAGCCACACGTGCACCCCGAAAAAGGCCTTTTAAAGATGCCCTCAGATGGCGTTTCATTGTTTTGCCTTGGAGTGCAGGTAGGGTACGTCCAGAAATAAAGCAAATCCTGTTACCAGGATGAAAAATGAGCCTTCATAGCAAGCTCTGCCGTCACCTGTTTTCACATTTCCCAGGCTTTGGCTGTATGGAAAACAGCTGTCAGTGGATTGGTAAGCACTGACACATCATTGTCTCAGCAGTGTTTTCATTGATGCATTCGATTGGATCAAATAATTACATGTTTAGAGGAGGAAAATGTACCATATTTCCCTCTGAAATGGAATGAAGCAGTAGCATAAAACAGCATGAAGTGGAGACAGGAAGCGAAGGACTAGCCATTTACATTGCTCCACCTTAACAGACAGCCTGCATGATCGGAAAAGCAGAGACAGGCTGCTGGTTTTTTTCAACCCTCTGTCTCCACTGAAGAAGCTGCAGCGCCGCCTGGTGTCTGTAGAGAGAAGTCAAAAAGCTTACAGCACCTGGTATTCCCAGGCGGTCTCCCATCCAAGTACTAACCAGGCCCGACCCTGCTTAGCTTCCGAGATCGGACGAGATCGGGCGTGTTCAGAGTGGTATGGCCGTAAGCCACACGTGCACCCCGAAAAAGGCCTTTTAAAGATGCCCTCAGATGGCGTTTCATTGTTTTGCCTTGGAGTGCAGGTAGGGTACGTCCAGAAATAAAGCAAATCCTGTTACCAGGATGAAAAATGAGCCTTCATAGCAAGCTCTGCCGTCACCTGTTTTCACATTTCCCAGGCTTTGGCTGTATGGAAAACAGCTGTCAGTGGATTGGTAAGCACTGACACATCATTGTCTCAGCAGTGTTTTCATTGATGCATTCGATTGGATCAAATAATTACATGTTTAGAGGAGGAAAATGTACCATATTTCCCTCTGAAATGGAATGAAGCAGTAGCATAAAACAGCATGAAGTGGAGACAGGAAGCGAAGGACTAGCCATTTACATTGCTCCACCTTAACAGACAGCCTGCATGATCGGAAAAGCAGAGACAGGCTGCTGTTTTTTTTCAACCCTCTGTCTCCACTGAAGAAGCTGCAGCGCCGCCTGGTGTCTGTAGAGAGAAGTCAAAAAGCTTACAGCACCTGGTATTCCCAGGCGGTCTCCCATCCAAGTACTAACCAGGCCCGACCCTGCTTAGCTTCCGAGATCGGACGAGATCGGGCGTGTTCAGAGTGGTATGGCCGTAAGCCACACGTGCACCCCGAAAAAGGCCTTTTGAAGATGCCCTCAGATGGCGTTTCATTGTTTTGCCTTGGAGTGCAGGTAGGGTACGTCCAGAAATAAAGCAAATCCTGTTACCAGGATGAAAAATGAGCCTTCATAGCAAGCTCTGCCGTCACCTGTTTTCACATTTCCCAGGCTTTGGCTGTATGGAAAACAGCTGTCAGTGGATTGGTAAGCACTGACACATCATTGTCTCAGCAGTGTTTTCATTGATGCATTCGATTGGATCAAATAATTACATGTTTAGAGGAGGAAAATGTACCATATTTCCCTCTGAAATGGAATGAAGCAGTAGCATAAAACAGCATGAAGTGGAGACAGGAAGCGAAGGACTAGCCATTTACATTGCTCCACCTTAACAGACAGCCTGCATGATCGGAAAAGCAGAGACAGGCTGCTGGTTTTTTTCAACCCTCTGTCTCCACTGAAGAAGCTGCAGCGCCGCCTGGTGTCTGTAGAGAGAAGTCAAAAAGCTTACAGCACCTGGTATTCCCAGGCGGTCTCCCATCCAAGTACTAACCAGGCCCGACCCTGCTTAGCTTCCGAGATCGGACGAGATCGGGCGTGTTCAGAGTGGTATGGCCGTAAGCCACACGTGCACCCCGAAAAAGGCCTTTTAAAGATGCCCTCAGATGGCGTTTCATTGTTTTGCCTTGGAGTGCAGGTAGGGTACGTCCAGAAATAAAGCAAATCCTGTTACCAGGATGAAAAATGAGCCTTCATAGCAAGCTCTGCCGTCACCTGTTTTCACATTTCCCAGGCTTTGGCTGTATGGAAAACAGCTGTCAGTGGATTGGTAAGCACTGACACATCATTGTCTCAGCAGTGTTTTCATTGATGCATTCGATTGGATCAAATAATTACATGTTTAGAGGAGGAAAATGTACCATATTTCCCTCTGAAATGGAATGAAGCAGTAGCATAAAACAGCATGAAGTGGAGACAGGAAGCGAAGGACTAGCCATTTACATTGCTCCACCTTAACAGACAGCCTGCATGATCGGAAAAGCAGAGACAGGCTGCTGGTTTTTTTCAACCCTCTGTCTCCACTGAAGAAGCTGCAGCGCCGCCTGGTGTCTGTAGAGAGAAGTGAAAAAGCTTACAGCACCTGGTATTCCCAGGCGGTCTCCCATCCAAGTACTAACCAGGCCCGACCCTGCTTAGCTTCCGAGATCGGACGAGATCGGGCGTGTTCAGAGTGGTATGGCCGTAAGCCACACGTGCACCCCGAAAAAGGCCTTTTAAAGATGCCCTCAGATGGCGTTTCATTGTTTTGCCTTGGAGTGCAGGTAGGGTACGTCCAGAAATAAAGCAAATCCTGTTACCAGGATGAAAAATGAGCCTTCATAGCAAGCTCTGCCGTCACCTGTTTTCACATTTCCCAGGCTTTGGCTGTATGGAAAACAGCTGTCAGTGGATTGGTAAGCACTGACACATCATTGTCTCAGCAGTGTTTTCATTGATGCATTCGATTGGATCAAATAATTACATGTTTAGAGGAGGAAAATGTACCATATTTCCCTCTGAAATGGAATGAAGCAGTAGCATAAAACAGCATGAAGTGGAGACAGGAAGCGAAGGACTAGCCATTTACATTGCTCCACCTTAACAGACAGCCTGCATGATCGGAAAAGCAGAGACAGGCTGCTGGTTTTTTTCAACCCTCTGTCTCCACTGAAGAAGCTGCAGCGCCGCCTGGTGTCTGTAGAGAGAAGTCAAAAAGCTTACAGCACCTGGTATTCCCAGGCGGTCTCCCATCCAAGTACTAACCAGGCCCGACCCTGCTTAGCTTCCGAGATCGGACGAGATCGGGCGTGTTCAGAGTGGTATGGCCGTAAGCCACACGTGCACCCCGAAAAAGGCCTTTTAAAGATGCCCTCAGATGGCGTTTCATTGTTTTGCCTTGGAGTGCAGGTAGGGTACGTCCAGAAATAAAGCAAATCCTGTTACCAGGATGAAAAATGAGCCTTCATAGCAAGCTCTGCCGTCACCTGTTTTCACATTTCCCAGGCTTTGGCTGTATGGAAAACAGCTGTCAGTGGATTGGTAAGCACTGACACATCATTGTCTCAGCAGTGTTTTCATTGATGCATTCGATTGGATCAAATAATTACATGTTTAGAGGAGGAAAATGTACCATATTTCCCTCTGAAATGGAATGAAGCAGTAGCATAAAACAGCATGAAGTGGAGACAGGAAGCGAAGGACTAGCCATTTACATTGCTCCACCTTAACAGACAGCCTGCATGATCGGAAAAGCAGAGACAGGCTGCTGGTTTTTTTCAACCCTCTGTCTCCACTGAAGAAGCTGCAGCGCCGCCTGGTGTCTGTAGAGAGAAGTCAAAAAGCTTACAGCACCTGGTATTCCCAGGCGGTCTCCCATCCAAGTACTAACCAGGCCCGACCCTGCTTAGCTTCCGAGATCGGACGAGATCGGGCGTGTTCAGAGTGGTATGGCCGTAAGCCACACGTGCACCCCGAAAAAGGCCTTTTAAAGATGCCCTCAGATGGCGTTTCATTGTTTTGCCTTGGAGTGCAGGTAGGGTACGTCCAGAAATAAAGCAAATCCTGTTACCAGGATGAAAAATGAGCCTTCATAGCAAGCTCTGCCGTCACCTGTTTTCACATTTCCCAGGCTTTGGCTGTATGGAAAACAGCTGTCAGTGGATTGGTAAGCACTGACACATCATTGTCTCAGCAGTGTTTTCATTGATGCATTCGATTGGATCAAATAATTACATGTTTAGAGGAGGAAAATGTACCATATTTCCCTCTGAAATGGAATGAAGCAGTAGCATAAAACAGCATGAAGTGGAGACAGGAAGCGAAGGACTAGCCATTTACATTGCTCCACCTTAACAGACAGCCTGCATGATCGGAAAAGCAGAGACAGGCTGCTGTTTTTTTTCAACCCTCTGTCTCCACTGAAGAAGCTGCAGCGCCGCCTGGTGTCTGTAGAGAGAAGTCAAAAAGCTTACAGCACCTGGTATTCCCAGGCGGTCTCCCATCCAAGTACTAACCAGGCCCGACCCTGCTTAGCTTCCGAGATCGGACGAGATCGGGCGTGTTCAGAGTGGTATGGCCGTAAGCCACACGTGCACCCCGAAAAAGGCCTTTTGAAGATGCCCTCAGATGGCGTTTCATTGTTTTGCCTTGGAGTGCAGGTAGGGTACGTCCAGAAATAAAGCAAATCCTGTTACCAGGATGAAAAATGAGCCTTCATAGCAAGCTCTGCCGTCACCTGTTTTCACATTTCCCAGGCTTTGGCTGTATGGAAAACAGCTGTCAGTGGATTGGTAAGCACTGACACATCATTGTCTCAGCAGTGTTTTCATTGATGCATTCGATTGGATCAAATAATTACATGTTTAGAGGAGGAAAATGTACCATATTTCCCTCTGAAATGGAATGAAGCAGTAGCATAAAACAGCATGAAGTGGAGACAGGAAGCGAAGGACTAGCCATTTACATTGCTCCACCTTAACAGACAGCCTGCATGATCGGAAAAGCAGAGACAGGCTGCTGGTTTTTTTCAACCCTCTGTCTCCACTGAAGAAGCTGCAGCGCCGCCTGGTGTCTGTAGAGAGAAGTGAAAAAGCTTACAGCACCTGGTATTCCCAGGCGGTCTCCCATCCAAGTACTAACCAGGCCCGACCCTGCTTAGCTTCCGAGATCGGACGAGATCGGGCGTGTTCAGAGTGGTATGGCCGTAAGCCACACGTGCACCCCGAAAAAGGCCTTTTGAAGATGCCCTCAGATGGCGTTTCATTGTTTTGCCTTGGAGTGCAGGTAGGGTACGTCCAGAAATAAAGCAAATCCTGTTACCAGGATGAAAAATGAGCCTTCATAGCAAGCTCTGCCGTCACCTGTTTTCACATTTCCCAGGCTTTGGCTGTATGGAAAACAGCTGTCAGTGGATTGGTAAGCACTGACACATCATTGTCTCAGCAGTGTTTTCATTGATGCATTCGATTGGATCAAATAATTACATGTTTAGAGGAGGAAAATGTACCATATTTCCCTCTGAAATGGAATGAAGCAGTAGCATAAAACAGCATGAAGTGGAGACAGGAAGCGAAGGACTAGCCATTTACATTGCTCCACCTTAACAGACAGCCTGCATGATCGGAAAAGCAGAGACAGGCTGCTGGTTTTTTTCAACCCTCTGTCTCCACTGAAGAAGCTGCAGCGCCGCCTGGTGTCTGTAAAAAGCTTACAGCACCTGGTATTCCCAGGCGGTCTCCCATCCAAGTACTAACCAGGCCCGACCCTGCTTAGCTTCCGAGATCGGACGAGATCGGGCGTGTTCAGAGTGGTTATGGCCGTAAGCCACACGTGCACCCCGAAAAAGGCCTTTTGAAGATGCCCTCAGATGGCGTTTCATTGTTTTGCCCTTGGAGTGCAGGTAGGGTACGTCCAGAAATAAAGCAAATCCTGTTACCAGGATGAAAAATGAGCCTTCATAGCAAGCTCTGCCCGTCACCTGTTTTCACATTTCCCAGGCTTTGGCTGTATGGAAAACAGCTGTCAGTGGATTGGTAAGCACTGACACATCATTGTCTCAGCAGTGTTTTCATTGATGCATTCGATTGGATCAAATAATTACATGTTTAGAGGAGGAAAAATGTACCATATTTCCCTCTGAAATGGAATGAAGCCAGTAGCATAAAACAGCATGAAGTGGAGACAGGAAGCGAAGGACTAGCCATTTACATTGCTCCACCTTAACAGACAGCCTGCATGATCGGAAAAGCAGAGACAGGCTGCTGGTTTTTTTCAACCCTCTGTCTCCACTGAAGAAGCTGCAGCGCCGCCTGGTGTCTGTAGAGAGAAGTCAAAAAGCTTACAGCACCTGGTATTCCCAGGCGGTCTCCCATCCAAGTACTAACCAGGCCCGACCCTGCTTAGCTTCCGAGATCGGACGAGATCGGGCGGTGTTCAGAGTGGTATGGCCGTAAGCCACACGTGCACCCCCGAAAAAAGGCCTTTTAAAGATGCCCTCAGATGGCGTTTCATTGTTTTGCCTTGGAGTGCAGGTAGGGTACGTCCAGAAATAAAGCAAATCCTGTTACCAGGATGAAAAATGAGCCTTCATAGCAAGCTCTGCCGTCACCTGTTTTCACATTTCCCAGGCTTTGGCTGTATGGAAAACAGCTGTCAGTGGATTGGTAAGCACTGACACATCATTGTCTCAGCAGTGTTTTCATTGATGCATTCGATTGGATCAAATAATTACATGTTTAAGAGGAGGAAAATGTACCATATTTCCCTCTGAAATGGAATGAAGCAGTAGCATAAAACAGCATGAAGTGGAGACAGGAAGCGAAGGACTAGCCATTTACATTGCTCCACCTTAACAGACAGCCTGCATGATCGGAAAAGCAGAGACAGGCTGCTGTTTTTTTTCAACCCTCTGTCTCCACTGAAGAAGCTGCAGCGCCGCCTGGTGTCTGTAGAGAAGAAGTCAAAAAGCTTACAGCACCTGGTATTCCCAGGCGGTCTCCCCATCCAAGTACTAACCAGGCCCGACCCTGCTTAGCTTCCGAGATCGGACGAGATCGGGCGTGTTCAGAGTGGTATGGCCGTAAGCCACACGTGCACCCCGAAAAAGGCCTTTTGAAGATGCCCTCAGATGGCGTTTCATTGTTTTGCCTTGGAGTGCAGGTAGGGTACGTCCAGAAATAAAGCAAATCCTGTTACCAGGATGAAAAATGAGCCTTCATAGCAAGCTCTGCCGTCACCTGTTTTCACATTTCCCAGGCTTTGGCTGTATGGAAAACAGCTGTCAGTGGATTGGTAAGCACTGACACATCATTGTCTCAGCAGTGTTTTCATTGATGCATTCGATTGGATCAAATAATTACATGTTTAGAGGAGGAAAATGTACCATATTTCCCTCTGAAATGGAATGAAGCAGTAGCATAAAACAGCATGAAGTGGAGACAGGAAGCGAAGGACTAGCCATTTACATTGCTCCACCTTAACAGACAGCCTGCATGATCGGAAAAGCAGAGACAGGCTGCTGGTTTTTTTCAACCCTCTGTCTCCACTGAAGAAGCTGCAGCGCCGCCTGGTGTCTGTAGAGAGAAGTCAAAAAGCTTACAGCACCTGGTATTCCCAGGCGGTCTCCCATCCAAGTACTAACCAGGCCCGACCCTGCTTAGCTTCCGAGATCGGACGAGATCGGGCGTGTTCAGAGTGGTATGGCCGTAAGCCACACGTGCACCCCGAAAAAGGCCTTTTAAAGATGCCCTCAGATGGCGTTTCATTGTTTTGCCTTGGAGTGCAGGTAGGGTACGTCCAGAAATAAAGCAAATCCTGTTACCAGGATGAAAAATGAGCCTTCATAGCAAGCTCTGCCGTCACCTGTTTTCACATTTCCCAGGCTTTGGCTGTATGGAAAACAGCTGTCAGTGGATTGGTAAGCACTGACACATCATTGTCTCAGCAGTGTTTTCATTGATGCATTCGATTGGATCAAATAATTACATGTTTAGAGGAGGAAAATGTACCATATTTCCCTCTGAAATGGAATGAAGCAGTAGCATAAAACAGCATGAAGTGGAGACAGGAAGCGAAGGACTAGCCATTTACATTGCTCCACCTTAACAGACAGCCTGCATGATCGGAAAAGCAGAGACAGGCTGCTGGTTTTTTTCAACCCTCTGTCTCCACTGAAGAAGCTGCAGCGCCGCCTGGTGTCTGTAGAGAGAAGTGAAAAAGCTTACAGCACCTTGTATTCCCAGGCGGTCTCCCATCCAAGTACTAACCAGGCCCGACCCTGCTTAGCTTCCGAGATCGGACGAGATCGGGCGTGTTCAGAGTGGTATGGCCGTAAGCCACACGTGCACCCCGAAAAAGGCCTTTTGAAGATGCCCTCAGATGGCGTTTCATTGTTTTGCCTTGGAGTGCAGGTAGGGTACGTCCAGAAATAAAGCAAATCCTGTTACCAGGATGAAAAATGAGCCTTCATAGCAAGCTCTGCCGTCACCTGTTTTCACATTTCCCAGGCTTTGGCTGTATGGAAAACAGCTGTCAGTGGATTGGTAAGCACTGACACATCATTGTCTCAGCAGTGTTTTCATTGATGCATTCGATTGGATCAAATAATTACATGTTTAGAGGAGGAAAATGTACCATATTTCCCTCTGAAATGGAATGAAGCAGTAGCATAAAACAGCATGAAGTGGAGACAGGAAGCGAAGGACTAGCCATTTACATTGCTCCACCTTAACAGACAGCCTGCATGATCGGAAAAGCAGAGACAGGCTGCTGTTTTTTTTCAACCCTCTGTCTCCACTGAAGAAGCTGCAGCGCCGCCTGGTGTCTGTAGAGAGAAGTCAAAAAGCTTACAGCACCTGGTATTCCCAGGCGGTCTCCCATCCAAGTACTAACCAGGCCCGACCCTGCTTAGCTTCCGAGATCGGACGAGATCGGGCGTGTTCAGAGTGGTATGGCCGTAAGCCACACGTGCACCCCGAAAAAGGCCTTTTGAAGATGCCCTCAGATGGCGTTTCATTGTTTTGCCTTGGAGTGCAGGTAGGGTACGTCCAGAAATAAAGCAAATCCTGTTACCAGGATGAAAAATGAGCCTTCATAGCAAGCTCTGCCGTCACCTGTTTTCACATTTCCCAGGCTTTGGCTGTATGGAAAACAGCTGTCAGTGGATTGGTAAGCACTGACACATCATTGTCTCAGCAGTGTTTTCATTGATGCATTCGATTGGATCAAATAATTACATGTTTAGAGGAGGAAAATGTACCATATTTCCCTCTGAAATGGAATGAAGCAGTAGCATAAAACAGCATGAAGTGGAGACAGGAAGCGAAGGACTAGCCATTTACATTGCTCCACCTTAACAGACAGCCTGCATGATCGGAAAAGCAGAGACAGGCTGCTGGTTTTTTTCAACCCTCTGTCTCCACTGAAGAAGCTGCAGCGCCGCCTGGTGTCTGTAGAGAGAAGTCAAAAAGCTTACAGCACCTGGTATTCCCAGGCGGTCTCCCATCCAAGTACTAACCAGGCCCGACCCTGCTTAGCTTCCGAGATCAGACGAGATCGGGCGTGTTCAGAGTGGTATGGCCGTAAGCCACACGTGCACCCCGAAAAAGGCCTTTTGAAGATGCCCTCAGATGGCGTTTCATTGTTTTGCCTTGGAGTGCAGGTAGGGTACGTCCAGAAATAAAGCAAATCCTGTTACCAGGATGAAAAATGAGCCTTCATAGCAAGCTCTGCCGTCACCTGTTTTCACATTTCCCAGGCTTTGGCTGTATGGAAAACAGCTGTCAGTGGATTGGTAAGCACTGACACATCATTGTCTCAGCAGTGTTTTCATTGATGCATTCGATTGGATCAAATAATTACATGTTTAGAGGAGGAAAATGTACCATATTTCCCTCTGAAATGGAATGAAGCAGTAGCATAAAACAGCATGAAGTGGAGACAGGAAGCGAAGGACTAGCCATTTACATTGCTCCACCTTAACAGACAGCCTGCATGATCGGAAAAGCAGAGACAGGCTGCTGGTTTTTTTCAACCCTCTGTCTCCACTGAAGAAGCTGCAGCGCCGCCTGGTGTCTGTAGAGAGAAGTCAAAAAGCTTACAGCACCTGGTATTCCCAGGCGGTCTCCCATCCAAGTACTAACCAGGCCCGACCCTGCTTAGCTTCCGAGATCGGACGAGATCGGGCGTGTTCAGAGTGGTATGGCCGTAAGCCACACGTGCACCCCGAAAAAGGCCTTTTAAAGATGCCCTCAGATGGCGTTTCATTGTTTTGCCTTGGAGTGCAGGTAGGGTACGTCCAGAAATAAAGCAAATCCTGTTACCAGGATGAAAAATGAGCCTTCATAGCAAGCTCTGCCGTCACCTGTTTTCACATTTCCCAGGCTTTGGCTGTATGGAAAACAGCTGTCAGTGGATTGGTAAGCACTGACACATCATTGTCTCAGCAGTGTTTTCATTGATGCATTCGATTGGATCAAATAATTACATGTTTAGAGGAGGAAAATGTACCATATTTCCCTCTGAAATGGAATGAAGCAGTAGCATAAAACAGCATGAAGTGGAGACAGGAAGCGAAGGACTAGCCATTTACATTGCTCCACCTTAACAGACAGCCTGCATGATCGGAAAAGCAGAGACAGGCTGCTGGTTTTTTTCAACCCTCTGTCTCCACTGAAGAAGCTGCAGCGCCGCCTGGTGTCTGTAGAGAGAAGTGAAAAAGCTTACAGCACCTGGTATTCCCAGGCGGTCTCCCATCCAAGTACTAACCAGGCCCGACCCTGCTTAGCTTCCGAGATCGGACGAGATCGGGCGTGTTCAGAGTGGTATGGCCGTAAGCCACACGTGCACCCCGAAAAAGGCCTTTTGAAGATGCCCTCAGATGGCGTTTCATTGTTTTGCCTTGGAGTGCAGGTAGGGTACGTCCAGAAATAAAGCAAATCCTGTTACCAGGATGAAAAATGAGCCTTCATAGCAAGCTCTGCCGTCACCTGTTTTCACATTTCCCAGGCTTTGGCTGTATGGAAAACAGCTGTCAGTGGATTGGTAAGCACTGACACATCATTGTCTCAGCAGTGTTTTCATTGATGCATTCGATTGGATCAAATAATTACATGTTTAGAGGAGGAAAATGTACCATATTTCCCTCTGAAATGGAATGAAGCAGTAGCATAAAACAGCATGAAGTGGAGACAGGAAGCGAAGGACTAGCCATTTACATTGCTCCACCTTAACAGACAGCCTGCATGATCGGAAAAGCAGAGACAGGCTGCTGGTTTTTTTCAACCCTCTGTCTCCACTGAAGAAGCTGCAGCGCCGCCTGGTGTCTGTAGAGAGAAGTCAAAAAGCTTACAGCACCTGGTATTCCCAGGCGGTCTCCCATCCAAGTACTAACCAGGCCCGACCCTGCTTAGCTTCCGAGATCGGACGAGATCGGGCGTGTTCAGAGTGGTATGGCCGTAAGCCACACGTGCACCCCGAAAAAGGCCTTTTAAAGATGCCCTCAGATGGCGTTTCATTGTTTTGCCTTGGAGTGCAGGTAGGGTACGTCCAGAAATAAAGCAAATCCTGTTACCAGGATGAAAAATGAGCCTTCATAGCAAGCTCTGCCGTCACCTGTTTTCACATTTCCCAGGCTTTGGCTGTATGGAAAACAGCTGTCAGTGGATTGGTAAGCACTGACACATCATTGTCTCAGCAGTGTTTTCATTGATGCATTCGATTGGATCAAATAATTACATGTTTAGAGGAGGAAAATGTACCATATTTCCCTCTGAAATGGAATGAAGCAGTAGCATAAAACAGCATGAAGTGGAGACAGGAAGCGAAGGACTAGCCATTTACATTGCTCCACCTTAACAGACAGCCTGCATGATCGGAAAAGCAGAGACAGGCTGCTGGTTTTTTTCAACCCTCTGTCTCCACTGAAGAAGCTGCAGCGCCGCCTGGTGTCTGTAGAGAGAAGTGAAAAAGCTTACAGCACCTGGTATTCCCAGGCGGTCTCCCATCCAAGTACTAACCAGGCCCGACCCTGCTTAGCTTCCGAGATCGGACGAGATCGGGCGTGTTCAGAGTGGTATGGCCGTAAGCCACACGTGCACCCCGAAAAAGGCCTTTTGAAGATGCTCTCAGATGGCGTTTCATTGTTTTGCCTTGGAGTGCAGGTAGGGTACGTCCAGAAATAAAGCAAATCCTGTTACCAGGATGAAAAATGAGCCTTCATAGCAAGCTCTGCCGTCACCTGTTTTCACATTTCCCAGGCTTTGGCTGTATGGAAAACAGCTGTCAGTGGATTGGTAAGCACTGACACATCATTGTCTCAGCAGTGTTTTCATTGATGCATTCGATTGGATCAAATAATTACATGTTTAGAGGAGGAAAATGTACCATATTTCCCTCTGAAATGGAATGAAGCAGTAGCATAAAACAGCATGAAGTGGAGACAGGAAGCGAAGGACTAGCCATTTACATTGCTCCACCTTAACAGACAGCCTGCATGATCGGAAAAGCAGAGACAGGCTGCTGGTTTTTTTCAACCCTCTGTCTCCACTGAAGAAGCTGCAGCGCCGCCTGGTGTCTGTAGAGAGAAGTCAAAAAGCTTACAGCACCTGGTATTCCCAGGCGGTCTCCCATCCAAGTACTAACCAGGCCCGACCCTGCTTAGCTTCCGAGATCGGACGAGATCGGGCGTGTTCAGAGTGGTATGGCCGTAAGCCACACGTGCACCCCGAAAAAGGCCTTTTAAAGATGCCCTCAGATGGCGTTTCATTGTTTTGCCTTGGAGTGCAGGTAGGGTACGTCCAGAAATAAAGCAAATCCTGTTACCAGGATGAAAAATGAGCCTTCATAGCAAGCTCTGCCGTCACCTGTTTTCACATTTCCCAGGCTTTGGCTGTATGGAAAACAGCTGTCAGTGGATTGGTAAGCACTGACACATCATTGTCTCAGCAGTGTTTTCATTGATGCATTCGATTGGATCAAATAATTACATGTTTAGAGGAGGAAAATGTACCATATTTCCCTCTGAAATGGAATGAAGCAGTAGCATAAAACAGCATGAAGTGGAGACAGGAAGCGAAGGACTAGCCATTTACATTGCTCCACCTTAACAGACAGCCTGCATGATCGGAAAAGCAGAGACAGGCTGCTGGTTTTTTTCAACCCTCTGTCTCCACTGAAGAAGCTGCAGCGCCGCCTGGTGTCTGTAGAGAGAAGTCAAAAAGCTTACAGCACCTGGTATTCCCAGGCGGTCTCCCATCCAAGTACTAACCAGGCCCGACCCTGCTTAGCTTCCGAGATCGGACGAGATCGGGCGTGTTCAGAGTGGTATGGCCGTAAGCCACACGTGCACCCCGAAAAAGGCCTTTTGAAGATGCCCTCAGATGGCGTTTCATTGTTTTGCCTTGGAGTGCAGGTAGGGTACGTCCAGAAATAAAGCAAATCCTGTTACCAGGATGAAAAATGAGCCTTCATAGCAAGCTCTGCCGTCACCTGTTTTCACATTTCCCAGGCTTTGGCTGTATGGAAAACAGCTGTCAGTGGATTGGTAAGCACTGACACATCATTGTCTCAGCAGTGTTTTCATTGATGCATTCGATTGGATCAAATAATTACATGTTTAGAGGAGGAAAATGTACCATATTTCCCTCTGAAATGGAATGAAGCAGTAGCATAAAACAGCATGAAGTGGAGACAGGAAGCGAAGGACTAGCCATTTACATTGCTCCACCTTAACAGACAGCCTGCATGATCGGAAAAGCAGAGACAGGCTGCTGGTTTTTTTCAACCCTCTGTCTCCACTGAAGAAGCTGCAGCGCCGCCTGGTGTCTGTAGAGAGAAGTCAAAAAGCTTACAGCACCTGGTATTCCCAGGCGGTCTCCCATCCAAGTACTAACCAGGCCCGACCCTGCTTAGCTTCCGAGATCGGACGAGATCGGGCGTGTTCAGAGTGGTATGGCCGTAAGCCACACGTGCACCCCGAAAAAGGCCTTTTAAAGATGCCCTCAGATGGCGTTTCATTGTTTTGCCTTGGAGTGCAGGTAGGGTACGTCCAGAAATAAAGCAAATCCTGTTACCAGGATGAAAAATGAGCCTTCATAGCAAGCTCTGCCGTCACCTGTTTTCACATTTCCCAGGCTTTGGCTGTATGGAAAACAGCTGTCAGTGGATTGGTAAGCACTGACACATCATTGTCTCAGCAGTGTTTTCATTGATGCATTCGATTGGATCAAATAATTACATGTTTAGAGGAGGAAAATGTACCATATTTCCCTCTGAAATGGAATGAAGCAGTAGCATAAAACAGCATGAAGTGGAGACAGGAAGCGAAGGACTAGCCATTTACATTGCTCCACCTTAACAGACAGCCTGCATGATCGGAAAAGCAGAGACAGGCTGCTGGTTTTTTTCAACCCTCTGTCTCCACTGAAGAAGCTGCAGCGCCGCCTGGTGTCTGTAGAGAGAAGTCAAAAAGCTTACAGCACCTGGTATTCCCAGGCGGTCTCCCATCCAAGTACTAACCAGGCCCGACCCTGCTTAGCTTCCGAGATCGGACGAGATCGGGCGTGTTCAGAGTGGTATGGCCGTAAGCCACACGTGCACCCCGAAAAAGGCCTTTTGAAGATGCCCTCAGATGGCGTTTCATTGTTTTGCCTTGGAGTGCAGGTAGGGTACGTCCAGAAATAAAGCAAATCCTGTTACCAGGATGAAAAATGAGCCTTCATAGCAAGCTCTGCCGTCACCTGTTTTCACATTTCCCAGGCTTTGGCTGTATGGAAAACAGCTGTCAGTGGATTGGTAAGCACTGACACATCATTGTCTCAGCAGTGTTTTCATTGATGCATTCGATTGGATCAAATAATTACATGTTTAGAGGAGGAAAATGTACCATATTTCCCTCTGAAATGGAATGAAGCAGTAGCATAAAACAGCATGAAGTGGAGACAGGAAGCGAAGGACTAGCCATTTACATTGCTCCACCTTAACAGACAGCCTGCATGATCGGAAAAGCAGAGACAGGCTGCTGGTTTTTTTCAACCCTCTGTCTCCACTGAAGAAGCTGCAGCGCCGCCTGGTGTCTGTAGAGAGAAGTGAAAAAGCTTACAGCACCTGGTATTCCCAGGCGGTCTCCCATCCAAGTACTAACCAGGCCCGACCCTGCTTAGCTTCCGAGATCGGACGAGATCGGGCGTGTTCAGAGTGGTATGGCCGTAAGCCACACGTGCACCCCGAAAAAGGCCTTTTAAAGATGCCCTCAGATGGCGTTTCATTGTTTTGCCTTGGAGTGCAGGTAGGGTACGTCCAGAAATAAAGCAAATCCTGTTACCAGGATGAAAAATGAGCCTTCATAGCAAGCTCTGCCGTCACCTGTTTTCACATTTCCCAGGCTTTGGCTGTATGGAAAACAGCTGTCAGTGGATTGGTAAGCACTGACACATCATTGTCTCAGCAGTGTTTTCATTGATGCATTCGATTGGATCAAATAATTACATGTTTAGAGGAGGAAAATGTACCATATTTCCCTCTGAAATGGAATGAAGCAGTAGCATAAAACAGCATGAAGTGGAGACAGGAAGCGAAGGACTAGCCATTTACATTGCTCCACCTTAACAGACAGCCTGCATGATCGGAAAAGCAGAGACAGGCTGCTGGTTTTTTTCAACCCTCTGTCTCCACTGAAGAAGCTGCAGCGCCGCCTGGTGTCTGTAGAGAGAAGTCAAAAAGCTTACAGCACCTGGTATTCCCAGGCGGTCTCCCATCCAAGTACTAACCAGGCCCGACCCTGCTTAGCTTCCGAGATCGGACGAGATCGGGCGTGTTCAGAGTGGTATGGCCGTAAGCCACACGTGCACCCCGAAAAAGGCCTTTTAAAGATGCCCTCAGATGGCGTTTCATTGTTTTGCCTTGGAGTGCAGGTAGGGTACGTCCAGAAATAAAGCAAATCCTGTTACCAGGATGAAAAATGAGCCTTCATAGCAAGCTCTGCCGTCACCTGTTTTCACATTTCCCAGGCTTTGGCTGTATGGAAAACAGCTGTCAGTGGATTGGTAAGCACTGACACATCATTGTCTCAGCAGTGTTTTCATTGATGCATTCGATTGGATCAAATAATTACATGTTTAGAGGAGGAAAATGTACCATATTTCCCTCTGAAATGGAATGAAGCAGTAGCATAAAACAGCATGAAGTGGAGACAGGAAGCGAAGGACTAGCCATTTACATTGCTCCACCTTAACAGACAGCCTGCATGATCGGAAAAGCAGAGACAGGCTGCTGGTTTTTTTCAACCCTCTGTCTCCACTGAAGAAGCTGCAGCGCCGCCTGGTGTCTGTAGAGAGAAGTGAAAAAGCTTACAGCACCTGGTATTCCCAGGCGGTCTCCCATCCAAGTACTAACCAGGCCCGACCCTGCTTAGCTTCCGAGATCGGACGAGATCGGGCGTGTTCAGAGTGGTATGGCCGTAAGCCACACGTGCACCCCGAAAAAGGCCTTTTAAAGATGCCCTCAGATGGCGTTTCATTGTTGTGCCTTGGAGTGCAGGTAGGGTACGTCCAGAAATAAAGCAAATCCTGTTACCAGGATGAAAAATGAGCCTTCATAGCAAGCTCTGCCGTCACCTGTTTTCACATTTCCCAGGCTTTGGCTGTATGGAAAACAGCTGTCAGTGGATTGGTAAGCACTGACACATCATTGTCTCAGCAGTGTTTTCATTGATGCATTCGATTGGATCAAATAATTACATGTTTAGAGGAGGAAAATGTACCATATTTCCCTCTGAAATGGAATGAAGCAGTAGCATAAAACAGCATGAAGTGGAGACAGGAAGCGAAGGACTAGCCATTTACATTGCTCCACCTTAACAGACAGCCTGCATGATCGGAAAAGCAGAGACAGGCTGCTGGTTTTTTTCAACCCTCTGTCTCCACTGAAGAAGCTGCAGCGCCGCCTGGTGTCTGTAGAGAGAAGTCAAAAAGCTTACAGCACCTGGTATTCCCAGGCGGTCTCCCATCCAAGTACTAACCAGGCCCGACCCTGCTTAGCTTCCGAGATCGGACGAGATCGGGCGTGTTCAGAGTGGTATGGCCGTAAGCCACACGTGCACCCCGAAAAAGGCCTTTTAAAGATGCCCTCAGATGGCGTTTCATTGTTTTGCCTTGGAGTGCAGGTAGGGTACGTCCAGAAATAAAGCAAATCCTGTTACCAGGATGAAAAATGAGCCTTCATAGCAAGCTCTGCCGTCACCTGTTTTCACATTTCCCAGGCTTTGGCTGTATGGAAAACAGCTGTCAGTGGATTGGTAAGCACTGACACATCATTGTCTCAGCAGTGTTTTCATTGATGCATTCGATTGGATCAAATAATTACATGTTTAGAGGAGGAAAATGTACCATATTTCCCTCTGAAATGGAATGAAGCAGTAGCATAAAACAGCATGAAGTGGAGACAGGAAGCGAAGGACTAGCCATTTACATTGCTCCACCTTAACAGACAGCCTGCATGATCGGAAAAGCAGAGACAGGCTGCTGGTTTTTTTCAACCCTCTGTCTCCACTGAAGAAGCTGCAGCGCCGCCTGGTGTCTGTAGAGAGAAGTCAAAAAGCTTACAGCACCTGGTATTCCCAGGCGGTCTCCCATCCAAGTACTAACCAGGCCCGACCCTGCTTAGCTTCCGAGATCGGACGAGATCGGGCGTGTTCAGAGTGGTATGGCCGTAAGCCACACGTGCACCCCGAAAAAGGCCTTTTAAAGATGCCCTCAGATGGCGTTTCATTGTTTTGCCTTGGAGTGCAGGTAGGGTACGTCCAGAAATAAAGCAAATCCTGTTACCAGGATGAAAAATGAGCCTTCATAGCAAGCTCTGCCGTCACCTGTTTTCACATTTCCCAGGCTTTGGCTGTATGGAAAACAGCTGTCAGTGGATTGGTAAGCACTGACACATCATTGTCTCAGCAGTGTTTTCATTGATGCATTCGATTGGATCAAATAATTACATGTTTAGAGGAGGAAAATGTACCATATTTCCCTCTGAAATGGAATGAAGCAGTAGCATAAAACAGCATGAAGTGGAGACAGGAAGCGAAGGACTAGCCATTTACATTGCTCCACCTTAACAGACAGCCTGCATGATCGGAAAAGCAGAGACAGGCTGCTGGTTTTTTTCAACCCTCTGTCTCCACTGAAGAAGCTGCAGCGCCGCCTGGTGTCTGTAGAGAGAAGTCAAAAAGCTTACAGCACCTGGTATTCCCAGGCGGTCTCCCATCCAAGTACTAACCAGGCCCGACCCTGCTTAGCTTCCGAGATCGGGCGTGTTCAGAGTGGTATGGCCGTAAGCCACACGTGCACCCCGAAAAAGGCCTTTTAAAGATGCCCTCAGATGGCGTTTCATTGTTTTGCCTTGGAGTGCAGGTAGGGTACGTCCAGAAATAAAGCAAATCCTGTTACCAGGATGAAAAATGAGCCTTCATAGCAAGCTCTGCCGTCACCTGTTTTCACATTTCCCAGGCTTTGGCTGTATGGAAAACAGCTGTCAGTGGATTGGTAAGCACTGACACATCATTGTCTCAGCAGTGTTTTCATTGATGCATTCGATTGGATCAAATAATTACATGTTTAGAGGAGGAAAATGTACCATATTTCCCTCTGAAATGGAATGAAGCAGTAGCATAAAACAGCATGAAGTGGAGACAGGAAGCGAAGGACTAGCCATTTACATTGCTCCACCTTAACAGACAGCCTGCATGATCGGAAAAGCAGAGACAGGCTGCTGGTTTTTTTCAACCCTCTGTCTCCACTGAAGAAGCTGCAGCGCCGCCTGGTGTCTGTAGAGAGAAGTGAAAAAGCTTACAGCACCTGGTATTCCCAGGCGGTCTCCCATCCAAGTACTAACCAGGCCCGACCCTGCTTAGCTTCCGAGATCGGACGAGATCGGGCGTGTTCAGAGTGGTATGGCCGTAAGCCACACGTGCACCCCGAAAAAGGCCTTTTAAAGATGCCCTCAGATGGCGTTTCATTGTTTTGCCTTGGAGTGCAGGTAGGGTACGTCCAGAAATAAAGCAAATCCTGTTACCAGGATGAAAAATGAGCCTTCATAGCAAGCTCTGCCGTCACCTGTTTTCACATTTCCCAGGCTTTGGCTGTATGGAAAACAGCTGTCAGTGGATTGGTAAGCACTGACACATCATTGTCTCAGCAGTGTTTTCATTGATGCATTCGATTGGATCAAATAATTACATGTTTAGAGGAGGAAAATGTACCATATTTCCCTCTGAAATGGAATGAAGCAGTAGCATAAAACAGCATGAAGTGGAGACAGGAAGCGAAGGACTAGCCATTTACATTGCTCCACCTTAACAGACAGCCTGCATGATCGGAAAAGCAGAGACAGGCTGCTGGTTTTTTTCAACCCTCTGTCTCCACTGAAGAAGCTGCAGCGCCGCCTGGTGTCTGTAGAGAGAAGTCAAAAAGCTTACAGCACCTGGTATTCCCAGGCGGTCTCCCATCCAAGTACTAACCAGGCCCGACCCTGCTTAGCTTCCGAGATCGGACGAGATCGGGCGTGTTCAGAGTGGTATGGCCGTAAGCCACACGTGCACCCCGAAAAAGGCCTTTTAAAGATGCCCTCAGATGGCGTTTCATTGTTTTGCCTTGGAGTGCAGGTAGGGTACGTCCAGAAATAAAGCAAATCCTGTTACCAGGATGAAAAATGAGCCTTCATAGCAAGCTCTGCCGTCACCTGTTTTCACATTTCCCAGGCTTTGGCTGTATGGAAAACAGCTGTCAGTGGATTGGTAAGCACTGACACATCATTGTCTCAGCAGTGTTTTCATTGATGCATTCGATTGGATCAAATAATTACATGTTTAGAGGAGGAAAATGTACCATATTTCCCTCTGAAATGGAATGAAGCAGTAGCATAAAACAGCATGAAGTGGAGACAGGAAGCGAAGGACTAGCCATTTACATTGCTCCACCTTAACAGACAGCCTGCATGATCGGAAAAGCAGAGACAGGCTGCTGGTTTTTTTCAACCCTCTGTCTCCACTGAAGAAGCTGCAGCGCCGCCTGGTGTCTGTAGAGAGAAGTGAAAAAGCTTACAGCACCTGGTATTCCCAGGCGGTCTCCCATCCAAGTACTAACCAGGCCCGACCCTGCTTAGCTTCCGAGATCGGACGAGATCGGGCGTGTTCAGAGTGGTATGGCCGTAAGCCACACGTGCACCCCGAAAAAGGCCTTTTAAAGATGCCCTCAGATGGCGTTTCATTGTTGTGCCTTGGAGTGCAGGTAGGGTACGTCCAGAAATAAAGCAAATCCTGTTACCAGGATGAAAAATGAGCCTTCATAGCAAGCTCTGCCGTCACCTGTTTTCACATTTCCCAGGCTTTGGCTGTATGGAAAACAGCTGTCAGTGGATTGGTAAGCACTGACACATCATTGTCTCAGCAGTGTTTTCATTGATGCATTCGATTGGATCAAATAATTACATGTTTAGAGGAGGAAAATGTACCATATTTCCCTCTGAAATGGAATGAAGCAGTAGCATAAAACAGCATGAAGTGGAGACAGGAAGCGAAGGACTAGCCATTTACATTGCTCCACCTTAACAGACAGCCTGCATGATCGGAAAAGCAGAGACAGGCTGCTGGTTTTTTTCAACCCTCTGTCTCCACTGAAGAAGCTGCAGCGCCGCCTGGTGTCTGTAGAGAGAAGTCAAAAAGCTTACAGCACCTGGTATTCCCAGGCGGTCTCCCATCCAAGTACTAACCAGGCCCGACCCTGCTTAGCTTCCGAGATCGGACGAGATCGGGCGTGTTCAGAGTGGTATGGCCGTAAGCCACACGTGCACCCCGAAAAAGGCCTTTTAAAGATGCCCTCAGATGGCGTTTCATTGTTTTGCCTTGGAGTGCAGGTAGGGTACGTCCAGAAATAAAGCAAATCCTGTTACCAGGATGAAAAATGAGCCTTCATAGCAAGCTCTGCCGTCACCTGTTTTCACATTTCCCAGGCTTTGGCTGTATGGAAAACAGCTGTCAGTGGATTGGTAAGCACTGACACATCATTGTCTCAGCAGTGTTTTCATTGATGCATTCGATTGGATCAAATAATTACATGTTTAGAGGAGGAAAATGTACCATATTTCCCTCTGAAATGGAATGAAGCAGTAGCATAAAACAGCATGAAGTGGAGACAGGAAGCGAAGGACTAGCCATTTACATTGCTCCACCTTAACAGACAGCCTGCATGATCGGAAAAGCAGAGACAGGCTGCTGGTTTTTTTCAACCCTCTGTCTCCACTGAAGAAGCTGCAGCGCCGCCTGGTGTCTGTAGAGAGAAGTCAAAAAGCTTACAGCACCTGGTATTCCCAGGCGGTCTCCCATCCAAGTACTAACCAGGCCCGACCCTGCTTAGCTTCCGAGATCGGACGAGATCGGGCGTGTTCAGAGTGGTATGGCCGTAAGCCACACGTGCACCCCGAAAAAGGCCTTTTAAAGATGCCCTCAGATGGCGTTTCATTGTTTTGCCTTGGAGTGCAGGTAGGGTACGTCCAGAAATAAAGCAAATCCTGTTACCAGGATGAAAAATGAGCCTTCATAGCAAGCTCTGCCGTCACCTGTTTTCACATTTCCCAGGCTTTGGCTGTATGGAAAACAGCTGTCAGTGGATTGGTAAGCACTGACACATCATTGTCTCAGCAGTGTTTTCATTGATGCATTCGATTGGATCAAATAATTACATGTTTAGAGGAGGAAAATGTACCATATTTCCCTCTGAAATGGAATGAAGCAGTAGCATAAAACAGCATGAAGTGGAGACAGGAAGCGAAGGACTAGCCATTTACATTGCTCCACCTTAACAGACAGCCTGCATGATCGGAAAAGCAGAGACAGGCTGCTGGTTTTTTTCAACCCTCTGTCTCCACTGAAGAAGCTGCAGCGCCGCCTGGTGTCTGTAGAGAGAAGTCAAAAAGCTTACAGCACCTGGTATTCCCACTAACCAGGCCCGACCCTGCTTAGCTTCCGAGATCGGACGAGATCGGGCGTGTTCAGAGTGGTATGGCCGTAAGCCACACGTGCACCCCGAAAAAGGCCTTTTAAAGATGCCCTCAGATGGCGTTTCATTGTTTTGCCTTGGAGTGCAGGTAGGGTACGTCCAGAAATAAAGCAAATCCTGTTACCAGGATGAAAAATGAGCCTTCATAGCAAGCTCTGCCGTCACCTGTTTTCACATTTCCCAGGCTTTGGCTGTATGGAAAACAGCTGTCAGTGGATTGGTAAGCACTGACACATCATTGTCTCAGCAGTGTTTTCATTGATGCATTCGATTGGATCAAATAATTACATGTTTAGAGGAGGAAAATGTACCATATTTCCCTCTGAAATGGAATGAAGCAGTAGCATAAAACAGCATGAAGTGGAGACAGGAAGCGAAGGACTAGCCATTTACATTGCTCCACCTTAACAGACAGCCTGCATGATCGGAAAAGCAGAGACAGGCTGCTGGTTTTTTTCAACCCTCTGTCTCCACTGAAGAAGCTGCAGCGCCGCCTGGTGTCTGTAGAGAGAAGTCAAAAAGCTTACAGCACCTGGTATTCCCAGGCGGTCTCCCATCCAAGTACTAACCAGGCCCGACCCTGCTTAGCTTCCGAGATCGGACGAGATCGGGCGTGTTCAGAGTGGTATGGCCGTAAGCCACACGTGCACCCCGAAAAAGGCCTTTTAAAGATGCCCTCAGATGGCGTTTCATTGTTTTGCCTTGGAGTGCAGGTAGGGTACGTCCAGAAATAAAGCAAATCCTGTTACCAGGATGAAAAATGAGCCTTCATAGCAAGCTCTGCCGTCACCTGTTTTCACATTTCCCAGGCTTTGGCTGTATGGAAAACAGCTGTCAGTGGATTGGTAAGCACTGACACATCATTGTCTCAGCAGTGTTTTCATTGATGCATTCGATTGGATCAAATAATTACATGTTTAGAGGAGGAAAATGTACCATATTTCCCTCTGAAATGGAATGAAGCAGTAGCATAAAACAGCATGAAGTGGAGACAGGAAGCGAAGGACTAGCCATTTACATTGCTCCACCTTAACAGACAGCCTGCATGATCGGAAAAGCAGAGACAGGCTGCTGGTTTTTTTCAACCCTCTGTCTCCACTGAAGAAGCTGCAGCGCCGCCTGGTGTCTGTAGAGAGAAGTCAAAAAGCTTACAGCACCTGGTATTCCCAGGCGGTCTCCCATCCAAGTACTAACCAGGCCCGACCCTGCTTAGCTTCCGAGATCGTACGAGATCGGGCGTGTTCAGAGTGGTATGGCCGTAAGCCACACGTGCACCCCGAAAAAGGCCTTTTGAAGATGCCCTCAGATGGCGTTTCATTGTTTTGCCTTGGAGTGCAGGTAGGGTACGTCCAGAAATAAAGCAAATCCTGTTACCAGGATGAAAAATGAGCCTTCATAGCAAGCTCTGCCGTCACCTGTTTTCACATTTCCCAGGCTTTGGCTGTATGGAAAACAGCTGTCAGTGGATTGGTAAGCACTGACACATCATTGTCTCAGCAGTGTTTTCATTGATGCATTCGATTGGATCAAATAATTACATGTTTAGAGGAGGAAAATGTACCATATTTCCCTCTGAAATGGAATGAAGCAGTAGCATAAAACAGCATGAAGTGGAGACAGGAAGCGAAGGACTAGCCATTTACATTGCTCCACCTTAACAGACAGCCTGCATGATCGGAAAAGCAGAGACAGGCTGCTGGTTTTTTTCAACCCTCTGTCTCCACTGAAGAAGCTGCAGCGCCGCCTGGTGTCTGTAGAGAGAAGTCAAAAAGCTTACAGCACCTGGTATTCCCAGGCGGTCTCCCATCCAAGTACTAACCAGGCCCGACCCTGCTTAGCTTCCGAGATCGGACGAGATCGGGCGTGTTCAGAGTGGTATGGCCGTAAGCCACACGTGCACCCCGAAAAAGGCCTTTTAAAGATGCCCTCAGATGGCGTTTCATTGTTTTGCCTTGGAGTGCAGGTAGGGTACGTCCAGAAATAAAGCAAATCCTGTTACCAGGATGAAAAATGAGCCTTCATAGCAAGCTCTGCCGTCACCTGTTTTCACATTTCCCAGGCTTTGGCTGTATGGAAAACAGCTGTCAGTGGATTGGTAAGCACTGACACATCATTGTCTCAGCAGTGTTTTCATTGATGCATTCGATTGGATCAAATAATTACATGTTTAGAGGAGGAAAATGTACCATATTTCCCTCTGAAATGGAATGAAGCAGTAGCATAAAACAGCATGAAGTGGAGACAGGAAGCGAAGGACTAGCCATTTACATTGCTCCACCTTAACAGACAGCCTGCATGATCGGAAAAGCAGAGACAGGCTGCTGGTTTTTTTCAACCCTCTGTCTCCACTGAAGAAGCTGCAGCGCCGCCTGGTGTCTGTAGAGAGAAGTCAAAAAGCTTACAGCACCTGGTATTCCCAGGCGGTCTCCCATCCAAGTACTAACCAGGCCCGACCCTGCTTAGCTTCCGAGATCGGACGTGTTCAGAGTGGTATGGCCGTAAGCCACACGTGCACCCCGAAAAAGGCCTTTTAAAGATGCCCTCAGATGGCGTTTCATTGTTTTGCCTTGGAGTGCAGGTAGGGTACGTCCAGAAATAAAGCAAATCCTGTTACCAGGATGAAAAATGAGCCTTCATAGCAAGCTCTGCCGTCACCTGTTTTCACATTTCCCAGGCTTTGGCTGTATGGAAAACAGCTGTCAGTGGATTGGTAAGCACTGACACATCATTGTCTCAGCAGTGTTTTCATTGATGCATTCGATTGGATCAAATAATTACATGTTTAGAGGAGGAAAATGTACCATATTTCCCTCTGAAATGGAATGAAGCAGTAGCATAAAACAGCATGAAGTGGAGACAGGAAGCGAAGGACTAGCCATTTACATTGCTCCACCTTAACAGACAGCCTGCATGATCGGAAAAGCAGAGACAGGCTGCTGGTTTTTTTCAACCCTCTGTCTCCACTGAAGAAGCTGCAGCGCCGCCTGGTGTCTGTAGAGAGAAGTCAAAAAGCTTACAGCACCTGGTATTCCCAGGCGGTCTCCCATCCAAGTACTAACCAGGCCCGACCCTGCTTAGCTTCCGAGATCGGACGAGATCGGGCGTGTTCAGAGTGGTATGGCCGTAAGCCACACGTGCACCCCGAAAAAGGCCTTTTGAAGATGCCCTCAGATGGCGTTTCATTGTTTTGCCTTGGAGTGCAGGTAGGGTACGTCCAGAAATAAAGCAAATCCTGTTACCAGGATGAAAAATGAGCCTTCATAGCAAGCTCTGCCGTCACCTGTTTTCACATTTCCCAGGCTTTGGCTGTATGGAAAACAGCTGTCAGTGGATTGGTAAGCACTGACACATCATTGTCTCAGCAGTGTTTTCATTGATGCATTCGATTGGATCAAATAATTACATGTTTAGAGGAGGAAAATGTACCATATTTCCCTCTGAAATGGAATGAAGCAGTAGCATAAAACAGCATGAAGTGGAGACAGGAAGCGAAGGACTAGCCATTTACATTGCTCCACCTTAACAGACAGCCTGCATGATCGGAAAAGCAGAGACAGGCTGCTGGTTTTTTTCAACCCTCTGTCTCCACTGAAGAAGCTGCAGCGCCGCCTGGTGTCTGTAGAGAGAAGTCAAAAAGCTTACAGCACCTGGTATTCCCAGGCGGTCTCCCATCCAAGTACTAACCAGGCCCGACCCTGCTTAGCTTCCGAGATCGGACGAGATCGGGCGTGTTCAGAGTGGTATGGCCGTAAGCCACACGTGCACCCCGAAAAAGGCCTTTTAAAGATGCCCTCAGATGGCGTTTCATTGTTTTGCCTTGGAGTGCAGGTAGGGTACGTCCAGAAATAAAGCAAATCCTGTTACCAGGATGAAAAATGAGCCTTCATAGCAAGCTCTGCCGTCACCTGTTTTCACATTTCCCAGGCTTTGGCTGTATGGAAAACAGCTGTCAGTGGATTGGTAAGCACTGACACATCATTGTCTCAGCAGTGTTTTCATTGATGCATTCGATTGGATCAAATAATTACATGTTTAGAGGAGGAAAATGTACCATATTTCCCTCTGAAATGGAATGAAGCAGTAGCATAAAACAGCATGAAGTGGAGACAGGAAGCGAAGGACTAGCCATTTACATTGCTCCACCTTAACAGACAGCCTGCATGATCGGAAAAGCAGAGACAGGCTGCTGGTTTTTTTCAACCCTCTGTCTCCACTGAAGAAGCTGCAGCGCCGCCTGGTGTCTGTAGAGAGAAGTCAAAAAGCTTACAGCACCTGGTATTCCCAGGCGGTCTCCCATCCAAGTACTAACCAGGCCCGACCCTGCTTAGCTTCCGAGATCGGACGAGATCGGGCGTGTTCAGAGTGGTATGGCCGTAAGCCACACGTGCACCCCGAAAAAGGCCTTTTAAAGATGCCCTCAGATGGCGTTTCATTGTTTTGCCTTGGAGTGCAGGTAGGGTACGTCCAGAAATAAAGCAAATCCTGTTACCAGGATGAAAAATGAGCCTTCATAGCAAGCTCTGCCGTCACCTGTTTTCACATTTCCCAGGCTTTGGCTGTATGGAAAACAGCTGTCAGTGGATTGGTAAGCACTGACACATCATTGTCTCAGCAGTGTTTTCATTGATGCATTCGATTGGATCAAATAATTACATGTTTAGAGGAGGAAAATGTACCATATTTCCCTCTGAAATGGAATGAAGCAGTAGCATAAAACAGCATGAAGTGGAGACAGGAAGCGAAGGACTAGCCATTTACATTGCTCCACCTTAACAGACAGCCTGCATGATCGGAAAAGCAGAGACAGGCTGCTGGTTTTTTTCAACCCTCTGTCTCCACTGAAGAAGCTGCAGCGCCGCCTGGTGTCTGTAGAGAGAAGTCAAAAAGCTTACAGCACCTGGTATTCCCAGGCGGTCTCCCATCCAAGTACTAACCAGGCCCGACCCTGCTTAGCTTCCGAGATCGGACGAGATCGGGCGTGTTCAGAGTGGTATGGCCGTAAGCCACACGTGCACCCCGAAAAAGGCCTTTTGAAGATGCCCTCAGATGGCGTTTCATTGTTTTGCCTTGGAGTGCAGGTAGGGTACGTCCAGAAATAAAGCAAATCCTGTTACCAGGATGAAAAATGAGCCTTCATAGCAAGCTCTGCCGTCACCTGTTTTCACATTTCCCAGGCTTTGGCTGTATGGAAAACAGCTGTCAGTGGATTGGTAAGCACTGACACATCATTGTCTCAGCAGTGTTTTCATTGATGCATTCGATTGGATCAAATAATTACATGTTTAGAGGAGGAAAATGTACCATATTTCCCTCTGAAATGGAATGAAGCAGTAGCATAAAACAGCATGAAGTGGAGACAGGAAGCGAAGGACTAGCCATTTACATTGCTCCACCTTAACAGACAGCCTGCATGATTGGAAAAGCAGAGACAGGCTGCTGGTTTTTTTCAACCCTCTGTCTCCACTGAAGAAGCTGCAGCGCCGCCTGGTGTCTGTAGAGAGAAGTCAAAAAGCTTACAGCACCTGGTATTCCCAGGCGGTCTCCCATCCAAGTACTAACCAGGCCCGACCCTGCTTAGCTTCCGAGATCGGACGAGATCGGGCGTGTTCAGAGTGGTATGGCCGTAAGCCACACGTGCACCCCGAAAAAGGCCTTTTGAAGATGCCCTCAGATGGCGTTTCATTGTTTTGCCTTGGAGTGCAGGTAGGGTACGTCCAGAAATAAAGCAAATCCTGTTACCAGGATGAAAAATGAGCCTTCATAGCAAGCTCTGCCGTCACCTGTTTTCACATTTCCCAGGCTTTGGCTGTATGGAAAACAGCTGTCAGTGGATTGGTAAGCACTGACACATCATTGTCTCAGCAGTGTTTTCATTGATGCATTCGATTGGATCAAATAATTACATGTTTAGAGGAGGAAAATGTACCATATTTCCCTCTGAAATGGAATGAAGCAGTAGCATAAAACAGCATGAAGTGGAGACAGGAAGCGAAGGACTAGCCATTTACATTGCTCCACCTTAACAGACAGCCTGCATGATCGGAAAAGCAGAGACAGGCTGCTGGTTTTTTTCAACCCTCTGTCTCCACTGAAGAAGCTGCAGCGCCGCCTGGTGTCTGTAGAGAGAAGTCAAAAAGCTTACAGCACCTGGTATTCCCAGGCGGTCTCCCATCCAAGTACTAACCAGGCCCGACCCTGCTTAGCTTCCGAGATCGGACGAGATCGGGCGTGTTCAGAGTGGTATGGCCGTAAGCCACACGTGCACCCCGAAAAAGGCCTTTTAAAGATGCCCTCAGATGGCGTTTCATTGTTTTGCCTTGGAGTGCAGGTAGGGTACGTCCAGAAATAAAGCAAATCCTGTTACCAGGATGAAAAATGAGCCTTCATAGCAAGCTCTGCCGTCACCTGTTTTCACATTTCCCAGGCTTTGGCTGTATGGAAAACAGCTGTCAGTGGATTGGTAAGCACTGACACATCATTGTCTCAGCAGTGTTTTCATTGATGCATTCGATTGGATCAAATAATTACATGTTTAGAGGAGGAAAATGTACCATATTTCCCTCTGAAATGGAATGAAGCAGTAGCATAAAACAGCATGAAGTGGAGACAGGAAGCGAAGGACTAGCCATTTACATTGCTCCACCTTAACAGACAGCCTGCATGATCGGAAAAGCAGAGACAGGCTGCTGGTTTTTTTCAACCCTCTGTCTCCACTGAAGAAGCTGCAGCGCCGCCTGGTGTCTGTAGAGAGAAGTCAAAAAGCTTACAGCACCTGGTATTCCCAGGCGGTCTCCCATCCAAGTACTAACCAGGCCCGACCCTGCTTAGCTTCCGAGATCGGACGAGATCGGGCGTGTTCAGAGTGGTATGGCCGTAAGCCACACGTGCACCCCGAAAAAGGCCTTTTGAAGATGCCCTCAGATGGCGTTTCATTGTTTTGCCTTGGAGTGCAGGTAGGGTACGTCCAGAAATAAAGCAAATCCTGTTACCAGGATGAAAAATGAGCCTTCATAGCAAGCTCTGCCGTCACCTGTTTTCACATTTCCCAGGCTTTGGCTGTATGGAAAACAGCTGTCAGTGGATTGGTAAGCACTGACACATCATTGTCTCAGCAGTGTTTTCATTGATGCATTCGATTGGATCAAATAATTACATGTTTAGAGGAGGAAAATGTACCATATTTCCCTCTGAAATGGAATGAAGCAGTAGCATAAAACAGCATGAAGTGGAGACAGGAAGCGAAGGACTAGCCATTTACATTGCTCCACCTTAACAGACAGCCTGCATGATCGGAAAAGCAGAGACAGGCTGCTGGTTTTTTTCAACCCTCTGTCTCCACTGAAGAAGCTGCAGCGCCGCCTGGTGTCTGTAGAGAGAAGTCAAAAAGCTTACAGCACCTGGTATTCCCAGGCGGTCTCCCATCCAAGTACTAACCAGGCCCGACCCTGCTTAGCTTCCGAGATCGGACGAGATCGGGCGTGTTCAGAGTGGTATGGCCGTAAGCCACACGTGCACCCCGAAAAAGGCCTTTTGAAGATGCCCTCAGATGGCGTTTCATTGTTTTGCCTTGGAGTGCAGGTAGGGTACGTCCAGAAATAAAGCAAATCCTGTTACCAGGATGAAAAATGAGCCTTCATAGCAAGCTCTGCCGTCACCTGTTTTCACATTTCCCAGGCTTTGGCTGTATGGAAAACAGCTGTCAGTGGATTGGTAAGCACTGACACATCATTGTCTCAGCAGTGTTTTCATTGATGCATTCGATTGGATCAAATAATTACATGTTTAGAGGAGGAAAATGTACCATATTTCCCTCTGAAATGGAATGAAGCAGTAGCATAAAACAGCATGAAGTGGAGACAGGAAGCGAAGGACTAGCCATTTACATTGCTCCACCTTAACAGACAGCCTGCATGATCGGAAAAGCAGAGACAGGCTGCTGGTTTTTTTCAACCCTCTGTCTCCACTGAAGAAGCTGCAGCGCCGCCTGGTGTCTGTAGAGAGAAGTCAAAAAGCTTACAGCACCTGGTATTCCCAGGCGGTCTCCCATCCAAGTACTAACCAGGCCCGACCCTGCTTAGCTTCCGAGATCGGACGAGATCGGGCGTGTTCAGAGTGGTATGGCCGTAAGCCACACGTGCACCCCGAAAAAGGCCTTTTAAAGATGCCCTCAGATGGCGTTTCATTGTTTTGCCTTGGAGTGCAGGTAGGGTACGTCCAGAAATAAAGCAAATCCTGTTACCAGGATGAAAAATGAGCCTTCATAGCAAGCTCTGCCGTCACCTGTTTTCACATTTCCCAGGCTTTGGCTGTATGGAAAACAGCTGTCAGTGGATTGGTAAGCACTGACACATCATTGTCTCAGCAGTGTTTTCATTGATGCATTCGATTGGATCAAATAATTACATGTTTAGAGGAGGAAAATGTACCATATTTCCCTCTGAAATGGAATGAAGCAGTAGCATAAAACAGCATGAAGTGGAGACAGGAAGCGAAGGACTAGCCATTTACATTGCTCCACCTTAACAGACAGCCTGCATGATCGGAAAAGCAGAGACAGGCTGCTGGTTTTTTTCAACCCTCTGTCTCCACTGAAGAAGCTGCAGCGCCGCCTGGTGTCTGTAGAGAGAAGTCAAAAAGCTTACAGCACCTGGTATTCCCAGGCGGTCTCCCATCCAAGTACTAACCAGGCCCGACCCTGCTTAGCTTCCGAGATCGGACGAGATCGGGCGTGTTCAGAGTGGTATGGCCGTAAGCCACACGTGCACCCCGAAAAAGGCCTTTTAAAGATGCCCTCAGATGGCGTTTCATTGTTTTGCCTTGGAGTGCAGGTAGGGTACGTCCAGAAATAAAGCAAATCCTGTTACCAGGATGAAAAATGAGCCTTCATAGCAAGCTCTGCCGTCACCTGTTTTCACATTTCCCAGGCTTTGGCTGTATGGAAAACAGCTGTCAGTGGATTGGTAAGCACTGACACATCATTGTCTCAGCAGTGTTTTCATTGATGCATTCGATTGGATCAAATAATTACATGTTTAGAGGAGGAAAATGTACCATATTTCCCTCTGAAATGGAATGAAGCAGTAGCATAAAACAGCATGAAGTGGAGACAGGAAGCGAAGGACTAGCCATTTACATTGCTCCACCTTAACAGACAGCCTGCATGATCGGAAAAGCAGAGACAGGCTGCTGGTTTTTTTCAACCCTCTGTCTCCACTGAAGAAGCTGCAGCGCCGCCTGGTGTCTGTAGAGAGAAGTCAAAAAGCTTACAGCACCTGGTATTCCCAGGCGGTCTCCCATCCAAGTACTAACCAGGCCCGACCCTGCTTAGCTTCCGAGATCAGACGAGATCGGGCGTGTTCAGAGTGGTATGGCCGTAAGCCACACGTGCACCCCGAAAAAGGCCTTTTAAAGATGCCCTCAGATGGCGTTTCATTGTTTTGCCTTGGAGTGCAGGTAGGGTACGTCCAGAAATAAAGCAAATCCTGTTACCAGGATGAAAAATGAGCCTTCATAGCAAGCTCTGCCGTCACCTGTTTTCACATTTCCCAGGCTTTGGCTGTATGGAAAACAGCTGTCAGTGGATTGGTAAGCACTGACACATCATTGTCTCAGCAGTGTTTTCATTGATGCATTCGATTGGATCAAATAATTACATGTTTAGAGGAGGAAAATGTACCATATTTCCCTCTGAAATGGAATGAAGCAGTAGCATAAAACAGCATGAAGTGGAGACAGGAAGCGAAGGACTAGCCATTTACATTGCTCCACCTTAACAGACAGCCTGCATGATCGGAAAAGCAGAGACAGGCTGCTGGTTTTTTTCAACCCTCTGTCTCCACTGAAGAAGCTGCAGCGCCGCCTGGTGTCTGTAGAGAGAAGTCAAAAAGCTTACAGCACCTGGTATTCCCAGGCGGTCTCCCATCCAAGTACTAACCAGGCCCGACCTGCTTAGCTTCCGAGATCGGACGAGATCGGGCGTGTTCAGAGTGGTATGGCCGTAAGCCACACGTGCACCCCGAAAAAGGCCTTTTGAAGATGCCCTCAGATGGCGTTTCATTGTTTTGCCTTGGAGTGCAGGTAGGGTACGTCCAGAAATAAAGCAAATCCTGTTACCAGGATGAAAAATGAGCCTTCATAGCAAGCTCTGCCGTCACCTGTTTTCACATTTCCCAGGCTTTGGCTGTATGGAAAACAGCTGTCAGTGGATTGGTAAGCACTGACACATCATTGTCTCAGCAGTGTTTTCATTGATGCATTCGATTGGATCAAATAATTACATGTTTAGAGGAGGAAAATGTACCATATTTCCCTCTGAAATGGAATGAAGCAGTAGCATAAAACAGCATGAAGTGGAGACAGGAAGCGAAGGACTAGCCATTTACATTGCTCCACCTTAACAGACAGCCTGCATGATCGGAAAAGCAGAGACAGGCTGCTGGTTTTTTTCAACCCTCTGTCTCCACTGAAGAAGCTGCAGCGCCGCCTGGTGTCTGTAGAGAGAAGTCAAAAAGCTTACAGCACCTGGTATTCCCAGGCGGTCTCCCATCCAAGTACTAACCAGGCCCGACCCTGCTTAGCTTCCGAGATCGGACGAGATCGGGCGTGTTCAGAGTGGTATGGCCGTAAGCCACACGTGCACCCCGAAAAAGGCCTTTTGAAGATGCCCTCAGATGGCGTTTCATTGTTTTGCCTTGGAGTGCAGGTAGGGTACGTCCAGAAATAAAGCAAATCCTGTTACCAGGATGAAAAATGAGCCTTCATAGCAAGCTCTGCCGTCACCTGTTTTCACATTTCCCAGGCTTTGGCTGTATGGAAAACAGCTGTCAGTGGATTGGTAAGCACTGACACATCATTGTCTCAGCAGTGTTTTCATTGATGCATTCGATTGGATCAAATAATTACATGTTTAGAGGAGGAAAATGTACCATATTTCCCTCTGAAATGGAATGAAGCAGTAGCATAAAACAGCATGAAGTGGAGACAGGAAGCGAAGGACTAGCCATTTACATTGCTCCACCTTAACAGACAGCCTGCATGATCGGAAAAGCAGAGACAGGCTGCTGGTTTTTTTCAACCCTCTGTCTCCACTGAAGAAGCTGCAGCGCCGCCTGGTGTCTGTAGAGAGAAGTCAAAAAGCTTACAGCACCTGGTATTCCCAGGCGGTCTCCCATCCAAGTACTAACCAGGCCCGACCTGCTTAGCTTCCGAGATCGGACGAGATCGGGCGTGTTCAGAGTGGTATGGCCGTAAGCCACACGTGCACCCCGAAAAAGGCCTTTTGAAGATGCCCTCAGATGGCGTTTCATTGTTTTGCCTTGGAGTGCAGGTAGGGTACGTCCAGAAATAAAGCAAATCCTGTTACCAGGATGAAAAATGAGCCTTCATAGCAAGCTCTGCCGTCACCTGTTTTCACATTTCCCAGGCTTTGGCTGTATGGAAAACAGCTGTCAGTGGATTGGTAAGCACTGACACATCATTGTCTCAGCAGTGTTTTCATTGATGCATTCGATTGGATCAAATAATTACATGTTTAGAGGAGGAAAATGTACCATATTTCCCTCTGAAATGGAATGAAGCAGTAGCATAAAACAGCATGAAGTGGAGACAGGAAGCGAAGGACTAGCCATTTACATTGCTCCACCTTAACAGACAGCCTGCATGATCGGAAAAGCAGAGACAGGCTGCTGGTTTTTTTCAACCCTCTGTCTCCACTGAAGAAGCTGCAGCGCCGCCTGGTGTCTGTAGAGAGAAGTCAAAAAGCTTACAGCACCTGGTATTCCCAGGCGGTCTCCCATCCAAGTACTAACCAGGCCCGACCCTGCTTAGCTTCCGAGATCGGACGAGATCGGGCGTGTTCAGAGTGGTATGGCCGTAAGCCACACGTGCACCCCGAAAAAGGCCTTTTGAAGATGCCCTCAGATGGCGTTTCATTGTTTTGCCTTGGAGTGCAGGTAGGGTACGTCCAGAAATAAAGCAAATCCTGTTACCAGGATGAAAAATGAGCCTTCATAGCAAGCTCTGCCGTCACCTGTTTTCACATTTCCCAGGCTTTGGCTGTATGGAAAACAGCTGTCAGTGGATTGGTAAGCACTGACACATCATTGTCTCAGCAGTGTTTTCATTGATGCATTCGATTGGATCAAATAATTACATGTTTAGAGGAGGAAAATGTACCATATTTCCCTCTGAAATGGAATGAAGCAGTAGCATAAAACAGCATGAAGTGGAGACAGGAAGCGAAGGACTAGCCATTTACATTGCTCCACCTTAACAGACAGCCTGCATGATCGGAAAAGCAGAGACAGGCTGCTGGTTTTTTTCAACCCTCTGTCTCCACTGAAGAAGCTGCAGCGCCGCCTGGTGTCTGTAGAGAGAAGTCAAAAAGCTTACAGCACCTGGTATTCCCAGGCGGTCTCCCATCCAAGTACTAACCAGGCCCGACCCTGCTTAGCTTCCGAGATCGGACGAGATCGGGCGTGTTCAGAGTGGTATGGCCGTAAGCCACACGTGCACCCCGAAAAAGGCCTTTTAAAGATGCCCTCAGATGGCGTTTCATTGTTTTGCCTTGGAGTGCAGGTAGGGTACGTCCAGAAATAAAGCAAATCCTGTTACCAGGATGAAAAATGAGCCTTCATAGCAAGCTCTGCCGTCACCTGTTTTCACATTTCCCAGGCTTTGGCTGTATGGAAAACAGCTGTCAGTGGATTGGTAAGCACTGACACATCATTGTCTCAGCAGTGTTTTCATTGATGCATTCGATTGGATCAAATAATTACATGTTTAGAGGAGGAAAATGTACCATATTTCCCTCTGAAATGGAATGAAGCAGTAGCATAAAACAGCATGAAGTGGAGACAGGAAGCGAAGGACTAGCCATTTACATTGCTCCACCTTAACAGACAGCCTGCATGATCGGAAAAGCAGAGACAGGCTGCTGGTTTTTTTCAACCCTCTGTCTCCACTGAAGAAGCTGCAGCGCTGCCTGGTGTCTGTAGAGAGAAGTCAAAAAGCTTACAGCACCTGGTATTCCCAGGCGGTCTCCCATCCAAGTACTAACCAGGCCCGACCCTGCTTAGCTTCCGAGATCGGACGAGATCGGGCGTGTTCAGAGTGGTATGGCCGTAAGCCACACGTGCACCCCGAAAAAGGCCTTTTAAAGATGCCCTCAGATGGCGTTTCATTGTTTTGCCTTGGAGTGCAGGTAGGGTACGTCCAGAAATAAAGCAAATCCTGTTACCAGGATGAAAAATGAGCCTTCATAGCAAGCTCTGCCGTCACCTGTTTTCACATTTCCCAGGCTTTGGCTGTATGGAAAACAGCTGTCAGTGGATTGGTAAGCACTGACACATCATTGTCTCAGCAGTGTTTTCATTGATGCATTCGATTGGATCAAATAATTACATGTTTAGAGGAGGAAAATGTACCATATTTCCCTCTGAAATGGAATGAAGCAGTAGCATAAAACAGCATGAAGTGGAGACAGGAAGCGAAGGACTAGCCATTTACATTGCTCCACCTTAACAGACAGCCTGCGTGATCGGAAAAGCAGAGACAGGCTGCTGGTTTTTTTCAACCCTCTGTCTCCACTGAAGAAGCTGCAGCGCCGCCTGGTGTCTGTAGAGAGAAGTCAAAAAGCTTACAGCACCTGGTATTCCCAGGCGGTCTCCCATCCAAGTACTAACCAGGCCCGACCCTGCTTAGCTTCCGAGATCGGACGAGATCGGGCGTGTTCAGAGTGGTATGGCCGTAAGCCACACGTGCACCCCGAAAAAGGCCTTTTAAAGATGCCCTCAGATGGCGTTTCATTGTTTTGCCTTGGAGTGCAGGTAGGGTACGTCCAGAAATAAAGCAAATCCTGTTACCAGGATGAAAAATGAGCCTTCATAGCAAGCTCTGCCGTCACCTGTTTTCACATTTCCCAGGCTTTGGCTGTATGGAAAACAGCTGTCAGTGGATTGGTAAGCACTGACACATCATTGTCTCAGCAGTGTTTTCATTGATGCATTCGATTGGATCAAATAATTACATGTTTAGAGGAGGAAAATGTACCATATTTCCCTCTGAAATGGAATGAAGCAGTAGCATAAAACAGCATGAAGTGGAGACAGGAAGCGAAGGACTAGCCATTTACATTGCTCCACCTTAACAGACAGCCTGCGTGATCGGAAAAGCAGAGACAGGCTGCTGGTTTTTTTCAACCCTCTGTCTCCACTGAAGAAGCTGCAGCGCCGCCTGGTGTCTGTAGAGAGAAGTCAAAAAGCTTACAGCACCTGGTATTCCCAGGCGGTCTCCCATCCAAGTACTAACCAGGCCCGACCCTGCTTAGCTTCCGAGATCGGACGAGATCGGGCGTGTTCAGAGTGGTATGGCCGTAAGCCACACGTGCACCCCGAAAAAGGCCTTTTAAAGATGCCCTCAGATGGCGTTTCATTGTTTTGCCTTGGAGTGCAGGTAGGGTACGTCCAGAAATAAAGCAAATCCTGTTACCAGGATGAAAAATGAGCCTTCATAGCAAGCTCTGCCGTCACCTGTTTTCACATTTCCCAGGCTTTGGCTGTATGGAAAACAGCTGTCAGTGGATTGGTAAGCACTGACACATCATTGTCTCAGCAGTGTTTTCATTGATGCATTCGATTGGATCAAATAATTACATGTTTAGAGGAGGAAAATGTACCATATTTCCCTCTGAAATGGAATGAAGCAGTAGCATAAAACAGCATGAAGTGGAGACAGGAAGCGAAGGACTAGCCATTTACATTGCTCCACCTTAACAGACAGCCTGCATGATCGGAAAAGCAGAGACAGGCTGCTGGTTTTTTTCAACCCTCTGTCTCCACTGAAGAAGCTGCAGCGCCGCCTGGTGTCTGTAGAGAGAAGTCAAAAAGCTTACAGCACCTGGTATTCCCAGGCGGTCTCCCATCCAAGTACTAACCAGGCCCGACCCTGCTTAGCTTCCGAGATCGGACGAGATCGGGCGTGTTCAGAGTGGTATGGCCGTAAGCCACACGTGCACCCCGAAAAAGGCCTTTTAAAGATGCCCTCAGATGGCGTTTCATTGTTTTGCCTTGGAGTGCAGGTAGGGTACGTCCAGAAATAAAGCAAATCCTGTTACCAGGATGAAAAATGAGCCTTCATAGCAAGCTCTGCCGTCACCTGTTTTCACATTTCCCAGGCTTTGGCTGTATGGAAAACAGCTGTCAGTGGATTGGTAAGCACTGACACATCATTGTCTCAGCAGTGTTTTCATTGATGCATTCGATTGGATCAAATAATTACATGTTTAGAGGAGGAAAATGTACCATATTTCCCTCTGAAATGGAATGAAGCAGTAGCATAAAACAGCATGAAGTGGAGACAGGAAGCGAAGGACTAGCCATTTACATTGCTCCACCTTAACAGACAGCCTGCATGATCGGAAAAGCAGAGACAGGCTGCTGGTTTTTTTCAACCCTCTGTCTCCACTGAAGAAGCTGCAGCGCCGCCTGGTGTCTGTAGAGAGAAGTCAAAAAGCTTACAGCACCTGGTATTCCCAGGCGGTCTCCCATCCAAGTACTAACCAGGCCCGACCCTGCTTAGCTTCCGAGATCGGACGAGATCGGGCGTGTTCAGAGTGGTATGGCCGTAAGCCACACGTGCACCCCGAAAAAGGCCTTTTGAAGATGCCCTCAGATGGCGTTTCATTGTTTTGCCTTGGAGTGCAGGTAGGGTACGTCCAGAAATAAAGCAAATCCTGTTACCAGGATGAAAAATGAGCCTTCATAGCAAGCTCTGCCGTCACCTGTTTTCACATTTCCCAGGCTTTGGCTGTATGGAAAACAGCTGTCAGTGGATTGGTAAGCACTGACACATCATTGTCTCAGCAGTGTTTTCATTGATGCATTCGATTGGATCAAATAATTACATGTTTAGAGGAGGAAAATGTACCATATTTCCCTCTGAAATGGAATGAAGCAGTAGCATAAAACAGCATGAAGTGGAGACAGGAAGCGAAGGACTAGCCATTTACATTGCTCCACCTTAACAGACAGCCTGCATGATCGGAAAAGCAGAGACAGGCTGCTGGTTTTTTTCAACCCTCTGTCTCCACTGAAGAAGCTGCAGCGCCGCTTGGTGTCTGTAGAGAGAAGTCAAAAAGCTTACAGCACCTGGTATTCCCAGGCGGTCTCCCATCCAAGTACTAACCAGGCCCGACCCTGCTTAGCTTCCGAGATCGGACGAGATCGGGCGTGTTCAGAGTGGTATGGCCGTAAGCCACACGTGCACCCCGAAAAAGGCCTTTTGAAGATGCCCTCAGATGGCGTTTCATTGTTTTGCCTTGGAGTGCAGGTAGGGTACGTCCAGAAATAAAGCAAATCCTGTTACCAGGATGAAAAATGAGCCTTCATAGCAAGCTCTGCCGTCACCTGTTTTCACATTTCCCAGGCTTTGGCTGTATGGAAAACAGCTGTCAGTGGATTGGTAAGCACTGACACATCATTGTCTCAGCAGTGTTTTCATTGGTGCATTCGATTGGATCAAATAATTACATGTTTAGAGGAGGAAAATGTACCATATTTCCCTCTGAAATGGAATGAAGCAGTAGCATAAAACAGCATGAAGTGGAGACAGGAAGCGAAGGACTAGCCATTTACATTGCTCCACCTTAACAGACAGCCTGCATGATCGGAAAAGCAGAGACAGGCTGCTGGTTTTTTTCAACCCTCTGTCTCCACTGAAGAAGCTGCAACGCCGCTTGGTGTCTGTAGAGAGAAGTCAAAAAGCTTACAGCACCTGGTATTCCCAGGCGGTCTCCCATCCAAGTACTAACCAGGCCCGACCCTGCTTAGCTTCCGAGATCGGACGAGATCGGGCGTGTTCAGAGTGGTATGGCCGTAAGCCACACGTGCACCCCGAAAAAGGCCTTTTGAAGATGCCCTCAGATGGCGTTTCATTGTTTTGCCTTGGAGTGCAGGTAGGGTACGTCCAGAAATAAAGCAAATCCTGTTACCAGGATGAAAAATGAGCCTTCATAGCAAGCTCTGCCGTCACCTGTTTTCACATTTCCCAGGCTTTGGCTGTATGGAAAACAGCTGTCAGTGGATTGGTAAGCACTGACACATCATTGTCTCAGCAGTGTTTTCATTGATGCATTCGATTGGATCAAATAATTACATGTTTAGAGGAGGAAAATGTACCATATTTCCCTCTGAAATGGAATGAAGCAGTAGCATAAAACAGCATGAAGTGGAGACAGGAAGCGAAGGACTAGCCATTTACATTGCTCCACCTTAACAGACAGCCTGCATGATCGGAAAAGCAGAGACAGGCTGCTGGTTTTTTTCAACCCTCTGTCTCCACTGAAGAAGCTGCAGCGCCGCTTGGTGTCTGTAGAGAGAAGTCAAAAAGCTTACAGCACCTGGTATTCCCAGGCGGTCTCCCATCCAAGTACTAACCAGGCCCGACCCTGCTTAGCTTCCGAGATCGGACGAGATCGGGCGTGTTCAGAGTGGTATGGCCGTAAGCCACACGTGCACCCCGAAAAAGGCCTTTTGAAGATGCCCTCAGATGGCGTTTCATTGTTTTGCCTTGGAGTGCAGGTAGGGTACGTCCAGAAATAAAGCAAATCCTGTTACCAGGATGAAAAATGAGCCTTCATAGCAAGCTCTGCCGTCACCTGTTTTCACATTTCCCAGGCTTTGGCTGTATGGAAAACAGCTGTCAGTGGATTGGTAAGCACTGACACATCATTGTCTCAGCAGTGTTTTCATTGATGCATTCGATTGGATCAAATAATTACATGTTTAGAGGAGGAAAATGTACCATATTTCCCTCTGAAATGGAATGAAGCAGTAGCATAAAACAGCATGAAGTGGAGACAGGAAGCGAAGGACTAGCCATTTACATTGCTCCACCTTAACAGACAGCCTGCATGATCGGAAAAGCAGAGACAGGCTGCTGGTTTTTTTCAACCCTCTGTCTCCACTGAAGAAGCTGCAGCGCCGCTTGGTGTCTGTAGAGAGAAGTCAAAAAGCTTACAGCACCTGGTATTCCCAGGCGGTCTCCCATCCAAGTACTAACCAGGCCCGACCCTGCTTAGCTTCCGAGATCGGACGAGATCGGGCGTGTTCAGAGTGGTATGGCCGTAAGCCACACGTGCACCCCGAAAAAGGCCTTTTGAAGATGCCCTCAGATGGCGTTTCATTGTTTTGCCTTGGAGTGCAGGTAGGGTACGTCCAGAAATAAAGCAAATCCTGTTACCAGGATGAAAAATGAGCCTTCATAGCAAGCTCTGCCGTCACCTGTTTTCACATTTCCCAGGCTTTGGCTGTATGGAAAACAGCTGTCAGTGGATTGGTAAGCACTGACACATCATTGTCTCAGCAGTGTTTTCATTGATGCATTCGATTGGATCAAATAATTACATGTTTAGAGGAGGAAAATGTACCATATTTCCCTCTGAAATGGAATGAAGCAGTAGCATAAAACAGCATGAAGTGGAGACAGGAAGCGAAGGACTAGCCATTTACATTGCTCCACCTTAACAGACAGCCTGCATGATCGGAAAAGCAGAGACAGGCTGCTGGTTTTTTTCAACCCTCTGTCTCCACTGAAGAAGCTGCAGCGCCGCCTGGTGTCTGTAGAGAGAAGTCAAAAAGCTTACAGCACCTGGTATTCCCAGGCGGTCTCCCATCCAAGTACTAACCAGGCCCGACCCTGCTTAGCTTCCGAGATCGGACGAGATCGGGCGTGTTCAGAGTGGTATGGCCGTAAGCCACACGTGCACCCCGAAAAAGGCCTTTTGAAGATGCCCTCAGATGGCGTTTCATTGTTTTGCCTTGGAGTGCAGGTAGGGTACGTCCAGAAATAAAGCAAATCCTGTTACCAGGATGAAAAATGAGCCTTCATAGCAAGCTCTGCCGTCACCTGTTTTCACATTTCCCAGGCTTTGGCTGTATGGAAAACAGCTGTCAGTGGATTGGTAAGCACTGACACATCATTGTCTCAGCAGTGTTTTCATTGATGCATTCGATTGGATCAAATAATTACATGTTTAGAGGAGGAAAATGTACCATATTTCCCTCTGAAATGGAATGAAGCAGTAGCATAAAACAGCATGAAGTGGAGACAGGAAGCGAAGGACTAGCCATTTACATTGCTCCACCTTAACAGACAGCCTGCATGATCGGAAAAGCAGAGACAGGCTGCTGGTTTTTTTCAACCCTCTGTCTCCACTGAAGAAGCTGCAGCGCCGCCTGGTGTCTGTAGAGAGAAGTCAAAAAGCTTACAGCACCTGGTATTCCCAGGCGGTCTCCCATCCAAGTACTAACCAGGCCCGACCCTGCTTAGCTTCCGAGATCGGACGAGATCGGGCGTGTTCAGAGTGGTATGGCCGTAAGCCACACGTGCACCCCGAAAAAGGCCTTTTAAAGATGCCCTCAGATGGCGTTTCATTGTTTTGCCTTGGAGTGCAGGTAGGGTACGTCCAGAAATAAAGCAAATCCTGTTACCAGGATGAAAAATGAGCCTTCATAGCAAGCTCTGCCGTCACCTGTTTTCACATTTCCCAGGCTTTGGCTGTATGGAAAACAGCTGTCAGTGGATTGGTAAGCACTGACACATCATTGTCTCAGCAGTGTTTTCATTGATGCATTCGATTGGATCAAATAATTACATGTTTAGAGGAGGAAAATGTACCATATTTCCCTCTGAAATGGAATGAAGCAGTAGCATAAAACAGCATGAAGTGGAGACAGGAAGCGAAGGACTAGCCATTTACATTGCTCCACCTTAACAGACAGCCTGCATGATCGGAAAAGCAGAGACAGGCTGCTGGTTTTTTTCAACCCTCTGTCTCCACAGAAGAAGCTGCAGCGCCGCCTGGTGTCTGTAGAGAGAAGTCAAAAAGCTTACAGCACCTGGTATTCCCAGGCGGTCTCCCATCCAAGTACTAACCAGGCCCGACCCTGCTTAGCTTCCGAGATCGGACGAGATCGGGCGTGTTCAGAGTGGTATGGCCGTAAGCCACACGTGCACCCCGAAAAAGGCCTTTTAAAGATGCCCTCAGATGGCGTTTCATTGTTTTGCCTTGGAGTGCAGGTAGGGTACGTCCAGAAATAAAGCAAATCCTGTTACCAGGATGAAAAATGAGCCTTCATAGCAAGCTCTGCCGTCACCTGTTTTCACATTTCCCAGGCTTTGGCTGTATGGAAAACAGCTGTCAGTGGATTGGTAAGCACTGACACATCATTGTCTCAGCAGTGTTTTCATTGATGCATTCGATTGGATCAAATAATTACATGTTTAGAGGAGGAAAATGTACCATATTTCCCTCTGAAATGGAATGAAGCAGTAGCATAAAACAGCATGAAGTGGAGACAGGAAGCGAAGGACTAGCCATTTACATTGCTCCACCTTAACAGACAGCCTGCATGATCGGAAAAGCAGAGACAGGCTGCTGGTTTTTTTCAACCCTCTGTCTCCACTGAAGAAGCTGCAGCGCCGCCTGGTGTCTGTAGAGAGAAGTCAAAAAGCTTACAGCACCTGGTATTCCCAGGCGGTCTCCCATCCAAGTACTAACCAGGCCCGACCCTGCTTAGCTTCCGAGATCGGACGAGATCGGGCGTGTTCAGAGTGGTATGGCCGTAAGCCACACGTGCACCCCGAAAAAGGCCTTTTAAAGATGCCCTCAGATGGCGTTTCATTGTTTTGCCTTGGAGTGCAGGTAGGGTACGTCCAGAAATAAAGCAAATCCTGTTACCAGGATGAAAAATGAGCCTTCATAGCAAGCTCTGCCGTCACCTGTTTTCACATTTCCCAGGCTTTGGCTGTATGGAAAACAGCTGTCAGTGGATTGGTAAGCACTGACACATCATTGTCTCAGCAGTGTTTTCATTGATGCATTCGATTGGATCAAATAATTACATGTTTAGAGGAGGAAAATGTACCATATTTCCCTCTGAAATGGAATGAAGCAGTAGCATAAAAAAGCATGAAGTGGAGACAGGAAGCGAAGGACTAGCCATTTACATTGCTCCACCTTAACAGACAGCCTGCATGATCGGAAAAGCAGAGACAGGCTGCTGGTTTTTTTCAACCCTCTGTCTCCACTGAAGAAGCTGCAGCGCCGCCTGGTGTCTGTAGAGAGAAGTCAAAAAGCTTACAGCACCTGGTATTCCCAGGCGGTCTCCCATCCAAGTACTAACCAGGCCCGACCCTGCTTAGCTTCCGAGATCGGACGAGATCAGGCGTGTTCAGAGTGGTATGGCCGTAAGCCACACGTGCACCCCGAAAAAGGCCTTTTAAAGATGCCCTCAGATGGCGTTTCATTGTTTTGCCTTGGAGTGCAGGTAGGGTACGTCCAGAAATAAAGCAAATCCTGTTACCAGGATGAAAAATGAGCCTTCATAGCAAGCTCTGCCGTCACCTGTTTTCACATTTCCCAGGCTTTGGCTGTATGGAAAACAGCTGTCAGTGGATTGGTAAGCACTGACACATCATTGTCTCAGCAGTGTTTTCATTGATGCATTCGATTTTCATTGATGCATTCGATTGGATCAAATAATTACATGTTTAGAGGAGGAAAATGTACCATATTTCCCTCTGAAATGGAAATGAAGCAGTAGCATAAAACAGCATGAAGTGGAGACAGGAAGCGAAGGACTAGCCATTTACATTGCTCCACCTTAACAGACAGCCTGCATGATCGGAAAAGCAGAGACAGGCTGCTGGTTTTTTTCAACCCTCTGTCTCCACTGAAGAAGCTGCAGCGCCGCCTGGTGTCTGTAGAGAGAAGTCAAAAAGCTTACAGCACCTGGTATTCCCAGGCGGTCTCCCATCCAAGTACTAACCAGGCCCGACCCTGCTTAGCTTCCGAGATCGGACGAGATCGGGCGTGTTCAGAGTGGTATGGCCGTAAGCCACACGTGCACCCCGAAAAAGGCCTTTTAAAGATGCCCTCAGATGGCGTTTCATTGTTTTGCCTTGGAGTGCAGGTAGGGTACGTCCAGAAATAAAGCAAATCCTGTTACCAGGATGAAAAATGAGCCTTCATAGCAAGCTCTGCCGTCACCTGTTTTCACATTTCCCAGGCTTTGGCTGTATGGAAAACAGCTGTCAGTGGATTGGTAAGCACTGACACATCATTGTCTCAGCAGTGTTTTCATTGATGCATTCGATTGGATCAAATAATTACATGTTTAGAGGAGGAAAATGTACCATATTTCCCTCTGAAATGGAATGAAGCAGTAGCATAAAACAGCATGAAGTGGAGACAGGAAGCGAAGGACTAGCCATTTACATTGCTCCACCTTAACAGACAGCCTGCATGATCGGAAAAGCAGAGACAGGCTGCTGGTTTTTTTCAACCCTCTGTCTCCACTGAAGAAGCTGCAGCGCCGCCTGGTGTCTGTAGAGAGAAGTCAAAAAGCTTACAGCACCTGGTATTCCCAGGCGGTCTCCCATCCAAGTACTAACCAGGCCCGACCCTGCTTAGCTTCCGAGATTGGGCGTGTTCAGAGTGGTATGGCCGTAAGCCACACGTGCACCCCGAAAAAGGCCTTTTAAAGATGCCCTCAGATGGCGTTTCATTGTTTTGCCTTGGAGTGCAGGTAGGGTACGTCCAGAAATAAAGCAAATCCTGTTACCAGGATGAAAAATGAGCCTTCATAGCAAGCTCTGCCGTCACCTGTTTTCACATTTCCCAGGCTTTGGCTGTATGGAAAACAGCTGTCAGTGGATTGGTAAGCACTGACACATCATTGTCTCAGCAGTGTTTTCATTGATGCATTCGATTGGATCAAATAATTACATGTTTAGAGGAGGAAAATGTACCATATTTCCCTCTGAAATGGAATGAAGCAGTAGCATAAAACAGCATGAAGTGGAGACAGGAAGCGAAGGACTAGCCATTTACATTGCTCCACCTTAACAGACAGCCTGCATGATCGGAAAAGCAGAGACAGGCTGCTGGTTTTTTTCAACCCTCTGTCTCCACTGAAGAAGCTGCAGCGCCGCCTGGTGTCTGTAGAGAGAAGTCAAAAAGCTTACAGCACCTGGTATTCCCAGGCGGTCTCCCATCCAAGTACTAACCAGGCCCGACCCTGCTTAGCTTCCGAGATTGGGCGTGTTCAGAGTGGTATGGCCGTAAGCCACACGTGCACCCCGAAAAAGGCCTTTTAAAGATGCCCTCAGATGGCGTTTCATTGTTTTGCCTTGGAGTGCAGGTAGGGTACGTCCAGAAATAAAGCAAATCCTGTTACCAGGATGAAAAATGAGCCTTCATAGCAAGCTCTGCCGTCACCTGTTTTCACATTTCCCAGGCTTTGGCTGTATGGAAAACAGCTGTCAGTGGATTGGTAAGCACTGACACATCATTGTCTCAGCAGTGTTTTCATTGATGCATTCGATTGGATCAAATAATTACATGTTTAGAGGAGGAAAATGTACCATATTTCCCTCTGAAATGGAATGAAGCAGTAGCATAAAAAAGCATGAAGTGGAGACAGGAAGCGAAGGACTAGCCATTTACATTGCTCCACCTTAACAGACAGCCTGCATGATCGGAAAAGCAGAGACAGGCTGCTGGTTTTTTTCAACCCTCTGTCTCCACTGAAGAAGCTGCAGCGCCGCCTGGTGTCTGTAGAGAGAAGTCAAAAAGCTTACAGCACCTGGTATTCCCAGGCGGTCTCCCATCCAAGTACTAACCAGGCCCGACCCTGCTTAGCTTCCGAGATCGGACGAGATCGGGCGTGTTCAGAGTGGTATGGCCGTAAGCCACACGTGCACCCCGAAAAAGGCCTTTTGAAGATGCCCTCAGATGGCGTTTCATTGTTTTGCCTTGGAGTGCAGGTAGGGTACGTCCAGAAATAAAGCAAATCCTGTTACCAGGATGAAAAATGAGCCTTCATAGCAAGCTCTGCCGTCACCTGTTTTCACATTTCCCAGGCTTTGGCTGTATGGAAAACAGCTGTCAGTGGATTGGTAAGCACTGACACATCATTGTCTCAGCAGTGTTTTCATTGATGCATTCGATTGGATCAAATAATTACATGTTTAGAGGAGGAAAATGTACCATATTTCCCTCTGAAATGGAATGAAGCAGTAGCATAAAACAGCATGAAGTGGAGACAGGAAGCGAAGGACTAGCCATTTACATTGCTCCACCTTAACAGACAGCCTGCATGATCGGAAAAGCAGAGACAGGCTGCTGGTTTTTTTCAACCCTCTGTCTCCACTGAAGAAGCTGCAGCGCCGCCTGGTGTCTGTAGAGAGAAGTCAAAAAGCTTACAGCACCTGGTATTCCCAGGCGGTCTCCCATCCAAGTACTAACCAGGCCCGACCCTGCTTAGCTTCCGAGATCGGACGAGATCGGGCGTGTTCAGAGTGGTATGGCCGTAAGCCACACGTGCACCCCGAAAAAGGCCTTTTGAAGATGCCCTCAGATGGCGTTTCATTGTTTTGCCTTGGAGTGCAGGTAGGGCACGTCCAGAAATAAAGCAAATCCTGTTACCAGGATGAAAAATGAGCCTTCATAGCAAGCTCTGCCGTCACCTGTTTTCACATTTCCCAGGCTTTGGCTGTATGGAAAACAGCTGTCAGTGGATTGGTAAGCACTGACACATCATTGTCTCAGCAGTCTTTTCATTGATGCATTCGATTGGATCAAATAATTACATGTTTAGAGGAGGAAAATGTACCATATTTCCCTCTGAAATGGAATGAAGCAGTAGCATAAAACAGCATGAAGTGGAGACAGGAAGCGAAGGACTAGCCATTTACATTGCTCCACCTTAACAGACAGCCTGCATGATCGGAAAAGCAGAGACAGGCTGCTGGTTTTTTTCAACCCTCTGTCTCCACTGAAGAAGCTGCAGCGCCGCCTGGTGTCTGTAGAGAGAAGTCAAAAAGCTTACAGCACCTGGTATTCCCAGGCGGTCTCCCATCCAAGTACTAACCAGGCCCGACCCTGCTTAGCTTCCGAGATCGGGCGTGTTCAGAGTGGTATGGCCATAAGCCACACGTGCACCCCGAAAAAGGCCTTTTGAAGATGCCCTCAGATGGCGTTTCAGTGTTTTGCCTTGGAGTGCAGGTAGGGTACGTCCAGAAATAAAGCAAATCCTGTTACCAGGATGAAAAATGAGCCTTCATAGCAAGCTCTGCCGTCACCTGTTTTCACATTTCCCAGGCTTTGGCTGTATGGAAAACAGCTGTCAGTGGATTGGTAAGCACTGACACATCATTGTCTCAGCAGTGTTTTCATTGATGCATTCGATTGGATCAAATAATTACATGTTTAGAGGAGGAAAATGTACCATATTTCCCTCTGAAATGGAATGAAGCAGTAGCATAAAACAGCATGAAGTGGAGACAGGAAGCGAAGGACTAGCCATTTACATTGCTCCACCTTAACAGACAGCCTGCATGATCGGAAAAGCAGAGACAGGCTGCTGGTTTTTTTCAACCCTCTGTCTCCACTGAAGAAGCTGCAGCGCCGCCTGGTGTCTGTAGAGAGAAGTCAAAAAGCTTACAGCACCTGGTATTCCCAGGCGGTCTCCCATCCAAGTACTAACCAGGCCCGACCCTGCTTAGCTTCCGAGATCGGACGAGATCTGGTGTGTTCAGAGTGGTATGGCCGTAAGCCACACGCGCACCCCGAAAAAGGCCTTTTAAAGATGCCCTCAGATGGCGTTTCATTGTTTTGCCTTGGAGTGCAGGTAGGGTACGTCCAGAAATAAAGCAAATCCTGTTACCAGGATGAAAAATGAGCCTTCATAGCAAGCTCTGCCGTCACCTGTTTTCACATTTCCCAGGCTTTGGCTGTATGGAAAACAGCTGTCAGTGGATTGGTAAGCACTGACACATCATTGTCTCAGCAGTGTTTTCATTGATGCATTCGATTGGATCAAATAATTACATGTTTAGAGGAGGAAAATGTACCATATTTCCCTCTGAAATGGAATGAAGCAGTAGCATAAAACAGCATGAAGTGGAGACAGGAAGCGAAGGACTAGCCATTTACATTGCTCCACCTTAACAGACAGCCGGCATGATCGGAAAAGCAGAGACAGGCTGCTGGTTTTTTTCAACCCTCTGTCTCCACTGAAGAAGCTGCAGCGCCGCCTGGTGTCTGTAGAGAGAAGTCAAAAAGCTTACAGCACCTGGTATTCCCAGGCGGTCTCCCATCCAAGTACTAACCAGGCCCAACCCTGCTTAGCTTCCGAGATCGGACGAGATCGGGCGTGTTCAGAGTGGTATGGCCGTAAGCCACACGTGCACCCCGAAAAAGGCCTTTTGAAGATGCCCTCAGATGGCGTTTCATTGTTTTGCCTTGGAGTGCAGGTAGGGCACGTCCAGAAATAAAGCAAATCCTGTTACCAGGATGAAAAATGAGCCTTCATAGCAAGCTCTGCCGTCACCTGTTTTCACATTTCCCAGGCTTTGGCTGTATGGAAAACAGCTGTCAGTGGATTGGTAAGCACTGACACATCATTGTCTCAGCAGTGTTTTCATTGATGCATTCGATTGGATCAAATAATTACATGTTTAGAGGAGGAAAATGTACCATATTTCCCTCTGAAATGGAATGAAGCAGTAGCATAAAACAGCATGAAGTGGAGACAGGAAGCGAAGGACTAGCCATTTACATTGCTCCACCTTAACAGACAGCCTGCATGATCGGAAAAGCAGAGACAGGCTGCTGGTTTTTTTCAACCCTCTGTCTCCACTGAAGAAGCTGCAGCGCCGCCTGGTGTCTGTAGAGAGAAGTCAAAAAGCTTACAGCACCTGGTATTCCCAGGCGGTCTCCCATCCAAGTACTAACCAGGCCCGACCCTGCTTAGCTTCCGAGATCGGACGAGATCTGGTGTGTTCAGAGTGGTATGGCCGTAAGCCACACGCGCACCCCGAAAAAGGCCTTTTAAAGATGCCCTCAGATGGCGTTTCATTGTTTTGCCTTGGAGTGCAGGTAGGGTACGTCCAGAAATAAAGCAAATCCTGTTACCAGGATGAAAAATGAGCCTTCATAGCAAGCTCTGCCGTCACCTGTTTTCACATTTCCCAGGCTTTGGCTGTATGGAAAACAGCTGTCAGTGGATTGGTAAGCACTGACACATCATTGTCTCAGCAGTGTTTTCATTGATGCATTCGATTGGATCAAATAATTACATGTTTAGAGGAGGAAAATGTACCATATTTCCCTCTGAAATGGAATGAAGCAGTAGCATAAAACAGCATGAAGTGGAGACAGGAAGCGAAGGACTAGCCATTTACATTGCTCCACCTTAACAGACAGCCTGCATGATCGGAAAAGCAGAGACAGGCTGCTGGTTTTTTTCAACCCTCTGTCTCCACTGAAGAAGCTGCAGCGCCGCCTGGTGTCTGTAGAGAGAAGTCAAAAAGCTTACAGCACCTGGTATTCCCAGGCGGTCTCCCATCCAAGTACTAACCAGGCCCGACCCTGCTTAGCTTCCGAGATCGGACGAGATCGGGCGTGTTCAGAGTGGTATGGCCGTAAGCCACACGTGCACCCCGAAAAAGGCCTTTTGAAGATGCCCTCAGATGGCGTTTCATTGTTTTGCCTTGGAGTACGTCCAGAAATAAAGCAAATCCTGTTACCAGGATGAAAAATGAGCCTTCATAGCAAGCTCTGCCGTCACCTGTTTTCACATTTCCCAGGCTTTGGCTGTATGGAAAACAGCTGTCAGTGGATTGGTAAGCACTGACACATCATTGTCTCAGCAGTGTTTTCATTGATGCATTCGATTGGATCAAATAATTACATGTTTAGAGGAGGAAAATGTACCATATTTCCCTCTGAAATGGAATGAAGCAGTAGCATAAAACAGCATGAAGTGGAGACAGGAAGCGAAGGACTAGCCATTTACATTGCTCCACCTTAACAGACAGCCTGCATGATCGGAAAAGCAGAGACAGGCTGCTGGTTTTTTTCAACCCTCTGTCTCCACTGAAGAAGCTGCAGCGCCGCCTGGTGTCTGTAGAGAGAAGTCAAAAAGCTTACAGCACCTGGTATTCCCAGGCGGTCTCCCATCCAAGTACTAACCAGGCCCGACCCTGCTTAGCTTCCGAGATCGGACGAGATCGGGCGTGTTCAGAGTGGTATGGCCGTAAGCCACACGTGCACCCCGAAAAAGGCCTTTTGAAGATGCCCTCAGATGGCGTTTCATTGTTTTGCCTTGGAGTGCAGGTAGGGCACGTCCAGAAATAAAGCAAATCCTGTTACCAGGATGAAAAATGAGCCTTCATAGCAAGCTCTGCCGTCACCTGTTTTCACATTTCCCAGGCTTTGGCTGTATGGAAAACAGCTGTCAGTGGATTGGTAAGCACTGACACATCATTGTCTCAGCAGTGTTTTCATTGATGCATTCGATTGGATCAAATAATTACATGTTTAGAGGAGGAAAATGTACCATATTTCCCTCTGAAATGGAATGAAGCAGTAGCATAAAACAGCATGAAGTGGAGACAGGAAGCGAAGGACTAGCCATTTACATTGCTCCACCTTAACAGACAGCCTGCATGATCGGAAAAGCAGAGACAGGCTGCTGGTTTTTTTCAACCCTCTGTCTCCACTGAAGAAGCTGCAGCGCCGCCTGGTGTCTGTAGAGAGAAGTCAAAAAGCTTACAGCACCTGGTATTCCCAGGCGGTCTCCCATCCAAGTACTAACCAGGCCCGACCCTGCTTAGCTTCCGAGATCGGACGAGATCGGGCGTGTTCAGAGTGGTATGGCCGTAAGCCACACGTGCACCCCGAAAAAGGCCTTTTGAAGATGCCCTCAGATGGCGTTTCATTGTTTTGCCTTGGAGTGCAGGTAGGGCACGTCCAGAAATAAAGCAAATCCTGTTACCAGGATGAAAAATGAGCCTTCATAGCAAGCTCTGCCGTCACCTGTTTTCACATTTCCCAGGCTTTGGCTGTATGGAAAACAGCTGTCAGTGGATTGGTAAGCACTGACACATCATTGTCTCAGCAGTGTTTTCATTGATGCATTCGATTGGATCAAATAATTACATGTTTAGAGGAGGAAAATGTACCATATTTCCCTCTGAAATGGAATGAAGCAGTAGCATAAAACAGCATGAAGTGGAGACAGGAAGCGAAGGACTAGCCATTTACATTGCTCCACCTTAACAGACAGCCTGCATGATCGGAAAAGCAGAGACAGGCTGCTGGTTTTTTTCAACCCTCTGTCTCCACTGAAGAAGCTGCAGCGCCGCCTGGTGTCTGTAGAGAGAAGTCAAAAAGCTTACAGCACCTGGTATTCCCAGGCGGTCTCCCATCCAAGTACTAACCAGGCCCGACCCTGCTTAGCTTCCGAGATTGGGCGTGTTCAGAGTGGTATGGCCGTAAGCCACACGTGCACCCCGAAAAAGGCCTTTTAAAGATGCCCTCAGATGGCGTTTCATTGTTTTGCCTTGGAGTGCAGGTAGGGTACGTCCAGAAATAAAGCAAATCCTGTTACCAGGATGAAAAATGAGCCTTCATAGCAAGCTCTGCCGTCACCTGTTTTCACATTTCCCAGGCTTTGGCTGTATGGAAAACAGCTGTCAGTGGATTGGTAAGCACTGACACATCATTGTCTCAGCAGTGTTTTCATTGATGCATTCGATTGGATCAAATAATTACATGTTTAGAGGAGGAAAATGTACCATATTTCCCTCTGAAATGGAATGAAGCAGTAGCATAAAACAGCATGAAGTGGAGACAGGAAGCGAAGGACTAGCCATTTACATTGCTCCACCTTAACAGACAGCCTGCATGATCGGAAAAGCAGAGACAGGCTGCTGGTTTTTTTCAACCCTCTGTCTCCACTGAAGAAGCTGCAGCGCCGCCTGGTGTCTGTAGAGAGAAGTCAAAAAGCTTACAGCACCTGGTATTCCCAGGCGGTCTCCCATCCAAGTACTAGCCAGGCCCGACCCTGCTTAGCTTCCGAGATTGGGCGTGTTCAGAGTGGTATGGCCGTAAGCCACACGTGCACCCCGAAAAAGGCCTTTTAAAGATGCCCTCAGATGGCGTTTCATTGTTTTGCCTTGGAGTGCAGGTAGGGTACGTCCAGAAATAAAGCAAATCCTGTTACCAGGATGAAAAATGAGCCTTCATAGCAAGCTCTGCCGTCACCTGTTTTCACATTTCCCAGGCTTTGGCTGTATGGAAAACAGCTGTCAGTGGATTGGTAAGCACTGACACATCATTGTCTCAGCAGTGTTTTCATTGATGCATTCGATTGGATCAAATAATTACATGTTTAGAGGAGGAAAATGTACCATATTTCCCTCTGAAATGGAATGAAGCAGTAGCATAAAAAAGCATGAAGTGGAGACAGGAAGCGAAGGACTAGCCATTTACATTGCTCCACCTTAACAGACAGCCTGCATGATCGGAAAAGCAGAGACAGGCTGCTGGTTTTTTTCAACCCTCTGTCTCCACTGAAGAAGCTGCAGCGCCGCCTGGTGTCTGTAGAGAGAAGTCAAAAAGCTTACAGCACCTGGTATTCCCAGGCGGTCTCCCATCCAAGTACTAACCAGGCCCGACCCTGCTTAGCTTCCGAGATCGGACGAGATCGGGCGTGTTCAGAGTGGTATGGCCGTAAGCCACACGTGCACCCCGAAAAAGGCCTTTTGAAGATGCCCTCAGATGGCGTTTCATTGTTTTGCCTTGGAGTGCAGGTAGGGTACGTCCAGAAATAAAGCAAATCCTGTTACCAGGATGAAAAATGAGCCTTCATAGCAAGCTCTGCCGTCACCTGTTTTCACATTTCCCAGGCTTTGGCTGTATGGAAAACAGCTGTCAGTGGATTGGTAAGCACTGACACATCATTGTCTCAGCAGTGTTTTCATTGATGCATTCGATTGGATCAAATAATTACATGTTTAGAGGAGGAAAATGTACCATATTTCCCTCTGAAATGGAATGAAGCAGTAGCATAAAACAGCATGAAGTGGAGACAGGAAGCGAAGGACTAGCCATTTACATTGCTCCACCTTAACAGACAGCCTGCATGATCGGAAAAGCAGAGACAGGCTGCTGGTTTTTTTCAACCCTCTGTCTCCACTGAAGAAGCTGCAGCGCCGCCTGGTGTCTGTAGAGAGAAGTCAAAAAGCTTACAGCACCTGGTATTCCCAGGCGGTCTCCCATCCAAGTACTAACCAGGCCCGACCCTGCTTAGCTTCCGAGATCGGACGAGATCGGGCGTGTTCAGAGTGGTATGGCCGTAAGCCACACGTGCACCCCGAAAAAGGCCTTTTGAAGATGCCCTCAGATGGCGTTTCATTGTTTTGCCTTGGAGTGCAGGTAGGGCACGTCCAGAAATAAAGCAAATCCTGTTACCAGGATGAAAAATGAGCCTTCATAGCAAGCTCTGCCGTCACCTGTTTTCACATTTCCCAGGCTTTGGCTGTATGGAAAACAGCTGTCAGTGGATTGGTAAGCACTGACACATCATTGTCTCAGCAGTCTTTTCATTGATGCATTCGATTGGATCAAATAATTACATGTTTAGAGGAGGAAAATGTACCATATTTCCCTCTGAAATGGAATGAAGCAGTAGCATAAAACAGCATGAAGTGGAGACAGGAAGCGAAGGACTAGCCATTTACATTGCTCCACCTTAACAGACAGCCTGCATGATCGGAAAAGCAGAGACAGGCTGCTGGTTTTTTTCAACCCTCTGTCTCCACTGAAGAAGCTGCAGCGCCGCCTGGTGTCTGTAGAGAGAAGTCAAAAAGCTTACAGCACCTGGTATTCCCAGGCGGTCTCCCATCCAAGTACTAACCAGGCCCGACCCTGCTTAGCTTCCGAGATCGGGCGTGTTCAGAGTGGTATGGCCGTAAGCCACACGTGCACCCCGAAAAAGGCCTTTTGAAGATGCCCTCAGATGGCGTTTCAGTGTTTTGCCTTGGAGTGCAGGTAGGGTACGTCCAGAAATAAAGCAAATCCTGTTACCAGGATGAAAAATGAGCCTTCATAGCAAGCTCTGCCGTCACCTGTTTTCACATTTCCCAGGCTTTGGCTGTATGGAAAACAGCTGTCAGTGGATTGGTAAGCACTGACACATCATTGTCTCAGCAGTGTTTTCATTGATGCATTCGATTGGATCAAATAATTACATGTTTAGAGGAGGAAAATGTACCATATTTCCCTCTGAAATGGAAATGAAGCAGTAGCATAAAACAGCATGAAGTGGAGACAGGAAGCGAAGGACTAGCCATTTACATTGCTCCACCTTAACAGACAGCCTGCATGATCGGAAAAGCAGAGACAGGCTGCTGGTTTTTTTCAACCCTCTGTCTCCACTGAAGAAGCTGCAGCGCCGCCTGGTGTCTGTAGAGAGAAGTCAAAAAGCTTACAGCACCTGGTATTCCCAGGCGGTCTCCCATCCAAGTACTAACCAGGCCCGACCCTGCTTAGCTTCCGAGATCGGACGAGATTGGGCGTGTTCAGAGTGGTATGGCCGTAAGCCACACGTGCACCCCGAAAAAGGCCTTTTAAAGATGCCCTCAGATGGCGTTTCATTGTTTTGCCTTGGAGTGCAGGTAGGGTACGTCCAGAAATAAAGCAAATCCTGTTACCAGGATGAAAAATGAGCCTTCATAGCAAGCTCTGCCGTCACCTGTTTTCACATTTCCCAGGCTTTGGCTGTATGGAAAACAGCTGTCAGTGGATTGGTAAGCACTGACACATCATTGTCTCAGCAGTGTTTTCATTGATGCATTCGATTGGATCAAATAATTACATGTTTAGAGGAGGAAAATGTACCATATTTCCCTCTGAAATGGAATGAAGCAGTAGCATAAAACAGCATGAAGTGGAGACAGGAAGCGAAGGACTAGCCATTTACATTGCTCCACCTTAACAGACAGCCTGCATGATCGGAAAAGCAGAGACAGGCTGCTGGTTTTTTTCAACCCTCTGTCTCCACTGAAGAAGCTGCAGCGCCGCCTGGTGTCTGTAGAGAGAAGTCAAAAAGCTTACAGCACCTGGTATTCCCAGGCGGTCTCCCATCCAAGTACTAACCAGGCCCGACCCTGCTTAGCTTCCGAGATCGGACGAGATCTGGTGTGTTCAGAGTGGTATGGCCGTAAGCCACACGCGCACCCCGAAAAAGGCCTTTTAAAGATGCCCTCAGATGGCGTTTCATTGTTTTGCCTTGGAGTGCAGGTAGGGTACGTCCAGAAATAAAGCAAATCCTGTTACCAGGATGAAAAATGAGCCTTCATAGCAAGCTCTGCCGTCACCTGTTTTCACATTTCCCAGGCTTTGGCTGTATGGAAAACAGCTGTCAGTGGATTGGTAAGCACTGACACATCATTGTCTCAGCAGTGTTTTCATTGATGCATTCGATTGGATCAAATAATTACATGTTTAGAGGAGGAAAATGTACCATATTTCCCTCTGAAATGGAATGAAGCAGTAGCATAAAACAGCATGAAGTGGAGACAGGAAGCGAAGGACTAGCCATTTACATTGCTCCACCTTAACAGACAGCCGGCATGATCGGAAAAGCAGAGACAGGCTGCTGGTTTTTTTCAACCCTCTGTCTCCACTGAAGAAGCTGCAGCGCCGCCTGGTGTCTGTAGAGAGAAGTCAAAAAGCTTACAGCACCTGGTATTCCCAGGCGGTCTCCCATCCAAGTACTAACCAGGCCCAACCCTGCTTAGCTTCCGAGATCGGACGAGATCGGGCGTGTTCAGAGTGGTATGGCCGTAAGCCACACGTGCACCCCGAAAAAGGCCTTTTGAAGATGCCCTCAGATGGCGTTTCATTGTTTTGCCTTGGAGTGCAGGTAGGGCACGTCCAGAAATAAAGCAAATCCTGTTACCAGGATGAAAAATGAGCCTTCATAGCAAGCTCTGCCGTCACCTGTTTTCACATTTCCCAGGCTTTGGCTGTATGGAAAACAGCTGTCAGTGGATTGGTAAGCACTGACCTCAGCAGTGTTTTCATTGATGCATTCGATTGGATCAAATAATTACATGTTTAGAGGAGGAAAATGTACCATATTTCCCTCTGAAATGGAAGGAAGCAGTAGCATAAAACAGCATGAAGTGGAGACAGGAAGCGAAGGACTAGCCATTTACATTGCTCCACCTTAACAGACAGCCTGCATGATCGGAAAAGCAGAGACAGGCTGCTGGTTTTTTTCAACCCTCTGTCTCCACTGAAGAAGCTGCAGCGCCGCCTGGTGTCTGTAGAGAGAAGTCAAAAAGCTTACAGCACCTGGTATTCCCAGGCGGTCTCCCATCCAAGTACTAACCAGGCCCGACCCTGCTTAGCTTCCGAGATCGGACGAGATCGGGCGTGTTCAGAGTGGTATGGCCGTAAGCCACACGTGCACCCCGAAAAAGGCCTTTTGAAGATGCCCTCAGATGGCGTTTCATTGTTTTGCCTTGGAGTGCAGGTAGGGCACGTCCAGAAATAAAGCAAATCCTGTTACCAGGATGAAAAATGAGCCTTCATAGCAAGCTCTGCCGTCACCTGTTTTCACATTTCCCAGGCTTTGGCTGTATGGAAAACAGCTGTCAGTGGATTGGTAAGCACTGACACATCATTGTCTCAGCAGTGTTTTCATTGATGCATTCGATTGGATCAAATAATTACATGTTTAGAGGAGGAAAATGTACCATATTTCCCTCTGAAATGGAATGAAGCAGTAGCATAAAACAGCATGAAGTGGAGACAGGAAGCGAAGGACTAGCCATTTACATTGCTCCACCTTAACAGACAGCCTGCATGATCGGAAAAGCAGAGACAGGCTGCTGGTTTTTTTCAACCCTCTGTCTCCACTGAAGAAGCTGCAGCGCCGCCTGGTGTCTGTAGAGAGAAGTCAAAAAGCTTACAGCACCTGGTATTCCCAGGCGGTCTCCCATCCAAGTACTAACCAGGCCCAACCCTGCTTAGCTTCCGAGATCGGACGAGATCGGGCGTGTTCAGAGTGGTATGGCCGTAAGCCACACGTGCACCCCGAAAAAGGCCTTTTGAAGATGCCCTCAGATGGCGTTTCATTGTTTTGCCTTGGAGTGCAGGTAGGGCACGTCCAGAAATAAAGCAAATCCTGTTACCAGGATGAAAAATGAGCCTTCATAGCAAGCTCTGCCGTCACCTGTTTTCACATTTCCCAGGCTTTGGCTGTATGGAAAACAGCTGTCAGTGGATTGGTAAGCACTGACACATCATTGTCTCAGCAGTGTTTTCATTGATGCATTCGATTGGATCAAATAATTACATGTTTAGAGGAGGAAAATGTACCATATTTCCCTCTGAAATGGAATGAAGCAGTAGCATAAAACAGCATGAAGTGGAGACAGGAAGCGAAGGACTAGCCATTTACATTGCTCCACCTTAACAGACAGCCTGCATGATCGGAAAAGCAGAGACAGGCTGCTGGTTTTTTTCAACCCTCTGTCTCCACTGAAGAAGCTGCAGCGCCGCCTGGTGTCTGTAGAGAGAAGTCAAAAAGCTTACAGCACCTGGTATTCCCAGGCGGTCTCCCATCCAAGTACTAACCAGGCCCGACCCTGCTTAGCTTCCGAGATCGGACGAGATCGGGCGTGTTCAGAGTGGTATGGCCGTAAGCCACACGTGCACCCCGAAAAAGGCCTTTTGAAGATGCCCTCAGATGGCGTTTCATTGTTTTGCCTTGGAGTGCAGGTAGGGTACGTCCAGAAATAAAGCAAATCCTGTTACCAGGATGAAAAATGAGCCTTCATAGCAAGCTCTGCCGTCACCTGTTTTCACATTTCCCAGGCTTTGGCTGTATGGAAAACAGCTGTCAGTGGATTGGTAAGCACTGACACATCATTGTCTCAGCAGTGTTTTCATTGATGCATTCGATTGGATCAAATAATTACATGTTTAGAGGAGGAAAATGTACCATATTTCCCTCTGAAATGGAATGAAGCAGTAGCATAAAACAGCATGAAGTGGAGACAGGAAGCGAAGGACTAGCCATTTACATTGCTCCACCTTAACAGACAGCCTGCATGATCGGAAAAGCAGAGACAGGCTGCTGGTTTTTTTCAACCCTCTGTCTCCACTGAAGAAGCTGCAGCGCCGCCTGGTGTCTGTAGAGAGAAGTCAAAAAGCTTACAGCACCTGGTATTCCCAGGCGGTCTCCCATCCAAGTACTAACCAGGCCCGACCCTGCTTAGCTTCCGAGATCGGACGAGATCGGGCGTGTTCAGAGTGGTATGGCCGTAAGCCACACGTGCACCCCGAAAAAGGCCTTTTGAAGATGCCCTCAGATGGCGTTTCATTGTTTTGCCTTGGAGTGCAGGTAGGGTACGTCCAGAAATAAAGCAAATCCTGTTACCAGGATGAAAAATGAGCCTTCATAGCAAGCTCTGCCGTCACCTGTTTTCACATTTCCCAGGCTTTGGCTGTATGGAAAACAGCTGTCAGTGGATTGGTAAGCACTGACACATCATTGTCTCAGCAGTGTTTTCATTGATGCATTCGATTGGATCAAATAATTACATGTTTAGAGGAGGAAAATGTACCATATTTCCCTCTGAAATGGAATGAAGCAGTAGCATAAAACAGCATGAAGTGGAGACAGGAAGCGAAGGACTAGCCATTTACATTGCTCCACCTTAACAGACAGCCTGCATGATCGGAAAAGCAGAGACAGGCTGCTGGTTTTTTTCAACCCTCTGTCTCCACTGAAGAAGCTGCAGCGCCGCCTGGTGTCTGTAGAGAGAAGTCAAAAAGCTTACAGCACCTGGTATTCCCAGGCGGTCTCCCATCCAAGTACTAACCAGGCCCGACCCTGCTTAGCTTCCGAGATCGGACGAGATCGGGCGTGTTCAGAGTGGTATGGCCGTAAGCCACACGTGCACCCCGAAAAAGGCCTTTTGAAGATGCCCTCAGATGGCGTTTCATTGTTTTGCCTTGGAGTGCAGGTAGGGCACGTCCAGAAATAAAGCAAATCCTGTTACGAGGATGAAAAATGAGCCTTCATAGCAAGCTCTGCCGTCACCTGTTTTCACATTTCCCAGGCTTTGGCTGTATGGAAAACAGCTGTCAGTGGATTGGTAAGCACTGACACATCATTGTCTCAGCAGTGTTTTCATTGATGCATTCGATTGGATCAAATAATTACATGTTTAGAGGAGGAAAATGTACCATATTTCCCTCTGAAATGGAATGAAGCAGTAGCATAAAACAGCATGAAGTGGAGACAGGAAGCGAAGGACTAGCCATTTACATTGCTCCACCTTAACAGACAGCCTGCATGATCGGAAAAGCAGAGACAGGCTGCTGGTTTTTTTCAACCCTCTGTCTCCACTGAAGAAGCTGCAGCGCCGCCTGGTGTCTGTAGAGAGAAGTCAAAAAGCTTACAGCACCTGGTATTCCCAGGCGGTCTCCCATCCAAGTACTAACCAGGCCCGACCCTGCTTAGCTTCCGAGATCGGACGAGATCGGGCGTGTTCAGAGTGGTATGGCCGTAAGCCACACGTGCACCCCGAAAAAGGCCTTTTGAAGATGCCCTCAGATGGCGTTTCATTGTTTTGCCTTGGAGTGCAGGTAGGGCACGTCCAGAAATAAAGCAAATCCTGTTACCAGGATGAAAAATGAGCCTTCATAGCAAGCTCTGCCGTCACCTGTTTTCACATTTCCCAGGCTTTGGCTGTATGGAAAACAGCTGTCAGTGGATTGGTAAGCACTGACACATCATTGTCTCAGCAGTGTTTTCATTGATGCATTCGATTGGATCAAATAATTACATGTTTAGAGGAGGAAAATGTACCATATTTCCCTCTGAAATGGAATGAAGCAGTAGCATAAAACAGCATGAAGTGGAGACAGGAAGCGAAGGACTAGCCATTTACATTGCTCCACCTTAACAGACAGCCTGCATGATCGGAAAAGCAGAGACAGGCTGCTGGTTTTTTTCAACCCTCTGTCTCCACTGAAGAAGCTGCAGCGCCGCCTGGTGTCTGTAGAGAGAAGTCAAAAAGCTTACAGCACCTGGTATTCCCAGGCGGTCTCCCATCCAAGTACTAACCAGGCCCGACCCTGCTTAGCTTCCGAGATCGGACGAGATCGGGCTTGTTCAGAGTGGTATGGCCGTAAGCCACACGTGCACCCCGAAAAAGGCCTTTTGAAGATGCCCTCAGATGGCGTTTCATTGTTTTGCCTTGGAGTGCAGGTAGGGCACGTCCAGAAATAAAGCAAATCCTGTTACCAGGATGAAAAATGAGCCTTCATAGCAAGCTCTGCCGTCACCTGTTTTCACATTTCCCAGGCTTTGGCTGTATGGAAAACAGCTGTCAGTGGATTGGTAAGCACTGACACATCATTGTCTCAGCAGTGTTTTCATTGATGCATTCGATTGGATCAAATAATTACATGTTTAGAGGAGGAAAATGTACCATATTTCCCTCTGAAATGGAATGAAGCAGTAGCATAAAACAGCATGAAGTGGAGACAGGAAGCGAAGGACTAGCCATTTACATTGCTCCACCTTAACAGACAGCCTGCATGATCGGAAAAGCAGAGACAGGCTGCTGGTTTTTTTCAACCCTCTGTCTCCACTGAAGAAGCTGCAGCGCCGCCTGGTGTCTGTAGAGAGAAGTCAAAAAGCTTACAGCACCTGGTATTCCCAGGCGGTCTCCCATCCAAGTACTAACCAGGCCCGACCCTGCTTAGCTTCCGAGATCGGACGAGATCGGGCGTGTTCAGAGTGGTATGGCCGTAAGCCACACGTGCACCCCGAAAAAGGCCTTTTGAAGATGCCCTCAGATGGCGTTTCATTGTTTTGCCTTGGAGTGCAGGTAGGGCACGTCCAGAAATAAAGCAAATCCTGTTACCAGGATGAAAAATGAGCCTTCATAGCAAGCTCTGCCGTCACCTGTTTTCACATTTCCCAGGCTTTGGCTGTATGGAAAACAGCTGTCAGTGGATTGGTAAGCACTGACACATCATTGTCTCAGCAGTGTTTTCATTGATGCATTCGATTGGATCAAATAATTACATGTTTAGAGGAGGAAAATGTACCATATTTCCCTCTGAAATGGAATGAAGCAGTAGCATAAAACAGCATGAAGTGGAGACAGGAAGCGAAGGACTAGCCATTTACATTGCTCCACCTTAACAGACAGCCTGCATGATCGGAAAAGCAGAGACAGGCTGCTGGTTTTTTTCAACCCTCTGTCTCCACTGAAGAAGCTGCAGCGCCGCCTGGTGTCTGTAGAGAGAAGTCAAAAAGCTTACAGCACCTGGTATTCCCAGGCGGTCTCCCATCCAAGTACTAACCAGGCCCGACCCTGCTTAGCTTCCGAGATCGGACGAGATCGGGCGTGTTCAGAGTGGTATGGCCGTAAGCCACACGTGCACCCCGAAAAAGGCCTTTTGAAGATGCCCTCAGATGGCGTTTCATTGTTTTGCCTTGGAGTGCAGGTAGGGCACGTCCAGAAATAAAGCAAATCCTGTTACCAGGATGAAAAATGAGCCTTCATAGCAAGCTCTGCCGTCACCTGTTTTCACATTTCCCAGGCTTTGGCTGTATGGAAAACAGCTGTCAGTGGATTGGTAAGCACTGACACATCATTGTCTCAGCAGTGTTTTCATTGATGCATTCGATTGGATCAAATAATTACATGTTTAGAGGAGGAAAATGTACCATATTTCCCTCTGAAATGGAATGAAGCAGTAGCATAAAACAGCATGAAGTGGAGACAGGAAGCGAAGGACTAGCCATTTACATTGCTCCACCTTAACAGACAGCCTGCATGATCGGAAAAGCAGAGACAGGCTGCTGGTTTTTTTCAACCCTCTGTCTCCACTGAAGAAGCTGCAGCGCCGCCTGGTGTCTGTAGAGAGAAGTGAAAAAGCTTACAGCACCTGGTATTCCCAGGCGGTCTCCCATCCAAGTACTAACCAGGCCCGACCCTGCTTAGCTTCCGAGATCGGACGAGATCGGGCGTGTTCAGAGTGGTATGGCCGTAAGCCACACGTGCACCCCGAAAAAGGCCTTTTGAAGATGCCCTCAGATGGCGTTTCATTGTTTTGCCTTGGAGTGCAGGTAGGGTACGTCCAGAAATAAAGCAAATCCTGTTACCAGGATGAAAAATGAGCCTTCATAGCAAGCTCTGCCGTCACCTGTTTTCACATTTCCCAGGCTTTGGCTGTATGGAAAACAGCTGTCAGTGGATTGGTAAGCACTGACACATCATTGTCTCAGCAGTGTTTTCATTGATGCATTCGATTGGATCAAATAATTACATGTTTAGAGGAGGAAAATGTACCATATTTCCCTCTGAAATGGAATGAAGCAGTAGCATAAAACAGCATGAAGTGGAGACAGGAAGCGAAGGACTAGCCATTTACATTGCTCCACCTTAACAGACAGCCTGCATGATCGGAAAAGCAGAGACAGGCTGCTAGTTTTTTTCAACCCTCTGTCTCCACTGAAGAAGCTGCAGCGCCGCCTGGTGTCTGTAGAGAGAAGTCAAAAAGCTTACAGCACCTGGTATTCCCAGGCGGTCTCCCATCCAAGTACTAACCAGGCCCGACCCTGCTTAGCTTCCGAGATCGGACGAGATCGGGCGTGTTCAGAGTGGTATGGCCGTAAGCCACACGTGCACCCCGAAAAAGGCCTTTTGAAGATGCCCTCAGATGGCGTTTCATTGTTTTGCCTTGGAGTGCAGGTAGGGTACGTCCAGAAATAAAGCAAATCCTGTTACCAGGATGAAAAATGAGCCTTCATAGCAAGCTCTGCCGTCACCTGTTTTCACATTTCCCAGGCTTTGGCTGTATGGAAAACAGCTGTCAGTGGATTGGTAAGCACTGACACATCATTGTCTCAGCAGTGTTTTCATTGATGCATTCGATTGGATCAAATAATTACATGTTTAGAGGAGGAAAATGTACCATATTTCCCTCTGAAATGGAATGAAGCAGTAGCATAAAACAGCATGAAGTGGAGACAGGAAGCGAAGGACTAGCCATTTACATTGCTCCACCTTAACAGACAGCCTGCATGATCGGAAAAGCAGAGACAGGCTGCTGGTTTTTTTCAACCCTCTGTCTCCACTGAAGAAGCTGCAGCGCCGCCTGGTGTCTGTAGAGAGAAGTGAAAAAGCTTACAGCACCTGGTATTCCCAGGCGGTCTCCCATCCAAGTACTAACCAGGCCCGACCCTGCTTAGCTTCCGAGATCGGACGAGATCGGGCGTGTTCAGAGTGGTATGGCCGTAAGCCACACGTGCACCCCGAAAAAGGCCTTTTGAAGATGCCCTCAGATGGCGTTTCATTGTTTTGCCTTGGAGTGCAGGTAGGGCACGTCCAGAAATAAAGCAAATCCTGTTACCAGGATGAAAAATGAGCCTTCATAGCAAGCTCTGCCGTCACCTGTTTTCACATTTCCCAGGCTTTGGCTGTATGGAAAACAGCTGTCAGTGGATTGGTAAGCACTGACACATCATTGTCTCAGCAGTGTTTTCATTGATGCATTCGATTGGATCAAATAATTACATGTTTAGAGGAGGAAAATGTACCATATTTCCCTCTGAAATGGAATGAAGCAGTAGCATAAAACAGCATGAAGTGGAGACAGGAAGCGAAGGACTAGCCATTTACATTGCTCCACCTTAACAGACAGCCTGCATGATCGGAAAAGCAGAGACAGGCTGCTGGTTTTTTTCAACCCTCTGTCTCCACTGAAGAAGCTGCAGCGCCGCCTGGTGTCTGTAGAGAGAAGTCAAAAAGCTTACAGCACCTGGTATTCCCAGGCGGTCTCCCATCCAAGTACTAACCAGGCCCGACCCTGCTTAGCTTCCGAGATCGGACGAGATCGGGCGTGTTCAGAGTGGTATGGCCGTAAGCCACACGTGCACCCCGAAAAAGGCCTTTTGAAGATGCCCTCAGATGGCGTTTCATTGTTTTGCCTTGGAGTGCAGGTAGGGTACGTCCAGAAATAAAGCAAATCCTGTTACCAGGATGAAAAATGAGCCTTCATAGCAAGCTCTGCCGTCACCTGTTTTCACATTTCCCAGGCTTTGGCTGTATGGAAAACAGCTGTCAGTGGATTGGTAAGCACTGACACATCATTGTCTCAGCAGTGTTTTCATTGATGCATTCGATTGGATCAAATAATTACATGTTTAGAGGAGGAAAATGTACCATATTTCCCTCTGAAATGGAATGAAGCAGTAGCATAAAACAGCATGAAGTGGAGACAGGAAGCGAAGGACTAGCCATTTACATTGCTCCACCTTAACAGACAGCCTGCATGATCGGAAAAGCAGAGACAGGCTGCTGGTTTTTTTCAACCCTCTGTCTCCACTGAAGAAGCTGCAGCGCCGCCTGGTGTCTGTAGAGAGAAGTCAAAAAGCTTACAGCACCTGGTATTCCCAGGCGGTCTCCCATCCAAGTACTAACCAGGCCCGACCCTGCTTAGCTTCCGAGATCGGACGAGATCGGGCGTGTTCAGAGTGGTATGGCCGTAAGCCACACGTGCACCCCGAAAAAGGCCTTTTGAAGATGCCCTCAGATGGCGTTTCATTGTTTTGCCTTGGAGTGCAGGTAGGGTACGTCCAGAAATAAAGCAAATCCTGTTACCAGGATGAAAAATGAGCCTTCATAGCAAGCTCTGCCGTCACCTGTTTTCACATTTCCCAGGCTTTGGCTGTATGGAAAACAGCTGTCAGTGGATTGGTAAGCACTGACACATCATTGTCTCAGCAGTGTTTTCATTGATGCATTCGATTGGATCAAATAATTACATGTTTAGAGGAGGAAAATGTACCATATTTCCCTCTGAAATGGAATGAAGCAGTAGCATAAAACAGCATGAAGTGGAGACAGGAAGCGAAGGACTAGCCATTTACATTGCTCCACCTTAACAGACAGCCTGCATGATCGGAAAAGCAGAGACAGGCTGCTGGTTTTTTTCAACCCTCTGTCTCCACTGAAGAAGCTGCAGCGCCGCCTGGTGTCTGTAGAGAGAAGTCAAAAAGCTTACAGCACCTGGTATTCCCAGGCGGTCTCCCATCCAAGTACTAACCAGGCCCGACCCTGCTTAGCTTCCGAGATCCGACGAGATCGGGCGTGTTCAGAGTGGTATGGCCGTAAGCCACACGTGCACCCCGAAAAAGGCCTTTTGAAGATGCCCTCAGATGGCGTTTCATTGTTTTGCCTTGGAGTGCAGGTAGGGCACGTCCAGAAATAAAGCAAATCCTGTTACCAGGATGAAAAATGAGCCTTCATAGCAAGCTCTGCCGTCACCTGTTTTCACATTTCCCAGGCTTTGGCTGTATGGAAAACAGCTGTCAGTGGATTGGTAAGCACTGACACATCATTGTCTCAGCAGTGTTTTCATTGATGCATTCGATTGGATCAAATAATTACATGTTTAGAGGAGGAAAATGTACCATATTTCCCTCTGAAATGGAATGAAGCAGTAGCATAAAACAGCATGAAGTGGAGACAGGAAGCGAAGGACTAGCCATTTACATTGCTCCACCTTAACAGACAGCCTGCATGATCGGAAAAGCAGAGACAGGCTGCTGGTTTTTTTCAACCCTCTGTCTCCACTGAAGAAGCTGCAGCGCCGCCTGGTGTCTGTAGAGAGAAGTCAAAAAGCTTACAGCACCTGGTATTCCCAGGCGGTCTCCCATCCAAGTACTAACCAGGCCCGACCCTGCTTAGCTTCCGAGATCGGACGAGATCGGGCGTGTTCAGAGTGGTATGGCCGTAAGCCACACGTGCACCCCGAAAAAGGCCTTTTGAAGATGCCCTCAGATGGCGTTTCATTGTTTTGCCTTGGAGTGCAGGTAGGGCACGTCCAGAAATAAAGCAAATCCTGTTACCAGGATGAAAAATGAGCCTTCATAGCAAGCTCTGCCGTCACCTGTTTTCACATTTCCCAGGCTTTGGCTGTATGGAAAACAGCTGTCAGTGGATTGGTAAGCACTGACACATCATTGTCTCAGCAGTGTTTTCATTGATGCATTCGATTGGATCAAATAATTACATGTTTAGAGGAGGAAAATGTACCATATTTCCCTCTGAAATGGAATGAAGCAGTAGCATAAAACAGCATGAAGTGGAGACAGGAAGCGAAGGACTAGCCATTTACATTGCTCCACCTTAACAGACAGCCTGCATGATCGGAAAAGCAGAGACAGGCTGCTGGTTTTTTTCAACCCTCTGTCTCCACTGAAGAAGCTGCAGCGCCGCCTGGTGTCTGTAGAGAGAAGTCAAAAAGCTTACAGCACCTGGTATTCCCAGGCGGTCTCCCATCCAAGTACTAACCAGGCCCGACCCTGCTTAGCTTCCGAGATCGGACGAGATCGGGCGTGTTCAGAGTGGTATGGCCGTAAGCCACACGTGCACCCCGAAAAAGGCCTTTTGAAGATGCCCTCAGATGGCGTTTCATTGTTTTGCCTTGGAGTGCAGGTAGGGTACGTCCAGAAATAAAGCAAATCCTGTTACCAGGATGAAAAATGAGCCTTCATAGCAAGCTCTGCCGTCACCTGTTTTCACATTTCCCAGGCTTTGGCTGTATGGAAAACAGCTGTCAGTGGATTGGTAAGCACTGACACATCATTGTCTCAGCAGTGTTTTCATTGATGCATTCGATTGGATCAAATAATTACATGTTTAGAGGAGGAAAATGTACCATATTTCCCTCTGAAATGGAATGAAGCAGTAGCATAAAACAGCATGAAGTGGAGACAGGAAGCGAAGGACTAGCCATTTACATTGCTCCACCTTAACAGACAGCCTGCATGATCGGAAAAGCAGAGACAGGCTGCTGGTTTTTTTCAACCCTCTGTCTCCACTGAAGAAGCTGCAGCGCCGCCTGGTGTCTGTAGAGAGAAGTCAAAAAGCTTACAGCACCTGGTATTCCCAGGCGGTCTCCCATCCAAGTACTAACCAGGCCCGACCCTGCTTAGCTTCCGAGATCGGACGAGATCGGGCGTGTTCAGAGTGGTATGGCCGTAAGCCACACGTGCACCCCGAAAAAGGCCTTTTGAAGATGCCCTCAGATGGCGTTTCATTGTTTTGCCTTGGAGTGCAGGTAGGGTACGTCCAGAAATAAAGCAAATCCTGTTACCAGGATGAAAAATGAGCCTTCATAGCAAGCTCTGCCGTCACCTGTTTTCACATTTCCCAGGCTTTGGCTGTATGGAAAACAGCTGTCAGTGGATTGGTAAGCACTGACACATCATTGTCTCAGCAGTGTTTTCATTGATGCATTCGATTGGATCAAATAATTACATGTTTAGAGGAGGAAAATGTACCATATTTCCCTCTGAAATGGAATGAAGCAGTAGCATAAAACAGCATGAAGTGGAGACAGGAAGCGAAGGACTAGCCATTTACATTGCTCCACCTTAACAGACAGCCTGCATGATCGGAAAAGCAGAGACAGGCTGCTGGTTTTTTTCAACCCTCTGTCTCCACTGAAGAAGCTGCAGCGCCGCCTGGTGTCTGTAGAGAGAAGTCAAAAAGCTTACAGCACCTGGTATTCCCAGGCGGTCTCCCATCCAAGTACTAACCAGGCCCGACCCTGCTTAGCTTCCGAGATCCGACGAGATCGGGCGTGTTCAGAGTGGTATGGCCGTAAGCCACACGTGCACCCCGAAAAAGGCCTTTTGAAGATGCCCTCAGATGGCGTTTCATTGTTTTGCCTTGGAGTGCAGGTAGGGCACGTCCAGAAATAAAGCAAATCCTGTTACCAGGATGAAAAATGAGCCTTCATAGCAAGCTCTGCCGTCACCTGTTTTCACATTTCCCAGGCTTTGGCTGTATGGAAAACAGCTGTCAGTGGATTGGTAAGCACTGACACATCATTGTCTCAGCAGTGTTTTCATTGATGCATTCGATTGGATCAAATAATTACATGTTTAGAGGAGGAAAATGTACCATATTTCCCTCTGAAATGGAATGAAGCAGTAGCATAAAACAGCATGAAGTGGAGACAGGAAGCGAAGGACTAGCCATTTACATTGCTCCACCTTAACAGACAGCCTGCATGATCGGAAAAGCAGAGACAGGCTGCTGGTTTTTTTCAACCCTCTGTCTCCACTGAAGAAGCTGCAGCGCCGCCTGGTGTCTGTAGAGAGAAGTCAAAAAGCTTACAGCACCTGGTATTCCCAGGCGGTCTCCCATCCAAGTACTAACCAGGCCCGACCCTGCTTAGCTTCCGAGATCGGACGAGATCGGGCGTGTTCAGAGTGGTATGGCCGTAAGCCACACGTGCACCCCGAAAAAGGCCTTTTGAAGATGCCCTCAGATGGCGTTTCATTGTTTTGCCTTGGAGTGCAGGTAGGGTACGTCCAGAAATAAAGCAAATCCTGTTACCAGGATGAAAAATGAGCCTTCATAGCAAGCTCTGCCGTCACCTGTTTTCACATTTCCCAGGCTTTGGCTGTATGGAAAACAGCTGTCAGTGGATTGGTATGCACTGACACATCATTGTCTCAGCAGTGTTTTCATTGATGCATTCGATTGGATCAAATAATTACATGTTTAGAGGAGGAAAATGTACCATATTTCCCTCTGAAATGGAATGAAGCAGTAGCATAAAACAGCATGAAGTGGAGACAGGAAGCGAAGGACTAGCCATTTACATTGCTCCACCTTAACAGACAGCCTGCATGATCGGAAAAGCAGAGACAGGCTGCTGGTTTTTTTCAACCCTCTGTCTCCACTGAAGAAGCTGCAGCGCCGCCTGGTGTCTGTAGAGAGAAGTCAAAAAGCTTACAGCACCTGGTATTCCCAGGCGGTCTCCCATCCAAGTACTAACCAGGCCCGACCCTGCTTAGCTTCCGAGATCGGACGAGATCGGGCGTGTTCAGAGTGGTATGGCCGTAAGCCACACGTGCACCCCGAAAAAGGCCTTTTGAAGATGCCCTCAGATGGCGTTTCATTGTTTTGCCTTGGAGTGCAGGTAGGGTACGTCCAGAAATAAAGCAAATCCTGTTACCAGGATGAAAAATGAGCCTTCATAGCAAGCTCTGCCGTCACCTGTTTTCACATTTCCCAGGCTTTGGCTGTATGGAAAACAGCTGTCAGTGGATTGGTAAGCACTGACACATCATTGTCTCAGCAGTGTTTTCATTGATGCATTCGATTGGATCAAATAATTACATGTTTAGAGGAGGAAAATGTACCATATTTCCCTCTGAAATGGAATGAAGCAGTAGCATAAAACAGCATGAAGTGGAGACAGGAAGCGAAGGACTAGCCATTTACATTGCTCCACCTTAACAGACAGCCTGCATGATCGGAAAAGCAGAGACAGGCTGCTGGTTTTTTTCAACCCTCTGTCTCCACTGAAGAAGCTGCAGCGCCGCCTGGTGTCTGTAGAGAGAAGTCAAAAAGCTTACAGCACCTGGTATTCCCAGGCGGTCTCCCATCCAAGTACTAACCAGGCCCGACCCTGCTTAGCTTCCGAGATCGGACGAGATCGGGCGTGTTCAGAGTGGTATGGCCGTAAGCCACACGTGCACCCCGAAAAAGGCCTTTTGAAGATGCCCTCAGATGGCGTTTCATTGTTTTGCCTTGGAGTGCAGGTAGGGTACGTCCAGAAATAAAGCAAATCCTGTTACCAGGATGAAAAATGAGCCTTCATAGCAAGCTCTGCCGTCACCTGTTTTCACATTTCCCAGGCTTTGGCTGTATGGAAAACAGCTGTCAGTGGATTGGTAAGCACTGACACATCATTGTCTCAGCAGTGTTTTCATTGATGCATTCGATTGGATCAAATAATTACATGTTTAGAGGAGGAAAATGTACCATATTTCCCTCTGAAATGGAATGAAGCAGTAGCATAAAACAGCATGAAGTGGAGACAGGAAGCGAAGGACTAGCCATTTACATTGCTCCACCTTAACAGACAGCCTGCATGATCGGAAAAGCAGAGACAGGCTGCTGGTTTTTTTCAACCCTCTGTCTCCACTGAAGAAGCTGCAGCGCCGCCTGGTGTCTGTAGAGAGAAGTGAAAAAGCTTACAGCACCTGGTATTCCCAGGCGGTCTCCCATCCAAGTACTAACCAGGCCCGACCCTGCTTAGCTTCCGAGATCGGACGAGATCGGGCGTGTTCAGAGTGGTATGGCCGTAAGCCACACGTGCACCCCGAAAAAGGCCTTTTGAAGATGCCCTCAGATGGCGTTTCATTGTTTTGCCTT